>NC_071529.1:8415588-9665588 GCF_027887155.1 Malaclemys terrapin pileata
CTCAGCACCCCCCCCCGCCCTCCCCCCCCACACACACACTATAAAAATTCTTCCAGCACCCCTGGATAGTACAGTAGTGAATTTGTTGCTCAGACTAGTCACTGTCCCTGTTGTCTGGTTGGTCAACTAAGTGATGTGGCATCATCTCTGCTCCCTGATTGGATGACTGAAATATTTCCCATGGTGACCAATACAGCTTTTGGAAGAAGACAGGGTCAGGCTAAAGAGGGTGAAAATGCCAGGGATCGGGGCCACGTCGCGACCAGCGTGAGGAATACAAGCCTCTAGTGTCACATCAAGCTGCAGTCCCCCCAAAAGCCGCAGATATACAACACTCACCCTGGGTGGATTAGCGGGCATGGGCCCACAGATCTCTGGCACTAGCATACCCAGCGCTCTTAGCCAAGTTTGCAGCAGCCGCATCAAACTCGGCCCAGCCGCCCCTAGGTGGCATGACCCTGAGTGGGGTTGAATTACATCTAGCAGGGTTTAACTAGTCAACCAGCTGCAATAATGGCCGATGGATCACCCACGACCCGAAGCCCGTTTCCAAGCGCTCAGTACGTGCTCTCTGCCCCTGGGAACACGCAGTTCCTTTGGTGGGGCGGTTCCCACTCTTGCTATGTGAAATAACAACTCCCGGGGGTGAGGAGGACACTTACGTGAGTGGAGGTCGCGCTGGCTGGTCCCTTGGCCTGGAACATGGTTCCTTCCCCCTCTGGCTTTTGGTTTAATCCCGAGGTTGACGTCAGTGGCCAAATGCTGCCGGGCTGCTGCGGCTAAGTCTGGCCCCTTGCGATATCTGGGGAGGACATGTCAAGAGAAGCACGGCTCGTATGGGCAGCCCCGCTCCCTCGCTCCGGGCAAGCTGCCACCAGTTCAAGGCTTGGCAGGGTCGGTGCCTAGAGCGCGGGTGCTTGACCCTGACCAGGTGAATTCGCAAGCTGGGTCCCGGGCAAATATGCAGAGCTGCCCTGGGGGGGGGGGAGGGGGGCAGCAGCTCCAGGCTTCCTCGGTGTGACCTGGGGAAAGGGCAGTGGTCACCGCGCTGCTTGTGGGTGCTGGGGAGGAGGCGGTTCAAATCCTCAGTGGTGCCCCTTGCCTGACAACACCTTCCTCCTTCCCCAGGGTCCAGCCTCCAGGATCAAGCTCCTCAGATTGTCTAAGGAATCGGAGCGACTTAGGCGCCCAAATCTTCCAGGCTCCTTGAAAATCCCAGCCTGAGCACGAAGGATGGGATTCACAAAGGTGCCTCACTTCCACTGAAACCAATGCGAGTTAGGCACCTAAATACCTTTGTGAGCCCCGCCCTGAGCTGAGTTTAGCCCAGTGGCCGGGCACTTGCCTGTGTAACAGGCTGGAAATCCCAGTCTGCAATAATTGGATGAACGCGGCATGTGACCTAGACAATGAGGGCGAGACCCTGTGAAGTGGCATTGGGTCACTGGGCGTTCCTGTAGCCAGCGACCTTAATAGGGGGCAGTTGGAAAAACGCAATGGCTCTAGATAGTAGCCTCCCAACATGCCCTTGGGGGCGATTGTGCAGTACCTGGCCCATGACTGGGGCTCTTTGGTGCTACAGAGAAATAATAATGGCGGAGCTATCAGAGGGCAGACGCCACAGCCAGGCTCCAGGCCAGAGTCACGCAGCAGTTCTGTCAAGGCAGGGAGCCCGGCGATCAAAGGGACCCGGAACGTGGGAGGGAGGGGGAGTTGTGAGTGATCTGTCTGTGGGGAAAACAGGCTGACTTGGAGACAGACAGGTCCTGGGGGAGCATCTGAAGCGGTGGGGGCCTTGCCCACCTCCCGGGGGGTGCTAAGCCGTGGGGAAAAGCAGGCACGCGCACAGACTGGGGATGGTTTTAAGAGAGCTGGGGTCACCCCCTGCACAGACCCTCGGCTCTAGCTCTAGGAGGGGCCAGGTGCCCCCCGCATCAGGCTCCGCGCTGTCCTCAGGTCGAGCGTGCAGGATTTGCAGGTGCTGCAGGCCCTGAGAAAGTGCCTCCGATTTTACCCAACTCATTTCCCGTCTCCTCTGTGGTTGGCTTGTTATTTCCTGCTCCACCGAGCCGCACAGCCGGAGTTACCCTTGGCCAGACGCACATGCTCAGCGGGGTCAGAGCAGGCCAGCCACCACCCGCCGGAACCAGAACCCTGGATCCAAACACCCACTAACAAGGGGGGTCACAATCCAGACCCACCTGGAGGGGCTCGGGCCCCGTCCTGGGGCTTGCCCTAGGGCATGCACCCTGGCAAAGAGAACCAGGGCCCTCTCTCTCCTAGGACCATCAAAGGGGTCTGTGGACCTCCCGAGAAGCTTCCTGACTCAGCCAGAACCAGGGCTGAAAAAGAATCAAAGCTCTTACCAGGCTCCGTCGAGCTCCAGCTGTGGTTGGGGTGGAGCCGAGCAACAAGCTGAGATGCTTTGTCCCTAGTCGGGAGATTGGCCCTCGGGGGAGGGGACGTTCTCAGCACCAAGGAGACACTCGGGGTTGGGGAGACCTACAGCGAAAACACAGAGAGAGTCTGTCCCGGTAGAGCAGTAACAGCATCGCCCAGTGCAGGGGAGGGGGGCGCAGGCTCCGACGCCGGGGGGGCTTGGCACTGTCCAGTGCCCCACTGCCCTGATGTAAACGCACTCCAGTCGGGGGGGTCCAGAGCCTAACCTGCCTGTTCTCTAGGGTCACAGGAGCATCATCCCCGCTGCCTCAAAACATGTCCAGAGAGCAAGACACCAACAGACGGGGAAACAGCTGCCCAGACATGCAGAAAGCCCCTAGGTTTCTCACCTACCCCCACCCCTCAACCTCTGCCCTTCACACATCCCTCACACCTTCAATCCCCCTCCTTCCACACACCCCACCAAAGCTCCCCCCTCCCACATGCCCTGCCCTGCGCAGACCCATGTCAGAGACCCTCCCCTCTGCGCACGTACCCGGCTCAGACCCCCTCGTCTCAGGAACGAAGGCCCAGTGGAGGGGCCCCTCGGTGCACAGCTCTGCAGGGACTGAATAGGAGATGTTGCTACACATCCTTCCTGCCAGAGGACAGGGAGGGGACGCAGCCGTGAAAGCAGCCAGGGAAAGGGTGCGCTCAGGAGTGTGGGTCAAACATCCTGTGTTAGGTCAGAACCCACAGGGTGGCAGCTACCACCAATGCGGCCGCCCCGCCAATGGAGGTGCTAGTGCAGACAGGGCTCAGGCATCGGGGTCAGAGAATACGATGGTAAGAACGCCGGGTTCCTGTCTACACTACAGCCTACGCTGCTGGGAGCGGAACAGACGGTGAATTGCGGGGCCCATACTCGCCAGCGTAGATGCATCCAGAAGGGTTGTCGCCGTCCCAGCCCATAGAAGCTTTACCAGTGGCTCTAGAGCAGCCTTTCTGGGCATGGCCCCGCTGCTCTAGAACAGCCCTACCCGTACTGCATAGGCTGTGCTCTAGAACAGCCTTTCCATGCACGGTATTGTGGCCAAGAGTAGCATTACAGGGGGCTCTCCCCCCCCCCCCGCTCCAGAACTGCCTTCCAGGCTCCAACATCATCCCAGCCATTCTGGAACAGACTTCCCACATGCCACCCTCCCTCTGCTCTAGAACCACTGTCCAGAGCGCAGTGCTGCCGCTCGAGAACCGCCACCTGCTCACTGCGCTTTGCCCATCAGTCTGTAGGAAAGCTTTGGCTAGACATCCCTGATGTGCTGCAGGCAGCTAATGGGTCCAGATCCTCTAACCGACCCGGGCAGCCTCTGCCAGTCACATGGGGCCCGATCAGCGTGGCAACACGGAACCTGCACGCTCAGCGGGGGGGAGAACAGCTTTAAACAAGCAAACTCTGCAGGTGGCATCAAGGGCTTGGGTTTTCCAGGCTGGATCATTCCCAGCTGAACTTGGTCCCTGAGCCCAAACTGGTCACCTGTCAGGGAGCAGAACCCAGCCCTTCTGAGTGTCACTCCAGGGTCTCGCCGCTGGGCCGCGCTGCCTCTCAGTGCCTATAGTTTTACAGCGTTCTAGAACCGAAAGTAATAGTTACAGAGCAGGAAGGAAGCGTGGTGCGGTGGGCAGGGACCCCACTCTCTGCTCCTGCCACTGGCTTCCTGTGTGATCTCGGGTAAGACTCAGCCTCTCTGGGCCTTGGTTTCCCATCTGTACAATTGGGATAATAGCACCGCCCTGCCTCCCAGGTCTGTTGTGAGGATAACCACACTAGCAACTGCGAGATGCTCCGACACTACAGCAATGGAGGGCCAGATAAGCACCTTAGAGCGTGTGTGGGACAATGACAATGAGGGCGAACAGGAGGGGCTGGGCTCTGGAACGAACCGGAGATGATGAAGCAGAGAGAGAGAGACAGGCATGGCAGGAAAAGGCGATCTTGTGGGAGATAGAGCAGGTCAGCGCTAGCTGAGGAGAGAGAGGGGAGCAGCCTGGGGAGGGTGTGCGTTACACACCAAGAAGTGGGACTGGTCGCTGGCCCTTGGCCACACATCGCCCTATGCCCTCAAGAGAGCGAAGAGAAGCGGGGATTGAGACTTGCTGCCATCCACCACAGAGGATACTTAGCTCTTAAGGTCACTCCTGCTGGAACAAGGCCTGACAAAGCAACTATCAGTGATCACGCAGGAAGCAGCAAAAAAAAAAAAAAACAGCTCGGTAACGGAGCTTGTCTTTGAATGGCGGTGGAGGGGACTGGGCCAGATTCATCCCTGGCGCAACTCCACTGACTTCAGTGGCGTCACGCCAGCGAGGAGTTGGGCCCCCAGTCGCTCAACACAGGAGGTTGCCCAATCAGGGTTTGGCTGGACTGTAAACCAGCATTGACGAACCACGTCCGGCTCTGCAATAACAGGTGCAGGGACCCGGCAAGTCATGCACACTTGTGCCTTATGGGCCAGTCTTTCAAATGGCTCAGTGCACCCACAATGGGGGACGAGGCCAGCACAGCGGGTGCATGCTGGATGCTGGGCACTTGAAAACTTGAGTCCTTGTTGCCTAAATGGGAGATGCGCTCTCTGGAAAAGGGGGGGGTTCTACACTCCTCTGGCAGTGCCATTTATACCCCCTTTACGTGCAAATGAGAATCACGCCCACTGCAGCCTGTGGCTGGGTTTGCAGTGATTGCTGCTGAATCCTATCATCATTTCCACTCCTGGCTCTGCGACTCACTCACTTTGACACCTTGGTCAAGGCATCATGCCGCCGCCTGCCTCAGTTTCCCCACCTGCAAGGTGAAGCTTGTGATATTGACCAGCTGGACCTCACATGGAGGGGTGTGCTTTGCAAGGCTAACTCTGTCTGTAGAATACAGCGAGTCAGGAATTTTGCAACAAGTTGTTTTCTCGTCAATAGAAAAAGGGTCGACATTGAATCGAAATGATCACAATGTTCTGATTGACTCAAACCGGGGGGCGGGGGGGGGAGGGGCCGGGGGAGGTTCCGTTTTTTGTTTCACAAATATTTTTGAGATTTCGACTTTTCATCCTAGTCTGAGACAGGGAAAAATGTCAAATGCTTGAATATATTCATGGGGCAGGAAAACTGTTTTCCCACCCAGCTCTAATGTAGAGCACTTTGAGATCCAGAGACGAGAGGCTCTCTATTAGTGGGTGCTAATTAACGATCGATTATCTAGCCCCGATCCTCCTCTGTGGCCCATGGAGTGCAGGCAGCGTGACACACTAGCAGTAACAAAAGGGGCGACTTTATTATTTTTGTTTTAATAACCAAGCAGACTCGGTGCCGCTTTCTCATGGCCCCTTTTGACGTTCTGCGTCGGATGCTCCTGGGAAATGGAGCGTTGTCGCCAGCTGCCGCTGGGAGTGGATTCCCCCCAGTCAGGAGCAACTCTGGGCTCACTCAGCAGCAGTGGAGCTTGTCAGAGAGTGAGCGGAGCTGGCCGTGAAGGGGAGACGTGGGAAATGTCTCCTGCTGGGATTCTCACCCTGCGGAGCCCCTCGGGGCTTTGGGGCATCTTAAGTCATAGCACAAAATCCCTGTTGAGGAAACGACATGTTTCCCCCTTCGCTCTGCCAGCTGGAACATCCACTCAGGCCAACGGTTGCTGCCACCTGATGCCTGTTTGGGAACCGGTGTGGAATGGGTTGGTGGGTACTTAGTGCAGACCCCCAGTGGAACAGTCACCTCCTGCCCCTTGTCAGCAGCATCATCAGAGAGAGGACGAATGGACCAGACGATGGTGACCAACCTGCCCCTTCACCATTAGAGGGTGCCCCTCCAGGGCAGGGCGTGGGATGGAGGGGGCGCCGGGACAGCATGGAGGAAGCCTGCGCCTGTCCATGACAATTCACCAATGCTGGACTTGCTTAGGGCAGAGTCCTGAAGTCCCGGCTCCAGCAAACTCCCAGAGACTTCAGCAAGTGTGTGCCGGAGTCAGGACCTCAGGATCTGGCCCTTCCGTTCTTTTATTTAATTATTGTCTCTGTAGACAAGCTGAAGGTATCTGCAGGGTGGGAGGGGCTCCGGCAGCCACGAGTACCATGCAACAACGCTGAAGCACCACAAAATGAGTCACTTTCTGCTGACACTGAACAAGGAACTTTATTAGAATAAGGAAAACAGGCTCAGTGGTTTGAACATTGGCCTACTAAACCGAGGGTTGTGAGTTCAATCCTTGAGGGGGCCACTTAGGGATCTGGGGCAAAATCAGTACTTGGTCCTGCTAGTGAAGGCAGGGGGCTGGACTCTTTTGGGATCCCTTCCAGCTCTATGAGATAGGTATATCTCCATATATTATATTATCCCTTAAGCTGCTCTGCCTCTCTGCTTCACTGCAGAGTTTCTGCCTAGAATCTTTCCCACCACCCCCGGTTTCCTGCTACAGATTTAAAGAAACAGTACCCGATTGTCGCAATGAACAACCTCCACACACCCACGGGCACACATAGGGTCTGTCAAACTCTGCCTTCTGCTAACCATCGCCCCATGCTGGCGTGTCACTCGGAGGACATGATCTCCCCTGCCATAGTGAAATCTTCACCTGCCAATTGCTCTGATAGGACTAAGGAGACTTTCGGCAGTATATTTGTGAGGGGCAGTGGTACCTCTCGGCACGGCAGAGATGAAGATTTCCTCCCTCCCCTCACTGCGTTCTCTTCTCCCAGGCCACTCGGCACAAGCCTGGAGCAACCTCTGGCCAGCTGGTGAGCGGCCCTTCGGAAAGCCAAAATGCTTCCTGTAGGGCTAGCGAGCCAGGCACCAGGCCCCTCTTAAGCATATGGTTCCCATTACAAGCACTGCGCGGAGCATGTTTACTGGTAGGATAATTGTGCCTGTGCGTCAGACTTTCCCAGGGGTAAAGCGCAGGGCAGGAAAGCTCCCTCGCGCTGCAGGTCCATGAGAAACAGCACCAAGTGAAGGGCTCCCGGCCTCATTTGCTAACGACCTTTGAGTGAATTTCCGGCTGGTGAAAGGTGCCAGGTATCCAAATCAGCACACGGTCTGCTAGAACAGGGGGATGACTTGCACTCAGTACCGTAGACACGGCTCTTCCCTCTGCACCAGGGAAGCGTGTGTGAAAGAGCCCAGCCTGGCGGCCCGTGGGGTTGATTTTCCTGGCTTAGCCATCGTGTGCAAGCAGTGATAGTGCAAATTTCACGCACACACACACACACACACACACACACACACAAACACACACACACAGAGTCCACCCTCAGTTTCCATGGCCCATTCAGCCCTTGCCCTCTCTGCCAGCCAGGGCACCAACTGAATTTTTTTGACATGTGACATGCTGAGACCCACCAAACTCACTGCACCCCGGGCAGAGGTGCCCCCGTTTCTATAGCAACAGTTTTGGGGCCTTGACTGGCCTGGGCTAGATCGGCAGCAGGCGTTCCATCCTGACCCCCACGGGGCTGGGAGGCTGCACTAGCGCGAGCATCCACTTTGCTGGGTCCAGACGGGCTCGCAGAGGACGGGGGAACACACTGGGGACCTAACTGAGTATCCGCAGGAGGGAGGTTTTCCTTCCTGCCCCGCCCATTAGTGCAAGATAGGAGAGAGCCTGGGTCTGAGCACGCTCAGGGCTCACATGCGAGCTCTCGCTGGACGCTTGGAGGGACGGGCGGGCGGATAAGAGCAGTTGGAGCAGGTCGCGGGAGGGCGGGGTTAGTCTGTGGCAGACTAGAAGCGCCCCCTAGTGCTCTCTGACCTGTTCTGCATGTGAGACACTGGGAAACATACGGACCAGGAATGAATAGCACATGGGTGATTCTCCTTTCAAGCCAAGGCAGAGAGACAAAAGATGGCCCAGTGGTGAGGGTCCTCGCCTGGGACTGCGGAGGTGTGAGTTCAAGCCCCTGTGCTACCAGCTTTCCTGTGTGACCTTGGGCAAGTCACTTTGTCTTGCTTTGCCTTGGCTCTGCATCTATAACATAGGGATAAGAGCACTGCCCTACTTCATAGGGTGCTCAGATACTACAGTGATGGGGGCAGGTAAGTACCTTCCCTAGATGCTAACCCAGCAGCTACCCTTGACTTCAGTTGGAGTTGCTCAGCGTCTTGCAGGACTGGGAGCAGCCGAGTGCAGATACAATGCACCAATCTCACAGTCCTAGCCCTTTTCCAGCCACATCTTGCGGCCGAGTTGCCTCTTGAAAGATTGCCCGTGGGAAGGAAATCTGCAGATGGGATGCTGAAGAGAAATAAGTTTCTAGGAGAAACAGGGCTGCCTTTGTCAGGGGCGACACTGCACGAACCATTTTGGAACGGAGAGGAAAAAAACCCTCCCACTCACCCCCACAAGTATCCTTGGAAGCAAAATGGGAGCGGCTGGAGCAGGTGTCTTTGGAAGGACACCAGGCAGAGGGGAATGTTGAAATCCATAGCAACTACCTTTCAACAGTGGGATCTCAAAGCACTGTACAAGCCCCTCAGCTCCCTGTCAGATGGGGGGGTGGGTGCTGAGACTCCCCTACTTTATGGCCAGGGGAAACTGAGGCACAGCAGAGTGGTCAATTTAAAAAAAACGACTGTTATGATTTGTATTGCAGTAGTGCCTCAGGGCTCTACTCAAGGATTGGGAGCTGATTGTCCTAGGTGCTGAGAAACGGGTAGTCAGAAGACAGTCCCCAGGGAGATCTCAATCTAGGTTTCTGACAAGACAATTGAAAAACTGGGGCAGGAAGAGGGCAGATGCGCTAGCACTAAAAGTGCACGTTTCCCAGAAGTAGGGTTGGTCTCCACTCGCCCCAGGCCCAGCTGTGTTCAGTTGGCAGCATCCCGTGGGCACTGCAACAGAGGCGAGTCTTAAGGAGGCGTCTGGAGAAAGCGCTGCTGGGGGATTCCTGCAGTTGATAGGCGCAGAGTCAGCGAGTGGAATTGGAGGAGCGGTGCAGGGCAAAGGTTCCCCTGCCTGAGCCGGAGAGCAACAGCACCGTATCTGCCCTAACCCGTCAGGCTGACAGGCCCAGCTCTCAGCAGAGGAAGCCCTGAGTTAGCACGCTGACCATGATAGATGCATCAAGAGCGGCTGTGAGCTTGCACTGAATGCAAGCACCAGCCACTAGGAAAAGAGGTGCCCGTCATCAACGCTGGAGGGATGGTTGGGACAGTCTGGTCACTGGTGGAAGCAGAGTTCCTTTGAGGAGATTTGGGACTTGTACATGAGACTGCAATGTGGTAATTACTGTGGCTAATTGACTCCCATGAAGAGAACAATTAAGGGCCCTGTGGCTCGCTCTGTGCCATAAGGCCCAGATCCTCAAAGGTCTGGCTCTTGACGCCCATTGATTTCAGTGGGAGTTAGGCATGTAAATACCTAACTGGCTGATAAAGGTGCTGGGCCACATCTGTTTATTGTCGTTATCGCTGGTCGAGTCCTGACCCCCCCCCCCACCAAGGTGGCAGAAGGATTTTCTACCCCCAAGGTCAGGGGGACGGAGGAATTTAGAGCAAAGAGGGGAACCCCCACTCCAGTTCCAGCCTTCTCGCCGGCAGGAGGTCAGAGGTGCCGTGGGGTTTGGAGGCGAATCTTCTGCTGGAGTTGACACTTTCTGATGTCTGTCCGATAAGCATCTGGACTCCGGCACGTTCCTACCGGGGGTGCCCCAGAACTCTACAGGACATGGGGCTGCCCCAGAACTCTATAGGACCGGGGGTGCCCCGGAGACAATCCCATGAACTCTAGACAGCTTTTGTCCTTTTTCACTCCTCCTTCCATCACCGCGCCCCTCCGTCTGGCCGAGGGGGGCTGCACACTGCTCCCTCTAGACCCACTGGCTCCCCAGAAAGTGGCCCAGGACTCCCTGTGCCCCTCAGGGACTGAGGAGGCTGCCCATAATGGGCTCACTGGCTGATCCTGAGGGGGAAAGATTCCCCCCTAAGCAATCGCTTGGTAAAGCCTCCCAGCAGCCTTCAAACGTCACCGCAGGGAAGCCATCTCCTTGGGAGGTTCCACACGCAATCATAGCTGCGCTTGGGACCATTACCAGCCGGTGGCAGCCTGTCTGGGCCTGATCCTGAAAGGTGACACTGAAGTGAGTGGGAGTCGGGGGTGCTTGGCTCATCTCAGGATCAGGCCCTGTTGTTATTAGACACCAGCCAACCCATAGAAGCATTAGCTTGGCCATGCCGAAATACTGGTCCATTTGGTGTCCTGCTCCTGGCAACAGCCATTACGTGATGCTTCAGGGATTGGCAAAAGCAATACACCTAACGCAGCCAGACTGGCATATGTTGCTGTGTATGGGAGCACAGGATTCATTCCTGATCCCCACAGCGGCTCTCAGCTCATTCCCTGCCCCAGGCACTTTGAATACCACAGAGCTGCAAATTACACTGGCCATAAAATCATTCGCCCCCCCTTTTAGACTCTTCCAATGGTATCTGACTTTCAGTCATACTGGGGCAGAGAGTTCCACAGGTAGATAATTAGCTGCATGAAGAATTAGAGGGTCTGCAGTAGTTGGGCACAGGCAAATGGCTAAGACAGCGGGACAGACAAGGCATTGAGCGGTTAATTTGAGGCTCGTAGAGAGAACCATTCGGACATATATCTTAAGGTAGAATTTACTGGTTTTCTGGCATTGAAAAAAAAGCAACTACCACACTCTCCTAAGGTGCCTTAGCGCTGATCCATCCTGACAATGGTAACCAGATCTTAACAATGTTTTTGTCTGGGAATTTCCTTGGTTTTTTAGAATGTACCTAGAGATACTCACATATGAACGCACACTCAACACTTATACTGTCTTCTGCTAGAGAGCCTACAAATAGATACAGGCTTGATTCAAGTCAATGGAACATTGGGGTGTTCAGCACCTCAGAAAAGAGGCAAGATTTTCCATGGTGATTAGTGGTTTGGGATCCTTCATTTTTGGGGTGTCCAGCCTGAGACACCATAAAGGGGCATAGTTTTCAGAACAGGAGCTCCTGTCCTCTGATAATCAAGCCCCTTCCTGGGTTTTGGGTTGGGCACCCCAAAAAAGCACTCGTTCCCACTGAAAACCTTGCCCGTCATTTGTAAATTCCACACGTGCTAATGGCCCTTATAAACACCGAAACAAGGACCACGGTGGAGTTATACTGTCTGAGAGTCCCCCTTCAAACACCATGACTGGACTTCTCTTTGGCTCCAGGCCACCTCTCCCTGCATTGGACCTCTCAGAGTTCTTCAACTCCATCTCCAGGGTGGCTCAGTTCCATTCATCCGTGTCTCCCAACAAATGCTTGCAAGAACTCAGCCAGTCACTGATGGGAGTTCTTGGAGGGTCACAGTTTGCAGGGCTATGACTGTTGAACTGAGCCCTATCCCATACCTCGCCAGTACTGAATGGTACCAGTGCTGATGAGACCAAACACAAACCACTTGGGATTTCTCGAGCAAGGTGATTTGGAGACTAGACATTAAAAAAAAAAAAAAGTAGGAGACCTTTAGAGGGTGCGGAAAGCCAGTCGTTCTGGTTTAATTCATCTGAAACTGGCTTAATTCATCTGAAACTCCACTGTCCCCTTCAAATTTGCCGCTTTCCGCTTTTCTACTAAACTCTCTCTGCTTTGTGGGTCTCTTGCCCTCTCAGCCAATGGGTCTGTTGCATCTACCAGTTGCATCCTGTCTAACATGCAGACAGAGCTCTCTCAGGGGCTGTCTTCTTGGTTTTTTGTTTGCACAGCAGCTAGCACAATGGGGACCTGATCCTTGACTGGGGGGTAACAAGCCTACAAGTTTGGCCTACAAGTCATTTCCTGTCAGTTTCAACTGGACTAGGTTTTAAATGATCCATTTGAATCAAATGGGTCAGTGTGTCATCTCTCTGTGCTTCCGTTTCCCCCATCAGTAGCATGGGGACAATGATCCTGACCTCCTGGGAAAGCATTTTGAAATCTATGGATGCAAAGTGCTAGATAAGAGCAAGATTTTATTATTAAAACTCCTAGACCTGGAACAATCTCCCAAGGGAAGCCATGAAAGCCGCTCGCTCAAGAGGTTTAGAGCTGGACTGGATGAGACATTAGGAAATGCACTGTCAGGAATAATCCTGCATTAGCCAACGGGGGATAAACTAGCTGTGATCTAACAGCTCATCTCCCATCTCTGGTTTCTCTGATCACATTAAAAATGGACACCCCCCCCCTCCAGCCCCTCCCTCGTGTGTATTGCAGCATGTGACAAAGAGCTGCTGAAGAGGTTACAGCCCAACCAAGGCTGGGAAATTCAAGGGAGGAAAAAACAACCCTGCGGTGCAGACGGGGTGGGGGGGATGGTGGTGAGGAGGGCTGGCTGGAAAACAAGAAGTGGGGGGGAGCATGAGAAACACCTCAATAGCCCTGGGCTGTGGGAAAACCAGATTCAGTTCCCTGCTTTGAATTAGGCAGAGCAGGACCTTGAACTTGCATCTCCCCCGTCCCATGTGCATGTCCCTACCACGGAGTGGGGGCCAGACCAGACAAGCTAGCCTGGACCTGCTGAAAGTTCCATCACAACCACTACACTGCCACCAGATGGTTCAGTTTGACCAAGGAGGCATTTCTGATGGACCACAAGTTGGAACCAAACCGTTCCAGCCGGCTTCAGGGCTGTGTCTCCAGCCCAGCCGCCCCCAGCCCAGCATCACCCCCGGCCCGCTCGCTCTCGCTTCTGCTCACCACCAGGCCAGCTCCTCGCCTTGCAAGACCAGGCAAGGCTTGGAGAGGTGTCCATCTCCTCAGAGGGCTACGGGTTCACGCCGCCTGGCCCCTGGCTGACCCCATGTCCCGGAGTGGTCCCCTGGCAGGACTTAATGTATAACGAAAGCGGTGCCGGGGCTCAAGCAACTGTTTTACTTTCATAACTGACGCGGCAAGCCCAGAAGTGCCGGGGCTCTGAACTGCGCGGCCCAGAGGTGCCGGGGCCCTGAACTCCCCCGTCCAGAGGTGCTGGGGCCCTGAACTGCCCGGCCCAGAGGTGCCGGGGCTCCGGACTGCCCCGTCCAGAGGTGCCGGGGCTCCGGACTGCCCCGTCCAGAGGTGCCGGGGCTCCGGACTGCCCGGCCCAGAGGTGCCGGGGCTCCGGACTGGCACAAATTAAGTTCTGGCCACTGGCCAAAAACAGACACCCCGGGCGGGTCATGCAGCCTGAAGATTCTGGCCCCAATGGCCACCCATCTAGACCTCCTCCCACCGCCTCCTCGGAGAGCAAAAGTTGCAGGCGCCGTCCCCTTATGTCTGGCCTGTCTTATGAACCCCCCTTCCCAGAAACCGGGCTGGGCTGGAACCCCCTTCCCATCCCCCCCCTTTCCCCTGCTGTGCAATGGTCCATGCGCCTCCTTCTCCCTGGCTCGGTGTCTGCCTCTCTGTGCATCTCTCCATCCCCTTCCCTCCGGGCATCTTTCTGCTCCGGCGCCGGGGGCTGTTCCCGGCTCCCTCCCTGCCCCCGAGACCAGCAGCAGCAGCTCCCCATCACCCCCCAGCCCGCAGCATTGTCTCCTCCGGCCGCCGGAGCTTGTGCTGGACTCACCCTGTGCCCGCGCCGGGCTCCTCGCGGGGCTGCAGAGCAGAGGGGGGTTCCCCGGCGGGGTCTGTCCGTCCCTCTGGCCAGGAAGGGGGTGGGGGGGGGGGCTTTGTTGGGTTTTTTTCTGCCCAGACTCCGCTCTGGGAGCTGCTTCCTGCCAGCTCCCTCCAGCCGCCTTGCTAGTCCTTTTATCACAAGGCTGCTGCCTGTGATTGGCTCCTCGCTTTTCTCCTTTGTGTGAAGCAACCTATAACCCCCAACCTCCTCCGAGCCCCCCTCGGTCCCCCTCTCGCCAGTCTCTCTCTGCCCCCCCCCCCAATAAAACAGCCCCCATCCCACAAGACCCCCTGGCAAAGTTCTGGGGTTCGGGCTCAGCCATCTATGGCGAGGGGGTCAGCAGTGACTTTGGCTAGAGACGCTCAGGCCCCCTTAGCAACACTATGGGGCAAGATTCTCTCTGCTCATGGCAGCCTCCCCGACCCCTCATGGTAGCTCCCCTGCCCCCCGAAATTCCCTCCTTCCCATAGCTCCGTTCCCAAGTTCCAAGGCTTGCTAAAGCTTGTAGGGTTGGTGGACTACAGGCTCAGCCGTGGGGTTGATGCATTGCCTTGGGAGATCCCTCCCACTAAGGTTCACAGCAGACACGCTCCCTTCCTAAGGACCCGAGAAGGCTTACTGCCGTCCATCTCTGTAGTGTCTGAGCACCTCACAGTCTTTAATTCATTCACCCTCACAACCGCCCTGTTGTGACAGGAAGCATTAGTATCACCCCTCGACACTGAGAGACTAAGTGATTTGCCCAAGGGCACCCAGAAAGTCTATGACTACGCTGTGCTCAGCTCCCACTGCTCTTTTGAAATTCGCCCTTTGTTCACTTCTTTCCAGTGTCACACACCAACCTGTTGGGGAGTTTTGCTCTGTAAATGTATTAAGAACCCCAGTAGCGAATTTGTGACAAAAACTAAGCTGGTTTCACATCATGGTCCCCAAAGACGCCTATGTAGCACAGTTACACGGATAGATCTCTACAAGGATACATGCCGGTTAAGTACAGTTTGATGCCGTGCAGGAAGCCCTAGGTGTGTTTAGACGAAACATCCGTCTGCAAATGCATCCAGGTGACCTAACAGCTGCAGAATTTGTCTACAGAACAAAATGCAAAAAACATTAATGAATTTCCAGAGGTTGTCAATGGGCTGGGATGTAATAACGAAATAATACATCCCACTGACACAGATACAGATCCCACAGTATGGCCTAAAAGACAAGTATGACATAAAATCGCATCCTTTCCCCACTATGAGTACAGGGGCATTAATGGGCCACTTCGCCTTGAATGATCCCTCGAAATATGTGTTAACAAGTTATGCTAAACAATCTGTTCCCCCGGGAGTATGTTTCCCAGACCTGAAGAAGAGCTCTGCGTAAGCGCCTAAGTTTGTCTCTCTCACCAACAGATGTTGGTCCAATAAAAGATATTACCTCATTCACCTTCTCTCTAGTCTCTCTAATATCTGGGGAACAACACAACTACAATAACACTGCGTACAAAACGTTCCATTATCACAGCTGAACTTGACTGGATGGTAAAATTAGATGTTGCTGAGCAACTACAGACACTAAATTACTTGGTTAAGAATATGATCGCTATAATAAAGTCCACACAGCATAAGTTCAGAAATACTATGCATAATGCACAGTGCCCATCTGGGTAGTGAGACGTAAGAACAGAGTCGGAGATGCCCCATTATGTCATGAATGCTGCCATGAAAGAGAAGATATCCGAGTGTGAAATCTACAACGAACACAGGAAACACCATGGAAAAGAACCGCTGAAAGCATGTGAGATTCCTCGTTGCCCTTGGTCCAAAGCTGGTGCAGATCTATTGGAAAGAAACAGGAAAGTAGTTAGAAAAGAATCATATACCAGGAAACTAGAACGGACGAAATACAACAATGCCAAGCCAAGTGAGAGAGGAGGTTGGATTTCAAACAGAAAGTGTCTAGCAAGCGGCATCCACCCACACCAAAGTGATGTGTCAGACCCGCTGCTGAGGGAGAACCCTACAGGAGGAACCGAAAACACCTAAACAAAACTCAGGAGACTGGCTCTATCCATGGTACTTATCTGACCCCCGTGACATTGCTACCCAAGCACCTCACAACCTTTAATATACCCCTGAGGTAGGACAGTGCTGCTATCCCCATGGCGCAGATGGGGGAATGAAGCACAGAGAGTACATCTACACTGCATTGTAAACCTGGGTCTGCAGGACCTGGGCTTGTGGACTTGGTGTTTCCGAGCCCATGTTTGAGCGTCCGCACTGCATTGTAAACCTGGGTCTCACAGGCATGTAACACGCCCACACAGACATTCTGACTCGGGTCTGCAGCTTGACCTGCATCCACACTGCAAAATGACAGGGTTTGGATGTGCGTCCTAGGACCCATTCCCCTGGTGGGTCCTAGGACCCAGGTCCAGAGGGCTTGCTGACCTAAGTCAGAAAGAGTTGTGTGTGGATGGTAGGGAGGGTTGGGGTCAAACCTGAGTCTGAGCCTTGGTTTACAAATGGAGGGTAGACATACGCATGGTCACACAGAGAGTCTATGGCAGAGGGAACTGAATTAGATCTTCCAACCCGTCCCCCTGACCAACCGGCCTTCCTTCCTCTCCTGGGTCTCTGGTTCTTGAGGACATCCAGATTGCCAGCAACTTTGGTCAGGTGCTTAGAGAGGGAGCATATCTCCCACCCACACACCGGCCTCAAAAAACAGCCAAACACAGTCTCCAGGGCGTGGCCCCACCTCAGCGTGGGAACTGAGCACAGCAGAAGGAACTGTTCTGAAGAGAAAGCAGCAGCTGTTTGATCGGAAAGCCACTGAGAGCCGTTACTGACAGACACCCAATACAAGGCAAAATAAGGAAGTTCCAGATCTGCCCTGTATCTTGTGCCATCGTTTGCACCAGTGCGAGGGAGGGTGTAAATTGTTACCCGTCTGTAGCATTTTGCACTCCCATTTCGTTGTGTAAGTGACGACACAAGGTGCAGGGCGATGAAGAATCAGGCCCCTTGGCTCCGGTCCAGGAGACGTGTGTGTATTTGGTTGTGTTTTACTACTTGGCCAGGTCAATTTGTGGGCAGTGGTTTAGGTTTTGTGTTAAGAAACGTAGCCATGGGTGAGATACAGACCCCTGCTGTGTGCTAGGGGTGTCAGCTGAGTTATGTTTTCTTGGGGGATAGCTTAGTGGTTTGAGCATTGGCCTGCTAAAACCCAGGGTTGTGAGTTCAATCCTTGAGGGGGCCATTTAGGGATCTGGGGCAAAAATCTGTCTGGGGATTGGTCCTGCTTTGAGCAGGGGGTTGGGCTAAATACCTCCTGAGGTCCCTTCCAACCCTGATAGTCTATGATCTTTGCACCTGGAGCCGTCCTACATGACTGAGACATGGAAACAGATTAATCAATACAAATACCAGGCTTTTATGCAGCATGTTTCATCAGATGATCTCAAAGCACTTCACAAAAGAGGCCAGGATCATTAGCGCCATTTTACATATGCACAGAGATGGGAAGGGACTTGCCCGAAGCCCCCTGGCAGGCCAGTGGCAGAAGCCAGGACTAGAACCCAGATCTCCTGGGTTACACTCCCAAAAGGATTGGAGCATTCTAGAGAAGAGGACCCTCCTCTGCTCATTAATCTGATCTCTGGCTGAGTGACTGACTGCACAAAGGGCAGCATGGGTATGAGTTTATATCATCTGTGTGGGAAGGACCTTAACTAGAAAGTGTAGCAGCTCACCCCCTATGCTCTGCTCCACGCCAGTGTTTTCCACTGTTAAAGGAGTCAGACCAGAATAGCAGAGGAAAGGCTCCAAATCAGGAAATTAGGTGCATTGGCAGGAATTGGGGCGAAGGAGCCTTAGCTACCCAGCTAAGACAAAGGGGATTGAATAGCCCTGCTGCATGTACAATAAAAGGCATTGGGCAGCTCCTCCTCCTGTTACACTGGGCACCCTCTAGTGCTCGGTAACCTGGCATCTTCCCCTTCACGGGGATCCCAGGCTGGATTCTCGTGCCCCGTGGTAATTCATGGATCCTGCAGCCCCAGCAAGGCTCATTTTTCCATCTCAGCCTCCACCACACCCAGCAAACCTCCAGAATGATGCTCAGCTCTATTACTTGTTGCTATGGTGACGAGCAAGGTGCCAGCGCTGGTGCAGGCTGAACAGCAGAGCTAGGAGGAGACTGGAGTGTGTGTGTGTGGGGAGGTGTAAATCACATCCCACGTTCACCTGCACACACTTCTGCCTTCCTGCTACTGTCCTACCCCAGCATCTTCCCCTCCCCAGCAGGCCAGACACCAGAAACATCCACGCGATGGAACTGGTACTGGTCAGAGACCTCCCCACCCTGGCCAGAGCCAGCTCCATAGTCATCCTTCCATATTGTGTGGCTTCCAGTAGAGACAAAGAACACAGAACAGAGCCAGGACTCCTGGGTTCTAGTCCTGACTCTGCCACTGACTCCTTGGTGTAACCCTGTCATGTCTCTCCATGCCTCAGTTTCTCCAGCAGAAAAACGGGAGTAGAACATAAAGGTAAATAAATGTTTGTAAGGCCCTTGGGTGCAGAGGGTTACTACAGTTCGGATAGGCCTGGGTTGGATGGTACCATGTGCTTACGCTCTTGTCACTGTTATTGGCCAACAAGCATCCTGATCTCTACTCAAGATGATGCAACCACAGGGGAGGAGTGGGAACAAGCTACCCAGGGGATGTGTTCTTCTCTCTTGCTCCTTTGTACCCGTTTGTCCTATGATTGTCTCCTCCCCCTGCCTCTATCTGCTCGCCCCTGTGGCCATATTGGGGAAATCAGGCAGGCTTGGAGCTGCCACAGTTCCACCCAGAGGTCAGAGAGAGATTTCATCAGGTCAACAGGTGTGTATGTAAACAGACCAGGGGGAGGAGGGAGATCTGGATTGTGTCTCTCCCCTTTTTATTGTGGCCCCTTCAGAAGCTGGGTGGTGGTGTGAGCTTTTGAGGGCGTCCTACGTACAACTTCCAAGCAGAAATTACCAGCCCCTTGACCACTCATTTTCATGTGCCCTCCTCTTCCCTGAGAGTTTGTGCTCGTGCATTTAGTTGCATGAATTTGTGTCGTTTAGTCTGGTGTGTGGGTATGTGTGGGTGCGTGTGTGTGTATATTCACATACACATACACCCCCCCACACACACACACACAAGAGTGAGAGAAGAAAATCTTGGCTCCCTAGCCCTGCTGTTTGCTTTCCCCAGCCGCACTGATGAGTCCTGTTGCTGCTCCAGCACCCACGGAGGAAGCCATAGCTCAGGCAGACTGCCAGCAGCAGATGCAGCTCTCCTGGGAACAGCCATTCTTAGAGGTTGCTTTTGACAGCCCCGTCCTTCAGACCCTCACTGAGACAATACGCACCCCCCACTCCCCGGCCAGGATTGCCACAAACCAGAGCATCTGAGCAACATTGTCTGGTTTTGTTGCCAGTGGAGATTAAATTATAGAACACGGACCTGCTTGATTATTACAGGAGGACAATAAAAGGAAGAATCAGGGAGTGACAGATGGTCTTGGGCAGCCCATTGTTTGATCCGAAACCTGCTCAATCCCTAAATAGCTGAAGTCTGTAACATCACTTAGCAGGAACATGCTACACCTTCTGAACAGTGACAAGGACAGATTAATATACATTTCATTACATCAAAACAAGGCCAGGAGGAAAGGATTCAATCTTGTTAAAAGAGAGGGGACTGAGGCCAAGACTCAACGGGGAACCCAACAGAGTTTTCTAAAGAACCAAGTGTAAATCTGTCTGAGAACAAAATGGAAAAGGATTCTGTGGTTCCTACAGAGACATGGGAGATGAGGTGATATCTTTTATTGGCCCAACCTCTGTGGGTGAAAGAGACAAGCTTTCGGACTACACAGAGCTGTTCTTCGGGCCTGGGAAAGATACTCAAAGTGGCACAGCTAAATACAAAGTGGAACAGTTTGGCATAAGTCATTAACACATATTGTAAGAGACCATGCAAGATTCTTCTCTGTTATATATAAGTCCATCAACAGGGGTTACTCCAGAGGACGCCTGTGTAACTGACATTAGAATCTGGCCCTTTTTATAGTCCTTAGCGGGCATGACCCACAACATGACATGAGGAAAGTTCAGGAGGGTTCTGCTTAGACATTACCATGGTGGGGCCGTATAAGTACCAGAGAGGGAGGAGGGAGGTGCATCGGCTGAACTGAGTAAAAGCTCATGACTGGAGGTTAGAACAAGATGCCTGGGCAGAGGCCTGGGGACTGGAATAGCAATGAATCCTGCAGATACGTACCTTGGCAGAGCTGTGGTGGCTCTGGGAGTAGAATAAGAGAGGTCATTGCAGACCAGGATTGAGGTGCATTGGCAGAGCTGTATGAGGGCTGTTTACGGAGCACCTGACCACACACCGTCAAGCAAGTGTTTCCAGTCTTTCCTGCACTGGGCACTAATATACCTTAAAACTGGGCATCCCCTCTAGGAATGAGAGATCCCACCTCTAGGAATGAGCTTCTGTCCTTTCTGCTGCCAACAGGGCGTCTGGTACAATTTGGACCCATGTCCCATCTAGTGGCACCAAGACCACTTAGAGACCAATTAATGGGTCTGCTCTACAGCCTTAGCTGACAGCCAGTTGACTTTTAGCTCATGTCGTAGAGGCTCATGCACTAAGCTCGAGGTCCTGCCCACCGCCGATGGGATCTGTCGGCGTTACATCCACTCTTAGCAGAATGCACCAATTCATTTCACACAGGACACCAAAGAAGAGAAAGACTTTTGGTTACTCCTAGGGTGACCAGATAACGCATGTGAAAAATCCGGATGCGGGGGAGTAATGGGAGCGGGGGTGGAGTAATGGGAGCGGGGGGGGGGGGGGGGGAGTAATAGTATCCTATATAAGATAAAGGCCCTAATATTGGGATGTTCCTGATAATATCAGGCGGTCTGGTCACCTTAGTTACTTTTGACCCAGAGACAAACGGAACTCTAACCCACCCCTCTCCCAATTCTTTGAGCCAGCCAGGATCACCAATAAATCCCCTACCAAAGACACTAAATCCTCTGTACTTGAGAATGGCACCCCTTGCTGCCAGCCACGCTCTTTGCTTGACCAGTTCAAGAACGGGAACCAAATGATTTGCATTGGTGAGGCTTTCCGCTCACAGGAAGTGAGGCAAGGCACAGAGAAGAGCGAGGTGGGGAGATGAGACACAGGTGCAGGGAGGAGGAATTAACCTCTCAGATGCTGCAGGCATAGAGATATACATGCCACCTCAGCATTCATTTGGCAGGCTAGAAAACAGCGGTGTTCTTAATATTCAGAAACAGCTGCTACTGACTCAGTGTAACCTATAATAATCTCTTCTATTAGCACCTTTCGGCCAGGGATCGCAAAGAGCTTTACCCACACAGACATGGAGATGGGAACGCAGGCACCTGTAGGCTGGGATGTGGCAGCTGTCTAACAGGGGGCAGAATGTAATAGCCAGAGGTGGCCTTTGGCCAGGACAGCCAGGCTAACACCCGACACTGTACCTAGAAGTGCCACAGGTGGCCAGGAGCTCGGCTTTCCCCCATTCAGAAGAGAGCAGCCCTGGAACCGTGGAGGTGCTTTGTCTTCAGCACTGCCCCATAGGCAAGGAGGCCACCTCCTTATGGCACACACGGCTCGCACCAGCCACTCTCCCCTGCAGGGGGGGGGGCATTTCCCAGCCTGGCCCCTTGGGCTAGTCTCATTAACGCCCCCACGAGCCGCAGCGCCACAGTCTGAATTAGAGCATCCATGGGGGGCTGTGCCAGACCCAGTCGGTGCTGGGAGGGGAAGCTGCCCCCTCTGGGGCGGCCCCTGGAAGGTGAAAGCTCCCTCCTTGGGGCCCCTGCTTCCCCCTCCCATCCTGGGGAGCCCCTGCCCCCTCCCCTTCCCGGGGCCCCTGCTGCCCCCTCCCATCCTGGGGAGCCCCTGCCCCCTCCCCTTCCCGGGGCCCCTGCTGCCCCCTCCCATCCTGGGGAGCCCCTGCCCCCTCCCCTGCCCGGGGCCCCTGCTGCCCCCTCCCATCCTGGGGAGCCCCTGCCCCCTCCCCTGCCCGGGGCCCCTGCTGCCCCCTCCCATCCTGGGGAGCCCCTGCCCCCTCCCCTCCCCGGGGCCCCTGCTTCCCCCTCCCATCCTGGGGAGCCCCTGCCCCCTCCCCGGGACCCCTGCTGCCCCCTGCCATCCTGGGGAGCCCCTGCCCCCTCCCCTGCCCGGGGCCCCTGCTGCCCCCTCCCATCCTGGGGAGCCCCTGCCCCCTTCCCTGCCCGGGGCCCCTGCTGCCCCCTCCCATCCTGGGGAGCCCCTGCCCCCTCCCCTCCCCGGGGCCCCTGCTTCCCCCTCCCATCCTGGGGAGCCCCTGCCCCCTCCCCTCCCCGGGGCCCCTGCTGCCCCCTCCCATCCTGGGGAGCCCCTGCCCCCTCCCCTCCCCGGGGCCCCTGCTTCCCCCTCCCATCCTGGGGAGCCCCTGCCCCCTCCCCGGGGCCCCTGCTGCCCCCTCCCCTCCCCGGGGCCCCTGCTGCCCCCTCCCGGCACTGCTCCCAGACACGGCGAGCGGGAGGCAGTGGTTGCGATTCCTCCTCCCCGCCGCTAGGGGGCACCGCGCGGCGCTGCTGCCGGCCGCTCCCTTTCCTCCAGCCCGGCCCATCTCGTTGGCGCCGGTGGGTCCCTCTCTCCGCTCCCCGGCCCGGCCCGTCTCGTTGACGGCGGAAGATGGCGGAGGAGACCCCGGTCTGCAGCTTCCTGTTCAAGAAGCGGGGCCCGGCGGCCGGCAGGGGGCGGCGCAAACGCCCGGGCAGCGACCAGGAGCAGGGTGAGGATGGGGGAGGGGGCTCGGCCCCGCTCCGGACCGTGCCATTGTCCGGCGCGCGGGGGGGGGGTGTTTCCTGCTGTGCTATTATCACTGAGGATTCCGGGCCATACCATTTGTACCGCGGGGGTGGGCGCTGGGCTGTCCCAATACCATGGGGAGGGGGCGGGGTTGGTCTGTTCCATTATCTTCGGAGAAGGTTTCTGGGCAGGCCCAATAGGACGGGGGGAGGGGTTGTCCCATTAGCAGTGGGGAGGATTTCTGGACTGTCCCATTATCACTGGGGAAGGGGGTTGAGGGTTTCTGAGTGGTCCCAATATCATGGGGGGAAGGGGTCTGGACCGTGCCACTATCCTAGCAGGTGCGGGGGGGCCTGACAGACTGGAGGGGCCTTGGGGGGCCCCCGCGTTGTGCGTAACCCCATGATGGGAGCTGAGCCAGCCTGACCCCGAGAGGGGCCCGGGTCCCCCTGCAGCCTGGTGCCCGGCCCCTTATGCAGGCTGAGTGGCCCCCAAGAGGCCTGTGCCCAGGGCCTGGCATGTGGGGAGCGCTCCTTGGGGTGAGGGAATGGGGCACCGTGGGGCTGAAGACCTGACCTGGCCTGGCTACTCCTGCCCCTCCGGTTGATGGCTTCTTTTGCTCTGCAGGCAGCAGCAGCGATGAGGGGAGCACGGTGGTCAGGAAGGAGAGGCGGCGGGAAGCGCACAACCCCATGATCCAGAAGGTGACCGAGCCCATCGCAGCGATGCCCAGCTCCACGCATTGTCCACTCCACATGTAACAGACCTCTCCGTTGAGTGCGGGGCGGGATGGGTCCCACGTTTGGACCCAGGAAATCCTTGGGGGAGATCTGCAGAAGGTTCTGTGCACCAGCACCACGAGCCTGCATCCTCGCCTAGCCAGGGCAGTGCCAGACACTCCTTTGGAGTGGATCCAGCCAGTTTATAAGATTCAGATTATGCAGAATTCAGATTCTCACGTAAAAAAAAAACATCCTATGTTTCAAGCCCGTCTGGTTGTGGGAAAATCTTTTCAAACGTGAGCAGACAGTAACTCATGCAGAATTGACTTCCGGGGTCTGCAGGCCTCCTTGGCCAATGCCCCACTGTGAGAGAAGTGAACTTTCCCTCTCCTCTCAAGGGCGTAATATCTTTTGAAGCCTAATAAGGACACCTAAAGGACCCAATTTTACAAATCTAGGTGTGCAAATGCATAGGTTAGGTATAGGCATGTGAAAATGGCCAACAAGGGGCAGTAATTGGGAGATCTAAAAGTGCCCTGTGTGACTTTTACCCAGAGTGATGCAGTATGCCACAGGAACTTTAGTAACTGAAAATTTAGGCCAGGATTACACCGGTAGTGCTTTGCCAGTATAACTCTACTGGTATACTATATCAGCAAAGGGCTTCTCGTTAGATGCGGTTTATATCAACACAGCTCGCTCTTTTACCAGCATAGCTTATTTCACCCCCACCCCACTCCAACTGAAAAAAGTTATACCAGCACCAATGCAGTTTGGCCTGTATAGCAGCATCTACATTAGGGGCCTCTGCCGGCACAGCTATAAGGGTCAGGGATCACACCCTTGATTGACAGGAGCATGGTGGCAGACGTCTGTAATGTACGTATAGCTTTAGTTATTGGCAATGGCTCGCTTGATCTTTTCTCCGACCTCCTATTGTTACCCATTGGAGATGTGCTGTAGATTAAGGGAAATGAATGGTTCTAACATTGCAGGCCCACAGATCCAAATTAAACCTGTCACTTGGCTCTCTTAATGCAAGAATTTAACTTTGTGGTGCCCCTCTCTTGGTCTGGGAGAACCAAAGGTGTTTTGCTCCGTCCTCCTTCCAGCCCAGAGGTAACTGCATTAAACCAGTGCTGTGTCTATATGGGCCCTGATTTCGACAACTCCACTGGTTTGCCTTCCTGGGCTGCAGTTCTATCTCTTGCCAACATGTGATGGGGAACGTGTCCAGGTGTTGTGCTCAGTTTGCTGGTGGTGGATCTTTCTCGGTTCTTCAGATATTTGCCCTCCTGTCTTTCAGACCAGGAAAAGTGGTAAAGAGAAGACCTCGTATGGGGCAAGCAGCAGTGATGATGAGGGGAAGTCGCAAGGAATCGGGGTCGCTTACAAATCAACGAGATCGGCGGTAAGCACTGTGCAGCACGTGGCTTTAAAAGGGGCCAGAAGGGACAATTAGATCACTTAGGCTGCATAACAGAGGCCAGAGAGTGTGTGTGGTTGGTTTTATGATTGGGTCCTAGGATCAGGTTTTGTTTTTGAAACTCTCTTTAGTGTCCATCTGGTGCTTTTCTCTCCCTCGAACGTCTATCACTGTAGTATCTGAGTGCCTCCCAGTCTTTAATGGATCTGTGCTTACAACACTCCCATGAGGAAGAGCAGTGCCATTATCCCCATTGTATGAGCTGAGGCACAAGGTGGCTAAGTGACTTGCCCATGGTCACACAGGAAGTCTGTGGCGGAGCAGGGAATTGAAGCCAGGTTTTCAATGTCCTAGACTAACACCCCAACCACTGGAACAAGGAACTCAAAGAACTTTACAAGGAGGTCATTAACTTTATCCCCATTCTGCTGATAGTGAAACTGAGGCACAGAGAGGAGAAATAACTTTCCTAGCGTCACACAGCAAGTCAGGGGCAGAGTGGGAAACAGAACCCAGGAGTCTTGAGGCTCAGTCCAATGCCCTAACCATGCAATTACAAAAAGAGAGGTGTGTGTGTCTACAAATCCTTATTGACGTAGAAATTTTGTCTTCCCAAATAAACGTCACAAAAGGCCTTTTTGCTAGTAACATATACTTTTCTCTAGTATTGGCAATCCAAACAGCATGGTTTAGTGCAGGAGAAGCAGCCACTGCCCTATCTAGTTTAACTGCCCCGAGCTGAACAAAAGTCTAAAAGGAACAGCCTGCACGTATGGGAAATCAATTGGATCTAGTTTAACTAATCCGAGGAGGTGTTAGTAATGCAAACAGACTTTTTTAATGCTTGCCGTGTTGTGGTAGCTGCGTTGGTCCCAGGATATTAGAGAGATGAGGGTGAAGTAATGGCTTTCATTGGACCAGCTTCCATTGGTGAAAGTGACAGGCCTTCGAGCTACATGGAGCTCTTCTTCAGGGCAAGAAGCGGTACGGATCTCGGCTTTGACACGCATTCCCGCTCACTTCCCCTCTCTGTGCCCCCGTTTCCTCCTCTGTAAAACAGGGATCTCGCTGAGCTGCCTCCCACAGGAGTTGCAAGGATCTATTCGTTCATGTTTGTACAGTGCCTTGTGACGAGCTCAGGGCTGCGATTATTATTCACCGCTTGGCTGTCAGGGAAAGGGCTGCTGCTGTCAGTTTCACCCCCCACCCCCACCCCCCAACAGAAAGGAAGAGGTGCTGGAGAAGAATGTCGCTTTTATGCTGGAAACTCCAGAGCTCAGTTTATTTGTAATCCGAGGCCGTGATGCTCCCACCTGGATATAATTGTACTTAAATCTCTGCACGTGGGACTGTTGATAAAGGGTTGATGAAGCCCAGGATTAATAGAAATGTTTTCACAACATTAAAAAAACAATCTAAACCGAATAGATGTATTAACTAAATTAAATGGTAAACCTCCCACAGCTGGGTTAGAAATCCAGACACAACAGCCTTTGTAGGAAGCACGGTCTAGTGGTTAGGACACTGAATTTAGACACCTAGGTTCAATTCCTAGCTCTGCCATCGGCCTCCTTGGGCAACTCCCTGCAAAATAGGGGTAAATGCTTCCCTGTCTTCGGGAATAAAATCCATGAATGAGTGCGAAGTGTGATAGAAGGCCCGAGGTGTTAGAGAACCAGGAAGTGAAATGGGCAAAGCGACACCAACCTGGCTAGGTTCATTGTCAGGGTACCAGAGTGAAGTGCAACAAGCAACCAGCTGGTATCAGCGGAAAGCGACTGTCCCCATTCCTCCAGCGCAGTGCATTTATCCTGTGCTCCTGACTGCAGGATCTGAGCAGCTCTCTGCACCGTGGGAGTCTTCTCTTGACTGTGAATGGGGAAATGTGCTTCTTGCATTTCAGAAACCTGTAGGTCCGGAGGACATGGGAGCGACGGCTGTGTATGAGCTGGACACCGAGAAGGAGAGAGATGCCCAGGCCATCTTTGAGCGCAGCCAGAAAATCCAGGAGGTCAGTCAGCCGTGACCTGTAAAGCCAGAGCTCTCTGGGGGGAGATGATACATTTGTCTGTTTAGTCATGTGCTTTACCCCGTTCCTTGTCCATCCCACCAAGAGGGTTTGCTGAGTCCCGAGGGGCTGCTTCCCAGTTGAAGTGGGGGTAAAGGGTTAGTAGGGGAGAAGGGCCCGGGTTCAAATCGACCTGCTTACTGCAAGCAGTCGGAAGCAGATTCACCAGGGGTGCCTGGTCGTTTACATGGGAGCTGTGGTTGAGAGGTCTCAGCCTGGAACGAGGGATGCTGCAAATCAGGCCAAAGCAGCTTTGGCAGAACTGACTGGAATAACAGGGTTCTGCAGGTGTGCTGGCAGAGGGATGTGTGTGGCTGTGTTGGTGGGGCAGGACTGAGATAGCACTTGGGGCTGCAGAGGGGCACCGGCAGAGCTGGGTGTGGGGAGCCCAGGGCTGGAATAGCCGGGGTCTGCGGGTCAGGACTGAGGGGCACCGGCAGAGCTGGGTGTGCGGAGCCCAGGGCTGGAATAGCCGGGGGGCTGTGGGTCAAGACTGAGGGGATTGGCAGAGCTGGGTGTGGAGAGCCCAGCGCTGGAATAGCCGGGGGCTGTGGGTCAGGATTGAGGGGCATTGGCAGAGCTGGGTGTGGAGAGCCCAGGGCTGGAATACCCGGGGGCTGTGGGTCAGGATTGAGGGGCATTGGCAGATCTGGATGTGGAGAGCCCAGGGCTGGAATGGGGGTGAGGGGCTGCAGGTCTGGACTGAGGTGCATTGGCAGAGCTGTGGTGGGCAGCTAGTCCTGTTCCACGCCTTTCTTCCAGGAGCACCAAATTCGCCCACTGATCTTGAAAAATGGAGGTGGGGGGAAGCTTTATATTCCCTAAGTTTGACAAGCCAAGTATAAATCCCTTTCCCTGGTTACAGTGGGCACCTCCTGGCTTTTATGGGCATCCCCAGTGCTCTGAGAAGGGAGCTGGGCGCGAGGATGGATAGCAGAGGAGGTTGGGGGCTGGCGGGGCCGGGAAGCAGATCTAGGGGACTGGGAGATGGAGCTTTCTTCCCGGACCGTTTTCTTGCTTTCCCTATGTAGGAGCTACGAGGGAAGGAGGACGATAAAATTTACCGGGGCATCAATAACTATCAGAAGTACGTGAAGCCCAAAGATACGTCGATGGGGAACGCCTCCTCGGGAATGGTCAGGTAGGTGCTGCCTGAATGATGATCTGTGACCCGGTTTCTTTAGCTCGGTGAGCCAGCGTGTGGAGACGCTTGCAGCAGGCGCAGCAGAAATGTGTCTGTTCTGGGGACAGAGCTTCAGTCTCCAGTGTTGTAAGCTGGCCCCTTTCACCAATGCTCCCCTCCTTTGGAAGACTGATTCAAACCAGAACCTGCCTGTAGGCATCTCGGATGCACCCGTTCTAAGCATTCTTCCGCCCCTTTCAGGAAAGGCCCGATCCGAGCGCCGGAGCACCTGAGGGCCACCGTGCGGTGGGACTATCAGCCCGACATCTGTAAAGACTACAAGGAAACGGGCTTCTGTGGCTTTGGAGGTGAACGTCCCTTTCCCTTTCCACAGCACCATGTCCCATCCTGAGTTCCAAACTAACTAGCTGGCCCCTTTTTAAGAACAACGTCCAGGCAGGCGCAAGTCCTCCAGACACTGTGCCAGATTCACAAAGCGGCTTCAACCCAGGCAAACGCTTGTAGAGGCAAACGGCAGCATTTAATGGCTAATGACCTGAACTTGCAGGTCCTTGAGTAGAGGATGTCTATGGATCTCAGCAGGACATTTCTGGAGGATGGCCACAGACTTCAGGCAGCCTGACTCTGTTTTATGTAGTGCCGTAAATGTACAAGGCGCTGGGTCCAAGGCAATTGATTTCTATAACTTGAAATACAGTAATCACCTTGCTAGGTGGCTCTTACTCTAGGGATCTCAGCATGCTTCTAAAATAAAAGATGTGCTGTAGAAAGAAGATGAACCTGTCCATTCAGCGGGTATTATTGTCAGAGGTGACTAAGGGCGTATGGGTGTGTGGTTACAGCTTTGGACTGGGAGTCGGAGATCTAGAGTCTATTTCCAACGCTACCATTGAGTGTCCCTCTGGGAAAGTCTCCCTCTGGCAGGCAAATAAGAGAGTATGTGAGGGGATGTGCTCCACCCATTCCTTAGTGTTTGTGTGTCCCATGACGGGGTGAGGGTTACATGTTGGATGTGACGCTTGGTGCTTGGGAGCTCCATTGATCAGATCAAGATGCAAGCTAGGCTCTGTAGTCTCCATGGGCCACGCCCCTGCATTAAACAGGAGGGGGGATTGCACTCTGATAAGTTACCTCTCCTGGGCTAAGAGGGGCTGCAGGTCTGGACTGAGGTACATTGGCAGAGCTGTGATGGGCCCCTGCAATACAGCATCCATTTATAAGCCACTTGCAAAAGGCAGTAACTGAAGAGTGGTGGGAGGGAATGCTAACTCCTTGTCTGTTTGTCCTACGGCAGACAGCTGTAAGTTCCTCCACGACCGCTCCGACTATAAACACGGCTGGCAGATTGAACGGGAACTGGACGAAGGACGCTACGGAGTCAACGGTACAATAGCGGCCCTCTTCCTTCTCTCCCTCAGCTCCGTTCTAATGAGGTCTTGCAGCGTTGGTATTTTAAAACGGGCTAGACTGAGGGCTCTCAGGTGATGAAGGGTAAAGGAGAAGAGATCAGTGGCTCCTTCCCTGTCTCAAATGACATGCTAAATGGTGGGTCACAGGTTTCAGTTAAAGATAAAAAGGACAGTTCTTCATGGCAGCGGGTCACAAAACTGTGGAACTCCCTGTTGCAGGATTGTAGAACCCAGTCCTGCAGCTGGATTGCTATCTCCAGTAATTGCTGCTGGTATGAGAACTAAGAAAGGACTGAACAACTCTGCTGATTGCCACAGGGGCTGGAATGAATACCCCTTCCGTGAGCAGCATTGCCAGTGGGCCAGGTTCATCTCCCGGGGGTGGGGACAGAGGAATTAGGCTTTCTTTGAAGTATCAGGTTTGCGCTAGTGCCAGAGGCAGACTGGGGCCAAGAAGAATTAATGGCCTGATCTGCTATGATAAATCCTGTGCTTTCTGAAAACTTCACCCCAGGTAGTCTTCCCCCTGAATGGGTATTGATCTGTTGTTGCTCATCGCCCAAGAAGAAGCGATCTCCCAGCTTGTGGAGTGGGGCTGCTGTGACATCTCACTGCCTTCCAGCTGCACTTCCACATGTATTTCCCCATGGGAAACAGCGCTATTACTCGCCGCTACGCAGCTCAGATGGTGGCAGTTGCTGCGTCTCACAGCCACAGGCTGGGTGGTCCCTGTGAGCGGCCACAGAAGATTCCAGGGGCCGTGTTATGTGTGAAGCTGTTGGGTTTGGTTCAGTGACAGCTAGTCGGGGAGGAACACTAGGAAGGCGGCCTCGCTGGTGTCTGCTTATAGCAGTGAGTGGGCGAGGCAGAGGAACCTGCTCCTTGTGAGATGAGCAGCGAGCATGTTCGCTCATTAGACCTAATTATATCTCATTCCCACGCAAGCTACTGACATCAGAGACGCCTCGCTGCCAGAGCTGGGTTATTTCTGGCCAAGGACCAGGCCCACCTGCTGTGTGCATCCTGCGCTGGGGGGGTAGTTCGTGCTCTGGGCTGTGGCGGGCTGATCTGGATGCCCCCTTATCACCTGACCATGGTTAATTGTTTTCTCTCCTGCAGATGAGGAAAACTATGAGGTGAGCAGCGATGACGAGGACCTGCCCTTCAAGTGTTTCATCTGCAGAAGCTCCTTCAAGAACCCCGTGGTTACCAAGTAAGCAGCTGCCTCTGCTGCTGGGATGGGGACCCAAGCATCTGACTTTTGGATCAGTCTCACTGAGTCCATCCCTCACTCTCCATGGCCGCTGTTATTACCCACCTCAGGGTGACGCTGCATCTGGGCCTTTCAGTTCCTAGCTGCCTAGACCCTTCCCTGGCGTTTTTCTAGCACCGTCCCTCCAAGGCTCCCAAAATGCATTCATTGTCCATTGTAAAGCATGGCTTTTATCACCAGCCTTGAGATTTTTCATCCCAAAGCTTTACTGGTGCTTCATAAGCATCATTATCCCTACTGTACATATGGGGAAACCGAGGCACAGGGTGGTAAAGGGACTTGCTCAAGGTCAAAGAGTGATTTGGTGGCAGAGCTGGAAATAGAATCCAAGCGTCGTGATGGGCATCCCACCCTACCATCCTGGCAGTGGTGAGCTGGGAGATCTTTGTGCCTGGATTGGGAGCCTCTCCTCTGATTTGACAAGGTCCTGTTAGCATGGCCAGGCTTCCATGTAGGACTCCTGGGAACAGTTCAGTCATACTCCCTGGCCTGGGATCTCTGCAGAAGCAGCGAACCCCGTTCCTGGGAGCAGGGGCAGCTCTCTTGGGTGTAGGGCCTTGTGCCTTGCTCTCATGCAGGAGGGCTGCAGCTGTTCCTAAGTCTCCAGGCTGTGGGATGTTCCCTCTGCTGCATTTGTACTGTAACAATCCCCCTCAGGCCAGGCCTTGCCGTAATGCCCTTCGCAGGTGCCTACTTGCTGCTACGGGGCGGGGAGAACGCTAGCTGCTCAGTTCCCCCCACGGGTCCCAAGGGAGTGAACAGAGTCAGAGCCCTCCTGTCTCCAGGTGCCTCCCAGAGATGGTGACTTTGGGTCTATCTCCTGTGGGCACAGTCCTTTGTGGGAGACTTAACCTGGCCCCCTTGTTCCCTCCCGGCAGGTGCAGACACTACTTCTGCGAGGGCTGCGCCCTGGAGCACTACCGCAAATCCAAGCGCTGCTACGTGTGCGACCAGCAAACCAATGGTGTCTTCAACCCAGCCAAAGGTGCCTCACTCCTCCCACCCTGTTGGGATCACAGGCCTTTCTTTAATGCCAACCGGGGTGGATGTTACTGCACTGGGGAGGGAGGGCTATCTCCTCCTCTCCAGGTGGCGTGGCGTGGCTTGGCTTAGCACAGCCTGGATCACTCACCTTGCTAAACAGATCGGAAAATACAGATGCCCTCGTGAGTTGGGCTAAAGCTCTGAGCTGGTCTCCAGCCTCCATCTCCTTGCAAGAGCTGCATGCTCTTCCCCAGCGTACAGCTGGCCAAGTGGGGCCAGACAGGGCGCTCAGCAAGAGAGAGGACCGGGAAGATCTTCTGATGGGCCGGATCCAGTTTTCCTCTTCTGCCTTGGGTGGGATGAGCTGGGCGGGGGAGCAGCCTGACTGGACACAGTAACCAAGAGCATCCAGAGGGTCAGTGCAGCGTGTGCCTTTGGGTCACATTGCGGCAGGAGGTGGTGGAACGTCCTAGAAATCACGTTTCCCTCTGTCTGCTGGGGAATTACCCAGGAGCCACGAGGCCTAGAAGGGCGTGCGGCTGCTCCCACCTCTCGAGCCCTGCCTGAGCGATCGCAGCTGTCTGCCCGAGCCCGCCTCTTGCAGGTCCCAGCCCCGCTCCCAGTTGGCATTGCACTGGTTTTTCCCGTGCCTGACACCTTGATGGCCCCTTCACCTTACTGGACCCTTGCCTGAGAGCGGAGCTGCAGTTCCAGGGCTCATTTCAACCCAGCTGCACCTCCCACCAGCCAACTCTACCCTCCATGGCTCCCTCTGGCCCTTAGCTGGCCCTGAGAGCTATTTACGGTCGTCCTGGGGAGCCGCAGCCCTTGGGAAGCACAGGGCCTGTTCAGAGCCTCACCCCTGCTCCTCTTGTCTTTTGCAGAGCTAATGGCAAAGCTAGAAAAGCACAAGGGTGAGGAGTCGGATCCCTCGGAGCATGGAGATGAACCACAGTAGCACAACTCTCTCCCCTGTTCTCCCTCCCACCCCCACCCCTCAGGTTTTGTAATAGCCCAATAAAAGTTTATAGAAAAGACCTGTCCACGTTGGATTTTGCTCCTAGGAAATGGTCACAGGCAGGTGAGTAGCTTGTTAACCCACCCAGCAAGGATCACTAGGAAACCCCCTTGCGCTGAGCTGCCAGACTAGCTCCTTTAGCTGTCAGCGCCCCAGTGGTCTCTGGCACATGAAAGTGGGAGACGAAGAAGGGTCTCCCAGCCAGGCTAATGCACAACACAGCCTCCAGTCAGCTGCTAGAGAAAATGTGCCAGCAGAGCCCTTGATAAGAATAACAGTGAGGCAAACTTTCCTGGGCTAGAAGGTGGTGGTGGGTGGGCTGAGGTGGCTCATGCATGCTGGGCTGTAGCATTCCCCCCCACCCTCCATGCCTGTAGGACCACAGTGAGGCTATGTCCCCTCCACGCTGCAGCAAACAGCATTTTAAATCACACAATGAGTCGTCATAGTGAGACTCTCACTACAAGGAAGTCTTGGTTTGCCCAGTGAGCTTGACAGACAGCTACGTTACTCGTGGTCTCCGCTCCCTGCCAAGCATGAACGCAGAGAAGCTTCCGCCCCCGCTGGTCCTCGTGAGGTTTATTTAAATGGCGATGCCGCTAGGGTGAGTGACTGCACAGGAGCTAGGAGTTCTTGAGCTATTTTAGAGCAGGGGGAGGAGGCTAAACCTATCTAGTAGAGCAGGCTGAAGGAGGGGAAGAATTTCACAAGTGTGAAGGTGTTTCCAGTTCCCCGAGTTCAAAATGAAACTTTCCAAAACCTCAACCCCTTGAAAGGTCACATGTTCCCCCCCCCTTTCTGGCATCACTGTGAAGGACGTCTAAAGGATTTTACTTTGTCCATTTCTCTTTCCCATCTTGCTTTTAAAAGAGGTGCCAGTCTCCCATTTATTTATTCACCCTGGTCTGCTGTGTGTGTAGCATTGATTGTGCCGGTTAGCACCCACCCCTATGCTCTGTCATATCCTCTGGGCTTTGCCCTCGGTGTACCTGTCTTTATACCCTCCACAGCATGAGGGCGGGGTTCAGCTTTCCACATCAACCTCCTACATGTTGCTCACAACACTATACAAAAACATCCCAGCACTCCGCTCTTCACGTCCTAAGTGCAGTGAATGGGAGCTCAGGCTGGATTTAATGTGATTGCTTAGCTGGCTCCAGCCCACTGTGCTAGAATTCCTTTGGGCATTTGAAATCTAAACTAAATTACAAGAGTAAAAGGGCATCCAATCAATCTTCAGCTAGACCCGCGGTCACCGCCACAACCCACCAGGAGAAACTTCAGCTCACAGGTTAGTTGGGGGAGCTTCATGCCTCTGGGGTTGGGTATCCTAAGGTTTTCACCTTGACTGTGGTAGTGACGTCATACACTGAGGGAGGGTGAAGCAGGGTGGATTTGTCATGCACAAAGAATTATTTCTGGCATTTACTAAAATGAAGAGCAGTTTAATAGGTGTAATTTCCTGGAGCTCTTTTGTTTCCCTAGGTATCATCACAGGCTGTTTCTACATGTGGGTTGAAGAGCCTTTTCCCCCTCCTCCCTAAACCTGTTAAGAGTCTCAAGGTAGTGTCTTGATTTTCACGCTTCAAGACAGCCCCATGATAATACAGTAACAAGGGTCCCAGTGTTAGTCATTAGCTAGAAGTTTTAGGTCTGCCTACTTCTGACGGCTACAGCTGTACAAGGGCCATTCACATGGTGGGAAAACACAGCCCACACAGCTTCAAATAAACCACTTCCCTTCCTACACTGTACTGTGACCCTGGCAGATGCCAGTCCTTGAGGTTAGAGCTGCACTGATTTCCTCCTGTAGCAAGCGCTTCCCGGGATTCATGCCCCAGGCTGGTGTTAGAGAAGGAAGCAGCCATCGTTTCAGGCAACACTAAGCTGACCTCTGCCAAGTCTGGTCGGCCAGGTCCCATTGCACTTTTTGCAGAAAGGGGGGCTCTGGATTGTCCTAGGCCCGTTCCAATTCATGTAATGACATTCTGCCTCTAAACTCCCACGCCCGCAGCTGCAGGTTCAGTGGTACTGTATTTGTTTCCTGTCCTTCACACTGCTGTGTTGTTAAATGACTGCACTTCAGTGGTGGGCAAAGTGACCCTTTCCTAGTACTTTATCCGGCAAAGGTGAGGTGTTTAGACAGTGTAAAGTACCCAACCGAAGGTCTAAACAAAAATGAGACTCTCTAGCTCTTTTATAGCACTTCTCAGTATCTCTCACAGCGCTTTGCAAAGGAAGGTCAGTGTCACGGGCCTCATTTTAACATTGTTGCCACGTATAAGGCAATATCCGCCCACTGCCTCCCATTGCAAGTTGCTCCTTCAGACCAAGACGATTCACGGATTAAGGCCAGAAGGGACCATCGCGATCATCTTGTGTGACGACCTGCATAACAGGCCAAGTCAGGCTGGTCAAGGAGGAGAGGGACCCTTCAGCATCTGCACAGAGCTAAGAAAATACAAGGAACACTTCAGAAATACTTACATTTTTATTTGTTTTGGCAACAAAACTAGAGTAACAAACTTTATTCGGGTTCAAGTACAGTTTATAAACACAAAAAGGACTTGTTGCCAGCACCACTGCTCTCGGTGACCACCAGTACAGGACTGGATTCTCAGTGCTTCATTGAGAAGGAAGATCTATGATGCTTAGAAAGGATGAACAAAAGGCCTTAAAATGCAGTCTAGAGAACCGGACCACCACAGTGAAGGGAGAAGCTGCCACAGCAGCAGAGGCTCCGCCCATGGCAGGGCACAGAGTTGCACAGAAAGCAGCACACAGAGAGCGAGCTCCCAACTTACCTTTCCCCCTCCCATGGTAGGTTCTCAGAAACAGAAGCTGGCCAGCACGTTTCATGTAGTGACATTAGCCTTGCTGCAGGAGGAGACCAGCCAGACAAATGGCATGTGTTGTAAAATATAGTATGGTGCCGTTTCAAAGACATTCAAAACTACATCTTACTTTTAAAAAATGCAGCTGGTGGCTGAGGTGGCTACATGAAGGGGCAGGAGCAGCTGGTTAGTCCCAGAAGCTCTTCTGACCTGCACGTCAGGGCATTCAGCACCACATGGCAAGAGTTTAAAAACAAACAACAACAAAGATCTACCCGTCTCCTTGAAGAGACGAATGCAGCCGTGCAGAGGAATCTCCAAGCCTCCGAGCATGGCTGGAATAGAAGGGGACACCTTTTTCCAGTGCTGTCTGGTCTTCCATTTTCCTCTCAATTAAAGCAGCAGGCTACATCTGTTATTGCCAAAAGAGTGACCCCGTGAGAAGAATGCCACAGTGATAACCTGGACATTCTCTTCTAGACCGCCAAGTCTAAGAAGAGTTGCATTCCTTCTCCCCTCTCCCACATTTGTCTCAAAGGCACCCTTGTAAAGGAACAAAACAAAGGGTCTATCTAAAGCTAGGCTAAAGACACACAGAACCCTCTGAACTTTAGAGAGTCAGTAACATGGGGAAAACGACGTGTATGGAGACCAACAAATTGGGACTGACTCAACTCTGGCGAGCAAAACGAATACAGCCTATACCTGGTGCTTAATAGCAAGAGCTGGGAGGCTCCTGGCACCAAGCAGGAAACATTCAGCATTTCCTACAAACAGATCCTTTTTTCCAGCTAGTTTCTGTCCAAGGGTGATTCCAGGCTCTACTCAAGTAAACAGGTGAAGTTCCTTACCATAGTCATGTAAACTCTTCTGCATGTAACATTCATCGTGGCTTCATTTGAGAGGGGTCAATAAATTACTATGTCCAGAAAGCTCCTTCAAGGGCTTGGAACTGTATTATTTGCCACGTTGCTCTAGAATTCCCAGTCATCCACCTCTAGCTGTTCCAGACTGGATACCAGTCCAAAAATGCCACTGGGATCCTGTGGCCGCGTACCTTCGAAGTTGGTGATTGGTGTGACAGGGCGCAATAGTTCAGGAAGTGCTTCGGACGCACGACGTTTGATCTGGAGGCAGAGGGAGAGTTAGTTTTGGTTTGAGCTGTTCTCAGAGGCAAAGGTTTTACGGCATTAGTACCATTCGCACCACATGTATGACATCACAATATGGACTGGACTAATAGCAGCAGCACAGCATACTGGCTGGTCAGGGACGTCAGTCCGTCTAACCCAACCTTCTGTTGCCCGAGTTAGGAGCGCTGCAGGGTTTGGCACTGTGCCCTCTAAACTTGGTGATAAACCTCCTCAATCTTTTTCTAGGGACATCTCTCTGCCAATTCAGAAACAGTGCTGATGGCACTCCGCCACTAGGAGAGGCCGGCAGAGTTTGGGGGAGGGCAAGATCTTTGGCACTGCTGCCAGAATACCCCCTCCTCCACTGAGCCCAGGACTTAATGAAATCCAAAAAACAAATTAGGAAAGGGGGGGGGGGGGAAGAGAAGGGAAATTCAATGAGATTTGAGTTCGGATTATAACCAGAGAAAAAAGCTAAGACGATTTTGTACAACTAATAGGCTGTCCCCAAACATACCCATGCAAGCCAAGCTCTTTGAAACTTGGTCCTTCCTGGCTATAGGCGTTTAGCAAGAACCCCGGCTAAATGGTGCTTTCAGTGCTGAGCTATCCAGAGGGGAGGAGTCAACAGCAACGTCTTCTCACCCCCATCCTCAGAACTCTGCTCCCCACAGCTGAGGAAACGGCCCAAGAAGGGGTTACCACGGGAAGGCCACAGCCCTCTACCAGAAGATTAAATGAACCACTTTACCTGCTTGAAAAAGGAATGATTCAGCAGGGTGCTTGCACTTGGCCTGTACAAAAGAGAATTAGAAGGGAACGAATCACCATACAAGAGTTGAATGTGATTAGCGTAAATGACACTGATCTTCTAACAGCTCTCCTCTGGGTCTTTACAAGCTCTTTACAAACACTCACCCACTGTGAGATATAGGGCAAGATGATTCTTATTTTACTGAGTGGGGAAACTGAGGCACAGACAGGGGATGAGACTTAACCAAGGTCACATAGCAAACGAGTGGCGAAGGTTGGAACAGAATCCTGGTCTCCTAACTCAGGGCTGTACCTTGCCCGTTTATACGCCGTAGCAACTTTTATCCTCTAGGCATCCCCAGGGGGGTTGACAACGGAAGGAGTTAAGTACCTTTGCCATCAGAATCTGCTTCACAAGAGGCAAAGTTGTTGGCCAGAATGACCAGGTTATCCCTAAAGATTTCTCAAAGGGCCATGGGATCTGTAGCTCCTTCCGTAAGGCTTGGTCCACACTGGAGCGGGGGATCGATCTAGGAAACGCAACTTCAGTTATGAGAATAGCGTAGCTGAAGTAGACGTTTCTTAGATCGAACTAAGTTTACTTACTGGGGTCCACGCGGCACAGGCAAGCTCCCCTGTCGACAGCGCTTCCTCCTCTCTGCGAGCAGGAGTTCCGCAGTCGACGGGGGAGCGCTTCTGGGATCGATTTATCGCGTCCAGATGAGACGCGATAAATCGATCCCAGAAGATCGATCTCTACCCGCCGAATCAGGCGGGTAGTGTGGACCTAGCCTAAGACAGCAGCATGATTGAAGACAGAGCAATCAATTAACTGAGAAGCCGTGTGATGCAGTTATCACAGGACAATCGCTGCCCTGTATACTCCTCTCCCCTGGACAGCGAAAGAAGCTGTACCCGAGGACACAGCAAAAACTTCTGCAAGCCCAAATTATGAATAGTCTATTCTAGTTACAGAGAAGTTTACCACAGAGTAAGATGACAACCCGGCCCTGGCTAACTAGAAAAGGAAATGCTGTTCTTGCTCCGTTCTCAGCTTTTATTCATTGAAGTCTCAAGCGGAGCTCTCCTGGTTGGATAATGAAACGGTTTCTGGGACAACGTGGTCTAGTGGGAATACGAGTCGCCAATCCTGAGTTAGTTTCCCCAATATGCCACAGACTCAATGTGCAGCATTGGGCAAGACATTTAACCTCTGCCTCAGTTTCTCCATCTGTAAAATGAGGGAAACACCTCCCAAGAAGGTTGTGAGGCTTAATAACTGAAATTCTTTGGGTTCTCTGATGCAAGGTCCTATCAAAGTGCTACATATTCTAACCGCTTTCAGGCTATATATTTATAGGTATTCCGGACAGTGCTTTTGCAGTACATATGGGGCACCTCTTCACACAGCCATGCTTTTAATCAGAGATCACTGAACGAAACGCCAATACTGAGACCCAACTCAAAAGCCATGGTGAAAGATCAGGATTAAAACAGTTTTTAAACCACAGAGTCCATAATTACAGTAGCCAAGCCCCGAATGGTGTTTAGAGCAGATCTGTAACCAAGCATTCCCATTCTGGCTGTACCTCAAGTCGGAGTTACGCTGAAGGCACTGCTCTACGAAGTGATGGAAGTGGGGTGAGAAAGTCCGATGGTAAGGGTGCAGTGTTGACTCCCCATTGGCGGCCCTCACGTTGCTAACTGCCATCCCTTCACCAATCCCGGAGTTAGCACACGAGCGGGATGTTTTCATGGTCAGCTCCTCGGCAGGGATCGTGGTGGTGTCTAGCAGGCATGGAACAGTTCCGTTCAGCTTCTCCAACAGCATCTGAAATGGAATTGGATGAAAGGATGTCACATGCATGATACAGACTAGATACATTTAAGAGAGCAGGCCAGGGTGTATCTGAAGTTTAAATACTCTGCCACAATCTTCAATTGTGTCCTGCAAGTGGGTCCAGGGTCTGCATGTGTTGTATTTTCATTCAGCACTGCTCTTACTGCAGGACTTAGACACTAGTGTCCTGAGTTGCTGTTCTAACAGATTGTATTACATGAACTTTATGGGCCAAATTCCCTTCTCACACAGGGCCCATTCGTGCACATTCCAGAGCGCTCTCAACCTATCAGAAATTCACAGTATCAAGCCTGCTGCGTGGTTCCATGAAGTCAGAGCAGTTATACACGTTACAGTGCAGCATTCAGCCCCTTGCAGCGGTCATACTTGATGGCAAGTCTGTAGGTCTCCTAATCCAAGAGGCAGGCAAAGTTCTTAATTCTTTGTTATAACCTGGACTGATGCCACATTCCTGAAGGGCGGAGGTGGTTGTAGGGAGGAGATCAGGACACCTCTGCTTTCATATTAGATTCCCCTGGTTTGGGATAGTTGCTCTCCTGGAGCTCCTGTTGGATCCTGGTTCCCTCAGCAGCATTTAGTCCCCTTCATTCTTGCACCAAGGTTTCATGAAGTGGCTCAATGTGAAAGTTGATTTGGGTTAAAAAGCAGAAAGGGGAGAGTAGATCAGGAGAAAGCAGCACGTCCAGGGCCCGTTTACATAACAAACCTCCAATAACCCTACACTTATCTAGGAATGCACAGGACAATGCTTTCTGTTTGGGAGTGATGTTATGATCTGGACTGGACACCAGAGCTCAGGAAGCGTGAACGCTCCAACTTGGCACAGGTGACATGTAACAACCCATCTACCACTGCTCTCAGTAATCAAGTTCTGTACCTGGACTTTTCTAGCAGTAGGATGGTACATTTCTAATCTGTCTTTCAAGGTGTGCCCCAGAACCCTACTAATGTTAAAATGTTTCCCAGGGAGAAAACAGAGGGGGACACCAAGCTGCTCTGGTCAATCTGCAAATGAGGACTGACTTATTTTGAACTGAATAGACCTGCTCCTGCTTCCACTGTAACCGATAAGATTTGATAGAGACCTCAATGGGAGCAGGCTCTTGACTGGTATTGGAGGAGACACTGTAACGGTCTTCAATTCTCTGTCTACTGCACTGTTTGTAATACACCTCTACCCCGATAGAACGCGACCCGATAGAACACGAATTCGGCTATAACGCGGTAAAGCAGCGCTCCGGGGTGGGGTGGGGCTGTGCACTCCAGTGGATTAAAGCAAGTTCGATATAACGCGGTTTCACCTAGAACACGGTAAGATTTTTTTGGCTCCCGAGGACAGCGTTGTATCGAGGTAGAGGTGCATTCGATTCTCAGGTTTTATAGAAATCCACACAACATGTGGAGAGAGGAATCCCTTTGAGTTATGGATTTGATTAAGATTAAAGGAATGGCTCCGGGAAAGAAAGGCAGCCCCAAGAGGAAAAAAAGGGAAGGTTTTATTACACATTAAAAAACTCCAAAAAGGTGTCAAGTCAATCAATAATAATCTTACAACCGAGGCCTTCAGAAGAAACTCCATATTTTGGAACATTTAAAAGAAAACTGGAGACAGAACACTAGAAAATTTACTGTAGGGAACAATTCTGCGCTGACGAGGAGATAACCTAATAGATCTTTTCCAATGCTAATTTCTACGTATGCCTTTATGTACCTCTGAGATGCAGACTCTGGTAGAGTGGAAGTCAGCAGTAGTTTAACAGGTAAGAAAGGAAAGAAGAGAGGCGAGGGTTATTACCCTTACTTTTGTGCAGAGTGCCATTAGAGATCTTTCACGACCTCAAGAGCTCAGAATCTGTCACATCTCATTACAAACACAGCTGCTGCCAGTAACTTGGTTCTTTGCATTTAGGTATTATTGACAGATACAGAATTCAATTTCCTAACTGCACGGCATGCCGTTATCAGGTTGGGATGGAAGGAGAGCCCACGCAGCTTGTAATCCCTACCTGAGTAGCAGGCATGTCCTTGAATGGGACGTGGCCATTTGCCAGTTCACAGGCTGTTATCCCCACACTGTATATGTCGGATTTTGCATCATAACCCTGGAGATTCTAGAACCAAAGAGTGGGATGGAGAGAATTAGCTATAAAGTCAGTGAAGTGTTATGCTTATCCATGTGGGAATCTGATCAGGTACCTGAAGGGGAAGGACAAAAACAACAATTAAACCAAAGTACCCCGGTTCCCACAACAGAGTATTTGTAGATGTTTCACACTACAAAGCAACAAGGTTTGAGGTTGCTTGTTTTTAAAAGAAAATGTAGCTCTGTGTGTGCTGGTGATCAGTTTTTTTGGAAGGAGACAGAAGGACGACTGCCCAGCGGTTAGAGCGCTAGTCTGCGACTTGGGAGATCCAGGTTTAGTTCCCTGCTCTTCCACTGACTTCCTGCGTGAGCTTGGGCAAGTTACTTAATCTTTCAGTGCTTTAGCTCCCCATCTGTAAAATGGGGATAATAGCACTGCCCTACCTCACAAGGAGTTTGCAAAGACAATTAGACTGTGAGGTGCTTCAGCACTTGGTAACGGGGGCCACATAAATACCCAAGATACATTCTTTTAGATACAGAAAGAGAATGACCATTTCATGTAAACCGTAACTCAGAAACTAGAATTTGGGGCGTGCTCCATCCAGTTCCCCTCCATTTCACACAACTACGCAGACTCCCCTCTGGAGCTTAGCCCCCGTACAGGCGCAAAACTCCATAACCAACGCTCTAGTCCCGGCCCTTCTGAAGGCTTATTTTGCCCCCATTGATCACCTGCTTCCCCCTCAGGCCGGGCTGATTACACTGCTGCTGTTTTTAAAGGAAAAAAGAGCCAAGAAAGAATGAAAACTCATCAGGAGGAAAGGTGACGCTGAAAGTCTCTTCGGGTTTAACTTTTGGGAGCAATGCACAGCACAGCGGCGCTAAACAGTGAGCAGCCAGAAACCCAGAGAGCCATGGGAACAGACTGACAACACAAGGGAATGCGTATAACAAGACCAGAGACAAGCATTATTACACTCATGAACATGCTACGGTGACAGCATGAGGGCTGTTAGCAAGGGCTAAGGGACAGACCTGGCATTCAAGATTCCACCCAGTTTAAAGGAGTCTGTTTTAGCAGCTCTCCTGCCACCCCAGGTGCCTATCTGTGGGAGAGTAAACGGTCTTTTTCCCAGTTGCCATGGAGAGACCACTGAATACGATGTCCTATGGCTGGGGTTCTCAACCTCTTTCTTTCTGAGCCCCCCCGCCAACATGCTATAAAAACTCCACGGCCCACCTGTGCCACAACTGGCTTTCTGCATATAAAATCCAGAGCCGGCGTTAGGGGGTGGCAAGCAAGGTAACTGCCTGGGGCCCCACGCCACAGGGGCCCCAAAGCTAAGTTCGGCTTCAGCCTCGGGTGGCGGGACTCAGGACCCCAGACTTCAGCCCTACGGGGCGGGGGTTTGGCTTTCTTCCCTAGGCCACAGCGAGTCTAACACTAGCCCTGCTTGGCAGACCCCCTGAAACCTGCTCAAGGCCCCCCCAGGGGGCCCCGGAGCCCTGGTTGAGAACCACTGCCCTATGGAATGAAAAGATGCCTCTGTGGGCAACTCAGAAGGCTCACGTTCAGTGTCATGGGGGCAGTACGGCTAACGGGCTGCGCTTGCCACCAGGATATGAAATGCCAAGTTGACATGAATGGGGGTCTGGAATGGGGGTCCAGAGCAGTATGACCCACTCAGGACAACAGGCAAGTTTTGTCATTAAAATGCCAAAGGCCCAATTCTCCTGCTTGCAGAATCAGAGTAGCTCCCATTGAAACCCATGGTGGGGGAGAATCAGACTCCAAGAAGGTCCGTGCTGCCTTTTCCAAGAACCATGATACAAGTTTTGTTACACAATCAGATGCTCTCCCCAGGCCACAAAATTAGCCTGAAAATAGTTCCTTGCTTCTTGGCAAGAAATCCCAGCAACAGTGAAGGACATGGGGGGTCTCTGTCCACTAGTGAGAAAGTCAACATTGACAAAGAAGAGGAGAGTGAGCCATGAAATGACAGTAGTTCTATACAATACCTGCTGCAAGACTTCAGGACTGAGCCATGGTAGGACCTTGATGCTATACTTGGGGAAGTCGTGGACAACTCTGAGCCGCTGCCCGTGGTTGATCATGCTTAGGTTACTGCGCAGGCCTGAGAGGTACACCTTCCCATCCACAGAGATCAGGATGTGGCTGGCTTTCACACTCCTTAAAGCAAAGGGGACCAGAAATAGGAAGTCAACACATGGTCAAGGATCATCTACCTTAGAAGGATGTTAAATTCCTTACCAGCATCCATGTGAGAAGGTTATTCTATAGGGATTTAAGGAAGGCATATTCTGAAGCCTAGGCACATTGAACATCCAGTGAAAATATGTGACAGAGTGAGTACCAATAGCCTAGAATAATCAGGTTTTCAAACCTAAGTCCAAGTATGTGTGGCAGCCATGTTAGTGTTTATCAGGAAAAACATAAATCTGATTAAGGGTCTGGAGGCACTGATTTAAGAGGAGAGATTAAAAGAGATAAATATCTGCTGCTTGGCAAGGTGATATTTGCATAAGCATAAATAAAGCCTCATCTCTTAAAAAAAAAAAATGCAACTTTGTACCATTAATCTAAAAAAGCTAGGAGAGAGAACTAAAAGTGAAAGTACCTGGAAAGTAGGAAACCGTAATTTATTGGCCATTCCACTGGATGAAGGAATAGGCGATCACCTCCCTAACGTGACACTGGGACAGTAGAGTGAACAATGATGGAAGGATGGGAATAATGCAATCTGCTCATTCCCTTAGAGGTTTTGCTTGGATATTGTGTGAGGTCATTACAACCACCATAAAATACAGATGGACCCGCTTCACTGAAGCCTCAACACAGAGGCGTAAACTACATCAGAAAGACCCCTCTGCACGCTAAGGATAGAGAAGAATATTCACCCAAGGGACGGCAGATGGTTGCCTATCCACTGGAGGGGGCAGCTTTAATTCCTATCTGGGGCTCCATGGAAGTTAGTATATCCCTTGAGTATGCCCTCTTCCCAGCTAGCCTTCCAACTTCCCTGGTAAAAAGGAAGATGCAGCTGTTTTCTGCTGTCACAACCTCCCTCCTCTCATCTTTCCACCTTGGGGACCCCGTGGAAGGGTTTACTTCAGCAAAAGCGTCATCTAGCCCCAAGTTACCAGTACACTTTGCCTCAGGAACACTCGGCGGTTTGCTTTTTTAAAGTACTATTTCTGTGGTAATGAGAAGTCCAGGACAGGACAATGGACATGTACAATAAAGCTCTCTACAGCAGCAGCAAGACAAGCTCCCCTGCACTGGCAAGCTAGATGCAAACCATATTCTTATTCCAAATCCCTTGAGATACCTAGTCCCATCTGGATGAATATTGTTTGTAAGCATTTCCTACAGAAAGTGATACAGAGAGCAATTTCCTTTTTACCTATGTACATAGCCCATATGGTGAATGTAGTCAAGAGCCTTCAGAACGCCCTGGAGGATATAAGCAATAGCTAGTTCACTCATTCCATCCATGAAATGGGTACAGATTAAATCCTTTGCAGAACCTAAAGAGATGAAGAAACATTTTTTGACGGAGCAGGAAAAACAGAGGACACTCACCTAAATAAAGATGATTTCACAGATGCTAAAGCAGCCTGGTTAGATAGCAAACATATTCTCCTCTCCACCTACCATAAGCCATGAAGGAGGTCGCTACCCAGAGCTCATTGTCAGCTATGAAGGTCGCTTTATACGGCACAATGTTGGGGTGGTTGAAGAGTTTGGACACATGAAGCTCACCCTAAAAGCAAAAGGATATTTTGAATCAGTACAAAATAAATAAATACAAAACTCCAGATATGATACAGAGGAAGGTTAAACTGGACGAAAAGTAGCACTTTGATTGTCTGCCAACAGACTGACTTGAATCTACTCTTCACCTGAGAAGCTCTCGTCTCTCCTTTTGCAGATAAAGAGGGAAGATATAACAGCTAAAATAATCTCTCACCAGAGTAAGATTTTCCCGGGACGAGGTCTGTGCATAGGCAATAGTTGCTTAGCACTGAATCCAGGAGCTCCCAAGTTAGTGCAACATGTCTGGCAATCCCAACTTCCAGCATAAAGGAATAGTCATGTGGGAAATTTTACATTAATTCAAAGAACACACATACTAAATCCCCACCCCAAATATCTGTTCTGACAATCTCTGCGCAAGGGCTACTTGGTGTTTATATCATGATGTGTCAACATTAATACCTATTTGAATGAATTTACTGGAGAAGGATAAACAAATTATGGCATCAGAGCGCCTGTATTTGGAACTTGATACAATATTTCCTTGCACTAATCTTCTTTTGAAACGGAGGAGCACATAGGATGCGATTACAGCAGTTTGGTACGGAAAGATCATTGGGTTCTTCCTCTTCAAGTGCAACGTATAATCCTTTAGAAGAGAACGGATTAGATACAAGTCTTGATTTTAACCGGAAGAACAATCCCCTTAGAACAGTGGTTCTCAGCCAGGGGTACGCAGAGGTCTTCCGGGGGGGGTACATCAACTCATCTAGATTTGCGCCTAGTTTTACAACAGGCGACATAAAAAGCACTAGCAAATCAGTACAAACTAAAATTTTATACAGACACCGATTTGTTTATACTGCTCGATATAGCATACTATTTATCTATTCATTCCAACTGATTTATAATTATGTGGTAAAAATGAGAAGGTAAGCAATTTTTCAGTAACAGTGCACTGTGACACTTTTGTATTTTTATGTCTGATTTTGTAAGCAAGTTGTTTTTAAGTGAGGTGAAACTTGGGGCTACGCAAGACAAATCAGACTCCTGAAAGAGGTAGAGTAGTCTGGAAAGGTTGAGAGCCACTGCCTTAGAATAATACTCTGCTTTCAGAGCAACTTCCACCTTGGCCCTCAAAGTACTTTACAAACATGAATCACCTCACAACATGCTTGTGAGATGGGCAAAGATCCGCATTTCACAATTCAAAAACCAGGCACAGAGAAGTGACTTGCTCATAACCAGAGAGCAGCTGAGCTGATTCCAGAGAACCCAGAACACTAGAAACTCAGTCCAGTGCACTAATCCCTAGACCAGGGGTAGGCAACCGATGGCACGCGTGCCGAAGGTGGCCCACGAGCTGATTTTCAGTGGCACTCACACTGCCCAGGTCCTGGCCACCGGTGCTGGGGCTCTGTGTTTTATTTTAATTTTAAATGAAGCTTCTTAAATATTTTAAAAACCTTATTTACTTTACATACAACAATAGTTTAGTTATAAGTCTATAATATATAGGAAGAGACCTTGTAAAAAGGTTAAAATGTATTACTGGCACGCGAATCTTTACATTAGAGTGAATAAATGAAGACTCGGCACATCACTTCTGAAAGGTTGCCGACCCCTGTTCTAGACACTCCACCATCAGCTTCAAAATAATTTTAGATGTATCCGCCAATTAACATTTACAAAACTATAACTCAGTCTGAAGGAGTATCTACTGCCAGCACCTTACAATGGTTTTTTAATTTGATAATTTCTTCATTAGGATAATTGGTCTTTGTGGGCCAGTATTGCAACTACTGTGTCAAAGTTCAGAGGGGTGAGGTTCTTACCCACGAAAGCTTATGCTCCCAATACTTCTGTTAGTCTTAAAAGTGCCACAGGACCCTCTGTTGCTTTGTGTTAAAGTTGTACAGCATCCTAGATACTTAGCAATGGACACCTTAGAAAACATTAAACAACCTGCAGCTGAGATCCTAGGAGTCATGTTCTTTCAATATACATGAAAGATGCTGTGCCCCATTCTAAAGATTGTAGCATCACCTGCAAGAATGTCACCATCTCATTGGTGCAGGCTTCCAGGTTAATCCTTCTGACTGTGACATACTCTCCTGATGGTTTATACCTGGCCAGGTTCACCGTCATCAGCTCCTCAAAGCCGTGGCCTGAAAAAAGAGTGAGATTAACCCCATAAACGCAAATACAATTGACTGTGTGTTGTGGGAGAGCTTCCACCAACACTTCCTCCTTAGCAATTACCCTCATCCCGTCTCTCACTTTAACTGTTTTCGATGGTCTTGTCTAATATAAAAATGTGCTTGTTCTACATCACCTTCCAATTTAGAGCACTCTGCATACAAAACCCATTACTTAAAACCCTGCTGGGAGGTACCTCAGTAATATTCCTATTTTACAGATTTGGAAACTGAGGCACAGAGAGATGAAGTGACCTGCCAAGAGCCATACAGGGAAAGCCAGGCAAAGCCAGGTATGAGACTCAAGAGTCCCAGCTGATACCCTTTTGCTTCAACCTCAAAAACCACACCTCCTCTCATCTAGTATTTATCTTTTACTTTGATTGTAAGAGCTTCAGGACAAGAAACCCATCTTAATTTACATGGTTATATAATGATTTTACTACTACTAAAACAAAACAAGAAAGAAAGGACATTTTACATTTCTGAAAACCACCACACAAGAAAAATTCAGTACCTTACAAAGGAAGACTTCACGAAGAATGAGAATTAGGTGTTTTTCTGGGAACATTACCTATTATGGTGAGCAACTCATAACAGCTGCTGTCTGGTAAAAAGCTGCTCATGGTGTCCCTTTTAGGGGAAGATGCTAGCGACTCGGAGCTCGCATCATTGGTCTAGAAGAGCAAGATAAAAATCAGAAACGGATATTAATTACATCTAGTAGAGAGATCATCTGTTCCACATTATATTTTTGCACATGCTCATAGTATCAGGACATATTTGAGTATAAAAGCTAGCAGTGTCTGCTGTAAATATCTTTAACACAAACTGAAACCCAGAAGATACCTCCTTCCAGAAAAGCCAGACAGCTGCTTTCTATGACATGTAACCAAACAAGGTAATTTAACCATCTACTATAAACCAGAAGGTCTTTTTAAAAAAAAGATTTTAACAAAGACAATTACTGTTCCACATGACAGCATTATTCCACCCCTTTGCAATAGCCAGGTTTCTCCCACTCTTTACAGACTTCTGCATCATCTGTTTGCTTGTTCAGGGGTGATAAACTGAAGGCCTTTCTATGGTGGGGGGTTTTTTACACTCTGGCAAGAAGCTTTTCCTGGCTGAGGTTGCTACTGTTAATCCATGCATGCTCTCTCTGTGGCGAAGGCTGACAAAGTTGAACTTGTTTTGCTGCAGGAAGAAGGGATGAACCAACTAAGAAAAGCCCAAGATGCATAAATCAGACACACATGGAAAGAAGTCCCAAACGGGAGCAAAAGTTTAGCTGCAACAAAGAGCTGGTACAAATGAACACGGGAGCAGCAGTCCCACGTCTGCCAGCTTGCATCTTTTCACTACAACTAAGAGAGCTCCCTGCTGTATCTACATGCACAAGCTGAAAAGACAAATGTTCTTCTCTGTTCATGCTAAGTCATGCTTACAACTGATTAAAAACAAGCTGTGCAATTCAACACACAGGCATTACAGTCCAAGTTGCATTACAGGAGCCTGTCTCAAAAACAGACAAATGATTTGATATGTGCAAAAAGAGGCCACAATCTCTGGCAGCATTAGAAGCACGGTTGCATTCTAATTCTCCTCGGTGGGGGGGTTTCAGAGGAGCAAGAAAAGTCTATACATAGTGTTCAGGCATGTTCCATTATTGCAGTGTATTTTGTCCTTCAGTTACGCTTATAGTTAGATGAGTGACACAAGGAGGCTCCAGATTTTTCTCTCTGCAACAAACCAAATCTGTTCATTTTATGTCAAGTTTGAATTAGGTGAATTTTTCCTAAACTGCCAGAAACACTAACTCCACCTGGGAGCTGGAAACCCAGGTGTGTCCTTTCTGCCTCAGATCACCAGCCATAAATATTCTACAATCAGACTTTCCTGACAATTTTGCTATTGATGCATGCAGCAGGGGAAAAAAAAAACAACACAACTCACTCTCCTGTAGCTGCAGTGGAAGTGGAAACACACACTTTTTTCTGTCACTGAAAGAAGGAGGTATAATGCAATGACAAAAAGCCATTAAGTAACAAGAGGCTATTGTAACCATACCCACACTATGGCTTGGTCTACACTACAAAGTTCTGCTGGCATAATTATGTCAGCTAGGAGCGTGAAAAAAATCTCACACCCTAGTCAATACCGCTATGCCGGCAAAACCCCTGGTGTAGATGCAATTACACTGGCAGAAGGGTACTTTTGGTCAGCATAGCTAATGTCCTTTGGGGAAATGGTGCAGCTATGCTGGCAGAACTCCTTTGGCTGGTATATGCTGCATCTCCATTAGGGGGCTTTTGCCAGCATACTGTAGCTATTCCGGCAAAAAGCTCCATAATGTAGACCAGGGCCGGCTCCAGGCACCAGCTTAACAAGCAGGTGCTTGGGGCGGCCAAGGGAGAGGGGCGGCGGCACCTGCGGCAATCCTCTAGGAGCGAAAGACCTGCCGCTGAACTGCCGCTGCCGATCGCGACTTTTTTTTTTTTTTTTTTTGCTTGGGGCGGCAGAAATGCTGGAGCCGGCCCTGATGTAGACAAGGCCTGTTTCTCCAACTGGGGTCTGCGGACCCCTTGGGATCTGCAAGGGTACTCCAGGGATCTGCGGGCCCTGCTGATCAACTCCTCCCCTCCCTCCCAGCACCTCCTGCACACCGGGAACAGCTGTTCCCTGGCGTGCAGGAAGCGCTGGGAGGGAGGGGGAGGAGCAGGGATGGGGCGTGCTCAGGGAAGGGGGCAGAAAGAGGCAGGGAAGAGAAGGAGCAGGGGTGGAGCGGGGACGAGAAGGAGTGGTGTGGGGGCAGGGCCTGGGGCTGAGGGGGAGACTTGGGGGTCCGCAAAATTTTTAAAATAAAAATGGGGGTCCTTGGGTTGCTAAAGTTTGAGAACTGCTGCTAAAATATATTCTGAACACTTTAGTTCTAACTTATTTAAAACAAAAAAACTTACTCCATCTCCTAATGATTGTTTTTAAAGCATTCTTGATTCAAATATTAAATACTTGCTTCTTTAAGCAACAGCTGATAAGGACACTACCAAGAAGTAAAGGGGTCCTAGAAGCATCCTGAATCCACTGGTTCTAAAGACAAAAGGAAGGTTTTTTCCAGCACCCTAACATTAACAGCTGACACCACTTATGCATTAGAAAACAGAGTTCTCTTTAAAATGTTATGCATGAATTTGGCAAATGATTTTAATGTTATGAAACTGGCTACATAAGCTTCCCAATTCCATCAACATACCTTAGTTCTAACCTGCAGTGCCCTCTGTTATTCCAGTCCTGGCCCCACTTCCCACAGCTCTACAAGGCCACCTCAGCGGTTTGAGCATTGGCCTGCTAAACCCAGGGTTGCGAGTTCAATCCTTGAGGGGCCATTTAGGGATCTGGGTCAAAAATCTGTCTGGAGATTGGTCCTGCTTTGAGCAGGGGGTTGGACTAGATGACCTCCTGAGGTCCCTTCCAACCCTGATATTCTATGATTACTGAGTGCAGCATTCTTTAATATTTCAGTCCTAGGCTCTGTTAATGCACCTCCATCCTGAGCCCCAGCTCCACCACCTATTCCAGTTCTGGAGAGTCCCGCGCACAATGCTATTAAACCTGCAGTGCTCGTGTTCCAATGATGGGGCTCTTCTAAGCAGACAGCTAGAACCTCTGGCAAACTGACTGAAGCTTTGGCAATATGGATAAGCGTCCACTAGGAATCAGGTTTAGACCAAACTTCACTTGTGGCTTTAACCCAGTTTTAGACTCGGGTCTTAAGAAGTCTTAAGAAAATCCGATTTGGCATAAAACTTGGCTGGGACAAACTAGAGACTAACAGCTTCTGAAACAATTATGCTGGCTAGCAAGGCAGAATCCCTAGAAAGTTGCAAGCAACAACACAGCTTTTGGCAAACTTCAACATTCTTTCTTTGATGATTATGTCAGTTACATGAACATATGATCCCAATTTTTCTACCGCAATTAAAGTACTGGGAGCCAAGGAAACCAGCAGTTTACTCTTAAGCAGGAAGAGACAGTTTAGCAAAGGGTAAAAGTTTGCCAGAAGTCTCCACAGGCATTGACGAGAAATGAAAAAGAACACATCTACTATGTACTCACTCATCTGTGTTTTGGCCACATGGCGATTCAATACATTTATATGTAAATGCACTCTTATTAGAGAAATGCTAAGGGCTCCAATTCTAATTTTAGGAACGTGGGTGAATAGGCTATATCGTATAAAACTTGCTGCAATGCATTCACAAGATCTAGGCTGATTGTACAGGTTATATACCCTGTGTGAGATCAGACACTGGGCCACTAGGTCTATATGAGATTATACTTCCAGCTGCTGAAACTAACTGTCAAGAGGGGAAGCTACAGAACAGGCAATTTCACACCTGCCATTCTAACAGGAAAAAAAAATTGGGACTAAAACGTTTCAAAGGTTAAAGTCGTGTTTAAATCAAACCAGAACCAAACAGATTTGACTCTTCAAATGAGAGTAAAGAGATCAGTGGTGGAAGTTTACTTGAAATCAGGAATCAGATGAAGAAAAAAAAAAAGATAGAGATGATAGTACGGTATTCAAGCTCGGCTCATAATTCCAAAATGGCTGGTTGTTTCTGCTAAAATGATTAACAGTGAAAAGTAGACAATATTAACAATGGCATTATTGGATATCAGAGTCAACGCTCTACTTGAGGGGAAGGGGAGAGTATAAACCTCAGAGAGCTATTGTTTTAGTCAACCTACATACTCAAGACAACATTGTATCAAAGGTCTGGAAGCTTAGTTTAAACTAAAAAAAAGCTTAAATACCGAAGAAACTAATGGGACCACCAGAAAAATGCAGGCACCACCAAATACTAGCTCGATCCATCACTTGCTTGGAACTCAAAACCTCACATCAATGAACAGGTCAAGAGTGACTGTCACTAACAGAAACTGGGGAATCTGAGTTGTTCAAATTATCTGCACATTTTTAAATGTAAGCTAACTAGAGTTCTCAAAATACGAATTATTATTAGGGGCATTTAGCCCTTAGATCATTTTAACCTTGAAAAATTAAAAGGCTATTCTTAAAATCTCTTATCCTCAGTATCTAGGGCAATCAGTGCTGAATTAATGCATCAAAATGATGGAAGATTTGCCCTATGTCAGGAATTGTAGAATCACAAAAGTTGGAGATGGGAAAGATCCATCAGGTCAATAAGTCCACTATCCTTGGCCACTGAAAGTTTGTTTCCTACCATAAATTAGCCCCAGTTCAGATAAAGCATCCAGTTTTCTATAAGCTTTCTACTAATGGAACTGGGAGTCAATACTCCTGGGTTCTAATCCAAGCTCTGTAATACAGATATAGTGTATCTCCCTTTTCCCATCTGTAAAATGGGGATAATGCCTACCCCAATGAGGGAGAGGACAAGGTTTAATTTTTGTAATAACCTCAGTGAAAGGCACTATATTATTTCAGCTCATGCAACTGAAGCACAAAGAGGTAAACGCTAATCTTTGGTTCAGCCATGATTGGAATCTGGAATCCCAACAGCTCCAAATCTTTTGCTCTGGCCACTATGTCACACAAACTATCATTTGGCTGTGAATCGAAGGCTGCTACCCATTCTTATTTCTAGATTTCCATTAACTATTCCTACCAATTCTGACTTTCACAGTTAATGCCCCGTTCGTTACATTTTCCATCATCTCCACTCACCCCTGTCAATGGCAGGACTGAAAGGAAAGAAACAGAGGCAGATGGAGGCCTGTGAAGCAGAAAGGTACCACCAAGGAGATGAAAATTATTCTGCAGCAATGACAGCTGCTCTGAAACTGTGCATTACGTAGGTGGTTTGCTTTAATACAATGCACTCCAAATTTAGCAGAAGCCAACAAAACAGATGCAAAAAAAATTAAATAAATCTAATACGTTATTTTTTAACTATGGTGCAGGCTGTTTCAACCAAAATAGAATGTATCATCTGCTCCCCTTTAGAAATAATTCAGTACATTAGAGACCTTGATTCACCTCTCTGCAGATAAACATTAAGTTTGAAAACTCTACAACTAATCACAGTATGCAGAAGGGGCTCTACTCAAAAGTTAAACACTGTATGAGATTGAAGAAAAAAAAAAAAAAAGTTAAACTGAAATGTTATTTATGAAATATTGCAAAAAAGCTCCCCGAGAGTTTCACACAGGATAACTTTTGGTGTGCAGTTAAAAATCATGAAAGCTGTAAAATGAAGAAACGTGTGATTAGCTGCATGAAGTATCAGAGGGGTAGCCGTGTTAGTCTGAATCTGTAAAAAGCAACAGAGGGTCCTGTGGCACCTTTAAGACTAACAGAAGTATTGGGAGCATAAGCTTTCGTGGGTAAGAACCTCACTTCTTCAGATGCACTTCTTGCAAGATGCACTTCTTACCCACGAAAGCTTATGCTCCCAATACTTCTGTTAGTCTTAAAGGTGCCACAGGACCCTCTGTTGCTTTTTGCATGAAGTATGACATTCATTAAGGGCTAGCATTTCAGGCCTTTTAGAAATTATTTGCATTTGCCAAATCAAACGCTGGTGGATTAGATTTTGGATTCAATGCTGGGTGGAAGATAGAAGGTTTTGTTTTGTTTTTTTACTTCCCAAGTTTCTCTTGCTCACTTTTGACTCAAACTAAAAACAATTCCTTTCCCTGATTAAGTAACTATTGCCTTGTTTCTACAACCATCTAGGGGAATAAGATTTGTTGTAAATGAAAGAAAGTCAGCATCAATACTGCAAAGATGTCTAAAAGCCCAGGATAGCCTCTCATTTAGGCTACGTCTACACTGCACACCACTGGTGCTTTAATCAGGACCATGAATAGGACATGGATTACAGGTAAAGATTCAGACTGTCCTGTTTTGGACTACACTATGTATTTTTAGATGGGAATTCCATAGCTCTCTAGGGAATCAGTCCTCAAGCAGAAAAGATTTCTCTAAGCAGGTAGCAGCACCTGTTGAAGGCTCAAGACTGTTACTGTGGGCTCTGAAGGGAGCTATGCCAATGGGTTTTCAGCAGGTGAAGTCCCATTTGAAACTGAAGGTTATCTAATTCTCAGTTTGATGCTGGAGTCTCTTTTTGCAGATGTGGCATAGGGAAGAGAAAGGAAAAAACTGGGCACTGGTTTTGAATGCTCAACCTGAGACAATTTGGGCCCTGTTTTCAGAACCACTTTTGAAAATGTGAGCCTAAGGAATTAAATCTCAGATTTACAGCTGAAACGTCACATGCAACAGCTTCAAAACCACACACCAAAATCTCCTTTCCAGGGTGAAACTTGTTTTCACACATGTAAAGCTAAATATACAGATGATGAAGTATAAAAATAAGGTAGAAAGAAAATCAAACTTCCACAAGGAATAATCTCCATGCAATGGACCACAGCACCACAGCCTGCAAAAAATCACTTACTTTTCTCCGAGAGTCACCCGGAGGCTGCTCTGGAGTAAAGAAATTAATTGTTCACCATGTTTTCTTCAACAAACAAATACCCATTCAAAACATAGTTTGACTATATTTATGAAAATAAATAAAGTATATGCCCTCAAAGCATAGTTTAGGTACTAGACAGGTATAAGGATATATTCCCAGGCAAAATCTTTAACTTACAATTAACATCACAACAGTAAGTAACAGACATTAGAAAACATATCAAAAAACCTAATTCTAAAAGTAGGAAGTTACACAGTTTCAATTAGTCTTACTGTTCATACATTTACCAAGACAAACATAGGTTTGGGAGATTTGTTTTGTTTTTAGATTGTAAACTTAAACCCATTGTTTAAAAAGAAATAGTTTAATACATCTGATGGATTTAAATATTTGGGATAAACTATTTTGGAAGTTTAATGAGGAATGCAACCAGTGTAGAAAGTAGCAGTTAAATTCTACATAATTCCAAGTTTCCCGAGGTAACAAAAATCCACATTTCGACAAGGACACTTATAACAAGGTTTCTGTTTAGCTAGGGGCTTAGATAAAATGGTCCAAATTCAGCCCTGGTATAAGCAAGTACAATTCACATTGAAATCAAATGAAACAGTGCTGTTAATATTGGGTTGAATTTTGGTTTAACAACTTCATTTCAGAGCAAAGTTTCTAATCAGATTTGTACATTAAAACATGACAGATATTTTTAAATGTATTTTCTTCCTAGAAGTGCAGTTAAATCAGAAGAATCACTGCAAAAAGCACCACCCACATCAGGAGCAAAGAGATACTAGCTACAGCTAGGTTTGAAATTGGTTCTGGTAGACCCATGCTTAAACATGTCTGAAAACTGGTGCAGCTAAACTGTTTTCAGCGACTGGTTGTAGGCAGGGATTAATTTTAAAAAACGGTGCTAGCCAAAACCATGCATAGCTTCTAAACGTGGTAATAGTTTGTAACCATGGTGAGAATGGATGTAGTGTAAAAAAGGTTTGATAGAAACCACATCTGAAATGGGGTTCAACATGACTACAAAGCCCAATGTGGAAGGGAAAATCTGCAGAATTTACAAGTCAAATGGAAGCTTTTGCTAACTACTAACTCCACCTGGGATCTAATCATCTAGCTAGCTTCCTTTACATCATCTGTCACAAAGATTCTGTCATCAGAATTTAGCTGACAATTTTGCTAATGATGAAAGCAGCAGATTAAAATCCAGTTTACACTGTTGTCTCTACCCTAGAAATGAAAGTGTTACTGTTTTAAAACTTGTTTTTTGCCAGTGAAGTCAGTAGGCCCGATTCAAAGATACTCAAGGAGTAGATCTATTGTAAAAGGTGGCACCATATTTACATAGTTACTTTACTGACCACAGTTACACCTAAAGGCTTCTCTTCTATTAGCTTTAATACTTTGTTGCCGAGTCTAGTTAAAATAAACATTTGGAAAATTCTCAGTTTCTGTAATTATCCTTTTCAAGTTCAAAATCTGTATTTAACAGAGAAAAAACTGGTTATTCAGGAAAGACCAGACTGCACTACAACGTTCTGAAGTTCGTACTACTACTGACTTTAAAATGAAGCTGCTGTACAAAATCTAAAGTTCTTCCTTCTAAGTCTACTTTTGTTGGCCAATTTGAAGACAGTGCTATAAACTGATTTGTTCATTCATGTAGCACATTTACTGATACCAAACTGATGGGTGCTTTCAAGTTTAAAGTAAAAGATTTTTACTGAAGCGTGGAGTACTTACCTCCAAACAGTTCAAATTCTCTCAAGCCTTCTACAATGAACTTTTCGGACACCCACCGCTAGAGAAGAAAGTCCAAAGCCAATTAGTTATTCCACAGCTCATCCATTTTTATTTTATGTCAACCAAAACAGAATCATATAGATCACTCTGACCATTCTAACACGTATCTCCTTTGCAATGAGGGAAATGAGCTAAAATTCATTCAGCAGCTGTAAATATTAATATTTAAAAAGTAACAGACATACTGATAAACTGTTATTCTTTCATGTTCTGGAAGAAACCAAGTCAAAATGTTTAAAACTCAGAGCAGCCATAAAGGCTGATAGTGACATGATCTCTATCCACTCAGTTCAACTTTTGATTCACATCAAGATAGATTAGATACTAGAAATAAACTAATATCCTGGGGGCATGGACTATGTCATTGTAAGCTTGTATAGTACTGAGTACACTGCTAACACTCAGTAAACATGAGTCATTTTACTACTCATTTATGGTAAAAATCTTGGTCAGCTTGCTGAAGCAATCAACAAGTTTACTTACATTTATGTTAATCTACCTCTGTTTGAAGCAGGCCGGTATGAGAAAGAGTCCACATTTAATTGAAAAGAAGCAGGATTTCATTGTATCAGTATTTAGCACAATGTGAATGAGGTTAAAATTTCAAAAGGGTCATTTTTACACCATTCACAGTGATCATGTCAGAGATTCTCTTCTGTCACACACACACTTTGCTGCTATCTTTTGCTGAGACTTATGAAAACACATCCTAACTTTAAGGGACACCAGGTTTCCAATCATATTTACAATACATTTCCTTACCTGCGTTACTGCTGCTTTATATTAAAAAGCCTTTTTAAAGTGGATCCGTTGCACATTTCATTCTCAACAATGTATCTTCACTACTTAGTTTACTTCCTGTTTAAGTGCTATACACAACAGTTTTTTTTATGGATTTCCAGCATTTAAAAGGAACCATTTTAAAAGAAACAAACAAACAAACAAGACTTCATTTTAAGTTTAAAAGACACGAATATATACAAAATATAAATGAAACTTAACTAAATTGACAGTGTCTTTTAAAGACATTTCCTCCATCTATTTTTCAAAGGTACCATCAACACAGTTAAGTTTCAGCATTTGTTTTTTCTGCAATTTCTGTACATTATAAAACAATAAGTAATAAAATCATTTTGTACAATACATATACAGAAAAAAGATGTATTCAACAATCAGCACTATCTAAAGAGAATGAACTCAGCAAAATGCACATTATAAGCATTTGGCAACACATCTAGCTCACAGATACATACCTTTTAAAAGTAACTCTCTTTAATAAATCAAAATAATTGTATTTAATTAAAAATCTAGTTCTCCAGCAACAAGATAGATTATGGTCCCAATCCTGCAACAAGAACTGTGTGGGCAGGGCCTTGTGGAGCTCCAAGTAAGTTAATGGGACAGGCTCCACCCCACACAAGTTGTTGCAGAATCAGGGCTTATCTCCGTGTATAGGGAAAGATTTACAAAACCAGTGCTTTTTTGGAATAACGCTAGAAGCTGTTTAACACTCACCCTAATTCGTTCTGGATTACTTACAAGAAAAGACATGGAATCCAGATTTGTAATGCTACTCCAAGTTCGTGAAATTAAAAATCTCCTGAAAATGAGAGCAAGACAATTGTTTTAAGAAGGCAAAGCAAATGAGCTGTCTCCACTCTAAGCGTTTCCAACAAATGAGTTCCTGCTCTGTTTATCTTGTTCATTCTATAAAGCATGTCTCCAGTTGCACACATCAATACCTAGGTAGCTCTATTGACTATTGAAAGATTAGAGCACAAAGGGTTTTGTATTAATTAACTTTAACAAGCTCTGCCACAGTGACAAGTTTTGCAAGGTGAATTTTCCCAAACAGGTTCAGAAATATCTGAACAAACCATTTAAAAAAAAAAAAAAAAAACTTTAGAAAAGATATTTCACAGAGGTGGATATGCAGTACAATATTTGGTAGACTACAAGTTCCACAGGGCAAGGACTCTTATCCTACATTTGTACTACAACTGTGCAAAAAAACAGATTAAAATTCTCTAGCAATTCAGACAAATAGGGAAAATCATTTTTGGTCAAACAAAACATTTAGTTTTGATTTCAAGCTTTTAAATTTTTAAAAAATAAAATTAGAGAAAGTTTATAAAAGAAGAGTAATTTTAAATAAAAAACCAAAACATTTAATTTAAAAAATGTCTAAACAAACAGTTTGAGGGATTTTTTTTTAAAAGGCTTCCCACCCACCGCCACCAAAACAAGTAAGTGAAATCCACATGAATTTGCAAAATGTTTCTATGTAACCTGCATTTTTCGCCAGTTTTGTTTAAAGATTTCATTCAGCTCTAGCTGTACAGAACCTCGCGTAATGGGGCCCCAGTGCTGTTTAGTTGTCTAGGTCCTACCGTACTATAAATGTTTAATAATTTCCCAGAGAGAATAGCAACAGAAAGGTACACAGCATGTTACACAGCTGTTAAGCAAGTGGCTGTGAATAGGAATATCTGAGTCCTAATTCTTCTGATTGAGTCCTAATTCTGCTACTGATTTGGTGCATGACCTTGGGCAACTCACTCACTTGCCCTGGTCCTCAGTTTTCCCATCAGTAAAATGGGGATAAAAACCACTTACCCACCTTTGTAAGGCACCTCAGATGAAAGATGCTGTATAAGTATAAAGTATCATTATCTTGCAGGGGATACACAAAGGAAGTTTTATAAAATAGAACTGCTGCAGTGTCTCAGTAGGATCAGTGTGGAATGTCCAGAATACAATATACATCATCCCCGCTGACAGTTACAAGAAAAAAGTCTGTCCGCTCCCCAGTGGACAAAACCACACAAACTTACTTGATCCTAACATCGACTGTTCCAAGAGGGAAAAATAATCAAGTGAAATCCTTAAACATGACATCCATCACAATCTCTTCACCACCTAGAGGATAGCTATATGCTCTCTGAAATCCAACCAACAGACAAAGAGGGCGGCCATCATAGTGGTCAATCATGATGACTGCGCCAACCAACAGCTCTCAGACACCATCTACTATAAAGAACTCAAAGAAGATCCCACACCACAATTCACACAGGAATTTAAGGATATCACCAAATCCTACCTCCAAACAACTCCAAGAGAAACTCTACAACCTCATCCCTCACAAACTTCTACATGCGCCTCAAGATACACAAACAAGGGAACCTATGCAGACCTATCATATCTGGCCATGGCACTCTGACTGAAGGAATATCAGGACTCAAAGACCATCCTCAAACCACTCACCACACAAACAGCCAGTTTCCTCCAGGACACAACCCATTTCCTGCAGAAACTCTACAACATTAACACCATACTTGCCACCATAGATGTCACCTCTCTATAAACCAACATCCCTCACCATGATGGTGACGCTTGCCTGCCTTAAATTTCTAACAAGACAATGGACAATGCTCAGAAATCCACCCCAAACACATAGCCAAACTCATCCATTTCATCCTCACCCATAACACCTTTACATTAACACTTTGGCGAAACCATGGGAACAGCTGTGAGTACTAGGATGGCTCCCCAATACGCCAAACTCTCCCTGGGCCACATTAAGGAAGAATTTCTGGAGAAAACGCACCGCAAAACTAATGATATATCTAATATACATTGATGATATTTCATCCTCTGGACAGATGGCCTAAACTCCCTCATAGATTTCTACCACCACTTCAACAACCAACACCCAACCATCAAACTCTCTCTAGAACACTCCTACGCCAGCATCGACTTTCTGAACACCATGATCAGCATCAACAATGGAAACCTACAGAAAACTAAATACAAGACACCCACAGATCACCACACTCACCTCCACAGATTCAGTTGTCATCCCAGACACACCAAGAAATGTATTATGTACAGCCAGGTGCCCAGATACCACAGAATATGCACCAAAGAGAAAATCCAGAATACATATCTTAACACGCTGGTTCTCAACCAATGGTTTGGGGCCCCCTGTGGGGCCACGAGCAAGTTTCAGAGGGTCCACTAAGCAGAGCCTGCATTAGACTTGCTGGGGCCCAGGGCAGAAAGGCGAAACCCACTGAACGGGGCTGAAGCCTGGGGCTTCGAGCCCTGCCACCCGGGGCTGAAGCCAAAGTGTGAGCAACTTAGCTTTGTAGAGCCTCCTGTGGCGTGGGGCTCTTGGAAATTGCCTATCTTGCTACCTCCTAACACTGGCCCTGGCTTTTATACGCAGAAAAACAATTGTGGCACAGGTGGGCCATGGAGTTTTTTTGGCATGTTGTGGGGGGGGGCATCAGAAAGAAAAAGGTTGAGAACCTCTGCCTTAACACACTTAAAACAGCCTTCACTAAACAAGGACACTCCACCAGAGCAGCAGACGACATCATAGAATGGACCGTCCAAATACCAGGGAGAACCTGCTTCAAACTCAGGGAAAAAACCCTCCACTGATCACATGCTCCTAGCTGTCACCTACCACCCCAGGCTAGAACTGATACAGCGTATCATCAAATAACTACAACACATACTTGATGGGGACCACATCCTGCAAGAAATCTTTCCCAAACCCCCTCTTCTGGCCTTCAAACAACCTCGCCAAGCTCACCCATCAGAAGCAAGCTCCTCGCAGACCAGAACACACCAATTCAAAACAGCACCAGACCCTGCCAGAACAACAGATGCAAAACCTTCAGACATATCTTCACTGCTTCGATGATCAACCCCGCCCCGCCAAAACACACCTTTCAAGATCCATGAGTCCTACACAGGCCTCTCACAACATGTGGTATACCTCATCCAGTGCATCAAATGCCCCAACAACGTGGGTGAAAATACACTTTGCTCTTGAATGAACTTGCACAGAAAAATGATAAAAGACAATAACACCCTATCACCCATGGGCAAACACTTTTCACATCTGAAGACGTGGGTTTTTTACCCACAAAAGCTTATGCCCAAATAAATCTGTTAGTCTTTAAGGTGCCACCGGACTCCTTGTTGTTTTTGTGGATACAGACTAACACGGCTACCTCCTGATACTTTTCACAAAGTGATGATGCAATATCGGCTCTCTCAGTCCTTATCCTTTAAGGAAACTTGCACTACACCTTCACAAGATGAGCCTGGGAACTTAAATTCATAACTCTGCTGGACACTTAACAACCCTGAACAGACCAGAAACATTGTTGTAATGGGTCAAAAAAAACCCAATCTGTAATACGCTGTGCCACCTACTAACCCTCCTTTGTCCTATAACTGCAAATATGTTAATTACCCACTTCACTGTGAAAGAGATGGGGACAAGAGGGTGGGGAGCTCCAAGTGCTGGGGGCGAGGCAAGGACCGGGGCACACAACCGGGGGGGGGGGGGGGGGGGGGGAGGAAAGGGACAAGGGGGCGGGGCAAGGACCGGGGCACACAACAGGGGGAGAAAAGGGGCGGGTATAAGGGAGAGGAAAGGGGCGGGGCAAGGACAGGGGCACACAACGGGGGGAGGGGAAGAAAAGGGACAAGGGGGCGGAGCAAGGACTGGGACACACAACGGGCGGGGGGTGGGGGACGGAGATTGGAGGAAAGGGACAAAGGGGCGGGGCAAGGACCCGGGGCACACAACAGGGAGGGAGGAAAGGGGCGGGGATAAGGGGGAGGAAAGGGGCGGGGCAAGGACCAGAGCACACGAGGGGGGGAGGGGAATAAAAGGGACAAGGGGGCGGGGCATGGACCAGAGCACACAACGGGGGGGGGAGGAAAGGGACAAGGGGGCGGGGCAAGGACAGGGGCACACAACAGGGAGGGAGGAAAGGGGCGGGGATAAGGGGGAGGAAAGGGGCGGGGCATGGACCAGAGCACACGAGGGGGGGAGGGGAATAAAAGGGACAAGGGGGCGGGGCACCCAGCGCGCGGAGGGGGCGGGGCGGGGACGAGGCGGCCGGGGGGGGCTGTAAGGCGCGCCGAGCGCCCCTGCCTCACTCACTCTCTTCTCCGGCTCCAGGCTCCGCTGCCACTTCCCCGAGCCCCCGGTTACCTGGAGAAGGGGGAGACGCTGCGTGCGTGACGGGATGACGTCACCGCGCTGCTGCGTGGCATGCGCACTGGGCCTCTGACCCACCCCGAGGGTAAATGGGCGGGGGGAGAGACAATCCCTGAGCCAGGCTCGTGGCCACACCCCCCCCCCCCGCCACACGCACAGGGTATGGGGGGGAGGGGCGCGCTCTCTGAGCCAGCCACCTAACTAACCCCCCCCACCTGCAGTGGGGAAATGGGGGGGGCAAGCCTGGAGTTAGCCCTATAGGACCCCCCACACACACACACACACTCCTTGTAGATGGGGGGGGCGGGCTCTGAGCTAGCCACACCCACGCTGAATGGGGAGAATCAGTCCTCAATTCCGGGGGTGAACAGAGCACCCCTGAGCCGGTTACATAACTCCCCCCCCCCATGCGCCAGTGGAGTGCATGCAAGAGACCCCAGCTTTGCACTTAGTTGTGGAATCCTTTAAGTGAAGCTCCGAGTGAGAGCTGGCATTTTGCCTCAGAAAGATTGCAGGATTGTCCGTCCTTTGTCTGAAACCCATATAGTGCAGATACTGGAGGTTGAAAAAGCCATCTCAGGCTTGTATGGATGGGATAATAAACTTCCTCTGCACACTTTTGTACAGTAGTAAATCATAATGCAGTAACAGCAGCAAAACTAATTTTTTCAGTATTACCAACTTTTCTTAAAGCCCCAGCTTCTAGAGGCATATGGGAGAATTTCGGTTTCTATTTAAAAGAAATTTCCACCTCTGCTGAGGGGAAAGAAAACAAAAAACTGCAAAATGTGAGTTCACTAAAAGCAAATAAAAAGAACCCCCAACCTGTTTTTTTAAATCTTGCAATGTTCAAGCCATGATTTTGGGGGGCCTGATGCATGCTTTTGAAGGCGTAGGTTGGCAACACAGTTCAGACTATGACATCAGAGTATGCTAGGACCTTTTGTAAAAGAGATAGCAACAATTTACAAAATAGTGTTCGTGGATGTCAGTTTCAAAATAATATACAAAACATTATCCAAAATAATAATTTTGGATGAGAAAATGAGCCTTGGCCAGTTAGGATTATTAAAATCTCATACTTCAAAAGTACAGAGATGAAAACTCCATGCTGTGGTCAAAATTCTAACTTGAGTAGTTATTTCCTATAGCGGTACCCTGGCAGTTTTTGATTTACAGTATTCAGTATTATTCCCTTTCCCTCAAACTCTATTCTTGATGCTATGAGTTATTAAATACCTCAACCGCTGCCACATTCACTAGAGGGGACAGTATTATAGGACTAGGCAATGACCTTTATACCATTATAGCACCTTCCATTGAAGGATCTCAATGTATTTTACAAACAAGAGGAGGCGGTAAGAATTAGCCCCATTTTACAAAGAGGTTAGATTTCTTATCCAAGATTACATGGTCTGCATCCAGGCCTCCTAGTCCCCTTTACTACTGGCATGAAGGAGAGCCTTTTTTTTTTTTTTTAAACCCTTTCCTCATCGATCAGGTATGCTAAACAGTTTAGCTACATCAGGGGGGAGGGATAGCTCAGTGGTTTGAGTATTGGCCTGCTTAAAGCCAGGATTGTGAGTTCAATCCTTGAGTGGGGGCGTTTAGGGATCTGGGGCAAAAATCTGTCTGGGGATTAGCCCTGCTTTGAGCAGGGGGTTGGACTAGATGACCACCTGAGGTCCCTTCCAAACCCAATATGCTCTGATCTTTCCTAGTCTGGTGCCCAGAAATGGGTACAATACTCCTGCTGAGGCCTAACCTCCTGTGTTTTACATACAACATTCCTGTTAATACACCCCACAATGAGTGTAGCCTTTTTCACAGCAGCATCACATTGACTCATTCAATTTGTGATCTATAACCCTCACCTCCTTTTCACCAGTACTACTACTCAGCCCATCTTGTAGTTGGGCATTTGCTTTTTCCTCCCTAGGTGAAGTACTTTGCACTTGTCTTTATTGAATTTCATCTTGTTGAATTTCATCCCAATTCTCCAACTTGTCAAGGTCATTTTGAATTCAAATCTTGTCTTCCAAAGTGTTTGCAACCCCCAACTTGGTGTCATTTGCAGATTTTATCAGCATACTCTCCACTTTATTATCCAGGTCCTTAATGAAAATACTGACTAGAACCAGACCCAGGACTGACCCCTGTGGGACCCCACTAGCTATGTTCTCCTAGTTTGACAGCAAAATATTGATAACTACTCTTTGAATATCATCTGTCACCCAGTTGTGCACCCACCTTATAGTAATTTCATATAGCCCATATTGCCTTAGTTTACTTATGAGAATATTGAAATATACAAAAATATTTCAAGCAGCAGGAAATTCAAATCCTCCAATTCTCTGTACTTACAAGAGTAGCCTGGTTTGTACTGAGACCAGCACACGGGGGTATGTCTAATTTTAGACCTGTGATTCTTGGCTTCTTACAAGTTCCTAGAACTCCTGATGTTTGAAAGGCTACAGCTTACCTTCTCTTCCCCACATCTGGAGAACAGGAGAATTGAACCTGTATTTAGAGGGCAAGTAAGATACTCCACCTGCTTAGGGATTTTAAAATCAGATTTATCACAATAGATAAATCTTAGAAGTATGGGTGGGCCTATATGTGGAGGGTGGGATTGGGTATGGGAAGCAGAGTTAAACTGGTGTCAGAATCTCAGCTGAGATGAATTCCCTGACTCAAATACTCAATTGTGATCCCAAAAATCTTTTTTTAGTGGTGGTGGGGGGGGCGTTCATTCAACTTGAACAGAATATGAATGACCCTCCCTGCATCCCCACCCTCCCCACTGTGGGAGTACTAGCAACATTTTTAATTTAATGCAAATGCATTATAGAGTTGGGGTCATCAACCCTTCATTTTGCAGTGTTCTGTCCTATCCTCAGAACTACTCATAAACTTCCTGAAAATTTAGACACAATCTCTTGGGCTGCGATGTATATTTCTTTAATAAAATACGGTTATTTCTTCCAAGATCAATACTCAATGACTAATGAAACTGGAAAGATTTAAGATATCTAGTGACTGAAGAGATACATTAAACTGTCCTGTGACTAGTCTTACCTCCCAAAATATTAATACTGTCGTAGATTTACCCATGCCCTTACGACCCAGAGATGGGCTGTTGCCTAGTGCTCTAAATTCTAGAATCTCATTTCCCCCCGCAAGGTCTCAGCACTACCAAGTGAAAAGGGCTAGGGCACTGGTATTTCATCTATGGCAAACCAGGGCTCCTAAAGTCACTCGAAACCTGCTTGATCTCTCTATGTAAAAAGAATGGGTACTATATGGCAATTTCTATCCAGAATGCTAGATGGGCTTATATACTGTAAGGCTGATCAAAAGATAATATGCATCCGAAGAAATGGGCTGTAGTCCACGAAAGCTTATGCTCTAATCAATTTGTTAGTCTCTAAGGTGCCACAAGTACTCCTGTTCTTTTTGCGGATACAGACTAACACGGCTGCTACTCTGAAACAAAAGATAATAGCTTCTCTTAAGAGACAGCACTCTTGATGACGACAAGTTGCTGGAGCAGAGTGGAAATATGAGCTGGTTCGATGTACATTTTTTAACAGAATAGTAGTTCTCATAGAAGATACGAGGGTTTAATAGAGGCTATACTCAAAAGGCACAAGGAGTCCACCAAAGTAAAGAAGGCAGTTAGAATGTTTCAGTTATATTTTACTCTTTTCATAGATCGTTCGTATGAATGTTCATATTACAAAATCAGCTGCCATGGCCCAAAAGTGTATGGAACTTCAGCAAAGCATTCTATTTACTCAAAAGAGCACAAACTCACATTTTCTTTAAAGAGAACTTTGTGAAATTGTATGACTTGCACCCTCTCAAGCTAAATAGAGCTAAAAGAGTAAAATTACACATAATTGTATGCTATTTTTGGCTTTAAATTACTTTTCACCAGCTGTTATAAAAATGATTATATTTTGTATGTCTATCACATTACAGATTTTTGCATTCAAATCAGTGTAAAATGTCTCATGCGGTAACAAAGGCCTTTAGCACATGTTGTTTCAACAGCAGCTCATTGTTATTGCCTCAGAACAAAATTATTTACTCAAAGCATCAAACAAGAAAATGCAAGAGAAAGACACCCAGATTATTCCCCCAGAAAAACAACTGCATAAAGTAGGTTACAAAAAACAATAAAATGCTTTCTAGGTAGGAAACATCTATAAAATGCAGCGCTTAGAGAGCAGCGTACTTGTACAGTTGTGTCCATTTCTTCCCCCCCTACCTCCACATGCATCTCTCCCCCACCTCAAGCTTAAAATCCTGAAATAAGTAACTATTTCAACAGATCAAAAAGCTATATAGCCTCTAAAAAAGTTCTCTCTTTGCTTAGGGAAAAGAGAAGTTGCACGGATATTTAATTGCAAATCTAGCCTCTTGCTGAACATTAAATAGGCAGCAGTTGCCATCAAAATGAGGGAAATATTTAAGAGGCAAATTCGTACACTAAGAGTATTCAAATCTAGAGGAACTTGCCAACTCACCATGCATTCGCGTCTGAAGAAGAAACACAAAGTACAGAATTCACATTGTATTACGCTTTCAACATTCACAACTACAGATAAGAAACAGTGCTCATGTATGCCATTCCCTGATATCTAACCGATCTACAGCTTTTATCTTTATGCCAACCATAGCATAGATTGTGCAATACTGTTTCAGTGCCCTGTGTTAAAAAAAAAGTTATCTTTCTAAACTATACTGGTTTTAAATCCCTGAAATATCCATACCATATATGGAAGGCTCTATGTTTTGCACCTTTACAAGCTTGATGCAGATATAGAAACACACCAATGTTTATTGTGCAATTTCACTAACATGGGGGGGGGGCTATTTTCCTCCCCCTAAATTAAGTGGAAAAAATTACCTGTAACATTAAAAATCTCAATCAAAGCACTGATGTAAAGTTACTGGTAAAGATTAAAAGGTTTATAATCTTTTTTTGTTTTAAAAATCACAAAAGGAGTTCAAGGGATGTTGCAAGTTTTTTGATTTTTTTAAAGCATCAGAAGTAGCAAAATAATTCAACCATCGGGAAGAAAGCTGCAGAGACGAAAACCCTCTATACATATCTGTATATTGCTGTAATACCTAAATTAATTGTTAAATAGCATGGATGCAAAGAGCATTTCTTTTAATGGTGAATAGTATTTGAAGAAGTGTAAGGTTATGAAATTAACTAGTTCTTTGTACCCTGTGAATTAAAAGTCTACATAGGGCACTGAGATCGAGTTTCCCACAACGGTTTCACATGGCTTTCACTTTTATTTGCTTCATCTTCATCTGCTTCTTCTCAAGTTTTTTCTGCTCACGCCGCAAAGCAGCTTCCTGGAGGAAAGGATACAGAGAACTGAATGAACGTCAGTACTCTCACTGAAAAAGCAAGCTGACAATTTGAGAAGGTCAAGATACCACGGCTAATTAAGGTATTGTGTTCAGGATGCAGTCTCCTCTAGACACACAGACTGGCAAACAATTAACAAATCAATACATAAGTGAAAACCAGCTCCACTTTATGTCAGATCTCCAGCAGGACAGAAGATAATACACTGCCATGCTTCTGGAATACCTACAAGTGAGCCTCGTAATGCATGGGAGACACTTGCTGTTAGTGCTTTAGCTGTTCTGAAAAGCCATTATACCTCCAGCCGGCGCTGTTTCTCCGGATCTTCCTCGTTCATAATTCGCTCCTTCTCTGCCCGTTTCTTCTCTTCCCGGCGGGACTGGGCAGCCTCCTGCCTTTGCACATGTGTCAGTTTAAGGAAGTTCTCTTCCACTCTGGCCCTGTTCTTATCAGCTTTTTGTTTACCCTTTCCCCCAAGAGACAGAAATAAGAACAGTTAATACAGATAAATGATTGGCACTAAGGCAAGGTTCCAACAAGCAAAAAGAGGGACAGTGTCTGGAATAGCTACAGACACTGAAAATAGCTCCTCTCAGTATTTAAATGGCAGTTCTACTCTGAAAGAGTGATTCCACATGTATCGCTTTCAGATGAAACCTGTCTGGTTTACGTGTAAAAAGTGTGGTCCCCACACCTTTCTCCAATATTGGTCAGCTGTACAAACTCAGCCCAGGGCCTAAGTATGAAACTGGATTCTTTCCTCATTATTTCAACAGCAGTAAAGGTTCTGCAAGTCAAGTTAAGCCCACAGTCACACAAGTACAGTCCCATTACACAGGCATAATTGTCTGGTACCTAGTTCTATGGGCCTTATACAAGGAGGAAGAGAAGCCAGTTCACTCTGAGGGTTGGTCTTCACTACCCGCCCGGACTGGCGGTAGAAAAATCGATCTCTCGGGGATCAATTTACCGCGTCTCGTCGGGACGCGATAATCGATCCCCAAATCGATGCGCGTACTCCACCAGCCCAGGTAGGAGTAAGCGCCGTCAACAGGGGAGCCGCGGCGGTCAATTTGCCGCCATCCTGACAGCGGGGTAAGTCGGATCAGATACGTCGAATTCAGCTACACTATTTGCGTAGCTGAAATCGATTCGCCCCCGTAGTGTAGACGTAGCCTCAGCTCTACTGGCTTTGCAGAGCTAACAAGTGTAAAAAGCAATTACAAAAATTGTGTTACTAAAGCAAGCAGGCCTGACTAATACATGCATGGAGCAGATCTGCTGCTGAGTAAAATGGGGCTACTTATTTTTGTTTGTTTGTTTGTTTTAATATAATAACTTTTCAGAGTGGAACCACATATTAGTAAGATATGGGCAAGTATATGGTCTCTTTTACTTCAAGGAAGCTTTAAAAAGTTTAAGAGGAATTTTCCATACCAACATGCATCCCAGATATGGAGGTTTATCATCTAAAGACAATAAATGCAAGATCTTTATATACCGCCTTTCATTTAATTACCTCTTAAAGTTATTTGCAAATACCCTTTCCTATGGCCTTTGTGTGCATTGGTTCTTGATCATCTGAACTCTTCACCTTCTCTTCAGACTGAACTACCTCTTTTATTTGCAGATACTCAACTGTAAATAACTGTTGCCATCTCTAATCACCCCTCCCTGCCTCCCATGGCCAAGTAAGACTGTGGTTGTATCGGCTTCCTTGAGTGCAATAGTTTGAATACTTTTCTTATGCAACAGGAAGCAGAGAATATCAAATCCAACTGATATTCCCCATATGATTTAAGGCAAGTGGAATGTAATCACCATAGATGTTACATTTGAATTTTAAGGCTCCTCACCTTACAAATATCAGGGGGTAGCCGTGTTAGTCTGTATCCACAAAAACAAAAAGAGTCCGATGGCACCTTAAAGGCTAACAAATTTATTTGGGCATAAGCTTTCGTGGGTAAAAAAACCACTTCTTCAGATGCACCTTCTTCCCCTTACAAAAGTTACCATGGGACCTTTAACCATAAGTAGTTTTATATCTTATCTGACAGCAACACACACAGGAGCATGTGACTTACTTCTCTATTTAGACGGAACTTTTTCGCTTTGTCAATAGAATAAATAACCATGTTCATCAAAGGCAGCAAAGCCTCCATATCCTTTGGGGAAGTGTTGCCTGAACCAGGAACTGTAAAGCAAAGACATTTTCATCAGATTAGTTCGGGAAACTGGAAAGGCTTTTGCTATTAATTAGAATGCCCTCTCCACATTGCTCAGCCTGCTTATAAAAGTCTGCGAAGAAAGATGCTCTAATCCTCCTTTTAAAAATGAGTTAATTAACAGAAGTATTTGCTTTGGAGATTAAATTCAGATACTTCAGATGGCAGCAGGCACATTTCTCTCATACTATACTTCCAGATTGATTAAGAATACAGGCTGCAACCATGTTTTTATACAGGTATGAAATTCCTGCTTTGATCATTGCAAAATACAATTTAAAGGCCACATTTTGCCCTCTCACATGCCCACGGCTTCCTCTGTAGTCAATGGGAAGTTTGTGTATGCATTTGAAGGAAAAAATTGGTCTTTGCTGAAAATAACTGGAATCCCTGTAGGTTTGTTTTTAATTTAAAGGGTGCTAAAGCCTGGCAGCCCTGACAGCTTCTATTAATCCAAAAAAACAAGCACAGGACAGACAGCAACAGGCGCAACCATAAGCTATCCCTCCCTGTCCTAATGGGATCACCATTAGGGATGACATTCAATTCTTGACTTTTGGCAAGTTGGTTGTTTGGCCATCATCGCCACTTGTGGTGATGGCTTGTGGGATATGGACATCTGCCCACAAGAAGTGGGCAGAAAACAAATTCCTTCCCCCAATACCATAAAACTGCAATCAGGCCAGAATGACTTTTGATCATTATTGACCTGGGCTGAATTTGTACTGGTAACCTAGAGAACCAAAGCTCCATTATCAATGCAATATACCACCCAGTCCCTTACTGTGCATTATTGCATCCCTTTCACTTGTTACTCAGGGATCCTGTACCTTTATCTACTTGCATTTAAGTCACTAGAAATACTGTCTACTATCCCAAAAGTGGCATGGCTTGAGCACTGTGATCAGACTTTTAACAGATAAGTTATCAGAAACCTTTCCTTACCATTAAATGTAAACAATAGTGTCCTTTTAGTGTCGGGCAGTTTTAAAGGCTGACCCTCCCTGGCAGAAGAGAGGAAATAAAGGTGTAGTTGGAATAAGAGAACACAAAATATGGACATAACATTGCACTGTGTATTTCTTAACACACACTAGATACTGCTAGAATACTCAGACAAGTATGTCAGTCTATACATTGTCTGCTACTCTGTTATAATAGCTATTAAAAGATGTCTAGTTTCATACATACTCTTGCATAAGTTTTGGACCGGAGAACTGGTCTGAAAAATGGACGGACTCAATCTTGTCAGCGTAGTGTGTGAGGAAATGTACCATCTGAAAGAGAAACGGAGATTAGTTTTTCATATAACCAATTCATCTCCAACCCGTCCCCTGAAATGGTTTGCTTATATTGTCTCTGCGTTCTGCTTTTTGACAATTCTTGTGCTAAAGTTACCAGCTTGATTTAGTGACTCTTGCTAGAGAAGAACTCCATGCAGATAAACTACATCCCTGTCCTGGGTGAATGTTAGCAATGCAAGGATGTAAAATGGAGAGTTCTCATTTGGGGCATGACATTTCATCCAATGCTCTGCCACAACTTTGAAGGCGTATACTGAAGGTCTTTAACACTACACCACTTTGGCAACGCTGCTCTGCCTACGTCAGCATGGCAAATGACAGCTTAAGTCCCAAGTTTACAATGGATACGCTAATATATAAAAGTTAATACAGATGTTTGCTCCATTGACAACTGTATCTATTTTCTGTCTCTTGCATTTGCTTTGGGAGCTTTGTTTCTTAGGATTCTCTAAGGGAGAGAACGATGTGGCATTCAATTCCCTGCTGTATCATCTGTGAGAGATTCCACACTGAACTTCAGCCTTAAAATGGCCAAGTCCATCAAGAAAATGCCTGAGAGTTTCTACTTGTTCTTTCAACGTTACCTTTGTGTCCATCATTCCCTCTGTGATCTCTCCCATCTCTGACAGGATAGCCAGCGACTCTGGAAGCCCATACTTTGCCCCAGACTTGGGTTTGTCACTGCAGAACTCACTCTGTTGGAAGGAGAAGAGGAAAAAAAAAAAAAAGTGTCTCTCTTTTATTGGGTTCAAACAGTGCCTAGCACAATGGGGATCCTGGCCAGTACTGAAATACAAATAAACATGATTTACTGTTTCTTAATTCCATCTGACTGAGGACAGACATTTTCAGCATGAAATACACTCCCACAACACCATAACACTCCAGATACTAACATATATATTGTATTCTTAATTTAGTATCTTTTTTTAAGTTTTGAGAGGGTACTTGCAATTGATTTTTACAGATGAGATGAAAATTGACTGTAGGGATATGCTGACATGAATATATCAGGGAACTGATGCATCTTACATTGGTTTTGGCAATATAGCAAAGCCTGTACAATGAAGTGCAGCAGCAAAACTGACCCACATCTTGCCAATTTCACTTTGCTGCTGCTGTTTGGGGAAGTTACAAGCAGCAGCGGTGGCTCTAGAGTAGTCTACAGAGTTGGTCACATCAGGAAAGATTCGTTGAAAGTATCAAGACTTGAAAGTGGATTTTTTTTAAGGAGGGGATTGTTCGTGAAAATTTAAATTCTGCCGAAATTGATGGCTTAGGCTCGCTGACTTGCCAGAGAAAGTTCCCCAGTCATCACTAGTGAGTAGATTTTTCAAAATTGGACAAAGTAATTGGGGCTGGGTTAAGAGAGATCAAGCAAAAAATTTAGCGCACCTGTTAACTCGATTTCAAGAGACCCCTTGTAAAGGTGACAAAGAAGTTCCTTTTCCCTTCTGCTAAAATTGCAATACTTCAATCTCCCTGGACACTCAATAACAGACTTAAAAGTGGCAATTCTTCAACAAAAAAAACTTCAAAAACAGACTCCAACGAGAAACTGCAGAACTGGAATTAATTTGCAAACTGGACATCATCAAATTAGGCCTGAATAAAGACTGGGAGTGGATGGGTCACTACAAAAAGTAGTTTTCCCTCTGCTGATACTCACACCTTCTTGTCAACAGTTGGAAATGGGCGACGTCCACCCTTGACTGCATTGGCCTCGTTAGCACTACAAAAGTAATTTTCCCTCCCTTGATATTCACCCCTTCTTGTTAACTGTTGAGAATAGGCACTTCCACCTTAATTGAATTGGCCTCGTTAGCACTGACCCCCCCCACTTGATAAGGCAACTCCCATCTTTTCATGTGCTATAATATATACACCTCTACCTCGATATAACGAGACCCGATATAACACGAATTCTGATATAACGCGGTAAAGCAATGCTCCGGGGGGAGGGGGAAGCTGCGCACTCCAGCGGATCAAAGCAAGTTCAATATAACGCGGTTTCACCTATAACACGGTAAGATTTTTTGGCTCCCGAGGACAGCGTTATATCGAGGTAGAGGTGTATTCTGCTTACTGTATTTTTCACTCCATGCATCTGATGAAGTGGTTATGCCCAAATAAATTTGTTAGTCTCTCTAAGGTGCCACAAGGACTCCTCGTTGTTTTTGCCAATACAGAAGCAAGTCAGTGCCAGTTGCTTTCGGATGTGGATACTTGTCCACTGGGAACAGGACTGAGAACGCACTTCCCAAATTAATTCTTCTAGGCCACTTAGCCTTCGGCTGGTAACAACTTTCAGTTATTCCAAACTGGCCCTGAACTTGAACAAGCAACCTAGAGATGAAAGCCTTTATACCCCATTCCCAATCGCCTGAACTATCCATTTCCTTCCAACTTGAACACACACATACCAGGTCCTGCATTTCCTTCTGAAGTCGCACTAAGGCTTTTCTTGTTCCAACAGCAAACACATAGGTATCCATATCTTCATCATTCATTGTTACTTTTATTTGCTGAGAAAAAGACAGACAGCAATAGTGACTGGATTTATACGATTATTAATTATTTGTATTATCATAGCACCTAGGAGCCATAATCACGGACTAGGACCCCGATAATAGACTCCCCCAGCCATGGAGCACTTGCAATGGACCGATCCAACTCTTATTGTGGAACAAATGTTTTCACTACAAAGTTAGCTGTACCTTTTCTTTTGAAATATCTAAAAGAAAATCTCAGTCCAGCTACTATATTCAGGTGTTATTTCAACATGGATAAAGCTATTCTGTTTATGTCTGGACTTAATGGCTTCTTTTCTCACTCCTAAAACCATACGGTAAATGTCTAACACAATTAGAAAGCGGAGTTCCCAATCTCAGGGTTTATTGGCAATGGGCAACGTAGCAGAGCTTTAGGAGGACTTAGTTTGAGAGCATACTAGATAGCCAATAGCAGACTGTTTGCATGCATTTGCCACTTCTAAACAAGATAGAATAAAGAAAACACCAACAATATAAAAACTAAACTATAACAGAAAATATATGAAAAAGTAAAACCTCATAAGTACTAGCAGAGCATCTCTCCCCCCCAAAATTTTCCTTACAGCATGCCTAATGGATACTGTGTGGATACTGGCATTTATACTTTGACAGGGCATGTATATGGGTATATAGGCTCCCATTGTCCCTAACACAACAGCTGCTAGACACCAATTAGCTTTACAAGATGCACAATACAGGGCAGATAACAGATTACCCAGTGTGATTAGGCTGCACTCATAAAAGGGTTCAAAAGACAGAACAATTGTTCAAGACTGCAAGTCACAAAAGGAGGGATAGCTCAGTGGTTTGAGCATTGGCCTGCTAGACCCAAGGTTGAGAGTTCAATCCTTGAGGGGGCCATTTAGGGACTTGGGGATTTAGTTGGGGATTGGTCCTGCTTTGAGCAGGGGGCTGGACTAGATGACCTCCTGAGGTCCCTTTCAACTCTAAGAATCTATGATTCCAGTCCAAAAGCAAGTTTTGTCAAGATGAAGTCAAAGTGTGACGGACTTAGTTCACAAAACCACATGAACAGTAAAACCCAGAGAGACACAAACAATTCACCAGTCATCAGAAGTCTGGTGCATCATAAAAGAGAAAAAGAACGTGAATGGTGTTTGCAGATCATTTCACAGAGTTACTTTGTTTGAAGGAAGATGGAAGAAAGCTGCATTTCTCTCTGAAGCCACCATCTGGCTAGTTGTGGGAAAGACCAAAAGCTCAGTGGAGTTGAAGGAATGCAACAGGAACTATGCACAGTAAATGTAAAGAATTGAGTGCATACCACTTGGTCACAGGCTGGCCTCATCATACGAGCAAGTACATTCAGAAGGTCTTGCCTCTTGAGAAACTGAAAGAGAGAATGTTTTAGTACAGTAGACAGTGCTGCAGTTTTTGCATATTTAGCAATTTACTGGAATGTAGTAGCATCTACAGGCAAGCTAAGGTCTTGTCTGCATACACAAAGATTCACTAGATTAACTTAAATTTGCTTAGTTAAACTGGTGCCACTTTGTGTGCTGACTGTTGGTTTAAAACTGGTTATATCAGTTTGGCCTGTGCCAGTTTAACTAATTGGTATAAATATCATAGCTTTAGTTAAACTGGCACCACTCTGTGCAGAGACCAGGTCTTAGAAACCTACACCGCTTTCCATTCTGCATTTGCTCCAGTGATCACAAAAAGCATGTATTTAGCATGAATCAAATATTCAGCTTTTTGATATGGAAGACATCGGAGTTACTTCATTTCTCATTGGAATCTGTTTCTAGAATACTAAGAGCTCCTTCTGCTAAGATGGAAGTAAATGGACATTAAGATGAATAAATGAAGTTGTCAAAGTTGCGAAGGGACTGATAATTTGGGACTGGCTACGCTGTAGTGTCTGATGGGAAGTTTGTGGAGGTAGTAGTTAGAAGAAGTTCAAAGGTTAAAAGAAAAAATAGGATTTTCAGCCTAAATAGTCATGACAGGCAAAGGCAATTAAAATGGAAAATTGTAAATATCCAGTTTACTTTTGATCATTTTAAGCTATTTTTGGACCATTTTCATTCTCCAAGCTAAATGTAGATGCTGCAAACACTTACTACTGGAGCACAGCATGGTGCTTATTATTAGTCTCATGGTTTCATTTTTTGGTTCTCAGGTGCTAGCTCAAATCTGTAGTGTTCAGCTTGTAAACATTGCAGGGAAATAAATATTTACATCCAAGCACAAAACTTTCCATTGAAATGGGGGGGGGGGGAGGAAATCATGGAAATATTTCTATTGATCTTAGGTTGGATTGCTTTGCCAAGCTAATAAGAAAAAGACAAGTTCTCCCCCATCCAGGTGATGAGCATTCCACTGGTTCAAAACCCAGGACTTGATATATTCAGTGACCAAAAAAAGCACTACTAGACTGAAGGACCACCGACAGTTTTACAGTCCAATCTCTTATCCACCATCATGACCAGGAACAATTGCCCCACAGCACCGGACAGTGGGAGTTCTCCACTATCCAGAAGTATGAAGTACTCATTGGTACTCTTCTCAGATCATGACAGATTGGAACTTAAAATTATAGTATAATAATAAAAGTGACTACGTAAAAAATGGCCACTACTCATTCAGCATATCTGCTTCCTGGGTGTATTCGGAATCCAGTCTGCTGACCTGAATGATAAAAAGAAAAAGCCATACCGAGGTCTCTAGCTACCCAACCTGGGGATAGAGAGAGAGAGCGCACCTGGCCAAAATTTGAACTTCCACATGTTAGTTAGTGGAACAATACTGCAAGATTCCCCCACCCTTACCTTTAGCTGGATAAGCATTCCCTCACAGCACACCCTGCCAGAGCACCATAAGTTGTATATGTGTTCGTTTTCTTGGTTGAGCTTCCCTGTGCTTGTGGCTTCTTTATTTGTGCCATCATCCCCTGAAAGTAAGACTATATTAGTTAATAAAAGGAAGTGTGAGCTAATGGTCAGTGACAAGTAGTGAAATGACATCATTAGGATTAGAATTCAGGTATTCCTGGGTTATTCTATTGGACTACAGGTGCCATCTTAATGTTCTCTTATGCAACTTATTCTACACCATTATGGTCGCTGCATTTAGATCGCATTTCAGCATTGGAGGGGTGGTATATTACTTCAATGCATGCAGAACTGCCATTAATTTCAACAAGTGCTGCCAGAGAAAAGGTTATTCCTCTCCCCAGCCCATTCTCATCAGTCATATAAGCCAGTCACATTCAAAGCAGCGAACAGTTGGGCATAGCAACTGCAAAAACTTACCAACAAGGGCAAAGTTACTTTCCAGCAACTCCCTGTGAGTGTTGAACCAGGCCTGAGCTAGCCGGTTGTTTTTATTCTTCCCAATGATGTAGTTCATGATGTACGCAAGAAGACCAGTTACCATTAAGATCTCCATGTAGTAACTCTCCCAACTGTTTTGAAGATGTGCAGGGACCTGTGGTGAGTGAATGAAGTAATTTTATTACTGGATGTAATGGATTCTGCACAATCATTTGTTTTGGAACGTGTAAGTTACCAGAGCGCTTCATCCCTGAATGACAGCGATAAGCTTCGCTAAAGCTATGCTACAGAGTTGAGCCTACTTAGGGCCAACTTTGTTACTGACACATGGCTTATTTTGTACTAGCAGCAATCATGCTGGAAGATAGTTGATACAGTATTCTTTGACCTTAGGCTCCAAGCATTCACACTCTAAATACTACTGCACTAATATTTGTACAAAATATGCCTTGTGTTGTACCATATGAAAGCTAACAGCACTCTGGTTATTAATAGAATTGTAAAGTGCTATAATGTTATATGTGAAGTTACGAATTCCCTCTGTATGATGATTCTAAAATGTGTTTGACCCAGACAAGTCTGGGGAATAGGTAAACAGGTTTTTCCCCCCCCAAAGAAAAAGCCTCAATCCAGGTGCAATCATAGACAATTGGCAATCACAGTCAAGTGACCCTCCAGTGGCATACTGGAAGCTGAAGGGGCAGATAAATTTACATTGCAGAAAGTACCTCTGGGCAAGAAACCAGCATGGAAAGTTCTCCATCAGACTCTGTGGCACTTTTCCTCACAGGAGGGGCACTGAACTTTGAGAGGGATACATTTCAAAAGTTCACCGGACTATAAAAGAGAGGGGGGCAAAGAACCCCAAATTATCTTTCAACTCAGACGACTAAGGAATGGAGCACTGTGTATTTTGTGGGAGATCCTGACCAAGGTGATGGTCAGCCATCTTGCTAGAAGGAAGAGTGGTAAAAACCTTACCTTGAACCAAGACTGTAGCCTGTTGAGTTTTAGTCATAGAAAGCGTTTTTACTTTTGTTTGTAACCATATCTGACATTATCGCTTATATCTGACCTCATGTAAAATCTCTCTCTGATTAAATAAACCTCTTTTACTTTTATTCTAAATCTACCAAGTACTATGTTTGATTTGAAGTGATTATTAACTCAGTTAAAGCAACAAGCTGCTATGCTTTGGTCTCTTTAGAGGAGCAACGGACCTTATTACTCCTTTGAATATTCCAGAAGAGGGCTGGACATTTCTGGGCACACAGTTTTGGGATCATTTGGCTAGTAGTAACCAAAGCTAGTGGAGACCAGAGCATGACTTTGGTATAACAAGCAGGCTGCTGCTATCAGAGTTGCTGAACAAGAACTGATCAACACACAGACACTCAGTGCATGCTTGTACACTGGCTGGAAGCGTCTCGATAGGGAGCAACAGAAGCAGACCATTTTAAGGCACGCAGGATTACAGGACAAGCAGTGACAACCTCTCGCTGGTCTGAATTGCGCCCTAGAACATAGCATATGCCCAACACAGTTTATACTGATACCGGATCACTGACCAGTGTGGAGAAAAGATTTCTTTTCCAAGAGCCAGATTGTGCTAACGAATAATCTCCAGTGTAGTCAGCCTAGCACCTCATCACAATTGTAACACACTTCTGCTCAGGTTCTGACACCATGCCCATCACTGCATTATCTGAGCACCACAAAAGGTGTGACTGAAAGATGCATTACAACTGTGTTGTGACCAACTTTTGAAAGTGTTTTCAGAACACAGTTAGGAGCCATAGTGCAAATAGTGACCAAAATTTAATAGGAAGATCCTGCTGTCTCTCTATGGAGTTCTCTTTTTGAAGTCATTAGAGGTTGGTTATTAGTTTTACTGCCAAGATATTGCCCCTCAGAAAAAAAGAGATGATGAGGTATTTCCCACTGACACATTTGATTACACCATTTTAGAAAAATGTAACTCTGCCCTTTTTGTCTCTGAACTGCTTTGTAAAAGCCTCAGAGGTTTTTTGGCATCAAGAGGACTAAATATTGTATATTTCAAATCTGCAATGTTCAACCCCAGCTACACTTAAAACACCCAACAATTTAAATACAGTTGTTATAACCATCATAACATGTTCTTTTGTTGCCTGTGTAATCAAGATACACAAACGTGTTAGCGAATCATGTTTTAGCTGTGGTACACTAACTAAAACATGATTTGTTACTATGGTTATAGCATGTTTTCTCTCTCTAACGTAAGGATAAACCATATTCAAAGATGCTTTGGCCAAAACCCATGTTTAAAACACGGTTACTTTTGTTGCAGAGACATTTACTGATCATGGGCATAATATTAAGGAAATCTGTATTCCCATGTGATGATAAACTAGACCAGAATATGACGCCAATTCAGTTTGAGTGCACAAGAGTGGGAAGTACTAGCAGTTTTACATAGTTGTTTACACATTAAGGAACAAGCCATGTATAGTTGAATACATCAGTTTCAAATGTCATATTACAAATCTGTGACAATCAGCACAATCCAGTGCAGAGGAGCACAGGAATGGGACTCCGGAGACCTAATTCCAATTCTGGTACTAAGCTGCTATGTGACGTTGGACATGTCATGTCTCTGAGCAGTTTTCTTTCCCACCCTTTGTCTTGTCAATTCAGGTTGTAATTTTTTCAGGACAAAAGACTACCTTTAATTATGTCCGTACAGCAGCTAGAACAAGGCGGCCTTGTTCTCTGCAGGACCCTTTAGGGACTACCATACTACAAATAAATCATAAAGTGCCGAATGGAAAGACACTCCGACATTTATACCTACATCAACAATTGTTATGGGGTCTTTGCTTTTGCTGGGAGATGCATCTGTTTTCTCTTCATAGCCTTCAAATTCCTCATCATCATATGGCTCACTCTCAGTATCTCCTTCCTAAGGGATAAGAGCACAAACAGTCTAAACATCTCAAGCCTGGTAAGCACGTGGCAAATATGACAGATGTGGGACAGAAAATAAAGGGCTATGCATCATCCCTCTAAAGCAGCAGTCTCTTTTACAATGTTACAGCTGAGACTGTAAAGTTAAGATCAATGAAAATCACCTGGGTATTAGTGTTTTTTTTTAATTTGGAACATTTCTGCAATAAAATATTTATGCACAATTTTATGAAGATTTAACAGCCATTTTCTTACATGCATCAAGTGCCTTACAACCCCAAGGATATCAAAGTGCTTTATTAACCAATACCCAAATGATTCTCAAAAGACGGTTTTATTTATCACTGAAATGCACCTACCTCTGCAGTGGATCATAGCAAGCTCTCAACAGGACACAGCAAAGCATTACAAAGTTTATGATGGGAAGAGAAGATGACTACATGCAATTGAAACTGTATGGGACATTTAGGGTGATTATATATTGCCTCCCAAGTTGGACCAGGATGCAGAAGTTAACATCTTTACTTCTACAGAAGTGCCATGGGATCTTTAATGAATGCAACTAGTTGGATCTCCATTTTACAATTCACTAGGAAGATGTTATATCCAGCAGCAGAGCTCTCCCTAGCACCACAATGGGTTCACTACCGACTCTAAAGGAAGAGTACCACTATCTGAATATCTTGGGTGCTCTTCGAAATATTCCATCTAAATATTGACCCAGCCAGACCCTGCATATCTTGAAGATCTGATGGGATCACAGCATAAGTACTGCACTGGGGTATAGTACAAGAACAATCATGGATCCTGGTTTGATAACTGAAAGGGCATTTCAAATGAGAGGCTAAGAGGGGCAACGGCATGAATTTGACATTACCTGTGCATCTGCATCATCAAAGTCCTCCTGATTCTCATCGTGACCTTCAAGCTCTACAGTGGCCTCTTCCTCATCATCTTCTGTGGTTATGATCCTCTGGGGAGAGTCTGTGGTTACATCTTCAGTAACATCTTCAAACTCAGCAAAGTCATTATCATCGTACTCCACAATGTCATCTCCGTCCTCAAATTCATCAAACTTGGCCAAAGAAAAGCCCCATGAGGCAAACAAAACAGCAAGGAAGATCCACAGGCTCCTCATTGTCACTAAAAAAAAAATTCAAATACAAAACACTCAGGTTAGAAGGGGGAAGTTATTTAGTTCGCTTAGGGTCCTAATGCATTAAACATCTGCCCGATTACGGGAATGCAGAAGAAGGAGGGTACAATTATAAGACATCATCTAATCAATTTTTGAGCTCAGGCTCCCTAAAAGGCAAAGTGGGGGGTGGATTGTGAAAATATATCTAACGATTAGCACAAGAGACAGAGACAGGACTCCTGGGTTCTTTCCCAGCTCTATCAAAGATTTGGGGACAAGTTACTTAGTTTACAGATGGGTGAACTGAGGCTTAGAGAAGGTACCTCATATTATACTTACATCACATAGAGGTTTGTCTGTAAAATGCTTTGAGATCCTGGCATGAAATACATTATAGAACTGCCAAATCTTAATTTAAGAGGCTTCAGCCCCAAGGAAAGAGATAAATTCTCATACTCCTATTCCTCCCCACAACTAAGAGGAGTTCTAGAGATTTTTTTTTCCAGCTTTTCTTAAAAAAATAAATAATAATCATGCAATTCTCTCTCTACTCAAGTTTTCCAACATGCAACTCACACCTCTCAGGTTTGAGACAGGGGTCTTTGCAGTTCAGGACAAATGACATTGACATCCTATTCCCTATATAGTAAGGCACTTAAAAAGTATACAATGGATCACATTAGCAACTTACCATGAGCCTGAAGGCTACATCCAATTTACATGGCATGTAGCAGACCCTCTCGCTTAATATGGAAGTGCAGACTGCAGAGATTCCCTCCCATACAATCATAGCAAGCAACTAGGACTGACAGAGCACTGAATTCTGAGAACTGGTCCCACAGACCAGTCTGGCTACTCCTGCTAAAGTCTCTCACCAACTATTCAAAGAGGAGGCAACATTCCTTTTTACCTTCATATATACATATGTACACACATAGACACACACAGGTCCTCAGACAAAAGGTTGGATAATGGAATGGAGGATGTACAGATGCCTGACCCATGTACGCATGCTTCTGGTTCCTTTATCAAGTGTTTGCTTAACACCCAAGTATGGGTTTCCCCTCTGCATTGGTACAGTACATCATTTATATACACACCTGATAAAGAAATAAAAACAGTTGTACAAACAATGCCTAGCCAATTGGGAAGCATAGTCTGACCTTAATCAAGTCAGTTTGCTTACTAACAGTGGTGACTTATACTGAAAAGCCTTCCTGCACCAGATTCCTGATCTAAAAGACACAGCAAGGGAATGCGCACATTAAAATTAAATAATAGTGAAATCAACATAGTTTATTGCAGCTACAGGTGGAGTATTTGCTACTGTTTATTTAGTAAATATGCCTACCACAGTGTCCTTGGGAACATATACAATATATAAGTTAGATATCTATCACTTTACCCATGTCAGGATAAAAAGATGGACTAAGTTATCAACTCTGTACTCCTAATAAGACACTCTCTCTCCAACAGCAACAGAGAGTCCTGTGGCACCTTTAAGACTAACAGATGTATTGGAGCATAAGCTTTCGTGGGTGAATGCCCACTTCGTTGGATGCATCCGACGAAGTGGGCATTCACCCACGAAAGCTTATGCTCCAATACATCTGTTAGTCTTAAAGGTGCCACAGGACTCTCTGTTGCTTTTTACAGATCCAGACTAACACGGCTACCCCTCTGATACTCTCTCCAACAGTATCACTCATCAAATGTCCGAGTGACCAACTCTCTCCATTTTCTGTTCATTTTAAAGAACATAAGAGATTGCACCTGTGATGGTTATTACCTATGTAGTCAGGTCACTAAATGGAAAAATTAGGTAGCAATAGCACCATCAATATCACAAAATACACTTGATCTAATCATTTGAAACAGCAAGCAGCAATCGTGTTGTTACTTTCAAACAACATATTCTCAATCATTCTAAGATGTGCGTCCAGGAATGGGTCCTGCTGAGCAGTTTCTGCTTTTATTCTGGACCCATTTCTTATGTGTTGGGCAAAGAAAATTGGGAAGAGTATGGCTGTTTCACTGGGAGGCAGTGTGGGCCATTGAATAGGAGACTGGACTGGGACACAGGAAACTTGAGATTTGTTCCCAGCTCTGCCACTAGCTTGTGGTGTGACCATGGACAAGTCACTTCACTTTCAGTTTCCCTGGTCTCCACTTTGTTTTGTCTACGGATCATAAACTCCTAAAATAGTACAGTGCCTAGCATAATGAGGTCTCAACTGGGGCCTCTAAGAACAATGCTAAGTCAACCGCAGCACTTCAGACACTTGTGGAGGATTACCACCAAGTTTGATGGAAGCAAAGCTCATCTTTCTCATTCTCACTGTGGTGCTGACTTGAATGTTGACTTTCGTTTTAGTTACCCGAAACTAACAGAAACCATTTTTTGTTACCTTAATGTGATATACCTTTGAGTACTACACCTCTACCCCAATATAACGCGACCCGATATAACATGAATTCGGATATAATGCGGTAAAGCAGCGCTCTGGGGAGCCGGGCCTGTGCACTCCGGTGGATCAAAGCAAGTTCGATATAACGCGGTTTCACCTATAACGCAGTAAGATTTTTTGGCTCCCGAGGACAGCATTATATCGGGGTAGAGGTGTACTTGCATGGCCCCAGAGCATCCAAACTATTTTAGAGAGATAACAAATGAGTCCCTTTTTTGAAGGCCTTCCACTCTAGACAGACAGCCTAAATAAGAAGTGTACAAGAGTGTGCATGAGCAAGATACAATGCAGCTAGATAAAGCACTGAAGTTTAGAATATTCCTTAGGAGTTCCACAAATTTTATGTGAATTGAATGAAAATAGTGATACTACTTATGAAGAGAGAACTAGCATTATACGGGTAAAAAGATCAACTCAGTCGGGCTATATGATCAGAGGAACATCTCTCATTCCTCTGGAATAAGGAATTCTGAGACTACTAAAGCATATCCAATTACCAAGTACCCTGCCACTTCTGTAAAGTCATATGAAAAATGGATTATGACTGCGATTCCCAAGAGGTATTTAACTAACAGATTTGGGTGTCACAGTGAATATATTTGCAGCAATGGAGGCCTAAGCAAAAAACTGCTTGAAGCACCGTACTTCATAGTGGGTCCTGTGTGGTCACCACAATTCACGTGGTGCAAGAACAGAGTTGGCAGTTAACTCACAGCTTCCACAACTGAAAAAATGACTCATAGCAATGCCCTACCCCACAGGGCACAAAGCCACGGTGCTATCTGGAATTTAGGACCTTATATGATGGGGTGGCACTGTTTCTTGTAGGGAGCGCAAGTTTCCAGGATCTCGTGACAAGTCCTTAAAGACACACAGTCAAGGTAAAAGTACCTAAAATTAGCTGTGCCCTAGTTCTTGGGTGCACACCACACTCTTCCACCTTACTCCACCTGTCAGCTCTGTTCTTGGGAGCAGGCAGGGTCCCGAAAGACATTGGTGTCTCACCCCAATGGAGCAGACGGGCAGAGCAAGGCTCCACATGCCCAGGGCACGCCCACCAGGGCTCAGAACCCCAGCGCCCTTAAGGGGGGGGTCACTGCCACACACGGCCCAGCAAGAGAAATTAGGAGTTTGGAAGTCAGCATCATTGGAAAAGGGGGGGGTGGGGGGGGAGAGAGAGAGATTTCGCCAGAGCAGTGTTTTTGCAACCCAGTACTGGGTCATGGCACGTAAGGCACTGGGTCACTTTGCACTAGTCAGCATCGCCGACTGGGATGTTAAAAATCTCATTGGTGGTGCTGCCCAGCTGAGGCAGACTAGTGCCTACCTTTTCCGACACTGCGCTGCACCCCGAAAGCGGCCAATAGCGGGTCCGGCTTCTAGGCAGGGGGGCCACAGGGCTCCACGAGCTGCCCCCACCCTTAGCACTGGCTCCACACTCCCATTGGCTGGAAACCTGACTAATGGGAGTGAGGGGCGGTACCTGCAGGTGAGAGTTACAGGAAGCCACTTGTGCGCCTCCACCTAGGAGCTGGATGTGTTGCTGGCCGCTTCTGGGGCGTAGCGCGGTCCGCGGTGCCAGAACAGGCAGGAAGCCTGCCTCTGCACCCCAGCTGTGCCGCTGACTGGGAGCCGCCAGAAGTAACCCCATGCCCCAATCCCCTGCCCTGAGCCCCCACCAAACCCAGAATCCCTTCCTGTACCCCAAATCCCCCACTCCAGAGCCTGCACCCCCAGCCCAAACCCCCTCCCACACCCCAACCCCCTGCCCCAGCCCTGAGCCCCCCCAAACCCAGAGCCCCCTCCTACACCCCAAATCCCTCATCCCCAGCCCAGAGCCCTGACCCCCTCCTACACCCCAACCCCCTGCCCCAGCCCTGACCCCCCCCAAACCCAGAGCCCCTCCTACACCCCAAACCCCTCATCCCCAGTCCCAAGCCTGCCCCCCAGCCCAGAGCCCTGACCCCCTCCTGCACCCCAACCCCCTGCCACAGCCCACAGCCCAAAGCCCCCCCTTGCACCCTGAACCCCTCATTCTCGGCCCCACCCCGCTGCCCTCACCCCAGCCCAGAGCCCCTCCCACACCCCGAGCCCCCCCTCCTCCTCAGCTCCGCTGGGTCGCGGGCATCAACCATTTCCTTCAACCGGCTCCGCAGAAGGGAAGTTTGAAAAGCGCCGCTCCGGGGGTCAGGGAGGCGAGCGCCACGTGGGGCCTGTCAACCCCGCCTCTCGGGGGGGGGGCCCAGGGCCGCTTCCCAGCACGGGGCGGGAGGGGAGGGGAGGGGGCTCCCAGCCAGTCCCACGCCCCGCCGCCTTTACCTGAGTCCGGCCGGCGCGCGCGCGCCCGCCACCTAGGCCCAGCCTCGCTGCGCTCAGCTCCCCCGCGCAAGCTGCGCCCGCTGCGCGCTTTGCGTAGGTGAGCGCAGGCGCAGTGCGAGCAGGGAGGCGGGGTTCCGGCTCTGCTGCCGCTCCCAGGCGGCCCGCGGGAACAGCGGCCTCGCGCTGAGTTCCGGGCCTGCGGGCGGGGGGACGGGACTCCTGCTCACGCCCCACCACGTGCGCTACAACCGGCCGCCCGGCAACGGCGCGGCAGCACCGGAGCTGACGTCGCAGCCCCTTGACATCCGTGCAAATGCCAGTCCCTGGCACTATGACGTCACGTCAAAGCAGGGCTGTGATGTAAGGGAACGTGGTGACATCCCACGGCATGGCCCAGCCATAATTAATAATAATAATAATAAATGGAGAGATCCCATCTCCTAGAACTGGACGGGACCTTGAAAGGTCATCGAGTCCAGCCCCCTGCCTTCACTAGCAGGACCAAGTACTGATTTTGCCCCAGATCCCTAAGTGGCCCCCTCAAGGACTGAACTCACAACCCTGGGTTTAGCAGGCCAATGCTCAAACCACTGAGCTCTCCCTCCCCCCCAATGCATTGTCACTGTCATGATGTCATTTTGAAACACCACCAGGCTGCATGGAAGCATCGCCACATGGTGACGCAGCATCACAGCCAGGTGACGTTTCATAGGCCCCAAACTGACTTTGTAGCACAAGAACTGACATACTGGTGGGTCAGACCGTTGGTCCAGCCAGGGTGACCAGATGTCCTGATTTTATAGGGACAGTCCTGATTTGTGGGTCTTTTTCTTATATAGGCTCCTATTACTCCCCACCCCCCTGTCCCGATTTTTCACATTTGCTGTCTGGTCACCCTAGGTCCAGCTAGCCTGCTGTCTTGGCTCTGACATTGGCCAGTGCCAGATGCATCACAGGGAATGAACAGAACAGGGCAACTGCATGTGATGCATCCCCTGTCATCCAGGACCAGCTTCTGGGAGTTGGAGGTTTAGGGACATTTGGAGCATGGGGGTGCATCCCTGACCATTGATAATAATAATCATTGCTAATAGCCATTGATGAACCTATCTTCCATGCATGTATTTAATTCTTTTGTGAACCCAGTTATACTTTTGGCATTCATGACATCCCCTGGCAATGAGTTCCACAGGTTGACTGTGAGTTGTGTGAAGAAGTACTTCCTTTGGTTTGTTTTAAATCTGCTGCCTAAAATTAAAAAATAAATAAATAATTTCATTAAGTGACCCCTTAGGTCTTGTGTTATGTGAAGGGGAAATAACACTTCCCTATTCACTTTCTCCATACCGTTTATGATTCTATAGGCCTTTTATTGTAACCCCCCCTTAGTCATTGCTGAAGATCCTTGGGGGACCCCACTATTTACTTCTCTTCATTGTGAAAACTGACCCTTTATTTCCCTTATTGACCTTTGTTTCCTATCTTGTAACCAGTTACTAATTCCTGAGAGGACCTTCCCTCTTATCTCATAGAATCATTGGACTGACAGGGACCTTGAGAGGTCATCTAGTCCAGTCCCCTGCACTCATGACAGGACTAAGTATTATCTAGAGCATTCCTGACAGGTGTTTGTCTAACCTGCTTTTAAAAATCTCCAATGACGGAGATTCCACAACCTCCCTAAGCAATTTATTTCAGTGCTTAACCACCCCGACAGGAAATTTTTCCTAATGTCCAGCCTAAACCTCCCTTGCTGCAATTTAAGCCCATTGCTTCTTGTCCTATCCTCAGAGGTTAAGAAAAACAATTTTTCTCCCTCCTCCTTGTAACAACCTTTTGACTCGTGACTGCTTAGTTAGGCTTTCTGAAAGTCCAAACATACTTATATCAACTGGATCACCCTTGTCCACATGCTTGTTGACTCCCTCATTGATCAGGGAATGTGATATATCCCCAAGGAGAAGTATGATGACACCCACCAGCAGCAAAGATAGGTGGTAGCCTTACCATGCAGAATCATGCTCATCATTTATTAAAATCTCTCACAGTTACGTTTTCTGTTGAGATTAATTAGGTAAAGTTTGTAAAAACACTTCGAAAATCTATAGGACAGCATAATAAATCACTATGATTTTAATCTATTTTCACTGGTTTGTGTGGTACAGCCAGGCAGAATTTATTCCTGCAACATAATTGCTCCTCATCCCTCCTATTTTTGGTCAGGAGTGTCTTTGTGTGTGTAGAGATCCTAATCTGACTGTAACAGCTAGGTGTTATTTTTTATTGTTATTATAATTCATTATTTATTAATGTTGTTGGCTTGCCCTGCAATAATCATATCAGGCCATAAAGGGAAGTTAATATTATTATTATTTAAGTCAAGGCTAAATGATAGAGAGTCTTGTGGGTTCTCCTACTCTCATTATTTAAAAAACAACCGTATTCAGTATTGCCTGCCTGTCAAATATCATGAGTCAGGCCTCAAAAAATCAAGATTTTTTTTTTTTTAATCACTGTTGTGTCTTTTTATTTGCCTTCTAGTTTTAAGCCTTTAGGATTCACATTTCTTTGCAATCATGAGGGAAACGAACTTCTATAAAACAAAAGCTGAGATTCTCACATATTTAGAAAACGAGGAGTCCGGTGGCACCTTAAAGACTAACAGATTTATTTGGGCATAAGCTTTTGTGAGTAAAAAAACCCACTTCTTCAGATGCATGGAGAAGTGGGGTTTTTTTACTCACAAAAGCTTATGCCCAAATAAATCTGCTAGGCTTTAAGGTGCCACCGGACTCCTCGTTGTTTTTGTGGATCCAGAATAGCACAGCTAACCCTCTGATACTTGGTCAAGTATTTACCTAATGTCAGGATCTGGGGCTGTGAGAAAAATGCTAACTCTCATGACACTCAAGATCAATTGAGATTTGGACACACTCTGTTACTGCGTTAGGGCAGTAAAGGCAGCAGCAAGCCTCCCAGCATGGGTCCACAGACTCAGGCTCCTGCTAGAGCTCTAAACATAGCTGTATAGACAGTACTGTGAAGTTGCAACTGAGGCTAAGCTCAAGCTCTAAAGCCCACTCCCTTCCCTGGGCTGCGGAGCCAAAACGGCCATGTCTACATTTTAGCACGGTAGTCAACCTGGGCTAGGAGGCTCCCTGCCACAGGCTGTGACGACATACCCTACTACCACTGCAAATTAGCATAAGACTACTACCGACTGGGACAATTGTTGTAGAATAGTCCTGCTTTTATATATAAGTAGGGTTACCATATTTAACAAATAAAAAAAGAGGACCTTCCACGGGGCCCTGGCCCCGCCCATTCCCCAGCCCCGCCCCAACCCCACCCCTTCTCCGCCCTAACTCCGCCCCCTCCTCCCTCCCACTCCCAGCCACGCGAAAAGGGCTGCCCGAGCGCTACCGGCTTCACAGTTTGCCAGGCAGCCCAGACCCTGCGCCCCTGGCCGGCGCTTCCCCAGCTCAGCTGGGGCCCAGGAGGGGAAACGCCCAGCCGGGGGCGCAGGGTCTGGAGGCTGCCCGGCAAACCGTGAAGCCAGTAGCACTTGGGCTTCGGGCAGCCCCTATGCCTCCGGACCCTGCGCCCCCGGCCGGGCACTTCCCCTCCCGGGCTCCGGCGGCGTAGGGTCCGGAGGCATGGGGGCTGCCCAAAGCCCGTAGCGCTCGGCTCTTAAACAAAGCCGAAGAGTCAGGGGAGGAGCAGAGCCACCGTGGCCGCCGGAGCCCAGGAGGGGAAGTGCCCGGCCGGCGGCTGGGGTCCAGAGGCAAGGGGGCTGCCTGAAGCCCCTAGCGCTCGGGCAGCTCGGCTCTTAAACAGAGCCGAAGAGTCAGGGGAGGAGCAGAGCAGCCGCGGGAGGGGAAGTGCCCGGCCGGCATTTTCCCGGACATGTTCGGCTTTTTGGCAATTCCCCCCCGGACGGGGGTTTGATTGCCGAAAAGCTGGACATGTCTGGGAAAAACCGGACATATGGTAACCCTAATATAAGGCCAGGTCCAACTCTTTTAACCAATATCTATAACGAGGCCTTAAACTTCAGCTATATTTTGCAGGCTTAGGGTCTAGGCAGGACTCCCTTAAACTGGCTTAGAATCACATCTGTTTGAGACCAGACACTGAGGGATATCTGGCTGCTGCAGAGATAAGGGGGAGAGGTTAATGTTGGTGTCTCACATTCACCCTGATGGGGAGGTTTATATGGTTTCTAAGGACTGTATTTCCCTCCCACTCACCCCAAAGTCGGGGGGCAGGGCCGGCTCTAGCATTTTTGCCGCCCCAAGCACCACTGGAGCCAGCCCTGGGGGGGGGCTATAGGGCTGCCTCAAAGTTCATGCCTCACTCCCACCCATCCATGAGACTCTCTGGGTTTGCTTCAGGGCCTGTGCCTGGCTCCTCATCCAACCAAACAGAGCTGTGGCTCTGAAACTTTTGTACTGCTGACCCCTTTCACACAGCAAGCCTGAGTGCATACATTGACAACACTTTTTATGGATTAGCACCATTATAAATGCTGCTGGCAAAGCGGGGTTTGGGGTGGAGCCTGACAGCTCGTGACCCCTCCCCATGTAATAACCTTGTGACCCCCACGAGGGGTCCCGACCCCCAGTTTGAGACCCCCTATAATGAGTCTATGGGGGTTGGGTGGGTCAACTGAGTCAGAGGTCACCCCTGCCCATCTGCTCGCGCAGCCTCAGCCGTGCCTAGTGCGCATGACACGCCGCCGCGCGGTGACGTCATCCCGTCCCCTACGCACGTACGTTCCCCTCCCCCTCCCGGTAACGGGGGCAGAGGCGGCTGGAGCGAGCGGAGACCGAGCACCGAGTGAGTCGGGGGAGGGGCGAGCCGAGGCGCGGCCCTGCATCGCGTTTCCCCGCGGGGCCCGGTGAGCGGGGCCCGCTTCCGGCGGGTGGGGGCCCGCGGCCTAGCGCGGCTGGCGGCGCCAGGGCCTGCCCCGGACAAAGGGCCCGCCCCCTGCGCGAGACTCCGCGCGTCCCTCAGCCGTAGCGCGGGCCGCCTGTGGGGTGAGCTGCCCGGCGGGCTTCGCCCCCCCTCAGCCCCTGGGAGCGGGGCCCCAAAGGGAGGGGGCGGGGCCGGGGCCGCCTGCTGCTGCTTCGGCTCCGTCTCTTCCCCCACTCCCCCCCCGGGCAGCGCGGGTCTGACCCCCCCCCCACCGAGCTACAGCGCCCCCCCCGGGGCAATGCGGTCTGACACCCCCCCCACACACCGAGCTACAGCGCCCCCCCCCCCGGGGCAATGCGGTCTGACACCCCCCCCCACACACCGAGCTACAGCGCCCCCCCCCCCGGGGCAATGCGGTCTGACACCCCCCCCACCGAGCTACAGCGCCCCCCCCCGGGGCAATGCGGTCTGACACCCCCCCCACCGAGCTACAGCGCCCCCCCCCCCGGGGCAATGCGGTCTGACACCCCCCCCCCACACCGAGCTACAGCGCCCCCCCCGGGGCAATGCGGTCTGACACCCCCCCCACCGAGCTACAGCGCCCCCCCCCGGGGCAATGCGGTCTGACACCCCCCCCCACACCGAGCTACAGCGCCCCCCCCGGGGCAATGCGGTCTGACACCCCCCCCCACCGAGCTACAGCGCCCCCCCCCCCGGGGCAATGCGGTCTGACACCCCCCCCCACACCGAGCTACAGCGCCCCCCCCGGGGCAATGCGGTCTGACACCCCCCCCCCACCGAGCTACAGCGCCCCCCCCCCCCCGGGGCAATGCGCTACAGCGGCGCCCCTCGGCCCCCCCCGGGCAGCGTGGGTCCTGCACCCCCACCGAGCTACAGTGCCCCCCCCCTGGCAGCGTGGGTCTCACCCCCCCCATATCGAGTTACAGTGCCCTCCCCCCCCCCCCCCGGGCAGCGTGGGTCTCACCCCCCCATATCGAGTTACAGTGGACCCCCCCGGGCAGCATGGGTCTCACCCCCCACACTGAGCTACAGCGCGTGCGCGCCCCCCCCACCGAGTTACAGTGCCCCCCCTCCCGGGCAGCACGGGTCTCACCCCCACACTAAGCTAGGGTGGTGTGGTTCTCATCCCCTGCTCGAGCTAGGGTAGCCCCTCTCCCACCCAGGATGGCATGGATCTCACCCCCAAACCAAGCTACAGTGTCCCCCCTTCCTCCAGGGCAGTATGTACGTCATGCCAAATTGAGCTACAGTGTCTCCCCTTTCCCCCAGAGTAGCGTGGATCTCACCCCCAAACTAAGGTACAATGTCCAACCAACCCCGTGCAGGGCAGCATGATCGCTTGGGTGAGGGGGATGCAGGATATTCTCACTCACTTTCCCCACAAGCTTGGATCATGGAGTAGGGAGGGGAAGAGAGGTGATGCTACAGCCTTCCCCATTGTAGGAAAGGATGCTGCAAGTGTAGTTTTGCTCTCTTCCTCCTATCCCATTCTCTTCCCTCCCCCTCTTCCCCCATACAGCCAGTACCTGACTGGGTGATCCTTAGTGGGGGAAGGTGGAGGGGTGCAGTGTGGTCCTCTTCTCTTTTTTGACCCTCCCACCCCCCCATACAGACACCATCCCCAATTGGGTGATTTCTGGGGGAAGGATACTGAAGTGTGGTTTTCTTCTCTTTTCCCCATATACACACCATCACTGACTGGGTGATGGGGAGAACAGGTAGGTGCAGTTTGTTCCTTCCTTCCTCAAATTTAGGATGATTCATAAGAGGGAAGGCTGCAGTGTTCCTTCCTTCCTGTCTTTTCAAGGCAGAATGATCTGGCAGGGGATACTGCTGCAGTCCCATTCTCCGTCCACCCACCCAGTGTAGGATCTTCCACAAGGCAAAATGGTCTTGTGTAGTTAGGAGGCCATAGTGTCTGTCCCCTTCCCAATCCTCAAGTCATATCATCCCCAGGGGACAAATAGTATCAGGGGGTAGCCATGTTAGTCTGTATCTACAAAAACAACAAGGAGTCTGGTGGCACCTTAAAGACTAACAGATTTATTTGGGCATAAGCTTTTGTGGGTAAAAACCTCATTTCTTCAGATGCATCCAAAGAAGTGAGGTTTTTACCCACGAAAGCTTATGCCCAAATAAATCTGTTAGTCTTTAAGGTGCCACCAGACTCCTTGATGTTTTTTTCAGGGGACAAAGTTTCAGCCTCTGTTCTCTTAACCAGTAAATTTCCTAAAGTGTGATGAACTGGGGGTGGGGAGACTGCTGTGGTGTTCCATCTCTTAAAGGCAAGGTGGCCTCCAGAGAAGATGCGATCCTCAGCGTCTCTTTTCCCAAAATGTTGTCGATGGGGAAATCTGCACACACCTCTGTCTATCTTTAGGGTTTTCTACTGCAGCTTATCACTGTGATGTCTGAGCACCATCCACATGAAAAAATCAATAGCAAAGACTTGAGTAGACTTCATAATCAAGTATAGCAGATTGTTCTGCAGACACCGGACAGAGTGTGTGTTTCTGATTTTACTTGATATATGCTTTTTCAGTTTTCTTTTATTCACACAGTGAGAAAACATCCTTACAAACAGATTTAATAGTTTAAAAATATTACAATTCATCAAGTACAGCACAAGCAACAAAAGCCAAGTGTTCTACAATTCAGGCGTTTGTCACATATCAGCAGGTTTGAAGCTTGAGACATGTGTTGGTGCAAGTGGGAAGAACAGATTATTGGAGTCAAGCCTCTACCATGGAGAGCAGAGGAATGATTTTTTCCAAAAATGACCTAGTGAGCTCCATGTTCTAGACGTTTAGATTTGTTGAGCAGATACTAAACTGGTAAATGCTTTGTGTAGGAAGTAGTATACAGAATTTACTCTCAGATTTGCCAGTTATTTCTCTTAGCTATGCACTTTAATTTAATTGAAGGAGTTCCAGTGAATGCAGAGAGTTGTCTAATAAGACCGCTAAACTAGGAGCTCTCTAACTATAACACACTTGAAAGGGCTGTGCGTCATGCCCTTTTTTTTTGTTGTTGTTTTTTTGTGCCTTGAAGGTATGACTTTAGTTGCCCAAGCATTGGGAAAATACTAAACTTCATGGAATCAGGGTCAAATCCTAGCAGCATCAACAACTGAGCCCTTCATCCTGCTGACATGGAAAAGTGAGTTCTGTGCAAACAGATTGGGTGGGAGTCTTTCAAATGTGACCTCAAGAACTGAGGTGCTGTCTACTCTGTGTGTATCTTAAATATCCTAAGGCACACCTCTTAAGAAGTGAGGCTTGACTTTTTGTTCTTGACTAACATTTCCCCTCCCCCCTATGGTTGTGTGGTTTGCTATGTGCTAATTGGTTATTGCCCTCTCTAAAGTTGGCTGGATTTCAGCTGTGCAGTATTTACCAAGCTATAAAACATTCAGGGATGGGACTGTATAGAAATGCAAAATATTTATTCAGTTGACTTTCCACTTCTCCCACATAGGTTCTTGTGTTCAGGGTTCTTGCCTTGGGTTTATTTGTCTATCTTGGATTGTAAAATCTACAGGGCAGGAATGTTTGTTACCCATTGTGTTAATGGGTGATAGACTATCTTATCCATAAACCTGGTAACATTACTTTTTGATAGAAGTTTTTTAAATAAAAAATAAAAGGGATGTAATATTTTGGACAGCAACCTGTTCATTTTTCTTTAATGCAAAGTGCAAATGCTGCTATATATTAATATTTTCAGTAGAGGAACAAAGCCAAAATCCTAGTTGGGGTTATCTTCTCAAACATCCATCTCCAGATGACTTAGGAAGCCCTGGTCAAAAGAATTTGTGCCTTTTGTATCTGGCAAACTATAACAGAGGGGATGTTAACTGGTATATTCTGACCTTAACAGAGATATTGCTGACATCATGAACTGGAACAAAGGTGGACCTGGCACCAAAAGAGGCTTCGGTTTTGGAGGATTTGCCATAGCCCCTGGAAAGAAAGAAGAACCAAAACTCCCTTCGCAGTCCCATAGTGCTTTTGGAACACCTGGCTCTTCAGCTGCGTTTGGGAAGTCCGCACCGCCTCAGCTCCCTTCTTTCTACAAAATTGGATCAAAACGAGCAAACTTTGATGAGGAGAATGCGTAAGCTGTGCTACTTTTTTTTTTGTGTGTATCCTGTTCTAGATTTGGTTGTTTTATAGGTTTCAAGGAGCAAACTTCATTGATGGAAACTAACAAGCAGAGAAATAGCTTAAACTCTCTGAGCCTGGGTTTTCTTCTCAGTGAAAGGGGAATAATACCCTTCTCTATGTCGTGGGAGTTGTTTGTGAAGCTTATTTTAATTATTTAGATTTAAAATAATAACAAGATGCCTATCCAAGGATCTAGACACCGTAACCCATCATTAGTGGATATAATAAAATCCCAGTACATTTTACGTAATCATTTCAACAGGAACTTAACCAGCCAGCCAACTACAAAAACTCCTTTCTACCCTTTCATCATGGTAGGAAGCATGCCCATAGCCTCCTCCAAAAGCCCAATTGAACATGTCTTTTGCAGCATGTTCAAAAGGTCACCAAATTCAGGCTGTTTTAGACCAACGGGGGACCAAGTTCCAAAGTCTTGGAGCTCCCACGTCCTGCCAATTGCCCCCTCTCTTTTATAATGAGGGGAATCCAGCTTGAGCATCCGTGCTGACTACAGCTGTAGCAGAATGGCATGGGGAGAGAGGTGATCCCTCCAGTAGGCCAGTCCCAGGCCATGTAGGGCTTTATAAGTCATAACCAGCACCCAAAATTCCAGTCAGCCAGTGCAGTTCCTGCAGTGCTGCTATTGCATATTCCCAGCAAGATGCCCCACTCAGTAAGGGAGCCACTGCATTCTGCACCTACTGCAGTCTCTCAGTGGTTTTAAGGTGTGGCCCCATGGTGAGCACTCTCAGTAGTCTAATCTTGAGGTAATAACAGCATAGATAACAGTGGCAAAGTCTCCATCCAGAATGAAAAGTCACAGCCTCTTAGCCATATGCACATGGTGGTAAACTGACTGGAATACTTCTGCAATACGATTGTCAGATAGCAGCTGGGAGTCTGAAATCACCCCATGTTACAAACCCTAGCAAGATAACTCCCTCTGTTAAACAGTCTGAAGTTGCCGCTTCTATAAAGAGAGAGGATGGTCCATTCCTTAGGGCACTAGTCTGGGACTTTGGAGACCTGGATTCTATTCCCTGCTCTGCCACAGACTTCCTATGTGACCTTAGGCGAGCATTTAATCTCTGTGCCTCAGTTTGTCGTCTGTAGAACGTATTTAAACATATTAAAAAAGATTGTGAGGCTGTCAGAAACTACAGTGATTGATAAATGGATCTCCACTTGCTTCCCTCTGGCCCTATCTTGTTTGTGTTCAGTTTCAGCTAGCTCACTTTCATCTATACTTCAGTCTCAGCTAGACACTGGCTGAGGCACTGACCAGCATCATCCAAGTCGAACGAGATACAGTTGGGTGTTGCCAGCATCCTGAAAACATTGGCCTCCTTACTAACCCTTCTTATAGTCCCATACACACATTGAGGAGGGTGAAAGAATAGTGCTTTGTAGCAGCACCTGACTCTGGGGAGGGCTTGGGAAGAGGAACAGTTGTCCACAGCTGCCTGCCTTACTTCAGTTACTAGCTTAATGCATTCGTACCTGTATCACACCTCAACATCCTTTAATGGAAAAAACTAGATGAGTACAAAGTTTTGTTGTTCATTCCAATCAGTTATATAGAGACTCAAACCAATGGCTCTACAAACAAATAGACCCACTGCATGACTTGTTATAGCCATGTGCTGACTTGGCCCATTACTGTGCTATAAACTACTCTCTCTTACTTGTCAGATACTTTGAGGATGAAGAGGAAGATTCCAGCAATGTTGATTTGCCATACATTCCCGCAGAGAATTCCCCCACTCGCCAGCAGTTTAATTCCAAATCAGGAGACTCTGACAGTGAAGATGATCCCTTGGAAGCATTCATGGCTGAAGTGGAGGCAAGCCCCAACTCATTAAGTCTTTATGAATTTAGGTGTTAAACTCCTCTCTGGTCAAGAGCAGGAAACATAGATAGATATACAAAAGGTTAAGGGTTATATTAGTACTCTTCAAGGTGCTTTTTACAATAATATTGTTACATGTTGACATGGATAAGGCCGTACTTGGTATATTGGAGTCCGTGTCTATTATCTTCATGAGAATTAAAAAAAAAAATCCCAATATGTGTAAAAACCATTTAAGAGTGACTAAAGCCAAAAAAAAATTACCAAAAGAATCATAGACATGTAAGTCTGGAAGGGAACTTGAGAGGACTTCTAGTCCAGCCCACTGCACTGAGGAAGGTCAAAAGTATAGCTAGCATACCATCCGTGACAGGTGTTTGTCCAACCTGTTCTTAGAAAATTCCAATGATGGGGATTCCACAACCTCCCTTGGAAGCCTATTTCAGAGATTAACTACCCTTATAGTTAGAACGTTTTTCCTAATATCTAACTTAAATCTCTCTTGCTGCAGATTACTTTTTGTCCTACCTTCAGTGGACATGGAGAACAGTTCATTCCTGTTCTCATTGTAACAGCCCTTAACATATATGAACACTGTTATCAGGTCCCCCCTCAGTTTTCTTTTCTCAAGACTAAACATGCCCTGTTTTTTTGAATCTTTCCTCATAGGTGAAGTTTTCTATGCCTTTTATCATTTTTGTTGCTCTCTTCTGGACTCTTCAATTTGTCAATCTCTTTCCTGAAGTGTTGCACCAAGAACTGGTCACAGTACTCCGATGGAGGTTTCACCAGTGCTAAGTAGAGTGGGACAGTTACCTTCCACATCTTACATATGACACTCCTCTTAATGCATCCCAGGATAATATGAGCCTTTTTCACTACCTCCTAGCCAGTTTATCCCCATTTCGTAGTTGTGCATTTGATTTTTCCTTCCTAAGTTCTTTGCACTTGTCTTTATTGAAAATCATCTCGTTGAATTCAGACCAATTTTCCAATTTGTCAAGATCATTCTGAATTCTAAACCTGTCCTCCAGAGTGTTAGCAACCCCTTCCTGCTTGCTATCATCTGAAAATTTTATAAGCATACTCTCCACTCTATTATTCAAGTCATTAATAAAAATGCTGAATAGTGCTGAACCGAGGACAGACCGCTGCAGGATCCCACTAAATATGTCCCCCCAATTTGACAGTGGACCATTGATGACTACTCTTTGAGTACAGCCTTTCAGCCAGTTTTGCACCCACCTTATAGTAATTTCATCTAGACCACATTTCCCTATTTTGCTTATGAGAGCATCATGTGAGACTGTGTCAAAAACCTTATTAAAATCAAGACATCATGTCTATAGCCCCTCCATCCACTAGGACAGTAACTGTCAAAGAGAAGGAAATTAGGTTGGTTTGGCATGATTTGTTCTTGACAAATCTATCTTGGTGGTTATTTGTAACCCTATTATCCTCTCGGTGTTTACAAATTGTTTAATAGTTTGTTCCAGTATCTTTCCAGGTATTGAAGTTAGGCTGACTGGTCTATCCTGTCCTGAGTCCTTTTTGTTCCCCTTTTTAAAGATAGGTAGTATGTTTGCCATTCTCCAGGCCTCTGGGATTTCACCTGCCCTGTAAGGGTTTTCAAAAGTAATCACTATAGGTTCTGAGATAGCTCTAGCTAGTTCCTTAAGTACCCTAGGATGAATTTCATCAGCTCCTGCTGACTTAAATATATCTAACTTATTTAAATATTCTTTAGCCTGTTCTTTCCCTATTTTGTCTTCCATTCCGTCCCCCTTGTTGTTGTTGTTGTTTAATTGTGTTACGTATATGATCACTTTTAACCTCTTTAGTGAAGACTGAAGCAAAATGGGCATTAAACATCACAGCCTTCTTGATGTCACCAGTTGTTAGCTCTCCTTCCCCTCTAAGTAGAGGACCTCTACTTTTCTTCATCCTTCTCTTGCTATTAATGTAGTTCTAGAACCTCTTCTTACTGCCTTTTATGTCCTTTGCTCGGTGTAATTCTTTTTGTGCCTTAGCCTTTCTGATTTTGTCCCTGCGCGTTTCTGCTGTTCTTTTGTATGCCTCCTTAGCAATTTGTCCATGTTTCCACTTTTTGTAGGATTTCTTTTTGATTTTCAGGCATTAAAGAGCTCCTGATTGGAGCCATGTTGGCTGCTTCTTTCCTTCTTCCTATCTTTCCCTTCTGTTCTTCCTGTCTTTTCTTTGCATCAGCGTAGCTTGCTGTTGCACCTTTAATATGATCTCTTTGAGAAACTGCCATCTCTCATGAACTCCTTTTTCCCTTAGATTTTCTTCCCATGGGACCTTAACTACCAATTATCTGAGTTTAACATCTGATTTTTTGAAGTCATTGTCTTTATTCTGCTCCTCTCCTCCCTTTCCTTAGAATCATGAAATCTATCATTTCATGATTACTTTCATCCAAATTGCCTTCAACCTTCAGATGAACTATAACATCGCCAAAGATCTAACAAGGCAGTACAACACAATTCATTGTAAGTAATAAAGCTAGTATTTTAAGCTTTTTTGTCACTTTGATCTTAATGATTTATACCCTGGCATCAATTCTGCTAGCTGCAATTATGTTTAAAGACAGTTGGTGCTAGCTGGGTTCTAGCACAGCTTTCCTGACTGGTGTGTGTGTGTGGAGAAAACTCTTTAAGAATAGTGTTGGAAAACGTTGGCCTAGGAACTCCCAAAGGATTAGTCAGTAGCATGATATGGTTAGCATAATAGGACATGGAATGAGAGACAGCTGAATCCCAAAAGTGCCGTTCCTGCAGCTTGATGGAATAACCAAGCTCTGATTACTTCGGCCCTATTACAATATGACTGACTTTTTTCCCCCCCTTCAGATTTATTATCATGTTCTGTAAGGTCATTCATCCCTTTGTATAAACAACATTGCAATAAGGAATTTTCCTTTCTAAGCTTTATCCTTGCTGTTATGTGATACAATTCTGTGTCCTCTTAGGATCAAGCAGCTCGAGACATGAAGAGACTTGAAGAGAAAGACAAGGAAAGAAAGAATACAAAGTAAGCTTTCTTCTGTATCTCTCAGATCCTGCCTTGTAAGGGTGTTTAGAGCATTTCAAGGCTTATAAAAACCATCTTCTCCATTTTACATTAAACTTAATTGGTTCTTTAGATCCATGTAATGTAAATATAGTACATAACCAGAGCATAGAATCCCTTCCAGTGGCTAAAGTTTTGTGCAGTAAAATAGTATCAGATGATAGATGAGCAGAATCCTTTGAGGCACCCCAAAACAAAACATACTGGAAGATTCACTTATAAGAAAACAAACCAGGTTTTTATTTTATTTGGGAAGGATCACCGACGACTTTTCTTCCCTCCCTGCACTCAAAGTCCCTACGCTGCAGCAACCATCTGTGCCCCTACACGAGCCAAGGAAAACTGGGTATGGCTCCCTACCGAGCCAGTCACTGCCGCCCTGAGCAATATCCAAAGGACATTGTTCCCAAGTGTGATTCAGGTACTCTTTGCCCAGCAATCCCAGGCCATGCAAACTAGGGACCGAGGGATTCAACTGAGATCCCTGCATGGCAATGCATTGCATTGCTACTAGCTTGCCAGACTGGCCCAGATGAAGCTATTTGCTCCCCAGTGATTAGGAATGTTTGGTTTTGTCTAAAACCATATTTATTAGAATAGATGGCTCCTTTGGGATCATCTGGTGAAAGAACCATTGCAGCACAGACAAATTTAGAAATAAACAAACAAAACCTTGCAATAAATACTGAGATTCTTCCAAACCTAGTTCAGGGGTTGAGAACAGTGCCACATGCTGCTCCCCACAGTTGAGAGATTTTGAGCTCAGAAGCAGATTTACAAGGGGGAATCTTGCCTCTGTCTTGATCAGGTGAAATAACTAGGTACCATTGATACTTGATGCGAACATCAAATGTGTTAATATAGTCTATGTTGCATGGCGTTGATCAGGCTGTTCATAGGCCTGAAACAGAACACTGGATCCAAACCACCACCGACTTTGGGGAAGCTCTGAACTGGATTCAGACTTCCTGGTTCCTGTCCCTCTCTAATTATGGGCTTGTAATAACATCTTTTGGTAACGCCAGGGACTTAAACCAAAATGCTCACTTTTCAAAAACTTTCACAGTAGAATCCACATTAAAGAATTCCTAATCTTCAGCCATGCTAGTGGAAGTAAAATGAAGCTTGTGCAGGATTATGTATTATGAAAACTCCTGTGGGTTGGGATTATACACTGATTTAATTGCTGCTTGATGTTGTTAGTGTTGTGTCTTCCACTAAAGTATGGAGCTCAGCACTAATCAAGTGACAATACAGAGCTGGGTATGTGGAACATTTGCAGGGAAGTTTGTTTCTCCGCTTGTTTTTCCAGGGGTATTCGAGATGACATTGAAGAGGAAGATGACCAAGTGAGTTCCTATGCAGTCTTTCTATCTATTTTATCCCCCCCAAATTGAACTACTTAGGTACAAGCAAAACTTGAATACCATTTGAAACAAACTTGGAAGTTCATCGAGAGAGCCTACTAGTTTCCCTGTTGTCCCTGCCTTTCAAATGCTTTAGAAAAGAGATAAAGAATATTGGGAGAAAAATCTCACAGTTCCTTAACTTGTATGTGAGAGGATCTTTCAACTGATAGTTTAAAATACATACAGTTTTCAATACCTCTGGGCCTCATCTAAACTGGTTATAGTAATATCTTTTATTTATATTGGTTCCACACTCTCCCTTTCCCCTCTCCCCAAATAAGAGAAGAACAGAAAGGAAAAGAAATGGGAGGGAGAGGAAGGAAGTGGGGGCAGGGAAGGGAGAGGAGAGTGATGTCTCGGTTTCCATCTGTTAGGAATAAATGAAAGGTTTCTAGAAAGTTAGACCAAATCTTTTTAAATTTGTCTGAGATCCGTCTTCTCAGAAACATTACCCACTCAACAGCTGCTAGGTCAGCCAAGTTGCTGTGCCAAGCTTCTATCCCCGGAGGCAGTTTGTTCTTCCATCTAGATCATAGTCATCTAATACAGAGCTACAGTGGAACCATGGGAAGTCGCTCTGATGACTTGTCAGCCAAATTTTGTGGCTCTTTGAGGGCAGAGATCAGCTTTTACCCTGTATGCACAATTAGGGCCCCAAACCTGAATGAGGCAATACAATAAGGGCATGTCTACACATACGCTTACTGTATGGCAAACTGGAGTTTGAATCAACAACACACCAGCATGCTGCTTACTAAGTCTCTGGGTGAACTCTGCTGGTATGTACTAAAAGTTCCCTAGTATGCTTTGCTGTACTGTGACTACAGTAGGGTGCACGTGGAAGCTTAGGGTACGTCTATACTTACCTCCGGGTTCGGCGGTAAGCAATCGATCTTCTGGGATCGATTTATTGTGTCTTGTCTAGACGTGATAAATCGATCCCGGAAGTGCTCGCCGTCGACGCCGGTACTCCTGCTCTGCGAGAGGAGTACGTGCAATCGACGGGGGAGCCTGCCTGCCGCGTCTGGACCCGCGGTAAGTTCAAACTAAGGTACTTCGACTTCAGCTACATTATTCACGTAGCTGAAGTTGCGTATCTTAGTTCGAAGTAGGGGGTTAGTGTGGACCAGGCCTTAGTGTGCCGCATGCTGGGACCACTGCAGTTTTACACCCTAGCTTGCCATGCAGTAAGTGTACTGGTAGACATGCCCTAACACAGATAATAAATGAAGAAAAGAGACTTCATTTCAAAATGTACTTTATTCATTTATTTGACATGTAATCCTAATTATTTGATACTTTGTGATTGTTAGTAACTGTTCTTTTAGTTTCAGTAATGTAGGACCACGCCAAAGTGCTGTAATGGTATACATTTGAGTGAAGCTAATTTATGCATGCAAATACCTGATAGTATGCAAATTATATGCAGAGATGGTTAGTTAAGCCGCTAATTGGCTTAGTGAATGCACATGCGAAAGTTAGACAAGTGCAAACATTTGCACTCAGGTACATGCACTGGACTTTGGAAATCTGGCCCTGAATCTTTGCTAAGAAGTCAGAAGAGACACCCATTTCCCCGTGAGACTGTTTTGGTTTGCTGATTAACAGTGAGCGCTAACTGAGTCTCTACAGTAGATGTGCATCTTTGTTAGATGTCTAGGGTGGGATCTTCCAGTGCCTTCAGTGAGTTCCAACTTGTGCCTCTCTTGAAGGGTTCTTTTGGAATTGTTTCTTTCCCACTGAAATGGGGTGTTGACTGTCCATTAGTATGTTGAATCAAAACAACTTTTCCTCACTCAGAGGATGGTGGGAGGAGGTGAAAAATAAACATTTGAGGCATTTTAGTGGGGGTGTTTTTAAAAAAAAAAAAAAAAAAATTGAACATACGTGACTTTTTGTTCAAACTTCCACGTTTAAAAGGCGGCAGCATTTGTTCCGTAGTCTTTGTGGATGTAAGAATAGACCCTGCCATTTAATAAAGCATAACACATGACAGTTCTTGGTACAAACATTTCTTAATCAGTCTTTTGAAGAAGAAAAAAGTTTTTAAAGCATTTTGTGGTACTAAGTGAACATTACAGCAGCTTTCTTCATTTCTTCTGATTCTTTCCTCTGGACTTTACTACTATTGCTGTTTACTAGAAGAGCCTGTTCTAGTGAACATGTTGTCCTTCAATGGTAGGTGTTAAAGCGAGTGACCATCTAATATATGCACCAGTTAAACAAAAATACAGTAGTATTTCTCCCATTGTATTTGTGTGTGATTTTACTGATGTGTTTTGCTGCAGGAAGCTTATTTTCGCTACATGGCAGAAAACCCGACTGCTGGTGTGGTCCCAGAAGAGGAAGAGGATAACTTGGAATATGATAGTGATGGGAATCCAATTGCACCGTCCAAAAAAGTCATAGATCCTCTTCCACCTATTGATCATTCAGAGGTAGGGATGGAGTTTCTTCTACTGGGTTTTAACTTAAGGAATTTGTTAATGAGCCACATTTGTGGAGCACCTCAAAATAGCTACCTGATTGAAGGGTTTAAGTTAGCTAATGGTTATTATAAAATTAATCTTGATCTGTTTGAGGAAATTGAACAGAACTAGGGGGTTACAGGTGAGAGTTGTAAGGAAAAGAGTAGTAAGAAATTAAGGTCGTATTTTACAGAATGATGAATAAGTGTCAGGGATGTCCAGGGCAGTAGTGGAGTCAAGAAGCGTGAATGAACTCAGTTAAAAATTGTTGACTCTGTTGTCATCTCACCAGCTAGACTTCACTGAGTGGCTAGAGCCACTCAGTGACGTTTAGGTGGTATGAAGAAGGCTGCTGGAAAAAGCAAACTAGCTGTGAAACTTCTCTTGTACAGCCAATGATAGTAGACAGCATTTCACTGCTGTGCCACAAAGTGTTCTCTTTATTGAAATTAATTCAAATAAACAATCATCCTCCCAGACCAGCTGTTGGCTAACTTCAGGGATGGTTAAGACTTTGCTCAGAAAAGGACAAACCTTCCTGCCAAAACCCAGTGTACAGAATGGATTCCTGTCTCGTAGACTAACTCTGAGTAATTGAACCTGCAGATTGAATACCCTCCGTTCGAGAAGAACTTCTACGAGGAGCACGAAGAAATCAGCAGCCTCACCCCACAGCAGATAGTGGAACTACGACATAAATTGAATCTACGGGTAAGCTGGAAACAAGACCATACTCCCAGGACTCCTCACTTTCACCCCTTGGGATTACTTTAGTGGTTACTATGCCCAAGACTTTCACAAGGGACCGTGATTTTGAGATCACTTGAGACACCCTAAAGGGGTCTGATTTTCAGGGAGCAGGTGCTCAGCACTTCCTGAAAGTTAAGGCCCTTTGAGGCATCTCGTGTTGGACACCCAAGACCATCCGTTACATTTGCAAATCTTGGCCAAGGTATTTCAAGTGCAGTTTATATTTCTTAAAGGGTTTGTATATACTCAACACGGGTATGGGACATGTCTGCAAATATGAGGAAAACAGTGTCCTTCATTTATATTTAACATGCTTGCCCATTTGTCTAGGCACATTACACAAAACCCATCTCATTTATCTAACAACATTAAAACTCTAACTCACTCAACCTATGCATAGAGGAATAAAGTAAAATGTATTTGTATATACTTTCAGAAGTTCCACACTTTTTTAGTGGTATAGTTAAGTTTAGGAGGGGGAGGGATAGCTCAGTGGATTGAGCATTGGCCTGCTAAATGCCCAAATAAATCTGTTAGTCTTTAAGGTGCCACCAGACTCCTTGTTGTTTTTGTAGATACAGACTAACACGGCTACCCCCTGATACTTAAACCCAGGGTTGTGAGCTCAGTCCTTGAGGGGGCCATTTAGGGATCTGGGGCAAAAATCTGTCTGGGGATTGGTCCTGCTTTGAGCAGGGGGTTGGACTAGATGACCTCCTGAGGTCCCTTCCAACCCTGAGATTCTATAATTTAGGGATGTTGCTTTGTGTTTATAAATCAAGGAGTTTAATAACTCTGGTTCCCAAGGAAGCAGTTTGCTTGCCATAGGAAAAAAAAACAAAAACAGAAGTACTACAATCACGTTCTCCTGAATTAGACTAAGGTATTGTACTGTGGAGAAATGCCGCTATAGTAATGTTTGGTAAGGGAATCGGTCCTCTGTCATTTGTGCTTTATCCTGGGACACCTTTGGAAATCAGATGCTCCATGTTATTTATTTTGAGATTTTTTTTTTTTTTGGTAACAGTGGAATATTAAATACAATTGACCATTTCAGACCCAATTTAATGTCTTGTTCAGACTCATTCCTTCATTGTGCACTAACCGTTCTGTGTTGAATGCAGAGCAGTAATCTTTCTCATGCTGTATATGGCCGGTTCTGCAGGTTTTTTTATCCTCTGCAGTAAATAAAAAATAACGGAGATGATCTGCCTCGGAGAGTCAGAATGTCTGGATACGAGTCCCAGCCAAATCATTGTGTGTGTTAGGCAGATTATTTAATTTCTCTTTCTCATTAGTTTCCCCATTTGTAAAAAAGTTATATTATCCAGCTACCACACAAGGGTTTGAGAGTCTGTCTGTGCTGTCCCTCGGTTCTGGACTATGGGTCTGTGAATAGCAGCATGCCACCAAAGTGCGCTGTAACTCCCCCAGTGGACACTACCATGGACTACGTTAATGCAAACTTAGGAAGTCGCCTTGTTTGCTCCTGCAACATCTACCTGGAAGTGTTACAAGACAAAACTTTGATGTACGCTGTGATTCATGTTCCTGTAGTCTGAAATGCTCCAAACTTGTATCTTATGGCATTTACACTGCGTTAATCTTATTTCTGTCAAAATGAAAATGTGCCGCCTTCTGATATAAAAATGTTATGTTAATTTTGTGTAAAGACTTCTCTGCTTTTCTCGTTCCAATTCCAAGTTTTTATTTCGTACTGTACATGTGTCTTTTTATTTCTAGGTCTCTGGTGCAGCTCCCCCCAGACCTGGCAGTAGTTTTGCTCATTTTGGATTTGATGAACAGCTTATGCATCAAATTCGGAAATCTGAGTATACCCAGCCCACTCCTATACAGTGTCAGGTGAGTACTGTTACTTCCTATTCCTCTAGCATTAAAAGCAGAAGAGTTGTAGGCAAAAATTACCCTTAGTCCATATGAAGCTGTGAGCAATTGTGATTGCCTATATTAAGCCATCCTGATGAATAATTCACGTACATCCATGCAAATTACTTTAATCTTATTGTAAAAAATAGGTTTACCTGCTACTTTTTAAAATAAATGTAAATCAAGTCCAGTCTTTTTTTTTTTAATTTGCCCGCCCACTAGGATTTGTAGCAGGTGTGAGCCGTTATCCTGTTGCTCAGGGGAATATATGGCACTGCTAGATGTTCCCTTTTTATATTTACTGTGTTGCTTTAAAAGTAAGTGTTGCACAAAATGAACAAAGAACAGCACATTGAGAACCTTATACTAGCAAACAGTTCACACCTAACTAGCACCATGAGTAGGATGGGTAGGCTACATGGGAAGTGGTTTTTAAGAAATGCAATAAATATATGGGATTTTTTAAAGTTATGTCTAACATTGATAAAATTCCTCAGACTTTGCTGTGTTTAGGGGTTGGTATATGTGAGGTTAGTCTATATTGCGGCGAATAAATATATCTGCTGCTGAAAAATGCTGGATTGGAAGCACTTAGAGATAAAGTGAGTACATCACAGCTCAGTACTGGTATAGTATGATCAGGAGCAGTGAAAGCTTCTCTTCACCACCCCACCAGTGTGCCTACATCTGGACCAAGAGGGAGGGGACACCCCCTAGAGAGGGTTGTTCAGTCTCTTGACCCCTCTAAGATTCAACGGGAATTTCAGTTGTGTTTGTGATGTGTATATTTATCCACTGAGTACTGTACTGAACCCTTGCCATTGATTTCACATAGGCTACAAAACAGCCCTGAAGTGCTAATAACTTCAGTCCTCTAACAAGTTCATCCAGACCTGAACTTGGCAACCTAGCTATGGAAGTGTGTATAGCCTGTTACCAATCCCTTGTGCCATCTTGTCGTCCTGATTGTATGGGCTTTCAATCTTTCTGTTTTATCAGTCTATTTATGTGTTAGCTGATGCATAGGTTTAGAATGTGTTTTTATTTTCAGGGTGTTCCGGTTGCATTAAGCGGCAGAGACATGATTGGCATAGCTAAGACTGGCAGTGGGAAAACCGCAGCCTTTATCTGGCCGATGTTGATCCACATCATGGATCAAAAGGAGTTGGAGCCAGGGGATGGTCCCATTGCAGTGATCGTGTGCCCAACCAGAGAGCTTTGCCAACAGGTAGGTACATAATATCCATAGTATATTTGTTAGCACTGTTTCCTCATAGAATATGGCAGATCTCTGTGCAAGAGAAATTAGCAGATGAACTGCAATAATCTGTTGAAAAAGATGGAACTGTGGGTTAATGCCCTGGTTTATAATTTAAGATAATGCTCTACACTTGTAACTCCTTTCATCCTGGGATCTCAACCAACTTTATAGATATTAACTAATTATCTAATATACCTATGAAGTGGGTTGGTATTACCTCCCTTTTACAGAAGGGGAAACAAGTATAAAGAGGTAAAATGATTTGCTTGACGTCACCCAAGTCAATGAGAGCTAGGACTAGAACATGGAAATCTGGACTACCTGTCCCCTATTCTTGTATCTAGACAGCACTCTTCTTGTTATGGAAATACACCTCTACCTCGATATAACGCTGTCCTCGAGAGCCAAAAAATCTTACCGCATTATAGGTGAAACCGTGTTATATTGAACTTGCTTTGATCCACCCGAATGCGCAGCCCCGCACCCCCGGAGCACTGCTTTACTGCGTTATATCCGAATTCTTGTTAGAGCGGGTCGTGTTATATGGGGGTAGAGGTGTATTTGTTTGCATTATTTTGGAGTGAGTAGCCCCAGGAAGCAGGCGTCAAATCTATAAAAACTGTGTATGTTAATTACAGACTGGTACAATGCTGACCTATGCTGTATCCTATTGATACTTGACGTGCCCTAATACTTCTACTATTAATGTCATAATAACGAATAATAATGTCAGTTATGTTGTTCCTGAATGCTGAATATATAATATAGCAATATATGCCTCAAAAGGACATTGCTGAGGTTCGTTAATGTTCGTAAAATGATTTGAAGTGGAAAAGTTCTGTATAAATGCTGTGGTCTAAATTCTGCAGCTGGATGCATGGATAGGTTTCCAAGTAAAGTTAATGGGAGCTTCACATATGTATTTCAGAGCAGAATTCGAGCTTGAGGATTTGTAATATGTTCCGTTGAGTTACCTTAAGACCAAGTTTGAGATGGTGGGATTTAAGAATTAGTTGCTATTTCCAAGAGCGAGAGACCTTTTTGTTTGAGTCTCTAATCTGAGCTGTGCTTTGCTTTGTTTGCAACTTTCAGATCCATGCTGAATGTAAACGCTTTGGTAAGGCGTATAACCTGCGCTCGGTAGCAGTCTATGGAGGAGGAAGTATGTGGGAACAAGCCAAAGCTCTACAGGAAGGGGCAGAGATAGTCGTCTGCACACCAGTAAGTATATTTTAACAATGATGGAATCCTTCTTTTTTGCCTGCACCGGGGCTTAGGATCCTGGCTTTCTTTTAAATTGAAATGGAGAGAGATTTTTTGAAACCTGGTGATGGGGAACTCTTTCATTAACTAGTCAAGCCCTGCAGCTTTCCTTACTACCAACAGCTTAGGAGGTGCTATAACAAACATGCTGAAATCATTGTTGAATCTGGAAACTTTGAGAGGGGTAATCTCTAAGTAGGAAAGATGAGAAAGAACAAGGTCAGATTGAGTCAGTATGAGGCATGCTTGGTACCAGCACTTGATTTCTTATCCTTGAGATTGTGATGAAAACCTTTTGAAAGTGACCAGTTCTTGAATCAGCAGACAACACACAACGATAATACTGAAAGGCATGAACAATCCATCCTTACCTTGGTTGTGTGTTAACTCTGAAATCTAATGATAGTAATTTGAAGTTGCACCATTGTTAACTTTGATTCACTGCCGATCAATTAGAAACAGCCAGCTATTTTGTAACTGTGGGCAGAACTTGAGCAGCGTACCCACCAGATAGTTTACACTGATTCCTGGGAAGGAAGAAATTTGCGGGGGGCGGGATGTGTCAATAATATTCACAAGTCCAATGATTTAAATTTTAATAATCAGTATTAGTGAAATCTCTGGGTAAAATGAGAAAAGACAAACTGAAGGAAACGCAAGTGATTATCTGTTATGGATAACCAGAGTGAAAACAAAACATGAAAAATTTCTGGACCAATTATTGAGGAAAAACATAGGGTATTTGACCATCTGGTACTTTTAAGTGTGTGTTTGTGCAGATATCTATCTAATCTAATCAAATAAAACTACATGCCTACAATTTGAAAAGTAAGAAGAGTAGAAATGTACCCTACAGTGATCCAAGGTGGTATAACTAAGTCTAAAGGGATGCAGCTGAGCGAAGGAAACTGTGAGTGGAATATCAGGGAAGATTTCGTAACTAGGAGATCTGTTAGAATGTGGAAGTGGTAGAAATCACTTCATTCGAGTCATTTAAAACTAGGGTGTACAAAGTACTTAAATATACTGGAGGGAGCACTTTTGTATTGCCCACCAAAGAACTATTTTTTCCCCTCCATTTTATTTCCATTATTTTGTTTGTATCCAAACAAAGCCTATTATGATCTTCTCACTGGTGTCAGTGAGTTCAAAATTGGGCCCATTTTCCCAAGGTTTCCTGAAGTCTTTCTTGCATATGCTTCAAATATTCACCTAATGTCCAAATTTGATAATGTCCGTTTCACTGTGCTGAGCCATCTGAACTGTACTGTGTACAGCGGACACAGTTCAGGGGTCAGTTCTGCAGGATCTGTTGCTATATTTAAATATATATAATCTATGTTCATTGTTGTAATATATTTTAAAGCATGGATGTCTTATATTAAGAGCAGGTTTTCCCCCCAGATGTCCGTTCTATTTCTATATTGTACCAAGCCATTATGACACATTAGCCTAAGCAGTTGCTGTATATAGCTCTTCTCGTGAATAATTTAGTGTTAGGTACGTTTTAGGTAATCCAGATTGTTGCAACAATCATTCATGTTCAGAATGGAGATGGTTGCAGCCATAATCCTCATAGTGCCACGTTGTGGCTTACTGACTTTCAACAAACAAGCTGCATTATTGCAACACAGTTCTATAATTTAATGCTTGTGTTGTAATGATTATCAAACTAATGGTCTGGAAGGAGTTCATATAAGAAACTGTAGACCACTGGGCTTCGCCTTATCAGACAAGTAAGAATTCAGTCATGAGTGTCCCCAAAGTAAAATTATATTTAAATATGTTTCAAGTGAATATACAGGGCCCCAGCAAAATTTAATGGTCCAGGTTGTTATGCCTTTAAGATCTAAGAAAATTATGCTGGCATGTGTATAGTGACAAGGTAGTGACCAGTTTAAACACTGGGTTGTCTGCTGGATGTGGGGTTTCTATTGCATGTTTCACTTCAAAATTGAATGAAACTAAGAGTAGAGGTTCATTTTGTAGTGTTGGCCCTAAATGCTGGGATTAGAATTTCAGAGAATTGGGTGTCTAACTCTTAAGGCCCTTTTGAAAATCCCAGCTTTAAAACGTAGTGTACCGGGCACACTAACTGGATGCATTTGGAATCCACATCCACTGACTTGAAAATATAATTGATACAGAACTGCGGTTTGAACAGCAATGATCTATTATAGACTGAAGCATTGAGACATTTTCTATTCCAAGTCTCTTTTTTAGTATTATGATTTATACCAGACCAGTAGCCACTTTCCTCAAAGATGCCACTTATTACACTTAAAGGCTTGTGGATTTTAATTTATATTTTCTGATAGGGTCGCTTGATTGATCATGTGAAGAAGAAAGCTACCAATCTTCAAAGAGTCTCTTATCTTGTGTTTGATGAAGCAGACAGAATGTTTGACATGGGTTTTGGTATGTATTGAATGAAAGCCTCCATACAGTATAAAGTAGTGGTACACAGTTGTCAATCTGAATTGGCTGGCTGAAACTCTTGTGGCTTAACAGAACTTTGAAATCCATTGAGAAAAATCTGTATGGACAGAACCCTTGCTAGGTATGCATTTGAAGTGTATGACCTTTTAGCATTGATGAAAAGAGGCCAGGCAGGCCTAGCAAAATGAACATGGGAATGAGATTCGGGAACTGCTAGGTTCTAATCTTGACTTTTACCTCCGACTTTCTGGGTGGCGTTGTGCCAGTCCCTTCACCCCTGTGCCTTAGTTCTGCATGTATAAGTGGGGATGCTGTAGTAACACCTGCCTACTTCACTGAGATGTTATGGTTTTGATCAGCTAATATTTGTACAGTGCATTGAATATGTGTACAGCTCTGCGGTGTCATTAAAGAAGCCCCGTGCCTTGATGTAGCATGGCTTTGACTCTCCAGTGGTGGAAGCAAATCAAAGAGGAGAGAGGCTTGCTAGTGTACTGTAGGAGGTGTAGGGACATGCCCTCAGATTAATTTGGAGCACAATTGAAGGGAGTTATGAAACAGCATTTTGGCAGCAAACAGGTGCAACCTGGAAGCAATAATAAAATTAGACAACTCTTCAATCTGTTTAATTTAAATATGAAATAAGGGACATAAAAATTGCTATGGAATTGCTGTCGGAGCTATTCTTCTGATTGTTGAGCAAATAAAGTTAGAGCATTTTGATAGCCTCAGATTTTTACTAATAACTGGTTGTGGTGTTGGGGTGGGGTTTTTTTTGTTTGTTTGTTTTTTTGCTGGGTGAGTAAAATGTCATTAATTTTTTTCCATGATAATCATCATGGTAAAGAGCAGGCAAGGTTTTGTGCTTGTAAATTTCCATGACAATTCGGTAAGTATGAATTACATTTTTTTTTTTAAACGTGCTCACCCTCTGGCCCTACATAATTCTTGTTTGTTTTCTTTTTCTATTGCAACTTCAAGCCCTTGTTTTGTTCCCCCTAGTCAAAGATTATTGGACTCAAATCCTTACCTTCCCAAGGCAGTGCCTGTTGTATTAAGGCCATTCAGAGTTAGTGGCTGGAATTCGAGCACTACACACACTGTGCCCTTATTTTTGGGGAGCAGCATGCTTAGTCTGTATCTCAGGTTAGCTCCACACTCATGGCACTAACACTTAGGCGGGAAGTCAGTCAGCCCTCTCAGAAGCTGTAATGAATGCTGTTTCACAACCAGAGGCATACAGAAAATTGATGCACTTTGCAGAGCAAAAGTATCTCTCTGCCAAAAACCATTTACTCTGCTGTCTTCATCTGTTTCATCAGCTGGCCTGAAACACTTGCCAATTGAAGTCTCAGTTGGAATAAGCCGGTTTCTAATAAACCAATGATTAGTGAGTCTGAACAGAAAGAACCTCTTCAGATTTTTGTTTGCTAGGGCAAAAACAATTTATATATAAAGTACTATTGTACCTTTAATTTTTTTTAAATCCACAGAATGCACAAAAATCTTGACTAGATTTCCTTTCACTCGCTAATGAAATAGTGCTAGGTTTTGCATTATGTGCTGTTTTTCTCTTTCTCAGAATACCAAGTGAGATCAGTTGCCAGCCATGTGCGCCCTGACAGACAAAGTAAGTACAAGCATGTTTCAAAACAAACTACCACAGGCTAAAAGCTAGGAAGAGGCATTGATATTTAGTAGTTAGAGCAAGAGTCTTGGAGCCAGGACTCCTGGATTCTATTTCCAGCTTTGCCACTGACTCATTCTCTGACCTTAGATAAGTCACTTGGGACAAGACTTTCAAGAGTTCAGCTCCAGTTGTTTTTTGGTGGTGTTTAATACCCAGCTCAGAGGGGAGTTGATAGACATAATATTTAATATTCTGTGAGATCCTCTGATGGAAGTCGCCGTGGGAATACAATGCGGCGTTCCCATCTTTCCACATCTTGTTTTTGGATAACTGAATAAATGCTCTTTTTCTAACCATTTTCCTGTGTCTGTATTTAATGTATTCTGGTAAATAAATACATGCCTGAGTTGTTTGTGCTAAGGGATTTGATGGAAATTTGCCTTAAACTTGGTAAAAGATTGAGTATAACTCAGAATCCCTAATACCTAGCACAGTTCTTATATTTCTGTTGTACAGAGCTTGTTAATAAGATCTATACAGAAGTGTTTTCATGGTACAGAAAGGGAGCGTACTCTTCAGAGAGTTCAAATAGACTTTTCCTTCCAGCTCTCTTGTTCAGTGCCACTTTTCGTAAAAAGATTGAGAAGTTGGCCAGAGATATCCTGATCGACCCGATTCGAGTGGTGCAGGGAGACATTGGAGAGGTAATCCTGCAACATTGTTTCTGAAAGAGAATTCAAAGATGGTGGAGGAAACCATCTTATTCTGTTGTCTTATGTTATTTACATTAAAGCTTAGACTACATCTGTGGTCATTGACTGCCAGGGGGAAACATTTTACATTCTTGAACACGAGGTCTGAAAAAAAGTAATGTAATTAAAAAAACCTGTATTCTAATTTTAAAATAACTCAGACTTTAAGGCCAGAAGGGACCTCTAGTCTGACCTCGTGCAGTCGCAGGCCACAGAACCTCACCCACCCACTCTTGTAGTCGGCCCATAACCTCTGGCTCAGTTACTGAAGTCCTCAAATCTTGATCTAAAGACTTCCGGTTACAGCCATTTACTCCAGTTCAAACCAGTAAGTGACTCAGGCTCCAGAGGAAGGCAAAAAATACCCAGGATCTCTGCCAGTCTGACCTGGGGGGAAATTCCTTCCTGACCCTAAATATGGTGATGAGTTAGATTCTGAGCATGTGGGCAAGACCCACCAGCCAGACACCTGGGAAAGAATTATCTGTAGTAATTCTCTGTAGAACTAAGCATTCTCACTGATGGGAGCTTTTATTAATGCCTGGAGCAACCCTGATACTAAGAAAATTGCTCTACAGAAAAAATAACTCCGATAAATTACTAAGTTAAAGTCTTTCCCAGTTCTGCCATTACCTTCAATGGCTCAGGCCCTTAGTTCCTGGTGTAGCCTCTGATTGCCTGGAGAGTAACAGGTTCCTAGCCTGGTTACTGAGCTAGAAAAGATCTGGACCCCTTTATTTTAACTTAGAACTTTGTGAAATTTTGTTCTAATAAGTCTTTTTTTTTTTTTAAAGTTAGTATATGTCTAATCCTGGCAACACAACACAAGTACATTTTCAGCACAGTGCATGGCAATTTGGCGTTTCTGTTAGTCTGAGACTCATGTGGAGGAATTCCTGGGTTTTGCCCTGAAAATGTAAAGGATCCATTAAACCTGTGCACAGGTTTTACTATCATAAGACTCCTCATGAAACTAGTCCTATAACAGCTTCCAGCTGGTTTATGTGGGGATTTTGGCTACTTACTCGCTGGGCAATAGCATAACAGCTATGTGTCCGCTAATTGTTCAAACAGGTGACAAGCATACGTCTGCTTTGAAGAAATTTTGCAAGTAATATATGCAAATTGCTGAGATCTAACTGTACAGCAGGACGTTTATAAGAGAATCCTTCCCTACCGAAATCTGTACACATGCCTTCAAAGGACAACACAGCCTGCCTTATGTTTTATTAATAAAGAAAATTAATGGCTGATTAAAGCCCTGGGGTTTTCAGCTTCCTTGACAAGCATTCTGCCTTTGAGAAAAGGAACCTCTTTGCTAGCTCAGCCAGACAGTGCCCCTTCTGTTGCCGCAGGGCAATGCAGATATTCTTGTTTCTTTGGGCAAAATTGACTGTTTTGAAAACATCCTCCTCGGGACCATTTGTGTACTCTCACACACTCTCACTCACTATCAGGGTTGGGAAGGACCTCAGGAGGTCATCTAGTCAACCCCCAAATGATGCCATATCCCCCACTCCTATTGGTTCAATGTAGAGTTTGTACAGTGAACCCACCAACACCATGATTTACCCTGGTTCAGGTGAAATGTCACAACTCCCAGAGGAACCTTCTTCCTCAGATCCTGCACAAGTGATTTTTCTGATGAGTGCCCCTCTCTTCACGTCCTTAGGCCTGATTATTCCCCTGCTCTCTGATCCTTGTCTTGCTTAATCTATCTATTTTAAATGGTAAATGTGGTGCTGTAGAGCTGTAGAACATTAGAGGTATCCTGGCAAGGTCTGCGCTTTGCCTCTCCCACACTGATGGTTCAGCCAGTCCCAGCCTTCTATGCCCCATTGGCTCAGTATATTCAGAGACAAGGCGAGTTGAAGTTGAAATTTCTTCAAAAGGGGAACTTCACCCCATTTCATCCTATTCCTCCCCCTCGCCTCTACCCTTCTGATTTGAATCCCTGTGCTGCATTCAGTGTCTGCCTTGTATTTGCTGTGCCATCCGTTACCACTCTAGGTTATAACTGTAGTCTTCTCATTCCTCCCAATAGGCAAATGAAGATGTTACCCAAATTGTGGAGATTCTCCCCTCTGGCCCTAGCAAGTGGAACTGGCTGACCAGGCACCTGGTGGAGTTCACTTCTTCTGGGAGTGTTCTTCTATTTGTCACCAAGAAAGCGAATGCAGAGGAGCTGGCCAATAACCTTAAGCAGGAGGATCATAACCTAGGGCTGCTTCACGGTGACATGGACCAGAGCGAAAGGAATAAAGTCATTTCAGACTTTAAGAAAAAGGGGATCCCAATTCTGGTTGCTACTGATGTGGCAGGTAGGGAACAAGTTTCTCATTAAAGTTAATATATACAAGCTGGCAGCCTCAACAGAGGGGCTAGTGAATCAGCATAGAAACTAAACACTGCCACGTGCACAATTGACCCTGGTGAGAGCGACATGGGGGAAATTTGCATGGCAGCTGACTGACCATACTGCAGCTAAATGAAAGACTTTTTTTCCAACTTATCACCCAGTATCTTATACAAGATGGACATTTTAATATGATCACATGAAAAATGAGCTAATCAGAGTACTGCTGTTCTGTTTTTGCAGCAACTTTTGTTTTTTGTTCCCCATTTAATGAAAACAAAACCTTTGGAGTGTTTTCTTTAAAAATTAATTGTGTTGGGGAGGAAAGGGTGTCCTCTTCTAGCCCAGAGGTTAGGCTACTGGCTTGTGATGTGAGACACTCGGATTCAAGTCCCTGTTCTGCCTAATTCAGAGCAGAGATTTTCATCCCAGATCACTTCAAATCAGGCCGAGCTGGCACTTGAACCTGGGTCTTTCACATCTCCTGCATCCCAGACCAGTACCCTAACCCCCAAAACATTTTGGCTTCACTGAAATTTCATTTAGGCAAAAATATTCCAACCACCTCTACATACAAGTCCATGTGTACTACCTGTTAGGCTTTCCCTATTGCTCTGTTTCAGGAGGTAGCTAAAGAGGGAGTTTGGACTAGGTTGATGCCAGCACGCTTTGGGTTCTGATCTACTGGCTTATGTGACCTTGAGCAAGTCACTTCGCCTTTCTGTGCATCAGTTTCTGCATCTATAAAATGGCTACCACCCACCTCATGGGATTGTAAGCTCTCTGAGAACGTCAGATGAAAGGGGATAGAGAAATGCAAAGCATTAATACTAACTCTCTCACTCTCACACTCACACACACACACACACCCACTGAGAGAAGCACAGCACCTTGCAATTATGTGGATTGCTGAAGTAAACAAAAGGCAGCGGGGTTCGCTTCTATAGCCTTAGGAACAATAGTCAGATGTTTTTCAGAAGAACGCTTTACTGGGAGAGGGATCTTATTTTCAGTTCTAACAATACTAGACTACAGATCTGCTTGCCAGCTACTCTTAGAAAAAGTTAACTGCTCCCTTATGAAGTATTGACTGTCTGGTAGCTTAAAATCAGTTAGGACCCTACATAGTCTTCTAGGAGTGGGGAAACAGACATCCAAAACCTTCAGGAAAACCGCTTTTAGATCCTGGACTTTTGAGTAAAACAAAGTGTTGTGTTTTATCTGCTGTATCCTCTAATAAGGCACTCTTCCCCACCCTTAGAGGGGACATGCTTGACTGAATGGGTCTCTTCCATCTCTAATGTCCATGATCCTGTTAACCTGATGTGTAGGATGTGTGTTGCTGTCAGAGTGGATGTCATTAAACTTCAGCTAACCAGTGGTTTCAGCTATAACACGGCTGTAGTCTAGTGCAAAGCTCTCTCTTGTTTGAGCTGTGTAAAGTGGCCCCAGTCCATCTGGATGGGATTTGTTCGTGTTAATTCAAGAGAATCGTCATGTTGCTCTGTGTTACAGCTCGTGGTCTGGATATTCCTTCCATTAAGACGGTGGTCAATTACGATGTGGCTCGTGACATAGACACCCACACGCACAGAATTGGACGTACTGGCAGGGCTGGTGAGAAGGGAATAGCTTACACTTTACTGACTCCCAAGGATAGTAATTTTGCTGGTGATCTTGTCAGAAATATGGAAGGAGCCAATCAACATGTTTCAAAAGAACTCTTGGACCTCGCAATGCAGGTACAAACAAAAACATCTCTCTCGGCTAGGGGGAGCATCGTCATTCAGTGGGTAGAGCTGGGCAAGGGGGAGATGAGGAGTTCAGGAATATAGTCCTAGCTCCGTCACAAACTTGCTCTATTACCTTTTGTCTCACTGTCTCAATTTCCCCACTGTAAAATGTAAAAATCATACTTGTCCACCTTTCAAGGGTTTGTGAGGCCTAAAAAGACTGACCGTGCCAAGGAAGCCAGGACGTGCTGATTCCAGCTGAGCACTGCATGGGTTTAAAGAGGCTTATTACGATCAAATCCTCGCACACTTTCTGTCTTTATGGCAGGCACCTAGAAAATGTGGCTTAATTGAGAGTTGTGCAAGGCAGCCATTGCAGAGACATCTGCTCTGTGAGAGAGTTCTTACCTGTTCATAGTATCTGCTCAGCAACACTGTCTGTCCAAGCTATGCTGGCATTTCCACAGAAAGCATGCTTGATAGTCAGGGTTGTACCATTGCATTCTGGAATTCCTTAAGTACTTTTCCCATACTTCCCAGCACATCTGCTGGGGAGCAGGAGGTTTGGGATAATTTGGGGATGGCGTTAGTATTCTCGTGGCTTCATCTCTACATAGGTTAGACATTGTATGGGTAAATATTTTGGAAATGTCTAAAAGGCCCAATTTCCAGTGTGACTTAGAGTAGGGCAGTGGTCCCCAATCTTTTCCTCTTGGTGCGCCCTTCCCTCTCCCCACCCCCCTCACTCCCGGTAATAGAATGTGCCTGGGGCCCCACCCCTCCCTGGTTAGGGAGCGGAGTTGCGGCCAGGCTGGAGGCAGTGTCCGGGAGCTGGGAGTCAAGAGTGGGGGCAGGGAGTCTGAGAGTAGGCCCCAAGAGCAGAACCATGACCCCAGCTACAGCCAGAGGCTGGGGGCAGGGCCGGAGCTGGGGGCAGAGCGAGGCTGAGGGGTGCTCCCTCATGGGTGCTGTCATGGGCCCTGCAGTGCCTCCCCGGACGTTCCTCTATGCCCCCTAGGACAGTTTGTGGACCACTGGAGTAGGGAGAGTAAGTCCAGTGACTTTCAACAAGGCTTAGGTTCCTGGGCTCACTTTTGAAAATGGGACTTAGGTTCTTAAATCGCTTAAGCACGTTTGAAAATTTTACCTTACTGGTTCCATCAGACCGAGCAAACCAAGCCAGGCATTTGGCAGGTACAACCAGTTATCATAAAACCCTGGGACAGTGCTTGTGTGTAGACATAAAGCTTTGCAAACTCAAGGTGTTCCAAGTAACTGGGGCAGCACCTTTTTGCCTTCGATACCTTAGTTTCTGCTTTAGCCTGTTGCTGGGGTGAATTGATAGGCTCAGTGGATCCTAACAGTGAAGTGTGGAAGGCCATAGACCTCCCATGGTGAAGGTCATTAGAGAATGTCTTTGTTCCTGTATTTTTACAAGAGAAAAAACAAACCGTGAACATGGCATAAGAGTTTAATAAAGAAAACCAGTGCTCACAAGATGCATAACATAGAGGAAGCCTCCAGTCACAAACAGGGCACGATGCCATCTGCATTTTAGTTTCAGTACAGCTGTTTCCCCTATCCCATCAACTTGTGACAAGTTCTGTTTTGGGGCAGGAAATAGAGATGTTTTATGTTTTTCTTTCAAAACGATCAAACTAAACCTTTCTCTTCTCACGCCTGCATTATTGAGCTATTTTTTTCTGCATGTCAAGTAGTTGTCTTTGTTTCATACAGAATGCCTGGTTCCGGAAATCCCGTTTCAAGGGAGGGAAAGGCAAGAAGCTGAACATCGGCGGTGGTGGCTTAGGATACCGCGAGCGCCCTGGCCTGGGTTCCGATGGCTCTGTAAGTAGAAAACTTTAGGGGGCTATTTTCAGAGCCCTGAAACTGTTAAACTTAAAATTGGCATCTCTTATCATGAAAATCCAGGCTAACATTGGCGCGTAACTCCACAGGACCTGTACACAGGATTCAGCCTATCTGGTTTCAGACTGTTGCGCAGCTCAGAATCTTTGAGAATCAAACGTATCCTAGAAAACTCCTTGTACTTGCCTTGGTGGCTTTGTTTAGAGCCACAGAGTAGGTCTGAGAGGGATGTAATTCTAATTTGACTTGCCTTTTCCTGAAGTCGACATTCAGCACAAAACTTGTACCTTCTAACTGGTCCCGGGAGTGGTGATTGCTCCACAAGAACAGGATATAGTTGAGCCGAGAAGCTGTGCACAGGTTGGTTCCTGACAGCAAAAGATTTATGGAATTCCTTTAGACTGATTGGGAACAGTCATTAGAGCCCTGTCTGTGCTAGAAAAACGACTCGTTGCTGCCCAGAGGGTCTGCCACAAGTGTCGCTGAGCTGGCACTGAGCACAGTTTAACTGGAAAAGTATTGATGATGTACCATGTGCAGCACCAGTACAATAACCAGGGTCAAGGCCTGGTCAGCTAGTGAAGATTTTTGTTTTTGTCTACTCTTCCAGCGAAATCATATTCAGCCCTGCTTTAGCTGCAGCTGTTGCTTAGGTGTTGCTACATAATCCCAACTATACATAGAAAACGATGGGGACTAAATTAGCTGTAGTCACTGTGGATAGTTCTCTGAAAATATCCACTCAATGTGCAGTGGCAGTTAAAAAAGCTAACGGACTTTTGGGAATCATCAAGAAAGGGATAGAAAGAAGACAGAGTATATCATATGGCCTCTCTATAAATTCATGGTACGCCCACATCTTGAATACTGCGTGCAGCTGTGGTCGCCCCATCTCAAAAAAGATATTTTAGAATTGGAACAGGTTCTGAAAAGGGCAACAAAAATTATTGGGGTATGGAACAGCTTCCATATGAGGAAAAATTAAAAAAAACGGGACTCTTTAGCTTGGAAAAGAGACGACTAAGGGGGGATATGATTGAGGTCTATAAAATCATGATGGGTGTGGAGAAAGTAAATAAGGAAGTGTTATGAGAAGGAGTAAATAACAAGAACTAGGGGTCACCAAATGAAATTAATGGGCAGCAGGCTTAAAACAAACAAAAGGAAGTATTTCTTCACACGACGACAGTCAACCTGTGGAACTCCTTGCCAGAGATGTTGGGAAGGCCAAGACTATAACAGGGTTCAAAAAAGAACTAGATAAGTTTCTGGAGGATAGGTCCATCAATGGCTATTAGCCAGGATGGGCAGGGATGCTGTCCCTAGCCTTGGTTTTGCCAGAAGCTGGGAATGGTGATGGGGGATGGATCACTTGATGGTACCTGTTCTGCTCATTCCCTCTGGGGCACCTGGCACTGGCCACGGTCAGAAGACAGGATACTGGGCTAGATGGACCTTTGGTCTGACCCAGTATGGCCATTCTTAGGTTCTTATGGAGACTTGTAGACAGGCAGGGACCGGTTTTAAGGGGACTCTTCTGCTCTGGATTCATACTCACCTTTCCAGGGGTGGAAATGAGAATATCCCACAAATATCTGTTTACCTGAGTTAAGGGTGAACCTTCAGATAAAATTTTTCTTTTCTTTCCCTTCCCACTATTAACTCTTTTTTTTCTTTATGGACAGCTCCATCTGGTGGTAAGGTTGCCTAGAGGTTAGAGCAGGGGACCGGACTCCTGAGTTCTAATCTTGGCCATTTCAACCATCAGTAAAGTGGGAATGACCCTGCCTCTCACAACGTAATATCTTTTATTGGAGTATCTTCTGTTGGTGAGAGAGCAGAAGTTGGTCCAATAAAAGATATTACCTCACCCCCCTTGTCTTTCTAATATACTGGCACCAGCACAACTACACTGCATACAATCTCAGGGCTGTTGAGAGATCTTCAGGGGAAAGGCACTATAGTGCAGAGTAGCATCCGGTCCCTGAGTTTGGAGGTAGGACGAGGTGAAAAGTGTGTAGTTTAGAGAGAGATGGTCAGTTTCCCTTTTGCTTTCTCCTCAGGACCGTGGGAGCAGCAGCAGCAATGTGATGAGTAACTATGAAGCGTACAAGCCATCCACTGGGGCAATGGGAGACAGACTGTCGGCAATGAAAGCAGCATTTCAGGTTTGTTTGATCGCTCATGTTCCCTAGATCAAAAGAAGAGCTCATGGACTTTTTACTACTGATCAGAGACCAAGTTATGGGCTTAGTTTTCTGGAGGGGCAGCGACCCTGTTGACTTCAGTATGAATTGGGTACTTAACACCTGAAAATCTTGCCTTTCTCTGTCTTTAATTCTGAGTGGATACGCTGCCCGTCATACAGACAGAATACATGTCCTGTGCTATTCGCACCACCTCTTCCTGACTCTAGTTTCCTTGTGCAGTAAAACTGGGAAACTATCATGGATGGAGAGACTTCACCAGCAACCTGTTCTGGAAACTTTAAAATACGCTTTTACAATTCAGTGCCTCTTGCCGCTTATTACTATTGCTTGTGTAGTGAAAACTTCCATTCCCTGCATTTTGTTCTGTGGTGTGGGTGCTCTACGCATCCCTTCAGCAACTATTCCTCAGTAGTGCAATCCTGCAGTTTGATTGCTGTCAGGGAACTGGAGTCTTTGGCATATCGTCCACATATAACTACATTCTTGGGAACATTCTGGCATCCTGTTGCAGTCGTGAGCAGAAGAGTTAATTTAGGGTTCTGAATGACAGGTTATACAGAGCAACTTTGCCATGCATCTCCTGTTTGCTGGTACTCATTTGACCAGTGCAGTGGCATTACAGGATTGCCTTTGCTTTCCATTCTCCGTCTGGGCTCTGTTCCCCAGTATCAGACATGTCCTATATCATTAAAGGAGTCCCCTTTCTTTCCTGTCTTCTGTGTAGATTGCTTGGCACCAGTGATGTACTGGAAGTTGTAAGAGTTAATGAGATAGACAGTCCCTTCGCTACAGAGTGTACAAACAAACTCCATAATAGAGAAGTCCCCTTCTTTAGCTCAACATATATTTGTATGTACTGCCAGCAGGTGTGTGCTTTAATTCACTCTTGTTCAGAAGCACTAAACTAATGTTATCTCTCAAAGACCGGCTGCTTAGAGGAGCCCCTTTCACATAGGACATCCCCAGAGTTCAGGCCAGAGCTATGTGTGCATTTGCAAGTTCTGACACTGTGTATTGGCTAACACTCTTTTTTTCTACTTCCTGCAGTCACAATACAAGAGCCACTTTGTTGCTGCCAGCTTAAACAACCAGAAGACTGGTAGCTCTGCTGCTGGGGCCAGTGGATGGACCAGCGCTGGGAGCTTGAATTCAGTACCAACAAATTCAGCACAGCAGAATGCAGCAAGTCCTGACAGTCCGATTGCCGCTGCTGCAGTAAAGGGAATCCCAGGCTTTACCAGTGCTGGGAACCTGAGCAGTGTACCTGTCTATCCAGGGGTTGGAATTCAGGGATACAATAGCACAAGTGCCAGCATCAACAGCAGAGAAGGTGGCAATGGTGGTGGTGGAGGAGGAGGAGTTGGCGGCGGCAGCAGAGAACGATACAGTGACAACAGAAGCAATCGCCACAATGACAGTCCGGCGCGCCATGGAGATGGTAATGGTCGCCACAGTGACAATCAGCGCCATGGAGATGGTGGTGGTCGCCACAGCGATGGCTATCGCCAGGGAGACAACCGCCATGGGGACAGCCACCGCCACAGTGAAAGCCGCCACTCTAGTGGTGGAAGCAACAGTAGCCGACATGGTGACGGCCGCAATAATGGTGACGGCCGCAATATGGGTGACGGTAGGAACAACGAGGGTAGAAACAACGAGAGCAGGATCAATGAGAACAAGAAAGATGGCAGCAACCGGGACAGCAAGACGGATGGTTTTGCTGTCCCCGAGCCCCCAAAGCGCAAGAAGAGCCGATGGGACAGTTAAAAGCTGATGCATCGTAACCTGGGATCCACACAGGCAGTGATGTCTTTTTAAGGAAGATCTTGGGTTTTGATAACTGGTTATTGAGGAGAGGGGAAGGAAACATGCAAACTTCCCATGTGAGTCGGTGTTGGTACATCTGCAGACAGCTTCACTCTAATGACGTGTAAACACAATGCTTCTGTCAGAGAGAAATCATTTTTATAAAACTCCTGGGTTCTGCATTTAAAAATTCGTCCACTCAAGTGACTTTTTGCTGGATTTAAAAACCGATCTCGTTAGCAGGAAAGAGGCCGTTTGTTCCACACACTGAGAACATTAAGAAACTGTCGTCCATAAAAGTTTAAGGTAGTCTGTTTTCTTTAATCAATGTAGATGTTAAAAGCCAGTCCATCTAGAGATGCTCAGGACGCACCTGTTTAAGCATAATCTTTCAATGAGTTGCGTGATACCAAGGTCTCAGATCTATTCCTCCCCCATATTTTCATCCAGCCCCCACATAATTTGGTCTCAAAATCATCCCCCTAGTTAAGAATGTATCCATGTGTCACTAATGGCCAGATATAAAAGGTTAATTTCATCAAGCAGTTTAAGGGATTCTTGTCTGGTCCAATTTACCATAATTCTACATGTAATGTAGCACAGAAACCCTAGCCAGTTTGTAGCAAATGAACTGTTGCCTTTGCACCAGCTGGCTTTTATTTTTGAAAGAACCCCACTTACGTAACAACCTTAATCTTCGTGGAAGCCTGCATAGCGAGCGTGTATCTCTGTTGTGCCCGTTTGCTCACTGAGAGAGAACTAATTGCTTTCTCAGAGAAAAGGGAAGCCCTTTGATATATGCCACTTTAATCATGGTCCAGTGTCCCTTTATGAGACAAGACTAACCACAGGGGAGGGGAACTTGTTCTTCAATCCAGGGACCTGCTGCTGATAAGCCTTTAGGAAGAACCTATAGAAGTAAGTAGTAAAGTGGGATGGCTCAAAAATCGCCCAATATCGGAAACGTATAGTAAAAATGTAAAATCTCGCTTGACTGATTTTAACTCTTAACTGCTGTCGTGTGTATTCCCTGGGTCCTCCCCCCCCCCTTTTTTTTTTTGCCATAATGGTAGGAGAAAAAAAAAACTTTTTGCTGAAACAGTTCTGTTCTCATCTCTATCTTGTTTCTACAAAGAGAAGTATCGGAAACTGTAAGGTTTTTGTGACATTGTGAAGTTTTCTTTATCAGCTGTTCATTTACTTTCTGCTTGCTCTAGTAAATGTTTTATTATTGGGATATGTACCTAGCATGTGCCTCTTTTTTTTTTTTTTTTTTTCTCTCTGACCCATCTGTTCCTCTTCAGCTGTTTTGGGATTTGGATAGAGACCTAGCTGAACTACAGACTTTCTATACACCCTTTTCATCTAAATCCTAAAATGGATGAACTAGAGTGCCTGGCATTAAATGAGGATATTGATATATAATAGGCATTGCAGAAACTTGCTGGCATGAGGATAATCAATGGGACAGGGTAAGATCAGGATACAAAATATATAGAAATGACAGAGTAGGTCATGCTGGTGAAAGAGTGGCACTATATAAAGCATAAGGTCAAATAAAGTCAAAATCCTAAATGAATTGAATTCTTTCCCAGGTGTCTGGCTGGTGGGTCTCACTCACATGCTCAGGATCTAGCTGATTGCCGTATTTGGGTTCGGGAAGGAATTTTCCCCACGGTCAGATTGGCAGAAACTGGGGCAGGGGGTTGCCTTCGTCTGCAGCAGGGGGCATGGGTCAGGTTTAAACTAGTGTAAATGGTGGGTTCTCTGTAACTAGAAGTCTTTAAATCATGTTTTAAGGACTTCAGTAACTCAGCCAGCGGTTAGGGGTCTCTTACAGGAGTGGGTGGGTGAGGTTTTGTGGCCTGCGATGTGCAGGAGATCAGACTAGATGATCACGCTGGTCCTTTCTGACTTTAAAGTCTATTGTACCACAGTATCTCTATGGATAGAAATGTCATGCTTAAACAATAAGAGTATAGCAATAGGAATATACTACCGATCACCTGATCAGGATGGTGATGGTGATTGTGAAATGCTCAGGGAGATTAGAGAGGCTACAAAGGCAGAAAACAATAGGGGATTTCAACTAACCTCATATTGACTGCATATCTGGAAGGGATGCAGAGATAAAATTTCTTGACACCATTAATGACTGCTTCTTGGAGCAGCTTTTCTTGGAACCCATAAGAGGAGACAATGCTTGATTTAGTCCTAAGTGGAGCACAGGATCGGGTCCAGGAAGTGAATATAGTTGAGCCACTCAGTTAATAGAAACCATAATCTAATTAAATTTAACATCCTTGTGGAGGGAAAAAAACAAAGACCAAAAAAATGCTACCATGGCTAAACAGCAAAGTAAACGTTGATTAGAGACAGAGGCATCCTTTAAAATTGGAAGTCAGAGCATACTAAATAAGGAAAATATAGAGGAGCACAAACTCTGGCAAGTCAGGTGTAAAAGTATAATAAGGTAGGCCAAGAAAGAATTTGAAAATCAATTACCGAAGTACATGAAAACTAACAGCAATTTTTTTTTTTTAAAAACATCAGAAGCAGGAAGCCTGCCAAACATTCAATGCGTCCACTGGACAATCGAGCTGCAAAAGGAGCACACGAGGCAGACAAGGCCTTTGCAGAGAAGCTAAATTAATTATTTGCATCAGTCTTCATTGCAGAGGTTGTGAGGGAGATCCCCACACCCAACTGTTCTTTTTAGGTGACAAATCTGAGGAACTGTCCCAGAGTGAGGTGTCATAGAGGAGATTTTGGAACAAATTGAGAAATTAAACAGTAATAAGTCACCAGGACCATATGGCATTCACCAAAGAGTCCTGAAGGAACTCGGATATGAAATTGCAGAACTACTAACTGTGGTATGTAACCTATCGCTTAAATCAGCCTCTGTACCAGGTGACAGGAGCATAGCTAATGTAATGGCTATTTTTAAACAAGGCTTTAGCGGCAATCCTGGCAACCACAGGCCAATAAGCCTAACTTCAGTACCGGGCAAATTGGTTGAAATTATAGTAAAGAACAAAATTATCAGACACATAGATAAACACAGTATGTTGGGAGAGTCAAGATGGCTTTTGTAAAGGGAAATCATGCCTCACCAATCTACTAGAATTCTTTGAGGGAATCAACAAGCATGTGAAAAAGGATGATCCAGCTCATACAGTGTACCTGGACTTTCAGAAACCTTTGACAAGGTCCCTCACCAAAGACGCTTAGGCAAACTAAGCAGTCATGGAATAAGAGGGAAGGTCCTTTAATGGATCAGGAACTGGTTAAAAGATAGGAAGCAGAGGTTAAGAATAAATGGTCAGTTTTCACAATGGAGAGAGTTAAATAGTGGGGTCCCCCAAGGATTGGTACTGGGATCTGTGCTGTTCAACCTATTCATAAATTACCTGGAAAAGGGGGTGAGCAGTGAGGTGGTAAAATTTGCAAACACAAAATGATTCAAAATAGTTCAGTCCAAAGCTGATGGCGAAGAGTTTCAAAGGGATCTCAAAACTGGTGATGGGGAAACAAAATGGTAGATGAAAGTCCATGTGGATAAGGGCAAAGTAATGCACATTGGAAAAAAAATAATCCCAACTATACATACAAAATAATGGGGTCTAAATTAGCTGTTACTGCTCAAGAAACAGAACTTGGAGTAGTCATGGATAGTTCTCTGAAAACATCCACTCAGTGTGCAGCAGCAGTTAAAAAAGCAAACCGTGTGAGGACCTATTAGGAGAGGAATAGATGATCAAATAGAAAATATCCTAATGCTGCTATATAAATCCATGGTATGCCTACACCTTGAATACTGCGTTCTGTTCTGATTCCCCCCAAAAAATATTAGAATTGGAAAAGATGCAGAGAAGGGCAACAAAAATCATTAGAAGGATGGAACATACCAGGAGAGATTAAAAAGACAGGCTGTTCGGCTTAGAAAAGAGACATTTAAGAGGGGATGTGATAGAGGTCTATAAAATCAAGAATGGTATGGAGAAAGTGAATAGGGAAGTGTTACCCCTTCAGGTATCCTGAGAACTAGGTGTCACCTGATTAAATTAATTGGCAGCAGGTTTTAAACAAGCATAAGGAAGTACTTCACACAATACACACTCAACCTGTGGAACTCATTGCCAGGGGATGTTGTGAGGACCAAAAAAGAATTAGGTAAGTTCATGGAGGATAAATTCATCTGTGGCTATTCACTAAGATGGTCAGGGATGCAACCCAATGCTCCGGGTGCCCTAGATCTTCCATAGCCAGAAGTTGGGACTAGATGATGGGGATGGATCACTTGAAATTGCTCTGTTCTGTTCATTCCTTCTGAAGCATCTAGCATTGGCCACTGTGGGTGACCAGATGCTGAGCTAAATGGGCCCTTGGTCTGACCCAGTATGGCTATTCATATATTCCCCCTTCTTCCCCAAAAGTCCACTGGGTTTTAGTAAAGGGTGAGAGGAATTTTTTTGTTTCTCCTGTAACATTCTGATGGAAGGTGCTAATCACCTTACAAACATTAAGATTCAAAGCCTGTGAGCTAGGATAGGCCTTGTCTCCATTTTACAGCTGGGGAAACCAAGGCACAGAGTGGCTTTGACTTGTCCAAGTCATACATCAAGTCAGCTGGGAGCAGAACCCCAGCATCCTAGCCCCCACTTCCCTGCTCTAGCTTGTAGACAGTTTAAGCTAAGACACCTATCTTATTACCTAGGCACCTTAGTATCTTAGTCTGGCCTGGCCTTCAGAATAGTTTCTGATTGAGATGTTATCTAACCACCGGTCTCTTTCATCAAGACAAGCGGAGTTCGCAAAGCTTTCCTCAGAGCTGCCAACCAAAAGAGAGCAGATCAGTTTGAGCTGGAAGACTGACCTGAGCCCCTCTTTGGGGCTCTGCCTAGGAACTGATGGTTCTGGTTAAAATGGAGCATCACCAGCGGGGCAGCCTCCCAGACCACTTAAAGGGAAGCCTTGAAGTCTACACACCATGAGTCTAAGCACAAACCTTTGTATTAGCTCCGGCTGCACTCGGCCAGGTTCCCGCTGCCTGGAGGAAAGGGGCATGACAAAGGTTCAGTATGGAGAATGAGAAGATCTGGCACTCCAGGGGTGCATGGGCGCGATGGCTGGAGTGCAGGAGCTCTTGCCATGATTTGCATTCCCTAATGCTACTCAGTGCCTCCTCACTATACTATTGTACAAACCATGGCAGCTCAGTGCTAGGAAGTTTCCATTTGCATCCCCTCGCTCTGTTACCCTCCCTTCATGGGGCTCAGCTTGTGGTTGCAGGACCAAGCCGTGGATCTTCTGTTTCTCTCCTTTTTCATCCGGCCCCTTTACCTTTTTGATACCACTATTGAAATTCCTCACTGTGGTCTCTAGGCTACCAGAGGCCTCTCAGCTTTCAATGAGCAAATACCGAGCAGTGCCAGGGAACTATAAAAGTCAGCTCGCAGGCTTGTGTTAGATCCACAAAAGGGCTGGTGCCTTCTCCAGAGAACAAAGTGTCAGTGTGTTTAGTGCGTTGTGTGTTGGACAGTCCAGAAAAGAATGTGCCTGTAAGACAGGAGGCCCTGCTGGAGTTGCTCTAGGAACTTTTTTCCAGGGGAGTGGGGGCATGAATCATGTTAGAAGAAAACACTTGCTGGGAGCGTGGTCCAGTGTCTGAAGCGGGGTGCTGGGATTCTATTTCTGCCTCTGTGACATCAGGCAAGTCACTTCCCCTCACTGTGCCTCAGTTTCCCTATCTGTAAAATGGGGATAAACCCTTCTACCTCCTAGATGTGATGTGAAGGTGCTGCTGCTATTTGTATAGCAATGAGAACCTCCTAGGGAAGGCGATATGCATGTGCCTGATTTTCAGAGATACTGAGCATACTTTGACCACTTAACTGTCATTGGGGTTGCTTAGCACTCATGAAAATAGACCCCATTATTCCTCTTGTGCAGCAAGAGCAAAACAGACCCCCTCTCATCAAAGCATCTCGAAGCACTTTGTGCCGTTGCTGTCATTAATTGACCCTCCCTTCATCACTTGGGAGACAGGTAAGGAATTGCTACCGAGGTATCACCACCCGTAGGCTAGAACACTGACCACGTACACAGCAAGGAAAGAACATTCCTATGTCCAATTGAATCAGCAAGTGTCATTTAGCAAGGCAAGGGGCAGTTATCGGCATTAGAAGAGGGCCAGGGTCAGTTTTGTATTTATATGTTGGTGATCAGGACCCCACTGTGCTAGGCACAATAGAAACACACAGATTCCTGCCCCAGCCATTTTGCAGTCTGAGTAGACTAGACAGACAGAGAGGGGAAAAGGCACGAGGGAGCAACTTGCTTAGGATCACCCAGCAGCAAGCCAGTGGCCAAGATGTGAACATAACCACATCTCTTGACTCCTAGTGCAGTGCCCTACCCACTAGACCACACTGCTTCTTCATAATAGAAAGCTCCAAAGGTGTCACTATTTTGAGCCTGGTTTTAATAAAAGCTTCTGGCTGAGAATGTCGGTGAGCTTCCATCCCCAGAGCAGCGCCCACAGCACTCGCCATTACTAGCATGTTAGTTGGGGGAGGGAGGGTCACCGTTCAGCATAACCCCCTGCTCACTTGGGTCGGCTGACAAACCTCCCCCAAGCACCCTCCAGTTTGCAGCAAAACAGGGCCCAGCTGGTTGGCCTGCACGATGGTCCAAGCCACATCCATTCCATCAGACGGACCTGTCTGACTGCCCTTGTTTGTGGGCTTGAGCTGACATCCTGCTGCCTCCTCGCTTTGAGTTTTGTGGTGTGGAATTTAGCTACCAAATGTTCTGGGATTACCCTCCACCCTGTCAATCATTCCTCTGAAAACCAACATGGTGGGGAATCAAGTATCAGAGGGGTAGCCGTGTTAGTCTGAATCTGTAGAAAGCAACAGAGGGTCCTGTGGCACCTTTAAGACTAACAGAAGTAGTGGGAGCATAAGTTTTCACGGGTAAGAACCTCACTTCTTCAGATGCAAGTAATGGAAATCTCCAGAGGCAGGTGGGGAATGACCAATCTTTACTCATTTGCTCTGAAAGGCCCTGATCCAGCAAAGCATTTAAAACACATGCTTCCCTTTAAAATCACAGTAGTTCAGCAGATTTCAAGGGGCCTGCTTGTGCCTAAAGTTAGAAGTACGGTGCAGAAGAGGACTACCTCTCTAGGCCCTATGGCCCCAATCCAGCAGATTCCCGTCCCCACGTTCCTCTTAACTGAGCTGTCCAGTTTGAGCTCTTCACATCTCTTCTCATCTGCCAGTCCTTTGAGCATTTCTCTTGCTCTTCTTTGACCATCCAATTTACCCACATTTTTATGTGGTTGCATGTTGCCTAGCACTGAACCTTGTATTCCAGGTTCAGTCACAACAGAGCTGCAGACAGAGGGACCATCGCAACCATTCTGCTTGGCATAATGCCTGTTCATAGCCAGCCCAAAACTACAGTCATCCTTTTGGCAGCCACATGACACTACAAACTCTTTCCGGACCCGTTTGGGGGGGTCTGGTTGGAGACATGCTTGCTCTCTTCATAGCATGGTCTCCACCTCTTTGCTCAGGCTGGAATGACTTTGACCCAGGTCTGGGAAACACACAAAGTCCTTGGCGTTCTCCCCAGGGGCCTTCTGGGGAATCTCTTGGGTTGGGGAGGGCACAGAGTTGTCGGACGCAGAGGAGCTCGGGATATATCCCAGCAGGCTGGTGTGTGGGGACAGCGGCAGGACCCGGTGCTTGGCGCTCTGCTGCATCCCTGCCCCTGCCGGCCCCCGTCCGGCGATGCTCATGCTGACGCTGTTGGTGGTGTGTGACACCAGCCCACCGTAATAGCAGCTCCCCCCCGTGCTGGTGACGCGTGTTTTCTGCTTGAAGTCCAGCGCCAGGCTCCTCCGGAAACGGGCTTTCTTAATCTCCGCCTGCACCTGAGGGAGACAGCCGGCCTATCAGGGCAGGGCAGCGGAACAAGACAACGGCGCAGGCATTGCCAGCCACCAGGTCTCTTGGCACACACCTCACAATACCCCCGGCCTGAGTACAGAGATGGCAATAAGATTCCAGGGGCTCCCGGTGGGATGTGGTGTGGAGAAGGGGTCAATTCCCTGCAGCCCCACCCATCTCCTCAGTCTCTGCTCCATCCATCCCTTCCATACTACACTGAGGGAGGGGGTTACTCAGGGGATCTCCCTCCCACGCTGGTGACCAGGCGGAGGCTGGTCAGCTGACTCAGCCAGTGCAGCGTTCAGGCCTGCATCCCACGCTGGGTGCCACATCAGCAAGCGAACATCAGCACCACAGCGCCAGAGAAAACACTGCAAGGAGCTGAGCACCTCCAAGGAGGAGCCGACGGCCTTCATCACCCATTGGCTGCGGATCAAAGCAGGCACTCGGCTCCAGAGAGCTCAGTGTGGGTCCAATCTCACTCCCATCGATGGCCATGGGCACAGGTTTGGGGCCAGGGTGAACTCAGGAGTGTTCTCCAGCCAGGCAGCCAGTCTGGTGTTTCCGTTCACACTGAGTGAATTGCATGCAGCTGGATGGCCCCCAGTTAATGGCCCAGGGGACTAGACCTCTTCTCCCGCAGACCAGGCACCGTATGGGCAGTGGCAGCAAACACGGGCCTTAGGCTGCCTGGCTAACTTGACTCACCTCTGTTCCCGCTTGATCTCCTACAGGGCTGGAGGGGGGAACTCCACCTCCAGAGCCCTACAGTCCTTAGCCTGAGACTATCAGCAAGGGGGCCAATGAGGGCCAAGTTAGAGTGAAATACACACTAGCCCCAGTACGTCCTGATGCTCTGCAGGTCAGTGCAAGTCGAGGGCAGTTTCCCTCCTGCTCCATGAGGACTGTGCCGAGTTACTTAAGGGTCAAAGGTTACTTCACAATCTGTTCCAAGGGCAGGGGTTCTACAAGGTCAGAGGGAAAATGAGCTCCTCCCCCCCCAACAGCCCCAGAGGGAGAAATCCCATGGCTCCCCTTGGGCTTAGGATAGTAGCTCTGATCTGCGCTTCCCACAGCCCAGGCTGAGCTCCCCCCTAAGATGACGGGATGGGAAAGGCACCATGTACCTACCAGAGCCAGGAACCCGCTGCAGGGCTGAGCCCATCTCACTTACCTCCCCATTGCAAAAGCAATAGATAAAAGCCACAAAGAAACCCTGCCGAGAGACCGAGAAAGAGACAGATTTCACCTGGGGGTGCTGGAAACAAGCTCCCAGCATGTGCCCAGTGCCCCTCACTCCCTGGCAGGTCCAGAGAGCTCAGGGCTCCAGGCACCTTGGCCCCCATTTCTATTTGTTTTATGCACATCTGTGGCCAGTGCACTGGGACAACTGCCCCACTCGGCCCCCCCATGGCTTTCTCCCCACTCCGTGCACCGGTCCCAGCTTGTTTAGCAGACCAGCCCTTCCACAGGCATCATCTATGCAGGGCAGCTGCAGCCAGACTGTGGTGCACCTCCCAGAGGGGAGCTCTGTCACCGGGTGGAGATAAAAGGAAGCCTCCAGAGATGTAAAGAAAGAAGGGAGATGCCTGCTTCTCCCAGTCCAGGGCAAATGGCTGGACTTCCAAGGAGCTAGGTTGGAGATGGTGAATGAGGGCTGCGGCCAGCCTGAGTTATCAGCACGGTCCCTAGGAGGAGGGCTGTGGGACCCCTCAATCCAGGAGAGAACAAGGGTTGGATGCGAGGGGTTAAGGAACAGCTTCGTTAATACACTGTAAGAGACTTAATAAAAGAGACCCATAAAGGGGGAATTGGGCGAAGCTCTTACAGGTGCTAGATGAGGGAGCTGAGGGCAGTGCACCTGCAGGGCTGTGTTGCGCCCCAGGGAGGCGCCCTGCGATGCTCCTATCACAGGCTCCAGGAGAAGCACTGAACAGCTTGGGAGCCCCAGCAGGACACTGAGGGGGGCTTTCCAAGGTGCCCATAAGCCATGAGCACGTGGGAAGCGAAGGTGCCTTGCAGGGTCCCTCAGAACGCGCCTACCTAGTGCTACCTCGATCTGCCCTGTGAGGCGCTTGGCAATCTGTCTGCCTTTGGAGCCAGCGCTGGACCATGCGGAGAGCTGGGTGAGAGCAGGAGAGCTCCCCAGGATCTGCAGTCCTAGGCAGACGTACCTGGGAGGAGTTGAACAGCATCTCGTAGTGCATCTGTATTTGCCATAAGACGCCGGAGACTTCAGTATAGGGCATTGCCATGAACACCACGTAATGGACCCCAAAGAGTGGCATCAGCACCAGGGTGGACTTCAGCAGCTTCCTGAAAGGTAAAACCATTCCCCAGCTTTGTCTGCGGCCTCTCTCTCTAACCCTCTCTCCTCAGCTTTTCAGCCACCGCCTAGGATTTATCCTACAATATCCTGGATAAAATAGTAACAACCTTACATTTCTTATAGCATTTTTCCTCCCCAAATCCTCTTGGCAAGTACTTCACCTGCCACTGCAAGGCAGCCACCTCCCAGGCGGAACGTGGCAGCTGATTGACAACACGCAGCAGCAACAGACGACAGTTTATGGTCAAGAAAGGAAATGAACCCTGTCTCCAGATGAAACTGCAGGGAGGTGGGATTAGGGGAAAAAAAGACTAAGATGCTGAGGCTGCCCCTAATCTCACAAAGAGGGCTCTGGGTTATTTAATGCCCATGCGTGTTCATTATGGCACAGTGCCCCCCCAGCAGCTGATGCACTGGGTCAGAGAGCACTAGCACCACTGGGTTTTCCTTGCCATCGCCCATTGCGTACTTATCTCGGGAGCGGGGCTGAGTTTCCAGTCCAAGGCAAGATGGCTGCACTTCTGTGGTGCACCTGACCCAAACCCTAAGTGGCGCTATTTGTAGCGAAATAAAAAGCTTTGGGCTGCATTGATCTCAGGGGTGTGATATTTGCGACAGCAAAAAGTTACAAAGCACCTCGTTCTTCAGGGGAAAGCAGATTGGCTGTGGGGGCTGGGAAAGAGTCACGCCTCCGTTTGCCCTGAATAAAAATGTATTGTTCAGGTGGCTGAGTGGGCATTTCCGCCCCCCTCGCAACCTATTCCTGAGGCCTCATCTATTGGCCAGAGCTGGAGGCCGGATGCTACCTGGCAGTGGATAGGACACAGTGTGGGAGACTGAGGTTCTGTTCTTGCCTCTGCCGTTTGCCAGCAGGGTGACCTTGGCCAAGTCAATGCCCTTCTGTAGAATGAGGAACAGAGATCCTGACTTCCTTTTTAACGCACTTTAAGATCCATGCACGGGCCGTGCTATGTTAAGAGCCAACTATTAGTACTATTTCCTCTCCTGCCTGCACCATATTCTGGGCCGAGATGCTATTTACGCTAAAGCAGAAGGTTCATCTCTGTTAGTCAATTGGCAGCGGCACATGGCCACTCACCTGTACTGCTGCCGAGGGTCTAGCTTCCCTGTGTTTGTCTCCCAGAGCTTCGACGCCAGAACCCGCACGATGTTGAGGAAGAGGAAGAAATTCACCTGCCGACACACACACCCACAATCACCTTACGAGCCACACACGCAGAATGTGGCCAGCGAAGGGCTCGTCCGGGCAGGAAAGTGACCAGCGTAACTATTGCAGCTGTTGCCGACTGTGTGTCCACATGTGTCCACATATTCCAGAACAGCTATAGTGCTTTGAATTCGCACCCTCTCTTATTCCAGAATAAGTTCCCTGTGTAGACACAGCCTAAGTGATCTCCTTGAGCTACGGACTGCATATAAATGTCCTCAGGGAGGTTCTTCTATTCACTGTCAAGATGAAAGGAAGGGCCTGATTCTCATCTTTAGATGTATATTTAGACTGAAGGCTCAAATCCTGCACTTACACCAGTGCAATGGGAATGCTACCAAATCGCAGTGGTGGTGTCTGGCACTCCCTTTGCACCCATGTAAGTGACTGTACACACACTGGGGCAACAAAGAATCAGGCCACAATGTTCTTGGACATAAACTCCGTGTCTGGGTGGCTAATAACCCTCCTCGTTATTAGGATTGAAAATGATCCCTCGTTCGATAGTCTTGTTTGTCACACAACTGGGATGGTGAACCCTGAAGTGGCCACGTCTGTGAAAGCTTCTGGTTACGAAGCCTCCGTGTGTGGCTCAGAGCCCTAAACGGCACCTCTTTCAAATATAAATGAAACAGCGATAAGAATTTTCTCAGGGTAAATAAACCTGCAACATGCACAACTTCTAACCACGAGAGAGTGGGACACCTGCCCATTAAACGGAGAACATGGGCTCAGTCCTGTTAGGGATGATGTGCTTCAGCAAGCGTGTGATTAAGGGCCAGGTTTAGAAAGGTCTCTAGGCGCTGAAGGATGCAGATAAGTGCTAAGGGTGGGGTGGGGGTGTACAAAAGTCCCCAAGCAAGTTAGGTGCCTATCTGTATCTTTAGATTTATATTTAGACTGATCCTCAATGGTGCTTAGATGCTCAACTCCCATTGATTTCAGTGGCAGTTAAGCTCCTATGAACCTTTGTAAATCTGGCCCTACATGCTTTGTTGAATCAGGCCCCAGGGATCAGCATCTCTCAGGACTGAGCCCTGTAAGCGTATGTCTACGTTACCCGCCGGATCGGCGGGTAGTGATCGATCTACCGGGGATCGATGTATCACATCTCGTCTAGACGCGATAAATTGATCCCCGAACGTGCTCCCCATCGAATCCGGAACTCCACCAGGGCGAGAGGCGGAAGCAGAGTCGATGGGGGAGCGGCAGCCATCGATCCCGCGCCGCAAGGACATGAAGTAAGTCAATCTAAGTCGATCTAAGATACATCGACTTCAGCTATGCTATTCTCGTAGCTGAAGTTGCTTATCTTAGATCGATCCCTTCCTCCCCCGCCCCCAGTGTAGACCAGGCCTAAGAGATGACAAAGCAGACATTGCCTAGATACGATGGCAAACGATGCATGGATTGGAGAGAGGAGATTAGCCCATTTCTATATCTACTGAATCCAGCTGGGTTTTTTAGGTGACTGGGATTGGGACAAGTCTGCCGGAGAATTCTTACCACAATGGCTGCTAAGATAGGGACTTGATAAATCCACTTCATATTCCCAGCGCTGAGGTCCCAGCATCTGAGGAGACCAATAAGAAATGCTTTGGAGAAACCTGAAATAAGGGGTGAGGAAAATAGCCCGTTGATGGCTCCCCCCTTTCCATCTTGGACCGAGCCTGGGCGGGAGGAAGGCTGATCCTACAGCTGGGGTGATTCTGCCACACACGTTTGCTCCCCAAAACATAACCAATGAGAGTCACGTATGTTACTTTAAAAAAAGTCAACAAAATCCAGATCCTGGGTCAGATCTCTCCCATGGCAGAGCTCTGTTTTTTTTATAAGTAGTTTAAAAATTAACATCAGACTTCCTCAGAACGTCTTGGCCAACTCTTTATTTTTAAAACTCTTAGGTACAAGTTATCTAGATCTGGTTACTTTAAAAAGTTTTATTTTAGTGGATACCTTTTAACATCCTCCTTACTGTATTTCATCATCCTTATATGATATGAAAACATCATCTAGTTTTATTCTAAATACAAACCAAAAATATTTATTGAACACCTGCCTTTTCTACATCGTTACTTAAAATATTATCCTAATTTTGTTCAGATTCCTTTTGTTCCTGACATGTTTAAAATATTCCTTTTTATTCTCCATAACCCTGTTAGTCATAGATTTTTTGTTGATACCTTTAGCTTCCCTTATCAATTGCCTGCATTTTTAACCTTCTGATATGTATATGTTCTAATCTCCCTCTCCTCCATAAAAGCCTCAGTCTAACAATTCAGTGATTTGGTCATCTGCAGATTGTAACCACCCAATTCAATAGGATCACACAGAGAGATTTGCACTACAGGCCAGTTCTCACCCTCCCAAATAAATGGTCCTTTGGAAAAGAAGTTGAACCTACGTACTGTGTATCCGCCAGAGAGGCCCTGACACTGGCCCAAACAGACACAAATACAGCCGGGAGACCTGGAGGGAAACAGAACAGGCAGTATGGTTGAAGCATCAGGTTTGCAAAATGAGCCAATGCCAGGAATTTAGGTGCCCTCTCCTAGCTGGAATCAGAACTTCTGACCTGCGTGACATATGCCCTGCACTGCTTAGAATAGATTCTCCTTTACGGCTTGTCTACACAGAGATTTAATGTGTGTCAAACCGGGGTGCGACTCCACAAAGTACTCTCTTGCAGTGCACTAACTAGCCATGTGGACCCTGCTACCATGCACTACAAATGTCACAGTGCGCTTCGATGCACCGCAGCTCCCAGTCAGCCTGGCAGGCGGATGCACTTCTGGTGGCAGTGGTGTCTGTGCTTACCCCAGCCGATGATGGTGAGGGCCCACAGGTAATTCTTGTTGGAGAGGAAGGCCATGAAGATCAAGCTGTGCAGGTAGAGCCCCTCCACCAGAATCCAGTAGTGGTTGGTGGCCAGGAAATAAAGGAAAAGGGTCACAACCACCTTGCAGCCCACCTGTGGTCATGGAGAAATGGAAACCACATTAGGGTCTCAATACCTCTACACGTCCCGCCACGCCTGAGAGATCAGGGCCATGATCCTAGACAGGGAGGCCCCCTCGCTACTCTCGTTTAGGTCCTGCCTGGCAGCGGTTACTCTGGCTTTGACCTCTGACCCTTCTGCATGAGACAGTGTAGGGAGGAAGTTGTCGGGGTAGGAATGGGGGAAGTTCCCACCCACTAAGAGGTTGGAGTGGAGGCGGAGGGGCCGGCACAAACCCAGTGTTGTGAAAGAGCACGCAATCCGGCAACTAAAGGGTCATCTGCACTCGGTCACGTAGCTCGTGGCTTTATTGGAACACCATGTATGTGCTGTGTTCCTCTTAGCTGGAAAGGCAAGGGCCAACTTGCGTAGCTGTCGCCCCTCCCCCGCCAGCCCCTTAAGGGTTAACAGAAGCCTTTTAGGCCATATCAGGGCACTGGCTTCCCTGAGCTGTGCTGAGCGCTACTGTGAAGGACAGCGGGCAGCTGTGCTGGTCTGCCCTCTCCTTGCTCATTAATTCACCCTTTTGTTAAAGCGGGAGCTGCAATCCTCCACACTCCTCTCTTGCGAAATAATAGACACCGCTGCATCTCTCTGCCTCCCTGGGAGAGATTGTCCCCCCGCAACCCCAGCCCCTGTACAGACACTGCTTCAGTGGCGTACTGGGGCGGCCAAGGCACTGCAGAAGGCGGGGGAGATATTCCCTCAGACTCACGCAAAGTGCAGGACAGTAGCAGGTGATCCTATATTGTCCCTCCAAGAGCCCAAAATGACACAGCCCAGGTAAAGCTGCCATAAATTAGAGCGACCCCAGAGGATGCTCTAATTTATAGTGGGGGCTGCACTGGCAGAATCTGGACAGCTCAAAAGTAGCTTAAAGCCACTTCTCCCCACCCACTTCCTGTCCTACACCTTCCTCCACGAGGTGCAGCCCAGAATCAGGCCTCCCCAAATCTCTCCTCACTGCACCAGGAGTCCTAACACCCTTTTCCCTCCCCTTTATTCCTTGGGTGCTTGGGGTAAATTAAGAGGGAAGATGAGTCTTTCAACTACTTGCCAGCTGGGTGCGGTGTCCCAGAAAGGGGCCCAACTCGCCCTTTAAATCATCCACTCGCATCTTCTCCAGCTCCTCGGGCAGCGAGCCGGAGTAAAGCACCACATCCTTCACGAAGATGCTGGCGGCCCGGCAGATGAAGGAGGCGAAGAGGTGAATGTGGATGTAGTTCCGGGTGCAGTGCAGACGCCTACCCCCAGGAGAGGGTGGATCAGTGACAAACACCCGCCCAGTCGGCCATGCCTCAGTTACCAACAGCTGCCTGTCATCGAGCACCTCACGAAGCAGCGGAGGGACTGAACCAGGAGCCGTGAGGCTCAGTGCATTCGGGGACATGGAGAGGGGTCAGAACCAAGGTTTTGGGGCTGGCCCATTATAAATATAGGCCCCATTTATAAAAGCTGGATCTGGATTGAGCTTTGCATGTCAAGCCCCCAGAACGTAGGGCTGTTTGGCTCTGGCCGCCTGGCTCAGCTCTGTGAGAAATGCAGAATAAAATGGATCCGGATAGTTCTGGACTTTAGGAAATGGTCTGTGGTTTGGCCTGAGACTTGAGCCACCGTTTGGGTTGGGCTTTCTTTGATCTAATCTGGTTGCCCATCCCTGGTGGCTGGTGACTCTGTGTGGGGCTCTCCTGGAACACTGGGTGAGTGCAGGGGCTAGAGGATGAAAGGGAAGTGGTCGATTGCTCCTTCTTACTTGAAGTAGCAGAGGATGCACACGGCAACAATGAGGGAGACCAGGGAGATGGAGTAGCCGATGGTGTACATCATGTGCAGGCGGTCAAACACTTCCTGGAAGGGAAGGACACAGGATGGTCAACAGCCCCGTGCTCACAGCTACATCACAGTAAGCAAAGTAGTACGTGCAGAGCCCTAACGTACCCTACTGGCTTGGACAGCGGAGATGGCCTCCAGGTGAGACCAACCTGGCACATCTACTAGCTCAGCCATGGAAAGGTGATTTCTAGCCAAGGCCAGCTCAGCACAGCTCCTACCTGCTCCGCCCAAGGGAGGAGCTCTGGTTTCTGGACAGCAGGGGGCAGACACAATGAGCCCGCTTCCCATCCCCCACTCCTCCCCAAACTGCTGGGGGCAGGGGAGGAAATGAAAACCAGAGGTGGGGGAAGGCGAAGAGTAGTTGGCGGGGTGGAATCAGCAAGCTGCTCCCTTTGGCTGGAGGAAGATGAGCAAATAGAAACTCCCACCAGCACATGGGCATTTAATCGGGGGGGGGGGTGATGCGCACTGGGCTTGGTGCAGAGTCTGGAGCTGCCTCTATCCCCCTCCAGTAGAAGGTTGCTTTGCTGCCAGAGGTCATCCTGAGCTCAGGGGCTTCCCCAGTCTCCAGCGGCGCCTCTCCTCAGTTACCCCACCCCACGTCCCTTCCCTCTGGCTGTAGTTCACCTTCTCTCGGCTCCGGCGCTCGGGGGTGAGAAACTCGGTGCATTCCGTGTAGTTCGCCCACGTCTTGTTGATGTTGAGCGCTAGCTCCCAATTTCCATAGGCATCACAGTGTCTGTAGGCGTGGCCTGAAAACGGGGACAGGGTCAGGGCAGTTGGACCTCCAAGAAACCTAACGGGCCAAGCCACTGCAGAGCAAATCATAGGACCATCTAGATCATAGGACCATCTAATCAATAGACCATCTAAATCATAGGACCATCTAATCAATAGATCATCTAGTCCAGTCCCCTGCACTTAAGACAGGACTAAGTGTTATCTATTCTAGACCATTCCTGACAAGGTGTCTGTCTAACCTCTTCTTAAAAATCTCCAATGGCAGAGATGCCACAACCTCCCTAGGCAATTACCACCCTGACAGGAAGTTTTTCCCTACAGTCCAGCCTAAACCTCCCTTGCAATTTAAGCCCATTGCTTCTTGTCCTATCCTCAGAGGTGAACGAAAACAATTTTTCACCCTCCTCCTTGTAACAGCCTTTTAATCCCATGTTCCTGCAACAATCCATGGCTCCAGACCGCAGGTGGGATTGAACCGCCAACCACAACCACACACCCCAATCACTGTTAGCTGTTAGAGACAGCAGCGGGCTGCGACAGTTGCCAGGGGCTGAGTGCTAGGGAGAGACATGCTCAGATGCACTAATCCAGGATAATACGCTTAGGGGTTGCTCATCCCTGTTAACTCACTAGGACTGGTCTGTTAGCCTGTGCTCATCAAAGCACCTTGTCTGGGATGTTCACAGGGTGAACTTCGAGTGATTCGAGCTACTCTCTCGGAGACGCCTTTGAAAACCAGCCGTTGAACTGGCAACGCCAGTGAGCCAAAGCTGGGGCCGACAGGGATGTTTTCCAAGTGTACCTTTATGGTTGAAGTCGTAGATGTACTCTGGGCACGGGACCGACACCTGTTGGCTTGGGGAGCCCTCGGGCCAGCAGACAATTCCGTCCCATTCCGGGAAGCAGCTGGCATCTAGCCAATAAGCAAAGACGCGGCTCATGGTTGGTATCATTATTATTTCAGGTTTATATTGCATGCTATGAGCACAGCCAGCTTGGGCCCCCTGATGCTAGGCGCTGGACAAACATAGTAAGCGGCAAGTCCTGCTCCGAAGTGCTTAGGGTGTAACTAGACAAGATGGAGCAGCGAGACAAGGCAAACAAGCAGGCTGGGGTGGGGTGGGAGAGATAGGATAACAAATAAATAGCAGTAATCCCAGCTCACCTCCTGCCTGCCCATTAGCAGGCTGTCCTTTCCTCGGTGTGTGTTCTTTAATTTTGCATTAGTACGGCCGTGAGAAAGATCAAGGAGCCCCGCCAGCCTTGCTAGGCAGAACTGACTGAGCACATGCAATGTGCCATGCCGGACTAGTCCTCTGAAGCACCTGGCCCAGCGTCTTGCCTCCAGCAGAGGTTAGGGTTTGAAGTGTATACACGGCCGTCCCTATCCATACACAAAGTACGCAGCTGCGTAGGGCCCCAGGAAACTTGGGGCACCACATTTCATGGTGTCCTAGGCAGCTGCGTGCTGCTCCAGCCCCTGCTCCGCCTCTTCCCCATGGCTCCCACCCCTGCTCCGCCCCAGCTCCATCCCCACCCCGCCCCTTCCCACCCCTGCTCCGCCCCAGTCCTGTCCCCACTCCCCTGAGGACTGCTGCAGGGTCAGGCCTGCACTCACTGGCAGTGGGAAGTGCAGTGACCCGGTGCACTCCCAGTGAGTGCCGGGGAGTGGTTCCCCCGTTCCCCCCAAGCCAGCTCCCCCCGCAGTGGCCTGGGGCCAACCCCCCCACAGAGGCCTGGGGCCCACCCCCCACTGGGGGGCTCAGTAGGGCCCCAGAATGGCTAGGGACGGCTCTGTGTATACACCACATGGCAGCACCTTGCACCACAAGCTAATTCACCTGGCTAACTCTAGCCTCCACATGCTACTGCCCTGGGTACCGGGTGCTACAGACCAGCTCACTAGAAATGACCCAGCCCAGGACCCTTCCGGATGCTGTAGGTGTCTTATACAGAAACACTGGTTCCTAGGCAATTACTGCAGGCAGGGAGGTATCGCAGCACATCTGCTTACAAGCATCTCACGCCGATGAGGGAAAGGCCCCCAGCAGGACACCCCCTTGCGGTGGTTTGTTTGATGTATATAAATGTGGCGTCGCAACTGGTGATTTCAGGATGAGGACGGCAAGCTGCAGATGGCCAGCCTGGCATTATTGTTATTTATTTGTATCATCGTGGCAGCTAAGGGCCCTGATTGCATTGCGCTCGGTGCTGTACACTAACACAAAAAGATGGTCCCTGCCCTCAAAGAACCTGCTGTCTAAAGAACCTGACCCAGAGTTCACTGAAGGTGATGGACAGATCCCCACTCACTTCCGAGGGCACGGAGTAAAGCCCCCGGGTGAAATCCTGCCTTCAACAGGAGTTTTGCCGCTGACTTCAACAGAGACTGGATTTGCTCTGCGTGGTTTAACCAGCTTTCTCGGCACTGGCTGAGCACAAAGGACACAAACTGGGATGGTACCTTTGATTTTCTCCAGCTGGGCTTTGACGTTGGTTTGACATTTCTCCTTCGCTTCACCCAGCAGATAAATCTGCTCTTCCTTGGTGAGGACGTCGTCCGTGTCAACCTGCCGAGCCAAAAACAAAGAGACAGGGGCTGCAGTCATTGTGCTACCTCGGGGCGGTTTGTAGAGGGAACAGTCAAAGCTTTCCAAGGTCTGGGCTACACTACAGAGCTAGGTCGACGCAAGGCAGCTTATGTCGACCTCACTCTGGAAGTGTCTACATTTAAATTTCACTCTTGCTGACGTAACTGCCCCGCTACACCGACTTAATAACTCCCCTCCACAAGCAGCATAGAGTCAAGGCAACATTGCTTTCGGGAGTCGTCCCGCAATGCCCCACACTGACAGGGGGCCATGTCCTGCCCTCCAAGTCCCCTCCGTCCCAGCTCCCTGGGACTTGGCTGGCAGGACACTGTATGAGTGTAAGTTACGTGGCTTGATAAGAGAAACACGAGTGTTATTAATATTGTTGTTAATTATTTGTATTACTGCACTAGGTAGGCATCCCAGCCACGGCCCATCATCCCATTGCACTAGGCGCGTCTCAAACCCAGAACAAAATGCCCCAAAGAGCTTCCCAACTAAGTACAGAGCCAGACACAACCATACAGTAACCAAAGCCAAGTGCCACGTACGTAGCACTGCCAGGAGCCCAGACTCAGTGGCTAATTGCATCTCTCTAGTTAGCCAGTCTTCTGTATTTCTAAACAGCGAGAGACACCGAGCAATAAAGGAATCTCAATACCCCCCCCCCCAAAAAAAACCCATCCATTCTTTGTTTTCAACTTCAGAACATCATGTCCTCTGGCTATCGCCAGGCCTTACTCAACATGACGCTTGTGGCTGTGATTCTGCGTTAGCCTGCAGTGGAAACGCTGTGTGGTTTGAATCTTTTGTAACTCATAGAGTCAGTGATAGGGTTTAAGGCCGGCGGGGACCTTGGGTGGATTGGATGGACTATAAGGTGGATAGAAAGCTGGCTAGATCATCGGGCTCAACGGGTAGTGATCAATGGCTCTATGTCTAGTTGGCAGCCGGTATCAAGCGGAGTGCCCCAGGGATCGGTCCTGGGCCGGTTTTGTTCAACAGCTTCATTAATGATCTGGATGATGGGATGGATTGCACCTTCAGCAAGTTTGCGGATGACACTAAGCTAGGGGGAGAGGTAGATATGCTGGAGGGTAGTGATAGGGTCCAGAGTGACCTAGACAAATTGGAGGATTCAGCCAAAAGAAATCTGATGAGGTTCAACAAGGACAAGTGCAGAGTTCTGCACTTAGGAAGGAAGAATCCCATGCACTGCTACAGGCTGGGGACCGACTGGCTAAGTGGCAGTTCTGCAGAAAAGGACCTGGGGATTACAGTGGACGAGACGCTGGGTATGAGTCAACGGTGTGCCCTTGTTGCCAAGAAGGCTAACGGCATATTGGGCTGCATTAGTAGGAGCATTGCCAGCAGATCAAGGGAAGAGATTATTCCCCTCTATTCGGCACTGGAGTATTGCATCCAGTTTTGGTCCCCCCACTACAGAAAGGATGTGGACAAATTGGAGAGAGTCCAGCAGAGGGCAACGAAAATTATTAGGACGCTGGGGCACATGACTTATGAGGAGAGGCTGAGGGAACTGGGCTTGTTTAGTCTGCAGAAGAGAAGAGTGAGGGGGGATTTGATAGCAGCCTTCAACTACCTGAAGGGGGGTTCCAAAGAGGATGGATCTAGACTGTTCTCAGTGGTGGCAGATGACAGAACAAGGAGCAATGGTCTCAAGTTGCAGTGGGGGAGGTTTAGGTTGGATATTAGGAAACACTATTTCACTAAGAGGGTGGTGAAGCACTGGAATGGGTTCCCTAGGGAGGTGGTGGAATCTCCATCCTTAGAGGTTTTTAAGGCCTGGCTTGCCAAAGCCCTGGCCGGGATGATTTAGTTGGTGTTGGTTCTGCTTTGAGCAGGGGGTTGGACTAGATGACCTCCTGAGGTCCCTTCCAACGCTGGTATTCTATGATTCTATGATTCTTCTATGATTCTATGACCGTTAGACCATCAAGTCTGTCTGTATAACATCGGCCACACACACCCTGCACCCCCCTCCACCAAACCCAATGAAGGAAATGGGACTCACCAGAGCCTAGGCTAGTAAGTGCCAGAGGCAGAGAGTAGGAGGGACCAAGGTGCCCGAGGCCCCAGCCGTGACAGGGAAATGATGAAGTAAAATATACCCAGATAATCCTGGCAAGTGACCCGCACCCACACACTGCAGAGGACGGTGAAAATCCCCAAGGTCACTGCCCATCTGACCTGGGGGACAATTCCTTCCTGACCCCACATATGGCCATCAGCCAGGCCCTGAGCATGTGAGCAAGAACCAGCCAGCCAAGCACCCAAGACGGAGACCGTTCGGTACCACCTCAGAGCTCACCCCTTCCTGTGTCACATCTCCAGCCGGGATCATCCCTGATGCTCCAGAGGAAGGAGATAAAAACCCTCCCAGGATACGTTGCTGATGAGTGAAAAAGCACATGAACAAACCCACTGGGGATAGACTGATGTGACGCAGAGTTACAGGTTCCACCAATCACCTTAACTGGGCAGAGCTGAATCCTTCTGCAGATCCAATGGCAGAGACACCAGCACCGTGCAAAGCCATCTGGCCTCCCTGCTCTAAAAGGTCATCCACCCACCGTGTAGGGTCAGGCACACCTCCTGGGACTTTGAACTTTTTAACAAAGGGTTAGATTATGCCCTTGTTTTACTCCACCAAGCAGGGAAGCAAGGCCCCTGCACCCCCTGGCATGGCCTACCCAGATCTTGGGACTAGTCTGAGGCAGAGAGCAGCCCCTGTTTCTGGATACACCTCTCCGGAACCACGGAGGAGAGGCAACACTTTCAAGGGCTGCAGGAGCTTATTTCCACCCCAGGACCAGACGGGAGCGAGAGTCATAACTCCTTCCTGAAGCTGCTCCTGGATCAGAGCAGTTGAGCAACGCACCTTACCCCCAAAGAAATTAACTTTACGATAACATAGAGTCCAGCCAGGCCTTCTCCCTAGGCTTGGCTGCTCATAGGGATCTCCCCCAGGACAGCTCAGCCCAGACCCTAGATCCTCCCACTCTCTAGAGAATCACTCCCATCTTCCTTATTCCTGGCTGGGATCAGCAGAGCCTGCTTAACATCTCACAGCAGGGTCTACACCAGCTGCTAAGAAAGTGGGATCCTGGGATAACCCTGAGAGCACCATGTTACTGTAAGGGATCCAACCAGCTCCGCACAGCCCTCGTCATTCATGATCACCCACCTGACTTTACCTTTGCCTCCCAATCCAACCTGCAAGAACATATGAGTTACTGGGATGTTATTACTGGAACTTGATCTGCGGTCTCAGACCTGGGGTGGTATAAGCGTTTAGCCGTGTGTTTCCCTCTGCGTCGCTCTGTTTTGTTGCATGGTGCGGTGGAAAAACAGCATCACCCCGGCTTGGTTTTAAATAGGCCACCGTTCAATTTCCCCTGAGTGCGCCCAGCGGGGCTGGTCCCAGCAACACGCATTAGGGCCTGTGCCGGAGAGAGGCAATAAAGCCTGGAGAAAATGGAAATGTTAATGAGAAAAGATAACTGGCCAGCCAGAGAGGAAATGAGGCTGCGACAGCCAAAATGAGACAAATCTATCAGAACCTTGGCCAGGCGCTGCAGGTATGAATGGCTTGTGATGGTGTCAGATAACCTTGGGTTGGACCTGGGCAAGGGAGTACGCAGACGGGTCGCTGTTCTGGCTCTCATCCTTTCTCCTGCACAATTGGCAGGAAATGGATGAGCTCGCAGAGATAAGGGAGACAGCAGCGCTGGACCCGCAATATAGAGTGGCAATTAAAGCGTCCACCTGGGCAGGGAACAGCGGCACTTCGGGAGCCCAGGAAATACCGTGTGGCCGATTTAATGGGACTTCAAGGAGAGTTGTTGCTGCATTTTTTAGTTTCCCTCTAAATCCAGGCTGCCCAGATAAGAGAGGGGAATTAAAAATGCTCCAAAGAGAGGCTCAAATATAAAGGGCTTATCATTTTCTAGGCGTGTGTGTGAGAGAGAGCGAGAGAGATCTGCCGTCAGAAAGCCATGCACAAGATGAATTCTTCCAGGACAGATTGCGGTAGCTCAGTTGTAGCTCCACCCAGCACAAGGCAATCAAAGTGAAATAGACATTCCATCCTCCCAGCTCCATGCACCACCTACAGTGATTTAACAGGGTAGCTTCCATCCACAGGGCCGTGTCTCCCAGCCAGCGCTGCCCCCTCCAGTGAATACAGCCCCATGGAGGGATGGGGAACATGCTGGGGGAGTGTCTCTCCTGTCTCTGAACCACCACCTGGAACCCGTAAACACAATCTCCCCTCCACTCCTGAGTGGAACTCAGCTCCTTGAGTCTATGAGAGTGAAGGGCCCTTAGAACTTCCCAGTGCCTGCGCAAGGAGAGCCGGACTTCGACTTTTAGTTATATCCAACTAGTAGCACTTGTGCTGAACAAGGTAAAGATCCAGAATGGAGTGGGGCTTAGCAGTTAGAGCAGGGGAGCTGCTGGGACCAGTCTGACCATGATATATCCTGCTCTACCCTGAGCACTAAGCTGTGGCCAGCATCAAGTCATCCAATTCCATTGTCCTGGGAGTCAGGACTCCTGGGTTCTAGTCCAGGCTCAGCCACAGATTCTGCGCACGACCATGGGCAAGTCACGTCGCCTCTCTGTGCGTCACTTCCCCCAGTGTGAGATGGGGCTGACTATCCCATGGTGTGAGGCTTTATGCAACCATGTTTGTAAATTGCTTGGAGATCCTGGGAGGGGTTCACATGAACGGGAGAAAGAGGCCAAAGCCCCGGCTGAGAACGGAGATGATTTCACCTTCCACGTCGCACCCGGTGACGTCTCAGCAATGGGTCTGGGGCTGTGGTGCGCAAAGCTCAGAGTGAAATTCAGCTCCCCGCTCCTCCTTGCCTTGGCAGGGTCCTCAGATGGCTTCCTGCCAGCAGATCATGCTGTCCAGGCGTTTTAGCCCATATCGATATTAAGACGTTGTTTAATTTGATTTATTTATTTAATACCCGCACTAACGACCCCTCTTTCCAAAGGGAGCAGACGCAAGACACGGGAACATAAGTGATTGCTTCGAGGCAGGAGAGAGTAAACAGGTCTTGAGCAAGCACCAGAAGTGGATGTACTCAGTGCAATTAATCTCTGGCTATAAATTAGTCTATTCAGTCATAGCCTGAGGTAGGTGGAAGGAACAAAGTGTGCTAGCGTGTGCTCCCAGTTACACGTGTGTAAATCCACAATGACTCCACTGAAGCCTACGGCGTGACACCCATGTAACTGAGAGAAGAATTTTGCCCTTTGTCTTCTATTAGCGGTTGCCACAAAAAATGTTTCCTTCGTCCCTGCTCACGCCCAGATCACACTGGCTTAAGATCAGTCCTGGACTAGTCCCGGGCTTACGGGCTGGTATCTTGAAGCTCATCACCCCTAGAAACATTGTTGTCCTTATCCCTTTGTGGAGCTGGTATTCTAGGCTTTCCTGCCCGGTGCCATGGGATCTTTAATGATCACAAGCAATCCAGATCTCGGTTTTACCTCTTATCCCAAAGACGCACCCCTAGCAGCAGGGCACCTCCTGGCAGCGTGCTGGCCCATTGAGTCAGTATCACAAACCCTCAGATTACAAACTCTTTGGACTAGGGAAGCCATTTTACGTCAGATTTTAAAAGCATGCGAGGCAGCGCGAAGAGATGCTGTGGCTATGACCTGCCAAGCCCAGAGGTGCCGGGGCTCAGCCTCGGCACAAATTAAGCCCTGGATAGGGCACTGAAAGACCTGGACTCTGTTGCTTCTCTGCTACTGACCGGCTCCTTGGCACGTCACTTCACCTCTCTGTGCCTCGGTTCCCCCTCCTACCTTTTGTCTGCCTTGTCTGTTTACATTGTGAGCTCTTTTGGGGAGGGACTGTCTCTCACTGTGTGTTTGTACAGTGCCTAGCACAACGGACGACCCTGATCTCAGTTAGGGCCTCTAGGTGCGACTGTAATATAAATCATAATAACATATAGCCCTATATAAACAATTAATAATATTGACTTGTGGGGGGAGAGTGCCACCCGCTGAATCACCAAGAGCTTTCTATGGAGCACCAGATTTTCTCTGGAAATCTCCAGCCCCAAAATACTGACCAGGCCCAGCTCTGCTCAGGATGGGAAGTCGAGAGGGTAGAGCTATAGGGAATGAAATGGTGCAGTGGAGCTGCTCTTGCCTGATTTTAACGTGGTCCTTTCCTCTCTTCTGCTAAATGCCCATTCAGAAATATTTGTCTGTTCCCTGTGGCATGTCAGGCTTCTGCATGGGCTTCTCCTTATTCATCCCTGCTAGCAAACTGTATTTTCTTTCCCAGTGATTGTGGAGCCTTTCACTGCATGACCAGCAACAATGAATCCCCCTGTAGGTTTAATTTTTGACAACACCATGTGAAAGTTAACAGGCAGGGCTTTGCAAAAATATAGCAGCCCTGTGGAGGAGAAAGGGGAAAGGGGAGAGTTCGTGCTGCCCTGCTCAAGATCTTCCTTTGAATTATTACCCAGCTTTCGCCTTGCAAATAATTTGGGAGTGGGGGTGGCACTGGAGCTCACGTCACCTGATGCTTGGTTAATTTCACTGAGCGTTATCAGGGTGTGGAATAGCGGCAGGGCTGAAGTGGTGCTATGCGCTAATCCTGGTTGGGCTTTGGGGGCTCCCATTCCCATTTCACGAGACTTTGCAACATGTTTTGGGGACTGAAATGGCAGAAATCTCATCGACTTAGACGAGCCGGTGAAACTTCCGCCCTCTTGAATGGTGGAAATCTGAGCTCAGCAGCTCTTGCCAGATTTCGGACACGTCTGAGCTCTGACCCAGAAACTGGAAAAGAGGCTCCTTCTGGTTATGGATCTGGTCGGGAACCAATGTGGTGGGAACCAGTTTGGATCTGGGGATTAGAATCCAACAACTCCCAAGTTAAAAGGCGGTTGGATACCAGGTTCTGGTTAGCGTGAGTTACAATAGCAGTTACATCGGCACAGGCAGCGGCATGGGCTAGCCCCACCAGCCCAGGCCCCTGGGTCCATACTTGAGCAGCTGCCACCCCATACTGCCATTGCTTCCCTGGTTACTCAAACCAGGTTGGATCTAGCTAGATCCAAGCTAACTCGGGTATGGCTGCATGGTCTGCAATCAATCACACCTCCTGATCGCACCACCCGTTCCCCGAGTCCGCCAGAGCTGTGGAAGCAGCACTCAACTGCAGTGGGCTGGGACGTGGGAGGTGTTGCTCGGTAGGAGTTTGTGTCGTGATGTGTATTTGTGGTTTTTAATTGCTCGGGCATTTGGCCCCCACAACCTGGGCAGAGGCGTTTTAGAAATGAAATTGATCTTATGCCGCTGTTCAGTCTTGTGCTCTGCTCTGGCCGCTCTTCTGACCTAAGCCAGGTTGGTATATGGATGGGAAACCATTAAAAAGGAGCAACCAGGAAGTGGTCCAGTAGATGATGTCCTCTGCCAATGTCGTGACACTAGGGGGCACCATGGTACTGCATGGGGCCTTTTGCATGGCACCTATAGCTGAGGTCCTGCCCCCTGCCGTTATTAAAGATCCCCTTTGTGCAGCCTGTTAACCTGTGTCCTGGTGGGAATCTAAGCCAGCTGATTGCATTTCACCCCATCAAATTCCCTCTTTAATTTCAATAGGATTTAGGACTCTTCTTCCCTTCCTGTCCTACGCTGCTGTGTAGTTGTGAGCTGTTAAACAGCTGCCATGTTCTACCCCCAGAAGTAGCTGCATTTTACTGGTGAATGAACTGCTCCAGGTGTGTAGTCATATCTCCAAGACCTGGAAGGGACCTTGAAAGGTCATGGAGTCCAGCCCCCTGCCTTCACTAGCAGGACCAAGTACTGCTTTTGCCCCAGATCCCTAAGTGGCCCCCTCAAGGATTGAACTCACAACCCTGGGTTTAGCAGGCCAATGCTCAAACCACTGAGCTATCCCTCTCACCTAAGTGCCTTAGGCTGAATGATGCTGTAATAAGGATCTGACACATGGGAGCTCTGGTAAGAAACTTTAGTTCCTGATCAAGTCACCCGCCCTGGGTTAAGGTTAATACTCCAGGCACACGACAGGGTCAGCTCCCAACCACTAAGGGATGATTATGCAGCATTTTTCAAGGCTCATTTTGTGTATTTGCAGTGCAGTAACCCCCCCCCCCTCCCCGTCTGTTCCATCTCAGCTGGAAAAGATTTAAGACAGAATCACAGTCATTTCAAACTGCAACTGGACAGCTCCTATTATGCCCTTGGACTCATATGCCACGTGCTCTGGATCTAAAATACAGTCAGATCTGAATGAAGCAATGAAAACAACGGGAAAACGAACTTTCCCCCAGAAGACTATGCTGGCTATGGTCAGTTTCATGGCCTAACCAAGAGCAGCCCAGAGTCAATTGCATCTTATTATTTGAATCTAGCCTTGTGCTAGAGAGAGTGGGGGATGGGTGGGAACACAATTGCTTTTCCTGTATAAAATTAAAATAACAACACGTTGCAGATCACAGAGCAAACAGTGGGGGCTGGTTGGGGAATTTTTCTGGGCTCATCAGAGGTAGGATGATGGTCATTAGCCCCAGGGGATGGTCATTATCCCCAGCATTTACCCTACAGTATGGTTTGGTTCTGCCTCTCACAGAGAGCAGCGGTGAGTGTTTGAAGCTAAATACCACCGTCCACTTTGGCATGAGTGGTGCAGCCTCTGTTCAGTGGAGAGCTAGGAGTGGCGTTTCAGGGCATGGTGTGGGACAGGCTCAAGGTGCACTGGAAGAGCTGCGTGAGGGAAGCCTGGAGCCAGGTTTGTAAGGTGCGCTGGGAGCAGCACTGCTTGGATCAAGCTAGCGCTATCAGTCCCTGAGTTTCAGAAGCTCTAAATTCACTCAACCATAAATGCTCTGGGGGGTCTCTGAGGTTCCTTCCAGGCAGAGGCAGTGAACTCTCTGCCCCTGGATGTTTATGAGAAATGGAAAGAATTTTCAGTTTGTGAGATCACTGTCTCTTATAAAAAGCTTTTAGCAGCTACATGAGATTCCGCCTGTTTCCATCTCCCCCAATCAAGCCTGGCACATTCGACTGCCCATGGTCAGCTGTAAACTCCAGCTAGCAACATGGTGAGAAGTCACATGAACCGGGAGGTGGCGGATCCTCCCAGCAGGAGCAAAGGAACCCAGAGACCTGCAGTTACACCCCACTGAGCACAGCTGGCGCCAGGGTTTGTGCAGCCCCAGGCATGCGTCTGAGGAGGGGACACATTAATACCTCTGTGTACGTACTTTCTCTTCAGCTGACTGGTAATTTCAGGTCCTTTAATGAGGTCATGTCCCAGTCAGCTTCCAGCAGCGAAAGAAGGGTGATCTCATGACTAAGATGCTAGACTGGACCGCAGGAGAGATGAGTTTGATGTCCTGTGTATCTTTGGGCAAGTCACTTAATCTATGCCTCAGTTTCCCTGTCTGCAGCACTGGGATAAATAACACTTCCTCCCACCCATTGCCTGTCTTGTCTATTTATATTGTAATCTCTTTGGGTCTGGAACTGTCTCTTAATGTTATATGTACAGCACCTAGCGCTATGGGGCCCTGATGTAGGTTGGGGCCTCCAGATGCTACTGGAATGTAATTAATTGAAAGACCCGAGAGAGGAAGAGAGAGCAGAATATCCAAGTCAAACCCTTCTCAGGGTCAACTTTTCCAAGAGTGGAATTTTGCCCTGAGACAATCTCAAAGGTTTTCATACAATGCAGACCATCAGTAGAACGGCTGTCCTATGGACACCTCCCACTCGCTATGCCAGAACAGCTCTGTGACAACAGCGATTGCTTCTGTGGAAAAATAACAGCAGGAAATGATCAGATGTATCCTCAGCTTCCTTGAATGCAATTTAGCAACAGGAAACAAGAAGGATCCAGCATCATGTGACCAGCCACCTGTACATGGAAAACCAGAAAGTGGCCACGGCCCAGGGACCCTGCCCTCAAGGATGTCTGCACAGCAAGCAGATCCTACCATTGATGGATGTGGGAGGGGTGCCGAAAATTAATAGTCTGGTTATTAGGGGAAAATTATTGTTTAAAAAATCAGTTTTATTTTAGTATTAGCTATTTTTGTCATGGAAACTACCTACTTTATGAGCTTTAAGACTGAACTTTTCAAAGGCATCTAAGGCCTTAGAAATGATTTGCCGGTATAGCTACCCCAGCAAACCCTCCCAGTGTAGACACATCTTATGCTGGTAAAAATGAGTTCTTCCGCCAGTTCACTTTACACCAGTTCCCCAGTCGAAACAAGCTATATCGACACAAGCCCATAACTGCACCTGCACTCTGACTTTTGCCAGCCCTATGTGCGTTAGGGGTGATTTTTTTCACACTCCTAATTGCCAGAGCTATGCCGGCAAAACTTTTAAGTGTACCAGACCTACAGGAGTTAGGTGCCAACTTCCATTGAAATTCAGTGAGATTTGAACACCTTAACTCTCTTTGGGCTCGTCTACACGTGAGTTACATTGGAATAGCTATTCTGGAATAACTCCAAGTGTGGACACCCTTATTCCAGAGCAACAGTGTTCTTGTCCCAGTTACCTTCATTCACTTTGGAAGTGGATGATGCTAACCTGGGAGAAGGCACTCTTATTCCAGAAAAAGAGTGCTCACACTTGGAGTTATTCCAGAATAGTTATTCTGCGTTAAACTCACACCCTGCCTTATTCCGGAATAACCTTCCTGGGCAGACAAGTCCTGGAGGCTAGCTGCCAGCCTCAATTGCTAGCCCTCTTTCCCCACTGCCCCACTACTTCTGTTCAGCAGTAAACTCATTTCCCTCCTACTCTCATTAAATACCCCTACCGTATTTCTCAGTAATGAGCCACTCATCACACTCAGGCAGGCTGGAGCTCTAGGGAGCTGCAGTACAGTTCCCAAGCGTAACTAGCAACATTTAAAGCTACGCTGCTGGGGAAAGCCCTGGCTGGGATGATTTAGTTGGGGATTGGTCCTGCTTTGAGCAGGGGGTTGGACTAGATGACCTCCTGAGGTCCCTTCCAACCCTGATATTTTCTAGGATTCTATGAAAGTTGGGTTAGGTAACTCGGGTTAGCAGTTTGCATTCAACCGCAGGCTCCCTAAGCGAGCCCGTCTGGCCCCGCTGGGTATACATTCCCCCCTACTAGCATGCACCAAAGCCCACGCCACCACATCCTCACTGCTATTTTTAATGAAAAAGCTAGATTAAAGCTATTACAGGTACCTCTACGTGAACTGCAAGTCAAATCCCCAATTGTAATGTAGACATAACCTCATAGACTTCAACTCGAGTGGCTAACCAGGGACTGTCTGTTTGTTCTGTGTTCGTACCGCACCTAGCACAATGGGGTCCCGGCCCTCGGGTAGGGCTTTCAGGGGCTGCTGTGATATAAAGAATACTAACCTGAGTTCCCATCTTCATTGCTATGTTAACCCGAGTGAAGACCACACCTTGGTGTGAAGCGCAGGCAGACCCGAAAGAAGGACGGACACCGGGAGAGCGCAGAGGAGCAGACTTACCAAAGCACAGACAGAGCTCAGAAGACAGCCGCAGAGGAGAGTAGCCACAATGCTGCTCCCACGGACCGACCCCTCCATGGTCCCCAGAGCAGGCCGCAGTCAGGCTGGCTAAGGTGCAGCACGGAGGGAGAGTTCAGGGAATCAGCGACACACTCGGTGAGCCCTGGCCCAGGCAAGAGCCCTCCGTTCAACCCAAATCACTCCGGGTGTGGGCGGCCGGGCTGGTGAGAGAGCTGCTGGAATTGAGAGGAAAGAGCATCTTCGGGTCTTAAGCAAATTCTGCCCCACACTCCCCTGGGGTTCCCCAAGAGATGCAGGCTTAACCCAAACCAGAAATCTTGCTTTTCAGAGACTTGGGCCCAGCATAGCACTCGCTCCAGCTGCTTTCTGCGTCCTGCTTCCAGCTGCATGGGCAATTACCAAACACGGGGGGCTTCTCTCCGCCTCTCCCGCCCCACCAGCACGCACACTTCTTTCTATTTGGTCTCTTTGTCTCTCCTGCTCTACCCGGCTCTGGGAGCATTTCCAGACACACTGCCGCTCCTTGTTCCCGGTCAGAACTGGGTGGCAGAGGTTTATTGGTTTAGCCCTAGGTGCTAAAATCCTGTCCACTCAAGGAAGATTCCTCCTCCCTTTTCAGCAACTTCTCCCACCGCCTGGTCGGTCATTTCTCAGCTGTCAACCTTCTCTTCTCCCCCCCCCCCCCCCCGCAGCTCTCCCATCTCCAGCTCCCAAACTGATCTCCCTAAAAGCGGTAGCCAAGGAAAAGGTGGGGGGAGGAAACAGCAGCAAGGTCCTAGGAAGCAGCTTGGATCTGATAGGGAACCAGAGGAAAAGAGTGTGGGAGCATCTCCACTCCCAAGGCGGGATGGGTTTGGGGCAGATGCCTGGTTAACTTGTTGGGTTCTCTCCACCCCTCCTAGGGTTTGGTGGGTAACAGAGAGACGCACTGTAATGTGTGTGTGCAAGGACTTGCACTGGAAGCCGATCAGTAGGTAATCAATGAGCACACCAGGGCTTTCATGCTTGGATGGGGTAATTTGCATGACGTTTTTGGGTTAGGGGATTGCCCAGATTACTACAATCTGTGCAGTGGGGGCACCTCCCAAGACCCCTTCAGGCTGGGGGGCTGTACAAACAGAACCTGCAGCCAGGGGGTAACAATCTGAGTCGAAGACAGGAGAGAACAAATGGATGCAGACCGACGAGCAGGGCAGCACAAGGAAACTGATCGGCTGTGGGCTCAGCTCACCAGCTTCTCTCTGTTGCCAAGCGTTTTGTAGAGGTCCTGGCAAAGGGGAGTTTGAAGGAGGACACTGACGCTGGTTGGTTGTTGCTTTCTGGAGATAAAAGCAGCAGCCGCCTTTAACATTTTATCTAAACAGGACGGATGAGTGGCGGTGACCGAGCTAATTCTGGCTTTGGTGCAGCGACAACATTCTGGACACATGCTCCCAAGGTAGCTCAGTTTGCTACGCAGTGTAGCTGCTGGAAGAGCTAACAAGCCATTGGAAATGAAGCCAGGCCCAAGGCAAGTGCCTGGCTTCCTCTGCCCCACTAATTCATAAGACCACCAGGCCCTTTGGTACACCTATCTCCTAGAGCTGGAAGGGACCCCAAAAGGTCATCGAGTCCAGCCCCCTGCCTTCACTAGCAGGACCAAGTACCAATTTTGCCCCAGATCCCTAAACAGCCCCCTCAAGGATTGAACTCATAACCCTCGGTTTAGGAAGCCAATGCTCAAACCACTGAGCTATGCCTATGTACTTACCGGGTCTGGTCATCCTAGTATCTGAGCACCTCACTAGCTTTAAAGCATTTGTCCTCGCATCTGTCCTCTGAGGCAGGGCAGTGCTATTATCCCTATTGTCCGGATGGGGAACTGAGGCACAGATCTGCAAAAGGATTTAGGTGCCTCACTCCCAATGGAAGTTAGGTGCTTAAATACCTTTGAGGATCTGGGCCTAAGTGACTTGCCCAAGGTCACATTGGAAGTCTGTGGCAGAGGAGGAAATTGAATCCAAATCACCTAAGCCCTAGGCTAGTGCCCTAACTCACCGGATCATCCTTCCTCTCACCAACTCACTGCCCCTCTCTAGGCCTTGGCTACCCCACCTGAGAAATGAGGCTGAGAATAATGCTTTGTTCTTACCTAGCACTTCTTCCTCTGTAGATCTGAAAGTACTTTATGCAGATGGACATCATGCATTGGTGTCCCCCTTGTGTAACTGGTGTAAGCACAGAGATTTGAACCCCTTGGCAGGAGAGACCCCATGGTTTGGGGATAAAACATGGGCCTGTGAGATCAGACTTCTCTTACCACAAAGCACCCATGTGACTTTTGGCGAGTCACTTCCAAGGCCAGTTATCCTGTCTGGAAACTGAAGCTGTTCATTTCCCCCGAAGCCAAGCGGACGTTGAGGTGGGGGATGCAGGAGGAGGAGTCCTTTGACTAGATCCTGGAGTTTCTTTTCACCTTTGAACAGCAGCTCTGCTGTTCCATCCCTATGGCTCTTGTGCCATTGATTCCACAGAGCGCCCCTCTTCCCCCACTGTTCTTTGTAGTGTTAGCCCCATAGCATAGCCCAGAGATGGGGCGTGACTGCTGCAGGCTGGCACAGCAAGCCAAACACAGAACTGGGAGAAATCAGGCCTCCTGACGCCCAGTCCTTGCTCTATTGACTGGACCCTGCTACCTCCTATTTAAAGGGACCTTACTGTTTCTGTACAGATTCTGGTTTGGAACAGGGATCTCTCCTTTCTCCCCAGACGTTTCTTTCTGTGGCCCCTGTTGCAATAATATCCCTCCAGATTTGACATGATCTATGGGCTTTCTTGTTCCTTCATAAATCCTCTGCCAAGTAGATGGCTATTACCATCCCCACCTTCCACATAGGGAAACCGAGGCACAAAGTGACTTGCCCCATGTCATACAGCCGGTCATTATTATATCTATTCCAGTAGCACCTAGAAGCCCCAACCAAGACCAGGGCCCCATTGTGCGAGGTGCTGTACTCATACCCAGCACATGAAATAGAGCCAGGAACGCCATGCCGCGCCTATAAGCCACGCTGCCTCTCGTTCTGCACAGCTAGTGTGGCCTCCAGCTCTGCCCAGATCCTGCCCTGGGCAGAGCCCCTGAAGCTTCTCTTGACCTTTTCCTGAACATTTTCCTTTTCTCTTTGGAGAAAGCCAGACCAAACACTTTAAGGAGATTCAGACGCTGGCCTACAACATCCAGTGGGGCAATACACCTTTGAGTAAATCAGACAGAAAAAAGACAAGTCTCTTGTTTTTTGTGCTACCATATGGTTTGATCTGGCAATCTGGGTATAAAGGAGGGCACACTGATTAACTGCCCGTCTCTCCAGATCCAAACATACCATCATGCCACCCAAAACTGCTGCCAGTCCGTTGTTAGGATAATAATAGTCTTACACGCATATTCCTAAAAAAGATCTTAGCCCTTCATTGAGCACTGAAATGCAACTCCTGCTGGTGTGGCGCACGCAGAGGTGAAAGTAAGCCGGTCCGGTCCGGTTCACCTTGCTGGACCAGACCGGCTGCAGCGGCAGGAGCCCCGGGCCCTTTAAAGCGCCGCCCGAGCCCCGCTGCCAGAGCCCCGGGGTAGCGGCGACAGGGCTCCGTTGGTGATTTAAAGGGCCCGGAGCTCCGCTGCGGTAGCGGCGGCCAGAGCCCCTGGCCCTTTAAATTGCCCCTGAGCCCCGGGGCTCCCAGCCACCTCTGCAGCTGGTAGCTCCAGGGGTGATTTAAAGGCCCTTGGGCTCCCAGCCGGAGCCCAGGGGCCTTTAAATCTTGCTTTAAAGGCCCCGCCTCTTCCGGTTGAGGCCACGCCCCTGCGCAGGACTCCATAGTACAGGTAAGTCCTTTAACTTACTTTCACCCCTGGGAGCACGGCTGCTATTTAGCATCCCACAGTTACGCCCTCCAGCTGTTTCAGATGGTTTTATTGTATCCAATTAAACTGCAACACTCGTTTTTTAACTGGGTTTCCTGATTCTGGTCTGGAGGCTGAAAACGAGCAGGGCTGGGGGGCCGGGGCAAGGCTGTCGCTTTTGGAATATGCGATGTTACATTTTCCATCAGTACATTTATTTTGGAGATGCTGTGGACAGTGAGTGTATCTGTACCTAACTGGTTAATTTCCGTACATTTCAATGCTTATGTAGTTTTCCTAACTGTAACACTCCTTGGTATACAGACATAACAGCAACCTGAACGTGTACTGACCATCCAGCACCTCTCTCAACCTGCCTTCTCCAGAATCTCAACTTTCTTTCTTCCTCTCTCTCTCTCGGGCTATGATGGTTGCAAAGAAAATCTTTCAAACGTGACCTGAGCGTAATCGATCCATTGCAAGGGTATTGGGCATTGGTGCTTCTCAGTCTTCTCTATTCTCTGCTTGCATACAATAGTTTAGTCTCCAGATGGCAGTAATAGTTTAGCCTAATCCAAGTGATTGGGCCCAGTACAGGGGTAACTGGGTGGGTTTTAGTGGCCCATAATGTGCAGGAGGTCAGATCAGATGATCTGTCGCTCCCTTCTGGTCTTACGCTCTATGACACTAGGAAACTAAGTCTGCCTGAATTTACAGAGAGCCTGAAACAATAGCTCTAAGTGGCTCGAATTGCTCTATTCATCACAATGCCCAGATGCCCAATGATGCGACTTTAAATGTCAAAATTGTTAACTCTTGCTGTTGATCAAAACACGTGAAGGAAGAAGAGGGAGGGTCATATTATGAACATCTACACAAATGTATTCTGAGTGCATAGACTTGGGGGATTTTGCCACTTGTTCCTTTCCCTGGTCAGATCTTCTTTTAAATGGCTACTAGCCACATTGCCCCTGGAGCCCACCATGGCATCGGAGCCCCACCGAGGTGAAGCCAAGTCAAAGTAACCCAGCAGAGACCAGGGGTGTATCCAAGTGAAGGGAAGCTGAGCCCAGACAACATACATGATCATATTTTGAACCTTTACACAATCTTATTCTGGCATATCAAGTGGGTGGATTTTATTTTGTGGGTGGGCCATGGAGGAGAACCACTACTTTTTGTGGTTGTTGTTCGTCAATTCCTCCTCTGCTATAAAACCAGTTTTAAATCAAGGTGACTGGATTATTTTAAAGCAGCTTTTTGTGGCTCATGTGAAGCCTATTCTCCGTATCACCTGTAGCAGGCGTCCAGCCCCACCCAAAAATCTGGGCTCGCACATATGAGGCATCGTGTAGGAGTTTGTAATTAGCATTGTCATCCCTCTGCCAAGTGATAACAGATGTCAGGGCCCTGCAAATTGGATTCCCATTGGAGGAGAAATCTGACACCGAGCCTGCGTAGTTTCTTAGTGTAATTTGCTTGGTTAAGCTATCTACATCAGTCCTGGAACAGAGGTGGTGACAAACAGCACACAGGCGATCAGAACTTGCAGCCCAAACCCCAGTGCCTGGTGCCCAGGAAGCAACTCTGTCCCAGGAAGTGACTCTGGTTAGATTAAAGCAGACAGCAAATTCTCCAGCTGTTTGCACCAGCTCCCCCAGAAGGAAATTGCATCACAAAACTAACAACAATGCAGCATCTCATCAAGGGTGGAACACAGCTTGCAGGCCAGGCCACAGAACTTGTTCTGCTATGTGTAAGCTTGATGTTTCATTGGATAGCTATTATTTCATTAGCTTTTTGCTCCTCGTCTCACTTTCTATAGCTGTTTCTTACCCTGCATGCTGTGCTCATATTCTGAGCCGTTTTCTTTTTAATCTCCCAGAGATGGAGCTAGTACTTTCCCAGAGCCTTGGAAGACTCAACTAATAATCTATAAAGTTTAGATATGGGGAGAGAAGAACGCATTTATTATTAAACAAACAAGTGACCCACGCTGGAGGCTTCAGGGAAAATTCTGCCCCCAAACTCCAGCCCTGCAGCCGTCTTGGAAAGGAGCTTGTCCCGGAAGTTCTTCCTGGGCCTGTTCCGCTCTGTGTATTTTCATTCTTCTCTGTTTTGCATTTAGAGCCTCATTCCTTGTCATTGGCTCAGTTATTCAGTGCCCTCCTGGGCAGAAGGAGGTTCTCTGGGGTTCATTCTGTACACTCAGATTGCTTCATGTAGATCGCAGCTGAGCAGCCAGGATAAAGCAACTGGGTCTGTCTCCTGAAGCAACGGTTCCACGCCACCCCGACAGAACCTGTAGGAGGCAGCAGACCCGGACGGAGGAGGCAATCCCATCAGACAGCTGAGTCTGAGTTGGGATCGCTTGAGGTTGCAACAGCCTTAGCCCTATACCAGCCAAGGAGTCCCTAATACAGCTGTATAGGCCCAGAACAACCCTCTCCCAGGACGCAGCCATAGGCGGGGGCTTGGGAGGAAGGTAACTTTGCTTAATCCTTCTGCAGTGGGATTTCCCCACCCCCAGAATGAGGCGTGCATCTGCTCTTATTTATGCACCTGTCCTGCCATCTGGTGACTGACCCCTTTAAGGGGAAATGGGGCCAGCCCCGCCTTGCCATAATTAGCTGCCTCCCCATCTAAGGGGGTGTCATGTACACCAGGTACATGGTTGGCTGCAGGGCTGCTGCTAACAGGCCAGGCTTCTGTACCAGCTATGGCCTGGGCACAGAGCTTCCTTCCCACAGAGATGCACCAGACGTGTTCACGACAAGATCCTTTTAATGCACGGCCAGGAATGGTGGTTGTGACCAAGCTTAGGTAAAGGATGTTATGCATGGTGCCACTTAGTGCTGACCAATGGAATACAGTTTGCATCCCATTCCAGGGGACGAAGTGACAGCCTGAAACTCCTGGGCCTCGTCAACGGGCCGAGAACGCGGTTTGGTGAGTTTGGCAGCAGAACCACAGGGAGTCGGGCCTGGAAGAAGCAGGGGAGTCCAAGAAAGCAGCCGGAGAGTCAGGGCCTTATCCCAGGGCAGGGAAGACTGAAACAAACCCAGTGCTTAAAGGGGTCTGAAAAAGCATGGGGGGAGTCTGCCAGGAGAGAGAGCGCCTCCTGCTTCCTGCAGCACGTCTGACTGGCTGCTCACACTGCAGGAGGCGGGGAAGTGGGGGAAGCAGCCAATCAGAGATGAGTTCTCCCCTCTGCAGTTGTAAAATTATTGTTTGTGGGGTCTAAGACCCCTTTCAACCAGGTGTCCCTTAAGCACCGGGTAGCTCAGAGGGGCTGAGTCTGTGAGGGGGACTGCAGGGAACCAGCCTGGGAGTCTGAGCTCCAGCCCAGAGCAGAAAGGCAATGGGCTGGAAACAGAGCCCAAAGGCCGGGCCACACGAATCCCTGGAAAAGATGGGAGACTCTGGGGAGGGGAAATGGAGGCAATAAGCACCCTGCTGTGCCACGCTTGGCCTGTAGGGGGGTGCTCTGGGTCAGCCACGCTGGTGACGGCACCAAAACGAGCGGTCAGATTTTTCAGCGGCGCTCAGGATACGGGGTGCTGAGGTCTTTTGGAAACGCGGAATCAATTGGGGGTGTTGAGCCCTTGAGAATCAGGCCCTGTGCTCTTGGGAAAACTTTTGGCCTGTGAGCTCTCAAACTGGGTGTCCAAAACTGGTGGCTGCTTTGGAAAATATTGGCCTGGCTGGCTCAGAAGCAGGGATGGAAGGCAAGAGAGGCACATTTCAGTTGTTGGTGTGAGAGCGCCATGCCCAGCAGCAAAGAACGCTTCCTTTAGCAGCGACTCTGATGCAGCTCTGAGAAATCCCTAGCAAAGGGGGCTGATGGGTTTGCCAGCTTTGGTTGGACGTGTTCCTGGAAGTTTCATCAGATGACATAATCTTTAATTAAAGATAAATCTTCGAGACTCCGGGACAATCTTGGTTGGCAACCCTAGGGGCTGATGGAAATGTCTCCTTAACCCCTGCAAGGGCTTGTGTGTCTGCAGACAGCAGGATACTGCTGTGGGGGAAAGAGAGGACTCAGGTACAAGTGTCCCATAGCTGCCCAAAGCTCTTTGGGACTGTGATCTAGACACGTTCCCACAGGGTCCTCTCCACCCTCAGGCCGGTGTGACAGAGCAGTTTAGGGAAGGGGGGGAGAGACTCTTATAGTGAACGCTGGGCGTTGCAGCTGGGTGGCCCCACTGAATGCCTCTGAAGAGGGGGGCAGATTTGCATTATCTATCCTGTCCAGGCTGTGAGCATCCCTGAATTCCCAAGGAGATGTCCCTACAATTACCACTAGCCAGGCGAGAGATACTGGACCATAGGTCAGGATACCTCCCCCCCCACCCACACCCCACACCCCACACCCACACCCCACACCTACCTTGTTCCCTCTTGGATCTGAATGTTACAGAGAAGGGCAATGTCATGTCTCTTTTAAAAACCCCTGGGCCACCTGCTATTACCCATCAACCCCACTCAATGAATCTCATAACTCTTAGGTGGGTACCAGGCAGCATCTTTCTGGTGCCTAAGGGCTACAGCACCACCTAGTGGTCTGAAAATATCCCTGCAACAAACACTATAACTATTTGTTGCTTTTTACTATAACTATAATAATCCTGTCTGAGGAAATAGGGCTATGGGGTGTTGTTAACGAGCAATTAGTAAACTCCAGTCATTATTCCTGTCTAAAGTTCTAGCAAAGCTGCCTCAGTGATAGCACCTTTATTTTTGCCTCATTATTCCTACCATCGAGATCAGAGCTAAGACCTGAATGGTAGACGTAGGAACGGTGACTTGACTGTCAGTGTCTGCTAGCCAAGGAGTTCATAGCTGACTCTATCTAGGTGCACAGAGCAGGAAGTGATGACTGATTCATATTAGCCCTGGGTTTGACATGCTCAGAGCTGGTTTAAATCCCATGGAAGGCAGTTCAGTCTTTTGTCCTTCTGACAGAAATGTATTGAATTCCAGGCACTTTGTGCCTGGGTCTTTCTGATGAGACCTTCCAAACCAAGAGGGTCTGTGTGAACATTAGGGATCCTATGGTGGTTTTGTATACACTAGGGACTTGCTCTCCTATCAGTTGGCTAACATTTCCCCTCCCCTGTTACGCTGGTGCCCAGATGTATATCAGACACTGATTTTTTTTTTTTTTTTAAATGGAGATGTCCTATCTCATAGAGCTGGAAGGGACCTTGAAAGGTCATCGAGTCCAGCCCCCTGCCTTCACTAGCAGGACCAAGTACTGCTTTTGCCCCAGATCCCTAAGTGGCCCCCTCAAGGATTGAACTCACAACCCTGGGTTTAGCAGGCCAATGCTCAAACCATTGAGCTATCCCTCCCCTGGAGTCTGGGTGCCTCCGTTTGGTGTGATGGTTTTTGAGGGGGCGGTTGACCACCCACAGCTCCCGCTGACTTATTTTCAGCTTTTCTGAAAATCCAGCTCAAGGCATCTCGAGTTAGACACCAAAAATGAAGGCACCGAAAACCACTGGCCACTTTTGAAAATGTTGGTTGGAGCATTTGGGCACTTCGGCATCTTCAGGGATAAGCAAAAGTTAAAAACTCTTACGACGAGGATGACTTAGCGAAAAACAGATGGAAAGTGTAAAATTACCAGCGGCTTGGAAAACCCACTAGCTACTCAGTGCAGGCTTCCCTCCCAGGAAGAGCCCAAGGGAGACCTGCCTCCCCTCCCCAGACTGCCAGAGTGACAGAGATGGCAATTTCCTGCAACATCTTGGACAAACCTTATTGAATTAAGGTTGAGTATTTTAGGAGTTAATTGTATGAATGCACATGTTTGTGTGTAGTTGTGGGATTGCCTGGGACTTCTGTAAGAGGGAGAATGAACTAATATAATCCCTGGGAAGTGTTATGAGCTTCCCAGGACTCTTTGAAAACAATGGGCCAGACAAGACTGAATTTTTAGTCGAGTGGGTTTCCTAGGACATGCTTGGGAGAGGGGAATGCAAATTACCCACCTCCGGTCTTATCCTTTAGACCAGGGGTGGCTAACCTGAGCCTGAGAAAGAACCAGAATTTACCAACGTACATTGCCAAAGAGCCACAGTAACACGTCAGCAGCCCTCCATCATCTCCCTCACCCACTCCCAGTGCCTCCTACCCACCGGCAGCCCTGCTGATCAGCGCCTCCCCCTCCCTCCCCGCACCTGCCGATCAGCTGTTTCGTGGCGTGCAGGAGGCTCTGGGGGGAGGGGAGGAGCGAGGGCACGGCAGGCTCAGGAGGGGGCGGGAAGGGGTGGAGTGGGGGCAGGGCCTGTGGCAGAGCCAGGGGTTGAGCAGTGAGCGCCCCCCGGCACATTGGAAAGTTGGCGCCTATAGCTCCAGCCCCGGAGTCGGTGCCTATACAAGGAGCCGCGTATTAACTTCTGAAGAGCCGCATGCGGCTTCAGAGCCACAGGTTGGCCACCCGCTGCTTTAGAAGCTAGACCATGAGGAAAACCCATTGTCCGGCTGCTGACCTATTCGTAGTCTCTGCAGATCAAAGACACAGAACTGGATAAAGCCGTGACTCAGAGATTCGGGGGGGGGGGGGATGCTTGTTCTGAGCTACCAGCTGTTATGAACTTGTGATCACAGAAGAACCCCTGGGTGGTGTTTGAAGGACCGTTCACTGCCAGAGCCCTTGCTGGAGCTGGGGTGATCTCTGGTGAGCTTCACAGGCGTGGAGGTTCTTCGGTTGCTTGAATACGTTTTCTCTGTAATGCTTTTACCGTATGAGTTAAAGTGCTCGCTTCGAAAGAGCTGTGTGGGAACTTGTAACTATGGTAATTACGCTCTGAGGAGAAAGCCAAGCCGGCCCGCTTAGCAGTCTACATGGCTGGGGACCTCACATTGTAGGCAGGGAGCTGAGCAGGCTGGAAATACCCCCGCCAGGAGGGAGACAGGCGCGTCTCCGTCCAAGCAAGGTGACGGGTGGGGAGCCAGAAGCCTGAGCGTGGGTGCCCGTGCTGGACCACGAGGTGGGAAATACAGGTGCAGTTGCCTTGAACGGTGACAGCCAGGATGAAAACGTTTGCAGATGCGAACAGTCCAGACTGAGGCCCTAATGTGGAGCTGGGTTGTGTGGAAGGACAGGGGCCAAAAGTGGATTCAGGATTCTGGATCCATCCTCTGGGGTAAACTAGAGCAGCCCCCGGGGCTTCTCCAGCCGAGAGCATTTTGACCACCCCCCCTCCTACCTCCCGCAAACCCCATTGCCCCAAGAGCCCCCTTGCACATTGGGGGGGATTCCCCGGTGAGTTAATCCTGCTGCTTCCTGGCCACTGTAGGCTCATGATCAGAGGGGCTGGAGCCCAGCTCAGAATCGGGGTCTCCCCTGTGGCTCCAAAGAATCAGATGCAGCATAGGAACAAGCTCTGTTCAGTGGCATGAAAGGGGGGGTCGCTAGCAACCCTAAGATCATGTTACTGTCCGAAAAGCATTTACCTACCGCTGATGCAAACAATGGGGGGGGGGGGTGAATGTGCCTGGAAGTTCCCAGGTGTGTGGAGCTGCAGGTGGGGGTGCAGAGGAGTGGGGGATGGGCTTCTGGATGAGGAACAAGACATTTTCTGAGGTGAAGGAAAGTGGAGGTGGATTTTGCAGTTTGGGTGGGTAGAGAAGGTGGAATTAATTCAGGGAAATCCTATGGCCTGTGTTATACAGGTGGTCAGACTAGCTGATCACAACGGTCCCTTCTGGAATCTATGACTAGAAAAAAGAAACGTGGCGAAAACATTGATCCAGCTATATTTTTTTCCGGTTTGCTTGACTTTGTTCATTTGAGAGTAGTTTGGGGTATAATCAAGTATACCCTGATTCCATCAACCCCGAGTAACTTCACTCTTGTGAGTAGTTACATGCCTCAAGTTATTCACGAGCTGGTGTCCAGACGCGCTATGGGTTGGCCTGACTTCAGTGGGAGCACTATTAAAAAACCCATCCTTGTGTATGCGTTTGCAGGATACGGGCTTTTGTCAATTTCCCCTGTTTGTGTGGGTCATTCGCCCAGCAACAGAGCAGGGGAAAAATGTATTTCAAATGAGGGAACTGTGATTGTAGAAAACCCCATTGAAACTGGCACCTAAAGCTATTTTAATATCATGTTTGTAATTGATTAGATTTCAAGAGAGGAGATTTTAATGTAAAAAAACCCAAACCAACAGGAAAAACTCCCACCGGGACAAAAACCAGCAGGTGGTGCTGTTAGCTGAGGTACAGAACTAGCGTCATGGGCTGTGAGATTTTGGAGTTTTCCATCCAGAGAGTGACCAAATTATGGAGTTGCGGCTAGCCAGAGCCGTTCAAGAGGGGACTTATTTTATTCCACTGATTATTTTAATAACAAAACACAGCCTAGTATCTCCCCAAACGCACCCCACTTACTAGAGGGCCCAGACTGAGTTTTTGGGAAAGTTTGAAGTTCTGCCCTGACAACTGATGCCGATTAAGAACGGAATTCCCTGGTTTTATTGTGTTTCTTTAGATACTTAATATTGTCAGATGCTACCAGCCTCCTCCATGTGCAGACGTTGACATTAGCTCCAGTGTAGCTGCTGGATTGAACTGTGTATTCATACAGAGCATTTATTTAGATGTTTGGTCCTTACTTTTATTTCATGCCACGGCCTTTGACAGACACGTTTAACGGGGACGACATGTTACTACAATGGCCCCTCCAGAGAATGTGTTCACACAGGATCACAGCCGGGATTTGCCGTCTCCAGAGCAAGACGCCACTCAGCAGGCTAATCTGCCTCGTGGCTGCCCTGGCATCATCTCCTCCAGCCCAGGCCCGTCGGTCAGGCACTCACCTTGGCTTGCTTCTACCCCCAGAGAGACAGGCACTCACACCCGAGTCACTTCACTTTAACCCTTTGGTGGCAGGACAAGCTGTACACGTGCTGCTAGAGTCTGACAGAAGCAGGGCCCTTAGGATGCTGTCAGCGACAGGGACCATCTGCCCCCAGGCTGGGGCAGTATTGCCAGGGGATACGTTGCTTCTGCAGGTCAGATCTGCTCTTTAAGCGCCGACCTACGCAAGGCACGTGCTCAGACTTGGGCACACATACATGCAGATCTAGCCCCCCCACACACACACACAGAGGCTCAAACACACGTGGCGTGTGCGCTCCCACACCCAGATTCAGGTGCACACCCACATGCAGGTGTCGATGCTGGTTCATAGACACACGTACACACAGTGAGTACATGGTTTAATCTCTCTAATCACACACATTTGTGGGAAAGGCTCTGTCCTGTCTTGCATGTGGCTAGCGCATTATCAGCTGCGCTTGCTGCTGATAGATGGATCTAATTTGTCAATAACAGTTTCTCAATGTGGGGCAGCTGCTCCATTCAGAGGTGCTGGAACTAGGGGTGCTGGGGGGGCTGCCGCACCCCCTGGCTTGAAGTGGTTTCTGTCATATACAGGCTTTACAGTTTGGTTCAATGGCTCTCAGCCCCCTCTCCCCCCCACTGTAAACATTGTTCCACCGCCCCAGCTCCATTCCTCTCCTTGTGTCCGCACAAAGCTGATGCCCTTGAAATGCCTGAAAGTGGAGTCGTATCAAGCCAAGACCTTGCAGTTGGCGCATCTGTGTCATTCACTTGCTGACTCTCCTGCTCCTGTTTTTCCCTCACCCGTCTCCCCTTTGACCCCCTCACTCCGATCTGCTCTCTCCCTGGTGTCCATCTCCTTAGTACCCCAATCTCGCCTCCTCCTGACCCCTCCCAAGCCCACTTTGGCCCTACTGGTTTGAGATGGGAAGTTGGTGGGTCTGAGTCTCCACTTCCCTGCCCCTTGGATGCTCGTTTCTCTCTGCGTAACGTGAGTGCAGGGTGCAAACTGCTGCCATCCTGAGCCGGTAGCACGTGAGGATCCCTTTGCCGTTTTGTAAGTGACCATCCGAGGGGCAGGGTGGGGGAGAAATGAGGCCCCTTGACTTTTGCAAAGGCTAAAAGGGAGGGAATCATCCTAGATGCCATTTCATTTCTGCTCCCTTGCTTCCTGCAGTGGCTGAAACTGCCTTTCACCCCCATGAGGCCCCATGCGGCTACCTGACCTTATCTCCCCTTGCATTGCCTCGCCCTTTCCCAGGGTAGAAAGTGTTTGCTGATCCCCCTGCCACTGTAATCTCTCCACTTGAGTCGGGTCACTTGGTGTTTAACCCCTTCCCTTCTGAGTCACCAAGCCCGTACCTCAGTGACCGTGCCTTTCTGGGAAAGGAATTAGCCATTCAAGTGGACAACGGGGTCCAGAACCAGAGCTTGTTTCCTGACTCCCCTTTGAGTTCCCTCCCCAAAAGTGAAAAGAGATCGAACCGGTCAACCCACAGACATATCCCCACCCTGGGCCTGATCCTCCATTATTTACAATGAACGTAAGAACGGACGTACCGGGTCAGACCAAAGGTCCATCTAGGCCAGTATCCTGTCTACCGACAGTGGCCAATGCCAGGTACCCCAGAGGGAGTGAACCTAACAGGCAATGATCAAGTGATCTCTCTCCTGCCATCCATCTCCATCCTCTGACAGACAGAGGCTAGGGACACCATTCCTTACCCATCCTGGCTAATAGCCATTAATGGACCTATCCTCCATGAATTTATCCAGTTCTCTTTTAAACGCTGTTATAGTCCTAGCCTTCACAACCTCCTCAGGCAAGGAGTTCCACAAGTTGACTGTGCGCTGTGTGAAGAAGAACTTCCTTTTATTTGTTTTAAACCTGCTGCCTATTAATTTCATTCAATGCCAACTGGGTGTCAAACGCTACCCAGCGCTGCCTCTACGCAGCAAGCCGCGCACAGGGAGGCGAGACAGGAGACAAACAGGAGTTCTCCTGATGGGCCATACGGATGAACTTGTATCACGACAGAGAAACATTTAAATGTATCTAGGCTTAGGGTTGTTTGGGTTTTTGAAGGATTATTTTGCTCATATTGAAACAAGGGCATGTGGCAGGGGGGAGACAGTGTGGAAATTGCTTAGACCCATTGGCATCCAGTTTGTGAGCTTCTCCAAGAGAAATGTCTTGCAGAGCCTTTGAACCAAGCAAGAATAGCTGGAGTTTTCTGTTTCCAAAGCACAGCTAGGGACCCCGGAGATGAGCATGGCATTCTTGCGTGAGTAGGCCCGTCCCGTCTCCCAAGAAGACTTAAAAGCCTCACCTAAGGCCTTGATGGAGCCGTGCTACGATTCGCTCCGGGAAGCCAAGCCAGAAGATAGTTCCCTTTGGACGCTCTCTGCCCAACCTGCCTCTTCCCACACCACCCTGCTTGAAAGTTATTCGATCGCGTGTGTTGTTCTGTACCATCCAGCCGAGAAACCACCCGCGTTCCACCTTCTGGGCCAGAAATGGTCACATTACCCACCTCTGCCAGCACATCAACCTTTCGTAGGTCGGGTGTTTGCTAGCAGTGCTTTGCTGGCCGTGACAGGGTGGGGAGTCCGGGGCCAAGCCAATCCTGATTACAGAATGAGGCAATTGCCTATAAAGAGCAGAAGGAGGGTGCAATCAGGGGGGAAAGGCTCCATAGCCGAGTCTGATTCACCGAGAAGAGGGAGGGGAAAAAGAAGATGGTGGTGCTCAGGGGAAAGCTTAGGCGGCTGTAGTGAGACTGCAGCGAATGAGAGAGGCTCCTGCAGGGAAGATCCTAAGACCAGAGGAACTGCTCCAGCTTGGAAGGGCCAGGAGTATGTCGCTAAGCCACGAAGGACTCTGACCAGACCAGGGGAGTTTGAAACTGGAGGCTGGAGGGAAGACATCTGTGTTTAGCGTTGAACTTTAAGTTAATAAATCAGACCCCCCAGAAAGGCTGTTGTAAAAACCCTGTGTGGAGTTTATTTGGGAATCCAAGAAGGGAAACTGAGGCGAGGCCTGTGCACCGGGCTGCCCTGTGGCCAGCAGGAGGTGGCCATTTGTCTACACTGGTATTGCACACTGGTCTAGCTGTACCGCCAACGCACTCCGAGCTGCACACTTCCGGTGTAGCTTATTCCACCACCGTCACTTCCGCTTGTGAGATGAGCGATACCAGTGAAAGCACAGGCGTGCTGGTGCAGCTGCATCTGTCCTAGGAGCTTCTGCCAGCACAGCTCTGTCAGTCGGGGATCACAGCTCTGCCAATAGACGTCTGCAGCGTACCCCCAGCCTTAGGTACGTATGTATCCCCCTGCTTCGGAGCGCCTACACTCTTTACTGAAGGTATCCCCCCCAGGGGGGCAGGGCAGTACTGTTAGCCCATTGTACAGCTGGAGAACTGAGGCACACATGGGCTATCCGACATTCCAAGGTCACACAGGGGGTCTGTGGTAGAGCAGGGAATTGAACCTGGCTGTCCCAATGGCCAGGCTAGTGCCCGGACGATGAACCATCCATCTTCTCCCACCTGAAATGACATTTGAAACATCATATCTCATATGAGATTTGCCTCCTGAAAAAGCAGCGTCAAGGTTCCTATGAAAGGCCTGTCTTGCTCCAGGGGGAGAAGAGCTGTGTGGGTCTCCCCCCTCGCCTCAAGGGCGAGAAAGGTTCTACCTAAATGTCAAAGCACGTCCCTGCTCAAGGCTGCCCGCCCGCCCTTAGGGGGGACCACACGCTGGCCTTTCTCCCCCGCCCCGCTTCTCCTTTACAGCATCCAACCCCCCACAGCAGGCGAGGGGAGCAAAGCACAGGAGACCCCGCGCATTCCGGTGGAGATCCCCCAACGGGCCCGGGAGGGAAGGAATCCAATCTGCCCAAGCTCCCAGCACAGAAAGGATGCGGGTGTGTACAAGGAGAGGGGTGGGTCTCAGTTTAGCCTTTTCCAAAATGAGCAAAGTTTCTCTCCCTGGCCGGGCAGCTCAGGCATCAGCGGCTGGGATATTTCTGACACATCTGCTCCTCTGAGGAGACTCCTCAGATTACTGCAGCTCGGACAAGATCCCGCACTGACCAAAGGCGGGTGGGGGGGGGAGGTTGCGACAGAACCTGACTGGCAGCTGGGGCTTCTGATCTCATGAGGATTTTGTTTTGCAAAGTACTCCGTGTATTTGCATTATTTCATGCTTCGTTTTGAGGCACTTCGGCCTCCAAACATACTTGTCCCGAGCAGCTCCCGTCGCGAGAAGCAAAGTTCTACGGCAGTGGTTCTCACACTTTTAGTACTGGTGACCCCTTTCCCATAGCAAGCCTCTGAGTGCGACCCCCCTTATCAATTAAAAACCAAGTGAACTCAATTTTAAAGTGATATTTGTATGTTTGTTCATATTGCTTTTCATAGCAGACTTAACAGCTGGGAGGCACGTCCCCCACGTAATAACCTCATGAGCCCCTGAGAGGGGTCGTGAGCACCAGTTTGAGAACCCCTGTTCTATTGTGTTACTAAAAGCGCTCCCAGTAGGGGTGGTCCTGCTGTTTTAGTTGTGTAACAAATGCTGCATCCTAAAGAAAGGCTCTTTTGTGGGCCAGATTTCCCTGTTGCCAACGCTCGTGACTTGATCGCCAAGCTGGCGATATTGGGTGTTTCTCTTCAAGTCCCAGCTCCGGTGAGCTCATGAGACCCTCAGCCTTCATTGAGAAAAGAAAAAAGTTTCTAGCGCTCATGGGTGTGGAGAAAAGTTTGAAAATGTGACCAGAGTGTGAACTAAAGGCGGAAAGCCAGTAAATTTAAAAATCCATATTTATCTGTTTGTTTAAAATCTCATTATTTTAAAGTCAATTTCATTATTTTTGGGGCCTGACTTGTCGTTTGGGGTTGGTGGTACTGAGATTTTTCAAAAGAGCTCAGGGCCAGGTTTTCACAAGCAGGGCCGGCTCCAGGCACCAGCGCAGCAAGCGCATGCCTGGGGTGGCAAGCCATGGCGGGGCGGCCTCTCGGTCGCTGTGAGGGCGGCGGTGAGGCTGCCTTTGGCGGCGTGCCTGCAGGAGGCCCGCCGGTCCTGCGGATTTGACGGTAATTTGGTGGCGGGGACGCCGAAGGCGCGGCATTGGCGGACCTCCCACAGGCACGCCACCAAAAGCCACCTGACTGCCATGCTTGGGGCGGCAAAAGACATAGAGCCGCCCCTGTTCACAAGCGCCCTACACCCCATGTGCGCCCAGTGTTCTGAGCTCTTCTGAAAATCTGTCCACTTGTGTCGGTGCCTAAGCCATGTTGCCAGCTCTCCTGATTTTAATGCGAGCCCCACAATATGTGGTGTTTTTCTTAAAGCCCCAGCGGCTGGAGTCATGTTATTACATGAGAATTTCACCTTCCATTTAAAAGAAACAAGTAAGTTTCTAGCCCCTGTGGCTTTGGAGTAAAGCTTGAAAATGTGACCCCTGACGGCTCAAAACCCAGAAGGTGAATAAATAGAAACCCACGCCCATTATTTCTGAAATCTAATGATTTCAGGGGGGGGATTTTGGCTGGAGCTGGAGACGGTCTGGGCATGTCAGGAGAAGCTCCAGCTCTCTAGCAAATTTGAGCCCTGTTGGGAGGGGGGTGCAGGAAACCCCCTTCTGATTGGCTGCTGAGCACCCAAACCCAACACCATTCTCACGGGAAGAGGAAGGAGCTAAAGAGCCCAACAGCCCAGCATGGTCCTACACCCCCTTCCCCCACCCTTCCTGTGAGCAACAGGATGGTTCCTCTGCTCCTCCCCCTCCCTCCCTGCAACCCCCAGCCTGGGAAGCTGCAGAGGAGGGTGAAAAACTCTGAGTTGCTTAGGGCGACCAGATGTCCCAATTTCATAGGACAGCCCTGATATTTGGGGCCTATTACCTCCTACCCCGTCCCGATTTTTCACACTTGCTATCTGGTCACCCTAGAGTTGTTCCCCCAGTCTGGAAGGGGCAGCTTCCCCCATCCCTAGTCTGGAAGAAGGGGTAAAGAACTGCAGCAAGAGCAGAGGTGAGGTGGCCAGGGGCTGAACTGAGGTAGGGACTAGGCGGACAGCACTGATTTGGAGCCTGGGGCAGAAACAGCTGCAAGGCAAGGAACAGGCAGAGGTGGGGGTCAGAGCTCCTCTAGCAGGAAACGGAATCACTTACCCAATAAATGTGGGAGAGTGGACAACACTAAGTTCATTGCCAACCCCATAGTGCTAGCTGTCGAGTCAATGGACAAGCTGGTTGCAGTAGTTAAAGCCCTGGAAATTCAGGGGCAAAAGTCATCCTGAAAATTAACTGGGGCAAAACCCTGGGGTGGGGTAGGGCGAATCACCAATCAAAAGACAGATTACAAAACAAACAAGCCCTAATATAATAGATACATTAAATGATTTTTTGGGGCCAATCTGATGCTTTTGGAGGTCCGTCTCATGACTTTTGATCTCCTGAGGTCGGCGCTGCTGCAATTGTGAATGAAAATCATTGTTATTGGTTCTATTGGTATTAGGGCTCTCTAGGGGAGATGTTTTGGAAGTGCCCAAGAGATTTAGGAGCCTGACTCCCACTGAAAGTCATGGCCTGTAGTGGCAAACTGAGGGAGTGCAGGGGCAAGGGTTTATGGGATTCATTCAGTTTCAGGAGCAGGAGAAGGAGAATCTGTTCCAGCTGGAATGGAAGGTTAGACGTGAGCATTTCCAGAGAAATTCCACCCACCAGTGCTCACCAGCGGGGTATCAAATTAGTTAGTTCTCATACAGCCCTGCCTCAGTGGAGGGGACTGGAGCAGATGACCTATCGTGGTCTCTTCCAGAACTACATTTCTATGATTCTATGCTGTCTGGACAGAGTAGAGGTCATTGAATGTGTTATGTGCCTCCACGATGCTCTTTCATTAACCAACTCAGGCACATTATGAGATCGGGTGCCTGTAAGAGACAGGTATCTGTTGACACCGTCCAGCCATCATGTTTTAGTTCTTCCAGGGGGTCTTTTCCATCCTGCTTTCATTGGAGCAAAGTCAAAGTGGATTCTCACAGGGAAGTTGATAGGCATTCAGAGCAAATGACCATACCACCATAGAGACCATTGGGCAACCATTTGAGAGAGTGGGACCTGTTTAGTTAGAAGACGGATCTCTTCATTTGACTTGAATTTAAACCATTGGATGTGTTGGGTTGTGTCCTTGACTGTCTTGGCTAATACTCATTGATAGATGTATCCTCCATGAGCTTATCTAATTCTTTTTTGAACCCGGGTATACTTTTGGCCTTCACAACATCCCCTGGCGAGGAGTTCCACAGGTTGCCTGTGCGTTGTATGAAGAAGTACTTCCTTAGGTTTGTTTTAAACCTGCTGCCAATTAATGTCATCAGGTGACTCCTAGTTCTTGTGGTATGTGAAGGGGTAACACTTCCTTATTCACTTTGTCCACACCATTCAGGAGTTTATAGATCTCTATTATATACCCTCCCCCCAGTCACCTCTTTTCTAAGATGAACAGTCCCGTTAATCTGAATGACATCCAACTTCTTTTCCTGACCACCGAAGCATTGTATATCCTCAGCTTCGTTTCTCCACTTACCAGGGTGCTGCTTTGGGAAAGACTTTCTTGATGAAGCACCCCGTTACTGGAGACACTTCTGCAGTGCGGGCTTCAAGTTCTTTCCTAATGCTGTCCACAACAGAGCCGAGATAGGTGAAATCACCAACCATCTCAGTTGGGTGGTTGCCCACCGAGATGCTAGAGCCTGCAGCAGGTATCAAAATTGCCAGCCAGAAGAATGCTGGTTTTGTCCCAGTTAATTTTCAGGATGACTTTTGCCCCTGAATTTCCAGGGCTTTAACTACTGCAACCAGCGTGTCCATTGACTCGACAGCTAGCACTATGGGGTCGGCAAAATCGACATTGATAAGGTTCTTCTCATCTAGGTGTATATGCCTAAATTACAGTTAATTAGCCTCCGGTCAAACACATAGTCTATGACAGCATCGAAGGGTTCTGAGGCGGCGACGCATCCCATCGAACACGTGAGACGGTTTTTTTCCCGTTTCCAAGAGCACAGCTTGAGGCATCACCACCGAAGAGAGGGAGCATTCCACAGAGCTTGTCAGACATGCCTGCGAGTTTCCAGATCAGCCAGAGCGATGCCCTGTCAACAGAGACAAAGGCCGCTTAATTCCTATAAATGCAGTGTGAACGGGGCGCTTGAGTTCTCATGCCTTCTCAATAAGCGGGCATACTGTGAAGAATTGCTCCCCCGTGGAACAGCCAGGAGTGAAGCCAGCTCGTTATGGTCTTCTCTTGCTCCTTAAGATATCAGCAGCTCGGGCCTACAAGACAGAAGTAAAAACGTTCTCCGGGAGGGATAGAAGATTAATACCGCGCTAGTTACATGAGTCTCATTTGCTACCTTTGTGTTTCCAAAGCAGTAAAATAATACCTTTTTCCCAGTCGGACGGGACCGCCTCTCTTCTCTAGATAATATTGAACAGCATCGGCAGCCACGAAATAATAGCCGGTCCAGCGCCTTTTAACAGTTCTTCAGGAAATCCAGACTCCTGCCACCTTATGTCTTTACGGCTCTATGGATTTTGTCAAGAGTGAATTTCCCTGGTAACAAATTGCAAGCATCAATGCCAGCTTCAGAGCAAGCTCACTGGGTGTTTGTACCCCTGGCAGGGGGACTTTTGTGGCCACATCCCCATGCTCCATGGAGGGGATAAAAAAAATGCCAATCCCCTGGCCTTAAAACGGTTGGACGGAGGAATGTCGAAGCAGCAGAGAGGGGCAGGAGAGGGTGCCATGTGGAAGTGCCGCCACAGGATCAGAGGGGAGTTATTCACACAGGAAACTCTATTGCTCAACCTCTGTCCCTTCCCACTCTGCAGAGACAATGCTTGGGGAGAAGAAAGGCGCCAGGCATTAGCCACTGCCAGACATGGCGAAAGGCCAAGACAACTGATGACCAAAGCTAATTCAGAGACGTTTCCCCGCTGTCGGCTGAGCTCGTTGGAATTATTACTCACGGGGGGGGGGAGGGGAACTGTGCGGCCTGGTGCAAACCCCCGTATTATTGTGTGTGGCGTGGAAGCTGCTCCACGCTCTGTTAGGTGAGAGTGGGGAGAGCACAGCCAATCCCCATTCGCGGGGCTAGAAAAATGCAAATCCCTTGATTCAGTACAGAGAGTCAGCCTGGGCCCCCCCACACTTCTGCTTGGGGTGAGGCTGCTCTCAGAAATGTCCTCTCCTGGGTCCCCGCCACAGCCCGGCTGGGATGGACTCTCCAGGCCGGCCCTGCCAGAGGTGAATGAGGCCGAGTGGGCCCAATCAGCCAATGGGAGATTTAGGCTGGAGAAAACTAATCGGGAGGAAGCTCACCTGGGAAGGAAGAGGCAGCGAGGCTTATATAAAAATAGGAAACTGGCAGCAGAAGGGGGTGCTGGGAAGTTGGCTGCATTTGTTCCCTGGGAGGGAGGGAGGGGTGTTTGGGGGCTGCAGAGACAAGTAGGCCACGGTTACTCCCTGGGAGGAGGGAGTTGAGAGGCTGGCAAACCCAGAGGAGTGGGGAGGGCCAGGCAGTAAGGAAGACGCTCAAGGAAAGGCAGCAAGGTGTAGGGAACAGACCTGGGCTGCTGTTTAAAGCGCCCCTGAGCCGGAACCCGGAGTAGAGGGTGTCTCCAGGTTCCCCCTACCTGCCACCGCGGGAGCAGCCCCTGGGGCAGTGAATGGGAGGACTGCCTGAGATGGTTGGCAAGCAGGGACTCTGCTACACGCTCCCGGAAGAGGAAACCAGACAGCGACCTGGCTGGAGAGCCGAGTCACAAAGAGCGCCCTGTGATTCCCGGAGTGAGAGCCGGGCCGCAGGCTGAGACTGACAGAGTGTCCTTGCTGGAAGGCGCATTGGCCTGGAAGGGCTAATCTCCAGAATGGCCAGGAGGAGGCGCCGTCCTGTGGTGAGTAGAGCACCGCGGTTGCAGAGACAGTTACAGCCAAACACAGTTTTGCATCCATGCCCAACACAGAGGGAGGGCTGATCTAAAGCAGGATGGGGCCAGCCAGCATAAGCATTGAAACCAAATCCCTGCCCACAGTCACTGTGTTATGCTGGCCACAGCCAGGGCCGGAAAGAGACGTCAAGCATGGTGGTGCCAGCCTTGAGCAGACAGAGCCTGAAAGACACTGGGCCACATTCTGCATTGACTTCAATCCAGTGAAACTCTATTGACTTTAACAGGGGAGGACAGGGGATGAGCCACGTGGGATGCGGAAGGGATGTAAATGGTGCTGTGTGGTGCACTCTGCTCAGCGGGGGCAAGGGACTGTAAAGGAATCTAAACTGTTGCACCGTACATGCCAAGGGACAGGACTAGAGGGAGGATTTTCTCTTAACTATCGGCTCACACTGCCTTGTTAGCTTCCCTGCTGGGCCTTTCTTCCAGCCTTGTGCCAGATAACAGTACACCAACTTGGACTCAGGGTCGTTAGATTCCCATATGCCGGCTTAGCTGGTGGAATGTACTCCCACTCACTCATGGCTACTGACCAGGGCCCTGTAACTGAGTGCCACCAGGAAAATCCAGCCATGAAACGGTTACACCCTGCCAGACCCTGCTCTATAAGTGCTTGGAGGCAATGCCTGATTACAGCAGAGGTCAAGAGAGGCATCGTAGATAAAACACTGGACTGGGTGTCATATGTGGGTTCCATTCCTGGCTCTCCCACTGGCCTGCTGGGTAACCTTGGGCAAGTCACCTCCCAGCTCCGTGCCTCAGTTTCCCCTCCCACCTTTTGTCTGTCTTGTCTATTTGGAGTGTAAGCTGTCTGGGGAAGGGACTGTTCCACACTATGTACGTACAGCACCGAACACAATAGAGTCCTGATCTCAGTCGGGGTCTCTAAGTGCTACTGTAATAAAACATAGAGGCTCAGGCCAGCGCTCTGTTTAAAATTTTGTTTATTGTGGAAAATGTGACTTTGAGTACCCTGCAAAGCGACAGAAACGATGATACCCCTCTGAGCAAGCCCAGATCCTCCTGCCCCAACCCCGCTTGGGCAAAACCCCCTAGGACCAGCAGACTTTAGGGGCGGGGGAAGAGGACAGAGAAAAGCCGCAGGCAACTTTCAGGGCCCAGGGGATATTTTAAAAGGCTCACCAGCAGAGGACAGAGCCAGAGGGGCAGGCATCAAATATTCCAATGAGCGGCTGAGAGGTGGCAGCTTGCAAATCCCGGGCTTAAAAGGAATCTGCAGTATCTGCACTCGCAGGCTTGCCTATAAAAAGACACTTTCCCCCCTGGGGATTGGGGCAGATTTATCAGCCGACCTGTTCCTATTTTCCTGCCATTTGTATCTTTCTTTTTTGATGCTCTTTTAGGAAGCAGCCCTGATCCACCCCAGCCAATGAACCAGGCGCCCCTTTCCAATGGGGGGGTGATGGCTGCTGGCTTCTCGGTGCTCCGGGAGCTGATGACAATGGACAATTGTTGAGCAGGCCCCTCTCTTTGGAGTTTCTTCCTTTTATAGTAAGTAGCAGTTGCTCCTGCAGCTGGCCTGCCCCTCTGGTGTGAGCACCGGGCTGGGTATATAAGGGAAAGGAGCCGACTTTGCCTTTCGTCCTTCGGTCTGTTGCCTTGTGGGGTGGGAAGACCCTTCTCAGCTCCTTTGCAAAGAACCCAGCACCATGGCCCCCAAGAAACCTGAACCAAAGAAAGAAGCCGCCAAGCCTGCTCCTGCACCAGCACCAGCACCAGCCGCAGCCCCAGCCCCGGCACCAGAACCACCAAAGGAACCCACCTTCGATCCCAAGAGCATAACAGTAAGTAAGGAAATAAGCCAGGTTCCTGCCCACTTCCTTTCAGGGACCTGCCAAGTGCTTGGCACTCCAGCGTGCCATGTGAATCATCCCAGCCATGCTGCCGTCCCTTGTAGCCAGAACTAGAGGGGGAAATATTTGGAGTCCACGCTGGTGCAGGGAGTTGGGGATGGGAATCTCCCGCCACTCCCTAAACCGTCTTGCTGGAGAAGGGATGCACTTTAGCCCCGGTTCTTAAGGTTATTTCTGGGGAGCAAATGGCTCGCACCAATGGAATGGATTCCTCCCCCGAAATCTTCCCATGGGGATAGTATCCCCCCATTCAACCCTAAATAACTAGTGGACAAATCCTGAGAGGTGCTTGACACCCGGAACTGCCATCAAAGTCAATGGGCTCCTTTTCTCTTGCTAGCCCCTGGATCTCACTGTCTGAAGCAGAGTTCGGTTCTGTTTTGTTGCTGAGTCTGGAGAGGAGGGAGGGAGCAAGCAGGTGTGTGTGGGGGGAACATTCCTTTCATTCCATCCCTGCTTTAATGTAGCGGTTCTTTTGTGAGTGTCTCTCCCCCCCACCCCACTCCACCCCGGGCTGCTGCACATGCAAACGGGTTGCTTCTTCTGCATCTTCTTATTGACAAAGAGAGGTATAGAAACATAACTGACCCAAAATTCAACCCTAGACATTCCTTTGGAGTTTTAAAAAAGCTTGGGATTTTTAGTCTTAAAACTCCATGTGATCTTCCCAAAGCACTTTGCAGATCTCTCTCACACACACACACAGCAAAAATGCAGCCACCTCTGGGGCAGAGCGTGGGCAACTTGTACACAACAGGCTGGAGAGGCAATGACATACAGTCAAGCCCCCACTCTCATGCAGGACCTAGGATTTTATCGTTTGATCCAAAGGACTCTCATGCAACAGGAATCAATCTTGCTATGGAGGAGGGAGGAAAGTCTGAACTGACCCCGGAGGGATTTGAAATTGGGGCAGGAGGGAGTCTAGGAGTTTCAAATCAGTGGTGTTAGTGCTGTCCTGTCTGTACTTGTGCCCAACCTCTGTGCGTTACCCTTCAGCCACTAGGGACTTCCCAGCTTCGGCCAGGGCAGGAAGCACAGATCCCCTACTCTACTGCCTATGCTCCTAGCACCTAAGTTATTCCCATTGGCCGTTCTCTCCCAATCCTGCCAGAACCAGGAATTCTTGGGGAAGCCACATGGGACCTGCGCCACGGTTTCCATCCCTGATTCCCAGACGAAAGAGGTTCCGAGGGTTTGTGATGAACAGCTGCACTTTAGAACTCCCAACGGGGCAGCTGTTTTGGACTGCTGACACCTAGGGCTGGATCCTGGCCCAGTATCTGGCTGCTTGAGAAAGGTAGTGTAACCCACCCACCTGCTGGGTGGGGTGTGCTGTCCCATCTAGGGGCACCGAGACCATTAGGGAGAGAGAGTTAAAAGGAGTCTGCTCTACAGCCTTCGCTAACAGCGGTTGGCTTTTAGTTCATGCAGTAAAGGCTCATGCCCTAAGCTCCAGAAGTCCCCAGTTCGATCCTGCCCACTAGGGTGACCAGGTGTCCTGATTTTATAGGGACAGTCCCGATTTTTGGGTCTTTTTCTTATATAGGCTCCTATTACCCCTCACCCCCCGTCCCGATTTTTCACACTTGCTGTCTGGTCACCCTACTGCCCGCCAACGACTGGGGTCTGTTGGACTTACAGCAGCATTGCTCAAAACATCTCGATAGGGGCATCTGGTCACCCTACATCTGGAAAGCCAGTGGATCCCGTCCCCCGAGGATTCCCCCTGCCTGGGATCCTCTACAATTATATGGTCACTTTAGCGAAATCCCAGTCTCCAACCAGGGCCGGCTCCAGGGTTTTTGCCGCCCCAAGCGGCGGGGGAAAAAAAAAAAAAAAAAGCCGCGTTCGCGATCGGCGGCAGTTCCACCGCGCCGCTTTCTTTTTCGGCGGCAGGTCCTTCCCTCCGAGAGGGATTGAGGGACCCGCCGCCAAAGAGCCCGACGTGCCGCCCCTTCCCCTTGGCCGCCCCAAGCACCTGCTTGCTGAGCTGGTGCCTGGAGCCGGCCCTGTCTCCAACTCCCAGTCTCCAAAGCCAGGGATAAAAGGGGTGTCCCCTGCTAGAAGAGCTTGGTGGGGCAATGGGCAGCCAGACATAAATTAGATCATCCCTGAAACTAATTTACGGCTGGATCTGAGTCTGTCCTCAGCCGGCCCCAGAATCAGGGGAATGGGATGGTGCTGTAGATGAGACTTGAACTCGTAACCTCAACATGACTCCACCCGCTATTGCTTTATAGGGCCTGTATGCTAACCAATTGCACCCTGCCCTGGAGTCCACCATTGCCGATTTGCACCGAGTGTCACTGGAATGCAATGCAGGATCTGGGCTCTAAGCTCCACTTGCAAAATATGCTTGTGGCCAGGCTTATGAGCAAAATGTGCATTGGTACGTGCAAGACAGCTTACCTGCATACACTGTTCCAATGTACAAGCACCTGCCTGCAAGTGCAAGGACCCCGTTTGCATGCACAAAGGTGCTTTGCACCCGCAGCTACCTTTTTGTCTGTGCACTGGGTATCTATCTGCATGCGCAGTTGCCCATTTTGCACACCGAGATGCCCCGTTTTGCACACACAATGACCTGTTTGCTTTGGGAGCGCAGCAGATCTCTTTATTCCGTGTGCCTCCCTCTGACTGAAGATGAGTCACAAACCGTTGCACAGCTGCATAATAGATAGTTACCCTAATGTAAATGGACGTAAGAATCTTAGGGGGAAGGGAGGAATGTGCCAAAAATGTTTGGAAAAATGATGGATTGCAGCTGGCCTATTGCTTTTAAGACATTTTTAGAAAACATTCAGCTAGAATAAGTGCTTCTGGGTTTTGTTTTTTAAGAAGCAGCAGGCAGATTTTTCTGAGTAACAGAGACTGAGCCAGGGAGGCAGGGCAGAAAACTGGAGCTCACTTCCCTCTGTGAAATGCTTTTCTGCCTCCATGGATGAAAAGGGCTGCAGTCAGCATCTTGCACTCAGGGAGCCACGCTGAATTAAAAGGCAACGAATTTAGAACAGATCAAGTGAAGCCCTTAGCATAATTAATCTGTGGAACTCGCTGCTGCAGGATATTTCTGGAGGCAAATAGCTTGGTCGGAGCCAAAACGCATTACATGAACATGACTTGTACCTCCAGTGGGCCCAATCCTGCTCCCATTGAAGTCAATTCCCGTTGGCTATAGGAGTTCTCAAGCTTCAGGGCCATAAACTGATCAGAAAGAAATTGCCCCCTCTGGGATACTACTGCATAGCTGGGTGCATTTTCGGCTTTTACACCTTCCTTTGCAGCATCTGGCATTTAGGCACTTCAGGAGAATGGAGCTCAGACTAGGTGGGTGTAGTAACTCCTGTTCCTTGCATCAGACTTCACCTGAAGGTAGAGTTCAGCATGAACAAGAAGTTTCAGTGATCTGGTGTGGAAAAGGCAGCCCATGACCAGAGTGGGAGTTGTTCTGGGATTTCTCCCTCCCTCCTGGGGGTAGATGTACATGTTTTACTCTCCGCTGCCGCTCCGCTTATGATGCCCTACATTTCCTTAGTAGCCAGCGGCGTCGGGGGGCGGATGCAGATGTGGTGTAATATAGCCTTGATATACTGCAGCGTTTGCAGTGGGAAATCTTCACCCCTCTCCGTTTGGCCCTAGTGGAAACAACCTCTAGCTAAAACTGCAAAGTCGTCAGCTTCTCCTTCCGCTGAGAGTGGCTTTTGGTCACATGGAAAGATGTCACCACAGAGGACTCTTGCAATCTGGCTCTTGGATACACAGGGACATCTGAGCACTTTATGCTGCAAATCTAACAAACAAAGGCCCTGATTCAGGAAAGCCTCCCTCATTAGGACTGCACTTAAACAGGTGCATTACCTTAAGCACATGCTTAAATCCCATTGAAGTCAGTGGGACTTAGGCTAGGTGACCAGCAAATGTGAAAAATAGAGACAGGAGGTGGGGGGTAATAGGAGCCTGTATAAGAAAAAAGTCCCAAATATCAGGACTGTCCCTATAAAATCGGGACGTCTGGTCACCCTAACTTAGGCACGTGCCTACAATTAAGGGTTTTCCTGAATCGGGGCTAAAGCAGCGTGAGCCTGGATTGGTACTTGGGGGAGGGGGTGGCCTCTGAGCAACAGGAGGTGCTGCAGAGATGCTGGTGATCCAGGAGGTGGCGCTCTTCCCCCTTAACCCAGAGTGATCCAACACCCCAGTGCAGTGCTAGGGGAACAATTTGGAGGAGGATTAGAGCCAGGTCCTGACACGTGTGGCCTGTGATGACCCCATTGCACTTTTTGCAGGAGGACGGGTGTTTGATACTCACACACAACAGGTTGCTGACTCCTGTGCTCGTAGCAAAATCCAGCTGCTCCCCACATCGCCCCCGGCTATAAACCCCAGCCTCGTGCAGCACCTGGGCATAATGCACAAAGAAGAGGCTGCTCCTCTGAACCCGCCCCTGCTCAGCTCCCCCTCTGGGCGATTCCCCCATGGGTTCCCAGCCAGCACTGCGCCAGCAGGAAGAAGCAGGGTGCAGGAACAGAGCCCTGGGGGTGATCTGTGATGCCCTGTGTCCACTTGATGCTGGTGCAATGCAAAGCTCCCATAAAGGCCCGTAGCCCTCCTAGAGCAGGGTTCCTCCCTGCTAGGCCGTGTGGCCTGAGCACGAGTGGGCATGGCCAGGGCAGTGCTCTACCCCAGATGTTCAACAGGAAAGTTGCAGTTGAGGTGCTGTTTGGGGCACCCCTCCAGAATGCTGGACACAGCCCTGGTGCAGGAATGAACTGATGGATTCCTCCCTCTCATGCAACCTGGGGCGGGGCCAGTACACTTAATCCAGCTGCTGGCGTGCATCATTACGAGCGGATGGGCTGGGCCAGCCGCGGTCATCTTCTGCCTCACATAGAGTCCTCACTGGGGTGGCATTGGTAGGGTCCCTCAGAGCAGTGAGTGGGACTTGGAATTACACCCCACTGATGCATAAGGCAGCTCCCCCACCCTCTTTCTGAACTATCGTTCCAGGCACTCTGCAAACTCAGGCAGATGTCAATGCAGTGGCTCCATACCAGTCACGTTTTCCAGCTTCCCTTTGCAACCTGAAAAGCTGGAAACTATTTTTCCTCCCTCAAATGAAAGCTGAGATTCTGATGTAATCGCGTGATTCCAGGAGTTGAAGGGTAGTGCCCAGTGACTTAACCTGGTCCTGACTGGAATATATGCCGGCATTTGGATTTGGTGAGATGGCCAGGCCTGCACAGCCCTGAGGGGGGGGGTTCTGTCCAGCTGTCCCAACAACATGAAACAGATTTTCTGCTGCCAGCTGTCTCAGTCCTAAAGTATTTCGGCGCCTGCAGCATCTCATCCTGAGTCAATTTCCTGGATGAGAACATCTTCTATTCGGTCTCCTCTCTCTGTTGTTCTCCGAGGGGAGGTCACTTTTTCCGTGGCTTTTCTGGATAGAGTTACATTTCTAAGCCAGTGTTGTAGTCAGAGGGTTAATAATAGCATGCGCGGCATGGAGACGGTTTAACCAGTTGACCCCCTGACTTTAGGACTGAGCCTGGAAACGACATCCTTTCTCCCAAGAGGGACAGCACAGCCAGCCCCCCTGCTGCCCGCAAACTCCCAGGCCCAGCTGATCTCGCCAAGAATTTGCTACTGCCTCTGGGTCCTTGTTGACGGAATGTGGCTCATTACTACAGCTCCACCTCTTCTGAAGGGACAAATGTTCTTGCTCATTGTGGTTCAGTACGTAGCCACCTGTTTCCAATTGGTGCCATCGTCTTGGGAACCCTTGGGTGGGGAGAAGAGACGAGTACTCAAAGCTGAGTAAAGGAGGTACTTTCCCTTAAACAGCACGCTGCTAACCTGTGGAACTCATTGCCACATGATATTATTGAGGGCAGGAGTTCAGTAGGATTCAGAAAAGAAATAGGCGTTGCTATGGCTTACAAGAGCATCCACAGTTATATCAGGTTTGTTTGTTTTTTTTAAAGCTTCCTGCTTCAGGGCATGAGCCAACCTCTGCCTGCCTGGGTTTGAAAAGGAACTTCGCCTATGGGCAGATTATGCCATAATTGTCCATGGTGGGTTGCTTATGTCTTCCCTTAAAGCAGTTGGTTCTGGCCATTGCTGGACTAGAGGGAGCAGGGGTCTGATCCAGTCTGGCAATCCTACGTTCCTGTGCATCGATTCCCTCTTGGTGGCAGGGGTGGTGACTCGCTTGCATTTCCAGGGTGAGACCAGTCAAAGGCGCTGTCAACTGCTCGCCCACCAAACGTGCAGGGCAAACAGGTTCTGCATGCCAGCCTCTTCCCATCATCCTCCCGGTTGGGGAAGGCGAGAGAGGATGGTGGGATGAGAGGCAAATGGAAAAGCGAGAAAACACTGAAGGTTAAAACCTGAGAAGGGGAGAAAAGGCAAACCAGGAAAGAGAAATTGGGACATAGGCCTTAGTGATGGGAACTGGTTGTGCAGAATTGCAGGCCCACTGCTGTCAGTCAGCCGACATGAAAGAACATGTGGCTCATGGGACACCAGTATGTGCATTAGCGCACTATTGCCTCCTTGCACTAGTGCCTAGGCAAGCCCTTGCACTAAATAGCACGTTTCATCCACAGATCTCAGTACACTTTACAAAACTGGATAAACAAGCACGATCCCCATTTTACAGACCAAGACAGGGAGGCAGAGAGAGCGGAAATGCCCAAGGTTACACAGAGAGTCATGAGAGACCAGGACATAGAATCCCAATTTCCCTCTCACTCAGCCCTGGGCTCAGTCCACAGCTAATACTCATGAAAGGACAGCAAGCGTTTGTAAACCACCAGCTTCCCTGGGGAGGAGGCCCTAGGATACGTGCTTTGGACTAGGGCTGGTCGGAAACTTTCCACGGAAACTTTTATGGTTTTTTTTTTTTTTTTGGTGGAAAACGATTTTCAACAAAATGGACGGCTGCTTTCCTCCAGCATATTTGGGGGGTTTTATTTGTTTGTTTGTTTTCTGGAAAACCCGAAAACCAAACAAAAATTGCCCCAAATATTTGGATTTTGGTTGCAAAAAAAAAAAAAAAAAAAAACACGTGGGGTTTGTTTTATTTTTTTTGGTGAAAAGTCAAAATTTTTCACTGTGTGTGGGGCGGGGGGCAAATCGGCTCCAGTTCTGCAGCTCTACGAGACGCTCCTAGCAGCATTGTCAGCTGGCCGCTGAGAGTTTGGGCCAGTGCGTGGCCTCCCCAGTCCCTTTTCTTCAGTGGATACTGGATCAGACACTAGCTCCCTCTCTGCTGATCCCTGGCCAGCCACAATGACAACTGGATTTTTTTTAAAACAGATGTGTTGGTTTAGCCTCTCCTGTCCCTGAAGAGATGGTGGTGCAGCCCAGTAACCCTTCCATGGGACTCTCCTACCCCATGCTATGGAGGGCATGGAATGGAGTGTCCTCACTGGCTGATCATTGCTCATGGCTTTAGAAACCCAGATGTTTGGATGCCAGTGAAAATACTCAGTCCCACTGGGCACCTCTAGTAAAGGTTTCATTGAGATGGAATGAGCCCGTTGGGTTATGAAATTAAAATATTTATTAGAAAGATCTTAACAGCTTGGCAGCTGGCTATGCCGGGACCCACCACACTCTGTATGTTCTTGGGACCCAAGCAGCGCCTTGTATTCAGTGGACCTGCCCTGGTAAATACTGTTGTACAGTATCAGCAGCTAGACAAGGGCCTTTCCCTTCCAGACACCATGGGACAGAGATTCTGCTATAGGGTGACCAGATGTTCCGATTTTATAGGGAGAGTCCTGATATTTGGGGCTTTATCTTATATAGGCGCCTATTACCTCCCACCCTATGTCCCAATTTTTCACACTTGCTGTCTGGTCACCCTACTCTGCTATCTCGAGCTATGTCGTGCTTTCTTTAAACCGGTGCGAAGTGGGTGTTAAGTGCGATGGTGGCATTTTATGCCTGGTGTCTGTGACGAGAGGAGGTGCAGGGCAACAGAATCAGGCCTTAAAAGTTTTAAAACTTTTTCACTCCCTTTTTGTACCCAAGTTGTGGGGTGGGGAAGGGGTAAAATCACTCCCTGCAAAACAACCCATTGCACATCGGAACTGGGGGAAAACACAGTCTGTAAAAGGTGGGGGTCAGTGGCTTCACAGCGCAACAGCAGACTAACATCCCCGTCATAAGTTCAGTTCCACGGGCCAAATTCAGCCTTGGTGTAAGCTGATACAATTCCCATTGAGGTCAGTGGGAGCTGTCCCAGTTTGTGCCACGGCTGAATTTGATCCTGTCCAGACTTCCAAGTACTGTTTACATGACTGGGTCCAAATCCCTGGTGTGACTCTGTTGACTTTAATGGGAGCTGCTGGACCTTAGCACCTCTGGAAATGAGACCCAGAGAGCCAGAGTTTCAAAAGAGCTCAGCACCCAACATGCACCCACTCTGCTGAGCTGTTATGAAAATCGTGACCCAGAGCATTTCCCGCTGGTCACCCAGCAATTGAAGCAGCGAAAATCTGGGTGGTCGCTTCTGAAGTCTGGGTGCAACTGATTAAGCCTGGGTGCTGGGTATTATTATCCACACTTTACAGATGGTGGAAGCAGACGCACAGAGTGGGGAAGTGCCTTGCCCAAAGTCACCCAGCAAGTCAAGGTCAGAACCAGGAATAGGCCTTGACATTCTTTACAGCCTCCCTTTCACCCATTGCCCAACCTGGCTATTGGATTGTAATATACAAAAATCTCTCGGTCAAAACCATTTGTCAGACAGTTCACAGATTCTCTTTGGAGGTCTGCCCTGAGGGATAGGCACCGCATCCTGTTCCCGGATGTTCTGTGGCTTTAGTATTGCCATTCCCAACCATTTAAAAATCCTGAGCCAGGCCCCCCCCAAAATAATGAGATTTACATAAAAATCATGGGATTTAAATAAAATAAAAAAGGAGGGTTTTTTTCTTTGTTTTCTGATTTGGGGACCTTAAGGCAACACTGAGGTCACATTTTCTGGCTTTTCCCCACAAATATGATGGCTAGAAACTCACCCTTGTTTAATCAAAGCTGAGATTGTCCTCTGTACACATGCTTCCAGGAGCTGGGGCTTTAAGGGAAACACCAGCTCCCACAAGACTTCTTTTAAAATCACAAGCGTTGGCAGCACTGTGGCTACTGATGTTTATACATTTGTTTGAAAAATTCCTTGGCTTACATTTTCAAAAGGGCCCGATGATTTTGAGTTGCCTCCATGTCAGGGGCCCAACTCGAGATGCCGTCAAGGGGCCTGATTTTTAGAGGACACGTGCTCCGCACTTTCTGAAAAAGCCGGCCCCTTTCAGGCGTCTCCAGTCGGGCACCCCCAAAGATTGAGGCAGCCAAAGGCTCTTACTCGTCGCTTTAGAAAATGTAGGTCTTTGACTCCTCACATTTGGCTGTTGTGATTTCTCACAGAAGCCTGACCCCTCTGGTTTGCCAGATCCTAGGTGCCAGCAGTCATTTAACAAACACTGGGGAGAGGAATTTGATTGTGTTTGGGACAGACGGTTTCAATGTACTGAGATTGGTGCCCAGGCTGGGCCCCATAGTCCCAGTAGCAGATTACACCTGGTTTACCCTGATAAACCAGGTACCTCACATGAGAATTACAGCAGGAGATGCTGTTTTACTTTCCCACTTCCCTGAAGGAGGAAAAAAGGTCTCTGGGTTTATCTAGGACGGAGCATGATTAACCCCCACACTAGCTGGGCAGCAGGTCTCAGTTTCCTGCATTCCAATGTTGGGGGGAGGGATAGCTCAGTGGTTTGAGCATTGGCCTGTTTAAACTCAGAGTTGTGAGTTCAATCCTTGAGGGGGCCACTTAGGGATCTGGGGCAAAACCAGTACTTGGTCCTGCTAGTGAAGTCAGGGGGCTGGACTTGATGACCTTTTAAGGTCCCTTCCAGTTCTAGGAGATAGGATATCTCCATTCATTCAGTGATCTGATCCAGAGCTAGGTGTAAGCAATTACTTAGGGCCCTAAACAACTCAAGGGGGCCCCCTGTTAATTATTAGTATGTGTTGGGGGGGCCAATGGGCTAGCCCTGGCACTGGTCTTGCTCCAGTGAAACATTTTTCGGACATTTTGAAATTATAACAAGAAGCAGACCCTGCCACATACCAACCCTGGCTCTCACACACGCATACAGTTCAATGGTTTAATGAGATGGGACCATGATGACCTGGCTCCCAACTCTCACCTGCTGCTATGCCGAAGAGCCACCAGGTGCTGAGGCCCCTCGACGACTTCTACTGCAACAGAGAGCTCTCGGCCCTGGCCAGGATTACGCCCCAAGCATGTTACCGGGTGCTTCTCGGGTCCTGTCCCCAGACAGGGAAATGGGGCTCAGAGGAGGAGTTCTTCCTGCTGCTGGGGGGGCTGGTTTGTTTTGCCAATTTCCTGCTCTGCTCCACGGGGCGGGGGGTGTGGCTAGTGCCTGCAGCTGGCCCTGGCTCTGATGTTCATGCAGCGCAAAAGGGCAGGAATTGGGCTCTAAAGGCTCTGCTCTGTTTTCTTTTCCCTTTAGATTGACTTCAGCGCTGACCAGATTGAAGGTAAGTGCCGGGCATCTTGCAAACCAGCGGTTGCTGCCTTTGCTGCATTGCCGCTGAGTGGGAGGGGTAGAGTCCAGGAAGCCTGACTCTAAGCCTTTGGCTTTAATCACAAGACTGCGCTCTCTTGCAGAGATGGCAGTAGAAACCAGGAGTCCGGACTCTGACCTGCCTGTTCTAGCCACTGGCCGACACTGCCCTGCAGACTGGAGACTAGAAGAACAGTCCTGACTCCTAGGCCTTCTCCGACTATAATAATTAGGCCACTCTCCCCCCCACCAAGCTAGAAATGGAACCCAAGAGTCCTGATCCCCAGCTCTCCATGCTGTAACCCAGTGGTCCCCAAACTCTTCACAGTCACGCTCCCCCTCACCCCTGTCCGTGCCCCGCCCCGGGAGACGGCTCCAGGGATGGGGGTGCAGATGGGAGTAAGGGGGCCAAGGCTGGAGGAGAGTCTGGGGCTGGGAACAGAGCCATGGCCCGAGGCCAAGGCTGGGGGCAAGGCTAGTGCTGGGGCCGGGAGCCAGGGTGGAAGTGGAGTTGGGGGCTGAGCGGGGCTGGGTGGTGCTCCCTCCTCGTCCCCTGGGGGGGCTGGCCCAGGTCCCGCCATGCCACCCCAAATGTTCCTTTCACTCCCCAGGTTGGGGACCTCTGCTGTAATCACTAAATTACACTCCATCCAGGCATTGGTTCGTGCCATTTTATAGTGGCTAGAAGGTGCATATCAAATCAGAACGCAAAGTCATTGATTGAATGCATGAGCTGGTACTTCACTGTAATACTAACAGCACGCACGGCGCTACAGGTGGTGAGGAGGGTGGGATGGGGTGAGCCCTGTGGAGCACTTAGAAGAGAGGCTTGAGCAGAGCAAGTGGCAGCGGCAGGGGAGATGGGAAGGGATGGAGACAGGAGTGGTGGACATATAAATAGAAGCATAAGAGGAACATGAACGGGGGCCAGGCCAGGGATTCAGTAAGGACTCAAACTCCTAAAGCAGCAGAAGGAATATATGGAACCCAGTTCCCTGCTGTACTCTGCTGATGGGTAGCCACCAAAAATGGAGGGGAAGCAAGTGGGTACTAGCAAGAGAAAAGCATTTTTGGTTCACGCTGAAAGATGCAGCCTTGGCTTGAAATCAGGGATTCCCTCTGAATGAGCAGATCCCAGCCACAAAGAGAGATGTCCCCATAGTGATAGGGGTGGGCTGTGGTTATGGTTACACTTCTAATGGGCTTTATTAACCCCTCTGGATACAGCCAAGATCTGGGTTCAAATTCAGACTGGTGGAAGTACTGTAAGAAGATCAGGTCTCAGGCTGAGTCCTACAAATGGTCCCTGTGATGCAAAAAAAAAAAAAAAAAAGACAGTGAAAAATGTAAAAAGTACCAATACCGTGGAGTTTGGGTTTTACCAATAATGAGATAGATGAATGCACAGCCTTACGTTCTTCTAATGTGCTTCTGGATGGAATCCAATCTGACCCAATGTTTGCCGTTATTTTCCCTGTAGAGGCCCACAGAGAGGGTACAAACCACAATGAATCCAAGACACAATTTCTAAATTAATCATACACTCATCTTGGGGAGACAGGACTAGAACTCTTCTCCGTCTGTTCCAAATAGGCAGGTGTTGGCCACAGGAGCTAAAGGAGAATGCCCTTAGCTGACCCTAGTAGCAGTTCCCTTATATAGTCTCTGTGGGCCCAGCCACTGAAGGGCGACATCACTTGCTCACTCACCTGCACAAAGCCAGGGCAGCACAATACCACTGGCAGAGAAGTAGCTATTGTGATGTCACACCCAGGGGCAGCAGCTCCAGGGTTGCCTGCCCCACACCATGTAGGAAAGGAAAGGTGGATGATATGAAGAAGCAGCATTAAGATCACACGTGTGCAGGATTTGGATTGCGAGGGATTGACACACAGTTTGGCAGGGGATCCTAGGCTGACAGAACCAAGCCATGGGCATTTATAGTCCAGATCCTAAGCAAGGCAAAGCACTGCAGTTGGTATGAAGATGCCAAGTAATAAACCAAACAAACTAAAAATCCTGCCTAAGGATTTTGACCAAACCAAGCAAACCACATCTTGGGCCTCTATGCCTCAGTCACCACATGGAGACCCCGAGCATCCGATCCCACGTGGCAGCAGAAACAGCGGCGATGCCTCCTTGAGAGCATTATTGCTCGAAATCGAGAAGAAAGCAGACAAGAACCTAGAGATTGTGACAGCCTTTGATGGTAAAATCGTGGCTCTCAATACTCGCATGGATGTGCTGGAAGGGCGAGTCACCAGCCTGGCCCAGTCAGCCGCTCAGACTGATTCCTCGGTCGAAAAGCAGAAGGTGAAAACCCAACAGTGCACCCAGGCCTTGGAACACTTGGCCCAAGAAAACAGCCACCTCGGCACCCGCGTGGAGCTACTGGAGAGCCAGGCCAGGGCCCGCACACTGAGGATTCTTGGGTTACCAGAGAAAGAGGAGGGGAGAGACTTGATTGCATTCCTGGAGAAATGGCTGCCCACCGTTCTGCGGCTAGACGCACCCGGGGATCCCATCGTCGTGGAGAGAGCCTACAGGGAAACAAACCGGGGGCAGAAGCCTGGGGCAGATGCGTGCAGGACTGTTATTGCTCACTTGGCGGACTTACGAGGTAGAGAGAGAATATTAGAGCAGGCCAGGAGGCTGAAGAATATTATGTATAGGCGGAAGCAGATCCTGATCTTTCCAGATTTAAGCCCCATCCCCCAAGGTAAAAGGAGGTGCCGGGTCCTAGGCTGATGGGAGTTATACAGAACCTGGAAATGGCAGTCCTGTAGCCTGCAATGCACAGGACTCAGTCATGAGCAGGATCTGTGAGGATGAGGAGAACGTGGCCCACCCTTCTTTGTATGTGAGGGACGTCAGGCAGCAGCATTGTGCAACATGTGGGGACAAGGAGAGCTGGGGAGGTCATAGAGAAGAGAGTTGTGGTAACCAAGGCGTGAGAAGATGCAGACCGGGAGGAGGGTTTCAGCAGGGGAGGAGCTGGAACAGTGGAGTACATGGGGAAAGTTGCTCAAATGGCTTCAGGCAGAGAGGTGGGATGAGAGGGGGAGTTCTGAGTGAAGGTTATGGGCCATGGAAGCCCATGGGAGGACTGAGTCAAGGAGGAAGCTAGTGGAAATGCGATTGTGCTTGGGGATGCTCTTCTTGCCCAAGGGAGACGCTTCTGCCTTAGCGGGGTTTAACTGGAGGAACTGGTTAACCTTTATCCCTGTTGAAAATCCCAAAAGGCAACACTCAAAACCCCACCCTCCCTGTCCAGCAGCGCCAGCCCTCTGGACAGGACCAGTTTTAGGGCTCAGCCTCTCACCAGGAGGATGTGAGGGCATTATAGGAAGATGACAGCTGATTCTTTTCCTTCCTTTCTGCAGAGTTCAAGGAGGCCTTCATGCTGTTTGACAGGACCCCAACCGGGGAGATGAAGATCACCTACAGTCAGTGTGGTGATGTCCTGCGGGCTCTTGGGCAGAACCCAACCAATGCTGAAGTCCTGAAGGTGCTGGGCAAGCCCAAAGCAGAAGGTAAGAGAAACCAGGCCAAGGTGGAGAGACATTACATTAATTGGTTAATAGCTGCAAAGTAGATTATGTTTCATGTAGGAGATAGACCTTCAGCTTCATTCCCATCTAATGGCTGTGCAGTGTTCTATAATGAACTGGCATATCTATATCTATTTACCTACCTACCTATTTGTGTATCTATCTATACCCATACAGATCTCTCGCTCTTGGTTTAAGCATTTATATCCATTCGTCACCATGCCAGAGCTGAGCGAATAATTCCTAACTTAATCTAACTTCACTTCTTCCATTAGCTAAACATCCAGGAGGAAATTGTAATTTTTCTCTAAGTTATTCTTTATTGGACAACATTTTCTTGCAAATTTCATTTACTCCATGACTTGCCATTCATAATTCCAGCTGCAGTTGGTTGTGTAAGTCATCTGGTACTGTTCAGTTCATTGATTGTACAAACGTCACCTTCATCATCACGTTTCCGGTGCAAACGCTCGTGGAGAGCAAATTTAAAATGAGCTTTCCCTATGCATTTATGCACATCGGCTTAAAATTCACTCTCTGTGAGTATTATTATCATGATCATTATATTGTCGTAGCACATAGGAGGCCTAGTCAAGGACCACAACCCTGTTGAGCATCCATGCTAGTGAAACCTGATTGCACACATGTTTGCAGAAAGTAAACACAAAAGGGACAGAAGCACAGCAGAAGGGTTGTATTGGTGAAATGTATTGGTCAATCTGAGTTTGCATTTTCTGGCAAAAACGTTTTGCCCAGCTCTATCTTTATATGCAGTTCCTGCAGCTGCAGGACAGAGGTGGAGGGCAGCAGGGTAGGGAAGCTTGTGCTGAATTGTTTTGTAGACAGATTGGAGACTTTGTTCACTCGGGCCTTCAGTCTAACAGCTTTCACCAGCGCACAGTTCACTCTATAGCTGAAGTGACAAGGAGCAGGGAAGAAAAGAGGATCAGGGGCAGGGGAGTGGGGCAGAGAGGAAGTGGGTTTCTATTCACGAGGCGTCTATTCTACACTGTACCTCTGAGACAATCGTGTCTGCAACAGAAAGTCCCACATGAGGTCCCAGGCCTGATCTCTGGCTCACTGTGGCTCATGGACTCTGCCCGTATAATAATTTTGGTTGGACTTATTCCATGGAGGTTACATCACATGACAAAATCTCTAATTAGAGATTAATCTTGATATCCTAGAGACTCCAGGAGAATCCTGGAGGATTGGCAACCCTACCCAGACTACTGAAGACAGCTTAGGGTGCAATTGATTCAGCCACCCTAGGGCTGTCAAGACAGCAACAGGGCTGTGCTCCTAAACCCCTTGAGCAGGGTGTTCCCTTCCATTGACATCTCCTCTTTAGGGCAGAATATACTTTGGGGCAGCAGGAGACGGAATGGAGAGCCACACAGCCACCCTGTAGCATCAGGGACGATAGGAGAGGAGGGTCAGAGCCAGTCTCCCCCAGCTGCAAAATCTTTCATCGCTCATTTAGTTGCAGATCATGAGTCACCAAGAGCTACTGGGTCAGTATGCGCCTGAGGCCCCTCTCCTTACTCACCCAGGCTCCGTGTCCCTCATGTTGTCAATGTTCTGCATCTTGACCCTCCGCCCCATCCCCACCCAGAACTGGTTCCCCGCTCCCTGCAGCTGGAATAAAACTCTCCCATTCCGCAGCCGCTATCTCTCTGCCGATGCCCTTGGGAGGGCTTTAGTGGAGGCCTGAAGGGGAAATGTAGCCCGTAACATAACAGGAGATTCATGGTGGAATTAGCCCCACGGAGAGAAGAACCAATGAGCTCCGGCCGTTTCATAATTTAAAGAAAATGACTCAGAGACTCTTTATGCCTGGATAATTCCGCCCCTCCCCCCATCAAATATCACCCTTGATCTGGCTCAGAGGACACACTACCCTCAGCGGGTGGCTCATCCTTGATTGCGTTGTTCTTGGGCCAGATCCTCAGCAGGTGTAAATCGGTGTAGCTTCGTTGACTTCAGGGAGCTATGTGGATTCACACCAGCTGGAGATGTGGCTCCTTGATTTTACTTTTTGCTTAATAAGAACCTTCTGATTGGGAAACTCTCCGGGTGCCTGAACAATAAACCAGTTAACAAAGGAGTATGTTGACCAGGTGAATCAAAATAAGTCCCACAACCCCTGTAGGCAGCCTTTCCCCGGAGGAGAAAGCCAGAGCAAAGTAGTGATCCCTGTATAATGCCCTGATGGTAAAAACACGGATTCTGACAAACTGACAAGGGAAGTGAATTCCAGAGCCCTCTGCTGAGAACATTCTGCCCCCATCACCTGAAATTCAAACCTCGGGGCTATTAGCAAAGGCAGACCAGCTGATCTCCACTATGACCTATCCTAAGCATTCATAAAACATGAGTCAGGCCCCCAAAATTCATGACATTTTTAATAAAAAATAGGGGAGTGCTTTTTTTATTTGCCTTCTATTTCTGAGCCCTTAGAATGCACGAGAGTCACATTTTCAAGCTGCTGTCCATGACAATGAGGACTAGAAATATACTAGCTTTTCATGCAGTCTCCTGATTCCAGAAGCTGGGGCTTTGATGAAACCCCCAAGGAAAATAGCGAGAGTTGGCAACACCAGATCAAAGCCGCTGAGATGGGTGATTATATCCCAGACTTTCCTCTCTGCCTAGAAACTGCTTTTTTTTTAAACCCAGCCATGATCGGAGAAGTAATTGCATAAAAATGGCCCCTTCGGACTTAGCAGATCAACTCGCTGTGTTTTCTGAGTCAGTTCTCCTGGCTTGACGGACACAGACAAGTTGTTATTCTTGTTAGTCCTGCAGATTCAGAGCAGTGAGCTGGGCCCTGATTCTCCACTGCCTGGATTTAGCAGCGTTTTATTGCACGGTGATGACTGCACAGGGTGCAAGGCAAAGGGAGATCCGCTGCCTGGTTCTACTCTGCCTCACGAATCTAACCCCACTCCCTCAGACGTCCCTGGACTCTGGGGCTTGGCAAATAAAAAAGCTTTCGTCAATGGGACTAAAGAGTTTCATCTAAAAGGCTCCGGTCTCTGGCCATCTGAGGCCATTAGAGTGTGCCTGGCAATTCCCACAAGAGTAGGTGGCAAGCCTAGTTTCCCAACCAAATTCTAATGTGTTTAATTGCCAGTCGACTTCCATCAATTTGCTGCCATAGTTTCAGTTTGGACACAGGATTCGTCTCCATATCCTTCCCACATATATAGTTAAAGAGCTGCCTGGTTCTACCTCAGGTGGCTTTGAGGTAGCAAAGTGATTGCTGTGTGTGTGTGTGTGTGTGTGTTTATATAGCTGGTAAAGTGCTTTGGTATAAAATGTGCCATAGACTATTTAATTAATGCCACCTCCTTCGTCTTCTCCGTCAGAAATGAACACAAAGATGCTGGACTTCGAGACCTTCCTCCCAATGCTGCAGCACATCTCCCGCTCCAAGGACCAGGGAACCTTTGAGGACTTTGTGGAAGGCCTGCGTGTCTTTGACAAGGAGGGGAATGGCACAGTCATGGGTGCAGAACTGCGCCATGTGCTTGCCACACTGGGTATGGGCCGGAGACAAAGCTAGATATGGTTGACCTGTAATTGTGCCGTTTGGGGTGGCAGGGTCTGTTCCAGGTGGCAGAAATCCGGGCTGTGCCGGTCGGGGTGAAGTCCTGTGGGTGGGACCTTGCTCGGGTATAATGCATTAGAGGAGTGACCCTTTTATCTGTGGAAGACAAGGATATAGTCTTCCTCTTCCAAATGTTGACTCGAGCCAATGCCCCAATTTAGTATTAATATGGACATTACAGTACTGGCATTAGAAGAGTGAATGGCTCCAGAATAGAGAGCCTTTCACATCCAGGGCACTGATTCTAATGCGACCCAGGCTGGTTAATGACTCAAAGTTGTTCCCAACTATCTGACAGCTGCCCTCTTATTCCTTTCTCCTCTTCTCTGGATTCCTCTAGTGGTTCCAAATATGTAGCCCATTGGCTCATGTCTGCTCTGTTAATCAACCTTCGATACAGCGACTAGCCGGGAGACGAATCTTCTCCCAGATGTTAACCTGACATGAGCTCCAGCTGGGGGCAGTGCTAGAGTCCTCATCCTAACCAACTTGTCCTTCTGCTTCTACTCCTAGGTGAGAAGCTGACAGAAAGTGAAGTGGAGCAATTGATGACAGGACAGGAAGATGCCAACGGCTGCATCAACTATGAAGGTAGGAGGAGAAGATTCCTTTCATGGCTGCCCCAGCCATTTCAGTCTGCTCTGAGATGCTAAATGTATCTTCTGACCACATGGAAAGAGAAACCGGGCGTCAGTGCGTGGGGAAAACCCATCTGACGCCTGTCCTAGTCAACTAATTTGAGGTCGGGAGAATGTACCAGAGATTTCCAACAAAGTGTTCCCAGGATGCAATGTGCCTAGTGGTCACATATGCAAAGGCAGGGGAGCGAGGGCAGTTCTAACCCTGACTCTGACAGTAGTTTGGTGTGGGTCAGTGGGACAGAGGTGAAATGCTTGTGTATTCAATAGTTCACTGGTGCTGTGTCATATGAGCTCAAAATGCAGGGCAAGATCTCCCAGGCTTTCCAATCAAAATGCCCCCAGAGCAATTTCAGTAGCAGGGAAAGGGACGCTTTGCAATGCTCCTCTAGACTGACTCCTTGTCTAGAACCTAGAAAAGGTTTGCCAGTAGAACTAGTATAGCTAGAGCAGCAAACTCTCCTGGTGGAGACCAGGTTCTACCAGCAAAAGAGTGCTTTTTGCTGGTGTAGCTTATACCAGTTGCTTGAATGAAATAAGCTATACCAGCAAAAAGCTCTTTATTGTCAGTATAACTTCGTCTATGCTAGGGCTTTTGGCAGTATAGAAATGTTGTCAAAATAACCCACACGCCTAACTGACATTATTCTATCAGGAAATGTTTCTAGTATTGACCTGGATTCCAGGGCACCCATTGCCCCGCTAGCTCCAGCCATGATCGGACCATGCATCTGGGGTTTCTGATGAGCGATAAAGGGATGCTGATGTTGCTGCCAAAGTGCAAGTCAAATCAGTTCCCTTGTTTCTTAAATCCCTTTTCTGATCTCTGTGGAAATCCAAACCTGGAAGCTGGGATGAGATTTCAAGCTGCTGTCCAAACTTGGTTCATGATGTCCACTTCACCCTGGTTTAAAGCCTTGTGGACAGGGCTAGTGTGAGTGTGATGCAGTTACCATGGGCCCCTAAATCCCCAGGGGCTGGAAAGCCTGGAAGCTTGTGGGGGATTTTGTCAGTGTACATAATCCCAAGGAATCACATAGAACATAGGAACATGTAGCACCATGACTCTTAAACACAGGTGGGTGCCCCAGCGCCGGTACTCCAGCCTTTCGTTTCTGGTAGTCTTGACTTCAGTGGGATTACTCAGCAGGTGTAAAGTTAAACATGTTTGCAGGACTGGGACCTAATCCTTTTTCCTTTCATGGATCACTTTAATGATGAACCTCTGTACTAGGCTCCGGTGCACCATTGCAATGCCTGCCTTCCACTAACATGCGGGTACTCTAACCCACCGTTATAGGGTGGCTGGCCCTTTAAAGGGAGAAGGGTCTCAGCCCTACCTGTGACACAGCCTACTGTCCTCCCCAGGTGGGGAAAATGAAGCAAGTCATGTGACCGAGGGTCATGTGACCCAATCAGGCCTCTCTCTGGGGTAGATAAGGAGGAGGTCTGGGGAGACAATCCAGGCAGGAAGGGGTGGAACTGGGAATGGGTGAGCAGTAGGGAGTTTGAAGGCTCCTGAAGGGGACCCTGAGACACCGGGGGAAAAAGACTCTAGCTAGGTAGTGCTGGGAGTGGCAGGGAAGGTTCCAGGTGGCAAATACTGGGAGTGGCTTGATGAAAAGTGGGAAACAATATTTATATAGATCTTAAAATATATGAACTTTTGATTTGGACTTCGAGGACTTTATTTTGGAACTGTTTATGACACTAAACCAGCCCATGTAAAGGGGCTAGAAGACAGCCGTTATTAAATTACTCAGGCACCTTGAGGAGAGGGAAACTGAGGCAAAGATGCTGCAGAGCCACCCTGTGCCACAAGGGGGCGCTCTGAAGGTTACACCCACCTTGTTACAGCCACCATGGAGCTTGATTGTTCTACAGCAGCCCAAGTCCATCAGAGGACTGACTTGCACTCAGTTAAATGGAAGGTGATTGGTATTAAATGGCGCCACTGATCTCTGAGGCTGGAATATGCAAAAGACCTACAATCAGGGCAAGGTTTTCAAGAGTGTTCAGCATGTTGACTGCAGGCTGGGTGCTGAGGTCTTTTGAGAATCTGGCTGTAAGTGGCACAATGGGAACTCCTGAGAGCTGAGCGTTTTTGAGCTGGGGCTTCGGGAGGTGCTAAGCGCTTGGAAATTTCACCCCGATCTCTATGGGAAATTTGTCCCCACCTCTGGTTAACTGGTGGAGTTACCCAAAAGGTTGGGGAACTGCTGTGATGCGCTGTTTGTGCCAGAGGGCAAGGACTCGCGCTCTGGTTTGGGTGGATTTTTTAATGCCTTTCTTCTTGTTTCCTGTTCAGCTTTTGTCAAGCACATCATGTCTGGTTGAAACAAGAATCTTCAGGGTGAGTTTGTCTTGATCTTTCATTGTTTACCCTGAAATGTTTGAACCAACTCGGTCTGGTGGCCTTGCAATGAAATACCATCAAGATACTAACAAAAAAAAATCAAAGTTCATGTTGATGAGCTACATTCAAAAGTGTGTTTTAAAAAAGCTTTCTAGCAGCTTGAGCCATATGGCTGTCAATTCTGATGTGGAAAAGGCAGAAGTATTCAATAAATGTTTCAGTTCTGTATTTGGAAATAAGCAGGAAATAAGCCGTGTTTATATTGTGTAGTGATAATGAAATACTTTCTATTCCATCGGTAACTGGAGAAGTGGGAGTGTTTTTAAATCTGCAGGACATGATACCCAAAAGTATTAAAACAATTGGCCAAGCAGATCTCTGAACTCTTAATGTTGATTTTTAACATATTTTGGATTATTGGGGAAGTTCTAGAAGACTGGGAAAAAGCTAATGTTGTCCCAGTATTTAAAAGCGGTAAACAGGATAACCCAGGTAACTGTAGGCCAGTTAGGAGCTGATTTGATTATGGTCTCCAAATATCGATATAAGGTTGTTTCTAACAGTAGATAGCTCTTTAATCTAGCACTAAAAGGCAAACTGAAATCTAGTGGCTGGAAACTGAAGCTAGACAAATTCAGACTAGAAAATAAGGCAGAGATTTTTAACTGTGAAGGTAATTATTAACTATAGGAACAAACACCTAGGGATGTGGTGAATTCTCCATCACCTGAAATCTTGAAATCAAGACTGGATCTCTTTCCAAAAATATGTTCTAGCTCGAACAGACATTATGGGTTAGATACAGAGATTACTGGGTGAGGCTTTTTGGCCTGTTATGCAGGAGGCTGAACTAGATTGTCATAGTGGTCCCTTTTAACCTTAAAATCTATGACTGTAGGGATGTTGACATGTTAAAAGTTGTTTGTTTAAAAACAAATTCCTTACGTGTATTACCAAAAAGCGGTTTATTTTGCATTTCACTCAGTTTGCACAAGGAAAATAGACCAGTAAGAGTCACTTTCCTTAGGGGGACATTATCAACTTGAAATCTAGTCAGTTTAAAAAAAAAAAAAAGAGTTGAAAGTAATGTTAGATGCTGCCGCTGCCCCTGGATCCCCCTACTGATTTTTGTGATTTCACTAACTCAGTGTCTTGTGTTCTTAAATGTTTTCTCCCCTGCTGCTTTGTGAAAGACCCCTACCAACAAAGGCGAAAGAGAGTGACTGCACAAAGTGCTGTCAAATACACAAAATAAACAAATTCTAAAGAAATAGAAGTACTTCTTTCCCCTCCAGTCTCTTTCAGTTTTAGGTGTTACTTGAAACAGCAGAAGATAGATTTTTTTTTTTTTAAAAGCAAAAGCTTGTGGACAGGAGTCTGATTTCTAGGTAAACAATGTCCCTGCAATTTCTAATCATTTTCTCTTGCATTCTCATGCACTAGCTCAATGCTGCAATGTTTAGGTGGCAAATGCTGCAGGGGGACATTTAACTCCGAACACAACTATGTTAATGGAATACTATTTGTAATGTCATGAAAGCATGGCTATTAATATTTTGGGCTCCATCTGAGAGTTGGTTCTATTATTTCACAGACTTACTATTATCATCCTCCATTGTCATTACATTAAAATGCTCTGTGTTTTGCCTTCCAGGTTTTCTGAAATGTTTCCATCCAACTAAGCATTACCAACAGCAAGAATTCTTGACCCATGTCCCTTCCTTCCTAAAATGTCCTGAGTCCGCAGCTGTATCTCACATGAGCCACAACAAAGAATCCTCATAGCCACAATGTACCAACCCTACACTATTGTGTGCAATCACCTCTGTATATAAAAGGACATGTCTGCCCTTCCATTTTTAATCTTAATTTATTCTTTTGATCTTTTTCCCCTGCGTCGATTGACCCATTAAATTTCACCCACACCCTGAATGTCATCTGTTTGCGCTGGTCCTTTTAAAAGCTAGATCAAATGTCATCCTCACTTACTGGGCACGCTCACTAAAGGTAAACTCGGGGGTGGGGGGAAGGCGGGGGGACTGGTCAGCTTACAAGATGTCAGCTGTTAGATTTCGCAAGGAGGCAGGATGGAAAAGGTGTTTGTACAGGAAGGGAGCAGAGCCAGCTTTGGGGACCCGTGAAAACGACATGTGAAGGAGGAGGGGAGATCTGTAGGGCAAGTAGTGGAGACTGAACTCTGTCTCCACTAAACGGGGTGTGCCCCATGGCTGAACTTTGCCGTGGGGGAAAACTTGCGCTGCTGTTGCCCCTGCTCTGTGGGTATAGGAGGTCAGCCTCCGGGGCTGTCAAGTCACCACCTTTCATCACGGCCAAAATTAAAAGAACGTTTATTGGGCCAAATCCTGCTCTCAGTTATAGTGGTGTAAATCGGAGTCACTCCACTGAAGAGGTGACTCTGGATTGACAACAGTGTCTGAGACCAAAATTTGGTTCGTAGTGTTTGTTTCCAGCACAGTCATGGTTCTTGGGACACTAGCACGTGGTGACTCCCCATGATATTCTGTAAGAGAGTCCCACTGGTCTGTGTTCAGAGGTAACTTGAATGTCTATTTAACTCTCTGCTTCTGGAGATGCCATCTTGGGTGGTAGGAGGGATGTCCCATCTTGGAGCTAGGGGAGTCCAGGAGTAAATGGAGGGATCTTGCTTCAGAGTAGGGGGAACAAGAGGGCTATCCTGTGAGGAGGGAGTAGAAGGATCCCATCTACCGCTACTGCACAATGACTCCTGTAAACAGCTGCTCAAATGTGCTTAGACTCAGAAAATGTCTCGGAAATAGTGACATTGGAGCCCTGTCTGTACTAGGAAAACAGGTATGTTTTTAAATAGGGCAAGTTGTAGTTTTAGCTTGATTTCTCTCACCCAGCTAACATGTTAAAACTAAATGTGATCTGCCTACACTAGGATTTTAAAATGTTAGTGATCATGTTTTAAAAACACACCTTTTCTCCTAGTGTCAGTATCCCAGAGTCTTTCCAGACTGATTCATGCACAGTTATTCCAGATTGGATTGGCTCCATTTGCAAGTCAAAGGGCTATTCCACCACTAAATGCCACCTGGGACCTGAAGTTCCAAGCCATGGAGACAGAGCTCTCCTCACAATCCTAGAATTGTCCCTCCATAGCAGTGAAGTCTAGTGCAGTGGCTCTCAACCAGGGGCATGCATACCCTTGGGGGTACGCAGAGGTCTTCTAGGGGGTACATCAACTCATCTAGATAGTTGTCCAGTTTTACAACAAGCTACATAAAAAGCATTAACGAAGTCAGTACAAACTACAATTTTATACAGACAAAATGAGAAAGTCAGCAATTTTCCAGCACTAGTGTGCTATGACACTTTTGTATTTTATGTCAGATTTTGTAATCAAGTCGTTTTTAAGTGAGGTATCAGGGAGTAGCCGTGTTAGTCTGTATCCACAAAAACAACAAGGAGTCCGGTGGCACCTTAAAGACTAACAGATTTATTTGGGCATAAGCTTTCATGGGTAAAAAAATGCCTGCCATTTGGATTATGCAAACTTGGCTGTGAGTGATCCATCATTGCCTTTGAAAGCCATTGGGGGAGGGATAGCTCAGTGGTTTGAGCATTGGCCTGCTAAACCCAGGGTTGTGAGTTCAATCCTTGAGGAGGCCACTTGGGGATCTGGGGCAAAATCAGTACTTGGTCCTGCTAGTGAAAGCAGGGGGCTGGACTTGATAACTTTTCAAGGTCCCTTCCAGTTCTAGGAGATGGGATATCTCCATTAATTATTATTATTATAAGTCAAAGAAGGTGGTAGATCTCTTCTGTCAAGGCAAAGTGAAGTTTCAAAGGAACCTAGTAACTTCCTAATCAATAGAAATAGAATGACTAACACAAGTGGAAATACATTATACCAGAAGAGTTCACAGCCAGTAATAGAGGAAGACGGAAGTCTTCCGAAGAAGTGGGTTTTTTACCCACAAAAGCATCTGAAGAAGTGGGTTTTTTACCCATGAAAGCTTATGCCCAAATAAATCTGTTAGTCTTTAAGGTGCCACCAGACTCCTTGTTGTTTTTAGGTGAGGTGAAACTTTGGGTATGCAAGACAAATCAGACTCTTGAAAGGGGTATAGTAATCTGGAAAGGTTGCGAACCACTGGTCTAGGGATGTGGCAGTGTAAAAGGAAACCATTCTGTCATGGGAAAACAGCATTTTTTTAGAAGAGCATATTGCAAAATATGGAATACAACTGAAGAAATCAAATGTGTTGTATTATTGATCAGTAACTGTCTCTGAGTAAGGTCTGACAGAACACAAATGTATTGAATATGTTAATTTCAGTTTGGAATATTGAATTCATGTACTGTATGCAGATTGCATACATTTTTCAGATTTGGAAGGAAAGGGTTTCTGTATAAAAGAACATTTCCCAGCCCAAAGCAAGAAGGAAAATATTTTACAAAATACAAAGAGGAGGTGGGTGTTTGAAAGAAGCAATGACAAATATCCTTCAAACTAAAGAGCGTCTAAGTCAAGCCTGTCAGACTGAGAAGGCCTGAAAATTGAAACTGGTGAAAAATGACTCATTGAAGACTAAAATAACATAGTGAGAAAAACGAATGTTCTTTCTCTATAGCTTTGAAAGTTAAAAAAAAAAAATCTCATTTCAAGTTTTATTTTTCCGGGAACTGAATGCTGACGTGAGCATGTGGCTATGGTATTCTAGCTCCAGGACAACCATGTCCCGGAAGTGGAGTGATGGATGCGTGATACATATCCAGAGCTTGATACTCCTTTTTCTTCTGCCTCTCCCTTGGATTGTGCCTTGACATTCACTGCAAGGACAGATGGGTCAAGGGGGAGAGAGGTGCCGTGCGTGCTTAGATTTGCTTTTGCCTTCTGTAGTCTCCAGAAGTTCTCCAGCAAATCCTCAAACGTTCTCTCACACAGCCTTCCCCGTTCGTTCTCCCACGTGCTTTTGTGAGCAGCCTGGTTACAAGGATAGATGCTGGTGGGAAAGAATTTCACTCATGCTCTGTTTAAAGCTAGATGTGGCTCCACCCCCTGCTTGGGGTGGTACAAAGAGGGGCCCATCCACATAACTCCTGTCAGCTCAGCTGGCACTGCCAGGGGCCCACTGTAGGCAGGCTAGGGGCTTCCCCCTCCCCCAAACCATCATGCCCCATATTCAGGCAGGCTGGGGTTCATCCCAGAGAAAGAAGAATTCAGCCTTCACCCACCTGTGTAGAGGATTTGGAGTGAGGGCTGTGATCAGGCAGACATACCCTATTCAAATCTGGCTTTGCCAAGTAGCCGCAGAGTGAAATTAACAAGACTGGCTGGGTCAGTGCTGCTATTGGGGACACCGGGCAGCAGTGAAACTGTCAAGAATCATTCAGTTTCACGCTGCAGATGCAGAGTCTTGGGCTCTTCTCTTTCCGCTCTCCCTGTTTTGCCAGCCATCTTCAGGATTCATAGTTTTCTTCCTTTGCTGTTGAATGGGCCGAGAGTAATTTCATTGCCACCCGTAAGATACAAAAATTAAGATGAATGACCTGTCAGGTCAAGTGGAAAGAGGCAGCTTCAGTTTAAAAGCAGGGGCTCACCGTGAACTAATGCAAACCAGCAAAATGGGGAGACTGCCTGACAATGTTAGGGGTGGCCATTGGCTGTCATGGTTGTATTTACTCTTCTCCTGGGATGGGCAGGAAGTAGGTAATTGTCAGGGGAGCAGCTGACTGGGTGTGGGTATCTGGAGGAAGCTGGGTAGTTGGGGAGATTCTGAAGGGGAAACTGAGGAAGCTGGAGGTGCTGGGATAGCTAGGAAGGATGGGTTTGTTGGGGGGGGGGGGGGCTGGATAATGTCCCTTGAGCTCTGGAGCAGAACCCAGCCAGGACTGTGTTTCCTATAGGAGACAGCCATCCATCCAACATCATTCTCTTCTAATGTCCATTCAGCGGCCTATATGAATTAAGTTGGTAGCTATCTAGCTACCTTTCCATATGCCAAGCATCACCATGACAGAGCTGATGAATAATTCATAATGAACAATTTATTTGACTAATTTCACTTCTGTTCGCAAAATACACAGAGAAGATGGCAATTTTCTCAATTTCATTCCTTATTCAACAGTATTTTTTGCAAGTTTCCTTTGCTCCGTGGCTAGCTACTTGAAATTAAAGCTGAGTTGCTTAGATGCGATTGGCTATGGAAGTCACCTGGCACGCGGCTGATCGCTGATTGAATAAGTGTTGCTTTTGTCCTCAGGTGTCTGGTGCAAATGCTTGTAAAAAGCAAGTTTAAAATGAGCTTTTCGTGAGTACAAGATTAGAATTTTGCTCTTTTGTCTGCTGTAGTATCTGAGTGCCTCACAGTCTTCAATGTATTTATCTTCACTGTGAGGCAGGGCTATTATCCCCATTTTACAGATTGGATGCTGAGGCACAGTGAGCTTAAGTGACTTGCCCAAGGTCACATGTGAAGACTGTGGCACAGCAAGAAATTAAACACAGGTCTCCCAAATCCTAGGTTGTGCCCTAGCCATAGGCGCCAACTTTCCCCGGCGCCGGTGGGAGCTGGCATGCCCCCGCCGCCCCTGGCCCCGCCCCGACTCCACCCTTTCCCTGCCCGTGCCCCGCCCCCATTCCAAACCCTTCCCCAAAGTCCCCACCCCAACTCCACCCCCTCCCTGTCCCTATTGAACCCCTTCCCCAAATCCCTGCCCCGGGCCTGCCTCTTCTCCGAGCATGCCACATTCCCCTTCCCTCCCAGCCGTGTGAAACAGCTGTTTCACAGAGCAAGCGCTGGGAGCTAGGGGGAAAAAGTGGGCATGTGGCACACTCAGGGGAGGAGGCGGAGGCGAGCTGGGGCGGGGGGCAGGGTGAGGAGCTACCGGTGGGTGCTGAGCACCCACCAATTTTTTCCTGTGGGTGCTCCAGCCCCAGAGCACCCCTGGAGTCAGCACCTATGGCCCTAGCCACTGCATTAGCCTTCCTCTCTGTGAGCCTCCAAGCCAGTACAACCTGAGAGCAAATTCAAAAGGGGTGCAGACATGGCCAAAGCAAATTTGTTTAAAAAATTCAAATGTTTATTTGTGGGGAAATTCTCAGGGGAATTTGCCCAGCTCTAGTAAACGTCAGGCCAGAAGGCCCTGCTGGCTGTGATGTCCTGCACTGAGAAACTCAGAGGCCTCTCTATCAACCCTCTCTGTGAAGTAAACCTTGAAACCCAGTCTACTCTAGGGACTGAAATCACACTGCAGAGAAAGAAATAGACACCAGGCAGAAAGAGAGCGAGATAAAGATGACAGCAATGGAGAGAGCGAGGTCTGGGAGAGAAGTAATTATTACAAACTCCAGGCTTTGAAAACCACTCAGGAATACGGAGGGTCACCATTAGCCTCGTGGGGCTCTATTCTGTTTCTGCGGGACATCAATAACTACCATTGACTTAGGGGGTAAGGGGCTGCTACTGATGTAATCTTCACCTGGTTGGTCTTTGGGAAGGTCCTGAAGGGCAAAACAGCACTGCAAAGTGAGACTATCATGAGAATGTCAATTGACAACTGTTTGTGCAGCTGCCCCCAGTCCCAGGTCCCCGTAACTCCATTCCACCACCTGTCCCCGCGACTGCTGATGCTGAGGCTCCCAGAGGGTGGGTGGTCTTAAGGCCAGGAGCATTTATAGAAAGGATCTGTCAACATCAGCCGGCGCCCCTCATGCAGAATTGCACTTCACAGCTGGAGGAGGCTATAAAAATCATCACTCGATCCTAGCAAGTCCCAGGACAATAGCTGATGCCGTGTCCTTTTATAGCTTGGCTGCTTTGCTCACGTCCTGGGGGCTCTGAGGAGAGGTAAAAATAGGTTCCCATTCTAAGGAGAGCCTGTGGCGGTATCTCTTTCGGTCTGAGATAAGAGAGCATTTCATACCAAAGATGGTTTGGATGTTGGGAGACTCAGAACATCCCCTATGGAATGGAAGAGGCACACGGAGCTGGCTTTCGTTTTGAGGAGTCATTTGCACTTGATGTGGGGATAAGACTGTGAGATGAAGCTGGAGGAATTAACCCACATCCTGCTCCTGAAGACACCTCTCTTCTCTCACACTTAGCAGCGGAGGACAAAGGCTTTTTGGGTCTTCAGATGCTTCTCTGTATCACACAATTTGAAGCAATGCCCAGTCGTTCAATGGCCTGTGTGCAATGAGTTGAAGAGTCTCATTCCATCTGCCAGTAAAAAGGTGTCCACCTTACAAACACCACTGTTATATTGGCCATCTTCTTGGCAGGTACAGCAGAGAGGCTAAGGATTGAGAGACCATACCATCCCTAAGTCTTTATATGCATACCGGCCAGGATTCTCAAAGCAAGCACCTATAGATTTAGTCAAATGATTGCAAATTTGCAAAATCACATATATGTAAATAAGTTTGCATAAATTACTCCCAGCTGTAGAGAGAGACACAAAAGAAAGAGAGATACAGAAAGATGAAGGGATGGAAAGTGGGGGGAGAGAAAAGGGGGACAAAGTGCCTCAACATTTAATTCTCTTCCCCCTGCCTTCCCTCCCAGCATCAGCATTTCAAACTTTCCCTCCTGCACTGCCCTTGCATTGCCCACCACCAAGACACCGCAGAGTAACTTCCCACTATTCAATGGCACCACCACACACACTTCCCAAAGGAATTTCAATGGGCATTGAAGGTCTCAGAACTTGCAAGATGATTCCCCAGAGAAACAACTTTTGTGATTTTTCGGAAACCCTTGCGGGTTTGTGTTCTGGGTTATTTGGAGTGTCAGTACGAGTCACATGATACTTGGTGTTTCTCTTAAAGTCCCAGCGTCCAGAATCAGATTATTACCCAAGAAACTCAGCTTTCTTTGAAAAGGTAAGTTTCTAGCCTTCATGGTTGCAAAGAAAAGCTTGAAAATAAGAACCCGAAATGCTTCAGCACTAGAAGACAAATAAAAATAACCTTAAAATTATTATTTTTTAAATCGCATTCTTTTAAGCCAGTCTCGTGAGTTTGGGGTTTGGCAAAACCGGGACCCTGTAAATGTAAAATCAGTATCATCATTTGATGTGGTCAGATTTACAATGTGGGCTCCCTGGGAAATGAAATGTGTTCTGTTGTATTCGTGTATTTAATATATAATCCATAGAAGGGGTGCCAAGTGATTAAAAAAATTAATTGTGTGATAAAAAGTTAATTGCGGTTAATTGCGCAGTTAATTGTGCTGTTAAACAATAATAGAATACCATTTATTTAAATATTTGTGGATGTTTTCTATATTTTCAAATATATTGATTTCAATTACAACACAGAATACAAAGTGTACAGTGCTCACTTTATATTTATTTTTATTACAAATATTTGCACTGTAAAAAAAAATAGTATTTTTCAATTCACCTAATACAAGTACTGTAGTGCAATCTCTTTATCGTGAAAGTTGAACTTACAAATTTAGAATTATGTACAAAAAAACTGCCTTCAAAAATAAAACAATGTAAAACTTTAGAGCCTGCAAGTCCACTCAGTCCTACTTCTTGTTCAGCAAATCGCTCAGACAAACAAGTTTTGCAGCAGATAATGCTGCCCAGTTCTTGTTTACAATTTCACCTGAAAGTGAAAACAAGAGTTCACATGGCACTGTTGTAGCCAGTGTCGCAAGATATTTACATGCCAGATGTGCTAAAGGTTCATATGTCCCTTCATGCTTCAACCACCATTCCAGAGGACATGCGTCCATGCTGATGACGGGTTCTGCTCGATAACAATCCAAAGCAGTGCGGAACAAAGCATGTTCATTTTCATCATCTGAGTCAAATACCACAAGCAGAAGGTTGATTTTCTTTTTTGGTGTTTTGGGTTTTGTAGTTTCTACATCGGAGTGTTGCTCTTTTAAGACTTCTGAAAGCCTGCTCCATACCTCGCCCCCTCAGATTTTGGATGGCACTTCAGATTCTTAAACCTTGGATCGAGTGCATAGCTATCTTTAAAACTCTCACATTGGTACCTGCTTTGCATTTTGTCAAAAATCTGCAGTGAACGTGTTCTTAAAACGAACAACATGTGCTGGGTCATCATACAAGATGGCTATAACATGAAATATATGGCAGAATGCGTGTAAAACAGAACAGGAGACATAAAGAAGCTCAGTCACAAATTTAATTAACGCATTATTTTTGTAATGAGCGTCATCAGCATGGAAGCATGTCCTCTGGAATGGTGGTCGAAGCATGAAGGGGCATATAAATGTTTAGCATATCTGGCACATAAATATGTTGCAACACTGGCTACAACAGTGCCATGCGAACGCCTGTTCTCACTTTCAGGTGACATTGTAAATAAGAAGCGGACAGTTTTAGCTTCCGTAAATGTAAAAAAACCTTGTTTCTCTTAGTGATTGTCTGAACAAGAAATAGGATTGAGCAGATTTGTAGGCTCTAAAGTTTTTACATTGTTTTGTTTTTCAGTGCAGTTTATGTAACAAAAAAAAATCGACATTTGTAAGTTGCGCTTTCATGATAAAGAGATTGCACTACAGTACTTGTTGTCAGACATCACCGATGTGGTGCTCTGCTCTATGCAATGTTACACTTGTATGCAGTGAATTGAAACATACTATTTCTTTCATTTATCATTTTTACAGTGCAAATATTTGTAATAAAAAATAATAATAAAGTGAGCACGGTGCACTTTGTATTCTGTGTTGTAATAGAAATCAATATATTTGAAAATGTAGAAAAACATCCAAAAAGATTTGGTAAATTTCAATTGGTATTCTATTGTTTAATAGTGCTATTAAAACTGCGATTAATCGTGATTCATTTTTTTTAATTGTGATTAATGTTTTTAGTTAATTTTGTGAGTTAACTGCGATTGATCGACAGCCCTAATCTATAGGCTAAGGGAACAGGCTAAACGAGGCCACTTACTGGGGAGAGAAAAACTAAGATGAACCTGTTTTTCCAATGAATGAACAGTGCCCTGGCATTTTCTCACTGCTGAGTGTTTGCATTTGCAACCTTAATACGATTCTTTTATTGCAGTTCTCTTTGTCTGTAACAGAAAAAGAATCCGCCTCTGAAATGCGAACTCAAGAGACACTCCTGCCATGCAAGAACCTGCACGTCTTAGCACTTCAGCACTGACAGCTTCTCTCCCCGTTCCTAAAGGCTTGTCTACATGGGGAAGTTATTCCAGGTTAAGGTAGGTGTGAATCTATTCTGGTCCACACTGGGAATTATTCCAGAACAGCTATAGTAGGATAGTTAGTCTGGAATAGCCATGCTTTTCAATTTCCCTGTGTAGTCAAGTTTGCAGTAATAGCAGAAGCTCCTCACTCTGCTGGGCTGTCCCTATGTTGCTGGAAGGGCAAGCTCTGGGCAGGAGTGGCTCTAGCTTTTTTGCCACCCCAAGCACGGCAGGCAGGCTGCCTTCGGCGGCGCACCTGCAGGAGGTCCCTGGTCCCGCGGATTCGGCGGCTTGCCTGCGGGAGGTCCGCCAGTCCTGTGCCTTCGGTGTATCCGCCGCCGAATAGCCGCCAAATCCGCAGGACCGGCGGACCTTCCATAGGTAAGCCACCGAAGGCAGCCTGACTGCCGCCCTCACAGGGACCGGCTGGGCGCCCCCCGCGGCTTGCCACCCCAGGCACGCGCTTGGAGTGCTGGTGCCTGGAGCCGCCGCTGGCTCTGGGGCCTGCCAGCTCGAGGGCAGGACCAGGGGGAATGAGACATTTTCAGCCTCGAGAGGATTCAGTAATGGACCAGGTTCCAGTGGCCACCAGAGGCCGCTGCTGCTGCACAGAAAAAGGTCATGCTGCTCCCAATATTCCTTAGAAAGAAAAAGGGGGGACAGGAGTGGGGTGAAAAGAAGGGGGAGAGAGAGAGACATTGAGGAGAAGGAGAGCAGGGATAGGAGAGGAAGAGAAGGGGAGGAGGGAGAGAGAGAAGGGGCAAGAAGAGGAGGTGAGAAGGGAAAGAGGAGGAGGGGGAAGTGGAGAGGGAAAGGGAATAAGAGGAGAAAGGGGAAGGGGAAAGAAGAGAAGAAGGAGAGGAGGAGGAAAGGGAAGGGGGAGGAGAGGAGGAAGAGGGGTGGGGGAGGAGAGGAGAAGGGAGGAAGAAGAGGAGGAGGAGAGGGAAGCCGGGGTTGAAGAGGGGGAGGGGAAGGAGAGGAGGAGAGGGAAGGAGAGGAAGAAGAGGAAGAGGGAAGGAGAGGAAGAAGAGGAAGAAGGAAGGAGAGGAGGAAGAGGGAGAGGAGGAGGAAGAGAAGGGGAGAGTGAAAGGGAAAGCGAGAAAGAGGAAGGGAAGGGGAAGCAGAGGAGGAAGGAGAGGGAAGGAGAGGAGGAAGAGGGGGAGGGGAAGAAGAAGAGGGGGAGAAGGAAGGAGAAGCAGAGGAGGAGAGTGAAAGGGAAAGAGAGGAAGAGGAAGGGAAGGGGAAGCAGAGGAGGAAGGAGAGGAGGAAGAGGGGGAGGGGAAGGAGGAGAGGAAGAAGGAAGGAGAGGAGGAAGAGGGAGAGGAAGAGGAAGAGAAGGGGAGAGTGAAAGGGAAAGAGAGGAAGGGAAGGGGAAGCAGAGGAGGAAGGAGAGGAGGAAGAGGGGGAGGGGAAGAAGAAGAGGAGGAGAAGGAAGGAGAAGCAGAGGAGGAGAGTGAAAGGGAAAGCGAGGAAGAGGAAGGGAAGGGGAAGCAGAGGAGGAAGGAGAGGGAAGGAGAGGAGGAAGAGGGGGAGGGGAAGAGGCAGAGGGGGAGAAGGAAGGAGAAGCAGAGGAGGAGAGTGAAAGGGAAAGCGAGGAAGAGGAAGGGAAGGGGAAGCAGAGGAGGAAGGAGAAGGAAGGAGAGGAGGAAGAGGGGAGGGGAAGAAGAAGAGGAGGAGAAGCAGAGGAGGAGAGTGAAAGGGAAAGCGAGGAAGAGGAAGGGAAGGGGAAGCAGAGGAGGAGAGTGAAAGGGAAAGCGAGGAAGAGGAAGGGAAGGGGAAGCAGAGGAGGAAGGAGAAGGAAGGAGAGGAGGAAGAGGGGGAGGGGAAGAAGCAGAGGGGGAGAAGGAAGGAGAAGCAGAGGAGGAGAGTGAAAGGGAAAGCGAGGAAGAGGAAGGGAAGGGGAAGCAGAGGAGGAAGGAGAAGGAAGGAGAGGAGGAAGAGGGGGAGGGGAAGAAGCAGAGGGGGAGAAGGAAGGAGAAGCAGAGGAGGAGAGTGAAAGGGAAAGCGAGGAAGAGGAAGGGAAGGGGAAGCAGAGGAGGAAGGAGAAGGAAGGAGAGGAGGAAGAGGGGAGGGGAAGAAGAAGAGGAGGAGAAGCAGAGGAGGAGAGTGAAAGGGAAAGCGAGGAAGAGGAAGGGAAGGGGAAGCAGAGGAGGAAGGAGAGGGAAGGAGAGGAGGAAGAGGGGGAGGGGAAGAAGAAGAGGAAGAAGGAAGGAGAGGAGGAAGAGGAAGGGAAGGGGAAGCAGAGGAGGAGAGATCGGGCCGGGAGAGGCAGACCGGCAGGGACGGGCAGAGCAGTCGCAGTCGCAGCCGCCCGAGGCCCTGGCTGTCATCACAGCTCTGCCTGTGCCGCAGGGAGCGCTCGGGTCCCGCTCGGGTCCCGCTCGGCTATCTCCGTCAGCTCGGGCCCCAAGGCGGCTGCTCGGGTGTTTCCGCATCCGTTCGGCGCTCGGTCTCCGCTCGGCGGGGGCCCGCTCCGCCCTCGGGTATTTCCGTCCCCATTCGGCTATTTCCGCCCCCCCTCGGGTGTTTCCGTCCCCGCTCGGAGGGACTCGGCGCCTGGCCGGCCTCCTTCCTTCCCTCCCTGGTGCCTGCCCCGGTAACGGTCGCTGTGAGTTTAAATGAGCAGGGGCCGGGCCGGGCCGAGCCGCCGCCGCCGGGACCGGGACACGGACTGAGGCGGAGCCTGGGCCCGCCCCGCTGCGGGGACAGGATGACGGTGCTGCAGGAACCCGTCCAGGTACCGAGCCGCTCGCCGCTCCCCGCTCCCGCACCCAGGCCTCGGCCCGGCCTAGCGGGGCCCGGCCTCTCCCGAGCCGGACCCGGGCAGGGGCCTGGCCCACCCCGGCCAGGCGGACCCCTCCGAGGCGGGGCTGCGGCCGCCTCCGCGCCCCCGGGGGGCCGTGTCCCCAGCCCGCTCAGAGGGACCGCGACGCCCGCCTGAGGGGGACCCCGGGGCCCCTCCTAGAAGGCAGGAGCCTGGTGGGGCCCTTGTCCCCTGCCCCGACCCCCCTAGAATGGGACCCTCTCCCCTCCCCCCCCGCGATTTGAGACCACCCCTCCCCCTGAGATGGGCCCGTCCTGATCCAGGTGGACCCCTCCCCCCAGAGTCCGCACCCCGCCCAGGGAGCCCCCCCAGACACTCCCCACTTCCAGGGCAGGCTCCCCTCAGATCTCCTCGAGGCACCCCCCTCTTCTCCCCTCTGCTTCCCTTCCAGGGAGGACCCACCACTGCCCGTTGCTGTTCTCCATCCCAGGGGACGCTCCTCCTCCCATCGCAGCCCTATTCTCATTACTGTTTGTATTGCCATAGCCCTTAGGAGCCCTAGTCGGGAATCGGGACCTTCCCACTGTGCTCGGTGCTGTACATACTCAGGACAAAAAGATCATCCCTGCCCCAACAGGTTTACCATCTAAGCATAAGATGATAGACAACAGATGGAGACAGACAGGTGGGGGGTGCCCACGGAAACAGTGAGTTGATATTGGCCAGTGTAATAGTGACTAGTCCACTTCCAAGAGGGACCTCTCCCATCTCTACTGCTTCACCCTGACCCCTTATGAAACCCCTTGATTCCTCCTTTCCTGTTTCAGCCATCCTCCACATCTGCTGTTTTACTATTTAAATGTCTTCCATTCTGTGGATTACACACACAGATGAAGGGCATTTTTTGTCCCAAGGAACTTGCAGTCTAAAAGAGATGGGATGCCTCAGAGACCCAGAGGAGGGAATAATTTAAATGAAAAAAACAAAACAAAAAACCTTTAACTCAGTTTTTCCAGTATATTTTCCCTTCTTATCTTAGTCTAGTCTGTCTTTCCAGATGTGATGCCTTCTCAGAAGTTATCCATCCTTCACTCTTTACCATATCTAACTTGCCTTAGCCATCCTTTTTATGTTCCCTCCCACTTCAATCTTTCCCATGTTATCTTCTCCCCTTTCCCTTCCACCAGACCTCCAGTCTTTCCCAGGTTTCTGTCTTTCTAAATAAATTGGGACATAGGGTTTAAAAGGTCTTAAATAGCTGCTTGTAGAACATGTTTTTTCCCAGTAATTTATAAACCTCTCCCAGCTCCTACATTGGCAAGATGCTTAGCATACTGTATAGTTATTCATAATAACAATATTGAGCACAACAAAAATATCAGTAATTTATTTTATTTCCTTTTCTCACAAAAAGGAAAAAAAATGTAGCTGTTTGTGGGAGACAGCACCTACTCCATTGGCCTAAACAAGGTGGTAGCAATGGTGGTACTATTCGTGTAGATATGGAGTTTGTATTCTTTACACCAAATTCTTTAGGTCTGCTCTGAACAGCTCTAGACAACGTGGTGCTAAAAAACACTTCTAGCCACCTGGACTCCTTTTTCCAGTAATACTCTCCCCACTGCTGCCATCTCTGGAGCTGGACAGGTGGTAGCAACAGTTGGGAATTCTAGCAAAAACTGACTAGTGTAGGCTTCTATGTGGAAAGGAAGCAAACACCCACTGACATAGTGGATGACAGCAAACAATATCTAACATTTTTACAAATGCATGTAATCAGCATCTTTTCTGCGGTCCTAATTATGGGTAACCCGGTGGAAAACATTTGCTATCCTGAAATTTCCATGGCAGAGATGTGGAGTATTTTATCTGAGGTATATTATTTGGTTTGTAAAAATGGCAGACACTTTTAATGCCATCTTCTCTAACTTGGAAGTGCTGTTGATGGCAGTCTGCTTTTGTCATCACACAAACCTACTTGGATTCTGTGTACTTGATGAAGTACCAGATTTCTTCTTTTTTGCTATCCAAAGAGGCTGATATGGTAGTGCAACATCAATGCACAATCATGTCTACACTAGGACTCATGATTTGCCACTATCTCAGCCCTACTGGTGGCAGCAATGACGGCGATTGTATTATAGGCACAGTTTAAGTGTTGGATGACAAGGTGGTAAAAACATGACTTCTGATTAAGTTACAGCCTCCACCATTGCTACCACCAGCTGAGTTGCACTGGTGTGAATTGCAGATCCTAATTGTGCCATTTTCAATGCAGCCTTTGTTAAGGCTCCTAGTTACTCTGTCCTCCATTGGTGATCTCGTAGAAGTCTACTTTGGTCATCTGTCGTCACAGTTCTTAAAATGGTGCAGTGATTCTGACAGTTGTAATAAATGCAGTAAAACCACAGGATTATGGTGCATTCTGACACTAATGTAATAAGCCTATGACATTCAGACTCTTTTTTGCAGTACAGATTTAAATGACGCTGTTGGATTATGTGTTCGTTGCTTGGCTGGACTCCTGGTACTTTTTCTTTCCCCAGTTATCCCATTCTTCTTGCATATGTTCTGTAAGAGTAGGCATCATTTCTGACTCATCAACATTACAAGCGACTAGTATATGTGTAAAAACAGATTTTTTTCTTCATGTACCTTTGTACAGTACATGTTGATGGTCATTCAAGAGATCTTTCACTCCCCCTAATCTCCCCTCCCCACCTTGCAAAAGCAAATTGTTTTTTTTTTTTTTTTAGAATTTGGAAAACTGTTACTTTTACAATCCTGACAGAGCTTTGTAGTGGTTTCATGTGTGTATATATAGCATTTTAAAAACATATAAGATGACAAATGCCTTGAAGAGCTTCCAGTTTGAGGGCCTGATCTTGACATCCTACTCGCAGTGAGTAAAGGTGGCAGAATCTTGTCCTAAATAGACAACATACCATTTTATACCTCCAAATGAAGTCAGTTAATTTATAATTGAAATTTGGAAGTTTTAAGCTATGTATTCCATGTGTTATCATATAACTCAGGTGCATTTTAATTTTCATCTCTAAAAACCTTTATTTTCAGCAATGCAGCTCTTAACAGTTTTCTTGGATGCTTCAATTCCTCGTGTTTTCATCATATTGAATAGCTGGTATTGACTGCCATGACCAGGTCTAATGATGGACACTTTCCGAGGCCCTGTTCATATTGTACTCCTGGGGGAATTCTGTGTCACTGCGCTTACGCAGATTTCACGGCCCCTGCAGATTTCTTTGCTTACCTGCAGAAAAATGACTTCTGACGGGGAAGCAAAGGGAAGCTGCAAGAGCGGTCATGCGCCCACTATCTGGCAGTGCAGACAGGTTGGTTTGGGCACCCAGAACAGCCGATAGAGACCTAAATCATCAGGGTATTTCTGAAAAAATAGGCATGGGGCAGACTCTGTTCCCTCAGGCAGAGGAGAATGTAGCAGCCTGCCTGCTTAGTGAATTGTTCCCATTGTTCCTAGTGAATTCCCCCATGAGTATAAAACAGGTGTAAAAATTGTAAGGCTCCTTTACATTCTCAGAGTGGTGTAAAGGACTGTGTGGCCTTCTAAATGGTTATGGTGCTTTAGTGATTAGAACTGGTCTAAATTTTTGGATTAAAAACATTTCCTATCAAAATGTGCTCCATGAACTGTTTTCGACTGACCTTATTGGAGATGGTCAATAGCCAGTATAAATTGTGGTTTGAGTCCCCAGCCCTCACTTGCTCTTCAGTTGCCTATGATGTAACATTGAGCATATGGCTGCATATATTTGTTGACTAATACTTAGAAGTAAAGGGTCAATACTAGCTACATTACTATTAGACAGAGGGGGTTTGGTGATTTCCTCCAATGTTCCCCACTCCCATTCTCCGTCCATTGAATTGTAGTTTAAATAAATTACCAAAATAATTGAAACTAGCTGGATTCTATTGCTTTATTTTGACAAAAAATGCAGAATTTTGCAGAATTTTAAAATATTGTGCGCATAATTTTTAATATTTTGGTGCAGAAATTTTAATTTTTGGGTGGAGAATTCCCACAAGAGTAATATTGTGACTGATAACATGATAGAAACAACCATGTACAGTTATCGTTAGCAAAGGTTCCCTGGCCAGTAAGGCTGTTTCCCTACCTCCAAGAATCATGCTATGAAACCATGGTTTTCATTTAATTTTAGACTGGTTTTCAGGCTGGGGGTAGTCTATAATGATCTTTCTTAAAAGGAAGAAAATCCATGTCTACACTGGTCATGGAATCAGCAATGTGGACAGGCCCTTCTTGTTGACAAGAGTACAGTGCTTTTGACATAACCTTTAAGAATGGTGGGGAACCTACGTCCCGCAGGCTAGTTCCAGCCTGCTGCTTCATTTCATCTGACCACATCATGGTCTCCACACCGTGAGCTGGAAGCACCGATCCTCGGCACCCCTCTGCAGGGTTGCAGCCACAAGCGCCGGCTTGCCTCGCTGTGGGGGGAATCTAGGGTTGCCAGGCCGTTAAAAGTCCAGTTGGCTCCCAGAAGCAACTGGCATGTCCCTGCGGTCCCTAGGAGCAGGGGCGATCAGAGAAGTGCTGCACGCTGCCCCCAGCACCGGCTCCGCAGCTCCCAGTGGCTAGGAACCGCAGCCAATGGGAGCTGTGGGTGTGGTGCCCGCAGATGCGGGTAGCGTGCACCATGCAGATCCCCATGACCCCTTCACCTAGATATTTGGTTTAGCTGTTGTGCAACATTCAGATGCTGAATAAGCTTTTCTGGGTGGAAAGGTGGGCTTGGCATGAGAAGGCTTCAAATACTTTCCCCTGGATGAAAAAGCATTTGTCTTTTCCTTGAAGAAGCTTTCTCATTGCACAGCAGCTGATATGATAGTTTTGGAGTTCTTCTCGGAGATTCATAACAACAGTTGTGGGTAAGAAGAGAGAAGAACAGGAACAAGCTCTTGGGCTCTGTCTACTCCAGCAGTTCTCAAACTGGGTCAGGACCCCAAAGTGTGTCACAACCCCGTTTTAATGGGGTCGCCGGGTTGGCGTTAGACTGGCTGGGGCTGAAGCCGGAGCCCTACCAGCCGGGGCCCAGAGCCTGAGGGCTTCAGGTGTGGGTGGTGGGGCTCAGATTTAGACACCTTCCCCGCCCCCTGGCCTGGGGCTGAAGCACTTGGCCTTCGGCTTTGGACCCCCTGCCTGAGGCAGTGGGGCTTGGGCTTTGGCCTTGGCCCTCCCACCCAGGGCGGTAGGGCTTGGGCGGGCTCAGGCTTCAGTCCCACCTCCTAGGGTCATGTAGTAATTTTTGTTGTCAGAAAGGGGTCACGGTGCAATGAAGTTTGAGAACCACTGGTCTACTCTATGGGAAAGTGTTACAATAAACTATTGGTTGGAACACTTTGAACCTGCAACCCCTGTCTCATGCCCTGTGTCCATGCAGATCAGCTGTCTGAATCATTTAAATGTTGGTTGTAACCATAGTGGTGAGATCTCTACCTCTGGTCTGGATGAACAGGTACCACCTAAAAAGCCCTATCCCCATTGTAGATGAGAAACCACAAACAGTTCAGTTGCACTAGGTCAGCCAGTTCTAAAGCCAATGGAGTAGCTTTTATTGGGTAAATACTCCAAAGCACCTGCTTGCAGCAACAGTTCTGTGCCCTGTGAATCGGTGCTTTGTATCTCCTAGAATGCACTGATACAACCACAATTGTCAGGTGTGCTGCAGGGGGAAGCACCAAAATGGTTCTGTGAAGGCACTGCCGCAGTTTGGGCATGCTGAATTGTTGCATTAGTCTTGGTAACAACTGCCTTAATATGTTCAATGACCGTGTTACAGTTTCCTTGCTTTGTTTCTGCAAGGTGAACTATCACCACAATTATTGCTCGCTCTTGTTGGCAGTCTGAGGCCAAAGACCAGTTAAATTTGTTTTGTAAAACCTACTGTGTTATAGCATGGTGGTTCTTTTCCTCTCTTACACTAATCTGTAGAGCAACATGTGAGTCACCAATCTGACTGTCCTCCATTAATGGATTCAGGCCATAAAACTTGCTTCTTTTTGATTACAGAATGACTGTCATTGTAGAGTCTGAGCTCTACTAACTCACACTACAGTCCTGCTTTTCCAATCCTGGGCCTCTAACCAGCAATGGTGATTGGCTGAACCGGTTTGTGGTACCAATTTTATAATGTAGATGTGACATAACTGTAACACAACCAAAAGTCACTCGCTTACAGCCTATGCCAGACTCGGGCAAGGTTATAACTCTCAAACAAGAGCAGGTTGCCAGAAGTTTATACAGTCTTAAAACTCTTCTATAATCACTTACTTAGCATCAAAGGTATGCATGCTGTTTTACAAACCCAAGGTCTAAATAGATCTGACCTGTTGTCATTCAGATATAGGCATTTGATTGAATAAAGGAGGAGGCATAGCAGGTAACAGGAAGAAAATGGAACTCTGGTGCAGCTCTAATTTATGCAATGGGCTACTTCTGCCCCGTGCACAATCTGAAAGGTGCGGAGGTGACTTGAAGGTCTCTGGGTTGTGCCTTCTGTGCTGTGCCTCCTGAAAGGTACAAAACAAAATTTGAACTGGTTCAGGATAAAATCAAAGATGATCACTTCAGGCAAACTTTGTGACTAAACTTCTCTTGGATATACAACAATACTATTGTGAACTGGGCTTTTAAACTGAAAAATACTGTACTTGCAGTATATCAATCAAACCAAGAGATTCAATCAAAAATGGCTTTCACAGGTATTTAAAAATTGTTGAGTTTTAAATGTATTGGAGGAGTCTATAGGTGAAAGGTTAGTGATCTCGTATAGAAATTTCCTGTATAATAATCTACATAGTTATTCAAAACTCTACTGTGTAGGTTGTATGTAGATTCCCTATGGTTAATAACATGACACCATAGTTGGTGCCTATTAGAGTTGTAGAGTTTAAAGGCAGATGGGACCACCAGATCATCTGGTCTGGCCATTTATATAGCACAGGTCACCAACACCACCCAATACCCGCACGCTAAACCCAACAACTGAAATTAGACCAAAGTATTACAGCCCAGAGGAGACTCCATTTATGTGCCACAGGCAAAGAAGGTGCACAAGTGCCTGAGGCCCCTGCAATGGCAGGGAAATGGTTATGTAATAAATGTCACTTGCCAGGATTATCTAGACCTGCTCCCATACACTACAGAGGAAGGCACACAAAAACGCCAGGTCAGATCGGCAGTGACCTTGGGGAGAAAATTACTTCCTTACCCCACACATGATAATCAGTTAGACCCTGAGCTTATGAGCAAGAACCAGCCAGCGAAGCACCTGAGACAGAAAATGTTTTGTGCCACCTTAGTCCTGGCCCTCCCCATCCAGTGTCAGCAATGTCAGCCCTGACTGACGTAGCTATACCAACAAAACTCTGAAGTGTAGTCCTGGCCTACCTGTTGAGAGGACAACTAGAGGAACTTTCCATCTCTGGCACAGTAAATACATCATTTAAGTAGTGGCAGCAACTTGAGTAACACTATTAATGTCACATCTAGACTGCCCTTTGCATGCACATATAACGCTTCAAAATTAGAAGGGAAATCAGTTTTAACTTGTGTAAAACAAAAAATGTTTAGAATTTATTTCCAGGCTGTTCTGGCGTCTACCTATTACTCCTCAGTGTCTCTCAACCAGGTTAGTGGAGGCATGCAGCACAGACAAAACTGACACTGAGTGGCTCAAAACACAAATCTTCAAGAAAATGGCACAGATTTTCCTCCACTAAGTGTTCTAAAATTCCACTAATGTTTATCACCAGGTTAAATAAAAGTAAACTGATATTTCATTTTTAAACAGGAAAAGTACTAATCAGTTGAGGTATTCTGATCTCTGATATTACTAACTTAAACAAAAAACAAAAAAACCCCAAAGGATTAATGGTAATGATAAGGTCTAGGGATGATAACTGTGTAACTGTTCAGCAATGGATGAACAAACTACTCAGTCTGTGTTCAAATGTATAAGTGCAATCTTTGTGATATACAGCAATTCCCTAGACATCTCACTGCAGTTTGTGTGCATTCCTATATGGAATCTCAGAGCTCCAATCAATGGAAGTAAGACATTGTTTTTTAAACACCACCTAACAATGGATCATGTTCATCTTGCCTCACTGTGGAATGTGTGCAGCTGTACCCTCACAGAAAATGCCATTCTGCTATCATGTGCAGTTGACAGTTAGCAATCATACAGGGTTTGATGTTGCCATTGGCATAATCTCTAAGCTGTCTGTGTAGTTTGTGGTAATCAGCTGTTGGTAAAAACCCACAGAATTGCACTGGTTTGTTTAAAACTCGATTGATATGTACTAGGTACAGATTAACTTTCTTTGCTCAGTATTTATTAATTTTAATATAAGAGCTGCAAACAGAAGAACAAATTTAGATTGCTTAGTGTCACTATAGGCTCCTGAGTATGTTCTTGTCCTTTGCTTTAGATATATAATTTTTGGTAGTAACTTCTTACAGCAATACTCAATCATATATAGATCACAGTCCCACTTCCACTCATCCGTGGAAAAGACTCCACTTGACTTTAGTGAGAGCTGGATCTGGTTCATAGACAGGTGTACTTACAGGAACAGACACTGGGGGTGGGAGGACATGACAGTTGTGTCCCTAATATTAGAGAAATACTTGTGCCAAGTTAGAACATTAGGCCTCTTTACATGGCTTTAAAATATAGTGAAGTCTGTACTATGGACCCATCCCTTATATACGTCTCTCTCTCTCTCTCTCTCTCTCTCTCTCTCAGGCAGTCATTTTAAAATTATTCTTAAGGTTTTTAATATTGTGTGGCCTTTCAATATTGCACATTTACTAGGCAATTTAATTTTGTTGGGCCTTTGGCAATGGACGCTGGTCCTTGGTATTTCCTGCGTTTAATATGGATTTAAAAAAAGTTTTCCCTGTGAATTTTGAATCACATGTATCCATTTACACACATCAGAAAATGTATTTTTTCTCTTCTACAGGCTGCTATATGGCAAGCACTTAATCATTATGCTTATCGAGATGCAGTGTTTCTGGCAGAAAGACTATATGCAGAAGGTATGTGCCCCGCTAATATAATGAATTAATGGTTTAAGTTTGCTAAGGATGTTTAGGGCTTCTCTTCTTTTTCACTTGGCTAATAAAGTTTATTTCTTTCTATTCTAAAAACTTCCCTACAATTGAAGAGACACAGTCAAGATAAAAATCAAATGTTACTTGTAACAGTATCAGGTATTACCTAAACTTACTAGTAGAGTAGAGTAGAGGAGAAAAACGATTTTTTTTTTTTTAAATCATTTCAATTTGCTATACACCCTGGACTACTCTGGGTTTCACTGTTCTCCCCTGTACTATATTACCGTGTTTGTGTGGGTCTTTCATATAGTGACAGGGGAGAAACTTTTTTTAAAATGTGACTTTAAAAAAATCTCTGTTTGGCGGGGTAGATACGGTACATGAAACTACTTTTAATTTAACTGAATAGATTTCAGGTAGATGGTGTCCCTTCAGAATGGCTTATTTAACAAATACTTCTAGAGTGACACCAACTTGAAACCTTTACTTCTTTTTAAAAAAATAAGCTAAAAAAAAAGTATCTTCAGGACCTTTATTTGCCAAGCTTGCTCCTGGCTGAAACTTTGTATTTACATACCGTTTTTTAATTCTTGGATCACTATGCTATTTTTGTCTAGCCCAGATTCAGTTTCCAATTGCAGCTCCTCCTCTCGTTCTGGACATAGAGGCTTTCATAATCAGTGTTGCTACACAAATTGGTCAGCAAAAAACAATGAGTGTTCTGACTTATGCCCTTTCTCTGAGCTCAAACATAATGCCTTTGCCATGTATTTAAACTTCTCTGGATCAAGGAGCTGCTGTCCAAAAATTTCTTTTGAGTCTTGGTCTCCTGCCTAGCCGCACAATGCTTTGCTACAAACACATGTGGTGGCCTGTATCTTGTTGCATAACAAACGATTAAATAACTGAATTTGGCTGACAATGGTGTGTAGTTCTTTTATTGGTTAATAATTTTTAAATTGTTTTGATTTATACGCAAAACTTTTTAAAAGTTGCTGAAAGGATTTCTAGGATAATTAGTTTGCCAAGATAGCAAGCCAGTTTGCACTAAAACTTTTTGAGTTCTGTAAAAAATGGGACTTGTTTGGGCCTCATTTCTTTCTGGCTTCTACTTAAGAATTCCTTTCTTTTGCTGAGAACTGTGCATATATGATTACTTTAAATGCACAGTTTACATATATAGTTGAAAAGTCAAGTGAGGTAGAAGCCCAAGTCCTGTTAAGTGCTTTTGAAAATTTTACCTACAGACTCTATCTTCTCTCTCTCATCTATCCACCCATTATTCATCTCCTCATATAGTTTATTCAATATAGTGCTACATATATTACACACAAATACAATGTTAAAAGAACATTAAGGTTTCAAAATCAAGAACACAAAAGGCAGGAAATCCCAGAGTTAAGGTTGCCTTAATTTAGGCCCTCTGTGTGTGTGTGTGTGTGTGTGTGTGTGTGTGTGTATATGTGTAATATATATATATATATATATATATATATATATATATTATGTAGCAGTCTTTAGTTACATGAATTCACACTATTTTTTTCCACATTACCCCTGCTTCATTCAGTGCATAGGTTGTATCTGTCCTGGACTGAATCAGGGTTGTGTTGTGAAGGAGGCTGTTGTTTGTCGGACCACTGCTTCATTTGCTGCAGAATTTGGAAGGTCTGTAGTGAGTGAGGTAGGGGATCGCAGGAAGAGAGAGAATGGCCTCATAGTTAAGGTAGTTGAACACTGCCCTGGAGAACTGGATTCTATCCCTGCTTCTTCCACAATCAGACTTCTTATAGGTGATCATTAATTTTGTATTCCTTATTTTCTGGGTGCCCATCTTGAGATTCTGGGGTCTGATTTGCAGGAGTGCTGCAACTGAAGGCAGTAGGAGTTGTGCTTTGAACATATAAAGTGCTGTATAATGCCAAGTACTTTGGAAAAATTGGGTCCTAGACCACTCACATTGGATACACAAAATTAATGGAAATATGGGACCTTAATTTCTCAGGGCCTCAGTTTCCCCACATAAATTATAGTACTCTGCAGTGGTGGAAGAGGGAGGATAACAGTACCTGAGAATCAAGAGGACTTGTGGTATCACTTCACAAGTGTGTCTGACTTAGGCTATAATTCTTTAGCCTCTGTTCTGAATAGAATCAATTTAAATTAAAAAGCAAAGATCCAGGGGTATGAAACTGAGACTTGTAAAATGGATTATGAGAAGCTTTGTTATAGGCAATAATCTGATCAGTAACTGTTTAAATCTGTGAAATTTGAGCAGTGAAACTTCCTAAGGGTTTGAAATGGTAAATGTACTGAATTGGCTTGAAAGCAGGAATGGGAATGATGTTCTTGCTCTGTAACCTGAAAGACCTGTGCCTAAAATTCTACTTCCTAAAACTTGGGCGGAAAAAATATTAGCACCTAAAATACGTAGGGCAAGGTGCATACCACACTTGTCTGTTCTAGCTTTATAAACTACTTGCTCAGCTCAAATGTGAAATTTAATTTTTGCTACCTCCCCTTGTGGTCCTGAAAAATGTTCTTTCTACTCCTTCTATTCTGATGTGCTGAGCAGACATGATAGGTGTAAGAGATGATTCTAGGCAGAAGAAAAATATTTAGAAACGGAGTAAAAAGAACGAGGAGTACTTGTGGCACCTTAGGGACTTGACAAATTTATTTGAGCATAAGCTTTTGTGGGCTAAAGCCCACTTCATCAGATGCATGTAGTGGAAAATACAGTAGGAATCTCTCTCTCACCCACCCACCATGAAAAAATGGGAGTTGCCACACCAACTCTAATGAGACTAATTGATTAAGGTGGGCTATTATCAGCAGGAGAAAAAAAAACTTTTGTAGTGATAATCAGAAACTGAGTGTAGCTCATAGCAGAACATAAAATGCAACAGACACACACTCATCTGGATTTCTGTTCCTTCAGTATAATGCAGTCAGACCTGGTGTGACTCTCTGATCCCGTGCAGATAGCACTCAGCTGCACAATGAATCTCCTTACTTAACTTGGTCCATTTGTCTAAGGACAACTCAAATTTCCTGCCCCACTGCCTTTCATGCTTCTTTCTACTCCATGACCTCCTATAAGCCCTTCTCCTTCCTCGCTTCCTACCATTTCATACCTATTTTCTCTTAAACAAAATAATGAATAAGTCTTTGTTTTAATCTGTTGCCTAAATTTTCTTTAATATTAAGAACAAAGTTGCATAGGCACATCAAATAAATGGCAGTCTGGCTGTTGCTGCTTTCAATACTTCATGGTAACTTTTGAATCTTCATAAGATACATCGTTTCCAGATTATTTTGGTCAGTCTGTCCTTAGTTCAAGTGGTTTACAATGAGGCAGCTGCAGCAGCCAACTTGGGGGAGGGAAAGTTGCCTTCTTGCTAAAGATTTTCTTTTAAGGTCAACATTTTCTGAGTTGATAGCAAGTGAAGTCTTGACATACTTGAAGTTCTCTCTGTTCTAAATGATCCTTCTAAAAACTGTCAGTCCTAGTCCCCTTCTTTATTACAAATACATGTTTCTTTGGATCCTCTCTGTGTAGCCACGATTTTGTGACAGAAATGAAAATATAATTTAATTAAGGTCCTTTCCACACAACCACCAAAACTATACTAAAACAAGTTTAAAAGTGGCTGTTGTGAGCTCAATCTGACTTACGGAAGGGTGGATGTGTAATCCTTACCCAAAGAATAGTACTACCAAGTCAAATTTTTCAAAAGCACCCAAGTCCCATTGAAATCCACCCAGCTACCTAGTCTTTTCCCCACCCCATAATAGGAAAAATTGTGCACCTTGTTTTAAGATGCATCTAGATATGGATGGCAAAATATTATTAGTAAGTACTTTTGTGATGAAGTTACCTTCCTGATCCTTGACTTGCTATGTTCAAAAAGCTGTTGCACTAATTCTGTTCCATTAGAAATGACTGTTTCACTTTATTTCTTCAAGTATGTTTAAGAAAGATAGTGAATCATTTGTTAGATGTGGGGGCCAAAATGGTTGGTGTTCATTCACTGCAGTAGATGGGGCAGCCATGATTACTACAAGATCTTGGGATGCTGAAATCTCTTATGCTCTGGCTAGTAAAGGAAATACACTTGATTACTTTAATCTGTCCTGTTTTTTCCCCTCACAGCAGGAATCACATTATTTGTGCATCCTGTTGCCTGCAGTCCTATGGAGCTCAACCACTTGTACAAAAATATTAAATGATCAGAGGATACCAACGTTTTTGTTTTTGATTTGTTTGTTTAGTACACTCAGAGGAAGCACTGTTTTTGCTGGCAACATGTTACTACCGCTCAGGAAAGGCATATAAAGCATACAGGCTCCTAAAGGGACATAGCTGTACCACCCCACAATGTAAATATCTGCTGGCAAAGTGTTGTGTCGACCTCAGCAAGTAAGTCATCAGTTTATATGGTATTGCTGTATTTTGGTAGGGGTTTTTTTAGGAAACTGTTGCATAAACTGGTAATTCACTCGTCTTTCAGCTCTCAGGATTATCACAAGTGGAATTCATTTCGCTTTCAGATTTGGACCTAAAGAACAATAGCCCATATTGCAGAAACCGCTAAAAGGTATTAAGAGCTTTACAAAGGAGTTGTGAAATTGTATAGCAAGTCACTTCTGAAACCAGTTTGGGACTGTGCTCTTCAGTGCGTCCACCTTAGTTTGTTGTTAGCTCGTTTCTTAAACTGCTGCTAAAGTGAATCTAGAGCTTAAAAAAAACCCAACCCTTAAACCAGTCAATCTGTCACCGTTGACCAAGTTGGTGCAGATGTAAGAAAATAGAAACTTGAGTTCACCCAAGCCTTATGCACCCCTTAAGTCTTCAAAATAGACATTAAGTGGGATATAAGTGGTGTATAGGCCTTGAACTGGCTCTCTGTACAGATGAATGTAGCCCATTTAGAGTTAATTTTTATAATAAGATGAGACTAGAGTCTGATAAGGCTACAGACTTTGTTGGGGAGAAAGAAAATGCCTTCTGTGTCCCCTTTCCCATTCACATCTAGGCAGACCTCTCAAACTACTGAGGCCCATATGTGGGACACAACATATGACAAAGACCCAACATGGGGGTGGCAGAGAAGAAATAATGTTAATGCAGGGAACTTAAAATGCTGTGGGATTCCTTCCTTTTAGAGTAAGCAACTGTATAACCTCAGACTCACGACTTTGCATTTCTGATTAATTTTCAACGATAAAAATAAGGGGACACCAAATTTCTGTGGAACACGGGGGACTTTATGACTGAAATGAGGGACCTCCCTCAAAATGAGGGGTAGTCAAAGTATGCTTCTAGTGGTTGATTCAGATCTGGTCTGGATCAATGATAATCAAGATTTATCTGTTTGCTGTTCCAGTGGAATGAGTTTTATTGTTGCAATCAAGATCTTTCCTAGCCACATCACAAAATCAGCATTGCAACTGACATCCTGGATGGTAGTTTCAGCAGAGTGGCTAAAAATCAAGTAGATTCTCACTTATTGTCTATTCTCTTAGTTATCTTCTGCCTGCTCTGTGAGCAGTGTCTCTTATATTGAAAGTTTCTTTTCACATTTGAATTGGATTCCTCTTAAAACTAGAAAGTCAACTGTGAAGGGGAAAGAGAATCCTTACAATAATGTGAAGAAAGCTGCCATGTCACTCTAAAGGGTAGCGCAGCAATCTGGGTTCAGCAGCACGAAGGTCTATTTTTGGAAAAACAGCTTGTTGAAGGCTGTGACAGAAAACGAGAGCATATTACGAGGGTAGAATATGAACAGATTTTTGAGGGAGCTGTCCTCTGGAAGGTCTGACCCAGTAGGAAACTGGACTTATGCTTAAACTTCATGTTTTTAACTTTGGGGTTTTTTTTATATGTCCTATCATGTAATGTGACTTAAAATATTGACCAAGCAATATGGCTGTTTAAAAATTAGACCTTCATCCCTTCACAAAGGAAAGCCAGACTTAACAGATGCAGCTTGTACTAGATCCTGCAGACCATAGGAAAGAGTGACTTCCAGAATTGAGGGCCCTCCATAAAAACGTTCTGCCTTCTGTGCCCTCCGTGAGCTTGATCCTGGGGACTGGACATACAGCAAGAATATCTCAGCTGAGCACAGTTACCACAATGGGTCCTGGGAAACAAGGCAGTCTTGGATAGAACAAATCCTAATGGCTGTTTTTATGGGTGCATAGAGAATTCTCTACTTCTGCTAAATAACAGGCTATAAAGCACATGCTTATCTTCTGTTGCAGTGCAACCAGTAGGCTGAACTTGATACATTTGTTTCCTGGGTTGTACCATACTGTATATTTTTTGAGGGACGGAGCTCATCTCTTGGGATCCCACCCACATTGTGTAACCAAGCTGCATGAAAGATGTTTTGTGGAGGGGCCTGGGGAAAACTCTTGCCCATCAGCAATGGGCGAGTAAATATGGGGGGGAAATCAATGATAATTGCATTTCTGTTTTTATTTAAGACTTTGACTTTGTTCAGTATAGTGCCACTGTAACATTTCTTGAGGTGATACCTGCTGTAGTAAAGTGGAACATCTGATTGCCAAATGTTCTGTTGAAATAGAAATCCGTTTAATGCTCTTCTTGGAAGGGACCAGTGTAAGCTGATTTGCTCTGTTTCTCCCCTGCTAATCACAGCTGTATAAAGTTATATTCCGGTATCGCTTATTCCCATAAAGGAAATGGAATAAGCATCTTAATAATGTAACTGCCTTCACACTAGGGGGGTTGTATTACTTAAACTGTACTGTTTAGGTAAAACAGTACAATCTTTGGTGTGCAGACAAGCTCAAAGGGATACTGTCAAGTCTGACCAGCCCCCTCTCTCCCTGACATGCAAAAAAAAAAATCATGTCCCTTCCTTCCAATAGAATATTAGAGTTGCAGTGATGTTAAAATCCCTGCTTTTAGACTGCACAAACCAATCCATGGTAGATTGCACTGTTACGTCTATGTGCAATACACTGTGCCAGGCATTTGATTCCACCTGTCAGTTCTGTCCTTGTAAGTAAGCAAGGCATCAAAATTCCAAGTCCATTGGACAGCCCCATGTTAAATTACAAGAATGGAGATGCCAGAGACCATACATGGTACATTGTATCTGGGAGACCAAGCCAAATCCAGTTGTTTTCCTTGACACCCCTTTAAAGGTGCCTGACTTTCAGTGGGTAAGTGTTCTGCACTTAAACTGGTAGTATCTCTATAAGGCAGAGGGTGCAATACTCTACATTTTGAGACTTGTTGTCAGGGAGAAGAGTGCCCAATTTGGAACTCATTAGTATTGACAACATATCTTGTTTTTGTTTGCAGCAGGATAGAAATATTGGACTACCACTACTGTTGTGAGCCTTATAACCCCTTTAAGCCTCTTTTTGTTTTTTTAATAAGGCTGGCAGAAGGGGAGCAGATCTTATCTGGTGGAGTGTTAAATAAACAGAAAAGCCATGATGACGTTGTTACGGAGTTTGGTGACTCTGCATGCTTCACCCTCTCATTACTGGGACATGTATACTGGTAAGGTTTCTTTTTTTTTTATGATGGTTATTGAATAATGGATTTTGATTTGGCTGAGGCAGTTCTTGGCCATGAAAATATTTCTGGCACAGCCCCACAGGTCACAACTGCTCTCAGGTTACATATCCCCAACAATCCTGCAATCTGATCTACATGGGCAGATACCTGTGGAGCCCCTTTGTGACTGCAAATGGAAGTGTTCGCTCAGAGTGCAGATTGCAGGATCAAGGCCCAAATGATGGTAATCTATAGAGGAAGTCTGAGGCCTCCCTCATGTGGCTTGCCAGTTGCATGAAAATACACATTAGCATTTTGTGGAAGGTGTGTGGGTTTATTTTATTTTGTTTTGGATTTTTTTTGTGGGCAGTGAATAAATTGGCAATACAGGAACCCGTTTTGAGAGGGGTTTTTTTGTGTGTGTGTGTGTGCTCGTTCTCCCCAAAATATGTGGCCTATTGGTTGGAGAAATATTAGTCTTCTTTGGAGGAAATTTTCAGGTGTCCACCTGTTGATCAATATATCACTACTGCCCACCCTCCACAAGTACTTCTGTATTGAATTGCTGTCTTCTCTGGAGGCTCTCTTCCAAACATTTCATCCAATTAACTTTTAATGATTTTTTTCAGTAGAACTATGCATATTAAATTTGATTATACAATAATGCTTCTCTCTCCTGTAGTGTGCTTCATCCATAGACACAAAGGAGGATTCCAATAAATTTATTAAAATAAAAGAAATAGTAAAAACAAAAACAAAAAAACCCAAACCTTTGTATTTAGCAAGTCTTTACACAGTCGAAAGCCATTACAAATGTTAACCGGATACTTGTTTCACAGAGGACCGTAAAACTACTGGCTACCTCACAGGTGCATTGGGAGGGTTAGTATTTGTAAAGTGTTTTGAGAGCCTCTGATGAAAGGCATTAAAGAAGGTAAAATATTCTAAACATAGTGTGACGGGTTGCCCTCATTCAAGATGCCACCTGATGTACTGAGATACCACTAAGCCCTTGTGGGTCCCCTTTAACCTGTCTTGCTGAGCCAGGCTCTTAAGCCTCCTCCAGCACACACTCAGGCAGGGCCACACCCACCTGCAGAAAGACACAGACACTGAGATTAGCTCTGGGAAGACTCAGTTTAAGGGACTTGCCCCAGCACTCAGGTGCCCACCTCCCTTGGAGTGTAGACCCAAAAGTATATTGTCTTGCGCTTTATAGAAAAGTCTGCACAGCGCAAGCTCATCAAAATTTGCCCTCTTCCTCAATGAAGAGATATGCACAACTTCTTAGAAATTGCACAAACTGGGTTTAATAATAAAAAAATTTAACAACTACAAAAGGCAGATTGTAAGTGATTATAGCAAACAGAACAAAGCAGTTTACTAAGCAAGTAAAACAAAAGACGAAACTAAGCTTGATTCACTAAAGAAATTGGCTACAAATAGTAATTTCTCACCCTAAATGTTGTTTCAGGCAGATTACAAAGGTTCTTGAAAGCCAGCTGCACTGGCCTGGAGCTTGAAACTTCAGGTATTATTACTCACAGGCTAGACATCCTTCCAGCCTGGGCTCAACTCTTCTCCCCCCCGTTCAGTTCTTCTTGTTTCCAGTGTTTCCCAGTGTCTCTTTGGGTGGGGAGGCAGAGGAGAACCACAATGATGTCACTCCCCTGCCTTGTATAGCTTTTGTGTATGGTGGGAACCATTGGTCTCCCAGTGGAAAAACACTGGCATTCCAAGGTGGAGTCCGGTACCAGGTGACTCAGTCACATGTGTCTGCAGGGTCGTAGCAGGTATTACTTGCAGGCTGTTTGGAGCATCCACAGGAAGACGAAGCTCTTTCACAGTCCATTGTCTCTTCTGATGGGCCATCAGCCCTGTCTGGCTTTTTCATTGTTGTACCTGAAGGGCTAGTTGTGGGTGTCACCCAAAGTAGCACATTTGAAATACAGATACATGGTCAATATTCCTAGCTTCAGATACAAAACTGATACATGCATACAAATTGGATAAACACATTCAGTAGATCATAACTGTTTCAATTAAACCTCACGTGATCCCTCTTGCACAAGACATGTCCTAGTCATATCATAACAATATTTCTATGAAGAATATGGGGTGCAATGTCACACATAGTACAGATGTTTAAAAACAAAAAATCTTTGTAAAATACATTAGGCATATTTTGAATGTTCTTTGTTTTGGGGGAGTGCTAGACCCTCTGCTACCATAGAATGTTGATAGCCCTACCTACCAAACATCTTGTTATTTCCTTGCTTAATTACAGTTAGTAGCATTGCTGCAGTGTAACTGAGCACACTTAAATGTTAGTTTCAGGCTTCGTTAGTATTGAACCTCTTCTCTTTTTGGTGTCTGCATTATTTGAAGCTTAATATAACCTGGATTGTCAGCCTGCTGCTTTCCCTAAGAGAAACCAAAAAAAAAAATCCCAAAACCGTATTCCATTTAATGGTTTTAATATTCAAGCATAGCATCAGTAGTTACTAAAAAAAGGAGAGACTTCAAAATAAGTTACTTTTTATAGCTGCAACACCCCCCTCCCCCCCCATTAAGAATTCTTATCCAGCACAAAGTTACATTGAACCGGACACCAATAAGCTGAATACAAATAATCATTTCACAACCTAAAATGGCTCAGAGGCTAGTCAACAGTTTATTTGCTGTTTGCCCAGAAGTGGAGAACACTCATGACAGCAAGATGCCGGTCTTCTACAAGAGATCAAGTTATACTTTCATTAACTCTTAAAGCCCATGATGGTTTTTGAGAGTTCATCACAAATTAAAATGAGTAAACTTAAAACTGTCTCTAAATATTTCAGATGCAAAAATATTGAATAACTTTTAAATTAACTGCTTGTTTCTGTAGTCCGCAAAATGAGAATATAGCAGTAGCTCTAAAGAGGTTCTTGTTTCCTTCTCCCCTCATTTCTTTTTGAAAGTTATGCGTAACGGAAATGCTGTTTTAACTTTCCTTCAACTATTTGTGTTAATTCTCTTACAGCAAGACAGACCGGCTTGCCAAAGGATCCGAATGTTACCAAAAGAGCCTTAGTTTAAATCCTTTCCTCTGGTCCCCTTTTGAATCGCTATGTGAAATAGGTAGGTCTGCAGAACTCAATGTGAAGAGATGTGCTTTAAAAAAAATTGCCCTCTGGAGTTGGTATTTTCTCATGCAAATAATTGACTGAAAAAGTCTTAAAATGTCTTTGATAGTGCCACGAGCAATCCACATCTAAATATGTTGTATTTCTGTTTAATTTTGGAGCTGCTCCTCATTTCCTGACTGTCTGGCTTTTATGACTTCTAAAAATGAGCTTTTGTGGGGAGGTGGGGGAAGGGAGGAGCGAGAGAGGACCAAATATATCTTCCCTTGAAGAGGGAAATTTGTGCTACAGTTCTACCTCTGATAGCCTCTTTTCTGTAATAAGAGCTCCACAGAACTTAAAGAAGAAACTTGTCCACATCTAAAAGCATACACTTTTTTAACCATTCTTTTTCATTCAGATTATTCCAAGACACATTTTTGGGTTAATTTCTAACTTTTGTTGTGGATTTCTGATCAACTCAGTCAGAATTTTATCTTTTAAGATAATTTTGTAGGGACCAGCTGGTAGATGATTCTGTCCAATTCTCTTTGAGATAAGTGAACACAGATGTGTCAATAAGCCTTCCTACATTCTTGTCTGGATTTCTAGGAACTTTGTGCCTAGGATAAGAACATAAGAGTGGCCATACTGGGTCAGACCAATGGTCAGTCTAGCCCAGTATCCTGTCTTCTGACAGTGGCTATTGCCAGATGAGTGAGACAGATTGAACAGAACAGGGCAATTATCAAGTGATCCATCCTCTGTTGTCCAGTCCTGGCATTTGGCAGTCAGAGACTTAGGGATGCCCGGGGCATTTGGTTGCATCCCTGACCATCTTGGCCAATAGCCATTGATGGTCCTATCCTCCATTAATTTTATCTAATTCTCCAGGGGATTAAATGAAATGGATAGAGGTGGTAGAGTTATATCTGAAATCCAAAATAATTTAAAGTCCCTAGTGTAGTGCTTTTAAAAACAAACGCACAAAAACTTGCTCACTTTTCTTAAGATACCTAGTGTCCCTTCTATTTTGCTTTTACCCAAGCGCCAAATGTATTTGGTCATGGATAACAGTGGTTAAATCTTTCTTCACTCTTACAGGTGAGAAGCCAGACCCTGACCAAACATTTAAATTAACGTCTTTGCAGAACTTCAGCAGTTGCCTGCCCAACACTTGCACAACATTGGTGTCTAATCACAACATATCCCACAGACAGCCTGAGACTGTCCTTATGGAAACGCCACAAGACACAATTGTAAGTTTCATCCAACCCTCTGACCTTTGAAGCAGTTGTCTCAGTTTGAATGAACGATTTAAGAAATACTTGCAAGTGATTGTTATAAAAGATGTCTTCCATTTCAGGAATTGAACAGACTCAACCTGGAATCCTCCAATTCAAAATATTCGTCCTTGAACACAGATTCCTCTATGTCTTACATTGACTCGGCTGTAATTTCACCAGATGCTATCCCTCTTGGATCAGGAACTGCCATATTGTCTAAACAGGCTCAAAATAAACCAAAAACTGGTCGGAGTTTACTGGGAGGACCAGCTGCTCTGAGCCCATTGACACCAAGGTAAGACTAAGACTGGGAATTTAAAACCCTGCTTTGTGACCATTTGCATTGCCACTGTTCCTTGTGTCTTTGGGCAAGACTCATGTCTTTCTCTATATATTATATGGCACCAAGCATATTGGCAGTACTTGGTAAACGCTGCTGAGACCAAAGCCAAACCACTTTAAAACATGAATGGCTACTTTTTTTAGTAGTTGATTTTTTTGGATGAAAAATTACCGACTTTTAGAACGAACTTCAGTAACTAATTTAATTAAATAAGCCACCAGCAGTTTGTGACTTTAGAAGAGTGGCATTTTGATTCTGTGTGTTGCTTGGTACAACTTCTGTGATAGAAAAGTCACTAATAAAAGGATTGTGAATTTCTTTTTCAACTTTGAAACCAACAGTTAATAGTAAAAGCTGCAGTAGGGATTTGTAATGCCTTTTGATTTGAAGGACGGTATCTCCTCCCCCCCCCCCCCCCCCCCCCCCATAGGTTCACATGTTCTGTCTCATGATCATGACTCTGCCATTTTCTTCCTTTTAAAAAAAAAAATTATTAATTAGTATTGCAGCAAAGCCTGTTGGCCCCCACCGAGATCGGAACCCTCTTGTGCTAGCTACTGTAAATGCGTAAGAGAACTTCCTTGTCCCCAAAAACTTGCAATTTAAATAGACAAGACAGAGAAAGGGTAGTAAAAAAGAAATAATCTTATCCCTAATTTATAGATGGTTGTGGAGGCATAGAGAGACTTGCACAAGGGGTTACATAGGAGGTCAGAGGCACAGCTGGAAAGGGAACAGCAAGATCAAGCTTCCTCTGAAATGTTATTAATGTAATACTGCTTTTCAAGGGGGTCCTGGTTCTGACATCTCCATTTCATTCTTTCCTCAGTTTTGGAATTTTGCCACTAGAAACCCCTAGCCCTGGGGATGGATCGTATTTACAAAACTACACTAATTCATCTTCTGTCATTGATGTGCCATCTACAGGAGCGCCTTCCAAGAAGGTATCTTGCATTCAAGACTGTGTTTGCCATTCTGTCTGAGCTTAAATACAAGGGAATGTAAAATTAAACTCTAGTGCAAGTATATAAGCATCGCAGATTAGCTCAGTTGCTCTGATAAATTGGGTATTTTTTTTTTTCCCTTGCAGATTTTTTTGTATTTGAAATTACTTTCTCCCTCAGCCAACCAATTATAACGTCCTTCTAAGTCATAGAAATGCTTTCAGTGACTTTATTGAGAATGAAAAATGTCTATATAAAAATGGGTATATTAAATAAAAAATTGGCTTTTCCTAAATTCACTTAAATGGTCAGTATTTCAGTTTGGTGAGTTACCAAATACCCTTATCAAGTTCTGAACTTTTTCTTTTTCTCACTTACCAAGTTGTTTCTTTCAATTGATAACTAGAGCTGATCAGGAATTTTCTGACAAAAACGTTTTTGTCAGAAAATGCCAATTTATCTAAATCAAAACTCTTCACAGAAAAGGGTTGGCTCTGATTAACTTTTTCAGCTAACATAAAAATGGCCATACTGGGTCAGACTAATGTCCAGTTAGCCCAGTATCCTGCCTCTGACAGTGACCAGTGCCAGGTGCTTCAGAGGGAGTGAACACAACAGGACATTTGAGTGGTCTACTCTCTGTTATCCTGTCTCAGCTTCTGGCCATCGGAGATTTAGGGACATCCAGAGCATGGGATTGCGTCCCTGACCATCTTGGCTAAAAGCCATTGATGGCCCTGTCCTCTATGAGTTTATCTAATTCCTTTTTTGACACAGTTATAGTTTTGGCCTTCAACATCCCATGACAATGAGTTCCACAGGTCGACTTGCATTGTTTGAAATACTTCCTTATGTTTGTTTTTAATCCTGCTGCCTATTAGTTTAATCAGGTGACCCTCTGATTCTTGTGTTATGTGAAGGGGTAAATAACATCCTTTTTCTAGGATGAATATTCCCAGTCTTTTTTTCTCTCTCCTCGTATGGAAGCTGTTTCATACCCCTAATAATTTTTGTTGCCCTCCTCTAATTCTAATGCCTTTTCTAATTCTAATCTAGCTTTTTTTGAGATTGGGCAAGCAGAATTTTGTGCAGTATTCAAGCTGCGGGCGTACTGTGGGTTTATATAGAAAAGGTTTCAAAACAAATTCTGGTCTTCCAGTTCAAAATGACTTCCCCCCCCCCCCTCTTCCCCCCCACAAAAAAAAATTAAGCTAATTATAATACCAAATAAATTATGATAAACATCTAAATGAAACACTTTGACCCTAAGTAATTTTTTTTCAGATTTTTGGCTCATGAAAATTTTTGAGATTTTGACTTTCCCATCCTAAATCAGGATGCAAATTTTTTGATATCATGAAAATTTTTGCAGAATCAGAAAACCATTTCCTGCCCAGATCTATTGATAATCCTTTTGTTCGGGGTTCCTGCCTTTCTAATGGAGGCGAACCGTCATTAGAACACTCTACAATGGGTTTGGACGAATTACTGGTGAATGTTGAGATCTTTTTTGTAATAATACAAAAGTATTGTTAATGCTACAAAAAAGAATTTTACTAAATTAGATACAGTTGTGATTGTTGATTAAACAAAACAGGAACACCACTATATATTTTTTAAAGCGAATTAAACATGGCCTTCTATATTAACCAAATTGTAAAACATTAGCACGTTGCAGAGGGCAGTTTGTGTTAACTATAGCTTTAGTGGCTATTTCATATCAAGGTTAAGGCTATTATTTATTGGTGCAAATGAGGGCTGAGATCCTAAAAGCTTGTCCCACATGGGTGAAACAGATCTTAAATTTTTTACTTTGAGCCTTTAAAAAATGTCAGTGTTCCTTGTACCACGGTGCTGTGTGGTAAGGACAAGCATCTTGCTTTAGCTTTACACAGCCACACAACTTAGGTGTAGGGTACCTCATGCTACCTAGCCATTGCCATCCCTTTTGAGAACCAGAGCCTGCCAACGGGACAGAACTATAGTTCTGCTCTCTCACTTGGGCTGTCCAGCAGAGCTGGCCAGGGACAAGGGAGCAGTAATATGTGCTGTAAAATGAACCTTGCAATCACCTACAGCAAGAGAGGAGCATGGGAACAATTCTGACTCTGAGGTGATTGTAGCTTTGCATTGTCTTATGTGCAGGGCTGAGCCTAAAGGCTCAATCAAGTCCGCCAAGTGTTCACTTGCATATCGTCTTTTATTCTATTACTTTTTAGGGGTTGTTTTCGGAAGTATGTGAATTGAAATTACCACACATAAGGAAGCATGAGAGCGGCAGTTCTCAGCTTGGTTCATGAATCAGCCCTGCCCAGAATACTTGGTGATGGTCCACAGAGAGCTGGCTGATAGCATCATGCTAACTATTGTTTCTATTTTAAACATTTTCCATGTAAGCATTTGCTTTAGTTGCCATAGAGATGTTATAGGTATCGTGAATGGGAGGCAAGGTGTCCGAAATGATTCTCTAAGATATGGTCTACGATGTAGAAAGTTTAAGCACCCTTGCGTTGGAGAAAATCTAATGACTTAACCCACTTGCTACGGGCACCTTTTCTTTCTTGAGAATATAGAATTTGTATCTGCTTCCGATCCGCAAATATGTTCTGCGGATGTCAAGCGGATATCTGCAGATTTGCAGGGCTCTATCCATATATTTTTAGTAAATTATACATATTTTATGGCATTCGTGGTGCAACTGTTAATAGCTGCCCTTTTCAAAGACATTTATAAAGGAATGTATTTTTAAGGTGCTGAAAGGAGGTCTCAAATAAGTGTCAAATTCCTCCAAGTAGAACTTGCTTTATCAGTCAATGGTCTGGGCAAATTCAGGGTTGGTGCTTAGCTTGCTGTGTTTTATTTCCATTAGTCAGTCAAAATTTGAGAGTCCTTGACCTGGAAACTTGACCTACAAGTCCATCTACCAGCTAGATCATCTCCCACTAGCTCAGCACTCACTCTGCTGAATCACTTATTTATGGATTTGTCACTTTTGAATGGTGTAGCTAACAAGTCTTCCCCTGTGGCCTCCTGATGTCTCTCCACTTTGTTCAGAACACTGGAGTCGCACTTTCACCAATATGTACAAGCACGGCTGCATTACCTTTTACCTGAAAAACCTCCACTGGCATTTCATCACTGCTAAATCACATTCTTCCTCAGTATCCTCCATCGGTTATGCTCTGTTTTGCATTATGCTCTTCCCCCAATTAACTCACTTGCTCGTTCCGCCCTTAGTTTCACATTCCCATCTCTGCTCTGTTGGAGCAGGACCTTCTGCTGTGTGCTACTGCAATTCTCTGGAAACCTGCGTGCCTCACTGATTCCCATCCTTGTGTATCTTAAAACCAATTTCTAGGCTTCTAACCAGTTTTCCACAACAGAATTGAAAGGCCACCATCCTGGTATTTGGGCATGTCTGTATGTGTATTCTCCCAAATGCCTTTTTCTGCTTTGTTGTTGTTGCTGTATTTAGAGGTCTATGAATGTAACATCTCTTTAAATACTTTTTTCGATGCTTATTGGCTCTTAGGGTGTGGTTTTAAGTAAAGGTGTTAGTGCTGTAATTTTTAAATACAGGAGTTAAGATTTTTTTCTCTTTGTAGTAAATGATCTGGGTTCACTATATCTTTCTAGTGAAACAACTTTTATACATCTCGAGCCACGTCGTAGGTTAAAATATAAGGAGATAAAGCCCTATTTGTTGACTAGTTTCCCCTCGCTTTTGCTATGTAATATTTCATCAGTCCGTTGGTGTACTTCATTAATGCATGTGGACACACTGCTTTTGAGTTACATTTAATGTTACTGTCTAAACAAACATTGATAAGCATAGTTTTAACAAATGGCTTAGCATTCTGGTGCATGTTCTATAACATCTAAATAATTGCTTACCGGTTTCATTTCTGCTCCTCAAATTACCTGTAACTATTTGTGAGCTCAGTAGCTGCGATGGTGCATGCCTTGTAGTAGGAGTTTCCTAAGGAACATGTAAATAAAGAAACGAAACATTAGGATGGATCCAAGTACATCCTGCCTGAAGGGACAAGCAGTCTTGCTGGGTGCGCAGTGTCGTCCAAGATTGAACTAGTTAAAGGGGAAGGGCAGGACAGATGTTTTGTTAATAAAATCATCTAAAACTAATGTAACCAATGCTGTCTCATCTCAGTTTTAGGCAGCAAGCAACTTGGAAATGTGTGATATTGGGAGAATTCTTTTTCTGTCTATAATGACTTCAGTGGATCTGAAAGGCTTATTTTGGGTAGCATTAGTGATGGAGGGATAGCTCAGTGGTTTGAGCATTGGCCTGCTAAACCCAGGGTTGTGAGTTCAATCCTTGAGGGGGCCACTTAGGGATCTGGGGCAAAATCAGTACTTGGTCCTGCTAGTGAAGGCAGGGGGCTGGACTCAATGACCTTTCAGGTCCCTTCCGGTTCTATGAGATAGGTATATCTCCATATATTATAAATATGCCTTTGTTTCCCATTGTAACTTAGAGTAAATGGTCAGTCCGTTGGATCTAGAAAAAGTATGAACAAAGGTCACTCCGAATCCACAGTTATGCTAAGTTAATGAGACAAATTTATCATATTGCAGGTACCAATTTCTGGTAATCGAGGTGAACATCATAGCTGCCTCAAATGCAGATGCAGTAAATGTGCAGAATCTTATTGGCAAAGGGTATGCTATGTGAATTGAAATAGTAATTCTGTACTAAACATAGTGATAAACAAGCACTTAAGGTTATTGGAAGCTCTTTGTGCAGTGCCTAACACAATGAGGTTCCAATGCTGATTGAGGCCTTTGAGTGCTACTAATATAATGTAATTACTGAAAAATGAAATTTCTCTTTCCCAGTTTGGTTACTTTGTGCGTTTGACAGCACTTCACGTAGTCCGTCTTAATCCAGTGGGGGAGACTTTATAAAGAAATAAACTACATATTTTCACTTTGCATGTCCTGGCCTGATTCCTGGAGCTGCTTCTTGCCAGCAGATGGAGACTGCACATCTTTTTGGTGATATCACCCCTGTATATAAGGAGCTTTCTGCCTTAGAATCATAGAATATGAAGGTTGGAAGGGACCTCAGGAGGTCATCTAGTCCAACCCCCTGCTCAAAGCAGAACCAATCCCCAGACAGATTTTTACCCCAGATCCCTAAATGGCCCCCTCAAGGATTGAACTCACAACCCTGGGTTTAGCAGACCAATGCGCAAACCACTGAGCCTTGCTGAGCTCAGTTGCCTCTCTCCAGCAGGTGGAGAGAGAAGTTTCTTTGCTGGCTGATTCTCTAATCTAGAATATTCACACTTGTTCAATAAAAGAATTCTGCTGGTCTTTCCCCTCGACTCACTGTAAATATTAAATAGGCATAAATTAGTTATTTTCTGACATGATGTAGTCAGTGCATTTAGTGACATAATAACAAACCTGTAGAAATTTTGTGTTATGCAGTCTGTCACCAGGATAAGCCAAGCGGGAACAAAGTCTGTCTTCTCACAGAGTGGAAATAGCCGGGAAGTCACTCCAGTCCTTGTTGCACAAACACAGAGTTCTGGCCCACAGACAAGGTATTAAAAAATTCCATACCTCAGTAGCATCTTTTACACCTGGTTTTGCTTCTTGTGTCCTTATCAAATAAGCACAAAGTGAATCTGACCTATGGTATGAAGTGTCATTCCTGATTGGATGAAGAAAAAGATAATGTGAAGTGGGTCTTATTAAATAAAATCTTACGATCGTAACCAAGTAAATTTCTGCAATCCGTTCAACTAGTTCTTGGTGGAATGGCCTAATTGCAATTCGGTATGAAGATCCTGACTTTGAAATTCTCTCTACAAGGGGGATTTTTAATTGCATTTTGCACTGTACCTCAGAGTTCTCATGGCAAGAGTACCTCACTTACACAGAGGCCAAACTATGCCTTACGACATTTGAGAGAATGATTTCAACTTTCTAACTTATTTGTAGATTTCTCAATATTTATTTCAGTAATAAATGTTGATAAACAACTTGTTTAAAATGCATCACTTTAACAGTTCAGAAAACTGCCAAATGTGTTGTGTATTCTCTTCCTTGTGTGCACATGCTTAACTTGCATTTGCATTAATCAGAATGTGCCTCAAATGGCTATTCAGTCTTGACTCACATGAGCATGAAGTTAATTTTGGTATGAAGGCCTTGTTTTCTTATGTGGCAGAAGGGTCCCCAGACTGACGTATGGTAAGAGACAGCCAGCTAATGACAGGCAAGACTTTTATCCACTTGGTTATTCTTGGCTGCCAGTTTGGGTTTCCCCTTAGAGCCAAAACTTTCAGCTCTTGTTGCACCGGTAGGACTTACTTGCTATATGTAGGAGAGGATAGCTTGATTTTACTTAGCATAGAAACTTACTGGTTAAGCAAATACCACATAAACGGCTGCAGTGATCACAAACGTGGGGGAGGGAGTGGTTAAAATCAAAATTTGGGTTATATAGCAGCACGTAAATCTGTCCCAGGGAGATGGCGGCACCTTCACACCAGTGTACAAGACATCTGCTAATTTAATACAAATTAGTTTTAAAAAAAATTAACTTTTTTTTTTTTTTTTTTTTTAAGAATTTTACTTCTAATAAGCTGTTTATTTGTAGTACAACCCCTCAGGTATTGAGCCCAACCATTGCTGCTCCACCTAATGCACTGCCTCGAAGAAGTTCTCGCCTATTTACTAGTGATAGCTCTACAACAAAGGTAACGTAGGATGTACACCCTAAATAATGTATCCATTTTCTTATCTTTCTACTTATGCTGACTAATAACCTGATTATTCAGCCACTCAGTACAAAGCTCCCATTGAGTAAGGTGTGGAGCAGCTGAAGAATTGGCCTTATAATGTGCAGAAGTTGTGAAATATATTTGGCTGCACAACATGAACTTTTATAGTACATGACGTGATTTGAATTTTTCAGTTAGCATGCATGTCTGTGTGATGTTTTCAAAAGTCTAACACCTAAGTGTTTGTATCAAGTGAACACTCATCCTGATGTGTTGCTGGGCTCAAATTAGTGACTGACAAACTTCATAAGTCATCTACAGAACATATTTCAGTCGGGTTAAATTTCAGTCTGGAATTGCAAAAATTCAGTTATGATGCTGTGTATTCCTCAAAGTGAGAGAATCCACCAAAGTAATTATGCAACTCAGCAGCTTCTGCAGCAGCAAGAAACTAACCAGAAACAAGTGTTCCTAGCTGGTTTCACGCTGCTCCCAGCACCTTTGGAAAAAGTGCTGTTGTGTGAGAACAATCTGGTAGCTGCTCATCTGCAGAGAAAGAGGTAGAGGTTTAGGTAGATGTCCTACTAGTAGTTGATCTTATAAAATCACTGTAATATTCAATGATGCTGAGAGCTTTAGTTAGGAATTGAAATATATAGGAAAAGTGAAGTACCAAAATGTTAAGTGAATCAAAGGAAGTATCAAAAATTTGTCTTGACCTGTCAATAGTATATCCTTGGGGATTACCTTTCCCTCTTCAGATAATCTCTGAGCCAATAAACTGGGAAGACGAAGCAGGGTGAGGGGACCTTGCAGTGAAACCCAGAGAAAATAAAGCTAATATTTATTTTTTTTTCTTTGTATTTCTTGCATCCTTATTTTTGCTGAACCTTTGCTTTCAATAGTAAGTTCCAGAATGAGAGCGAATACTTGAATATCCCTTCCCTTCCCCTGGCCTTCCACCCACAGCCTTTGAAAAAATAGGGATGGCCTACTTTCCTGATCGATGAAAATGAAATTAGATCTCTGGATGAGAGGTGCAGTATCCTCAATACACTTGGTAAAGAGACTCTATATAGTCCAGATACATATATTTGATAAATGACTTGGGTTGGAAGTCTTTTTTTGTCAAAGTCAGTTTACTGCTTTCATTCAAGCTACTTTATAGAGATGCAGTGTAAAACCAAACCAGTAACCTTAGTGCAACATTGTGGCTGAAGTTAATGTATACATTTCATGACTACGTTTAAGACTTTGTATCACTGTTAAGTTGGTTATTTTATGTGTGTGTACATCTGTTAGTCACAATTATTTTAGTAAAACAGCAAACAAGCATGTCTCTCTTCTTTGATTTCCAATCCATTTGCCTGTAGATAAACCCTGGTTTGAGACTTTTTTTTCCTTCTAGGAGAACAGTAAAAAGTTGAAAATGAAGTTCCCACCTAAAATTCCAAACAGAAAGACAAAAAGTAAAACAAATAAGGGAGGAATAACTCAGACAAACATAAACGATAGTTTGGAAATCACCAAACTGGACTCGTCCATCATTTCAGAAGGGAAAATCTCCACTGTCGCACCACAGATCCAGGCTTTCACACTACAGAAAGCAGCAGCAGGTTTGTCTGAAGGCGCTCAGAATGTAATCGAGCCAAATGTTTTCCAGTTGTATTTTAAGGTTTGATGGAAACTACTGGGCACTGTAAAGTGTGTTCATTCTCTTCCTCTGAGTAACTAAAACTGCCATTTCATAAATATGTAACCATCAAATTTCATTTAAATTAAAAGTATTAAATTGTACTATCGATAACAAGTGGATACACTTAATTGCAAGCAATGTTCCAGAGAAATACAAAGTTACTGTAGTATCTACCTTTTACATTTTTTTTTTCCTTCTCTTTAATTTTAACTATTATGAGGCAGATCTACAAGTACATTGTGGCTACTTTATGCCATTCAGAACCAACACAAAGCAGCCAAGGTGTTTTGGCTAGTTTCCATCAGTTTCTCACCTCTACGTTCCCCTGCCCACCCAGTTAAATAGATCTGGTGCAACAAGTGACTTTTAAAAAACAAACAATTTAAATGGTCACTTTTGCTGTTCTTGTTTGACTTCCTGGAAGAGGGTGGGCCCAGCAGCCTGGCTTCACAGAGGGTCACTGGCTTTCCTAAAGGGAGCTCTGCTTCAGTCGCATTGAGACCAGGAGGTGGCAGCCATTTTGAAAAAAAGCAGTTTTTCATGGAATTCTCTGTAACAAAACTTTAAATTTCTCCCCTTTTCAATGGCATCTGGACAACAGTTACGAAAAAAAATGGCAAAATATGGCTATTAATCACTTTAAAAATATTCTTCAAAATGTATTCAATGCATGAGACTCAACGAGCTTTAACCATGTGGGAGACTTAAACACTCAAGTCCATGTTCTAAAAATCATTTAGTACAAAAAAATTATCAGAAATAGGACGCCAAATTTCTTAAAGGACCCATTTTTAATTCTTAACTTAAAACTAGTTAATTGATTTCCTTGTAGATTCTCAGAAAATTCATTTTGTGCTCAGAGTAAGTGCTATAATTTTAGGGAGGATATGCCGTATTCTTCATACATAAAGCACAGGTTCAACCACTTTAAGTGTAAAACTCAGCTCACCCTTAACTATGTAACCAATTTGTAGATAGGTTTATTCTACCTTTTGGCTTGAAAGGAGGTGGCAGATGTGTTACCTAGTTTTCACTGCAGGAGTTGGTGCGCAAAACCAGCAGGAGTATATAATTCTGTGCTTGGAGTCCCTGCATGGTTCTCATAAGAACAGAGACCTCAGAAGGGTGTCTGCCATAATGTATAGTTTCAGAGAACAGCAGCTCCAGGCAATTAATTCTTTAGCTCTTGTCTCTCTCTTTTATTTATTGTATTTTTCTCCTAGAAGGATTGATGAGCCTTCTTCGTGACATGGGGAAAGGTTATTTAGCCTTGTGTTCGTACAACTGTAAAGAAGCGATAAACATATTAAGCCATTTACCTTCTCACCACTACAACACTGGCTGGGTGCTGTGCCAAATTGGGAGAGCTTACTTTGAGCTTGCAGAATATATGCAGGTAGGCATAGGGCAGATGCATGCTTTTATTTTAAATTTTTGTTTTGCATAGCTTTGCACAGAATTTGCTGGCTTCCTGTGAAACCTGAGGAGAGTCTACAGTTGGGATAGCAGAACTGTGTAAGCATCAGGTTTGAAACACCTATCCTACTTCAAGCAATTTAGGATTCATCTGGATCACTGCAGCCCTTCCACTTTCTGAGGTGGCGAAATTGAGTTTTATGCTATTTATTGTGTTGTGGGTCGGTCTTATGAGATGTTAAAAACCAGCGTTCTTTCTAGTCAGCAAAGACATTAAAGACCGATTCCTATGACACTTTTAGTCAGAGCAGGGGTTTGCTCCAGTGTCTTTGGCCAAAATCTCCCCTCCTCACCACAGTTGTGTCCCTGGCACTGGTTGACTGTTGCCCTCCATCCTGGAGGTAACAGTATTCAGCTGTGCTGCATCTATAGTTTGTGAAGCCCAAAGGAGTCCTTCACAAGGAAAGGTGCACATATTACCATAAGATTCTTTAAGTTATGACGGCAACTGACCTCTTGAAAGTTTGTTTTTCAAAACGGTGGAAACGGCAAATCTGTTAGAATTCTGTTGTGGATGGTCTCCAGTCTCTGAAATTACAGTTGTAATTTTTAAACAGTTAAAATAAATCCGGTTGATTTCCTCATGTAATAGACATTTACATGTAATAGGCATGTAACTTAGCACTTCAGTTCATTGAGGTTTTTTTTTCAAAAGCCCAATATCCCTTTTCATTTCCAATTTCCTAATCCTTACCTGTTAATGGATTTATAAGAGGTGAATGTAGTAGATTTCTAAGGTTAAGTTTTAGTGCATAGTTTATAAAACAATGTATTATGTCATTTTTAAAGAAAAACAGTTGCTCCTGGACCTTGTTTGCATCCTGATCATGTCCGCACACTTGAAATGTACAGACACTGTTAATATTTCATGAAAGACCATGCTATGGACCCCAGCAGTTTCTTAAAGCTTTTTCTTACCTATCTTTTAACCTTGTTGCTGATTTGAGTACTATTATCTGGAATCTGTGACAGGAACTTGAGTTGGCATAGTAACAAAATCAAGAATGAATTTTTGAGTAGACAAAGGCTGTATTTCCTTTGAACACTTTATAGAAAAAAGTAGCCCTATGTGGTACTTTACTTCCTAGTGAACCAACCTCACTATTTCTGGCACAGACACACCCTTATGCATTGTAGGGAATCTTTCTCAGGCTGTGCTCTTTCATTTACTTAGTTAACATACACCTGCAACAGCAAGGTGGGTTAAAGCTGGAAAGGCCTTCAGCTGTTAAAATGCTCCAGTATCTAGTATAAATGGAGTCCTTGAAGTGTACTGTATTTGGATGGCTAGGTAATGTGGTTAAGACCATCCACCTATGCAATATAAATCTTCGATAATAGAAATTCATAATGTCTTGATTTTATAAGAACGGCCATACTGGGTCAGACCAAAGGTCCATCAAGCCCAGTATCCTGTCCTCTGACAGTGGCCAATGGCAGGTGCCCCAACGGGAATGAACAGACAGGTTATCAAGTGATCCATCCCCTGTCACCCATTCCCAGCTTCTGGCAAACAGAGGCTAGGGACACCATTCCTTCCCACCCTAATAGCCATTGATGGACCTATCCTCCATGAATCTATCTAGCTCCCTTTTGAACCCTGTTATAGTATTGGCCTTCACAACATCCTCTGGCAAGGAGTTCCAGAGGTTGACAGTGCATTGCATGAAAAAATACGTTCTTGTGTTTGTTTTAAACGTGTTACCTATTAATTTCATTTGGTGGCCCCTTTGTTCTTGTATTATGAGAAGGAGTAAATAACACTTCCTTATTTACTTTCTCTATACCACTCATGATTTTATAGACCTCTATCATATGGCCCCTTAGTCACCTCTTTTCTGAGCTGAAAAGTCCCAGTCTTATTAATCTCTCCTCATACAGAAGCCGTTCTATACCCCCAGTCATTTTTGTTGCCCTTTTCTGAACCTTTTCTAATTCCAATACATCTTTCTTGAGATGGGGCGACCACATCAGCACATTGTATTCAAGGTGTGGGCATACCATGGATTTATATATCTCATTTTACCAATGTGACTCCTTTATCTTACTCTTTCCATCCTACTGCATGAAGATATTGTAATCTGAGTCAGACTGTTGGGGGGGCTATTACAGATATCTGCTTGTCTCAAGTAAACATACTATGTTTCTCCTTTCATTTGGATAAGAAGCTAGAAATGCCACAAGATTTGAAGCTCTCCATGTTGGTTTTTGTGTTTATAGGTGGTGATAGACTAAGCATCCGCATTGCTTTATAGATCTCTGAAACTTCCTCATATTGTCCTTCGTGCTCTTCTTGAGGATTTCATTCAAATTCTTTTGTTTTTTAGGCAGAGAGGATATTCTCTGAAGTAAGAAGGATTGAAAACTACAGAGTTGAAGGCATGGAGATTTACTCTACAACGCTATGGCATCTTCAGAAGGATGTTGCACTTTCAGTCCTATCAAAAGATTTAACAGACATGGATAAAAATTCACCAGAGGTATCCTGTAATATATTGTGGTGGTGTATGTTGCTGTGTACGGTTATTTCCTTATCAAGGTTAAAGATGATTGAGTCAGAACAAACTCAGTAGACTCTCGTCTAATTCGGGTATATTTGTGTAACAGAACTGTCTCCTATAAAGGCTACTGGATTACCTGGTGGATCGAGGATGATGCCTGTAACCATTATAAAAAAGGCATGTCAGCCTGCATGGAACAGGCTGAAATCCATTAACCCATCAGTTACGACTTTCATTTGCATAGCCCCTTTCATCCGGAAAGATTTCCCCGTCATTTATTCACCCCGACGCATGGGAGGGAGTGCTCTCTATTAGGGAGAAAAGAGGTGTCCAGGATTGCAGGGGTTTTGTTGCCTGCTCTGCTACTATTTTAATGTCTTTCTGTAACACCCTTTTCCCTGTAGTAATATTTAATTAACTGACCACCTAAAATTTGCTAGATATCATCTAAACATGTAACGCATGACAGTCTTAAATTTGTCGATGAATCAAACAATAGGCTGTCAATAGAGGGGGCAGTTGTGACTGTACGGACCCATGGTAGTGTAAGGCTGTTATGTGCAAAATGTCCTGTCCATTTTAATGAGAACTGTAACATGCACACTTTATGTATTATTAATGTTCTTTTATTTGAATGTATAATTTTTTGTTCTTTACATTTATTAGAGTTCAGAAAAGGTAAGAACCTTTTAGCGTGTGCTTTTAGTGAGTTAGAAGACTGGGGAGAAAGGTGGAAGGTTATGGAGGATAGTAGGACAGGAGAGGTGCACATAGGCCTGGGGAGAAGAGAGGAGGAAAACAAGAACAGAAAACCTGTTCGTTGCCAGCAAGCAATTCTTCACGTGGAGAATAGTAAATGTCAAGTAAAATGTCCATTAACTGCAGCTAGAGGAGTCTGGAGATCAAAGAGAGAAATACAGCCTCCAATAATACGAGGTGGTGGTGTTGCTACTGGGGACGCTTAAGCTCTGATCCCTCCAGTCGTGATGCAGGCTGCTGTATGGGATGGGGAGTAGGGGTTTCTACTGGAATTTGCTGTCCCTGGGCGGGTTCCCCATTACTCTGCTGGAGAGAGTGAAGGGGAGATGAATCTTGACTGTAGCTGCCTCCAGCCCGCTGTTCTTGCTAGTGCTAGAGCTGAATAGCTGACTGCTTATAAGCTCCATATTGTGTAATCCCTGTAGTATTTAACTGCTGCTGACTTGCTGTGTCTCCTTGGGCTCTTGACCTCTATCCCAGTTTTCACTATGTATAAAATGCATCCAATCCTCTCTTCCTCCAAGGAATGAGACTTTAAGAATATTAGTTAAATGCTTTGAAATCCATGGAAATCATGGATGAAAGCTGTTCTATACATGTATGCATAATGCTCTAGGTAACCCATTATGTGTTTCATCCTAGCAGTGGCTGACATGTCTCACTGCTGGGATGAGGCATGCCAATACTCTAAAAACACAGCTCAATAGAAGAATACTAGTTTAAATCAATTATTTATCACCCTCATGTTGTAAAAAGGGGATTTGACAGTGACTTTGCAATGTTGCTGTTTACTAGGCGTGGTGTGCCGCAGGAAACTGTTTCAGCTTGCAACGGGAGCATGACATTGCAATCAAGTTCTTCCAGAGAGCCATTCAAGTTGATCCAAACTATGCGTATGCCTACACTCTCCTGGGGCATGAATTTGTATTAACAGAAGAACTAGACAAAGCATTAGCCTGTTTTAGAAATGCAATCAGAGTCAACCCTAGACATTATAATGCATGGTAAGTTTTCAGTATTTTTTGTTAATGAAAGCACCAAGGGAAGAAGTGTATTTTATTGTTGACTGCCTTTACATGCTGCAAGTGTTATAACATGCTGCACTCGGTTATAACAACCTGGATAATCTTTTATTTCTGCCACTTATCACATGAAAGAGTGACTCAGTCTGTTACAAGGAGAGATCTGACAACAGATATCACCATCATTGTTGCTGCTTAGTAATTAGTCTTCTTTGTTTTAAGAAAAAATGCATGTACTGCATTGCCTTATGTTCTCATGGCATCACGTACGATGCATTGTCCCACTTCCATTTGGTTAAACATTTTTGTTCACTGGCACTGCTCCATTTCTTCAGTGCTGCTCTATGCCAGCCAAGGCGGTGAATGTAAATCCTCTTAGTAGCAGATGGGGGACAGGAAAAAACAAAGTTTTTGGTGAGACTACCCTTCCAGAAGGAGGTCTCCCGATCTGCTTACCGTATTCCCATTGATTTCTTGTTCCATGGAAGGAGAAGCAACTTTACTGTTTTGGTTGGTTTTTTGTTTGTTTGTTATCTCCTTCCCCTAATTCTTGCCTTTGTCGGGATTATTTGATTTTAAAGCAGAATACATTCTTAGTGAAGAGCTTTTTTTTTTTTTTTTTTATCATTTTCCTTCTCTCTCTCTCCTTCTCCTTCTCCTCCTCTCCAGCTGCCTTGTATCCTGCATCATCCAGTTGTCAGTGTTGTTTTCAATCACTGGAAGTCTGAACATAGCTAGCTCCCAATGTAGGCAGAATTTGTCACAAAAGTTTCATGTGATTCCCGTCTGCAACTTTTTGTAGGAAAAGCATGCTATCTGGGCTAGCATAGAGGATCTTGGGGAAGCCAAATTAACAGTCAAGGAATTAGCAATTCTTTGGTTGCTTATTTATATGTATTCCACTCCCAATGTACATGAACCAGAGACTGGAATCTTTTGACTAGAAGTGTCCTTTGGCCCATGCCTGAATCTGTCCCCTAAATGCCCTGGCACCTCTCCTTCCCGAAGACATAAAAGGGTCAAGGAGGCCCAACCCTCCTCTCAATTCCTTCGGACTTCCCATGGCTCAGAGACAGAACTGCAAGCAATGTCCTTTGTTCTTGTACACTTGCATAGTTAACTTTTAGAATAGTTCTAGTATAGTTTTGATAGTGCAGTGTATGTTAAGTTTCTTTATAGGTAATGCTTTTTAGCTTTTTTTCCCCCCTTCCCTATTGTCCAGTACTCAGTTTTCATGTTAGAACAGAAATCCCCAATTTTTAAGCCTTGCACTTTGTGAGATGGCTATCCCCTTTAAGGATGGCCACTCAAAATGTTCATTTTCCTTAAGTGAGCAGCACATCATGAGTAAATATTCGATTTGTTCATTTTCAAAATGAATGAAAGCTAAAGAAGCTTGTGTGGTAAACAAGATCTGTTTGAATCTGAGCAGTCTTCCAAAAGTGCCTCAGTGACCACTGGCTCTACCACCAGTTCATGGGCTCCTACTGCTTTGATACATGCTGCAGCAGTTCTTGCTCTCAGGGAGGGGTAGGGCTCCTCACCAGTCTTTGAAAAAGCATTAGAATAGGTCACCGTCCAAGGGATCTCCTAAGAAAAAGGCATAGATATTCAGTGCTGAATGAGGTTAAGGGGTAACACAAGGCCTGTGTTTGTCCCTCTGGCACCCCAAAAGACTCCAGTGTGCATGTTGGTACCCGCTACTAAACAGCCCCTCGCAGTCGCCCACACTGTTGCCATGATATCACCTTCAGGTCTCCTGGCACCAACAGTGGTATTGGTATTGGCTTTATCAGTACCAGTCTCATAGGCACAGTCCTGGCACTGAGGGTATCTAATTTAATGTCCGAGGTACCAACTCACTCTGCTCTGAGCTTCATGGTACCAAGGGATTTGGCAGTGTCCAAATGTCCTGAGTCTCTTGTGCTTTCCTTAGCCATTAGAATTCTTACATTGCTATTGAGCTCTACTAAACTCTCAGCTGTGTGTGTGTGTGTGTGTGTGTGTACATACAATGGCAAGAGATGTCCCTAAAGAAATTACAAGGACTCCTGTTTGGTCTACTCCACCTCTAGAGAACAAGTATTTCTTCTCCCCATCAGCCTCAGCCCAGAATAGGGAGGATTCTCCTAATTACTCTCCAGTCTACCATACCTCTGACAAGGCATCTAGGGCACATGGACGTTAATGTAGGCACAGGGGTAATAGGGAGGGACATTCTTCTTAGGGACTCCCGAGGCTACTTACACAGTTTTGCCCAGGGTCCTCACTCCTAGCCTTACTGGGCTCTTTGAAGTCCTCAACACATTAGAAAGCCCACCTCCTCTACCCGCTCCAGGGTCAGATCACATTCCCCTGTAGCATCTACAAGAGTTCAACCCTGTCAGCGTCCTCCGGTCCCTCCTGCTCCAGCACTGCAACTGCAGGCCTTTGAGGAGCAACGTTGCTCTGCCGACCTAACTCCAGCTGCCATTTCTTCACTCTCACCTGATACAGCTATAGTTCTAGCTGTGCCATCACCGCTATATGATAAGACCTTTCAGGATCTCCTTAGAAGAACAGCTAGCTGAGATTATGATAGGTATCATACACAAAAAAATCTCAGAAATTATTAGACTCCTTATGTACTTTGTTACAGGAGAGATTAACATGACCAGTTAATGAAGATCTGTTTGTAACCTTAGCTGTGCCAGTTCTGACCGCATACCTCCGACACCATAGAAAGTAGATAGGTACCAAGTTCTCTTTTCAGGGTTCAAATATTTTTATAGTTGCCCTACTCCTGAGTCACTTGTCACCCCCACCCAGGAACATATAATACAACAATCAGATGTGTTCCTTATTCCATGGTCTGTTGGACTGATGTATGCTTGCTCACCAATCCCTCTGACTTTGAGGGTGTTGAGATAGTTCAGACAAGAAGCTGAATCTATGATACTAATGGCATCCGCTTGGCCCAGGCAGTTTCAGTACCAAGATGTGATGAAGCTCTCTCTGTATAGCCTCCATTAACATTGTCTCCAAGACCAGCTTCACTGTACCTCACATCCTGGCGGATGACTAAATAACCAACATGGAGTAATCTTGTTCTAAAGATGTCCAGAACATTTTGATTCACAGTAGAAGGGACTCCACAGGTCTCACAAGGCCAAGTGGAAAAGATTCATTATTTGGGTGGAGCATCATTTCCCTTTAGAGTCTGATGTTACCAGGATTAATGATCTCCTCTCGTTAAAGAGATCAGGATTCTCTTAGCTTTAAGAGCACACCTAGTGGCCATATCTGCTCACCCACTCACTGTATTCTTACATGCTGTGGAAAAGAGCCTCCTTAGTGGCAGTTGCTTCTGCTTGCCGGGTAAGTGAATTACAGGCTCTCCTGGCAGACCCACCACGGTCCCACTTAGGCCTCCTAACATCAGGTTCCTCCTTGAGTCACCAAGAGTGGAATTCATGTAGGTAAGCACTCAAAGGGGGTGGGTGGGAGGCTATTTACCTCAAAGTAACTGTGGTTGTGGTCTACATGTGTTCCAGGACCCACCTTCCTTGCCTTCTGCTACAAAGTCTTATTACCTGAATCCTATATTGATGAGGAACAGAGAGCTGATTGGCCCAGTCCCGCCCTCTGACGCCCTTGGGTGTAAGGGCACTTCATGTGCAAGCCAGTGGATACTGCTGGCCAAAAGATTCCACTTTCCAGTGCATAGTTCTTGCTTCTCTCTTTGCAGCTCTGTATACACTTTAACTTCAGATCAGATTTCCTTGTCTAAAAGTGCTTCAGCTACAGTTATTCATCTTCTAGCTGGGCAGGGTGAACTGGTGCCAAAACCCAATTGTGAATTAGTAGATGCTATAGCTAGTTTGTGAATGACGGGGTTACTCTCTGGGCTAGCGTAGTCACTAGTGCCTGGGACAGTAAAGGTATGGCTGGCATAAACTGTCTCTTGATGTCCATGGAGTGGAGCAACTCCACTTACACAAACAGTGAATTTGGCCTATTCTGTTTAGCAGAAGATAGTCGTAATTCTGCAGTAGAATTACATGACTCGGATGCCAAAATTTGAAACAATATGTTGGGTGCTGCTATGGTTACAATGTAAGTTTACCCAAACTGCTTTTGTGGAAAGGTTTATGGCTATATCTGAATCACAAGAACGTCATTGTTTGTTTCCATTGATCTAATCTGTCAGATGTGCCAAAGATCATTTTCTTCTGCCAATTCACACTTAATAATAAAGGTTGGTTTGTGATGAATCCAACCTTATCTGACAAACTTGTTTTGTCCTTGCAGGTATGGGTTGGGAATGATTTATTACAAACAGGAGAAATTCAGCCTAGCAGAAATGCATTTCCAGAAAGCACTCGATATCAATCCTCAGAGCTCAGTCTTACTCTGTCACATCGGAGTAGTAAGTAGATTGCGCTTACCGGTAATTCTATCCTTGTTGTGTTTTTAACCTGCTTTTTATTGTGTGTGCTCACAATAGAAAAAGCATATTATGGACCAAACTTTAAGCAAAGGCCCTGCCCTTCTTCCACTTGTGTGCAAAATTGCATTCACACACACATTTCTGGTTTTTGCAGCTACAGACACCCGTATTTATCCTGGAACAATGCTATCATCTGTGCCTCCATAAGTGTTTTAAAATTTACACCCTCAAAACTGGACAGTTGTGCTCATGTAGGTGATAGCATTTGTGTTCACACTTGAGCAATTTTTGCTCTTTCACATTGTGGGCACATGCACAAGTAGAATAGGGATCTGAAAATCAGTCCTCATATGCAGAGCCGGTTCCAGGGTTTTTGCCGCCCCAAGCGGAAGAAGAAGAAGGAAAAAAAAAAAAAAGCCACCATCGGTGGCAGCTCCACCGCGCCGCTTTCTTCTTCGGCGGTAATTCGGTCCTTCCCTCCTAGAGGGACCGAGACACCCACCGCCAAAGAGCCCGACCTGCCACCCCTTCCCCTTGGCCACCCCAAGCATCTGCTTGCTGAACTGGTGTCTGGAGCCGGCCCTGCTCATATGAGAAAGTTTTAAGGAATTGAGTATTCACAGAGAAAAAACGTAACTGGTAACTAGCCCATTGGTCCTCAACTGCTAGTACAAACCCTGGAACTGGCACTTGGGGCTCCCCCACTCTACCTTTTAATGAAGTTCTGTTTGGGGCCTCCTTGCTCCTCCCCATCTCCTAATCATCTATATATGTGATGACCCTTAATTCTAAGAGTAGGGATTTCTAAGCAACTTGTGTCAATTACTAGCACAATTAAATAGGGAGCAGTCGGCACAGCTGATATGGCCAAGATCTTACTGTGATTAAACTGGCATAGATGCCTGAAAATACTGAGCCATTGTTTTAGGTCTGTCCCTCTGCCGTGAAGGATTCATACAACTAGAGCAAATGCTCTGTTCTCATCTAGAAAGCTGTTTTTTATACGTTAATGATTGTTTGAGTGATGTGGGGCAGACCAGTATCATGGCGGTTGGTTATGTGGTCATCTGCTGACACTTTTCTCACTTGCAGTATGGGAACAAAGTATATAAAAGCCCTTGGTTAAGCTTTTCCTGCCCCTGATTCTGCTATGTTATGGGTTTTCGTTGCCTTTATGTTCTAGGGCCGGGGTATTGAACTAGTTCGGTGGTAAGGGCCAAATTACCATTCTGCTAGAGTCTGTGGGCTGGGAGTAAAAAGCTTACTAGCGAGAGGTAAATTGTGCAGTCTTATCTGACTCCAGAATGAGCCTCTCTATTTGAATATTGCATTTTAAAGGCACTGGATTTTGTCAAATGTATCTTTTTAGTAGTCTGGTCAGATCCTGCCTTCCCCTCGTTTCTTTGAAAAAGGAAGTCTATTAACATCATCTCTGTTCTGTTGTAGGTCCAGCATGCACTGAAAAAATCTGAAAAGGCTTTGGATACTCTAAACAAAGCCATTAACATTGATCCGAAGAACCCACTGTGCAAATTCCATAGAGCCTCTGTATTATTTGCAAATGAAAAATATAAGGTAAGACATGGATGCTAGAAACTGAAGTCTCTCTAAATTCCTTAGGGTCTGCAGCTGTCTTAATGATGATGAATTAAAAGTTAATCAAATCTTGGTTCTTATTATTTCATAATGGAAGCTATGCTTGGCTCCAAGAATATATCTCACTCTGATCACACTGGCTATGACTGTTTGAAAGACCTGCCTCTGTTCCCAGTGTAATACTGCAGCAGTTGTAGTCATCCTGGCATTAATGCGAATAGCTCCTTTATTTGAAAGGAAGCCTTCTGGTATCAGGAGGGCTACTTGACTCCAGTTAACCAAGTCCGTATTTGGTAACCACTTCAGCACCATATTAGGAGGTCTGTCCTTTATAACAGGTGTTTCTTGAGGGATAATCTTTGTGGGGTGTGTTAAAATCCTGCTGCTTTCAATTTAGGGGTGGAGGTTGTTTTTGAAGGTGATCTCTGACTAATTTAAAAAAATAGGAGTACTTGGGGCACCTTAGAGACTAACAAATTTATTTGAGCATAAGCTTTCGTGGGCTACAGCCAACTTCTTCGGATGCATAGAATGGAACATATAGTGAGGAGATATAAGAAGAGCAGGAGTACTTGTGGCACCTTAGAGACTAACAAATTTATTAGAGCATAAGCTTTCGTGGACTACAGCCCACTTCTTCGGATGCATATAGATATATAGATAGATATACACACATACAGAGAACATGAAAAGGTGGGAGTTGCCCTACCCCACTCTAAGAGGCTAATTAATTAGGATGAGCTATTATCATCCCACCTTTTCATGTTCTCTGTATGTGTATATATATCTCCTCACTATATGTTCCATTCTATGCATCCAATGAAGTGGGCTGTAGCCCACAAAAGCTTATGCTCAAATAAATTTGTTAGTCTCTAAGGTGCCACAAGTACTCCTGTTCTTTTTGCGGATACAGACTAACACAGCTGCTACTCTGAAATCTGACTAATTTAGTTTTCCACACGTGGTCTTAAAACACCTATAGACTGATAGGCACAATAACTCTAACTCTAAATGCAAAATTACAGTTGAATGCCCTCACAAGACCAAACTCTAGAACTGCTTGCATAGTTCTTCTGGAGACTATTACCTCTCCTCTCTGCCCCAAGCATGAGTCCAAGCATCCAGACACTAATGTTTCCCAAGCTCTTAACCAACAGTGAAGAGAATTACTATCAGAGTACCTGCTTATTTATCTTCTTGACTTGAACTGGAGAGATGGTGTTACATATCTTTTGTTCCAGGGACCTAGCCAGAAGCACTCGTAGCAGTAGATTAGGCAGTACAAAAATAAAAATAATTCACCATGTAACTCATGCTCATGTAAAGAACTGTTGGAGGATCAAAAAGTAGCAGTGGTAGCATCAGGCCGGGTGATGTGAGCAGAGAATCTGGGACATCCTTTTATCCGGCAAAGGGATTAAGGTTGAGTTAGTGCCATCTCTACTGGGGGGAGCCGGCAGTGCAGTAGATATTTTTGTAATGGTTGGTTTAAAAATTGTCTGCCTCTTGAGGCCCGAGATGTGTAAAATCTGTTGATGATTTGAACTTGCAAATGATATGGAGAGAACCTTATTTACAACCTTTTCTGAAATGTTGTGGTATTGATGAGTTTATACAAAGGGAGTTGCTCAGAAAAAGTGCATTAAAATTGTCCCACAAGCAACCAAAGTAGTAGGCAAACTTCTATTTCAAAGGTCTTATTATCCAGCTAATGAGAGCAAGCTGGACAGTCTGGGCCTGGTTTTCTACTGTCTTGCACTGTTCTATAGGTACTTACTATACCTGTGAGAATGAGTGTGGTGCTCTCCGTCCCATGCCACTACTTAGGCCACGTCTACACTAGTGAGCTCACAGCTGTACCGATGCAGCTGTGTCGCTGTAAGATCGTTCATGTCGTCACTCTATGCCGACAGGAGAGAGCTCTCCCATCGACATCCTAAAACCACCTCCATGAGTGGCCATAGCTATGTCGGCAGGAGAAGCTCTCCCTCTCACATAGCGCTGTCCACACCAGCGCTTCTGTCTGTGTAGCTTAGGTTGCTCACGGGGTGTGTGTGTGTGTGTGGGGGGGGGGGTGTTTCACATCCCTGAGTGACCTAAATTATACTGACAAAAGTGCTAGTGTAGACATGGCCTAAGTCTAGCTGGTGGGTCCTTATGTCCCCTTCCTGTCTTGCTTAGCTGAGGAAACAGGACCACAGTCTGGCTCATTGAGACCTTATTGTAATATACACAAGAAGAAATTACACTGATAGTGAGAACCTCCATTTTGAAGTTCCTAAATGTAGGACAATTTAAAACACTTTAAAGTTAAGGATTTTAACACAAAGTCCTGGTGTAAATTCTTAAAAATAAGATGAAGGGGAGAAATGCAACCAAAATTGGAGGAAGGTGTCCAATGGGAATAAAATAGCAAATGTAGTCTGATGCAGAAAAGATACAGAAGGTATTCCAAAAACACTTCTTTCCTAAGGAAGTACATATACAATTGCTGACGGTGCCCAGCCTTCTTCAGCCTTAGATTTTACAAGAAGGAAATTTAACTGCACAAGCAGCAATGTGCATTTAAATAATCTCTGGATTTAAAAAGATCAGACCCTTAACTTCTTTTAATGTAACCAAAATGCCATGAAATTTAGCACATTGCACTGTCTGAGCTCACCAACTGCACTCTCGTGCGGTAGCAGTCTGACAGTAGCGTCTGTTAGCCCATATTCTTCAATAGAACAGAGACTCTCCGCACTCATCCCACCGGAGACCATATCAGTGATCTGCTGTTCAGGTGTCAGAGACTTTGCACTTCTTTGAATTGCCTGATTTTTATTTATGTACTATCTTTTTTATCCTTGCTGTCACTTTACCATTACAAGTTATTTGCCCGTTGTACAGCAGTTTTTAAAAAATGATTGATTTAAATCAGACTGAGTGTAAAAGTTAGTTATGCCTTGCACCGTTAAAATGTATAAGGAACTAAATTATAAATCCTACTTGATTTTAAATTCTACTGGTAGGGTGTCTTCTCAGTTTTTTTGCTTACATTTGAATTTTAATAAACAAAGTATTGAGGGTTAAGGCATAATCCTGCAAACACTTAACTCGATACATGACTGTAAGCACATGAGTAGTCCCTTTGAAGTTAAGAGTATTCATCTGAGTAAAGTTAAACATGTGCATAAGTGTTTGCAGGATCAGAAGCTAAAATTGTATCTTTATTTAAGCTTTTTTCTTGGTAACATGAAATCTGTCACTTCAAAACAAAGCTGCTTCAGTGTTAACAGTGAAAAGTTATTTAACTTTGAATATATTAACAACATTATTGTGAACTCTCTTATATAAGTAGGTCATAATTTTAAAAACAAGAGCCTAAAAGCCAATAGTTAGACATCTAAGGGGGGAATTTCCAAAAGCACCCTAAGTGGTTAGGAACACAAGTCTCATTGACTTCAAACTGTAAAACTTAATGGCAGAGTGTAGCCTAGTGAAAGCATTTATTTTTCTTGATTTGTGGAAGCTCAGTATATTGGAGGGGGAGTTGGTTGCAAATATAATCTGGGCTATTTGCCTATTAATTTGGTGTTTGCATTTGTGTTCTCATGGTAAGGATCTCAATGAAGCCCTGGAGTTATTTTTTTCAGCACAGATGAACATTCTAAGTGTGAAACTAATTAGTTTAGTTTAAAAATGGAAAATCTGAAATTCTTCTACCAAGTAGGAAACTAACTAAAGATACCCAAAACAATCACTCCAGTGATTTAAAACCATATCAAATTGGAAGAAAAAAATCATTATTTACATTTGATTGTGCAATGGTTGTTCAGAGGAAAGTAGCATCTGAGGTTTCTATATGGTTAACAAGATGGATTCCAAAAAAAAACATGAATTAACTGTTTGTTTTTTAATTAACCAGTTTATTATGATGTAATAAAAGTGGAGTGATGCAGATACTGGCTCAAACTTACTGGGAAAACCATTTAACTTTTTTTCCCCCCTCTTTTAGTCTGCTTTACAAGAACTTGAAGAACTGAAACAGATTGTTCCCAAAGAGTCTCTTGTTTACTTCTTAATAGGAAAGGTAAAAACTGAACATAGTTCTATGAAATATAGCTGTGATCATAAGTACCTGTGATTTCCTTTGTTGCTGAGAAACAAGCCTAAGTACTAGTTTTCTCACTATCATGAAGCTGCTTCCAGTTTGGACAGGGTTCTGAAAATTCCCACAGTGCCATGTATGCCTCACCACATATAAACTGGCAACTGCATTTGAGATTAGTTCTTGATCAAAATGGGTTGTTTGAGCTTGTCCTAGTAGAGCTCTATTTCTGAAAGAATTACTTCTGTTGTTGGAGCCTGAAGCCTGATTTCACCATGCCACCAGCATCCTTTATCCCCACCATAACTGCACCACTGTTGTTTAACCTTGAAGGACAGTGTATTCTAAGGACTATGGAACAGATCGATACAAAAATACCTGTATGAAAACAGGTGCATGATTTTCTGTGCATACCTGCTGCACCTTCCCTTGAAAATGTGACTCTAAAAGTACAGAGATTTGCTCAATACAATAATGGTGCAGAAATAGTGTGCTGGATAGAATCCTACCTCATCTGAGGATAGAGCCCTATCTCAACTCATGTCGTCATCTTAGACATACATTTATAGAAACCTATTGTAATCACATTCTAGTCTGTTATATCAGAAATGCTGAACAAGGAACGCCTGCAAAATAGTATAGGGTGTAAAACACCTACACGGGGCAGGCAGGACTTCTGTTTCATCTAAAGATCCCTACACAACAACTACACGGAACCAGGTTATTTTGGAAGAATGAAAAGTTGAATCCGCCTTATTGAGATTTGAACCTCTGGATATTGGGAGTCTAGGGGTTTTCAAATCTAGTGCTTAACCCACTAAGCCGCACAGTAACACCACTAACAAAGTCCACCTCCTGCAACTTCCCACCCTATTCATTTATGTTGCTCATTTTGGACCTGCTGTAGTGTTCCCTAATTGGGCCTTGGATGTTTGAGAGAAGTCAATTTCCATCTCCTTTTTAGTACATTTTATTTCTAATTAAATGAAAACTCATGTCTTCACATTTCAGTGTATTAATATTCAGAATGTTGAACTGAGCGAAATGGATGCAGTTTTCTTTTACATTCACTGTTAGTTTTGTCTTGCAGAGATTTCCATTTCCGGTGGTTCAGAGCTATATCGTGCCCTCTGTGCCTTATGTTCTAACTCCAGATAGACTAAAGCATAAAACCTTCCTTCTGAAAGGTTTAATGATGGCAATAGCATAAAGGGATTGCTGCCTAAAGGGCTTGGGGTGGGGGGGGTTCACTTTTGTGTTCCTAAGACAAACCTATTTTAAATGAAAAGAAAAAGATGCTTGTGAAAGAAGACTGGCTAATAGCTCTGGTAGTAGAAGTCCTCTCTTGATGAAGAATATACAGCATGGGCAGTAGCAATGCCACCCACCAATGTGCCTCAGCCCTGTTCTGCAGAGCCTTAAGAGGATCACCTGAGACTACTTCTGGCGTGAAAACTAGGAAGTGGACTGAGACATATTCATTTCACATAGAGCACCAAGTAGCCATTAAATGGTGGTGTCTTTTGGTCATTGCCAATCTGGAATGGGTTCTATCCAGTCCCCAAGAGCCGTGACAGGCTCTGTATCAGAGTTCTTTGAGACATTCAGTTCCTTCCTGGACCGCTTACAATGCATGCTAATGTCCCATTCATCCAGCAGTCTTTCGCATGACAGTAGGAATTATGAATACCACTTAAAAATAACTATTGGCTACAAGCCAGTGTTGGATAAAATGATATCAAGTAGCAACTTAATGGAAAATGTAGTGTTAATGTTTTTATTTTTAGGTTTATAAAAAACTGGGTCAAACTCATCTGGCCCTTATGAATTTCTCGTGGGCAATGGATTTAGATCCTAAAGGAGCCAACAACCAGATCAAAGAGGCCATTGATAAACGTTACCTTCCAGATGATGAGGAACCGATAACTCAAGAAGAGCAGATCAGCGAATGTTATCCATATGAATCAGGTTTGTATTTCCAGATCAAAATCCAAATTAACTGGTTTTCTAGTAGAAAGATTTTATGTTCCTCAGTAAAGCAGAAGCCCGGACTATAACTGCTTACCTATTTGCACAGCAAGAGGCGACTCCAACAATTCTCTTACTGGGTCTAGCTGGGTCTACTTGTAATAAGCACTTAGTGAAAGATTGTTGGATTTCTTGAGAGATTAGGTATTTAATATTAATATAAGGACTAAACTTTGCAGGACCAGGACCTAATAAACTGTTATAAGATATGACTTATATAAATACTGTTAATACTTATTACGAGATAATTATACACCCTGCAACCTGAACTTTCTAGTAAAGGGGCATCTAATCCTTCAGGTATCTGAAGGGTGTAACGAGCAAGGAAATAATGGACTTCTTCAAGGGCTCAGAGCAGCATAAGTGTAATGAGATAACTTAAGCAAAGGAAAACTTGGGTTCGATGTCAAGAGAAAATACCCCTAATAGTGAGATTTGTTAGACCTTGGAATTCTCTCTCGAGGAAAGTTGTAGAAGCCCTGTCGTTTGAAACTAAGCAAAATAAAGCACTAAAAAAATACACCAGAGGGAATGGCCTAAATCTTTCTCATCTAACTTTTTATATAGAAGTATGGATGGTCATAAATATTGATGAGCTTGACATGAACTAGAAAATGGATGGATAGACTGTTGCAAAAGAACCGTTTTGTTTTCTTCATTAGGCAAAAACGATACTATAGAACTTCAAATTGTTATAGTCCATTGTAAAATTGTGTTGAAAACTTTATCAGATGTATTGCTGGTGTGTATCCCATTGATTTCAGTAACCCCTTCCAGTAAAACCATAGCATCTTGTTTTTTAACATGCTTTTTATTTCCTGAAATGGTAAATGTTTTTTTTGTTCTTCTGTCTAAACTCATCTAAACGTTCTAGTATAGAGTTCATCTACACCCAGCAGATGGAGACAGAGCACTTACACTTTTGAGAGGTGACTGCAGCTTCTGGAAATAAGCACCATAGAAATTTTGTACTAGGATCCTTTTTAAATTTTTGATTTTTTTTTTTTTTTTTAATAGAAGCTTGAATTCACCAGACATTACTTAAAGCCTTCCAAATGTAAACCAGTGCAATCCCCCTGACTCTGCAGACAGACTGAAAAAGATACCTCAAAGGTCTAAACTGCCAAGTGACCATTTTAGCATGTGGTGAGCCTATTGTAGAGGCAGCATAGACTTTTTAAAACATGTTGGCTAACACATTCTAACACACCTTTAAGTCCCCATCTAGGCAAGGTTCTGAAAGTAAGCTTTCAGAAAGGGACCGTGTCTGTCTTCTGGGAAGTGCCCAGCCTTCTTCTGGGCATTATGAAGGACAACTATTTTCCTTGGCATCAAAACACTTGGAAATTCAGATAAATACTTTCATAGTCTAAACTGTGCTACCTAAAATGTACCTTTAAGCACTACAGGTAGGCACAATCAACCTGCTTAGAAAGTGACTATCTCCTTGAGCTATTTATCTTGCTTTACTGCAAATTTTAACAAGGACAGAACTTGTTGAGAGCTGCTTCTTACCAGATGAACATTCATTTTGCTTTGCTGATCACCGTGAATATGGGGGGGGGGAGTGGGGAGGAGGGGTTAGATGCATTTCCTTACCATGCTCTGGACGGTGCCAGTGTACAAACTGAATGAGGGCAGAGTAGGTACAGTATCTGCAAATAACTGATTTTTACATTTAAAGTCTGTATAAGCCTGCATTTCTGAGTCTTTTACTAGCGTCCGTTCTTTTGCTGTAAACTTCACTCTGTCACTTGCAGCATGGGGGCTCAGAGTATGGCAGTAAAACCTGTTTCCATCCTGTTTTAATTTCACTATCTCTGAACACTTTACCATTGTAAATACTAAGTAGTCCTTAAACATTACAAGCTATCAATCTCTTTGGGGCAGGGCAGGTAGGTATATCAGTCTGGCCTTCCCCGTTCACTTTATAATGGGATCAGATCTTACTCAGTCTCTCTCCTAGCTCATTGACAGGAGGTGGTTAAGAAGGCTTTAAAATAATGAGGGTGCTTGTTTTTGCAAGATGCACATCATGTTGATTCCCTTCTCAGCTCTTTTATTTAGATCTCGTTAGGCTGGCGTGGGTCACTGGAGGGGAGAGTGAAAAGAACTGGTTTTGAAGAGGAGAGAGGCCGTGTGGCATACGGGATTAGAAAAGACAATCCAGGGATGGGGGGCAGTGTGGGGGAAAGTTACTGGGGAGGAGGGAGTGTGGAACCCTCTATATTTATAAGCTATGATAGAGCCTTGTTGCCACTGTTTTCTAATATGGTGGACTTGCTTATGTAAAATGTGCATGTCTTCTACCAAAGAGCCTAATCCCTTGTTTGTGTTTTAAAGTTGGCACAGATGAATCCCAAGAGAGCAGCATGACGGATGCAGATGACACGCAACTCCATGCAGTTGAAAGTGATGAATTTTAACCTCCGAAAGCCAGTATCTGAGCTTGGATGTGTGATTGGTACTGTTGTGTTCTCCCCTTCCTTCACGTACTGGGTCTTCACATCACTGAGCCAGCATTGTCATTATTCTCCACTGACACCATGAGTGCACCACTCATCCGATTTTAAACATACACCGAATTAATGGCAGTGCGATGTTTAGCTGCTACTGAGACTGACTAGTTGGCTCTTGTACCTTTATGAAATGACTCTGAGGAGGAAAAAAACATATTTTTTTTCCAACTCCTCCTTTGTTGGAAAGCTATCATGGAAGAAAGACTTGTGGTTTGCTCTAAGTGAGCCGATAGATGTGGGAATAGAACAAGAAACTGCTTCCTTAGTACTTTCTCCAGAAACATGTCTTAGTTTGATTCTTTCTTGGTAAGCAGAGTGCTGAACTTCCATTTCCAAGTTACTCAAAGACAGCGTTAAGTGTAGGATGGGACAGGTTACAAACTTTTGCATATTATAGTGTAACTTAAATGCCAGGGAATGTAAATGACCTTAAAGCCACAGTGTCTCCAGTGAACAAAATACAGTGCACATGCTCGGGATTCAGAGTGTGTGTCAAAATATAAAACATATCCGGTGTCCCTACTTAGGGTAAACTTGTTCTTAGCCAGAGGAGCACGTTGCACCATAGCAGCTATTACAGAACGCTTTAATATTCTAGCCAAGAGTTAATTGATTCATCTAATTTCCAAAATGTCAATTGTTGTCTACTTAGTACTTCAGCGAACCAAGTCATTAATGTGTTGCCTCTTCTTCAGGTGCCCCTTGGATTCGGTTCTGATGCTCAGAGAATAAAAAGTTTATTGTAAGAGCAAAATAAAGAGACATGTAGATAAAATTGTAATGTTGAAAGGATAAAAGTAATATAAGCCACAGTGACAACTTGTTTCTAAGTAGATAAAGAAGCCAGGAAGACAGCGTAAGCCTTAACACAATCAGAACCTTACAGTAAGATGTATCAAATATTTGTCTAAGACAGTATCCTTTTAAAACTTATTTTGTAAAGTGTTGTCTGAGCAGGATGCAAAAATGTGCAATTATCTTTTTTTATCCATTCTTTAAGATACTTGGAGAAAATTCTCACTCTATCTCTGTAGGAATTGAGTGCCCTGGAGGCTGTTTCTGTGAGAAGAAAGCGAGGCTATATTAAAGAATCCAAAATTCTCTTTCTCTGTAGCGCTCTGCAACAAAGATTGGTGCCCTTAATGCAGTGACCGTAAAGAAAGTGTATGATATCATAACCGTTTTTTAAAGAGCAAATTATGCACAATAAATTGGGAATGATTCAAATTTCACAGCAACATATTTGTTGTGATCAGTCTTAAAATTTGTTCTGTTCCTTTCCTTTTAATGAATATTGTTTTTAGAAGACCTTTAGTTACCATTAGTAGAACTTTAATTTTTTTTTAAATATATATATATATATATTTTTTTTAGTGTCCTTGTCCTAGATTAGGTACAAACATGTCCTATCACGCCTACTGTTTGGTTGTGAGAAGCATTTTTTACCGTAAGGAGAAAAAAATTCAAAACACCTGCACAAAAAAATCTCATTCTCCATTATTCTGAAGTGGGTAGACAAGCAGTGAAAATACGCTGAATTCCAGTCCTAGTGAAAATCTCTAAAACATGGGAGGTGATATTGGATGAAGCTTTGTGCTTTTGTCAATACTGTAAATCTGTTTATTGCTGAAAATGGACTCAATCTCATTCTAAATCATGCAAGTGTTTCAGCTGAGTAAAGAGTGCACTAGATGCAAGATTTCTTTGGTGCTAGAGAAGTATTGCAGTTAGGCTCTTGCATGATAAACCAGCCCTTAAAAGAAAAACACCAGGGTTGAAATTCCCCAAAGGAATTGTACTATAGTAAAGTATCCTCACCTGCTGTTCACATGTAGTATTTATAAAGTTACCTATATCTGCATGGTTTTCTTTCTTCTCCCTCCCAGTCTTAAAGCAGCTATAGCACTCCAAGATTCGCACCTCCGTAATAGGGTTTCCACAAGAGTGAGTTACAAAGAAATAACACATTGTACAATCTGGAGTTAGTCTGTGTGAATATTAGCTACACAGTATAATTGGCTACCTTTTGGTAGTTGAAGTTTACATTCTCTAAACAAAAAGCAGGAGTCTCTCTCTCTCTCTCCCCATGCCCCATCTACTTGAGAGCTGGAAAATTATGGTTCTTGCTGACAAGGTTTTAGGCCCCAAATTTGACTTAGTTTTATTCCTTGTCTGTTTTCAAAGCGCATGTGCTAATTTGGGGATTTTCCTGAAACAAATGCTGCTTGTTTATTTGGGGGCCAGAGATGGAAACTAGCAAATCCCCCATATGGGAAAAAATACCTTGAATTTCCTTTATAGCCGTTTAATTTTTAAAACAATTTTGTTCTTTAAAAGTTGTAAACTGTTATATTGGAATTCATTTTTAAATACCCGGCAAAGGGCTCTTATCTCAGATAAGATTTTTAAAAGGATGCAAATTCTAAACTGAACATTTGTGCTCAAAATATTAAATTGTCCCCTGCTTTAGATGTACGTCATCACCTACATTTTATTTTTCTCAAGAATTGCAAGTTACGTTTAAACCATGCTGCTATTTTACCTTCTTAAAAAAAAAAAACCACATGAAAACCATTATTTTAATCAATCTACTTATCTGCTCTTTGAGGGGCGAGGGAGGCGAAATGTGAAGGCGCTCTGACACCCAAACTAGAGCAAATGTGTTCACTGAAGAATTCGGGGACTGTCATTTATTAATACAAAAACATGAAAAAATGCAAAGCGTGGGTGTGGTGTGTACTATTTGCATTGAAACAATGTAATTTTTGTCTTTTTTCCTTTTTTTGCTTTTCCTGACTTATTTCATAAATTGTACAGTCTTAGAAAAAAGTCTTTTCTGTTAATATATTTGCAATTCATTAAAGGATGTGGAAATCCAAATAAACTACTTTTAAAAACAGTTTTATGATCAGATGCTTGATGTATGGATCCCTCCATCTCCTCCCCCCCCCCCTCCCCGAGAAGCGGATGAGTTGCTCACTTAGGGACCAGTCCTACAAGCACACTCTCCTTATTGACTTCAGTGGGATTTCTCACATGTGAAGTGTTTTCAGGGTTGGGGCTTAACTGTGGCTGCTTTTGTGTGCTGCTGGTTGACCTACTAGGCTGGAATAACGGAAACTGAGTTGTTTTTCTTCTTGATGGATTTGGCACTCTGTGACAGCCTTTTTAAGCACAAAACCAGTACAAGCGGCATTGTGAGTTCTGCACAAATGCATATGCACGCACACTCCTCACCTCTGTCCCAGAAGGATCAACTGTGGGATGTTGATCGTGTTGTCCATTCAGTCCTTGACCTGTCTGAAGAGTTAGGTGGGTGTGGGGTTTTTTTTGTTTGTTTGTTTTTTTGGGGGGGGGGGGTTGGTTTGTTTAATGGAAACCATCTGCAAGTACTTGGCAGTGGAACTTTCATAACAGTGAATGTACTTGTTTACTGAGATTTAAACAATCTATACTTACCAGATCTATTGGGTAATGGACACTACTAGGTGCCTTCATGACAGAAGACAAGATCAAGAGAGACCTTTTGGCTCTTGACACACCAGCGTGTGCTGCTTACAGGGCTGGTATATTCTCTGGTGACTAAGGGTCGCAATAGTGGGGTGAAATTTTGACACTGACTTCTTCTCCAGCCACAATATTAACATAGCAATCATTTGGTGCGAGGAAAGAGGAGAAATAATATATCTATATATGAGAAAAGGTAGTCCAGACCAAAATACCAAATAGCCCCCTAAAATCACCCATTCACTGATGCCAGGCTTTGAAACCATGTGAAAGACCCACATGGAGAAGGGGGAAGTGACTACCCTAAGAGCTGTGAAATGCACAAAGAAAATCCTGAAATATTTCTCATCTTTCCATTTTGGTAACCTGAGGTTTGTTACAACAATATGTAACACCTTCAGACAAGTCATCTTTTTTTTAAATTGGCTGTTCCTTTAATTTGAGGCAACTTTAAATTGTATAGGAGGTTTTATTTTACCTCTGCTCTGATGCAAAATACAGACAAAAATGTAAAGGCTCCAAGCCTTCCTCTCCTTTGTTTTCCCATCTGATACGCTAGAGCCGTCTGTGGTTGATAGGGAACAAATTCTGTACTCTGCTCCCATTGACACTATTACATATTGACTTTGGCACAAGACTATTCAAACCTGCAAAACTATTGTTTAGTGTTTGCAGACAAAATATGTTTAAATACTGCATTGTAGATACCAGCCTTATAATACAAGTAAGGATTTTGTTTCCAGAGGAGTATTTGAATCTGAAGCAGACTACTTATTGGGCAGCACTGGGAAAAGTCCTAGCTGAAATTAAATGAACAATAGTATTGAACTTTTGTAGCAAAAAAAGCAAGATTTTGCTTTCCATATTCACTTGTAATAACTTAAGAATTTGCATACTGGATCTAACCACTATCCCAACACCAAAAGTGGCCAGTAACAAATGCTTCAAAGGAAGGTGCAAATATATACCATAATGGACAATTATGTTCCTATCCGAGATACCTTGACTGTTGGCTCCATTTTCTGCTCTGTTAACATCTGAACTAAAATGGAGCTTAAAATTAGACAAAAGTCAGCTGTAAAACAAAACTAACACTTTCCTTGTGACAAGGTGGGTAAGGTAATATCTTTTATTGGATCAACTTCTGTTGGTCTGAGAGAAGCTTTTGAGTGGCACAGAGCTCTGGACTATCCTGGGACCAACATGGCTGCAACTATACTACATAAAACTTTTCCTTGTATACAACTTACCCAAGCAAAGTTTCCAGCTGAAACTATTAACCATAGCCAGGCTATATTCACTATTCCACTTACTAGGTTCTTGCCACAAAGTCACTTCTGACTTTCAGTAGCTGCATCCAACTACTTCACAGAGACCTTGCATTTCTCTGCCTACTCTGCCAAACCATGCCTACTGCGGCTTTAAAAGAAAGTCCCTGTCCCCAAATGCTCATTGGCTCTCTTTGTTGTGTGTATGTACAGCACACGGCACAACAAGATCCTGCTCCATGAGTGCAGCTCTTAGGTACTACCCGACACCAATAACAATAGTTGCTATAGGTCACAGTTAGAGGTAAAGATACCCACTACAGGTATGTAATGTAAATCATGGGATTTGCTTCAAGACACAGCCATGCAATGAAAAGGATTAGAAAATAAAAACAGAAGGGGCTTTTCTTTAGTGTTTGTATTGGTCTAAATTTCAAAGCCATGATCCTGCACCATTCTCTACAATGAAAGTAGGATTGGACCTTAAGACTTATAACTGCATTCACTTGTCCTCCCACAGAATAAATAAATACCCTCCTTTCATTTGTTTCTGTTGTCTCTAATCTCTCTATTTCTTTCCTAACATATACTTGAACCTCCAGGCTCATGCAAGTGAATGCCTTCCGGCTTCCGCCATCTCAATTTATCATTCCTGTATAAGGAACTGTGCTAGAGTAGAGACAAGAAGTGGGTGGGGAGCTGTTCATTCTATCCCAGGGTCACTTGCTGGGTGACGTTGGGCAAGTCACAATTTGTGTGCCTTAGTTTCCTCAACTCTAACACTGGGGATGACCGCTATTTGCATATTCCCTAGGGCTGATTATCAAGTTTTTATTGATTGTGTGTAAAGTGCTTTAAGAGTTTCCACTGGAAACTCCTGAAGAAAGCAAACTATTCATAAAATTGGATTATTAAAATGGAATAATTAACATTCTTAGACCAATCACAGAAATATTGTGCAATTTGGGACTTTGGTGTATGCATTGTTTGATATCAATGAGATTACAAATATCATCAGATGACCAGTAATCTGTACAGCCTTTACAAAGAGATTGTACCTGGTTCTACCTTTTGATTTATTGCTCCTCCTGAGAATAATTTCTGATACTGCATTGTCTTCTCACCTGCTGTAATTGAGTCCACTCCAAGTGAGAGATACTTTAAGGGATAATGTTACACAGGATGTCAGAGTCTTGCCTCTGTGCTGTTCAAACTATACTTTTGTATTATGGTAGCACCTAGAAGTTCTAAATTAGATTGAGACCCCTTTGTGATCAGTACTGTGCAAACCCCTAGTGAGAGACCATCTCCGCCCCGAAGAGCTTACAGACAAAGGGGGGGAGAGAGAACAGGCACGAGAGAGGTGAAGTGACTCAGCTGTGGTCATCCAGCAGGTCAGTGGCAGAGCTGTGAATAGACCAACCATGTTGCCTCACCAAAGCACTAGACAGGGGATGGGATGGGAAGTTGGAACTAGAATGTCTTGTGCCTGTTGAGATCAGATGATTCTGGAATGTCCCATGGCAGTTAGCCTGGGTGGTGCGAGAGGGACTGAGGCTTGTGCAGCCCCTACATAAGGAGGAGAGATGGAAGGCTAATGGGGAGTGACGTGAAATGTCAGAAGAACCCCAGTTAAGGATGGGAGTATGAGATGAAGGCAGGGAGCAAAAGAGGAACCAAAGGAGACAACGAAAAAATTAAGATAGAAGAATTCACCCAGAAAGTTGCAAGCTCTGGGTAACTCTCTTACCTGCCCATCTCCATCATTGATTTGTATTACTCTAGTGCCTAGGAGCCTTACTCATGGATCAGGACCCCATTGTGCTAGGCGCTGTACAAACACAACAAAAAGACAGTCCCTGTCCCAAAGAGTTTCCAATGTAAGTATTTCTAAATGCATCGTTCTGGTATATTTTCCTCCCCATTGAGTTAATTCTTGTCTGAGACAGTGCTGTTGAGAGGTACAGTACATGGCATCTGCCTGGTTTGGCCTTGTGGGGGGTGATCAGGGTGGCCGCCCTGGCAGCCAGCTTTTGGGGGAGTGGTGTGTGTGGGTGTCACATTGCTTTGCCACCCTGAGTGGGAAAACACCTAGGAGGCCTGGGCTTCAGAGGGTGACAGTCAGAGCGCTTGCGATATCTATGTAGCAGGGGCCGGTGAGTCAGTTTGTTGGCCATGAATATCCAAATAGGTTATCTCAAGTCTCCTGTCATGTAGCTGGCAGGAACAGGTCACTGTAGACACTTGGTGGACAATGAACAATGCACCCAATGACAGGAGGCAGGTGCCTATATGGGGGCCTGGGTAGTTCTGTGCTTTCTAACATGGGCAGGCAGCTGAGAGTATCGTCCTTGTGAGTATGCTGCAGTGCCTATACTTCAGGAACCCCGAGTGAGACCAGGGATATCAAGTTAAAACCACACCATTACTAGGGTGACCAGACAGCAAGTGTGAAAAATCGGGACAGGGGCTGGGGGGTAATAGGAGCTTATATAAGAAAAAGCCCCAAATATCGTGACTGTCCCTATAAAATCGGGACATCTGGTCACCCTAACCATTAGGTACAATGACAAGAAGTCTCCTACAGACTCTGAGCATACAGACTCCATGTGTGTCTGCTACACCCGCAGCCTCTTACACTGGGAGGCCTTCTTGTGATTACACATGACTAATCTTAAAGAGACAGTACACAATATTACTACATGCATCGCCTTCATTCTATTCCCATTGAGAATTGGCATCACTTTGACAGCAACAATGAATGTCACTAGATTACAAAAATCATAATATATAGTAGACACAGTGTTGGAGACAATCCAAGTGGCGATAACACTTGGTAAACCGCAGCAATTCTGGAGAATAATCTTCCTGACATCTGAGGCTACGGCTACACTGTCATGGGTGCCCAAAACTTGTATGGGGCTTCTCCATCCTGCAGGGCTGGCTTCTACACTTGAGCATACGTGTATCAAATAATGCAGAAAGGAAAGCGATACAAATATAATATCGGGATGGCAAAGTTTAGATGCTAGCTATGAGAGTCCACAGTTATGTTCAATGAGGGAGAACAGGATGAGTTACAGAGGGACCGAGAACCTGTTCCTTTCTCTGGCTCTTCAAGCAGCCAGGAGACGTTGGAAGGGATGGAATGTTAGGGTCAGAAAGTTCTGTGGCAGTTGGGACCAGCAGGTTCCATGGCCATTGGGAGCCGACGGGCGGCGAAGGTTCCGTGGCAGTTGGGACCAGCAGGTTCCGTGGCCATTGGGAGCCGACGGGCGGCGAAGGTTCCGTGGCAGTTGGGAGCAGAAGGTTCCGTGGCCATTGGGAGCAGACGGGTGGTGAAGGTTCCGTGGCAGTTGGGAGCAGAAGGTTCCATGGCAGTTGGGACCAGCAGGTTCCGTGGCCATTGGGAGCCTACGGGCGGCGAAGGTTCCGTGGCAGTTGGGAGCAGAAGGATTGAGATGGCTCCGGCCCATGTTGGCCAGGAACAGAAGGCCCAAGATGGTTCCGTGGCAGCTGGGAACACACACTTTCAGAATGTCCCGGAGCTGTTGGTAAGCGGATGGGGGCAGTGACAGCAGCAGGCCACTCTCCTGCCCTTGCAAAGGAGGAGATAGAAGGTGAGCAGCCAGGGAGGCTAACGGGCCACTGGGTAAAGTCGGTGAGAAGAGCCCTGTGGCAGACAAGAGCATGAGGCAAAGAGAGGGAAAGGGAGGGAGCAAGGAGAAAGATGGAGAAATGGACTGAGGAATGCCACCCCCTGAAAGATAAGGGGGCTCTGAGTTATCTCATTGCCCTGGTTGGGGGAGGGCTGAAGTGCTGCCTCAACTTTCTTTTTTTACATATAAAAATAACTCCGTTTCCTCCTCACCCCCCCATAAATTCCATTATTTCTAGCTGCTGTGAACAGAAGTCGCACTCGCAGGGCCCAGATCCTGGCTGTTGCTGCTTTGCAAAGTTGGCAGAGCTGGGTGGCTGAGGATTCCCCTAGCATGGCGCAATGCCTGTGTAGCACAGAGCCTGCGTTAAAGAAAATGCCCATTAAACTGAGGTGTGCACATTCGAAACAATGGGTCTGAAGATGAAACCTGCGAGTCACTGGTCCAGGCTGGGCTCTGCAGACTGCTTGCCTGTTTTGTTCTGCCTCCACAGCCGCCTTGTGATCCTTCCGCTAAAGACACTTTACCTCCGAAATGTGCTTGTAAAGGCTGTTTGAGGTTTTGCAGTCTTGCTGATACTTTGAAGCCCAGTCTCCCCATCCAAAAGGTCATTCTTAAGGGGGCCTCCTAGGAGTGTGCCTTTTCATCTTTTTCTTTTATTTTTTTTAATTACCTCAGGAAATCCCTTTTAAGGGCTATTGGAGGCACCAAATTGAATTTGATACCAAAAAGTTCTTGGGTTTAGTTGGGCTCACAGAGGAGTCGGTGCTTTTTAATCCTTAATCTGCAAAAATGCACCTCGGAAAATTCTTGTCAAAGCCTGACTTTTATTTATTTATGGTGGGTAGGGGGAGCCCTCCAAAATCCATCAGGCATCGAAAAGAATTTTGAGGTAATTTTTTTTTTTCAGAAAAGGGATTTAAAAGCCTCAATAAATTGAATATAAAATGAATAATTTTTTGGTCCCAAATTCAATTCATACATTTTTTGAGGCATTTTAAAACCAATAAGGATGGAAAGGCCCCCAAATCATTCAGTATCTAATTATTTTTTTTTATTTTGGAGTCCATCACCCCCCAAAAAAATTAACTGGGGATTTTAATATTTTTAATCCCTTTTCTGAAAAAAATTACCTCTGAAAATTCTTCTAAATCCTCTTTGAAGCTTCTTATTCGATTTGGCATCAAATATGCTCGGACCCAAGCGCCTGTTGTTACAGCCTAGTACACAGGGCCATAAAGGCAGGGCATCCAGAGTAGAGGGAGTCCCTGGGTGGTATAATGGTACCTCTGGGCTTCGCCACTCGATTTGCACTAAGGAAAAGGAACTAGGAAATCAACAGCACCCAGTAAAAAGTCACTGCCAATGCCACCAAGCCTCTTCCTGGAGCCTAGAAATCTGTGCCCAAGCCAGTCCTACGGGTCGTTTTAGTCAACTGTGGTCACCTCAGACATTATCAACAATCTTAAAGGTTTAGAGAACCTGACTAGGAGGAATGGGCATGCTTAGTCCTGAGAAAAGAAGACTGAGGGGCACCGGATAACAGTTTGCAAATATGTTATGGGATGTTATAAAGAGGACAGTGATAAATTGTTCTCCATGTTCACTGAAAGTAGGTTGAAAATAAATGGGCTTAATCTGCAGCCAGGGAGATCTAGGTTAAATATTAGGAAGAGCTTTCTAACGGTAAGGATAGTTAAGCTCCGGAATAGGAAACTATCCCACGGAGGTTGTAGAGTCCCCATCATTGGAGGTTTTTAAGAACAGGTTGGACAAACACCCCACCAGAGATGGTCTAGATCTACTTGGTCCTACCTCAGCACAGGGGGCTGGACTTTATTACTTTTCAAGGTCCCTTCCAGCCCTTCATTCTTATTATTCTATACTGCCACTAACTGCAACCACGCTACTTCCTAAGCCTGCCTCAGCTTCCACTGCCGCTGAATGCACACCGGGCACTGTCCTCTTCCTCCTCCTCAGTGGGAGCAGAGCAGACTCCCACAGCCAGCCCTGGCCTGCCCCAATTCAGTGCTTCCTCCAGCCTCCCCAAGAAAACACCAGGAGTTGAGTACCTCAGCACTACCAGCTGCAGGCCACTTCAACCAGACACTCCCTCACTCTCTGCTAGAAATGGGATTGGAGACTTTCAGAGTAGCCCTGATACACACAGCAAGTGTAATGTCACTCTTGCTCCAGCCTCTATGACTGCTTTCAATCAGCCAAACATTTTGGGTGATGGTTCCCATTCTGTTTAGTTTCCTAATCCATCAATCAGGCAATAGGGTTTTCAGGATCCCTTAGGATGGATATTATTTTGTTTGGGAGAAAAGAACTTTCTCTATAGTGCTACCTAGGCTGTATCATTTCTCAGCTGCCTTCTCTTTTGATGTTACAGACTGTTCTCATTCGAGGGCTTGCTTTCATGGCCCAGACATCTTCACCCATGTTCACTAGCTCTTTAGGAGGTTCAAAATCACCCTCCTCATACTTCTAATATCACAAAAGAGGGGAAGCCACAGAAATGTAACACCAGGACAAAGGAAAAAGAAGTCTAAAGCTAGGTCAATTTTCCTTCAAAATATACAGACAGGTGCCATATGTAATGAGGAGTCCCACATTTCCCTTTCAGATTAAAATATTTCCTCTGATTAAAATTCCTCACGTTTTAAGACCCTGGTAGTCAAGAACAAAACTAGGAGAAAATGTAGAAACTCTTTATTGCATTTAGAGGAAGAAAGTAATAATAAAAAAACTAAACAAAAGGGCAGGCTTAATTCATTAATCATCCTGCTTCTCTTGCCATACCTTTTTCCTCTCAGAACAGGGTCAGGAGGGTCATTGTATGGATTCTAGCCTTTAGTCTGTTTCTCCATGGGGCTTGCCTAGGTGGATGAGATTCCGATCTCCTACATTAAGGGCCTCAAGGATTTTGCTAAATCCATACTAGCATGGATGGACACCTTGTCAGACGTCCTTTCCTACAGTATTAAAAATCAACACAACTGGAGCAGTTCTTAAAAAAAGTTGTTTCTTAACAGACATCTTCTTTTAGGCTGCTTTCATAGATGTAATCTGCTTCTTTGCTAGAGCTATAGTGTGCAATGTGATGTTCTGAAGATATGTGGCTCTCACCCTGGAAGGCTGATGACCAGAAAAAATAGCAATCACAGAGTTTGATGGGTGAACTCCATAAGTTGGGGGTGTCCACTCTATGGGTGAAATCCTGACCTCACTGAAGTCAGTGGAAGTTTTGCCATTGATTTAAGTGGGTCCAGGATTTCACTATACCTCAAATGATCCAGGGATTTTGATCTCCTCAGAGAGGCAGAACAGCACCAAACTAATAGAATTCAGAGCAGTCTGCAAAGCCCTGGTTCTGTGGATTAAAATCAGCACATCCTTATTATGATACACAATAGAACAGTCCTGGCCTACCTCAACAAGCTGGGAGGCATCCGATCCTCATGTCTCCACAAAAAAACAACTTTTATTCACCGTGGCAAAGAATAATCTCTACTCAGTTAAGAAGGTTTTTGCACAGGATCTAATTCTGCATACAAATCCATACAGGCTAAACTTAGTCACGCTTTTTAAAGACAATATCTAGAAGGTAAAAGCTGCTTTGTTACATGATTGCTACACTTCTATAATGATCCATTAAGAAGTTTAATAACACCGCTTCCTTGACTAAACAGATTAAACAAACCCACTGTTCTTAAAACATATAAACACTCCTCGGATCTGGTACCATTCTAGCATCATTCTATCCTAGAATTCCTCCAGAATGGTTTATGGAGAGGACGGATCATTAATTCTCTATAGTCCAGGTGTCTGCTTTACCAAGTAACCTACAAAATTAAAGACCTATTTAAAAGAATTAGGCTCCAAATCTAAGTAAGAACAGAAAGGGAATTCCACATAGTGATGTTTGATGCACAAGTATCCTTTCTCTACTTTCCCTCTTAAGCTTAGGAATATCATCCTGTACAATATGATTGTCATCTTGGACTTTACACAAAAGAAAAATCTTAGCCTTTTTGCACATCAGTTGCATTTTGGTATGTTCAGATAGTCACATTTCAAAGCCTCTGGCTATATTAGACTCTGTCAGACTCAGCTGGTGGGTGGCACTATCTTGATTTTTTGAGTTCCATCATTGCAAGGGGATCAATGGATGCCCAAACCTTCTGTGTTGCTGTCCCAAGGAATTGGGACTTGTTTCCTGTGGGGCTTATGGCACAGCTCACCTTTCCTCAATTTTAAAGGTCAAAAACATTACTCTTTTAGATGTGATCGAGTGGCTAGAGAATGGGGCTAGAAACCAGGACCTGAGCTCTAATACTGGCTCTAGCATTGACTGACCTTGGACAAGTCACTTATCCTCTCTTTGCTTCAGTTTCCCCAAATGGGGATATTTATACCTATCTCATAGCAGGGTTGGGAGGCTTAACTACCTAATAGTTGAACAGTGCCTTGAAAATTGTAGAGTACCGAGTAATATATTTAATCGCTCTCAGGCCCTGGGTAGGATTCTCCCTATTGCAATGCATGTTATAATAATTTGGCCATTTACGTGCAAAGAATATTAAACATAAACAGAACACAAGATTGCACTGTGAAGTGACTAAAATAAATTAGATTACTTAACGATTTAGCATTTTTCGTCGTACACTTCAGAAAGGGTCTCATACTTAAAAATGGTTGGCCTTCTTTGTCTTCTGATCCCGAGAGGGGGGAGGGGGGACAACTGGAGATGTGAAGACCTCTTGAAAGCTGTAAGTTTATGAGCTGTATGTTACTTATGCCCCAGCTGAAAAATCTCTGGATAGAAAATGTGAGAGACTCACTTTACATGCACTAAAAAAACATCTTTTCCTATCCTGGGTTTCCTGGACATGGATTCTTACCCTTTATCTGAAATGTTATTATTGAATAAACTGCTACAGCAGCAGAAATCACACTTACTCCATTGAAAATTAAGAAATTTACAGTATAACAGGAAAAAACAACATAAAGGGCTTGCCTTTGCTAGGAAAGAATGTGTGTGTTCTGATATGTGTTAGCATCCTAGTGTTGATAAGGTAACTTGTAGTTTTAACATGTTAGCAGATCAAGGTAATACCTAGGGAAGAGCCTATCAGGCTAATGAGTTAAAAATGCAATTTGCCTTGTCTGCACTAGGATTTTAACATGTTAAAAACCAGGGGCAGATGGCACCTCCCAATTAAATGGGTGCACTTTGCTAAACTGCTGAGGAGGGACTGACCACTTGCAGCTAAACTTTGTGCCCTGGCACTACAACCCTAATCCTGGCTGTTTGAGGAAGGGAGGTCCCGGTGGTGGTGGCTGGGGGGAAGGAGTTCCTGGAAAGCAAGCAAGCCCACTCCATACCCACCGTACAGCAGCGGCTCTTCTCTGGGCATTGCAACCTGGCGCATGGTGTCGCATCACCGCTCAGGTTTCGCTTACTCTTGGTTTATGTGGATGTGGATGATCATTGGAAAGTATTGTGTCAGGGCCTCCACTGTGTGACAGATAGGGTAGTGGACAATCCTTGTGGGGCTTTTGCACTGAGCCTAATAACAAGCGCCCTGGCTCACCTAGTTTCTTCAGGGAGACAGTCTTTGGGGGAATTGCTAACAGGTTATGCGCCAACAACAGGAAAAAACACTTTTGATTTTCTTGTAAAACCAACAGGACAGATGCTGGAAAATATTCAGGGACACATGGTCACCCTAACTGCAGGAACCCTCCTGCTTTTCCATCTCCCTCTTCTCTGTGTTCCCCAGCTCAGAGCTGTGTGCTGTAACATTACAGTCACTCCCCAGATTTTCCTTCCCCCTTTGGGCCCTGAAGTGGTGGGATGGCATATACTGGTGTTTATCAAACCCAATCTCAGCTCCAAAATATCAGAGACATTTTGTCTTCAGAGGTCTCTGACTCTGAGGCAAATGTGGTTCCTCTACCCTCAGGAGCCGACAATGCTGAGAGCAACAGGATCCCCCCTTTCTTGCCATCCTTCTGCATGACAGGGGCATTTACTCCCCCTCCCCATTTCACACAGTATCAGCATTCACAGCACTGTGGGGCGAGGGTCAGCTGTGTAGTTTGCCCCTGATCTAATTCAAGCATGAGGGTGAGTGAGTTGGGGGAGAGGGGGGGCTGATCCAGGTGATGGGCCCTGCCTGGTTGCCCCATGCAGCCCTCCCCCTCCTTCCAACATCTCCGGGAAACACAAGCAGAGGCAGGGACAAGCCGAGCCACCAGCATCAATCACCCCTCCCGCCCCACCCCCTGCTTCTGACTGACACCCCCTCGTCCAACCACACCGGCACATGCCCTCCCCACGGCCAATGGGAAGGGAGGAGGGCGGAAGATCCCCACTTCAAGGCTGGTTGAGCTGTGCAGGTAGGTGCTGGGATGTGGGAGCAGAAGCTGGAGCTGGTGCAATCGGGGAAGGGGGCAAAAAGGGGGCTGTGAAGCGACGGGCCGGGGAGCACTGGGCAGGGCAGGCAGAGGGGTGGCGGTGCAAGGCAGTGGGGGGGCTGTAGCTTTGCAAGTGCATGTTGCCGGGAGAGAGGGAGCGTGTGGCTGGCAGAGGGACCGATCACCCCCTATGGTGCTGCCATAGACAACAGGCCAAGTAGTGCTAGGAGCCCCAGTCCTGCAACTTTGTATGAGGAGTCAGTTGGGCTGGGGGGGCTGGGGGTGGGGGGAGGGCCAGAACTTTGTCTGATCGCCTCTGATTCCTGCTGCTCTGCGATGAGCCCAGCGGCTGTGCCTGTTCCAGGCAGGCAGAGAGGAGCGATTGCTGAGAGCTAATTCACCAGGCCAAGGCGGGGGGAGGGGGAAGAAGGAGGAATGATTATTGCACAGCCAGAAAGTGAGTTTGGGTTGGGGGGGGGGGGGGGGCAGGAAGAAAGGGGGGAGAGAGCATTCACTTTGAACCCAGACATTGCACGCAAATACCAAGGGAAAGATCTGCAGCTGCTCGGTTACACACAAAACGAAGAGATATTTTGTTGCATTTGCAACAATGGTGATGGCTAAGCGAGCAGGCCAAATGCTGGGAGCTGCTGGAGCAGGGCTGGGGTATCGGGCAGGGGGCATCCGCAGGGTGGGCCGGGAATGAGATCTAACCTGGGCCAGCCGCCTGCTGAGATCCCGGATCGCCTCCTTGCAGGTCGGATACACAGGAGGGGGGCTTGGGGGTTTAGACAGGCTCTGGGTTGGCGTCGTATTTGAAGAGGGTTTCAAGTGCCTGGCGCAAGGACAGTTTATAACTCCCGAGCTGAACCGTGCATTTGAGTTTTCAGGCTATTCATCCGTTGTGGCCTCTCGTCGGGCGTTTAGGTTTTGTTTGTTTACTTGTGTTAAGGAAACAAAATGACCACAGACGTGCAAAATCCCAACGATCCCTAAGGAATTTACAGGAGCAAAAGAAGGCGAGAAGGAGGCTCTGGCACTAACATGGCAACGCGCCACAAGAAGCAAACCTGGCATAGAGTCTGTAAAGACTTCAGATACTAATTTGTAGGAAATGAGAGAGAAAATATTTGTAGATTTCCCCCCCCCCATTTTTGCAATCCTCCATTTTATCCAAACATTTTTAAAAATGGCAAATTCCAGACTCTCAAGGTGGGTTTCTAGAACAATTTCAAACAAACAAAACCACATCAGAAATAACCATATGACTTTTTTGTTGTTGTAAACTATTGCCCTCCCCCACCCGCGAAGTCCTTATCCTGAAAAATAAATGTATTTCAGTGGATGGCAGGCATTTGTAAATGTGATATGAAATTAAGTGATTAAGGTGTAATTTAACATGGAGGGAATTTCCTAAAATGGGATTTTCATAAGAGCCTAAGGGAGTTAGGTGCTTAAATACCATAAATTTTTACATTACTTTGATCTCTACCTGAATCATTAATCTATATAGTGTGCAGATTTTTGTCTGTACTTTCCAACTGTTTTGTCCTCCAGAAGTTTACAGAGTTGTGTCTAGTTTTCCAAGTATAATTCTTTACACAGTTTGTTTTGTGTGTTTGCTCTGTAGTCTTCCTTTCTGGGGTAAGGTGGTGATGATAAATCTATTTCTTCCTAAATCCTGATTATTCCCCCCCACCCCCAAGGCAAGTTGTTCGTGAGCTATATTTCTTTCACCTAATTAATTTGTTTTTGTTACAGATACCAGATTTCCACTTCTTCAAATAAGAAAGATTTGCAGAACTACTAGAACGTGGTTGGATCTGGAAAGATTAAGAGTCCCTTCTGAACTGCCCCAGACACTATGGATTCTATCAAGATGTCCTGCAAGGTAGGACCTGTCATCTCTTCATTTTTATAATGGTACATTTTTTTCAGAGTTGTACTCAATACAGAAATGCCTGAATTGTGAAAAGCACCGTGGTATCTGAAGTCTTTGTTTAGAATTCTGATGGCGCTGTTTATTCTCAGGAAAGGTTTAAAAAACAGGACCCCTCTGTCACTTCCATGAGAAATATTTAACCAGAAAATGGAGATCCAGGAATATAGCTCAAACAAAAGTTAACTTTCCATATCTTCTTTTTGAGGAAGAAAATCATTTATCTAAAATTGGAAAAATGCAATAACGTCTGGTGTTTTATTTTATTTTAGGGGTGTGTGTGTGTGTGTGTGTGTGTGTATTTTTTAAGTGTGAATGTAATCTTTTAAAAAACTATTAATAACTATAATTTTAGTTAAGTATTTCAGGATCACTCCGCATGGTACCAGAAATGCTATATCAACTCTTGACACTTTGAACTAAGCATAGCGTATTTGGGTGGTCACTGTATGTTGTAAATTCGTAGTTAGGTAGTCCCGGCGGAAATATCCTGGCAATAACGTCTGTAATATTTTTAATAATTTTACAGAATTAGTAGAAATTATTTTCCAGAGTGTAAATCAACTCAGTCTGAAAAAGCTGATAAGCAGGACAGAAAATCTATCTGGAGATTGCCAAATGCATTAAAATTGACACAGTGTCTCCATATTGCCAACGCCACTCCCACTGTATGAAGTTATAACCTGCTACTACCAAGTCTTTTGATTTTGTTTGTCTTTTGTAAACACTTGATAGGGCTTGATGAGGGGAACACTTTATACATAGGCAGAATATTGCTGGGACATTTGAAACATTTTAGAAATAATAAAGACTGCAGGGGAATGGAGCACATCTACTAAGTCCCATCTTGTTTAATCTAAGGCCTGGTCCCCACTTAGTCCGGACTTTGGACTAAGGTACGCAAATTCATCTACGTTAATAACGTAGTTGAATTCGAAGTACCTTAGTCCGAACTTACCGCGGTCCAGACGCGGCCGGAAGTCTCCCCCCGTCAACGCCGTGTACTCCTCTCAGCGAGCTGGAGTACCGGCGCCGACTGTGAGCACTTCCGGGATCGATCCGGGATCGATTTATTGCGTCTTAACCAGACGCGATAAATCGATCCCAGAACATCGATGGCGTGCCGCCGGACCAGCCGGTAAGTGAAGACTAGGCCTAATACAGCCCCCATTACTCCACTTAGTGCAGGATTGATCCTAAAGGTATTCTGTCTAATGCTTTGTTCATCCTAGTTTTAATTGACTTATTAAGTGGAGCTTCCACTGCTTCAGTCTGACTGATTTCACTGTTAGGAAATGTTTCCTGATATTCAACCTTTTTTTTTGCCTCTTTAGATTTATCCCACTGGTCCTAGGTTCCTACTTGATTCTCCCCAAAATAATATATCTTTGTTGTGTATGCCCCTCAAATGCTTGTATATGGCTGTCATATTCTCTTTGCTCTGCTGACACGGATCCTGGTATTGTTACACGTGCTTGTAATTCCCACAGAGTTTTGCATATGCATGTCAGCATGATCTAATGTACTCAGCATTGGCCCAGGAAATCTAAAATTCTAATCCGTAGTCTTCTGCTGAGTCACTGTTTGGGATGGGTAAGTCACTTCAACTCTCTGTGCCTTGTTTCGCCATTTGTAAAATGAGGATAATACTGATGTGCCTGAAAAAGGGGTTGTGAGGATTAGTTGATATTTGTACACTACTTTTTCAAAGCGAAGCATTATATTAGTAGTTTTGATTATTATAATGTCAGGATTACAATGTGTTTGGCCAAGTTGTATGCATTTAATAAAAATAAAAAAGGGCAACAGTCATAAAAGGAGAAAGGGTCACAATCCTTCCCCATACTAAGCCTTTTTCTTAGTTGTCAAGAAAGCCAACAAATGAATGACCCTGCCTTCAGTGGGATTGCATAGGGTGGAATTTATAACAAGTTCTGTTACAGTAAAATAGTTTATCCATTCATATGGATATTGAGACAAGTCTACACTAGTGATTGATCACCAGCTGGTCAGCATAACAGTATAGACTCCTATGCTGTTGTTGACGTTGTAAATACATACACAAGATAAAACCCTAATACTATTTACACCTCTACCCCGATATAACATGACCTGATATAACGCGGTAAAGCAGTGCTCCGGGGGGCGGGGAGGGGGGCGGGTCTGCGCGTTCTGGCGGATCAAAGCAAGTTCGATACAACGCAGTTTCACCTATAACACGGTAAGATTTTTTGGCTCCCGAGGACAGCGTTATATTGGGGTAGAGGTGTATTTTAGTTCTCTGCTACAAGTTTTTGGAGGTTGCCGCTACATTTTAGCAGTGTGATTTCCCTCCCTCCTCCACCCCCACTTCCAAGGTGCTGTGCTCCTGTAACTTCTGTTGATGGGAGCTATAGGTGACCAGCAGCTATGAAAAGCAGGCCTAGATGTGTTTGAAAATATATATTGAAAACTAGGTAAGAGTTTGCCATAGGTATTTAATGCACTGTGATGCCTATATACAGATATCCTGGAACACCTTATAAAATGAAATTTAGTCAGCCTTATGTCTTGAGTGTGATGTAATATGAGAAGATTCTGGTCAGTTTAATTGCTGATATTCAGGGCCCAGTAGGCCTCAGTGAAATGGACAAACTATGTTGGCTTCATGCTGCAGCTTGGAAAAGTTATTAAATAGCACCAGAGTTAAGTAACCTGAGCTGTTCTTGGTGGCTGAGAGAGAACCAAAAAATGGAGGCTATGGAAAGGGTAGAGTAATGAAGGCAACCTCCCATCACTAGAATCATGAGGCTCTGGGGTAGGTGTAAGAAGGAGAAAATTAATTTCTTCTGCCTTCCAGTAGTCAGAAAGGTCTGGGTGAGAGGATGTGTTTGAAGCAAGTGGTTCACATCCTCTGGCTAGTAAGCATTTGATAATGATAAAAATATAGCTCTTCAAGAAGGATACAGGCACAGCATCTTGTTAGGACTTTCAGCACATTCCCAGCATTTTTGGAATGGGGCTGGGCTTCACCAAGGGGATATCCTTGCACTTTACTGGGGGGAAGCGGTGTCCCTGCACCCACTTATCTTTTGTGTTGCTGCTGGCTACTAGTTCTAGTTCTCAGCTAGTTGGTGTCTGATAAAGCTTTCGTGTCTTGTCATTATTGCTTTATTCCCTCAATAAATGATAGGTTTCCCTAAACTTGTATTGAGATATCACAGATTATATGCAATGATTTTGCATTAATGCAAATGTGAGTGCAGAAGATGAGGTCATCCTTAAGCACAGCGTCAAGTCTAGTGTAGCTCCTTATGTGAGATTTCTTATAGTTCATACACACATGACCTCAGGAGGGAGATTTAGTCACACAGAACTTGAGCGTCTTGTCCCTGACTCCCAAGAGCAGCAGCAGAAAGAACAAATTGTGGTTGAGGGTGGGAGAGAGACACAGGTTAATAGGGTAGAAGACTAGGAAGTGGAAACTGATGGAAAAACAGTGAAATTGGCCAGTCTAGTTTTATTGTTTAATCAGAGTGACCTGTTAAAGATAAACCAACAGCGTCAATTGTGAAAAGTAACAGACTTTTACAACTATTGTTGTTAATCTAAGGGGTTGCTAGTAAAACAGGGAAGACTTCTAGCATATGAATCTTTATTAACCACTGAAGGCTGTCACTGTCTCGAAATTCCCAGATTTTCTGTTGCCTCAGAAGATGAGAAAAAGCAAAAGACATTATTTGTAGAAAGTCAAATCAGTTTAAAAAAAAAATGTTGCTATTAGCCTGAGGCAGGGGCTGTAGTCTCCTTTTGGTAAGGATAAAGAAGTATTGGAAGACTTTCAGCTACTCTTTTTCCTTTTGGGCTGGCTACTCCAGGCACTTTCTTTTAACAGATGAACTACGCTCCATTCCTGTTAACAACTAGCTAATGCTTCTAAACCTTTTATATGCTTTCTAGCACATGTGCAGCTCCACTGTTGCTACCAGAAGTGGAAGCACTTGTGTAGAATGGATGCAGATACGTTTACCACTGTATCATTTTACTCTACAGAACAGGATTAGGCAACATCATGGTTAAAATACCTGCCTGATGTCTACGCTAATACTTCCACCATTGTCAACATCAGTGGAGCTGCACTGGTGCTAAAGAAAGAATACAAAAGTTCCTAGTGTAGATCCACCCTTAAAAACTGAAAGCATCATTCCCATAACACAACTAGCCTTCACCTTTCTGGTGTCCCAGGTGGCAATGGCTTTACATTTGGTGCAGGATTACGTTTTTTTCTGGCGATCCAGTTGAAGAAAATTGTTGATGCCTGTGATCCAACGGAGCTGGAGCAGAGGGGTTTGGGGTGTGGGAGGAGCTTAGGGCTGGGGCAGAGGGTTGGGGGGTGGGAGGGGTCAGGACTCTGGGCTGGGGGTGCAGGCTCTGGGGTGGGGCTGGGGATGAGGAGTTTGGGGTGCAGGAAGGGGCTCTGGGTGGGGCGGGGCCTCAGGGCTGGGGCAGGGGATTGGGTTTACCTTGGGCGGCTCCCGGTCAGTGGTGCAGCGGGGGTGCTAAGGCAGGCTTCCTGCCTGTCCTGGGATTGCGCTGCGCCCTGAAAGCGACCAGCAGCATGTCTGGCTCCTAGGTGGAGGCGTGCAAGTGGCTCCACGTGGTTCTCGCCCGGTGGCACTGTCATTTCCCCCCCCCCCCCCCAGCTCCCATTGGCTGGCCCATTGTCAGTTAACAAGTATAAAAAGTGCTTATATAGGTATAATTAATTCCTGTACAGCAGGGGTGGGGAATCTCCGGCCCACGGGCTGGATCCGGCCCGCTGCTTCTTTTCATCCGGCCTGCGGCAAGTCTCTGGGGGCTGGACGCCCTGACCTTGGCATCCACCCCCGCAGGGCTAGGGCTGGAGCTGTGAGCGCCAGCTCGCCACCATGTGCCTACGGCCCCTAAGCGGAGGGGTGATCAGAGAAGCTCTGCATGCTGCCCCCAGTGCTGGCTCCGCAGCGCCTATTGGCTGGGAACCGTGGCCAATGGGAGCTGCAGGGGCGGCGCCTGCAGGTGCAGGCAGCACGCACCACGCAGAGCTGCCTGGCCCCTCCGCCTAGGGGATGGACATGTCAGCCATCTCAGGAAGCAGAGCAGCACAGAGCCAGGGCAGGCAGGGAGCCTGCCTTAGCCCTACTGTGCTGCCAACCGGGAGCCGCCTGGCCAGAGCCTGCACCCTCCACACCGTCTCCTGCACCCTAACCCCCTATCTCAGCCAGGAGCCCCATCCTGCACCCAAGCTCCACCCAGAGCTTGCACCCAGACCTCCTCCTGCACCGCAACTCTCTGTTCCATCACTGGCCCCACCCCAGAGCCCACACCGCCAGTCGGAGCCGCACTCCAATCCCCGACCCCAGCCCTGAGCCTGCTCATGCACCCCAAAACCCTTGTCCCCAACCCAGAGTCCCCTCCCACACCCTGAACTCATTTCTGGCACCCCCCCCCCCCCGCCCACCAGAACCTAGGGAAGCCCCAAGCCTCCGTGCCCACCCGCAGGGCTGGAGCCGCGACCACTGGTTCACTCCTCTGCAGGAGGGGAGCCCCAAGCCTCCGCGCCCCCACTCCTTGTGGGGCTGTGTGTGGCCACCGACTGATTTGTGATATGCGTCAATGGCCCATGCTAGAAAAAAGGTTCCTCACCCCTGCTGTACAGGAACAGGAATAAGCTATATGTTATAAGGCACCTTTTATGCTGGTTATAAAATCACATAAATGTAGGGCTGGAAGGGACCTTGAGAAGTAATCAAGTCCAGCACCCTGCACTGTGTAAGGTCAGGTAAACCTAGACCAACCCATTACAGATGTTTGTCCTAGTCATTTTTTTAAAACCTCCAGTGATGGGGATTCCACAACCTCCCTTGGAAACCTATTCCAAACTTAACTACCCTTATAGTTAAGTTTGCCCTAATATCTAAACTAAATCTCTGTTGCTGGAGATTAAGTCTGTTACTTCTGTATCTACCTTCACTGGACCTGGAGAACAATTGATCCACTTTCCTCTAACAGCCTTTAACATATTTGCAGACTGTTACCAGGTCCCATTTTAGTCTTCTTTTCTCAAGACTAAAAATTCCCCTTCTCCGGTATTCTGGGATTTCACCTGTCCTCCAGGAGTTGTCAAAGATTGTTTTTGCTGGTTCGTTAAGTACTGTAGGATGAATTTCAGAAGGCCCTGCCGACTTGAATACATCTAACGTATCTAAATATTATTTAACCTGTTCTTTCCCTATTTTGGTTTGCATTCCTTCCCCCTTGTTAGTATTAATTTTGTCAAGCATCTGGTCACCTCTAATCCTTTGAGTGAAGACTGAAACAAAATAGACATGAAACACCTCAGCTTTATGGATATCACCAGTTATTAGCTCTTCTTCCCAGCTAAGTTGAGGACTTATACTTTCCTTTGTCTTTGTCTTGCTCCTAATGTATTTGAAGAACCTCTTCTTATTGCCTTCTGTGTCCTGTGCTAGGTATAACTCATATTGTGCCATAGCTTTTCTGATTTTGTCCCTGAATGTTTGTGCTATTTTTTTGTACCCCTCCTTAACAATATGTTCATGTTTCCACTTTTGGTACGATTCACTTTAGATTTTCAAGTCCTAAAGAGCCCCTGATGGAGCCATATTGGCTTCTTACTGTTCTTTCTATCTTTCCTTTGCATCGGGGTAGTTTGTAGTTGTGCCTTTAATATTATCTCCTTCCAACTCTCCTGAACTCCTTAGATTTTCTTCCCATGGGACCTTACTACCTGCTCCCTGATTGTATTAAAGTCTGCTTTTTTTAAAGTCCATTATCCTTATTCTGTTATTCTCACTCCTTCCTTTCCTTAGAATTAAGATTTTCATGATCACTTTCACCCAAATTGTCTTCCGTCTTCAGATTTTCTAGCAATTCCTCCCCATTGGTCAGATTCAAGTCTAAAATGGCTGTCCCCCTGGTTCCTTTCTCCACTTCCTGGAATAAAAAGCTGTCCCCAGTACATTCCAAGAACTTGCTGGAAAATTTGTGTTTTGACACATTACTTTTCCAACAGATGTCTGGGTAATTAAAGTCCTTCCCCTCCCATTACTACCAGGTTTTGTGTGTTAGAGATTTCTGTAGTTTGTTCTAGAAGTGCCTCATCCACCTCCTCTTCCTGATTTGGTGGCCTTTAGTAGTCCCCTACCATGACACCACCCCTATTTTTTACTCCATTTCTCTTTACTCAGATTCTCAATTGGTCTGCTGCCACCTTCTTTTGGACCTCAGAACAAGTATATATATTCTTGATGTATAATGCATACCTCGTCCCTTTTACCCTGCCTTTCCTTCCTGAAGAAGCTGTATACCTCTAGACCAGTATTCCAGTCATGAGACTTATCTCACCAAGCCTCTGTGATGCCAGTTAAGTCATAATTTATCGTATGTACTAATACTTCCAGGTCTTCCTTGCATTTGTGTATAGACAGCTACAGTGTTGAGTAGATTCTCCCACTGATTTCCCTCTTGTAATTTTTTGTGTCCTCAACATCTAATCCCCTGTTAAGGTTACTTTTTTTTTTTATATACTGCATCTATGGTAGGGGTCACACTGGTATAACTATGTGGTGGTAAAAAAAAATCACACCCCTAACTGAAATAGTTTTACCAGTACAAAATCTGTGTGTAGACCAGGCCTCAGAAAAAGGGTTCTTCTGATTGCTCACTAATGACCCATCTGCTCATTTAAGAAGCATCATTGATAATTAGCACTTGTACAGTGCTTTGAACATGTCAAGCACTGTATAGTCATTCACTCCCAACTGTCCTGTGAGGTAGCTAAGTATAATCAACTTACAGATGGGGAAACTGAGATGCAGAGAGGTAAAGTAGGATAGGGCGGTGAATCAGTGGTGGAGTCCAGAGTATAACTTAAGAGTGTGATTATTGGTCCCAAGCTAATTTCTGTATAACCCGCTGTCTCTTGATGGGTTCTGGAGGTCCATCTTCTACACAGCTAGTGGTATCGTAATTACGATACAGGGTTCACTGCAAATGAAAATATGCACTAGGATCCCGATCCTATGATTTCTTAATGTTGAAAGTTAAGCATGTGAGAAGCCCCATTGAAGGCAGGGGCTGTAGATCCACATTAAAGTTAAGCATGTATATAAATGTTTTCAGTATCAGGGTTTAGTTGCATACTAGCAGGTACCTTATTTGTGCAGTGCAGGGGGCTGTTGTAGTGGCCCATATGGTAGTGGATTTTACAGTGTAGTTATACAACACACAGGACCTGATTCTCATTTTGCATTAAGGCCCCTCTACACTGCTCTAGCAGTGGGTATTTCATTTGCAACTGGAGCGGAAGAGGGTTTCCCCACATAAGGCCAAATAATCTAGCAGTGTAATTGAGAATCAGACCTGTAAAATATGTTTCTAAGAGTCTGGTCCTTCTAGCATTAACTCATTATAAAAGTGTGAAAGATGTAAATGCAGGAATTGGCCCTTAGAATCCTCAGCTGAAACAGATTCATTCTGAAAGTTCTAAGCAGAGTTAAATTTAGCCCCTGACTCACCTCCCTTCCACGTCTCTTACGTGACCCCTAGTCCCACTTTTTAAATACTAAAAGAAGTGCTCCGCAAAGGGTAGATACCTGCTTCTCACTTAACTCTGCTGACAGCCTTCTCTCCAAAGGTTGCTCCCACCCCTCGCTTCAGATGCTGATGTATGCCACTTCCGGGCCTGAAGCACAATATGGGAGCCAGCAAAGTACAGTGGCAGGATGCTTCAGGCACATGGATGGAATGGGGGCTCCAGAGACAGCAGAGATGGGTTAAAATTGGCTCATCCCAAGAGTCATGGTCCTGTTTCCTAGCACCCTGAAGCTTTTTACACAGCCAACCCCTTCCCTCCCCAGCAGTTCATCTGAAACACAGGAAACTAGTCATTTTTTAAGTTACCTAGTCTCCCCCATTCCTGTCCGTCCCCCCCCCCCCAGAGATTATTGTATTCTTTTATGTTTTTATTATTGTAGTGTTTAAGAAATGAATAGAACACCAGATAGTGATTTCAGGAATATCAAGTCTTTGTTTTTTCCTGTTTCTGCTGGAGATCTCTTGGAAATTCAAAGACCTGAGGAGCTTTTTCTTTCCTTAATTGAAAGGTCAGGTAATGAATCTTTCAAAGAACTTCATTCCAACTGTTTGGCAGGCATTTGAACTAAATAAGTGGTATCAAAACTAAACAAGCTCAGCTCCTCCCCCAAGTTTTAAACAGTGACTAAAAATAATTTCCTCTGTCACTCAGCTTTCACTTCCTTAATAATTGTGATAGTACAACTAGTTTATCAGTTGACTGCCTATTTTTTTTTCCTGGAAGACACTATAGGGACAAGACCTGAATATCATGTAAAAACCAGCAGGGATTTAAAAATAAAATAAGGCTTTCCTTGGACATAACATGTAAAAGGATGGGGATGGGAGGGAAAATCAATTTTTTTTTTCTTTTTGGGTCACATTTAAGGAGTTAACAAAGGCCTCATTCCTTCAATCAGAGCCACATGGGCAGGCCCTTGCACCTATGTGGAGCCTCATTGAAGTCAGTGGGACTCCATGCGGGCGGAAGAGTGTACCTGTGTGGATATGATTAAAGTAATAAGGCCCAAAGGATTAGCCAGTTTCTAAACCTAACATTTTATTAAAATATCAGACATGTGGTAGATGCTGTACAAAAATATAGGAAGTCAGAGTCTCTGCCCTGAAGCGTATAGACTTTTTATAAAGACAGCAGACAAAAAAAGGGGGGGAGGGGTGAGACACATGAAGGAAACAATGCATAAAGAAAATAGTCTGGGTGATAAATATGGCATTTAAGAGACCTGTCATTTAAACTATATAACACTCTCCCCAGCGCCCCTCTACTGAGGTTGTTTGTTTTTAAAATAAACCTCTTTAATATTTACTAATTTTAGCTTTTGTTTCTTTTTCTATTTGTTAACCATGCCTTTTGAAAATGTTGTTTTCCTATTTTTAACTATTGCCTTTCTTCTAAGTTTACTATTGTGCCCTTTTCTGTTTTTTAAATGTATTATCCTCACTCTCACTAATACACTCTCTCTCTCTCTCTCTGACATGTGACAAAGTGACACAGTCCAAATTCTGTTCTAGAGAAATCTCCCTCCCTTCCCTTAAATAGGAAACTGTTTAAAGAAGCTTTGAATAAGTTCTCACCAAAAAAAAATCTCTAATATGCCTTTCAGGATTGCTGCACTTACTTTTGCAGAACTAAGTAAGAAGGGTTTTGTTGCAGTAGTTCATTTTTGCCTGTTGTGCAATTTTTAAGGTAGTTGTATAGTGTTGTTTCCTATAGTACATGTTTACTTTCAATCAAGATAAAAACGTATCACGTAGTAGATATATTTTGATGTGATTAAGGTTCAGCTGATGTGTATTTGAATCAGCATCTGTGCAGCACACCAATCTTTGCTTGAAATTGCTTAGCTCACTCGAGGAACACCTCTCTCTTTTATACCAACAGAAAACACAGTATTGAACTAAGACTGAACCTCAGCAACATTTATAAGCTGCACTATTTTGAGCTTCTGTATTACTATAGGAAACAGTTGTTACACACTGCAGGTCTTCTGTGATGGCTTTTTTTTTTTTTTATTTTAATGACTCTGTTCTACAATGCTTAATGGTTTAGTCACAGGGCACATGTTGCCATGTCCTAATATTTTGATAAGGTTATGTCATTACATGCTGATGCACCAGCATTGCAGCATGATGTTGTGGTGCCTGCAGTTCATCCCTGCAGACACAGGTGGTCCTACTAGTAGATTTGTTTAGGGCAAGGATAGGCAACCTTTGGCACGCGGCTCGCCAGGGTAAGCACCCTGGGGGGCCGGGCCGGTTTGTTTACCTGTCGCGTTGGTAGGTTCGGCTGATCGCGGCTCCCACTGGCCGCGGTTTGCCGCTCCAAGCCAATGGGGGTGGCGGTAAGTGGTGCGGGCCGAGGGATGTGCTGGCCGCTGCTTCCCACCACCCCCGTTGGCCTGGAGCGGCAAACCGCGGCCAGTGGGAGCCGCGATCGGCCGAACCTGCGGACGCGGCAGGTAAACAAACCGGCCAAAGGTTGCCGATCCCTGGTTTAGGGTGTTTTAAAACATTAAGGTTGCTAAGAGGTTCATGTGACTTGGAATTTTGCTGAAAACTGCAAGTTCAATTTCCTGTTCCAAGCAGTACTTTGTATTTACAGAAGTACTATATTGGCCTTGCTACAGTCCTCCTTTGGAGGAAGAATTTCTTTTGGGATGGATTAAGAGTCTTTAAAAATCTCGCTCTTGTTGGTGTATAATTTTGGTGAATGCTTGACTGAGTCGTTAGAGTCCCCGGTGCCAACAGTGCATGCGGTGTGTCCCTGGGACTGTGTCTCTAAGCTACAGGCTGGGCTACCCTGGGACTGTTCTAACTGAGCTTGCAAAGAACTGATGCCTTAAGAGAGCAGGGGGTTATGAGAGGACTACACTTCCCAGCACGCTCTGCGGCCCCTGCAGACCCGTCCCTGCTCAGGGCTGCTGTTCTGAACAGGGCGGGCATGCGGCGCATGCGTGTTGGAGGCACGCCCTCTGGCGGCCAGCGGGTGCTCTGCCCGGGGAGCAGCCGCTTGCGCTGCAGCGTAAGTGGCGCCTGACTGCACCAGCAGGACAATAGCGCTGGGCTGTGCGGGCCCGGGGCCAGGCCAGGCCGTCCAGTGCCTGGCTCCACGGGCCAATACTGTGATCCGCAAACACTCCCCGGGTTCGTCCCTGGGGGCGCGGGCCGGGCAGCCGCTCCGGCCCCGCCAGTACCGCCCCGCGCGGCTGCTGCATGGCCCGGCGCCGCAGTGCCGCGCGCGGCGGCCGCCGGCTGCTGGTTCGGGAGCGCGCGGCCCGCGCACTCCGCCTGGCGGCTCTGCGGGGCCCCCTGGCTGCGGGCAGGCGGCGCGGGCGCAGTGCGCTCGGCGGCCGGCGGGGGCGCTGCGCATCCCCTCCCTCCCCCCCCGCCCGGTGCATTCTCCGATTAAAGGGAGGGGGAGGGCAGAGAAGGAGCCTGGCCGCCATTTTCCGAGCAGCGCCGCCGCCGCTCTCACCCGGAGCGGGGGGGAAGCACCGCCGCGCTCGCTCCGCCGCCGCACCGCGGGCGGAGAGCGATACAGAGCGCCCGCCGGTCCGGCCCAGCGCCCGCGGACAGGCGAGGACCCGCAGCCGGCGGCTCCAGGGCGCTCCCCGAGCCGGGGGTGGGGGGGCAGCTTCTCCCCCCGCCCCAGCCCGGGCTGCAGCCGCCACCGCCGCTCTGCACCCGGGGAGGGCGAAAGAGGAGAGCCCCGTCCCCCGCCGCCGGGGAAGACCGAGCGGGCCCGAGCGGGGGGAGGAGCCGGGGCTGCAGCCGGGGCTGGCGGTGCTTGTGCCGGCTGCGGCTCCGCTTCTCCCCTCGGTCGGCGCTTGTTTGCAAACTGCGCCCATTTTGTGCGGGGCTGAATCCGCCCGGACTGTGCTCTCGGCTCCATCACGTGGTAGGTGCCGCTGCCGCCCCGCTCCCTCTCCCCTCCGCCCGCTGCCCTTTCTCCTTCCCTCCCTCCCTCCCGCTGCCCCTTTGTTACTGCAACTACCGCCGGCCCCGCGGAGCCAGGCAACTTTAAATGGCTCCTTCTCGCTCTGCGCTGCTCCCGCCGCGTGCATGGGAGGGGAAGAAAGGGGGGCTCGCTTCCACCTTCACCATCTGCGACCGCGGCTGCCTCGGTGCCCGGCGCCGCCGCCTCTGAACGTGTCTGATGTGGGTTTCTTCCAGTCCCGGCCTCAGCCCGAACTTCTCTGCCCGGCTGCTGGCTCCCGCCCCGCACCGCTCCCCTCCCCGTGCCAGGCACGGCCGGGCTCGGGGCTCCTGGGAGTGTGTGTCGGGTAAAGTACTCGGGGTCACTAGCGGATCTCTCAGCCAGGCTCCTCCGGGGGAGGGGAGCGTGTGTGGGAGGCAGGGTGGGGGGGAGAGCAGGGGCCTGACTTTGTTTTCGCTGCTGTGCTTGGTGCCTTCCTGGTGGAAGTGGCTGTATTTTGGTCTGCTCTGGCTGAGCCCTGCACGTTAAATCTCCCTCTGTAGGGATCTCTCCTTGTGCTAATGTCTCTGTGTATTTCGACTCCCTCCCCTAGTGCGTGTGGCTAGCAAAGTACTGCGGATCCATTGCGTGGAGGTGGCGGCGGCGGTGGGGAGGAGGTTGGTTTGATGGCGCCACTTTAAATTGAAATCTTGCACAAGGGCTGGAGCCTTTTGTGGCTTGTTTATAAACTTGAACGACCGCGTATGGAACGTTTCTAGCCCGCTTATTCGAATGCGGCGGACCCCAAAGTTCCAAAATCGAGTCCTGCATTGCCGCCCCCAGTTCCATTCACACTCCCCGCCCGTGTGTGTTGCCATCTCTGTCACGTGGCTGGCAGTCATTGTGGTGTGGTGTGGTGTTGCTGCTTGTACCGTGTGTAACATTATATCCTGGCTTTAATCTGAAGTCTGTCCTCTCAAAGAAGCCAACCCAAAGCTATGCCTTTGGAAGAGACCAAAGGTGATAGGGGTGTTTAAGATAAAAAGGAAAACAAAAAATAAAACAAAAAACGGAGTTTTCAAGTAAACAGAAGAAAGTTGCATAATCTCCACCTTGCATAATTTTGCATGGGGAGCTTGTCCCTTCACAATAACATTAGAGCCAAATGCACAATTCAGTATGAAAAGTAGTAGTGGGGGTATGTGTGTAAACGTCTGTCACCCTCTCATGGTTTTAAATGCAGAAATTGATTTATTTATAAGAGGTTTGTGTACAGGCCTTCTCTTCTACCCATTTAGACCATACAGTGGTCTATTTTCTGACATGGATTTGATCAACTAAACTACAATAGTTGAAAGTTTGGGTTGCGTGTGTCGTTATTTTTAATTTTGGATTGGTGAAAATTCTTTTCATTCTTTTCTAAACAGTAGCATATAAGTTTTTAAACACTATTCTGTTCATGACTGTCTGATAAGAGGTTTAGAGCATTTGTGGTGCTCGATTACAAAGAACTTGCTTAGCATTAGATTTGCTATGGATCTTTTTAAAGGAACTTCTTTGTATCTTCCGTAACAAATTTGCCCATTCATGTTTCTACAAAAAATTAGGAAATAAAATAAATAAGTATATCCCCATATATTTATTTATCTCATAGAACTGGAAGGGACCCCGTAAGGTCATGGAAATACTTTTTTTTTAAATTGGAGCATAGTCTCCCCTGCTAATAAAATCTATATACATTTAAAGTTTGGCCAGTTCGTTTATATAGGAGCTTATATACACCACCAGTCTGAATGGCAAACAGAATTGGAATTTTCCATAAAACTGGCCATGGTACGTGAGGAATTGCTGTGTGTGTTTTGGATTTTTTTTGTCTGACCACTACATTTTGAACAGTTTGGGCCATTTTCTTGCTAGCAGTTACATCACATCATGTGATGTGTGCTATGATGTGTATTTCTAAAAATAAGACTAGGTAAAAAGCCCATCCTCAGGGAAGTTAAAATGTGTTGTGAAATTGGGAAAGTACTTTAGTCATAACACTCTTTGACTAGTAGTAAGCTAACTTTTCTTTCTGGACAATCCAGTTGATATACTAGTATAATTTAAGCACACCCACTTCCCCTTCATACCCTGTAACTTCTTAAAATTCAGATTATCTGATTTTCTCCCCCCCCCCCCCCCCGCATATAATTACTTCTTTAAAGATTTAAAAAAACCCACCCACCATTGTTTTCAGAGGGGAATGTATAATTCCAGTTACCCATTGTGTATATTCTCCCCTTAAGCCCTCCCATACAACATGGGAAAGGTATTATGGGTAGTGACGATGCCTTGTAGACTCTTAACCACAAATTTATTAACTTAAATATAAAAGATGTTGACCTCTTGACTTTTTTTAATTTTTTAATTTTATTTTTAAGATGAGTAGTTGCCTGACTTGATAGTGGGACCTCTTAAGGTAAACTACAAGCAAAGCCTAATTTGGGAGAAGGGGCTGGGGGGAATTTTTTTCCTTAACTGTACCATTGCAGTGGGATCACTAAATCCATATTAGGCCCTGTCTACGCTGCAAACTAAGTCCCTATTACGGACTTAATTACAACGCAGTTAAAGGTGACCTGGAAAAGGGGGAAGGATGGAAGTCTTATGTTCTCTCATGCTTTTTTTTATTATGTGTAAAGAATGCCAAAAAGGGGTGAGAGAACTGTTTTTTTTATTGTGGTTTCTGTAACATTTTTTCAATACTAAATGCAAGCAAAGTCCACCCTGGAAGATTATGGTGGCCAGAGAATATCACAAAAGTTGAGTAGAAGTCAAACAATTTTTGTAAAGGAGAAGTGACTTTAATCACAGTTTTAAAACTGGGTTTGTTAACACACATAATTCCAACACCCAATGAACACTTTGGACAAAGCATGTCTTCGGAGTTTCAACACCTGATCCTTTCATTTAAGAGAACTGACAATACATATGCTTTGTGTTTTCCCCCAAGTAGTTCACCAGCGAAGCCAGGGAGGATCAGGCTTGATGGACTAATAAGGTAAATAAGAAATAAAAATATATTCAGGCATTCTTCATGCTTGCATCCTAAAGGCAGGTGGATAATGGAAGCCACATCAATGTTGCAGGGATTGCGCCTTATACTTGAGAGAGAGATAAATAAATAAAAAATTTTTGGAAGGTGTGCAAATTAAGTGTTTTGCTATCATGTACTTCAGTGCTGTCTTACCTCCCACAAACTTTTTTTTTTTTTAATCTATCAAATCCTGCGTGGCTATGTGATTGGGACAAGCTGTTGCATCAGCTGGGCCTTAGATGACAAACTATCATTAAGTTAACTTTTTTCTGGATATTAGGTAATGTGCTGGCTCAACCAAATAATACATAGAGTTTCTGTGTATGGTTCTTCATGTTCAGAGTTTTTGTAGTCTCATTAAAAAGTGTCTCAACACTTGGATGATCAGAATGGCAGGTGATCTGTGAAGTACAGTTTCCTTTGTTGTATTTTATAAATAACATTTCCTCAGTCATAAAGTCTTAAAATACATTGTGTATCTGGAATGCACGTCCAAAAACTTTTATTAGAATTCTTCTCCTCCCCAAAAAGAAAATCCTCTCCAGACTCCTGTACTATTGTTCGGCTGTATGGTTAAGGATGTAATTTTGAACTGCTTTGTTATACAGTTAGGAAAAAGGCTTCCTGTCTCTTCTCAGTTGGATAAAGAGTTGCCACACATCAGGGTCCTGGTGATGCAGTTGTTTAGTGTATTATGCCATGAGTATATTCTCTTCAAGGTACATTCAAACTGAGACATTGGGGTGGGGGACAATGCAAATAGCTTACTGCAAAACTGTTCAGACTCCAAGAAGAGATGGAAAACATAAACTTCTCGTAACTTGTTCCTCGGCAAACAATAATTTAAGTTTAAGAATAAAAGCAGAAAATTAAAATAGAAGTTCTGATGGTTAAGGAGGTCTAATACTAAAGAGTGGAGCTTGGGCACTGCTCTATGTGAACCCAAGATGAAAATATCTTACTTTTTTACACGATCAAGAACAAACACAGAGATTGGAAAAAGAATAGCTGTAACAAATCTAAAGAGAGGAAAGGGTACTTATTACAGGTCTGTTCAGACCTGTTTGACCATATCTTTGACCAAGCTCCTCAGTTTAGACTTGTTGCTGCAGAATTACTTTTTCCCTCTCCACCAGCTCTGCGAAGTGTTGAGAGTGGTGAAAAGTGTTTTGTTTAAAATAGCTTTATTGAAATCTGTTTCTTTACTGAAAACTGATCCAGACTTTAGTCAAGCTAGTAGCATGAAGTCTGTTATGAACTCTGTAGTAAGTTATACCAAACTTCATTGAGTCCCCTTCATGATTTTTATGCCCTCTCATTGAGGCCTGCAGTGACATAGCGAAGCAATGAATATGAGTGGAAAAGTTCTGTTCAACTTTCTTTATTTATCTGCCTTAGAAATGAAAAGTGACAAACCAGTTACCACGTGGTAACTGTGGCTTGTCATTCACACACTGTAGGTTCCTTTTATTAGAAGAAAGTGCTTAGCAGCCTAGCCTTGGAATTTACTCTCTGTTGTTGTTGGATGCTGTGATGGAGATCCCCCTGAATTGCTCTCTTCAGTGTGAGATCCTGAGCAGTTATTAAAGCTGAGACCTATTGGCTGTCTGGCAGCAGTTTGCTAAATTTTGGATCGTGGTCAGGATAATGGGTGTACTGGATTATTGATTCATTATAGAATAAGACACTTAAATGCCCAAAGAGAGGTTGTATAGTTTAGTGGATTGAGCGTGGGGCTAGGAGCTTGTGTGTTCTAGTCTCTCTGCCACTAATTTTCCATGTGACATAGGGTAAGTGACTTCAACTGTTTCCTCACTGGTAAAATGATGAAAATATGGAACTCCCTCCCAGGGGTGTTAAGGTTTAGTTAGTTAATGTTTGTACAGTGCTTTGAAATGTGTGTCTGTCATAGACCGCTTTACATTTTGGCAAAATATTGAAAGTTAATGTTAATATTTTGACCCTAGCACTATCTCAAAAGAGCATGAGTTAAAGGCGATGTTGCTTTAACTGCAGCTATAGAAATATGTACAACAAATCTGAATGTTAAAAAAAATTAAGACTTTTTGTTCCTACTTACCTTATCTAAGTCCTGAGTTCAAGACTCTTTCCTTGGCAAGTTGCCCAGAATATACCTAAAAGTACAGGAAAGCTCTGTGCATTGTGGGTTTGTGGTGGAGTTTTCTGTGGTAGGGAGAATGCCAATCTTTCCAGTTGTTTTGTAAATACAAGAAGAGCTGAGTTTTCAGATACTTCGTTTATACTTAAAGCATTTTTTTAAGACCATTCTGTTGCTTACATTTCGCTTTTCCGTTTGACTCTTGAATGCGGCTTTGCTCTGAAGAGTGATTCCCTCATCCCTTTTTAAAAGAAGGATAATGTTGGGGATTCCATATCAAAGACTTCATATCAAACTAGGTCACTTTGCAAGTAAAAGTTAATTCTTGTACATAACTGCCAGACTGCAAACTTCCTCTGGGAAGTGATCGTCAAGCTTGCTTTTTCCTTTTTGTACATCTTTTTGTCTGTAATTAACTTTGTGTAGACCAAATTATGCCATCAGTGACTCCGGTGCAAGCCCTGTTGAGTACAGAGGAGGATAGACAGGTATGACAGATGATGCCATTTGAAGACCGGAGCTGCATAGGTGCCATTAAGAACATAATCTGTTTTTTAGGATCACTATTATTACTAGTGATGCTTGAGTAGGAAAGAGGCTAGGTTGACTTTCAGACTCAAGAGTTCATTTGCAGGCTTGACTCCTTTTATGTGTAAACTGAGTATGCACAGTCTCAAATTATTGAGGCCCCACAATCTAATTATTAGTCACTTCAGAGCAGAGCCACTCTTTACTATGAGTGTTTTATAACCTTCCATGAAAGACTTAAATCTCAGCACTCATTAGAAGACACTGGTCCTTTAAATGTAAATAAGGGATGTTGTATGCATATTATAAGTGTCTTGGTTTATGCATAGATATCTACTTTTAATATCTTGACTGCCAAAAATCTTTGGGAGATCTGAGATTTTTAAAACGATAGCATTTTACAGCATGGCAAGCAGTTTGCCTATCATATGTGATGGTACAACTAGTCCATCCTATGTGTTGTCCCATTGTTTTCTTAATTAAAGCTTTTTGAGAGTTATACTTGTAGGAAAGATGCTTCTAAATTGGTAATCATTTTCTTTCCCAATTACAGAATGTTGAAAGATGACAAGATATTCTTTCCTCCTTTTTAGAAAATAAATCCCCCCCCCCCCCCCCCAAAAAAAAAAAAAAAAGTATATCTAGGGTTCTGGACTGAGGGCTTGTTTTAGGAAAGAAGTCTTAGCATACAAGTTTTAAAGGCCTACTTCTAGGCCTTCGAGTTTGAGGCTTAGGTTGTATTCTTTCAGTCACTGGTTCGAATAGCTCTTCTATTCATATATTTGTAAAAATATTAAATATTGTCTTTAATCATGTACACAGTGCAATCAACCTTATGTGCACCTATAATCTAACCTACCTTTTTTTTTGTTTTGTTTTTTCCCTGGATAAATTTGAGATCACTTCTCACAATGGGTTTTTTCCCCTCTCAGAATTAATCTGTCAGTATTCATATTTAAACATTGCCAAAAGTATGGACTGCTGTAGACCAGTAAGACTGGTTTCTGCTCTGAGAAGCCTACAGTTTGGGCATAACATGGGCCCCTAAGAAGTTGAGAGGTAGAGGGGAAGCAAGAGACATTTATGTAGCACATGAATGTGAGGTTATTTGATTTTAATGTATGTTGCGCTCCTGTGCATGTAAACTTCTTAGTCTACAGATATTGCTAGGTTTAGGCTTTTGTTTGTGCATAGTGGAAATCTTGGCTTTCCATCACTGACTCCCATTCCCAAGTAAAGTAAGTGGATTTTGAAGAGTAAAAGAAGATTTCCTGGTGAAGAAGTTAGGGAGTAATATGGGAAAAGATGGAGGCACCTTGTGGAAGGAGGCCTCAGGCTGAGCATGAAGGCTAGTGAAGTTTGCATGTGGTTGGACAGAAGATGAGGCAAGGCAGGAAGAGGTGAACTTTTGCAAGTGAAGACCATGAGTTTAAAATTTTGATACAGGAGCTGCAAATCCTTCCGAGGGCTTCTAGCATGACGATGGATGATATGGCAGGGAAGGAAGATAACTTTGGCAGCAGAGTGTTGGATACATGGGAGAGGGATTGTAAGTCAAGTAGGAAGAGATCGCAGTAGTCTGGATAGCAGGTTACCAAGATGTGGATCAGGGTCTTGATGAATTGGAAGGGGCAGATTTTGGAAATGTATAGAGGAAGGACTTAAGGCATGTCTACACTTAAAACACACTTTAGTGAAGACACTACCTATGCGAACGGGAAGGGTTCTGTTGGTATAGATCAGTGGTTCTCAAACTTCGGTATTGGTGATTGCTTTCACAAAGCAAGTCTCGGAGTGCAACCCCCCACCCCAATAAATTAAAACCCCTTTTTAAAAAAAAATGTATTTAACACTATTATAAATGCTGGAGGCGAAGCATGGTTTGGGAGTGGAGGCTGACAACTTGCGGGCCTCCCCATGTAATAACCTCATGACCCCTGAGGGGTCATGAACCCTGGCATAGATACTCCTCCACCTCTTCCATCATCCTAGCACTGTCTACACTGGGGATTAGGTCAGTTTAACTGTGTCACTTGGGGTGTGGATTTGTCACACCCCTAAGTAATGTAGTTATACCAACCTAATGTCCTAGTGTACACCAGGCCTTAGTGGGATCCTGGATATATCGGAGGGGGGAGGGTAAAGGGAGGAGTTAAGGAGAGGAAGGAGTCAAAGACTTTACCAAGGTTATGAGTCTCCATGATGAAGGGTGGGAAGAGGTGAATTTATTTCAGCTGTGTAGGATTTGAGGTTGGGGTGGATCATCTAGGAAGAGTTGTTTGTAAGATAGTTGCAGGATGGAGAGAGTGGTGATTCAAGTCATTAGAGCAGATCAGTAACCAAAAAACTCCAACTTCATTAACAGAGTTAAGGTTGCCCAGTGATATCTTATGTCTTCTAGAACATTGAGCTCAGCTGAACACAAACTCTGAAAACCAGGAAACAAAGGGCATAATTTGAAGGGGGAACAAAAATGGTGGGGGGTATGGAAGTTTGGGGGAGCAGAGCTTGAAGCCCCGTATATTCCCCACTGCACAGCTATGACTCCCTTCTTTCCTCCTTCACTGCTCTAACCCCTTTTTCCCCCCAGTTCTGCTGCTTTGAGAGAGAGGGTGAGGCTGGAGACCCTTCGCCACTGCTGGTAGCAGCATGGGTAAGGTGGGGGAGTTCTGGGTTCCTTACCCTTGTTTGGGGAGCAGTGGAGACATGGGACAAAACTTCTGAAAAGAGCCTCTGCAGAATGCAGGCAGAGAGCAAGGAACATACTGTCTGTCTGAAAATTGCCAAAGGTAAGGCTCAAATTCACAGAGCTTGAGTGCAACTCAGGTTCAATGACCACAGCATGTTGCTTTGAGCCTCCCAATTTTTATGACAAGAGATACCCACTTGGGCCTCAACAGTAGTCTTGCTGCATGTGCACATACTGCTCTTTTAGTCCAAGTTGTGCCAACTTGGAGTTACAAACTTTACTCTTAACTCTTTCAATATTGCTTCCCCAAAAGGTCAATGGCAGCAGTGCAATAACTTTAAAAAAAAAAGTGTCAAGGGGGATAGCAGTTGGGGACGATTAGAGCCATACATTGGAGCCCAGGTGTGTGCAAAACCTCCCCTAATGAACAGCTGACTTTTTAGGGGGACTCAGGAACTCCTGCTCAAACTTGGACCACTAACTTATGCCATACCGCCATGAGTCACAGCAAACTTCACGATATTGAGTCACCATGTGAATTTTAGACCACTTAGTATAGACTCATAGGACTGGAAGGGACCATGAAAGGGCATCTAGTCCAGTCCCCTGCACTCATGGCAGCAACTAGACCATTCCTGACAGGTGTTTGTCAAACCTGCTTTTAAAAAATCTCTAATGATGGAGATTCTGTGACCTCCCTAGGGAATTTATTCCAGTGTTTAACCACTCTGACAGGAAGTTTTTCCTAACATCCAACCTAAACCTCCCTTGCTGCAATTTAAGCTCACTGCTTCTTGTCCTGTCCTCAGAAGTTAAGGAGAACAATTTTTCTCCTTCCTCCTTGTAACAATGTTTTACATACTTGAAAACTGTTATCATGTCCCCCCTCAGTCTTCTCTTCTCCAGTCTAAAGATTGGAAAAAATGGGTTTGTTCCCTCATAGGTCATGTTTTCTAGACCTTTAATCATTTTTGTTGCTCTTCTCAAGACTCTCTCCAGTTTGTTCACATTGTTCCTGAAATGTGGCACACAGAACTGGACACAGTACTCCAGTTGAGGCCTAATCAGCGCGGAGTAGAGCGGAAGCATTACTTCCCATGTCTTGCTTACAACACTCCTGCTAATACATAATAGTCAACTTTTAAACTGAAACTAAACCCTCAACCTTAACTATAGCAGAGCTGCTGCTATAATGTTGTTCATGGAGATGGTGTGGAGGAAATACTTGAGAGCTCTGAGATAATACGTACTGCTCTGTGTTGGGAGAAGTAGTTCACTAACTCTCTGTTGCTGTATCTTAACAATTACTGCTTTGATATACTGCAAAAGCTAAGCAGTATCTTCTGCTGACAACACGGGCCATAAACAAGGTGGATGAAGATTGTTTTTAAAAATGAATTTGTTACTTAAAGGTTCTTTCAGTTGTCTATATAATACCAGTAATGTGACTCGGTGGCAGAGAAACCATGATATCTGCAGCCTGGACTACTAAGAATTTTAAATGTGCCATCTATAGGCCAAAAAATTGGTCCTCTGAAGGAGAAAAGATAATCACAATGTATAGAGGTCTTGGCTTTTTTATTTTATTTTACTATTTTTTTAAATAGGCAAACTTGGGTCTTATCTAGTCTTTCCTGGAGGACTTGAACTATTAGGATTATGAATTGCAAATACGTCAAGAGTATAACTTAAACATTTTGAGGAGAGGGACTTCTAGTCACTGTTTTACTATTTATTTATTTTATTTTATTGCAGGGGAGGCGGGAGTGTGAACATCTGAGAAAGTTAGGGGAAAAGATCCTTCCTATGTAAGTGCTTTCACTCCTTCAATTGAGGACTGAGAGCACCTACCTCTGTATCTCCTCAGCCAGCAAGAACAAGGAAGAAGAGGTTTAATATTCCAAAAGTCAAAGAAGTAGGAGCTCCACCCCTCTCTTAAGGCAAAACCAACTGTCTTTTTCCTTGAAGGTCATCTTTAAGGAGGGAAATGTTGGCTGAAATTTTTGTTTCAGATCTATCACTAATAACTCCTATTAGCTATTACCTTTGCTCATTGGAAATTTTGCAAAAGAATAATTGTATTAAAATAAAACTTTTGCAGATTACCTTTAAAAGAAATTGGAGGCCTCTTAAATTAGTGGAACGAAGAACGGAAAGTGTATTTATTGAACAAGGAGAATTTGGAAACATTTTGTAAATCTTAGTTCTATCCCTCTTCTTTCCATTCCTCCTGTAAAGCTGGGGGTAAACCTAGGGCATGTCTAAACAGATATGCGTTGGTTTAATTTGTGATTTTTTTTTTTTTTTTTTTTTTTTTCCCCCCAAATAGATTTAGTTAGAAATATGAGTGTTCACAGATTTGTTAATTAGGTTTAGTTTGGTTTTGATTTAAGTTGATTAGGAATAGGTTTAAAATGCACAATCACTTTGTATTAAGAATAATTTAAGTGTCCATGCAGGTATTTACCCTTATTGAACTTAAACTGGTGCAAGTTTGTGTGTAGACAGAGCCTTGGATTTCCATGGTTAGGGCCCAGTTGTCGTCGTCGTTTCTTTCTTTTCTATTTTATTTTATTTTATTTTATTTTAAATTATCTCTGGAAGATGTTAAGTGTGTATGTAGGTTGATACCAAGATCAGGCTTTCAGATGCTGTAGTAATGGACCCAATTAGATTAGTGTACCTACTTTTTAGAGAAACTGAAAAGCAGAAGTGTGAGTGAATTTATTTGACAGCAGTGTTTATGAATAAACAGCTGATCTAAATATTCAAGTCTCATCAGTAAAGGCCTTGGTAGGGAATTTAATAGAAGCCTTCTGTAGTGAAGCCGCTTTTTCTATCCACAGCCCATCTTCACTACAAGTGGAGTGTTTTGCTGCAACTAGAATTGTAATCTGCACATTGAGTGCATTGAAAGCATTTGGCCCTGTATGTAGGGAGTGAAACTAGGTTTATTGAAATCTGTTGTTTAGTATGGGGTTAAGAACACAGCTGGGCATTGCCCACACATAATGGATTGCACATTTATTTAAAAAAAAAAAAAGTAAAATAGGCTCTGTTCATTCTAGGTAAGCAAACTACACAAGAAACAAAATACTTAGCCCTGTATGCACAAACCGTCAAGGACTTTTTTATTCTAGGTGGATAGAGCAGTGGACTGGAACTCGGGAGGCCTGGGTTCTGGTCCCAGCTCTGCCACTGGTCTGTTGGGTGACCTTGGGCAAGTTACTTTCCTCAGTGCCTCAGTGATATTGATCTGCTATGTAAAGTGCTGTGAGATGTATTGATGGAAAGCACTGTATAAGAGCTAGGCATTCAATACAAATGGAGTTTAAAGTCCGTTTAGTTTAGGCTCTAGAGTTGGGCTCATCTTAAAGGAGAACCCCCTTCCTCCATCAATAGAAACGTTTCTGATTTTTGTTTTCAATATTATTTGTAGCCGTTTTGGTCCCAGGAGACTACACACCCTGTGGGTGAGGTAATAAATTTTAGCTCAAAAGCTAGTCTCTTCCACTAATAGAAGTTGGTCCAATGAAAAATATTACCTCTCACACCTTGTCTTTCTCTGTTTTTTTCTCAGTTTACATGGAAAGGTTATTTTTAGGTGAATAAAACTTCCCAGCAGTTCGTATAACGTAAACACTGCAGCATACTTCTACTATATAGCAGAACTAGAAAGCAAATCAGAAACAGGTTATTAACAAAACTAATTTTAGCTCTAGATGAGTAAATCTAAAAAAGCATAAATGAGGGCAGAGGGAAAGCAAACTCCAAAAAAAAAAAAAAAAAAGTAATCTTAATCTAAAATGAAATCAGTAACAGGTACAGACATCTGGGGTTTTTAAAATACTTTTAACATCATTATTCCTTGTCCATTATGGGTGGCTTCCATTGTGATTGTAACATTAATTATTAATGTAAACTGATGTACAATTGAGGGATTGGTTTATCAGAGATAAATATTTTGATTTAGGATTGCTCTGAACTTTTCACTTTTGCTCTTAATGTTAAGTATTGAAATACAATACAAAAGCAGTGACGTGTTTATCTGCAGCATAACAATAGAAGACAAAGCAAAAGCTATAAAAGATCAACTAAATTGTTATAATAGTCCTGCACTTTCAAAAACGTGTAATAGTGCTGACAAATCTTAATGATTAAGTAAATGGCTAGTTGATCAGAAACTTCTGTCAGTCTTAGGAAAAACTGCAAGATCATTAAGTAAAATGTCATCAGTCACTCTTGTGTTAACTCATATTTTCTCTTGTGAGTTGAATGTTGTTACACTGTTAGTGATTTTATTACTAAGTGGGGAAGTACTCTATTAAGGTGGGTAGAGATGAAACTCCTATGGCAAGAACTTGGGAAAGGGAGAGACCAAGTAAACAGCTGGTTTCAGTGTGCATCCTGTAAGGGGGGGGGGGGGGGGGATTTCAGGCAGCCTAAACTACTGTTAGTATTTTTGTTTAAATCTTGAATTTGGAAAACCGCTAGTTCCCAAGTGGATGAAACCTGAAAGGATCTAACTTTCCAAGATTTCCAAGAAAGCCACTGGGGTTGTTTTGCTAGATAGGAATGTATTTTTCTACCCACTGGGAGTCAGTGTGGGTGGAGACTTATTCCACCCAAAGCCATGTCCACCTATGCTAGCAAATTTAAGCAGTAATTTACCACTGATGCAGCCTCATTAGTAGAAGTCATGGTGGAAGCTGTAGTGTAGATGTAGCACAAACAATCTGTATGTATGGTGGGAGGAGTATATAAGGCAGTTAACTTGTTTGGGGTGAGAGGAGGATGTTTCCAAACTCTGCATGGAGAAAATCCCACCCACAGAGCTCTGAGGAATTTAAAAGTAGTATCGTCTTGTGGTTAAGGCACTGGACTGGGACTTGGGAGATGTGGATTCAATTCTCAACTCTGCCACAGACTTCCTGTGTGATCTTGGGGGCAAGTTACTTAACCTTTGTGCCTTAGTTAAAGTGTAAAATTGAGATAATACTTGTCGGTTTACACTGTAAACTCTTTGGGCCAGCATGCTCTTACTGTGTGTATATAATGCCTAGCATTGTGGGGAATCTCTAGGTGCTAGGATAATAATTTGGAATTTCGGAAGTATACTGAACATGAATAGACTATTTTTAAAAAGTGCTCAATGTTGGCCTAACTCTGCTCTCCCTGAAATCAATAGTTTCATTATTGATTTGAATAGCAACAAAGTTAGGCAAACATGGAGAGCTACAGAATGCTCAACGGGGGCAGAGATGAAAGTTCTAGAAAACAAAAGCTTGGCCTTGTAACTTCTCCTGAAGTCTGGTATTGTCTCAGTTTTGCAGATGTGGAAACTGAGGCACTGGACGAAAGTGACTTGCCAGAAAGTTCTCCTTGAAAATGGGTGTTTTAGAACCAGCACCGGGACGCCCGTTTTTCTGATTGCTAGTTGTGCCTTCAGTCCACTAGACCATGTTTGCTTCTGTTATATTGCAATGTTGCAGACCGTGGGCCCAGGTCTGTGTCTCAGATGGCTCGTCAGCATTTTGTTTACTATTTATCTGATTCATTGACTTTGCTTTCTTTTTTTTAGGCTGTCCTCAGGCGAGGCAGTAAGAGGCAGTGGAGCTGGCCTCGGCACTGGGAGAGGCTGGAATTCCTGTCTCTCTGTGCTGAATGGCTGCGATGGCGCCCGCTCTCACTGACGCAGCAGCTGAAGCTCACCACATCCGGTTCAAACTGGCTCCCCCATCCTCCACCTTGTCACCTGGCAGTGCCGAGAACAACGGCAACGCCAACAACATCCTTCTCACTGCCAACGGCACTAAAAGGAAAGCCATTGCTGCAGAGGATCCCAGTGTAGATTTCCGTAATAACCCTACCAAGGAGGAGCTGGGCAAGCTGCAGCCACTGGTGGCCTCTTATCTCTGCTCGGATGTAACATCTGTTCCTTCAAAAGACCCTTTGAAGCTACAAGGAGTCTTCAACAAGCAGACAGTTCTTAAACCTCACCCTCTCTTATCTCAGTCCTTCTTGAAAACAAGCGATCTGTTGGGGAGACAGCCAGTGTTGGAGTTTTCTTTGGAAAATCTAAAAAACATGAATACTAGTGGTCAGCCACCTCTTCCACAAGCACCTGTGAATGGCTTGGCCAAGAAATTGGCTAAAAGTACCAATTCAGACCATGAAAACTCCAGTTCACTTAATGGCGGGAAGCGTGCTCCCCTCTCGGCCACCCTCCAGGGTGTTGACTCTAACACTGCAGGGGGTTCTGAATCGGGGGACTTGAAGACGGGTTTGACCAATTGCACTCTTCCACACAGAAGCCTTGATGCTGAGCGCACATCTCCATTTAGCAATAATAGCACTGCAAACAATTTGTCGCTTAATTCTGCAGCGCAGCAGCGGGTGATTGAAGGAAGCAGTGGAGAGAATAGATTATCTGGTGTAGATGCACATTCTGATTTTGGGAGCGGCAAGACAGAGGAGCAGAAGTCTCCTCTGTCGGCTAGTCTCTTCAGTGCCATGGACTCCGATTTGAGGACAAGGGCAGTGTTACGGCGGCAGGCAGACATTGAGAACCGTGCTCGCAGGCTGCAGAAACGCCTGCAGGTGGTGCAGGCCAAGCAGGTAGAGAGACACATCCAGCAACAGCTGGGTGGCTTCTTGGAGGAGACTCTGAGCAAACTGCCAAACTTGGACTCTCTGAGGCATCGGAGCCAGCTGATGCTCACCCGCAAGGCAGAAGCAGCCTTGAGGAAAGCTGCAAGTGAAACAAGTACGTCGGAAGGACTAAGCAGCTTCTTGAAGAACGACTCTATTTCAGAGGAACTGGAGAGGTTTACAGCCAGTGGGATGGCCAATTTGAGATCCAGTGAGCAAGCATTTGATTCGGATGTCACTGAGAGCAGCTCAGGAGGGGAATCTGACATTGAGGAGGAGGAACTGACCAAAGCAGAACCAGAACAGCATCATGTACCACTGTGAGTAATGTTGAAACTTTGCCTAATTCTGTTGGGGTGGGGTAGGGCGAGAAGGGATAAAAAGGTGCATCATCTTTGATTTAAGACCATTTCATAGAAGGAAGAGGCAGTATTAGTGTGTGTGAAGTTTGGCTTGCTTGAACTGCATAATCCTGTCTTAATTATTGCAGGGATTGTCGTTTATAATATATTTCTGTAATGTGCAACTGTATGTACAGTATTATGACATATGACAGTGGTTCTCAACCAGGGGCACACGTACCACTGGAGGTATGCCGAGATCTTGCAGGGGGTACATCAGCTCATCTAGATATTAGCCTGATTTTACAAAAGGCTACATGAAAAGCACTAGCAAAGCTAGTATTAACTAAAACTTCATACAGACAATGACTTATTTATATTGTTCTATATACTGTCAGTGTTTCTCAACCTGGGGGCTATGATTTATTTTACAAGTATATGGTAAAAATGAGAAAGTAAGCAATTTTTCAGTAATAGTGTGCTGTGACACTTCTCTTGTATTTTTATGTCTGATTTTGTAAGCAAGTTTTTAAGTGAGGTGAAACTTGCGGTATGCAAGACAAATCGGCATCCTGAAAGGGGTATGGTAGTCTGGGAAGGTTGAGAACTACTGACATTTGGTATCTAAATGAAGGTCTCTTCATGAAGTTAGGGAACTAGGACTAGTTAAGGCATCTAGAGTGTCCATACTTCAAATCCAGTACTGCAGTCTGTGTAATTTTTTTGTCTAAAATTGCTCTTGGGTTGGATCTGCCCCTTCAAACTGAATTGTTCTACTGTGGCAATGGAGATCTCGCTCTTCACATTCTTAGCCAGTAGTGTGTAAAAGATGTCCAGGATGATGTATTTATGTATCTGACATAGCATATTCAGGTTCTGCAGAGGTGTGTGTGTGTGTGTGTGTGTGTGTGTGTTAAAGGAAAGCATTTAGCCCTGAAAATATAATGTGAAAAGTATAAACTGCATTGTTGTAGACAGCCTGAAACAATAGCTCTGAACTCCACCTGTTCCGTGTTAATCTCATTGGCTGTCAACCTGTTGTAAGGCTGTATAGTTAATGTGGACGTTAACTGTAGTCATTGCTGGCAATTTAAGCAGATGGGAGGGATTGGGAACTGATGAAGAAAAAATGGGGAGGGACAGGGAAGGAGTACAGAAGGAGGAGACAGTAGGGGCAAAGTAGTGCTTTTTCCTAAAGGTTAACATTTTCCCACTCAAGTGATTGCTGAATGTAACAATAAGGTACTAACCAGGTAATGAAGGCTATATTGTAACCTGGTCTCTGTGCATACTTTTTACTGACATCAATAAGAACAGCCAGACTGGATCAGACCAAAGGTCTATCTAGCCCAGTGTCCTGTCTTCCGACAGTGGCCAATGCCACGTGCCCCAGAGGGAATGAACAGAACAGGGAATCAAGAAATGATCCATCCTCAGTCGCCCATTCCCAGCTTCTGGCAAACACAGGCTTAGGGACACCATCCCTGCCCATCATGGCTAATAGCCATTGATGGACCTACCCTCCATGAATTTATATAGTTCTTTTTTTAACCCTGTTAGTCTTGGCCTTCACAACATCCTTTGGCAAAGAGTTCCACAGGTTGACTGTGCGAAGAAATACGTCCTTTTGTTTGTTTTTAAAACCTGCTGCCTATTATGCTCATTTGGTGACCCCTGGTTCTTGTGTTATGAGAAGGAGTAAATTACACTTCCTTATTTACTTTCTCCATGCCCGTCATGATTTTATAGACCTCTATAATATCCCCCTTTAGTCATCTCTTTGCCAAGCTGAAAAGTCCCAGTCTTACTAATCTCTCCTCACACAGAAGCCATTCCATACCACTAATAATTTTTGTTGCCCTTTTCTGTACCTTTTCCAAGTCCAATATATCTTTTTTTGAGATGGGGTTACCACATCTGCATGGAGTTTTCAAGATGTGGGTGTACCAGGGATTTATAGAGAGGCAATATATTTTCTGTCTTATTATCTATCCCTTTCTTAAAGATTTCCAACATTCTGTTTGCTTTTTTGACTGCCGCTGCACGTTGAGTGGATGTTTTCAGAGAACTATCCACAATGACGCCAAGATCTTTCTTGAGTGGTAACAGCTAATTTAGACCCCATCATTTTATATGTATAGGTGGGATTGTTTCCAGTATGCATTACTTTGCATTTATCAACATTGAATTTCATCTGCCATTTTGTTGCCCAGTCACCCAGTTTTGAGAGATCCTTTCGTAGCACTTCGCTGTCTGCTTGGGACTTAAATATCTTGAGTAGTTTTGTATCATCTGCAAATTTTGCCACCTCATTGTTTACCCCCTTTTCCAGATCTTTTATGAATATGTTCATAGTCCCAGTACAGACTCCTGGGGACACCACCATTTACCTCTCTCCATTCTGAAAACTGACCATTTATTCTTACCCTTTGTTTCCTATCTTTTAACCAGTTGCCAATCCATGAGAGGCCCTTCCTTCTTCTCCCATGACAGCTTACTTTGCTTAACCTTTGGTGAGGGACCTTGACAAAGGCTTTCTGAAAACTTAGGTACGCTATATCGACTGGATTCCCCCTTGTCCACATGCTTGTTGACCCCCTCAAAGAATTCTCATAGATTGGTGAGGGATGATTTCCTTTTACAAAAACCATGTTAACTCTTCTCCAACAAATTATGTTCATCTGTGTGTCTGACAATTTTGTTCTTTACTATAGTTTCAACCAGTTTGCCCGGTACTGAAGTCCGACTTAATGGCCTATAATTGCCAGGATCACCTCTGGAGCCCTTTTTAAAAATTAGCATCCCAGGTCAGGGAAAGTGTGGGCCCCTTACTCAATAGGGGAGGCAGCCTAGTGACAGAGGATGTGGAAAAAGCTAATGTACTCAGTGCTTGCTTTTTTTTTTTTTTTTTTTTTTTTTTTTTTTTTTTTTTTTTTTTGCCTTTGTCTTCACGAACAAGGTCAGCTCCCAGACTACTGCACTGGGCAGCACAGTATGGGGAGGAGGTGACTAGCCCTCTGTGGAGAAGGAAGTAGTTCAGGACCATTTAGAAAAGCTGGACGAGCACAAGTCTATGGGGCTGGATGCACTGCATCTGAGGGTGCTAAAGGAGTTGGTGGATATGATTGCAGAGTCATTGGCCATTATCTTTTAAAAACTCATGGCGATCGGGGGGAGGTCCCAGATGACTGGGAAAAGGCTAATGTAGTGCCCATCTTTGAAAAAGGGAAGGAGGAGGATCTGAGGTACTACAGGCCAGTCAGCCTCACCTCAGTCCCTGGAAAAATCATGGAGCAGGTCCTCAAGGAATCAATTTTGAAGCACTTTGAGGAGAGAAGAGTGATCAGGAACAGTCAGCATGGATTCACCAAGGGCAAGTCATGCCTGACTAACCTAATTGCCTTCTATGATGAAATAACTGGCTCTGTGGATGAGGGGAAGGCAGTGGACGTATTCTTCCTTGACTTTAGCAAAGCTTTTGATACGGTCTCCCACCGTATTCTTGCCAGCAAGTTGAAGTATAGGCTGGATGAATGGACTATAAGGTGGATAGAAAGCTGGCTAGATCATCAGGCTCAACGGGTAGTGATCAATGCCTCCATGTCTAGTTGGAAGCCAGTAGTAAGCAGAGTGCCCCAAGGTTCAGTTCTGGGGCCGGTTTTGTTCAATATCTTCATTAATGATCTGGAGGATGGCATGAATTGCACCATCAGCAAGTTTGCAGATGACCTTAAACTGGGAGGAGTGGTAGATAGGGTAGAGTGGGACCTAGACATATTAGAGGGTTGGGCCAAAAGAAATTTGAGGTTCAGCAAGAACAAGTGCAGAGTCCTGCACTTAGGACGGAAGAATCCCATGCACTGCTACAGACTAGGGACCGAGTGGCTAGGCAGTAGTTCTGCAGAAAAGGACCTAGGGGATACAGTGGATGAGAAGCTGGATGAGAGTCAACAGTGTGCCTTTGTTGCCAAGAAGGCTATCTGTATTTTGGGCTGTATAAGCAGGAGCATTGCCAGCAGATCGAGGGACGTGATCATTCCCCTCTATTCAGCATTGGTGAGGCCTCATCTGGAGTACGGTGTCCAGTTTTGGGCCCAACACTACAAGAAGGATGTGGAAAAATCAGAAAGAGTCCAGCGGAGGGCAACAAAAATGATTAGGGGGCTGGAGCATATGATTTATGAGGAGAGGCTGAGGGAACTGGGATTATTTAGTCTGCAGAAGAGAAGAATGAGGGGGGATTTGATAGCTGCTTCCAACAACTTGAAAGGGGGTTCCAAAGAGGATGGCTCTAGATTGTTCTCAGTGGTAGCAGATGACAGAACGAGGAGTAATGATCTCAAATTGCAGTGAGAGAGGTTTAGGTTGGATATTAGGAAAAACTTTTTCACTAGGAGGGTGGTGAAGCACTGGAATGGGTTACTTAGGGAGGTGGTGGAATCGCCTTCCTTAGAGGTTTTTGAGGCCCAGCTTGACAAAGCCCTGGCTGGGATGATTTAGTTGGGGATTGGCCCTGCTTTGAGCAAGGGGTTGGACTAGATGACCTCCTGAGGTCCCTTCCAACCTTAATATTCTATGATTAGGTGTCCTCCAGTCATTTGGTACACAAGATACAGTTAGTAGTTCTGCAATTTCCTTCAGAACTCCTGGGTGAATATCATCTGGTCCTGATGTCTTATTACAGTTTAGTTTATCAGTTTGTTCCGAAACCTCCTCTAATGACACCTCAGTCTACCACTGTTCTCAGATTTGTTATGTAAAAAGAATGGTTCAGGTTTGGGAATTTCCCTCACATCCTCAGCTGTGAAGACCAATGCAAAGAATTCATTTAGTTTCTCCTCATTGGCCTTATCGTCCTTTGAGTGCTCCTTTAGCATCTCGATTGTTCAGTGGCCCCACTGGTTGTTTAGCAGACTTCCTGTTTCTAATGTACTTAAAAAACAACAAAAAATTTTTTTTGAGTCTTTGGCTAGCTGTTCTTCAGATTCTTTTTTGGCCTTCCTAATTCTGTTTTTACACTTCATCTGTCAGAGTTTATGCTCCTTTCTGTTTTTCCTCACTAGGATTTAACTTCCATTTTTTAAAGGATGCCTTTTTGCTTCTCACTGCTTCTTTTACTTTGTTTAGCCACGGTGGCACTTTTTTGCTGCTTTTACTATATTTTTTAATTTGGGGTATACATTTAAGTTGAGCCTCTATTATGGTGTCTTTAAAAAGTTTCCATGCAGCTTGCAGAGATTTCACTTTTGGTACCTTTTAATTTCTGTTTAACTAACTTTCTCATTTTTGTGTCGTCCCCCTTTCTGAAATTAAATGCTACAGTATTGGACAGGGGTGTTTAAATTTAATTATATTATGGTCATTGTTACCAAGCAGTCTAGCTATATTCACCTTTTGGACTACATCCTATGCTGCATTTAGGACTAAATCAAGAATTGCCTCTCTTGTGGGTTCCAGGACTAGCAGCTCCAAGAAGCAGTCATTTAAGGTGTCAAGAACCTTTCTCTGCATCCCATCCTTGCATCCCTTCCTGAGGTGACATGTACCCAGTCAATATGGGGATAGTTGGAAACCCCTCATTATTGAGGTTTTTTATTTTTATAGCCTCGCTAATATTCCTGAGCATTTCACAGTCCCTGTCACCCTCCTGGTCAGGTGGTCAGTAATCTATCCCCTACTGTTATATTCTTATTATTTGAGCATGGAATTACTGTCCATTGAGATTTTTATGGTACAGTTTGGTTCACTAAAGATTTTTGGTTCATTTGATTCTATGCTTTCTTTCACATATAGTGCCACTCCCCAATCAGCACGACCTGTTCTGTCCCTCCGATATATTTTGTACACTGGTATTACTGTGGCCCATTGATATCTTCGTTCCACCAAGTTTCTGTGATGCCTATTATATCGATATCCTCATTTAATACGAGGCACTCTAGTTCACCCATCTTAGTATTTAGACTTCTAGCATTGGTATATAAGCACTTTAAAAACTTGACACTTTTTTTTATCTGTCTGCCCTTACATGATGTAATTGGATGAAACTCTTTTTTTCATTTGACTGTTTCTCATTAGATCTTACCATTATTTTATCATTTTCCATTCTCTTCTCTTTACTAGGACATAGAGAATCTCCATTAATAGATCCTCCCCTAAGGAATGCCTCTGTCCGAACCACATGCTCCTCCGCACCTGTCGGCTTTCCCTAGCCCTTAGTTTGAAAACTGCTCTGTGACCTTTTTAATTTTAAGTGCCAGCAATCTGTTTCCATTTTGGTTTAGGTGGAGCCCATCCTTCCTGTATAGGCTTCCCTTTTCCCCAGAGTTTCCCTGGTTCCTAATAAATCTAAACCACTCCTCCCTACACCATCGTCTCCTCCACGCATTGAGACCCTGCAGTTCTGCCTGTCTAACTGGCCCTGCATGTGGAACTGGAAGCATTTCAGAGAATGTTACCATGGAGATCCTGGACTTCAGTCTCTTACCTAGCAGCCTAAATTTGGCCTCCAGGACCTCTCTCCTATCCTTCCGTATGTCATTGGTACCTACCTGTACCATGACCACCGGCTTATCCCTAGCTCTACACATAAGTCTATCCAGATGTCTCAAGGGATCCGCAGCTTTCGTACCAGGCAGGCAAGTCACCATGCGGTTCTCCCAGTCATCGCAAACCCAGCTATCTATGTTTCTAATGATCAAATCCCCCATAATGATTACATGTCTCTTCCTAATAACTGGAGTTTCCTCCCCCAGAGAGGTATCCTCCATGCAAGAGGATACCACAACATCATCTGGAAGGAGGGTCCCAACTATGAGATCGTTTCCCTCTGCTCCGGTTGGATGTTCTCCTTCCCTGAGACTTTCATCCTCCTCAACAGCACAAAGGCTGTCAGACGGGGGTTGGGGGAGGAGATGGGACAGTTCTACTGTGTCCGGGAAAGTCTCATCTGTGTACCTCTCTATCTCCTTTAGCTCCTCCCAGTTCAGCCACTCTGGTCTTCAGAGCCCATACACACTCTCTGAGGGACAGGAGCGCCTTGCACCGAATGCACGTGTATGATTACCTGCTCACAGGGGAGGTAATCGTACATGCTGCATTTGGGCGCAATAAACGCGATAGCCCCCACTCTGTTGCTGGACTTCTGCCTGCATTCCTTTTTACTCTTGCAGCTCATTCCTTTGTAGATGTGTTTGTTTTTATCGGGGTGTTTTTGACTTTAAGTTTAAAGAATGTTAAGTGTATCTAGCTCCCCCTCTAAACTGCCTCACAAAGCTCCCCTGTTAGCCGCTCCTATTTACTAGCTCCTTTGGTTGCTTAGGAGTTGGCTTTTTAAAGCCCTGGTCTTCCTCAGTAGCCCTGCCCCCTGGTTAAGAAGTTACTTTTGGATTGAAGGACCTATAAAGTCCTAATTTATACCCCCGGTCCATGGATCATAATTAAAAATGGAGATTGGTCTCCACAGAATGATTTTGACACTCAGGAATCAAGCAGCCATTTGACTGGAAAACACCAGTACTTTAAAGGTTAAAATATATTCTTGGTACATCTTGATTGCCCTAATGTGTGGGAGTGTTAATTGCACCAGTTCCACAGTGGACTCCTCTGAAACCTCTGAGCGTGGTGTAAATACAGCTCCCTCAATTACTCTGTCCATGGTAAAGATCAGTGACTGGTAAAATATTATGCTCAAAAGTACCACCAAATTCTTGGTGAATTTGATTTTTTGCACATCTCTTTTGAACTAGTAAGTGTTTGTTTTTTCTTTGTCCTATAACAGACCAGTGCTGGGACTGGATGACAGGATGGATCACTCAATGTTTATCCTGTTCTGTTAATTCCTTCTGAAGGATCTGGCATTGGCCACTGTTGGAAGACCAGATACTGAGCTAGATGGACCATTGGTCTGACCCAGTATGGCTATTTTTATGTTCAGTACAGAAGTCTCAAATACAAGAGTAAACTTTTATATGTGAATTGTTACCTTCAAAAAGAAGTTGCATGATTTAAAACCTTTTTTTCAATAGTGAGGTTTAAACATAAATGGCACAATTCAATCCTGATATAGAGATATGTTCAGGAAGTAAATGGAGATCAGATATAAAATTGGTGCTATAGATTGGAGAGGAGTGCCTCAATCTTATACACTTTTTAATGCCTAGAAATAAGATGTGTGTTAGTATTGCTGATGAAGATTAAAAAATAGTGCAGTCATTGTGGGTAGAAAGTCTGATTCCATAGGCTTATCAAATTGTGACTTCCCAAAGTATCACTAACCCCTCCATGTCTGTGACTTCATAGTTTATATAATTTATTTCTAGCACAGTGAAACCTTTTTCAACTTTTTGGGGGGATTGGGATGTGTGGAGGAAGAGGAGAGTGTGTGTAATAAGGTGGTTCTTGTTTTGTGTTGTGCCTCAAGTGTGAGCTGCATGGTTAAACTCCCCATCCTTGTGAGTCCCCATCTCCCTGGAACCTGAAAGTTTTAGAGCTCATAAAAGGGATTCCTCCCCATACTTTTCACAGGTACCGTAGTTGGTGTATACAGGTCCTTGTGTCTGGGCCGGGTCCACTAGAGCTGTCTAAGTGTTTGTGCCTATGAGTGTTCAGGAATTAAACCTTCAGACACTTGAAGAGTCGGTGTTGTCTATGCTGGCGATCTCTGAGTGTCTTTGGGGCAAAGTGCCTCTAGCATTTGATGAGGTTTGGCTAAGTGTTGGAGCCAGAATTCTATAATGCATCCTTGAGAATTATTACACTGTCAGCTGAATGCATATCTAAATCCCATTATGCTTGTGTTTATTTGGACCTGATACCTCTTAGCATTATCAGAACTTAGAGCCATTAGGACCAGCTGCCTCCTAGAATATCATTGGCACGGTCCCATTCTTTCCTTGGTAACGTGGAGCTCCCTCCAGGATACAGGGCTGAATCTCCACCAATCATCTGCCTTGGAATAAGCCAATGGAAAACTTGTTTTTGTTTGTTTAAATGAGCACCCAAAAGTAAAGGGTTTTGAAAGTTCTCTGCGTATACCCAGTTTTTGTAGCCTGCTGAATTTTTCTGTTGTAGGCAGGCTGGGGATGGCTTTTACCCCAGCTGTTCTCCAGTAAATTGAATTGTGGGACTTGAGCATTGTTCAGTGGGCCTACAATGTCCCTTAAATCCCAAAACACTAATTTCCACCACCCACACTGCCATCCACTGAGAATGGACATGGGGACCTTATCGGGAAGAGATGTAGCAGGAAATCCAGCCCTTCCTGGTGAAGACTGCTATGGAACTTGTCCCATCAGACAACACAGGAAAGGCGTTTTCTAGGTACTTCCTGAAACTTTGGCCCATCTGCGACCTCTCAGATCTTAATTGGTATCTCTAGAGGAACACTCCTGCCTGTGCTCTCTGGATCTTGCTGATGCTTACAAACACCAGAAATATCTTGGTCTAGAGGGGAAAACAATAATGCTAACTTCCTGCTCTGTCATCAGCTTGATATATTTTCATGAAATGCTTGTCTGTAGTCATGGCCTACCTGTATGTCTTGAGTGTGTGTGTGTGTGTGGTGTTTCCATGTCTGGCTGGTCAAGAACATCACTCTGGAGGGCGCCAGAAGATCACTTCATGTTACTACCAGTGTGTTGCAGTCACTAGGGTTCTTGGTAACTATGCAAAGTGTACTCATTCGTTCCTAGTTAGCAACTGGAGTACATAGGAGAGCTGCTAGATGTAGCTTAATTCAAAGCCTTCCTGCCTCAGGAAACATTCCAGTACTTCACCTATCTGGAAGAAAGGATATGCAAGAGCCAGCAGATGATTGTTGGAACTATGCTACAAATGTTGTATCTTACATCTGCCACTGTATTCATAATGCCCATGACATGGAACCATGTCAGATTCAGATGGAAGCAAAAGTATCACACGGGGACTCCTTTGCATTGCATCTAGCTGATGGTTGACTTCTGGGCCTTTCTGGCCTGGTGGCATTCCAGAAACAATGTCCAATTAGGAATGGACTTTCAAGCACTGCCCATTCAATTAGTGCACTGCACATAAGGACTCCATGCTCAGAGAATTGGCTCTCTAGGAGTAACAAATGCACAGTAGTACTGTGGAGAATGATAGTCCTGTATCACTGAAGGACCTTTAGGAACCTGGTAACCTAGAAAGTGGCTCTGTTTCAAACGGACAGCCAGGCCATCATTTACTTCTTCATAAACAAGCAGGGAGACGCTGGATCACACCTACTGTATCGGGAAGCCCTGCAAGTATAGGCTTGGTTTCACAAGATGTTGCTAATTTCTGTGGATCTGCCAGGGAAGGAGAACACATGCGGGCAGACTGAGTTGATCGGAGGTGGCCTCTGAACTGAAAAACACCAGATCGAGTTTTCTTTGCACGAAGACCATGCTATCCATTCACCAAGAGTAGGCCTCTTTTATATGCATCTTCAACAGTATTTCTGACAGCAAAGGTCGGGAGACACACAAGCATGGTGATCCAAATATCTCCCAGACCTACCTGTCTTGGTCAGTAGGTCCTCTACACTGTTGACAGTGGCCAGACCTCATCCCAGGAGACTGATAAACCAATTGTGGATGATCACTTGGAATGAGGGCACCTGGCTCCATTTCCAACCTAGAAAGCCTGCTATCTAGCATCTTGGTTTCTGACATAGTGGAGATGTGTAGACATGTCTTTCGAGTATTTGGCCCAAGTCATCCTGATATCTCGAGCTGCTACTACTAGAAGGACTTCTAAGTGGGAGAAGTTTTGCTGTGATGCATAGAGTTTCATGTGGCTGCTTTACTTGCCTTGCACAAAAGCAGATTACTTTCTTCACTTGTCTGTCTTCAAGGTTCATTTTGCAGTTTTTTTGACCTTTCATGAGCTAGTCAAACATTGACAATGCCTCTGTAGTCCTTTGGATACATGTGGGACTTCACTGGAAGGCGCTCAAACTTAATCCCTTTTTTTGAGAGAGACTAGTGTGATCCTGACTAAGGCAATGAAGGCTCTTTTTAAGCTCAACTTTCTTGCTTGGAAAGTACTTCCAGCCTTTAGAAAATGATCTTTGGTTTCTAGTGACTAGGTAATCTTGTACCAAATCTTACAAGGATCAGGCAATACTCTCTAGTCATATCACTTGCAAACTGACACAAAGATGTCCATCAATAATAATTGAAATTCACAGTTAAGCAAAGTAAAGAAAAATGCTTGTTGAGAATTTGAGTTTGATTTAAGGATATCTGTATATTTTGACATGTGATGTCAATTTGTGTGGTTGTGGGGTTTTTTTTTATGGTTATAAAGCTCTAACTCTTCTTGAATCTGTGTCTACTGATCCCAAATTATTTATCGCCTATAATTTCCCACAAATGAAAATTTTAAATTGATCAAAACTAAAACTTAAAAAAACCCATCAATATCCATCAATTATTTAAAAAAATCAAATTCTGTTTCTAACTGAGGAAATTGAGGCATGAAATGGTAAAATTCTCATGGTGACCAATTCACTAGTAGAGCCAGGAATTGAACCCCAGATCTTAACTCCTTGCCCAATGTTCCCTCCACTGGAACATGCTGCCTGTGCTTTGAGTTATTGGAGTCTTTCTTTAAGTGGTGGTGAATTTCTTCTTTTCATTGAGTGTTTTCCTACCAGCGAGAGATTCTCAAACCCAAATGCCCTTTTGAAGATGGAATTTTTCTACATACCTGATGTTAAAGATCTCTGGGGGAAGGTATGAGTCTGCTTGAAGCAACTAAGAAATTCCACTTAGCTCTTCTTCCTCTGGATCAAATTTTCTCAGTAATGGTGTTGCCCAGAAGACCATATCCAAAGGGCTGCCTAATAGGATTTCTCATGGCTATGACATTGTGGTGTACAATTAAAAGCTATCAAATCCCATGTTGTCTGTATCTTAGCCGCTTCCACTGCCAGCCAGAGGCAGGATTGAAAATCATTGTTTTGTGCAAAGCAGCCACGTATTTTCATTCTGTTTTGCAAAGTTTTTAGTTTCTTCCTACCTATTCTGTTTTGGTTTTGGCCTCATATGTCCTCACTGTGTGGATGTGTTTGCAATTACTTTACTAGGAACTTCTCTAAAACTTATCTATCCCATTTCTATAGCGTGGGGGGGACTACTGCACAGATGGTGGTTTGCTGGAGAATTGCTGACCTTATAATACTGCTTCTGACAATATTCTCAAATAGGATTCTCACTTGCCTATTCTCTACCTTTCAGAGTTTGAGGGGGTTTGTTCTGGGTTTGCTCTCAGGTGCTTGCATAGCCATTCCTGGTCTGGAATAATTGACTCCCCTATCTTTTTTTTTTTTTTTTTTTTTTTTTGTGAAAGTCGAGTAAATGTAGTGAAATGTTTAGCAAAACTCTTGCTTCCTTCTCTTGAAAGGAACTGGTGGAATGTTTGGGGTCATTGAGGTACTAGTGACTGACTGCATATCAGTAGGGCACAGCTCTTGAGCCTTGTTTGTGTTGGAGAGGCAAGTCCTAGATGTGAGAATCCTGCAGGAAGGTAAGTGATTGATTTATTTTTTTTTTCTTTTCAGTCTCTGCAGAAACAGGGATGTCTAAAAGAACTCTTAAAACGTTCTTCAAAACAAGCTTGTTATAATTTATACAAGTAAGCAGAGCTTTGCACAGATCTTGAATAAAGATTGTTTGGTGCAAACATACTGAAATGTCCCCTCCTTTTTTTCTTGTACAAATTACCAGTGTGTAATTACTGTTTAATTTTTCCTAAGGGTTCTAGTTTTCAAGGTGAGAATTGGCTTCTAGATGATAGCAACGTATTTATGAAAAGGGCATTCTGGAGGAAATTATGGCTCATCTCCTATGTATATCTGGATTTTCTTTAAGCTATGCAAGTCTTCATTTGTACTGTCAAAAGCTGTAAGTATGGAATGGGAGACCCAGTGCTGAGTTGCTTTTAATTTAAACTCTGAAGTTGTGCTGCTTTTCTGCCCTGCTTGAAGCCCACCTGTCTGAATGAGTGGGCTGCAATTTCTCTTGCTTCCAGAGTTCAAAATAAAATTAGTAATTCAGAGCTTTTTGGGAGTCACTGTCCAGTCTGTGCTGCTTTTAAAAGAGGATCTCTAACAAGCACTATTATCTACCAAGGCTATGCATGGCCTGGAATCCCCTGCTCTGGTACCATGTTCAATTGCTGTGAGGCTCTCTTAAGCCATGTCTGCACTACAAAGTCTGATTCAAGTTATGTTGACATATAGCTGCTGAAGTTCATTCATTGCTCAGTCACGTGCATACTTGGCTGCTTGCATTGGTGCTGCATGTACTTACCTGCAGTGCTTGTTGATGCAAAGTACAGTGTACTGAAGGTAGGTATCTCAGTGTGCCACCTGCTGCTGTCCAGCACAGTGCCTTTTGGGAAACTTTCGTGATGTGTTGTGATATAGAAATTAGTGCCCAGGAATTGCTGGGAGTTAGAGTCCAGTTCCCAGCATGCAACGTTCTCCATTCCATACAGCCATCCATTTTCCATAATTTGTGCACCCTTCTTTAGGAATTCCCACAAACATGCGCAGCACTTTTCAGTGTCTGCCATCTCTGATGGAAGCATGGAGTCTGCAGAGCTCTCTGCTGTTCTCATGAGCGTTGCAAATACAGGATGCGATATTCTCCTTGTGCATTCGCAGGAAGTCCTGCAACAATGGGAGACATGATTTCTTCAAGGACAGTTTGAAGGACACAGTGAAGAAGATTTCAAGGTTGGTGGTGGTCACTGAGCAGCTGCAGACCCTGCAGCACCGCTTCTGGGCCTGAGAAATGAGCACTGACTATAATGCAGGTTTGGGGCAGTGAGTAGTGGCTGCAGAACTTTGGATCCTGGATATGTGTGCTGAGCTTGCTCCAGCCCTTCAGTGAAGGGACACCAGAATGAAAGCTGCATTGACTGTGATCACCACTCACTTCTTTGCTGTCTGGAAGCTTGCAGTGCTGGATTGGTATCTGTCAGTAGGAAATCATTTTGGAGGTGGAAAATCCACAGTGGGGGAGTGTTGTCATGCAAGCGTGTAGGGTCATTAATAGAATCCTAGAAGATTAGAGTTGTAACAGACCTCAGGAGGTCATCTAGTCCAACCCCCTGCTCAAAGCAGGACCAACACCAACTAAATCATCCCAGCCCGTGCTTTGTCAAGCTGGGCCTTAAAAACCTCTAAGGATGGAGATTCCACCACCTCCCTAGTAACCCATTCTGGTGCTTCACCACCCTCCCAGTGAAATAATGTTTCCTAATATCCAACCTAGACCTCCCCAACTGCAACTTGAGACCATTGCTGCTTCTGTCATCTGCCACCACTGAGAACAGCCGAGCTCCATCCTCTTTGGAATCCCCCCTTCAGGTAGTTGAGGACTGCTATGAAATCCCCCCCCCCCCCTTCTCTTCCGCAGACTGACTGACCCCAGTTCCCTCAGCCTCTTCTCGTAAGTCATATGCCTCAGCCCTCTAATCATTTTGTTGCCCTCCACTGGACTCTCCAATTTGTCCACATCCCTTCTGTAGTGGGGGCACTAAAACAGGACACAGTACTCCAGGTGTGGCCTCACTAGTGCCAAATAGAGGGGAATAATCACTTCCCTTGATCTGCTAGCAGTGTTCCTACTAATACAGCCCAATATGCCATTGGCCTTCTTGGCAACGAGAGCACACTACTGACTCGTATCCAGCTTCTCGTCCACGGTAATCCCCAGGTCCTTTTCTGCAGAACTGCCGCTTAGCCATTTGGTCCCCAGCCTGTTAGCGGTGTATGGGATTCTTCCTTCCTAAGTGCCGGACTCTGCACTTGTCCTTGTTGAACCTCATCAGATTTCTTTTGGCCCAATCCTCCAATTTGTCTAGATCACTCTGGACTCAATCCCTACCCTCCATCGTATCTCCCTCTCCCCCCAGCTTAATGTCATCCGTGAACTTGCTGAGGGTGCAAGTAATCCCATCATCCAGATCACTGATAAAGATGTTGAACAAAACCGATCCCTGGGGCACTCCGCTTGATACCGGTTACCAACTAGACATGGAGCCATTGATCACTACTCGTTGAGCCTGATGATCTCACCAGCTTTCTATCCACCTTCTAGTCCATTCATCCAATCCATACTTTTTTAACTTGCTGGCAAGAATACTGTGGAAGACCATATCAAAAGCTTTGCTAAAGTCAAGATATATCACATCCACTGCTTTCCCCATATCCCCATATGAGCCAGTTATCTCATCATAGAAGGCAGTCAGGTGGTCAAGTATGACTTGCCCTTGGTGAATTCATGTTGACTGTTCCTGATCACCTTCCTCTCCTTCAAGTGCTTCAAAATGGATTTCTTGAGGACCTGCTCCATGATTTTGCCGGAGACTGAAGTGAGGCTGACCGGTCTGTAGTTCCCCAGGTTCTCTTTCTTCTCTTTTTAAAATATGGGCACTGTATTTGCCTTTTTCCAATTGTCTGGGACCTCCCGCGATAGCCACAAATTTTCAAAGATAAAGGCTCTGCAATCACATCAGCCAACTCCCTCAGAACGATTGGATGCATTAGATCTGGACCCATGGACTTGTGCACCTTCAGCTTTTTCTAAATAGTCCTTAACCTGTTCTTTCACCACTGAGGTCCCACACTTTCCCTGATCACCTTCTTGTTGCTAATGTACCTGTAGAAACCCTTCTTGTTACCCTTCACATCCCTTGCTAGCTGCAACTCCAATTGTGCTTGGCCTTCTTGATTACACCCCCTGCATGCACTAGCAATATTTTTATACTCCTCCCTAGTCATCTGTCCAAATTTCCACTTCTTGTAAGCTTCCTTTTTGAGTTTAAGCTCACCAAAGATTTCACTGTTAAGCCAAGTTGGTTGCCTACTATATTTGCTATTCTTTCTGCACTTTGGGATGGCTTGTTCATGCTCCCTCAATAAGGCTTCTTTAAAATACAGCCAGCTCTCCTAGACTCCTTACCCCCTCATATTAGCTTCCCAGGGGATCCTGCCCATCAGCTCCCTAAGGGAGTCTGCTTTTCTGAAGTCCAGGGTCAGTATTTTGCTACACTCCTTTCTTTTTGTGAGGATTCTGAACTCAACCATCTCATGGTCACTGCTGCCTAGGTTGCCATCCACTTCTACTTCCCCTACCATTTCTTCCCTGTTTGTAAGCAGCAAGTCAAGAGGAGCATGGCCCCTAGTCAGTTGCTCCAGCACTTGTACCAGGAAGTTGTCCCCAACACACTCCAAAAACTTCCTGGATTGTCTGTGCACTGCTGTATTGCTCTCCCAGCAGATGTCAATCCTTCTCTCTCAAGGCTTGTTTACACTGACAGCAGTGTAGCAGCATAGCTGCAGCGCTTAGTGAAGACACAGCCAATACCAACACGAAAGCTTCTCCTGTTGCCATAGGTATTCCACCTCCCTGACCGGCAGTAGCTATGTTGATAGCGTTGACATAGCACTGTCTGCACTGGGGATTAGGTCAGTATAACAACATCACCTAGAGGTGTAGATTTTCCACACCCCTGAGTGACAGTTTTTTACTCACATAAGTTTGTAATGTAGACTAGGGCCAAGTCCAATATTCATGGCTCAAAAACTGAGGTAGTGTAGGAAAATGAAAATGACTATTCTGTCTTCAATGCTCAGGCTGACAGAGGTGCATAAGCAGTGAAAAGTACATGTATTTGGCTCGTTTTTGGATATTTTATAGTGCAAAAACTAGTTAATTTACAGAGACAAGTTACAATATCTAATTGTAAAATATCCAATAAACAAAAGAACTGTCACTTCCAGCTTTAATAATCTAAGAGTGTTTGCAGCCTAAAAAGGCCTAAAACAAAAACCTTACTCGTGGCATTCATTGTATATGGAGATTTACCCAGATTACACCAGAGCCTGTTTTCCTTCTCTTGTAAATTGACCACTTCAAACACAATGGTGAGTGATGGTTTGAAAGTCATTTCCATCATCATCTTGTGGCTGATGTACCTAATGCAGTTTTTTTTTATATAATATTAAAAAAAAAAGTGTCCTTGTGGCACCTTAGAGACTAACAAATTAAACAAGGACTCCTTGTTTGTGTTTTTTGCTGATACAGACTAACACGGCTACCACTGAAACCTGGCTAATGCACAGTATGCCATTTGGAATCTTTTATCCTGGGGCCTCTTGCCCCATGTCCTCTGATTTGATGGCCGCTTTAGTCTTTCTGGCTCGCCACTATGGGCACTAATTTGGTATTCATGATAAAAAAGATTGCTATTCTTAGCCCAGTCTTGGGAGCTGTCTTCATGTGAAGAAGAAATGGTGGGTCCATCTTGCAAAGGGCTAGGTGAAAATTCCTAAGTGGTTCTTGGGGATATATTAGGGGTCCTGTGGTTTTGCTACTTGCTTGTCTATGCCTCTTTAAATGATGGAGGTCCTGGTATTATTCTGTCAGATCAGTAATTTTAGTGTTTCGTGGCTTTTCCTTTTTGCCTGTCTAGGAGATAACTGACTGGGGTTTCCTTGTTTTTGTAGACACAAGTGAGATTTGACAGTGATCTAAATATAGATTTTAATATAGAGGCACTCCTACTTTAAAAGTGGGTATCTGACTCCCAGAACATGGCAGTTTTTGCCTCTGCAGCACTTGTTCCCTCGGGTAGTGCTCTTGTGTTTTTTACCTCTTGCTCTGTCATCCTCCTTTTGTTTTTCAGTTCTGTACGTGACCTAGACAACCTTAATTCCGCAGCCCGTGGCCTTCATAAGAGAATGGCGCGATATGGTATAAAGGAGGTGGTATTTGTGTGAAAGATCAAGTGGCAGGGGGGAAAGGTGAAAAGCTGCAAGGGCAGAACTTCAAAGGGGCTTGACAGAAAAGGAAACCAGACGGGATGCTGATGACCTGTAAAAGTCAGAGATGGTGGAATTACTGGTACTGGTGAATGGAATGGAAAAATAGATCAAAGAGGGGGAAGGAAAGTAAAAACTATTAAAAGGGGAGAACAGAAAGCAGCTGGGAAAAGAAAGAGAAGCCACAATCTTTGAACCTTTGGTTTGGGTAGTGCTATTTGTGATGTTAGCATCTGAGCTAAAGTGGCAAAACATCTGTGGTGGCGGCTAGATCCAGCTTGCTTATTGTATTTTTGGAGAACTGGAAGGTCCTTCAAGCTGCATAATCAATAAATTGTGTTTATATATAAAAATAAAAATTGTAGACTGCATGGTTGCAGAGAGAGCTTTTGACCTAGTTGTAATTGATTCAGTGGCATCTGCAGCATCTTGTAGAGAGCATGAAACCACTCCTGTGAACTGTCGTGTCCCATCACCCGCGCGTGCCCCCCCCCCCCCGCCTTCATCAGTGGAATGTTTAAAGCCTAATGAGACAACTATTTCATTCCTGGTCACTTTAACAAATAAGGTTGGGAAGAGGGTGGGAGTGAATGGGATTTGAGTTGCTGCAGGAGTGTGATGGGACAGATTCAAGATAGATAAAAGAAACAAAGAACAATTACTATATCTGCCCTTCGTTTCTCTTCTTTCTGAAGCAGCCTCCTTATATTGTGATCCCATTCTGACAACAGAAATTACTACACGACCCCAGGACGGAGGACCGAAGACTGAACCTCGCTGCCCCGGGTGGGGTGTGTGTGTGTGTGTGTGTGGCAAAGCTGAAACCCAAGGGCTTCTGTTCTGGATTGGGGGGCATGTAACCTTAGCCCTGGGTGTTGGGGCTTGGGCTTCAGACTTGCTGGGGCCCAGGGCCAACACCAACCTTGGTGACCCCATTAAAATGGAGCCACGACCCCCTTTTGGGGTCTCGACCCATAGTTTGAGAATGCCTGTTCTAAAGTCATAAGGGTGAGCCTACTTTATCACTGAATGATGAATTAGATGATTAAAAGGGGTGGGTGTGTGTGGGGGGTGTAAAATGTGTATGTATGTATGTATGTATGTATGTATGTATGTACGTATATGGCTGTATTCTGCCCTTAAAAACAACAAGGAGTCCGGTGGCACCTTAAAGACTAACAGATTTATTTGGGCATAAGCTTTCGTGGGTGTCATAGATTCATAGATTCTAGGACTGGAAGGGATCTCGAGAGGTCATCGAGTCCAGTCCCCTGCCCGCATGGCAGGACCAAATACTGTCTAGACCATCCCTGATAGACCTTTATCTAACCTACTCTTAAATATCTCCAGAGATGGAGATTCCACAACCTCCCTAGGCAATTTATTCCAGTGTTTAACCACCCTGACAGTTAGGAACTTTTTCCTAATGTCCAACCTAGACCTCCCTTGCTGCAGTTTAAACCCATTGCTTCTTGTTCTATCCTTAGAGGCTAAGGTGAACAAGTTTCCTCCCTCCTCCTTATGACACCCTTTTAAATACCTGAAAACTGCTATCATGTCCCCTCTGTCTTCTCTTTTCCAAACTAAACAAACCCAATTCTTCTAGCCTTCCTTCATAGGTCATGTTCTCAAGACCTTTAATCATTCTTGTTGCTCTTCTCTGGACTCTTTCCAATTTCTCCACATCTTTTTTTAAAATGCGGTGCCCAGAACTGGACACAATACTCCAGCTGAGGCCTAACCAGAGCAGAGCAGAAGAATGACTTCTCGTGTCTTGCTCACAACACACCTGTTAATACATCCCAGAATCATGTTTGCTTTTTTTGCAACAGCATCACACTGTTGACTCATATTTAGCTTGTGGTCCACTATAACCCCTAGATCCCTTTCTGCCGTACTCCTTCCTAGACAGTCTAATCCCATTCTGTATGTGTGAAACTGATTTTTTTTTTTTTCTTCCTAAGTGGAGCACTTTGCATTTGTCTTTGTTAAACTTCATCCTGTTTAACTCGGACCATTTCTCCAATTTGTCCAGATCATTTTGAATTATGACCCTGTCCTCCAAAGCAGTTGCAATCCCTCCCAGTTTGGTATCATCCGCAAATTTAATAAGCGTACTTTCTATGCCAATATCTAAGTCGTTGATGAAGATATTGAACAGAGCCGGTCCCAAAACAGACCCCTGCGGTACCCCACTCGTTATGCCTTTCCAGCAGGATTGGGAACCATTAACAACAACTCTCTGAGTACGGTTATTCAGCCAGTTATGCACCCACTTTATAGTAGCCCCATCTAAATTGTGTTTGCCTAGTTTATCGATAAGAATATCATGCGAGACCGTATCAAATGCCTTACTAAAGTCTAGGTATACCACATCCACAGCTTCACCCTTATCCACAAGGCTCGTTATCCTATCAAAGAAAGCTATCTGCTATAGTCATAACTATAAAGGGAAGGGTAACAGCCCTCCTGTCTACAATGCTATAAAATCCCTCCTGGCCAAACACTCCAAAATCCTTTTACCTGTAAAGGGTTAAGAAGCTCAGGTAACCTGGCTGACACCTGACCCAAAGGACCAATAAGGGGACAAGAGACTTTCAGATCTTGGTGGGGGGAAGGCTTTTGTTTGTGCTCTTTGTTTTGGTGGTTGTTCGCTCTTGGGACTAAGAGGGACGAGACATCAATCCAGGCTCTCCAAATCTTTCTGAACAAGTCTCTCATATTTCAAACTTGTAAGTAAACAGCCAAGCAAGGCGTGTTACTTTTATCTTTGTTTTCTCAACTTGTAAATGTACCCTTTTACTAGGGTGTTTACCTCTGTTTGCTGTAACTTGGAACCTAAGGCTAGAGGGGGGGTCCTCTAGGCTCTTTAAGTTTGATTACCCTGTAAAGTTATTTCCCATCCTGATTTTACAGAGATGATTTTTACCTTTTTCTTTAATTAAAAGCCTTCTTTTTAAGAACCTGATTGACTTTTTTCCTTGTTTTTAGATCCAAGGGGGTTGGATCTTGATCCATCAGGAATTGGTGGGAGAAAAGAGGGGGGATGGTTAATTTCTCCTTGTTTTAAGATCCAAGGGGTTTGGATCTGTATTCACCAGGGAATTGGTGAAGAGTCTCTCAAGGCTACCCAGGGAAGGGAATCACCACATTGGGAGTGGTGGCAGCGGACCAGATCTAAGCTGGTAGTTAAGCTTAGAAGTTTTCATGCAGGCCCCCACATCTGTACCCTAAAGTTCAGAGTTGGGAAGTAGCCTTGACAGTGGGTTAAAAAAACCTTACTTCAGATGCATGGAGTGAAAATTACAGATGCAGGCATCCTATGATGACACATGAAGAGAAGGGAGTACCTCACAAGTGGAGAACCAGTGTTGACAGGGCCAATTCAATCAGGGGGATGTGGTCCACTCCCAATAATAGATGAGGAGGTGTCAATTCCAGGAGAGGCAAAGCTGCTTCTGTAATGAGCCAGCCACTCCCAGTCCCTATTCAAGCTCAAATTAATGGTGTTAAATTTGCAAATGAATTTTAGTTCTGCTGTTGCTCTTTTTTGTTCAAGAATAATGACTTTTAAATCTGTTATAGAATGACCAGGTAGATTGAAGTGTGCACCTACTGGCTTTCGTATGTTACCATTCCTGTTGTCCGATTTGTGTCCATTTATTCTTTTACGTAGGGACTGTCTGGTTTGGCCAGTGTATATGACAGAGGGGCATTGCTGGCACATGATGGCATATATAACATTAGTAGACGTGCAGGTGAATGAGCCCTTGATGGTGTGGCTGATGTGGTTGGGTCCTCTGATGGTGTCGCCAGAGTAGATATGGGGACAGAGTAGGCAACGAGGTTTGCTACAGGGATTGGTTCCTGGGTTGGTGTTTCTGTGGTGTGGGGTGTGTAGTTGCTGGTGAATATTTGCTTCAGGTTCAGGGGTTGTCTGTAAGCGAGGACTGGCCTCTCTCCCAAGGTCTGTGAGAATGAGGGATCATTTTTCAGGATAGGTTGTAGATGGTTGATGATGTGCTAGAGAGGTTTTAGCTGGGGCTGTACATGATGGCCAATGGTGTTCTGTTGTTTTCCTTGTTGGGCCTGTCCTGTAGTAGGTGATTTCTGGGTACTCTCTCGCTCTGTCAAGCTGTTTCCTCACTTCCCCAGGTGGGTATTGTAGTTTTAAGAATGCTTGATAAAGATCTTGTAGGTGTTTGTCTCTGTCTGAGGGGTTGGAGCAAATTCAGTTGTATCTTAGGGCTTGGCTGCGGACAATGGATCGTGTGGTGTATCCTGGATGGAAGCTGGAGGCATGTAGGTAAGTATAGCGGTCAGTAGGTTTCCGGCATAGGGTGGTGGTTATGTGACCATCACTTATTTACACTGTAGTGTACAGGAAGTGGATCTCTTGTGTGGACTGGTCCAGGCTGAGGTTGATGGTGGGGTGGAAATTGTTGAAATCCAGGTGGAATTCTTCAAGGGCCTCCTTTCCGTGGGTCCATATGATGATGTCATCAATGTAGCGCAAGTAGAGGAGGGGTACTAGGGAATGAGAGCTGAGGAAGCGTTGTTCTAAGTTGGCCATAAAAATGTTAGCATACTGTGGGGCCGTGCGGGTACCCATAGCAGTGCCAATGACTTGCAGGTATAAGTTGTCCCCAAATTCTATCTTTGCTCAGTATACAAACCTCACTTTAATATTCGTGGGGGGGGGAGAGAGAGAGAGTGTGTGTGTGTGTGTGTGTGTGGTGTCATGAGTATATACCCTAACACAGATTCTAATTAAGTATAATGTTGGCTCCCCCTGCTAAAAACCTTTTCCTGCTAGTACTGTTGGCAGCAGGTGAAAACTGGCTGTTTGTGCTTAATATTAAAATGTATAGCTTGTATTTGCTGTTTCTCTAAAAAATGCAAAGGTATATTCTAGAGAGTCCATTTCCTTCCTAAAATACTTTGGCTTTTGCCACTCTCTAATATTTGCCTCTTTCCTTTGTTCTCCCTTTTTCCAGCAGATGTTTTGGTTGTACTAGCTCAGCTGCAATACTGCACTCAACTTCCAGCTGGGGGAAAATGTTTTTCTTGCTAAACTGGCTCTCCCCCAGCAGATTTTCCCACAAAGTATGTTTTGGGCCCACTCTGACTCTGGTGAGTCTGATTTCAAAAGCTTGGCAGGCAGTACAGCTTTGCTGGGCCATCTTTGGCAAAAATGAGACAGCCATGCAGCATGGGACGTCTTAAAGAAACCTGTTACTTGGGTCTTCTCACTTGCTACATCTTAAAATGAAGTGGAGACTTGGGGGAGGGGAGAGGCAAGTGAAAGCGTGTACATTCAAATCAGCATTTTGGCTGGGATGTAGAAGCAGAACTGGCAGTGTATTTGAGTTTATACTGAAGTTGATTTAAGTGTATTCAGCATTACATTGACATCACTCCTGATAATGGTAAATTTGAGAAGAAATGGATGGACTTTTTTTTCCCCTTTCCTTTTTCTTTTCCAGCTGTGTGTAAACTGGAAAGGTCAGCTACTTCTGCTATACTGGTCATTCTTTAATGAGATTCTGCAAGAACAGTAGACTGTTTTCCTCTAACCTTTCTCATCATATTAGATTTGGAATGTTGTCTCAAGTTTTTACTTTAATAACTGGTAAATAGCTTGTGCTGTGGTCACCCTATGGGGAGGGGTGGGGGGTTGCTGTACAAAAGCCTACTGTAGATCAATGTCTTTTTGTTGAAATTAGCCGATACCCAGAGCAGAACATCTAAGAACTGAGCATAATGGAATCCCAGTCTCTGTTATGGGACTAGTGATATGGATGGGAACAGCAGTGTACGGTGGTATATTAATGGGGTGGAGTAAGAATGCTGTCTGTTTTGAATAGGAGGAAAGGAGAAGGACAGATGCCCCAACTCTATTTCCTATGTTACCAAGGTAGTTTTGTCACCAACGTTCTGTCACAAGCAGACCATGTAAAAGTTGAAATTGGGCATCTGAGGCTTTTTCCAGGTGATAACTCTGAAAGTAGGTTAGTGGAATTACTGTGGCAGTATGTAGTCTGTTTTTGCAATTAGCTACTTCTGATTAAGAATGGGGAGAGAATCATGATAGTGGTTTCTCTTGACTCTTCTGCTGGTCACAGGGCAACATTTTGTGGCTGAGGCATTTGGTCAGATGGCTCTTCAGTCTGTGGTGCTCAAATATAACACAGATAACTCAGTATTAGTATGCCCCTTGTTGTGAGAAATCCTAGTAATGGAGCAGTTCACGGGGAGGTCCCTACTGTCTGATTCCTTCTCTTCTGCTTAAGCAGATGAATTTATGCTGCTTCACCTTGTGAATATATCTGATGGAAATGACATGGGAACAAAATTCCCACTCTGAACCATTTAATTTCCCATCACTAAACTTCAGAACGTTCATATATGTAACAAACTCTTTAGAGACATGTCACTTGGTGCTATTGCAAAACTGTCCTTTCTCACACAGTTTGGGTCATTCAGTTTATGCAGTAGTTGGAGAATTTGATCTAGGTAACTGTTGGAGTTGTGGGTCTCAAATGCAATGGATTATTCTGTGCTGGATTCAGTGTATGGATGGAAACTATCTAGTTGACATAGAGTTGGTTGGCACTTATAGTTATACAGAACATATATTTGAATTGCCAGTCAACGATCTACATATATCTTTTGCTATGCCTGTGGGAGGAATTTTTCAGTCAGATGGAGTGAAACTTGTCTTTCACATGTACTTGGGATGTCTATTCAACTTCTTCAAATGTCTGTGTTCAAATGGTCAGAAGTACAGTACTTGAATTTTGAGGCTAGCCTGGATATGACGTAAAAACTGGTACTTAAAGTATTCCAAACCTGGATGGAGACTCGGCACAAATTGGATATAGAAACTTGGAAAGAAATCTGACTTGTATTTGTTTCTTCAAACACTTCTTCTTCATGGGTGTAATATGCTCATTTTGACATAATACATTCAAATACAGTGGTGAATTTAAAAAAAATATTCTTAAGATAACTAACCACCAAATTCTTGGGTCTTTCTGCTCTTGATATTTTTCTTTCTTTCTCTTCGTAGCAGCGGTGCAGTCTTGCACTTGTGACATTTCAGTAGTTTCCATAGTAACAGATAAGGATGTAAGTAACAAGTTACAATTTAAATATTTCATTTGTAGGAAGGAGAACTTTTTCCACAAATATTAATGGAAGGAAATGTGAATTGGCGGTATGTATGAAAATTCAGAAACTAGATGGATGAAAGTGGCAAGCTTTTTAGTGCTGTAGATTCACCTCTTCAATTTTCATTTCGTTCCCTCCAAATGTTTAATTTCAGTGCCTAAGGGAGCCTGATGGCAAAGTTTTATAGAGGATCCAATATCTGTATATTTTTAATCATCTGCCATTGGTTTCACAGGTTGGTTTTTGTACTGTGGACTTTTGCTGCTTCTTGCATTCTGTCTCCAGTATTTGGTGAAAACCATTAAAATCTTACCAATGTGACCAAGGTGCACTTTTCAATGTAGCCTATTCACACTTAAGGTGCACTAACCAGTTAAATTCTTTCTGACCAAACCCCATAACAGATGCATAGCCTGTACAGTTTTTGTAATCGTGTCTAACCAAGAATCCTGTTTGGGTTTAAAAATGGACACTCCTATTCTAAACTATCGTATATACTCGTTCATAAGCCAAATTTTTTTTTTTAGTAAAAACGGGATGCACCAGAGAAAGGGGTCGGCTTATGAAAAGGAATAGAGAGGGAGAGGTGGGACCCCCCCCCCGCCCCCCAACAGAGGGAGCAAGGAGAGGCAGCACAGCCAGCCGAGCCAGAAGGGAAGAGGCGGGGCTAGAGTCTCTCCGCATCTGGCCACGCTGCTCTTCCCCCCAGCCTCCGAAGCAGCTGCAGCTCCGGGGCTGGCAGGCTGCAGGTGTGCCACTTAGCTCTACTCCCCAGAGCAGGCTGCGGCCGTGCCGCCTGGCCCGGCCCCCCGGAGCAGCTCCGGCCAGGCCAGAGACATCCTCCCCAGATAAGGTGGGAAGGGATGGGATGGGGAGACTGTGGGGGTCCTGGGCTAAGGGTAGGGTCATGTGGGGGGTTGTCACAAGGGTTACTCCCCTGATCCCCAGCTTCTCTCCTCCCTCCCCCCAAAAAAACATTTCCCCACCAGTTGCTGTCCCGGCCCATCAGGGTGAGCAGCTGGCACGCCGGAATACTTTGTTTACTTAGGTTTACCTCCATGCCTGCGGACGCTCGAGGTAAACAAACTATCTCGGCCTGCCAGCGGCTTATCCCGATGGCCTGGGAGCCAAAGTTTGCTGACCCCTGAATTATAGGGTTGGCTTATGAATGGGTCATAACAATTTTCCATATTTACTTATCCATCTTGTGGGGGTTGGCTTATAAACGAACCGGCTTATGATGGAGTATATACGGTACTTGTAATGGAACAGCAGTGCCCATACAGCATTCAAAGCCATCTAAGTTTAGTGAGCTCTCTGGGCTTGTAACTTAATGACAGATATTGAGCTTTTGCTGCTTTAGTGCTGGCAATACTACATTGCATTACCCAGATCAGGATTTGATTGGATAAGAGAGCCCAGAGTTTTGTGTAGAAGCTTTTTGTCCTATGAATGTCACAGATAGCTTCCTACAGAAATGGGAATTAGAGAGCAGTATGTGCACGTACCTAATTGCAAAATAGCTTTACTAACAGCAGCAGTTTGGCGGACTATCTTTTGAGCTGTGGGATTGAGATTGGAATTGTTGTTGTGCAAAACCAGTGGCCCATTTGGTCCAGTATCCTGGCTGACAGTAGTGACTACCCAAATAATTTGGGGGAGGGGAGGTGGGAGTACAAGAAACCCTATACTAGACAACTTTGGAATTAATGGCCCATAGAAGTTTCTTCCCAACCTCCTCCTTTAGAGTTTGGCTTAGGCTTAGGCTGTGAAGGATGAGTGTTTGAATCCTAACATAAGTGTGGCTTGTTTGTTTTAGTTCCCTAAACTCTGCTGAGCTCTTGGCCTCACTGGTAACTTGTGACAAAAATGTCACTACAAGTGAATTCCCTAGGTTAATTATGCTTTGGGACCCAGTTCTCCACTTGGATGTGGTGGCCACAAAGAGCTGGTTACGGCTTCTTGATCTCTAGTTGCCTGGCCCTGCTAAAGCGCATTGGGGGTCTACTGTAGCTTAATTGTGGAGGGGATGAAGTGTAATGATGCTCTTCTCCACTGTCCCCTCCTCATGCTTCTGCAGCATAGGAGGTGACTGTGCCGCCTTTGCCACTTTTACTTTGGTGGCAGTTCCTTCTGCGCAGAGAGAATCTTTCTGTCGGGTTTAAATTCATTTTACATTTCGGTGGCACAAGGAGAGTTAACACCCAGTGTTCTAAATTTGGTGGCATTCAATTTCATTGAATGTCCTCTTGGCTCCTCTGTTATGAATGAGAGTAAAAAGGAGCACCCAGTTATTCTATCTTCTCTCCTTTTATTTATCCCCTCTGCATTCAGTCTGTTCTTTCACATTTTTTTTTTTAAATTATTTCTATACTACACGATACTGGCTGTGGCTACTTTGGAGAAGGAGCACTGAGGAGACAGTGGGTTTTCTTTAGGTTTCATAATCATATACGTTAAGCAAGAGCTGTGACATAGCACAGCATTTTGTGATATTGGCTCTTTTTCACATCACGGATGAATGACAGAAAATAGTTCACATGCTATTGGGATTAGAACTGACCCAATAGAAAATAACTTAAACTACAATGAAATTCAATGCACTAGTCATCTTTCCCATTTCAAGACCGATTAAATTGATGGGTATTTGAATATAATCTCAGTATTAAATATTAGAAACAAGTGAAGACCTGATGGTCCTAGACAACTCTCTCTATTTGCACTTCACTTATGACTTCTCAAAAGTTTATTGTTCCTGTACTGGTCAAAGCACTTAGCATTCTAAATACAGCAACTCAACTGGGTTGAGTTCTGTCCAGCCACTTAAAGAAAATGCTACAGCATGACAACTCATTGTGCCTAAAGGAGGTTTTCCATAGCCAGCCCTTTGGTTCTTTGGAACTGGAAATAGGCAGTGACTCCAAAACTAGTTCGATTATTTATTTAAACTATATTTAATGATATTTTACCTGTTTTTTGAGAGCCTGAGCAACACTCTCTTATGTTGTCTTTATACTTCTGGTGTATTAAGATTTAAAAATTGTCGTCTTAATTAGCTTATTCATTTTATATGGTAACCATTTTAAAAACACTTTTACTGGATGCAGTTTGAATCCCCTTCCCCCAGTGGCCTGTTCCATTATTGGCTGTCTGAATTTTTATTAACCTGAAATAGCATCTGTCTCTAGCTGTGGTTATGTATTTGTGCACTCTTTCTCTCCCCCCTACCCCCCTTTCTCTTTTTTTGTTTGGGCAGTTGGTTTGTCAAACACACTTAGTGTCTCTCATAAATCTGTGTGTTGGCTGGCTTGCTTTGTTCATGTCTGGGGCTCGGTGGTATAAGGCGTCAGTTATTCCTAGAATTTCTTTTTTCTGGGTACATGTGCATGTGGGTAATCAGTCATTTTCACAATGATATCCTTAGTAAATAAGGCGTTTTCATAACCTGGCCTAGTTGTCATGATACAATCTTACTGTTTCTCTGGTATAACCAAAACATGCATGTTAACAAACACAAAACAAACTTGTGAAACCAAATGGGTTTTTGGTCTGTTTTTGGGGTAACTTGCAGTGTGGTTAGCTTCTGTTTCAGAAGTATTTTGTGGTTTTTGGATTAAAATATTTTGGTCCATATTTGCATTTGCCTGTAGTTAGTTTCCATTGTGCCTGTCAGCCCTGCTTGGTTTGTCTGTTTTGCCAAATAGAAGGATTGACTCTTTATGCCTGAGTAAGTGAATCCTAAGTCATCTATGGTAAATAAAAATCAGATTTGCTTGTGCCTTTTATGATGTTTGCTTTGAGGTTTAGTGGAAAAACTGCCCTTTCAGCTAAATGGAGATCTGCTCTGTCTGTCCATGCATGATTTTTAACGGATTCAAAAACTAATCACATTTTGCCACATACTGTTTGCCTTCTCCTTACTCCCCACCCCACTTCTCATTTCCTCCCCTTTCTGTTTCTGGAGGAGGCGGAGGTCATGTTTTAATAAACTTAGTAACTATTCCTTTCCCTTTTCCTCCCGCAGAAAGACCCAACGGCTTAGGCCAATATAAGTCCATCTTTAAAACCGCATATCATAAGATATTTCATACTGTTCTAACACAGCACTCTCCTCCTGCTCTTTCCCTAATTTAGATTGCCTAGGTCTGTGAATATTTCCTGCCTCTTGGTGATTTAGGTATCCCGGAAAGGGATGGGAAATGTCATAACACAGCATAAAATAAAAATCTGGAGCTGATGGCTTTGGCTAAATGGTGTTTGGTGTCTCTTAATTCTCAAGTTTCTTTTAACCCAGACTGTCTTTAGTGGTCAACCAAACAGCAATGGACATATAGAAGACTGCAATATTTTAGTTCATTTCTGTATTTGCTGACTTTACAGTGAAAGGCCTCTCTATAGGTTCCTGTAGAACCAATAATAAAAGATTGGGGTGGCCCTGTAATTATTGAACAAACAGCAAGACCAGTGCCTTCTCAACAAATGTTACCCCTTGCTTGGCAGTGGATCTGCCTGCTCAATTGTCCCTTTTATTCTGATATCTCAAAAGCTTCCAATACCACTTTCCATGTAATCATTTATCTGCTCAGTAACAAGCCATCTTTATCAAAATCCCTTCAATGTTTTCAATATTAATGCCTTCCACCACTGGAACATAGGTTAGTAGTGCAGGGTCTATCAAAAATCAAACCTTACCGGAAAAGGGATAATAAGTAGTTTCAGCACCCTTAACATCTCACTACCAGGAGTCTTTATGGTTCCTAAATGAGGCTGTTCAGCTTTATCACTGATCTGGTGGTTGTCAAAACTCGTAGACAAGATTTGGGAATTTCAAAAATAAATTAATATTGGCCCACGTGGAACTGGAAGAATAAGCGAAATAAAGCTGTTGGTTCAACATCTTTGTTTTTCATATTGTTGATATTCCTGAAGGTATGGGAAAGTATACTAGATGTGGCTTGCTTCTGCCAGGGCTTCACAATCATTGCCTCCCAAACAAACCTTGTTCTGGACATGTAACTCTGTGTCCATAATACAAAGGAAACTTCCACATAGTGAGAATGTACTACTTGCTTCCAGTACATGTTCTGATCTTGGCGTCTGGAGAGCGCAGGGAGTCAACTACATGGGGTTGAAAAGGGCAGGCTTCCCTCCTTGTTCCTTCTGGAAGCTCAGCTGGGCATTCTAGAAGGTTCTGCTGTGCTCTTCTGGTGCTCCTGCCTTAAAATTCTGTCATCTACAGGTACATAAACCCACACAGCAACTCTGAACCAGCTTCTTCCCACTCCTGGTAAGGGCTGAGAGTTAACTTCACTGTTTCTGTCTTCCTCCTTCAAATCACACCAGAGATCCATCTACCCACGAAGTCCCTCAGCAGCAGTGGATTTCATGGTCTGTGCAGGAGGGCAGAAAACAGGTTTATCTTGCACCTTCTGGTTGGTTATGGGGTAAAGTGGACGACCGAAGTAAGATGCTCTGTGAAGAAGAGGGATGTGCAAGTGAATTCTGCCTTTTTATTCTTCTATAAGACAGTACCAAGAGTTGGTCATAAGCAATCTGTTCTGTGCCTCTTCAGCAGAATGTGTCTAAACCCACTGCAATCCTGTAGTAATATAAAGGTTATTTTAGGCTAGGCGTAATTAGCAAAATGTTGCTTTTTAGGACTATTCCCATCATTACTGTATTTCTCAGAGACTTGGGGCCTTAGCTGGGTCATTATTAACACTTCAGACTTTTTTTCCAAGCTGTCTCTGACAACCAGTTAGATCCTAGCACACTCAAGCTATGCTATCTTGCACTCAGTCTTGGGTGCCACTTGGTGTAAGATTCATGTTCCTAATTTTTGTGGTGCTTAGTTGTACTCCTTTTTCCAGATTTTCCAGTTTTCTTACTGTAAAGGAGAGTGGCTTGTAAACATATTTTCTTCTTTCTTTTTAGACTACCTTGAACATTCATCCTCTGTATGGCTTTCATATAATTTTGCCACACTTTCCCTCTTAGGCCTGGTCTGTACTTAAAAGTTGGGTCAGCATCGCTATGGCATTCAGAAATTGAAATTCGCAAACTTGAGTACTGTAACTATGCAAACCTAACCCCTGGTGTAGATGCAGCTAGGTTGTTGGAAGACTGCTTCCATTGAGCTAGCTATCATCACTTGGGAAAGTATCGGGGTAGCTGTGTTAGTCTTTAAGGTGCCACCGGACTCCTTTTTTCGTGTATACAGTCTAACAAATTTTTTTTGTGAATAAGCTTCTGTGGGTAAAAAAACCTCCCTTCTTCAGATGCATCTTCATGAAAGCTTATGCCCAAATAAATCTGTTAGACTTGGGAAAGTGGAGTTCTTACAGTGCTGCGGAAAAATCCTTTGTCAGTATAAGAAGTCTACATTATGGTGCTACCATGGCATAGCTACAGCGCCACAGCTGTGCTGCTGAAGCACCTATAAGGTACATGCCACCTAAATCTGTGAGGGAGGGGTGTGTGTGTGTGTGGGGGGGGGGAAGGTGGTGACTATATCTCAGTTGCTATTTCATTTTTAGTCCTATCTAGAAGGCTTCTATCAGTTCCTGTGACCACCTTAACAAAACCAACCTTGCTGTTCATAAAAGTGGCTTCACCAATGTGAGTAGAAGCTCAGACTAAATGTATACCCCAAAACAAACAAAGAGAAGGTGACTGAGGTAATATCTTTTATTGGGCCAACTTCTGTTGGTGAAAGACAAGATTTTGAGTCACGCAGAGCTCTTCTTCATGCCTGGGAAAGGTACTCCCAGCGTCATAGCCCCCAGACAGAAGCTGGTCCAATAAAAGATATTACCTCACCCACCTTGTCTCTCTAATATCATGGGACCAACATAGCTACAATTACACTGTAGCCAAAACAAAAAAGATAGGCGGAGGACCAAAAAGAGTGATTTAGCCATGGTGGCAGAGTAATGCAGGCTGTTAAAGGCAAAAAGGCATTATTTAAAATTTGGAAGTCTAATCCTAATGAGGAAAATAAGGAGGAGCATGTACTTGGCCTGCTGTTTTATACTTTTACTCTTTACTTTCCACAGTTTATCAGTAAGTACATCAAAAGCAGGAAGCTGCCAAATCAGCATGTGGCTGTTAGATGACAAAGGTGTTAAAGGGACACTCAAGGAAGGACAAGGCCATTGCAGAGAAGCAAAGGATTTATTCAGCATCAGTTTCCTGTGCAGAGGTTGTGGGGGAGGGAGCCACATCAGAGCTGCTATTTTTGGGTGACAAACCTGAAGTATTGTCCCAAATTGCTTCAATAGAAGAGGTTTTAGAACAAACTGAAACTAAACAGTAACAAGTCAGTAGGACTAAATGGTCTTCAGTCAAGAGTTGTGAAGGAACTCGTACATGAAATAGGTTACATACTTCAATTAGTACTTCCGCTCTCACTGAAATCCTCTGTACCAGATGACTGGAAGATAGCTAATGTAATGCTAATTTTTAAAAAGGGATCCAGAGGAGATTCCAGCGTGTAATTTCCAGTAAGCTTAATATACTGGGCAAATTGGTAGAAAACTATGGTAAAGAGCAGAATTTAGCAGACACGTAAACAGGATGTTTGGGGAAAGAGCCAACTCTGCTTTTTGTAAAGGGAATTCTGCCTCACTAATGTACAAGAATTCTTTGAGGTACTCAAGCATGTGGTGTGAGTAAGAGTGTTCCAGCTAATATACTATACTTGGGTTTTCAGAGAGCCTTTGTCAAGCCAAACGTTCTTAAGGAAACTAAGTAGTCCTGGGATAAGAGGGAAGGTCCTCTCATGTATCAGTAATTTTCGTTGAAAGATGGGAAACAAAGGGTAGGAATAAATGGCCAGTTTTCACAATGGAGAGAGGTGAATGGTTGGGGTCTCTCATGGATCTGTACTGGGACCAGAGCTGTTCAACAGTTTCATTAATGATCTGGAAAAGGGGGTGAACAATGAAGTGGCAAAGTCTACAGCCAATACAAAACCACTCACGATAATTAAGTCCAAAGTGGACTGTGAGGAGTTAGTGGGATCTCACAAAACTAGGAGACTGGGCAACAAAATGGTAGATGAAATTCAGTATTGATAAGTGCCAAGTAATGCATGTTGAAAATAATAATCCCAGCTATACATACAATGACGGGGTCTAAGATAGCTGTTATCACCCAGTTATCAAGAGCTCTTTGAGTCGCTGTGAAAAGTTGTCTCAAATGTCTGCTCAATGCGTAGCAACAGTCAAAAAGGCTAACAGTATGTTAGGAATTATTAGGAAACAGAAAATATAATGCTACTATATAAATCCATGGTGAGCCCAAAGCTGGAGTACTGTGTCCACTTCTGGTTGCCCCACTTCACAAAGGATATAGTGGAGCTGGAAAAGCTTCAGAGAAGGGCAACAGAGATCATCAAAGGTATGGAATGACTTCCATATGAGGAGAGATTAAAAGATTAGGGCTGCTCATTTTAGAGACAACTAAAGAGGGATCTGATGGAGATGTATAAAAGCATGAGTGGTGTGGAAAAAGTGACTAGAGAAGTATTATTTATTCTTTCACAGATTTGAAATTAACAGGCAGCAGGCTTAGTACAAACAAGAGGAAATACTTTTGCACGCAACTTATAACTAACCTGTGGAACTCATTGCCTTAGAATGTTGTGATATCAAAGAGTATACCTGGGTTAAAAAAACCAACCTGGATAAGTTCATAGATCCATCAATGGCTACTAACCAAGATGGTTGGGGCGACCCTAAACCTCTGACTACCAGAAACTGGGAGTAGAAGATGGTGTGGATCACTCTAGAATTGCCCTGTTCTGTATACTCCTCCTGAAGCTCTGTATGGACTGCTGTTGGAGGCAAGATGGACCCTGGTCTGACCAGCATGTCAGTTAAGTTCTTTTAAAGGGTCAGACTTCCCTGTTTTTGGGTCTTGAAATCACTTTCCACTAGGGTTTCAGCTTCTTTGGCTGAAATTAGGCAGGACTGAATGCAAGAACTGCTCTGTACAGTCTGTTCTTACAGGTTGAGAGAAGGGGGGCAAAATGTATAGGGATGTATACTGGGCTCTTTGAAGCTGCTTCTCTGACTGTATTGCTTATGTGATGTGTTCAAATCAGCTTACCAAAAGAACAGAAATAGGAATTCTCATCTGTTCACAGGACTTCTGGATCTCAATATGTCTTTGAGCATCTCATTCATTTCCACAAATATATATTTCACCAGTTTTAATCATGATTTAAATCAGCAATCAGGAAACGTAGGTTTAAATAATTCATCTTAATCTCATTTTGCATTTGTACTGGTTAATTCTTTTCCTAAAGAAAAAGGTTGGTTATCATTTGTTGACAACCATTAAAACATGGATTGGCAATTATATATAGCCTTTACACTAAATTTGGTGCTGTATTTGCTAACCAGCATGATACAATTATAGTTTAACTCACTCATTCATAATTTTTATATTTTTGTTAGAAAATGGTGAATGCTGCATTTCTTTACTAGATTAACTATTTTTACTTGTGATTTTTCAAGCTCTATTTGGATAGTAATTCAGAATCAATTAAAATGCACAAACAGCATTTTACATTTTAAAATTAAATAAAACTACCTTATGTGCTGCTACATAAATTTTTTTTCCTTACCAAAATATTTGTATTTAAAACTAACTGAACTATTAAACAAGGGAAGCATTATCTGTAGTTAGAGAATTGAACTGTTTCTTGTCACCATTCCCCTCAAGATTTTAGAAGTAGTAGATCTCATCCTATCACACCTGTTTTATTCTGCGATTGGAAGAGGGAAAATAAGCTTTCCTGCTCTTTCAATTCCCATTGATTTCTTAACTTTGAATAAACTATTCAACTAATTTAGTCCAGTGACTTAAACTGAAATGGAGAAAATATTCTCTATCTGCATTATAGGCTATTGATATCAAGAGCTGGTTTAGCACTTCAAAAAATCTTGGTTCCTCAGATGCTTAGGGTGACTTCCACTAATTAAGTAATTTGACTTTCTTTAAAGCTCTGCAGCAAACATGCACTGCTTAATATTATTTTTTAAATAATTTTAATAGATGGTAGTAAGTTTAGGCTGTAACATAGATTGTCATTCAAATTCATTTATGAATAGGTTTGTTTTTAAAAAATCCAATTTAAATAAAAAACAGCATTTAAAAAAAATCTGTTTTCGTGTTGGGTACATTAGGTTAGATACATTCTAGAAAACCAAAGCGGGAGTTGGAGTTCATTGATTTTTTTTTTTTTTTTTTTTTTTTTTTTTTTGCAAGTATAGCTTATAGTTCATTACCTATAGACATATTGAGTGGAGAAGAGAGCATTTGACAGTTGGGTCTAATGCTGGATGGTAGTGAGAGGAACTACAACCTCTCGACTATGAAGCAATGCATTGAGACGTGCAGCAGTGCAATAAGTAGGTAAGGATCTTTTCCTCTTCTGCTTTTGGTGCATTGAACTTGGGCTGGTCATAAGAACATCAGATGCCTATCCTCATCAGTGATTAGTGCTACAAGTGAAGAGTGGAGCTTGTTCTACCCTTGTTTTCCTTTACAGTATGCTTAGAGCTATGAAATGTAAGAATACATATAGCAACTTCACTTAGACGTATATTTTTCTCTTGTAGTTTGTGGGGTTTTTTTGTTTTTGTTTTTTTGGATGTCTGCTTAACACTGACCAGCTGATGTGTGACTTCAGTTACTTTGTATCATTTGCAACAGATTTTAAGTTGAGGAGGAAAATTCTGCACCCTGCCCAGCTTCTCATTATAATCTAGGTTTTGAATGTGCCACTTTCTCGATTTCAATTAGTTGTTGGAGAGATTTTTAACCCTTCCAGTGGAAAAATAGCAGCCTTGGGAGGCAATACTGGGGGGAGGCTGCATCTTGGTCGTAGTTGTTACCCACTGTGCCAAGATGCGCTGTGCGAAAAAAATTATGGAATTTAGAAAAGTCTGAGAATCCTACAGCTTTATGGAATTGGAAATGGATGAATATCTTTGATAGCTCTGTAATTAATGGTTACAAATTGATCTGGGAAGACATAGATCCTACGTGCTAAGAAGATTTTTAATTTTTGACTTGTGGATGCTGCTTGAGCACACATACTTAGAAGAAACTGTCTTTTAAATAAAGAAATCTGTTTCAATCTGTCTGCATCAGTGATGCTATAATAGATGTAGGGCCCTACCAAATTCATGGTCCATTTTGGTCAATTTCACAGTCATAGGATTTTAAAAATCTTAAATTTTATGATTTCAGCAATTTAAATCTGAAATGTCAAGGTGTTGTAATTGTAGGGGTCATGACCCAAAAAGGAGTTGGGTGGCGGGGATGTTGCGGTACTGTACCCTTACTTCTGCGCTGCTGGGCAGCTGAAGAGCAGTGGCTACTGGCCAGGAGCCCAGCTCTGGAGGCAGAGCTCCTGCCAGCAGCAGCGCGGAAGTAAGGATGGCCTGGTATGGTATTGCCGCCCTTACTTCTAGGTACGACCTTCAGAACTGGGCACCCAGCCAACAGCTGCTGCTCTCCAGTCACCCAGCTCTGAAAGCAGTGCAGAAGTGTAAAGGTGGCAACCTTGCGACCCCCTGCAATTCCCTTTTGGGTCAGGACCCCCAATTTGAGAAATGGTGGTCTCCCATATGAAATCCCTATAGTATAAGATGTAAACACACAAAAGACCAGATTTCGGGGGGGTGGGTGGGGGGGGGAAGAGGTTGGGGAGGTCAGATGTCATGGTCTGCGTCATGTTTTTCATGGCCATGAATTTGGTAGGGCCCAAAGTATATTGAATTTATTCAAGAATTGATTTTCATATTTTCTGACAAATGAAGCAAGTTTTTTCAGATCTCTTAAAGATTTAACTTTGAAAATAAAGAACTATTTTCCTTTACATGCATCTGTGATTTGGACAACCCAGATGCATTTATCTGGTGGCTAATATGCTGGAATGGGTAGTACATATAAATGCATGTTAAGAATATTAATATTGAATGCAAGTGCACAATGAATAATGCCTGGATTTCCTAACATGCAGAAATATTCTAGAGCAATCTGATCATCCTATACCAAGATGTCAAGGATTCTTAATTAAAATAGCTAATGCGTGAACATGTTTAGAAATAGAAATTCAGCGACACTAATACTTAAAACTTTGAGTTGTGGTATTAATGATAGGAGCTGGAATGACCGCTCTGGCAATTGATAACTTCCCTTTATCCCAAAGGCAATGCTGCTGGTCCCAGGTTGTCTCTTCTCCTTCAATTCGGAGCTGTTCTGACTGCTCTGTCCTCGGTCTCTTTAAAGATACCAATAGGGAACTAGTTACAGCTAGCGGATTTTTTTTCTGAGGTGGACATCTGTCTGCTGGGAACTGAACAGAGATTAATTTCATTTAGGCAATCAAACCGCATTCTAGGCACAACCTTTTCATTCATACCCCTTTTGAGCTCTTTTTTTTTTTTTTTTTTTCTTTTCAGTCTGAATTCTTCTCTTTGGTCTGTTCTTCTGTCCTAATGATATTGATATTAGAACTCCAACTTTATAGTTTGTTAAAATTGGCTACTGAACTGAAGGCTACTTGGTGTTGTCTTTAGCCTTTAAAAGGGCACTGTGGTGATCGAAGGCATTCGATCAGTGAACATTACTTCAGTAGCAGGTGAATTATTTTAATCAACAATTAGTTTCATAAAACCTAGATGAACATGGTGTGATGGGAACAAGTCAGCAGAGTTCTTGTAAAGGAAAGTAGATTGGAAACAAGGTTAGAATTCTTGGAGGAGGGAGTCGAAGTTAAGCTAAAGGAGAACTAGCTCATTATAAATCAAAGGCTTTTTGAACATTCAAAAGAAGTCCCTCACAGCAGGCTCTTAAGGAAAGGATATAGTCCATAAGATGAGACAAAATGAAGGTGTAAGTGATTGATTTAGTTTATCAAAATGATAGGAGGCTAATAAATCAAAGGATATTTAGTATGATCAGTGTTATTTAAAGGGGTACTTTAGAATCACACCTGTTTGCATTTTTACCTACTCTTATCACAAGTAACAATATAACTGAAAGATAATGTAACGTTTCTCCTCTTTCTGTTCCCCTGTTGCCTCTTGGTAGTATTTTCTGTTTGTTGGCCCTTTTTACTAGGGTGACCAGACGTCCCAATATTTCGGTGTCTGTCCCCTCTTTGGTCGGGATGCATTTTGTCCAGATATCTGCCGGCAGCACTGTGGTTTGAATTGATATGCAAATTAGATACAATCAATTTAGGCTTAAATAGAGACTGGGAATGGCTGAGCCATTACACACATGGAATCTATTTCCCCATGTCAAGTATCCTCACAGCTTCTTGTCAAACTGTCTTAAATGGGCTATCTTGATTATCACTACGCAAGTTTTTTTTTCTCCTGACAACAGTTCATCTTAATTAATTAGCCTCTTAGAGTTGGTTGGGCAACTCCCACCTTTTCATGTTCTCTGTATGTGTGTGTATATATCTCCTCACTATATGTTCCATTCTATGCATCCGAAGAAGTGGGCTGTAGCCCATGAAAGCTTATGCTCAAATAAATTTGTTAGTCTCTAAGGTACCACAAGTTCTTCTGTTCTTTTTACTTAGGAAGAAACAATCAATTGCCCACATTCAAAATGAGAAATGATTACCTAGGAAGGAGTACTGCGGAAAGGGATCTGGGGGTTATACTGGGATCATGAGTAAATATGAGCCAACAGTGTAAAACAGTTGCTCCCTCCACCCCACTCCCTCAAAGCGCAAACATTCTGGGGTGTATTAGGAGGAGTGTTGTAAGCAAGACACGAGAAGGAAAGAGAAGACTTGGGGGGGTGGGGACGGATGTAAATGTTTTCAAGTACTGTACATAAAAGGTTGTTACAAGGAGGAGGGAGAAGAATTGTTCTCATTAACCTCTGAGGATAGCACAAGAAGCAATGGGCTTAAATTGTAGCAGGGGAGGTTTAGGTTCAACATTAAGGAAGAAATTTCTGTCAGGGTAGTTAAGCACTCTGATTGCCTAGGGAGGTTGTGGAATCTCCATCATTGGAGATTAAGAGTAGGTTAGACAAAGATCTATCAGGGATGGTCCTCTAGATAATACTTTAATTTTGCCTTGAGTGCAAGCGACTGGACTAGATGACTTCTCGAGGTCCTTTCTAGTCCTACACTTCTATGATTAACCAGATATAATGGTTAATGGCAACACAATGGACACTTCAGTGCCAGGGCTTTGGAGTGCGGAGCAGCTCCGGAGCAGTGAAGCTGCAGGTTTTTGCCTGGAGCTGGAGCGGAGCTGGAGCACAGCTCCAAAGCCCTCACTGTAAACATCTGCTTGGTGCGCAGCTGTTGTTAAAAAAGCAAGCTATCTTACACTGCTTTTTCTGCAAGGCTGTCAATGGAGGATGTTTGGTGTCAACATCCTCCTATCGGCAAGTTATTCCATAGGGTTTCTTGCACCTTCATTTGAATCTGGTATTGGACTGTCATCTCCATCTTGAAGGTCTACTGGTCTGATCAGTTACAGCTCATTTGTGTTAGCTCATGTTTTAGTTCTGGGCCTGTATGCTTTAGTCATCCTTAATGTGTAGGCCTGTACTGTTTCAATGACTGCCTATTGTCCTGTGCTCATGCCCACCATTTGTAAATGAGTGGGCTGGGATTGGGGTGCTACCCTGTCCCAAGATTCACCTAAGAGCAGGCAAGATTTAGGGAAAGAACTTCCTCAGTCCAGGGCCCTCAGCTTTTCCTGGAGGAGCCCCAGAAGAGACTTTTGCTGTTTGTCTTTTATATCATTCTGTAAATCTAGCTTTATTTCAGTAGCTTTATTTTTGATTTTTTGGGGGTAAGGTTGGGAAGCCTTGTTCTTTCCTATTTTTATGTATTCGGGAGATTACCGACAGCGAACAGTGGTTTGCCTGAATTCGTACATTAGAACCAAAGGATCTGAAGGGCCATGTGGCTGTCTATTTAGACTGGTTGATTTTTGTATCCATTTCATCATGCAATGCTTCGATATCTTTCAATCTTATAAATGTATTTTTAAATATTCCATGCTCTTGATATCTCTGTATGTTGGAAGTAACATTTTGACAGTATCAGCATCAGTCTGAACCAGTTATTTGGGTGTCTGTCACAATGCCTTTTAGGCCCAAGCTCAGTAATGTGTATGGCAATCAATCACATTATTCGTTGCATAACAAGGCTATCAGACCTTGGATTGCAGCTGCCTTGAGTCTCACATTCTTTGCATTTTCAGCAGTCCTTGGAAGTATGGCTACAGAATATTTTTGGATTTTGTTTTTTTTCTTTCATGACCTAAAACAAAGCCTGATGTATAAAATCAGCATTGTAGAATTTACTTTCCATCCATCTCCTGTGTTCATTAAGTCTTGCAAATAAATCATTGACAACTGTCAGGATTTTATTGTGAATCTTGTGGTGATAGAGCTTTAAGGAAAATACCAAGCTTCTGCAGTCATGTGAATGTGAGAATCTCAACTTTTTTTTAAATAAAAGTCTATTTCTAGCCCTCATCTTTGCAGAGGAGCATAAAAATATGACCCTACTGTACCCTCAAAGGTCAGAAACCAGAAGGCAAATGACCACAAAATGTAGTATTTTTGAAAATCTTTTTTTCTTTTTAAGCCAATGTCATGACTTTTTTTGGGGGGAGTGGGGAGACTCTGACTTATGATTTATGAATATACAGCGTAGGCAGTGTCCTAAATAGCTCCAAAACACATTTTCGGAAAAGTGTCTTCCCTCATCCTCCCAATCCTGACACTTTAAAATAAAATGGGATCCCCATTTGCCAACAGTGCATGTTGTGCTTACCTGGCTCATCATTTTGTACTGTCTGGTAGCCACCAGGTCATTTTCATCCTCTTGGACTTCCCTCCAGTTTGTTTCCTGCCTCCATGAGGGCCTGTTAAATGGTGAATAGCCATAGCAGAGGCGAAGCGATCTCCATTCATCTTAACATTTTCCCTGTTACTAGCTCTCCCCTCTTTCTCCCTCCTGTCACTGTTGGAGGAGTCTTTTAGAATTCTAACCCCTTCACTAAACATCAATCTGTTAGATGCAAAGGATCCATGTTAAAGAAATAGCTTTAGTCTTTTAAAGACTAATCTATGCAAAATGACACCTCACTTTAATAAAAAACCGCTTATGATACAAAACATAACGGACTGATAAGGTTGCATTCTTTTGGGAGACTCGTGTCTTCACGGTCTAGTACTGAGACTAGAAGGTTTTTTTGAAATGGCATGAAAACTAGTTCCATTTTGTTACCAGAAGTTTCTTCTTGTTATGTGCTCTTTATAAAACTAGAGAATTACTTGACTGAGTAAAGTTCGAGGTTCAAAAGCTTAGTCTAAAGTTCCCTAAATGAATCTGATAGATAGGAATAAATATTTGTCGAAGATGAATCCAAGCAGTAACACATACATTAGGATACTACCCTGTTGGAAGGGCTAGCAGGTAAACAGAATATGTTGATTGGTAGCACAAAAAATACAAGGGGGAAATTTTATTTGAGTTTATTTTGACCGCTAAAAATAGAAATATAACTTACTCATTTTTTTTTTTTTTAAAATCAGCTGTTTAAATTTCTCATTTCCTCTGGGGTCTCTGTTTCCACCATTCACGCCTCAAGGTTGTTCAGCTCTTTTTTTCCTAAATTTCCTTATAATATGTCTGATATCTCTTCTCTGATCAGAGTCTAGGAGGACTGTTTAGTCTGTGCTATATTTGCTGAGACTGTTTGTTTGCAAGGATAACAATTGTTGAGGCACTTTGTGATGTTGATACCTGTCCATTAGGAACTGACCTGAGATAATCGATTTACTTTCAGAGGTTACTTGCATAGCCAGCCTTTGGCCTCTCTGACCTGCAAAACAGTGATTGCTAGGGTAGTAAGAGACCAGCTTCTGTTTTTTGTTTCTATAGTCGGGGTGGATTGAGGAATTGAAATTAAACGTTACCCCACCATCATGCGCACACTGTAGATTAAATGAGTTTGTCTGGGGTGCATTCCAAACAGCCATCTCGCTGATCAGAACTGTTTATGCTTTGTAGGGAGAGCAAAGACAAAACTCTTGCAGGCCTGCCCAGAAAGCCTGAAGTCAGTTGTGGCCATGAAGCAGCTGCTTCTGGCCAGGTCATTTGATTGCCATTCTGGACTGGATTTGAACTATTATTCTAGAGTGAAAAAAGCTTTGTAGCCTATTTAACAATCCTCTAAACCATCTATCTAGTCTTTTTCTCTTCCCCTCACGCTTTTCTCCGCCTCAAACCCCCATGTTTTATCATTTAGGGAATCCTCATTACTACTCCATTAGTAAAAGCAGAAGGGAGAGGAGTTGCTCAACAATGTCAAACCTGCCATATCTGCTGGACACAACTCTGCATTGTCTTTGACAAGGAAAGATTCTTGCTGTAATTCACCTTGCCAGCTGGAAAGAGGAATTTTTAAAAGTGAGTTATTTTTAAGAGTGCTTGGGTTGTTTGAAACCTCTAAAACAGTTCAGTGGTCTCAGAGGAGATGATGCTTCTGTTTAAGGGGCAGGGAACACTTGTTCTTGAATTGCTACAGCATCTTACTTTTTCCATTTTGTGGAATTTCATTCCATGTGAAACCCAGAAATGTGGTTCAAATACCCATTATTTTGTTCTGATTTCAGTCTGGCTCCCCAGATGCGGAATTTGTCTTGTTGAATCTGTAAGCAATTATACAAGACTAATATAAATGCAGAATATTCTTTATTGCTCCTTTCATACAAGTTTTGAAAGCACTATTCAAACAATGAACACAACCTCCCAACAGGTTACTCTGCAAGGTAGATAAGTATTTATTAAACAGATATATGTAAACAGAGAGATGGTGAGACTTCCTGAACATTGGTACAGCATTACAGTAATAGTCAGTGTTAGGGCCAGAAATAGAACCCAACCTAGGAGTCCTGAGTCCCAAAGCTGCCCACTGTTCTAGCTAATGGAGGACTTTGTCTAGAAGTGACCTAAAATGGTAGCCTCTTTTCTGATAGCTTTTATTTTCTCTGTTGAAAATATGTAATCCTTTGTTCTTGCAATCTTTCTGTAATCACTTGCTTATAAATAAGGGGCATTCAGAGTCCTTATAATCTTGGGAAGGTTGATAGCTAGCCTGGCATTATAGCTGGTGTATGCATGCAAGTAACTAGTTAAAAAAAACAAAACAAAAAAACACCATACTTATTGCTCATATTACTTAGTTGCTCAGCAGTATGTCTTTGCATAGATGCTTCATCAGTCTCTCTAGGTGATAAAAATAGTTTAACTAGTTGCCAGTGAGAGAGAACTTTGAAGAATCTCTCCCAGTATGCAATTAGAATTGTGGTTCTGAGTCCATAACATGTTGCAGTTTGTAGAAGCTTTGGAAGGCAAAGTGAGCATGTGATGTCAAAATTCTATGACCTCTTTTTGAAAGACAGGTTAGAATGCAACCCATTAGTCCTGGATTGCTGGATAAAAGCAATGGCAACACCTTGATGTCCACTTTCATATATAAAAGTCACTGTATAGAATGCTCCATCTTGTTTGGAATCGGCAACTGTTTAGAGCAAAATGGAACATTGTACACAGGTATCTATAGTCTCTCTATAGCTGGGAGGAGGTTCTGCAGGGTGTTCCATACTAAAGATAAAGGTGTATGTCGATTTTCTCTCAAAACTGAGAAACTAACTCATTTGGCTCCTAAACTAACAAGTAAGCTGCCTCCTGAAGTGTATGCCAGCATCGTGTCTGCTGGTCAAGAACAATGCTGCTTCATTAATCTTGGCTGGTTTCCCTTTTTCCAGTACCAGAGTGTTGTATTGAGAGAGCTTAGCCTCCTCCTTCATTGGTCCAAAGCTGTGTATTTTTTTGAACTTGTAGCTCAGCTCCGTAATTGTTGCAATGCTTCGCTTTGTTTCCAGAATATTGGTGTTCTCCAGCAAGTGAGACATCCTTTGTTCTAAGCCTACTTCCATCCTTTGAGCCTCTGTTGTATTGGTAAGTGTTGTCCACCAGAAACTGACTTTTCAGAGAAACAGATCTATTGCAGAAAGATTTTAAAATAGAAATGGTTAGCCTTCATAAAACAAAACCAAAAGCTGACTACAGTCTTAACTATTCTCAGCCGTGAGTGCCTTCTTTGCCACATACCTGTTCCCTGATTTGTGTAAAAAAGTTTTAATGGGCTTCTTTATTTATATAATGGCTGGAAGGCTGAAGCTAGGATCTTTGATTTTGATAAGCAAGTCTCTGCATTAAAAAGGATAAATACCACAATTGCATAAATATTCTCTTTTTGGAGAGGCAGTCAGCTGAGGCTGATGGACTTTGTTGCAGCCACAAGCCATGGCAGGAGTGGGAAGAGGAAAAACCAAAACGCCTATTTACGTTGGATATTGCTGTTGGCTCATGAGACCTCTTCAGTGGTGCTTGTCAGCCAAATGAATGAATTGGGTTGAAATTGGTAATGGAAAGCTCTCGTGTAATATTTTGGCCAGGGCTTTGTGTATGGGAGATCCTGGCGGAAAGGTGTAAATAGCAGTGCAGTAGTGTCTTTCTTTGTGGGGAGCCCTTCATTCAGGGGGTCTTGGAAATTAAAATCTGTGATAAAGTTGAAAGACAAAGCTTGGGTATATTGCTATCCTTCATAGTACTTGGGTATCCATTTTATAGCATGCTCTTTCTGTAATTGGGGGCTGCCAGCGCTGACTGTTCCTTGTCACCTTTCAGCAACCAGGAATTTTGCAAACGCCTCTAAAGAAGACTTGGATTGATTATATCCTTCGCCTCACCCAGCCAAGTTCTTGCTTTTCACACTTCATCCCACTTTACTTCTCCCCCTCCTAAAGAAGGTGAAGCAGCTTTAGACTAAAAAATCAACTCCGATTTAGGGAGGTGGTATGACCTAGTCTTTTTTTCTGCGCTCCCTTCTGCCCCAAAGTATGCAGGTCACTCCTGACTCTCCTCATCTGACTACTTGTCGAGGTGCTCTGAAGCAGGATGTTTGTATGACAAGCAATGGTACACCCTGCCCTACAAGGATTTGAAGGCCCTACCTCTTTCACTGCAAACCTTCATGATTACAAAATTATCAGAAACCATAATTTTGTTGTGTTTAAAAAAAATAAGCAAGAAAATAAAACAATACTAGCTCTTTCCTTCATCTTCACTCTGTCTAAATTCCTTATTTTGTTAGGGTATAGTCACAATATTTTTGCCTATTCATCCAGTGCTTGTCACTCAGTTTTTAAGCTGTTGTTTCCATGTATAGGTCCCTTCCTTTCTGACACTGATGGAGCTGCCTGTTTGCTGCAGAATAGCACACTTGAATGTGCCTACAGAGGATCTTTTGAACAGGAGGCATTTCCTTGAGAACATTTTATTTTAAATAAAATCGTTCTTTTGTAAAAATATTTTGTCTGATCAAGAGTTCACTTCTTTCCCTTCCTTGGGTCTTGAGGCCCTTTTGGAATCCGATTACATAAGAACAGCAGTGTCAGGTTTTTAAATAGCAACTAGCTTGTGCCACTCCTGGTACTGTGTTCAGTACTCTGACATGGTCCTCCATCAGAGAGTGGAACTTATTAAAAGCGGACATGTCTTTCAGAATATCTGGTGTTCTGTAGAGTTTGACTGCCACCAGTGCGGCAGTTTGTGCTGGGTCAGGACGACGGCTTTCGAAGCATTTCTTACCTATTCCCTGACGCTTACTTGAAACTCCTCTCAAGCCTCTGGACTACTTGTTTTATTCTTTGCAGAAGAGGATGTTAATACATACAGTGCCAGACATAAAGTTGCTTGAATAGAGGAACTGATGCACATGGTTTGAACTTGTAGTTTAGGAAGCAGTGGTAGCCGTGTTATGACTCCTCCTCCTTTTTTTTTTTTTTTTTAAGTTTAGGAAGAGACTCTCATGAATTAGGAAGCACTTGTGACTAGTCTTGAGGTTATATCTACTTCCTGTTTGTTCTCTTCTTCCCCCCGCCCTCCCCACTCTCATTGAGCCACACATCACAATGCATAAAGCTTTCAAGCTTTGTCACGCCCTCAGCAAGGACTCCTCTTCCCCCGCAGTGAAGTTGGTGTTAATAGTAACAGTATCTCAGCAACTTCTGCTTCTATGGTTTATGCTCTGTGTGGTGGGCCCATACAACTTACTGCTTATTTTTGTCATAGGAGTAAAACGCTTTAAATATTCTGCTTTTCTCATTAAGTTGAAGGATCAGTTTATCTGTCTATTTTTGTCAGTAGGACAGATGCTGCACTATTAACGTGAATATCTCTCCTCCTGGGCCAAATGTGAGCCTGGGGTTTGTGGGTGTTAGAATTTGAGATTGGAAATTGCCATAAGGACATGCACGTATCGCTGTTTTCCAGTGCTAAATCTAACCCTGCTGAAAGGCTTAAATAAATTAAACCAATGGTCATTACACACAAGCAGTTTCTTGTCTTTTTGACTGACGGCGGTCTAATGTAATTCTCTGCCCCTTCTTGAGATAAGAGGGTGTGGTCTTTTAAATGCATGTGCTTCACCCTTAGTTCACATGGCTTTCCAGCAGGGGTGAACTAAATCAGAAAAACTTCAGATGCTATTGGAAGGCAGATACTCATTCTCAAAGAATCTGTGATCCATTGAGTGAAACGCTTGTAACCTGAAGAGTTATTTTAAAACAAACAAACCATCATTATGCAGTGTTTGTGACTGTCGTAGTTTTATTAGGCCTAGCCTAAGTGTAAGAAGAAAAACCTGTCTCTAGTGTTTCTACAGAGACTTTTTTTTAAATACTTTCAAGTACTGTGGGATATAGGGTTTTCACTTCTTTCACTCTTTCCCAGGCCCTAATTTCTCCTATCCTTGTGCTTCCTGGAAATTTTATTTAAAATCAGAATTTGCCTATCTCTGACCCTTGTAATGTCCTTTGAAATAATTATTGCTCGCTTACATTTCATACCGTGGTCCAGCAGTTAGTCCATGAAATGAGCCAGGAGAGTGAAAGGGTAGCTGAGAACAGACCTATGAAAAGACATTTTAAGATGGTGGAACAATAGGCTGGTCACATGACAAAAAATGGAAAATGGATTTCATGCACATTGGAATGGAGATCACTGGATGGTGAAGATATTGACTAACCATTCACATCCCTCTCCATAAGAAAAGTTAAATTGTTACCATGACCGTGGAAAGGAGGATCTGAGGCCTCTGATTAAAGGGGTTGGAAGAGATACTTCATACTCCACTTCACTTACCAGCAGCATTGGGACTATGCACCATTTCATTTAAACTTTTTTCCCAAGTCACATGAAGGCTCCCATTAAATCTGGACAGAGGAGAGGTTAAGAAGGATGATGAATTTTCAGAGGCAGAAGCCAAGGAATTGCTGTCTATCAGGGACCTTATGCATTTGTAGATTTGTCACCTTCTGTGATGTGGAACACTTACCCTCTGTTTAAAGAAATTTATCTTTCTTGAAGGGATAACGGACTTTCAGAGGAAGAACAAAATTCATTTAAATTTAGTCAATGGAATTGTCACATTGGAAGTAAAGCCTGAATGTTGCAAGAGTATGGTGAAAGCAATGCTGGATTGATCCTTGTTGAGGAAATGTCCGTGTGCTTTACTCAGTCTCAGGGAACATAGAATTGTTAAATGTCTGTCTGGTTTTGGGTGGGGAACTATTGTTAGTATAACTTCAGCAGGCCAGATAATATTAGCTAAGCTTGGTCCTGTTTGTGTTCAGCATCCACTCAAATTCCAGTCCCATGCCGACCAATAATACTAAACAGTGCCATGGCTATATGGCGCAGATCTCCATTATAGGTGCAGAACCACCAAATAAATGTCATTTGCTCTGGGAGTGGAGAGAAACTTTGGAGAGGGAATTAAAGGTGAAAAGTTAGTGTAGTGTAACCTATTGTGATTTAACTTTTGGTTGGTTGCTTTTCTTAAAACCTAAAGAGGGTAGGGGGGAGTAGCAGGAAGTAATTTTGATTAAAACAAACCCACCAGGCTACTTAATCTGTCTTTCAAATTATTGTTATGCTTGAGTCTGCTTCCAGCAGAAGATACTGATCTGTTTTGATTGGTTTGTTTAGAAACTTCAGAAGCAAGGGGATGTATATAATGGTGAATGGAAAATTACCCCATGTAAAGTTTCTGGCCTTCCTACATGTAATCTTGTGGGTTGATTTGACAGATCTTGCTGTATCCAAATGTTTCTACTCATTCATCTTGAATTTATTATAAAAATAGGGAGTAGTTTTTATAGTTGAAAATATCCCCACAATCACCTCTTCAAAACAGAGAATACTTGCAGTTAAATGATTCTGAAGTTACATAAACCAGAAAATTTAGAGAAGAGAGTGATACTGCCCATTGTGTAGTAATGGTCAAGAAAAAGGTGGTGGTGATGATAACATGCTTAGGGAGACTAAGGAATGAAATGATTGAAAAGACAATCAGTGGTGTGGTGTGTTCAGTTCTGGTCCCCCATCTCAAATAAGATATAGGAGGAATAGAGGGGGCCCATCTTAGATATTAGTGAAGGCAGGGGGCTGGACTCGATGACCTTTCAAGGTCCCTTCCAGTTCTAGGAGATGGGATATCTCCATTAATTTCATTTCATCCATATAAGTGGGTAATACTTTTTCACACAATTCCCATTAGTTTTCGGAACTCTCTGCCACAAGAAATTTGAGGCTAAGAATTTAGTAGGATTAAAAAAAAGATTTGCTTTTATCAATTTGAAATGGCTGCATTTAAATTTCATTGGCTGTCCCCTTGCTCTTGTATTATGAGAGAGGCTGAACAAGATATCTGTCTTCCTTTTCTTTGCTATCTGTTGTTTTGCATGCCTTTATCACATCCCCTTCTTTGTCTCTGAAGCTGAAAAGTGCCAATCTTTTCTCTCCTTGTGTAAAAAATGTTCAGTGCTTCTAATTTTGGAAAAGAGAACCCCTTTGTGGCATAAACCAGCCTCTAACTAGTGGGGGCTGGGGTAATTGGGAAAAGGTTTTTGCCTTGCGGGGCTAGCTCTCATAATTGTCTGTTACAGAATTAAAAAAAAAAAATAATAATAATAATAATAATGGAGATATCCCATCTCCTAGAACTGGAAGGGACCTTGAAAGGTCATCAAGTCCAGCCCCCTGCCTTCACTAGCAGGACCAAGTACTGATTTTGCCCCAGATTCCCAAGTGGCCCCCTCAAGGATTGAACTCACAACCCTGGGTTTAGCAGGCCAATGCTCAAACCACTGAGCTATCCCTCCCCCCTCCTTCTGGCTTCTCTTTTTGAGATGGGATACTGGGCTACTTGAATACGTGGTCCGATGCAGTATGATGCTTCCTGGGTTCTTACTTTGTCCATCCAACCCTGTTGTGTCTGGGTACTGCAGGACAAAGTGCATTTGATCATCTCATTATTTGTAGACCTCTGCAATTCTAGCCATGTTGAGGGGGTGTGCTTAGTTTTATTCTCTACTCTCCAGACCATCAATCTTTAGCCTTGCTGCCAGTACTCCATAATATATGCCCGTGTATAAGCTTTAATAGGAGCTGGAGAGCCCCCAGCAATTGAGCTTTGGAGCTCCTGTCCTCCAGGAACTCTCGTTTTTCCTACTAGATACTGTCTTCCTCCAAAGACTTCTTTAGTAGTGGAATGTAATCTGATTGTAGTGCACAGCAAAACGAAGCAAACTGTTCCATAGAATTTAGAGTCAGACAATATGTCCATTCTGTTGTATAGACAATTGTTTCTAGGGCTGGATTTGTTCTGGATTTAACAAATTCTGCAAATCTGAAGACCCGTTTTGATTTCGTGAAAGTGTTCAAAATTTGATTATCCATCAGTCAAGAACAATTTGGCCAGTTCTTCAGAATTTAATAATATATTTTAAGAGAATAACTAACTGCATTTTTCTCAGTCGTGCTCTAGAAGCCTTTTGCGCTGAAAAAGCCATACTGCAGCTGATTTTGTTTTCCATGTTTTTTTCAAAAGTTTGAAGTATCCACTTCCCCCCAGAAGGTTCAGTTTTTGGTCTCCAGTATCCTGCCATTTAGCACTTTTTCCATTGTAGTCATTTTGGTTTTGGGATTGCTTTTCAGATTCATCTATCTGAACTTGTATATTGAGTGTGCACAAACCTGGTACTTAGCCAAGTGATGACTGTCTTCATGTCAGTACACAGATTCAGAATGACCTGCATTGGAAAGGATCCAGTCATTTTTAATTTGTGCCACAGTGTGTAATTTTAATGCATCTACAACAGAGCTAAGCTTAGCTCCATAGACCTGATGATGATGCTTAGCACATGTCGAGCTTTCATCTTGAAACAATTCTGCAAACATTAACTAACTTAGTAGCGTTAAGCTTTAAACTTTAATTTGATTAAAGTTTACTTAAGTTTGGAAGCAAGCTACTAACTGTACATACGAGCATAGACTCTAGTTGCATCTTTGGATGTATTGGCTAGCAACAGCATGCCTCAGAAGGAGGGACCAGTAGAAGGCACTAAAAAATATCTAGTGGTGGTTTTGGTTTTTTTGTAGTTGCTGTAGGCAGTGTGGGAAACTTCAGTCTCTCAATCTTGAATTTATGTACTAATTTTAGGAAAAACAATAGCTAGGTAAAATTTCTGTATCCTTCACCTCAAGCTTCAACTGAGTCAACAATATGGAAATGTAAAAGATTCTTACCAGTTAGAAATTAACATGCTAACTAATGTGGTCTTTCTAGTAAAGTAGATGGGAGAGCTATGGGATTTCTTTCCTTTGCCTTCAAGTACCATGATGGTTATTTTTTCTGGCATATTTGTCTTCTAATCTTTGTGTATTTTGGGGATGGTGTGGGAGAGGGCTGAGACTTTTTGATGGTTGTCCTATTTTGTGCTGGATTATTTTTTCACTAGACCTTAATCCAGCCTTTTTGGGATTTTGGGGATTGAAACAGTGAAAAAACTAGAAGTATATATCCATTTGTTTTTCAGCTTTTCTGCCTCCTGTGTCAGAACCTGCCTCCTATATGGCAGTATGTGAACAAATGGATAGTATTGGGGGTATCTGGAGTGGCTGATATCTCTGTGGAAGGGATGGTGATTTGTCCTTGAGTATTAAGTATTTGAGAAGTGAATGTGTGTAACTCAGTTATGTGCTTTTTCAGTTTTCTCCTGTTCTCTTCCTTTTTCCTTCCTTCCATTCCTTCTTCCTTCTTTTAGTGGGCTGTTGTCATATCCCTTATTCCTCCACTGAGCAGGACAGGCAATCCTCTGTGTGTGTGTGTGTGGGGGGGGGGGGGGGTGTTTTTTGGTCAATTTCAGGAGGCTACCTCTGTATAAACCTTCTTTGTATGGAATCGAAATAGGAGTGCTGCAGGCTTGAACCACAGGGCTGTTTTAATTGTGGTGTAGATGTTCAGGCTTAGGCTGGAGCTTGAGCTTTGGGATCCTGCAATTTGGGGAGGGTCCCAGTGCCTGGGCTCCAGCCTGAAGGTCTACATTGCAATTAAACAGCCTTATAGCCTAGGCCAGCTGACACAGCCAGCTGCAGATGTTAACACAAGTGAGTGAGTTTCCCTAGCATCAACACAATTTCACCTTTACTCTATCTCTGGGGAAGAAGTGTGATCTACTTACTGTGAGGATGAAAATCTGGATTCCTAATATTTGTTGAGCGCTGAGCCACTGTGACTATGTGCAGGTCATTTAACCTCTCTGGGCCTACATTTAGCCATTTGGAAAAGGAGTACAGTATCGTCTTCATATAGGGATTGGGGTTTGTTTGGTTTTTACATCCTTTTTCTTAGATCTTCTGTTACATCTTTCAACAGGCTTAATTTCTGAAATACAAAGCACTGACTCATTCCATCACCCCTCGTTGGGGGGAACCCTGTCTGAACCTAACTGGGAAACTTGTACTAACCAAGCTACTTTACTTGATTCTGTATTCACCCTACTGCCACCCATCTCCTGTTGAATTTTCTTAATAGGTGTACAGGGGGCATAGAAGTTTTTTGTGGGGTCTCCACACTGGGACAAAAGACCCACAAGATGTGAAAGTGAATGTTTCACTTGGGGAAGAGGTTCCTCTCCTACTCATACTCTTGAGGAAAAAAATTGAGCATATCCTTAGCTGTATGAGAATGAACATTGCTGCCTTCCTGCTAGATCACCTCTCCATTGTTGCATTTGCACTTCCAATATCTATAAGATATTTGAGTTAATGGGTTTCACCCATGGATTGGGAGCTTTTTACTGCTGTATTGGTGTGGATCATCTGGCTTGTAGTGAGACTTTTAAAAAAGACTTGGTGCTGATGAAGTGTTGGCTTGAGTGCTCTGAAGATATTTTTTCTTTATCAGCCAAAGAGATTCAGCACTGGTAGCAACTCTTGCTGCAAGTTTCCCCACTCTGCCCTCTTGCCTGACAATTTCTGTGAAACCCTTACCGGCAAAGACCACTTCTAGAGGGGTGAAAGGCATTCGTTCTTTGGCTCTTCTGTGCAGACTGCCAAGCAGTCTCATGAGTGCTATTTTCGTTGTTCTCTCTTGTGCTGTGTGCTTGTCCTCTAGCAAAGTAAGGCTGCAGATATGCTCAAGTCTGACCTTATCTTGACTAAAATCTAACTCTGCCAGTACACATTGACTGGCAAGGTTAGGGATATCCGTGTTCTAGCATGGGGGGCTGTAATGTGGACAAGACAATATATCCAAGAAGCTCAGGTATGTTTAAAGATGCTCTGAGACCATGCTCATCAGCATGCTACAAATATCCAGAACCAGCGGCTGCTAAACTTTACTGGTTGGGGTACCTCCACCTTTATTTAAAAAAAAAAAAAATTATGAAGTACCCAATTTGGCAACTTCTTATCTAGGCAGATAGTTGGAACACACACACCCCGAGCTGTGCCAGACAATCATGCACTGGTACTGTTAGACTTTGTAATACCATCTCCAGTTGAGAACAAATTTGTTTCAAACTGGGTGCCAAACAGGTGTTAAGTGACAACTCTGGTTGCTACTGATCTGGACTGGATTCGGTCAGAAAGTTGGAGATGAAAAATCTTGTTTCACTGTAAGACTGAGCCATCCACCTCCAACTTTTTTTTTTTTTTTTAAGTTCAACTTTTTTTTCTTCAGTACCTAGCTAGACGGTAGCTTAAGACCAGATCTAGAGCAGGGTAGTCAATTATTTTGTCAAAATTTCTTGGTCAAGTTATAGTTAAGGTCCAAACTCCAGAGAAGAAGAAAATAAAAAGATAAGTAAACAAAAAGATTTCTGGGTCTGTTCAAATGCATCTGGCGATTTGGCTCGCAGTCTGCCTGTTGACTATCCCTGATCTAGAGAATAGAGCTTAACAAATGCACTTACCGGGGCAAGTAGGAAACTTAGTAATGGAGGGGCTTACCCCTATTACCCGTCTAGTTCTGCAGAGTGCAAGTTTTCTTAAAACAAAACAAACTTCTAACATTTGAGATGACCTCCATCTGACTTGACTTTAGAACTGCCTTCCTGGGTTACTAGCCTGCCTGAAAGAGGAATTTGACTCACTTCCACTTGTCTTAATATTTTTAGCTTGTGTTTATCTTTTAATTCTGAAAATTATTATAGCTTTGAGAAGTCCAGCTAATGTTAATCTTCCCTCCCACAACCCCAATTGTCCCTTAGACTCTGCTCACTGAAAGTAGAGGTAGTGAGGAGGATACATCTTGTGGCTAATATCGATTGGATTTGTTGTGAGTTGATTCCATAGCTGCTTGATAGGGAGAATTTTAGGGATGCAAAATGTAACTCCCTAGATCAGAATTTGGCCAGGACACCTAGTCTTGTACCCCTTAAATAAAAGGTAGACCATTATTTTTTTTTCAGGGGAGCGTAGAGCCCAAGTTCTCAACCTTTCTCCATTTGTGACCTTCAAACTGGAAGGTTGGGAGGAATAGTGGACAGAGGAGAAAGGGTGCCTGCAGGGAGCTAACTTTCTGTTTTGAGTAGAGCACACATTGTGTGTATGTATGGAGTTCAGAGACAGAGGTGCATATGTGGTTGGTTGGTTTGCTTTCTGGACTGGAAAGTGCTAAAATGTAAATCCACCCTGTATTTAAAAAAATTGATATGGGAATAGAAATGGCGGGGGGCAGGTAGAGAAAGGAATAGTGGTTAGGGGAGCTCTGGAAAGGGGGACAAGAGTTTGGGGACTCTAAAGTATGAGTTGGAAAAGTAATTAAAGGGCATATAGAAGGTGGGAGAGGAAGATACAATTACTAGGAGCAAAAGGAAATAAAGGGGAACCTCATGGGAACATGGATAGAGAGGCCCTACTAAAGAATGCAGTGGAAATAAAAAAGGAAGGGGGGGGGGAATATGAGAACAGGAGAAAATTGATGCAGACAGAGCAGGGTGCACTACAAAGTAAAGAAAATAGAGCACAAGGGCAACATGGAGAGACACCATCACGTGGAGAGAACTGGCAATAAGACAGGAATAAGAAATTGTTGGACAGAAGAGATAACTGTAGGGCTGACAAACTTTATTTATTCTGGGTTTTAGATTAATAGATTATAAAGCCAGAAGGGACCAGTGTGATGATCTGGTCAGACCTCCTGCATAAAGCAGGTCATAGAACTTTCCCGAATTAATTCCTGTTTGAACTAGTGTGTGTGTCTTGTAGAAAAAATATAGTTTTGATTTAAAAAAACTGCCAGTGATGGAGGAATACACTACAATCTCCTGGGTTCCAATGGTTTAAAAAAAAAAATGAAACCGTGAAGGTAAGCACCTTTATTTCTATTCTGAATTTGTCTGGTTTTCAGCTTCCAGGCATTGGATCTTGTTTGTCCCTCTACCAAATTTCAGTTCCCAATGTAGGTACTTGGTGACTTATCAAGTCCCCCCTTAACCTTCCCTTTGATCAGTTAAATATTTGGTCTTGTGAGAACCTCGTATACGCCATGTTTTCAAATTTTTTATTTATTCTTGTGCCTCTTCTCTGAACCCTCCCCAGCTTTTCAACCTCCTTTTTGAATTGTGAACACCATAACTGGACACCATATTCCAGCAGTGCCAAATAGAGGTAACAGAACCTCTCTACTCCTATTCGAGATTGCTGTTTATGTATTCACTGATTGCATTAGTCTTTTTGGTCACCATTCCACAGTGGGAGCTCATGTGGAACTGATTATCCACCATGACCCCCGAGTCACTCTCTTCAGAGTCGCTGTTTCCCGAGGTAGTGTCCCCCCACATCCTATAAATATGGCATATGTTCTTTGTTCCTAGATGACTGGCTTCACATTTGGCTATATTAAAGTGCATATTGTTTGCATACATCCAGTTTGCCGAACAACCCAGCTTGTTCTGTCCCTGACAAAGACGCTTCACTATCTAACACTTCCCTGATCTTTGTGTTATGAGTAATTATTTTGTTTTCTTCCAGGTGACTGATTAAAAATGTTAAATAGCATGGGGCAAAGAGCCGATCCCTGTGGGACCCCATTAGAAACAAATCTACTCAGTGTTTTCCCACTTACCGTTACTTTGAGACCAATCAGTTGGTAATTTTAAAATCTATTTAATGTATGCTATGTTGAGTTTGTATTGTCCTAGTTTCAGAGTCAAAATGTTGTGTAGTACCAAATCAAATGCCTTATAGAAGTCCAGTGTATATTACAGTAATGCTATTTCCTTTATCAGCCAAGTGATCATGTCTTAAATTAGGCATATCATAATTCCCAAGCTATTATGTTATCTTGAACTAAAATAAAGAATTGTGAAATCAAGTAAGAGCAGGGGAGAGTGGCTTTTGGTGGAAATGCTAGCAGGAAAATAAGTAAATTTGAAGGAGAGGAGTGGAAGTTGTATGGCATAATGATGGGGAGGCTCTTCCAGACATAGGGCGCATTATGGAAAAGTGCAGAGACTAAAGTAGGGCCGTCAGGCCCCCTGACCTACTTGATCTGTTCACGTGGCCTGGATGTTCTATTCAGATTCTTCAGAACCTATTTTCACTTTATTAAAAACAAATCTAGTTCTCATGGTGACAAAAAGAATCACCTCAATATGAGTAAGTCTAAATGGATGTACTGTTGCCTTCTTCAGGCTGCATGCAGGCAGTGTGAAACAATGACCAGAGAGGTCTGAACTCCGCAGCCCCTACTGGAAATGTTTGGTGCTAAAGCCTAATGATGATACTACGGTCAATGTAACTATTTTGTGGGTATCGATTACTTTAGAGGATGCAATAGGAAAAGAGATGGGAGCAAAGCAAACAGTGGTAGGGGAATGGGAATTAGCCATTTCTACAAAGAAGGAAATGAAGGTGTTCTAAAGAAAGAATCAAAGGGCAGAAATAAGTGATCCAAAAGATGGCTGTACTTTTATATCTGCGTGCCAGCTATATGGGCCAATATGGTACAGGGGGGAAAAATAGTTTGCTTTACATACAGTCCATCTCCTACTCTTGATCTTTGTGCAAACTTCCCATAGTCATCAGTGGGAGTTCCACCTTGGGTTGAGGGTAGTATGTCCTATATTTATATCCGGCAGACTGTAATTAAATGTGCAGTTTCTCCCTCCCATAGAGTTCTTTCAACACTTCTGAACTGAAGATTCTTCGAAGTGCTGAGCTGTGGGCATATTTTAATTCAAAATAAATTGACACATGAGGCTAGGAAGGGAAGGTGAAGATCCATTTGATCAGAGCATGGGGAGTCTCCCTAATGATGATAAAGCTGAGTGAGGGATTACACTTTAGAATTCTTTGGACGTTTCTTCCTTGTCTTCCTAGACAATGTTGTCCTTTTCCTCTTGCCTCTCCTTTTTTTAATGCCATCTGTTTTTCATTTGCTTTCACATTTCACTGACCTATTTATTAAATCAGTTTGCACAACCCCTTTTTATATAATCATTGCAGAAAAGTGTCTGAACTCTGAACAGACTCACTTCCTCTTTTCCTTTCTTTCTGCTTCAGAGCCATCAGCGGCAGAGCCAGAAACATTTGGGGCTTTCATGCTCTTTCTGACATTGTAAATTCAAAAAGTGTCACTTTAAACCTTGGGCTTTGCTGTGCATATGAGTCAGCATTTTCTAGGAGGGGGTGGAGAAGGAGATGTGATGGCAGTCTGTCTGGAGGTTGGGCTATGTTCCTGTTTTGGGGGGAGGGATTATTTGTAGTAGCAGTGCTTGTGGGCCTTTGCTTTCACAGAGAGGCATTTTTCTTTTTGAAGCTTTGGACAGTGATTTCATTGTCCCAGAAATGTGTGGTGTGAGGGGGAGTTCAGGTTCAGAGTCCACACCTGTTAGCCAGGCAGAGGAAGCCAATTACCTCAGTCTTTCATCAGGTCAACTGGCTCTGTCTTCACATTTGGATTCAGAATTTTAGCCAGCTGCAGCAGCTCTCTAAAGTGAGTTTAGGAGAAAGGGAGTAAAATATGGGAGTTGTAGGTTCCCTCTCTTGTGCCACAGTGGCGGAGTCATGTCTTACACTGCACTTCTTCCCCCATTCTCTGCTGCTTTCATATTTCTTGTTCTTGTCTCCAATACACATCCCTGAAAAGTAGTTAGCTTCCAACACTAGTCATAGAAAGTGTCTTCCAAGGTACTGTACTAAAGCATGGACTTAGATATGAAATCTGGTGTATGTTGGGAAGATTTATGCTGGGTCCTTACCTTCAGTATGATCTCTGTTCTCCTTTATGATCAGTTGTAAAATTTATCAGAGAGGAGGGGGGTAGTTTGCAAACCGTAGTAAGGTTTCACTAGGTCTCAGAATTGAAACTTCATTTAAGAAACGCTGATTTTACTACTTAACGCGTGGTTCCTAAGCTCTTCAGGTGAGCCGCAATAAGCATTTCTGCAATTTTTCTTCAGTGGCTCCTTCCTGCCCCAGCTCCCACAACAGGAGGGGTTAGGGAGGAAGGTTTTCAAAATCCTTTGGATCTGTATCAGAATTGTCTAGGCTAGCACAAACAAAGAGATCTGCATCATATTGGCCCATACAGCTGGCACTCAGAAGTAAAAGTATAGCCACCTTTTTTGGATCACTTGTTTCTGCCCTTTGGTTAATTCTTTGTCTTCCTTAAAACCACCTTCTCTTCTTTCTGCATTTCCTTCTTTGTAGAAATGCCTAATCCCCATCCCCTGCCTTTGCTTTGCCTTTCCCTATTGCATCCTCTAAAGTGATCAACAACAACAAAGTCCTTAACCACTGGATCAGTTTTCCCCTTTTCTGATCTGCTTCCTGGGGGTTCATGCTGCTAAAGCAATTTCTTCCCCATCAAAGATCCCTAGTCAAACACTGATGGTCCTGCAAACACTCATTCTCTTTCTTCCTGTGTATGTGTGTGTGTGTGTGTGTGTGTGGGGGGGGGGAGATGGCGGGGGCGGCAAAGCAGTGGTCCCTCCCTGAGGGCCACTAGGAGGGGTTGGACCCTGCCCCCATTTGGAGAAACAAATGCTGGAGGAGGAGGCAGCTAGCGAGTTCCCTACCTTCCTGGGGATGTGGGGTTGAGCTCCAGCTCTGGAGTGGTGGGCAGCAGGCTCTGGCCATGTGGCTCCAACCCCCAGCTGCAGGGCTCACCCCCCCCCCCATTGCCCCTGGCCCCCGCTGCCTCTGCTGGCCTGTCATGCATTGTTAAATTTTTCAGTTCTGCTTAGTCATTTTTCCTTTCCCTCACCCCTTTCTACCTGCTTCACCACTATTACACCATGCTTACATTGTATTAAGAATAGGTGAGAATTCAGTCCTGTTTCAACCTTCTGACCTTGCAGCGGGGAACAGGGCTTTAGTTCAAGTTGGATTTGAGTTTTGGGCTATTTTTGAGTGAGTGAGACAGACACAGACTCTCTCTCCTGTCACACTGGATATTTAATACAGCTTCCCATAATTAAAGTGTTGTTTCAACACAGCTGGTTCTGAAAGGGTTGCAGGCTTTAGGAAGCTTATCTGAGTTCCTGTACCTGGGCTGTCTCCGTAAGGAGATCTAGGGAATTTTGTAGTTTCCTTTTTATGACTGCTGGTTGTCCAGTGTTTGAAGCACAAGCAGGCAAGGTTGCTGTCTGAAATTAGAGATGTTGTTTGTGTTTGGAGGGAGGGAGGGTTTGTGGGGTTTTTTTGGCGGGGGGGGGGGGGGGGAGGGGCAGTGGGAATGGGAGATTAAATTGTTGGGTCCAGGCCATTGTAGCTCAGGTCATAAATTTTCCGTAGCAGATCAGACATGCTGACAGATATATATGCAAGCTTACTGAGGGGGAGGGCTAACTATAGATTTTTTTTTTTTTTCTTCTGACGTGGAAGGAAGAAAAGGATCACAAGGGGACAATGAAGAGCACTGAACAAAGTGTCCTCCCCCTCATCTTGCAGACTAAGGAGGGCTGGAGTGTCTCTAGAAGAACCTGGGCGGGGGGGAGATTATAAAGCAACTGGGACCATATAGCCAATCCGAATGCAAGAATGCCTGAACATTCCTAACCCTTTAAATTTTGAAGAGAGGACTCCTCTTGTAATAAGCTCAAATAATAGCTTTTGCCTACCAGTTACTATTAGCTGTGGATTGTGTCATTTTGCTAGATGAGAAAAGAGTGGTGGGGAGTAACAAGATTAAATCAAATGAATTTTCTCGACCTTATTTCAGTTCCTGTTAATATTTTATGCTTCATAAGAAGTGTCGTTACCTGCAAGCTTTGACCTTTGTAGTTTGAGAGTGCAGCCTTATGAGCAGTTCTGACATGATGTGAAACCCCCACTCTGCTGTGTGTGTTCAGACCTATAGCCTGACACCCGCTCTAGTTGTGAGGATGCGCTCAACTCAGAGGGAGACTTTCAGACATGTACAATATTTAGATTAATAGTAATGATGGAAATACTTTGGATCTAAATTCATTAACATTTAAGCAACCCTTTGAGTGCTAGATGAAAGATAGTAGAGAACAGCTACCCCTGCAAAGTAAGTGTTACCTATCCCCTTATTACTGCTAGGGAAACGAAGATTCAGAGATGAAGTGACATGTTCAGGATCATGCAATGAGCAGAGGCAGAGCAGAGAATTAGAATGCTCTTCTCATCTTGTGCCTTCTTAACTGCAGAGCTATCCTGGAATTGGTTTGAATTCCTTTTCTTTATCCTTCAAAGGACTGTAGAATTGTAGCTGTTTATGAAGCTTTTGGGATGTCCATCTTTAATGCCAAACTCATTAATTGGAGCTTTGCCCTTTTGAATTAGCAAAAGTGAAAGATTGCACTGAAAAAAAGGTGAACAGTGTAGTAAGTCTCTGGAGTATATGAGGATCCCCCCACCAAAGAGGAGGAGATGATATATACCAGTGCTGTATAGCACCTAGTCTCCTTGATGGTTTTTATGTCACACGTTCACCCCTGTAGCTTTAAACTACATCGTTTCCTGTGTCGGCCAGGCTGCCAAAGCCTTATTTTTCCCAAAGTATAGTAGTTACGGGGGCTCCAAATTTCACCCCATCTCAATGATTTTTACTATTTTAGAAGTAAAAGATGTTATAGAAGTGCAGCATATTATTACTGTTTTAATCTTTTAGGCTTACCTTTTTGGCTCTCCCATAGAAAAGCTTCTGGCCATCAACATGTTGAGGCTTGAAATTAGATTTTCTTCTCCATCAGAGGAGTGAAGTTCTGGAGCAGTCTTCCAACGGGAGCAGTGGGGACAAAAATCCTGACTGACTTCAAGACTGACCTTGTTAAATTTATGGAGAGGATGGTATGATAAGACTGCCTACAGCGGCATGTGGTCTATCTGCAACAGCTAGTAGCAAATACCACCAGTGGCCAGAGTTGCGACATTAGATCGCCGGGGGGGGAGAGCATTCTGAGTTACTACAGAGAATTGAGGGGTTGCTAAGACAGTCCTTCAGTTTATGGCAAGTTCTAAGTGCAGAAACACCCAGCTGTATGTGGGATTTGGATATAGATGCCTTGTTTTATGCTGCCTTCACTTTAGTGTTCTTATACCTTAAATTTAATATTTTCCTGTTAATTTTTAGATCCTATGTAGAGAGAGATTAATAGGTCTCTAGTGTTAGGCATACTTTTGGGTAGGAGAGCCTGAGACTTTGTGCTCCAGACTGGGTGAGACAGACACCATATAGAGAATCTGTTTTGGACAACGAGCTGTGGAGAGGCTCTAGCATCAAATGTCTCAATGTGTGATGGGATACAGACGAGGCTGATGCTCTATCAATGGAGAAATAAAAGATTGAAAACTAAACTGTAGACAGTCCATTGAGGAATGTGTGTTGGAGGTAGTGGTGTGTGTGTATGTATGTGTATGTATTTATTTTTTAAACTGGTTCCTGAAGTGGACAAAGCCACAAGTGATGATTCTGGTGTGGGTATGTATGCTCCAGGTTCACAGTAAATTGAATTTCTTTGTTTAGTTTAAGTACTTGTTTGGAGGCTGCTACATATGCTTTGTTCCCAACATCTCTTCAAATAGCCCCACTTTTGCTCGGTTGCTGGCAGGCCTGTTTACTCTCAAGCCAATTACAGTGATTCAAAGAATGATCAGGATTAGTGAATTTCAACCAGATTGGGGGAGATGTAATCATTGTCTTGTACGTCCGTATAGAATTTGGTGCACAGGTGGCCCTGATTCGCAATTCTGTATATGGGCAAATGGAAAGATAGAGTGAAATTAATTACCCATACCTTATTGTGATTGGTAATTGAACTCCACATTGCTGCATTTTGAGATTTTTTGTTGTGTTTTGTAGTCTACAGACTGGATCTGAATTAATTTTTTGCTAATTGTGGTTTTAGACTTACTTCTAGACCAGCACTCGGGCTACATTTTACACTGTAAAACAGGACTAAATGGAACCTGACCCTTAAACTCAAACCAGAGTCTTGAAATTCTCATAGAAGGTGTGGAAAATTAGAGGGGAAAGAGGTCGCTTCTGTGGGTCAGTGGAATAATGCAAAAATCGTTGATGCTGCAAACCTGGTATCAAAGGCCGCAAGTGAAATTAGTTTGGTCTGATTAATTCTCCTGTGGACCATTTTGTTCCCTTTCTGAAAAAGTCTACCCAATCTAACATGGTTGGGGGCCTCTGCTGGAGTGGACCTTGTGGGTGGGTGGGGTGTCTTGGTAAGAATTGAGGCGCATTAGCAGAGCTGAGTGAAAGATTAATATCTAACTTAGTGTGCAATCTAGCCAAGTGTGAAGTGTCCCCTAAGATTTTGGAGGCAGCCTATCCAGTAGTATAGTTTCAAAATAAATAAATTAAACAAAATTGCATTTCTTACTACATTATAAGAACCTGTTCTAAGCTGAAACTAAGTGTGAAAGAGACTTGTAAGAGCAGACTGTTCAAAAGAGCTGGTTGAAATGTTTTTTGGAAATTTGAAATTTCCAAGTTATTTAGACATTAAGCAGAGCTGGTTTTTAAAAAAAAAAAAAAAAAAAAAAAAAAACCTGCTAAAATGTTCAGAGTATCGAAGATGTAAAGGAATATAAATACTAATTGTTCAAAGTATCTCTGCTCAGAACTGTGTTTCCAAGAATTCAAGTTTTAACCTCACAATAGATATTGCGAAGGTTGAGGCTTCCTATGCATTTTGCTGTTGAAATCTAATTCTTTATTTAAAGTTTCTGATTTTTCTTTATGGCTGTAGCTTTGGCTGAAGAAACCTTTGTGTCCTGAATCTGCAGCCAAACTGAAATGGAAACCTCAGATGTGTCAGCTACCCACTCTCATGTGTTTCTTGATGGGTGTTATCTTTGAAGCCTACTTTACAGCCATCTAAATGCCAACATGGTTATCCACATCACTTCAGGACTGCCCTACCACATACATCTGAATGGCACAGTGTGGCTGCATGTATTTGGCATGCCCTGACTCTTCCATTTATTGGTATGGATGCTGCGTCTGAAATTGCTGCCAGAAAACATGTAGCAGCATAGAGGCAGTTAGCCAACAAACTGCTACTGCTGGGACATATGACTTTGAGGACACTGTATGGGTGGGGACATAGGATAGGTGACATGTTCCCAATATTTAGGCTCTGATGGTAGTTTGCAAAGCATTGTCCTACTCAGCAGATAGCAGCAGTTTGCAACGTAGGCACTTTGCATTTAGCTAGTGTTATATCACAGTGGAATGGCTTTTCGCCCTGAAAATGCGAGGGAGCTCTGAAGATTTTTTTCAAACTGCACTATCCCCCTCTTCCAAGGCATGAACATTGTCTATGGGTTTGAATTACCTATCCCATATTCTAAACTTAAAGATAGTCTCTTCAGCCAAGTAAGTAAACATTAAAGCCTCTGTCAGCTCACAGTGAATAGCTATGGTCTCCTTTGAACCCGAATACTTGGGGGTTCCTTCTTTCTTCTTTTACAGTGAATTTTGTGCTATTGGAAGATGACCGCTTGACAGCCGTGGAGACTGAAGTTCTCTGTCCAAAGGGTAGATATAGTACAGGCAATAGCAGTGCAAGATTTCTCTCCTCAGCCATGCCCAGACACACATTCTCTTCTCACTACCAGTGTGTCTTGTTCTTGTACCAAAATGCAACTTTGCTTGTGGTGGTGTGGGAAACAATTCAGTCTGATTCAGTTATTGACCTCTGCTGAGCCTTACCTTCAAGAAGGCTGGTTTGTAATGATGACTTCTGTTCCACTTTATTACTATTAATGTTCACCCTGGCAGACACCCCATACCTCATTTCTCACCTGAAATGTTTGCCTTCTCTTTAGGGTATGTGTACACTGGAGCAGGGAGTTTGCCTCCCAACCCAGGTAGAAAAGTAGCAGTGTGGACACTGGCTCAGGCTAGCCACTCAGGCTTAGACCCAGGGGGTCAGGTGGGCTTGTTGACTAGCCCATGCAGCAGTGTCCACACTTCCATTCTTATTTAGCAGGCCAACACAAGCTCAACTGGCAAGTTTGTCTACCTTGCATTGACTGGGAAGCAAGGTCCCAGCTGCAGTGTAGATGTATGGTAAGGTCGGATCATGTACATCTAACACTCCTTGGTGAGCACGTACTCGAATGAGCAGTCCCATTAAGGAAAGCACTCAGGTTCAAACTGCACCCCTTGCTCCCACTAACATTCCAGTCTGGTTACTGTGAGGGGGCACTTCTCATAGATTCATACATTCTAGGGCCAGAAGGGACCTTTGTGATCATCTTGTCTGACTTCCTGTATAACATAGGCTATAGAACTTCCCTAAAGTAATTCCTAAAGCGTATCTTTTAGAACAACATCCAGTTTTGATTTAAAAATAGTGATGGAGACTCCACCATGACCCTTGGTAAATTGTTACAGTAGTTAATTACCTCCACTGTTAGAAATTTACATCTTATTTCTCGTCTGTATTTGTCGAGCTTCAACTTCCAGTCATTGGAGCATGTTATGCATTTCTCTGCTAGATTAAAGAACCCATTATTAAATATTTGTTCCCCATGTAGATACTTACAGATTGTAGTCAAGTCACTCCATAACCTTCTTTTTAAAAAGCTTACGTAGATTGAGCTCTTTGATTAGAAAACATGCCTTATAGTGGTAAACTACTTTACTTAGTCTCATGGAGCTTCTGTGAACCCTCTTGAGTGTATCAACATCCTTCTTGAATTGTGGGCACCAGAGCTAGACATAGTATTTCAGCAGCAGCGGCCGCTGCATCAATACCAAATATACAGGTTAAAATAGCCTCTCTACTTCTACTTGAGCTTCCACTGTTTATGCATCTCAGGATCACATTAGCCCTCTAGGCCACAGCGTCACCCTGTGGGCTCGTGGAACTCATTATCCATGAGCTTTCACATAGGGTTCCCCATCATGTAAGTATGACCTACGTTCTTTGTTCTTAGATGTCTACATTTACATTTAGCCATATTAAAAAGCATATTGTTTACTTGCACCCACCAGGATGGCTGAGCAAGAGCACCTTGTACAGCTTTTAATCTAGGGCAAGAACTTTCAAAAGTGGGTACCTAAAGTTAGATGCCCTAAATTTAATATATAAGCATCTAAAGAAGTGTCTTGGTTTTAAGAAACTTTGAGGACCCAGAAGCTCCCATTGACTTCAATGACCTTTCTTAATCATAGAAATTTAGAAATGGGAAAAGACCTGTTAGGACCTGGTGTTCATTCTCCCCGTCCTACTCTTCGATAAAATGCATTATAGGGAGTTAGTAGAGATGAGGTCAGTATACACAGATAAATAATATACAGGGTTGGCAAATAGATAGCTCGTGGTTCAACCATTGGCCTGTTAAACCCAGGGTTGTGGGTTCAATCCTTGAGGGGGCCACTTAGGGATCTGGGGCAAAAATCAGCACTTGGTCCTGCTAGTGAAGGCAGGGGGCTGGACTCGAAGACCTTTCAAGGTCCCTTCCAGTTCTAGGAGATAGGATATCTCTAGTTAAAAAAAACAAACAAACAAAAAAAACACTTCAATCTGCCCCAGGTTTCCCAAATCAAAGGGGAGATGCATATGAAAAATAAGGTTCAGTATTTAAAAAAATAGACACACATCATTGGTACCTATGGTGGTTTTTTTCTGAAGATTCTGCAACCTGGTCGTGGGGGTTACTCCTTTCTTGGACAGTGGTGGTATCACAGTGTCCGTCTTTCGATCTTGTATGTTTGAGTCCCACATTCTAACTAACAGTCTTGCACTTCAAAAGTTGTGCCTCTATTTGTTGGAAAACTTTCTACTAGGTTTACTGCTCTTAGCTCTCCCCCACCCTCCTTTCCACTGACGCATTCATGTCTATAGATTTTTGGTCCTCTGCTCCTCCTATACTGGGCATTTCCATAGAGTTTGTGTATTATGCCAGTCCACCGTGCCTGTTCCAGGACAGAAAACTCGGACCGAAATTCATCTCTGCTTTTGTCACCCAGGTTACTAGCCCAGCAAATATTCCAGTTACCCTAATGTAGCTTCTCTGATCCACTTCTCCTAATTGATCTAGTGCCAGGAAGCCTTTCTGCTTACCTCACTATGGAGTGTAATTGCTAATTTCTTAATTTGTCTTCTGATCTTCTGTTTTTAACATTATTTGTCCCCAATTAAGTGACAAAAACAGGCCCCCATCACCAGCACCTCCTAAATGTTCTGTTTCTGCCATGTGGTTTTTTTTCCCTTCCAGCCTCCGGCAAAACTGAATACAGCACTATTCACACAAAAGCTTCTGTTTTTTCCATGTAATCCCATTCCCATCTCCTCCCTCCTCCCCCTGCCCTTACCACCATTCTCTGTACTTCTTTACACTGCTGCCTTGACTAGCAGGTTTAGTAAGAATGCTGTTACACCTTTCTGTCGCGACTCTTACACCCCATTTTCTGGAGAGTCAGAAGCATTTACTATATTTGCAATATGTTAGCTTTAACAATGGTTTGGGCTGGGAAATGAAAGCTTCCTTGGAACAGTGCCAGAAAAGCATGCCTACCCCTTTCCCTAGACTAAATGACCTTCACTGGTATCATGGTGTATTTTATCCTTTGTCTAGGACTTTTTAGAGTAAGGAGGTGATCAGAGGCTGCTGGGTGACTTACAGTGGTGGAGTGGGATTTTGTGTGTGTGTGTGTGTGTGTGTGTGTACAGTATCTTAAACTCTCGTTCTTCCGATAGTTCTGGGTACAAAGGTGGGTGGAGTGAAAAGGACCCCCATGGGACTGAGATGCATGTCAAAAGTTAAACAATTATATAATGCACAGGTTAAGAAAAGAATCTGTACATCTGGGTATAGTGCTTAGGAAAGCCCTTCTTTATCCTAAAGAATCTGGTGCTCCCATTGCTTTGAACAAAGTTTGGGGGTGCAGGGAGAAGGAATATAATCTTAAAGCTAGACTCTGACACCAAGCTGAGACTGAAAGCTCTTGCTAACTGTTAAAGGGACCCTTTGCAAAATAATAGCCTTCACTAACCCTAATCTTAAATAACATAACTAGCCCTTTCCTCCTCCACCACCACTATCCTAGCCCTTTGCGAGGCAGATTTCTTGCTGCTGCTCTACGTTACCTTATGGGGTAATTTTGTTTTTCTTGAGCTTTGTACTAGACAGATTAGTATTAGAATATTTCATTTGAGCCTTACTGAAAATGACCGCCCTGTGCTTCAAGCTAAAACTCTGTTCTCATTTTTACTTCAGCACTGAAGCGACACAAGCAGATCGAAGGCAAGGAAATCAGGGCAGTTTCATGATTGAGTGGGCATAAGATGCAGGCCCGCACATGCGTGCGGCTTTCTACCTCCCTCTCCTTCTCCAGTGAAACATCCTTGAATATGTGTACTTGGTACTAAACAGTTCGAATGTTCATATCTCCCCTCAGGAGCAGAAGGTTTGGAGGCACTGGTGCCATTATTGAAGAATTCACATCAGCAACCCTGTGTTTACAGTTAACATGTCATAAAATTGATCTATAAATCCCTCACCCCAACCATGTACTTCCATAGGGTTGCCACTTGAAGTAATTAATACTTAGCTTCTCATTCATCGGAAGTCCTTCCAGGTTTCTGCCTGCACTTCCACAGTGTTTTTCTAGTAGCTCATTTTCTCCTCCCTGAGATTCTACATTGGAGTGATTTAACCAGAAAGCTGCATATAGAAAGGAGCAGCAAGCAGAGACAGTGGCACCTTGTAGACTTGCTCTGTAGTTCAAAGGCTGGCCATAAATTCCTCCTGACAGAATCTAAACACATTCACGACACTGACGATTCAGAGTTGCCTTTGTGGATTTCAATTTAAATGCCATATTCCTGAATATTCAAATATTTGGTTGAAACGCCTTCTCCTTCCCTCCAAAGTCCTTAGTTAATATATTTTTGGGTGGGAGAAAGAGGCTGAGAGGGTCAGTTCAGTATTTCAGAATGAAACTTACACAGTCCTGCAGGAAACCTGCTGTAGTGCATCTGTTTTATTTTAAGACCCATAATACACTGTCAATACCCGCAGAGTTCAAAATGTTTGAGCGCTGACCTCTGTCTTACATGTGCTTCATGAAAAATGAGGAAGAAACTTGGATGTTCATCCTCTTTAGCATTTGTTCCTTAAAAGGATTGTGGAGTTTTACAACTGTTTCTTTCTTTTCTTCCTACTAGTTGCCTGGTACAGTGGAGTGACTGATCATATTTATTTATCACTTAAGTAACTTGGTTACTTTAAAATATTTTTCATTTAAAAAAGAAACGTTCCTCCTGTTACCACCACTGTAGCATTAAGCAGTTCCCCCCACCCTCTTAAAAGGGGCCTTAGTGCTGGATCAAAAACCTCTGCTTTCTGAATCCTTCCTGCTCTAGCTGTTTTGGACAGGTCAGGGGCCTGGAGCTGTATTGTTTCTGTTGTGACAAGTTCCAACAGCTGCAGTTTTTCTGGGGAAGTCTTTATTAATGATTGCAAATCCTAATGGCAGACTTGGGAGTATTTAATTCTGTCTTCCTTTCATGTGATTATCTGCACATTGGGACCTAGTACTTCCAGTGGAAAGGGGAAGGAGATGGAGAAAAATACAGTAAAAGCTTTGCTATTCGACATGTTTGGGGATATGGGGGGGCGGGGGTGCTGGTAAGTTTAAAAAAAATTCTGGTTAAGTAAGAGGGAGGGAGTTCGGGTGTTGGAGGGGGCTTAGGGCTGGGGCGTGGGGTGCCGGCTCTGGGCAGCGCTCACCTTGGGTGGCTCTTCATAAGCGGCGACACGTCCCTACTGCTCCTGGTTGGAGGAGCACGCAGAGCCGCCTAGCATGCCTCTGCTTAGGAGCAGTAGGGACATGTCGCTGCTTGTGGGGAGCTGCCCGAGGTGAGTGTTGCTTGGATCCGGCATCCTGCGCCCAAGCACCCTCCCAGAGTCCTTGTCCCGCACTCCCTCCCGCACTCCAAACCCCTCGTGTCTGTTCCTCCTCCTAGGTGCAGCAGGGACATGCCAATTCCAGGGAGCCAAGAGGAGCCAGGTAGGGAGCCTGCTGGCCCCGCACCAACCGGACTTAAACCAGACTTTCAATGAAGATCAGAAATGCCGGTTTATAGAGCCTTTTGGTTGGTGAAGTGCCGGATAACACAGCTTTTACTGTATAAGAAATTTTATTCTCTGAGTGGATGGCTCCAGAGGTTGATGAGTCTTTTACTCCTGGATCACTAGTTTCAATGCAGTTTGGATTGGTAGCAATCAGAAGTTACTTATTACAAACTTAGTTGGTGGTCCATCTGAAGCCCTGTTGGGCAGCTGTCCACCTGACAGTGCTCACTGAAGACTGCTTGGCCCCCTTATTGGGGAAACGGGGCAAAAAGGACAAGGATTGAAAGGGCCAGGGAAACTGAACCTCCCTTCAGGATTGAAGCAGGTTAGTGATGTTTGCAAGTTTTGTAACATCAATATTCTGTAGTGTAGTCATGCCCAGGGATGAAGGTTATTGTTGAACTTGCTCAGGACAAATTAAGGGCTGCACAGGGTAAGCGGATTCTGTACCTATTATAGGGGTAGGCAGAGGGCTTCAGTATCCTGGGAGCTCAGTTTCGTCTCTTCTGCCATCTGTAAACTAACTTGTGTTTTAAGAGAGTCCAGGGAAGTACCGTTCCACAGCAGCACCACATTAATACCCCTGTGTGTTCTGAGCTGCCATCCTGGCACTGGCAATATTAACATGGCTTCTTTATCAAGGAATATTGATTTATTGTGGAGTATTAAAATGTGCACGCCTCAGCAGAAGGGCCTCACCAGTTGTTATGCTCCAGGAATGCTGCTGCTCAAGAATGTGAATAAATTCACCCCTTTAACAATAGCCATGATTTGCATATTCTCCATTCCCTGTTCTTCAGGAACTGTGCCAGCGAAGTTCTACAGTATCAAAGTGGGAGGACATGCACCAAACAGTTTTGTTTGCACACATACAAAAGACTCTGCTATTGAACAAGGATAACGGCTTTTCACAACTGTTTATTTTGTGCTGCAGTTGTATCTTTTCTCTGGTGTGCAGTTATTGGTAATTAAAGGATTTATTTGTCTCCTTCTTGCATCTCCTCTCCCTATCCTATTTGCTGCTTCAACTGTATCACTGCAGGAAAGTCAGATTTGTAGCAATCTCTATATAGTCTCAAATTCTTTCCAGTCTGTCAAGTGTGAGGTGGCGACTTTATATTGCTGGAGCCTGGAGGAGACAGAGGCAGCCAGGGAGCTGGTTGCTGACATATATACCTCCTTGAAACTCTTGGGTTGGTAAGTCAATCAGTTCTTAGCCATGGATGTCAAAAACTACTTAATCTGTCAGTGATTAAGTGTGTCAAAGCAGCTTTTGTTTTTAGTGAGCTTCTGAGTGGGGAAACTAGTTTTGTACAAGCGTGTGTTGGAGGTTTGGCCTGTCTCCCTTGCCAAAAATCTGTGTGCATGCGCATGTACATTTGGGGTGCAGTGCCAGTTGGTAGCAACCAGGCACAGAGAATGTGCATACTGTCTTGCAGCTTGTAAAGCACTTTGGGGTTCTTCAGAATGAATTGCACTAGAGCCAAAACTATCCTAGCTAGTGTTGCAATTGTTATGCAGGTAGTTAAGGTTGCAAAAACAATTTCCATTATAATGCCCATATTCATACACCCAAGCCCATTATTCGCTATTTTTGACAATACCAAAAAAAGAATTAGTGTTTCACTGTGAAGTTTGAAACTTGGACTGGGCACACGGCCACCAAGGACCACCAGCTTTGCATGAGCTAGGGGTAAAAATAAAAAAGGGTGATAGAAAAATCCCTCGAGCACAGTTTTGATACAAGATTTTTAGCATTTCAGTGAAGTTTTGCTATCTATTTTTCCTACCTGGCCTCCACAGGGACGTAGGTTGCTGATTTGTGGCTGCTGCAAGTACAGTTTGCCTGAGAGAAGTTGTAAAGTTCTCATTGAGAGAGACTAAGCAAAATACTCCATTTAAAATTTTGCTTTAATGTCAGGACAAGGAAAAAATCAGGAACAAAAAACTGTTCCATCATTTTAGTCTTCGAAAAATATTTTTGAAAATGTCACACTCAGCTTTCATTATTTTTTTTTCACCATTGCAAATATATGGGCGTAACAATGTTAATGGACATGCTGCTGCCTTGTTTAGACCAATCCTGGAGAAATCTGTCTCCAGCAAAACTATAATAGCAACACTGACCTGGATCTTGCAAGTTCCCGTGCGCAGCAGGATTCTGCTATTCAGTGGAACACCGTTTTCAGTGGGGTTCTGCAGAGGTCTGGCCATGTGTGTTTGTAGGCTCATGGTTGAAGAGGTGAAGCCGATGACCTGTCCTTTAGTGAGATGAGAATTCCAGAGTTTAATTGAGGTGATTGAAATGTTGGCATTGAGTACAGGCCACTCGAAATTTTTTAAGGTTTAGTGTTTCATGTTCATGTATTGTAAAGAACTACAATTACATTCACAAGGTCAGGAAATGCATGTCTTAAGGCTTCCACAGCAGGATTAATTTAGGCCTTGGCTACACTTGCGGATTCACAGCGCTGTGAAGCGCGAGTGTAGTCGCGCCGTCAGCGCTGCGAGAGCTCTCTCGCAGCGCTGCAAGTACGCCACCTCTCCGAGCGGAGTAGCGTGCAGCGCTGCGAGAGAGTGTGCAGCGCTGCAGGCGCTGATTACACTGGCGCTTTACAGCGCTGCACTCGCTGCGCTCGGGGGGGGGGGTGTTTTTTCACACCCCTGAGCACAGCAAGTGCAGCGCTGTGAATTGCCAGTGTAGCCAAGGCCTTAATGGATTTCACACACAGTGTATTCCATTTCCATTCCTGGATTTGATCTGTAGTATCATGCAGTATATTACTGTTTATCTTGTAATGTTTTGGTCAGTAAAACACACATGCTGGGAGTTTGGTGCCTGAAATCACATTGGGTACAAACCCAAACCTGAGAGAAGGTCTAAAGCTGCCAAGAGAGGGGGTGGGAGAGAGAGAAGAGCAGTCAATATAAGCTTGGTATCTGTTGCCAGACAAATGCTCTGGACCTGGGGGCTGTTGCATTCCTTCTGACCAACTTATTGTCAAGTGAATGTGGATGAGTCTTGACCCAACAGAAAGCGGTGAAGGAACCAGTGTAGTAAGGCTATAAAGATTGTCAGATTGGAACCTGTTACAGTGTAACTGGCATGCTGCAGTACTAAGAGCTGGTACAAATCAGGCCCGGGTGAAGTTTACTTCTCACCTGACCTAATGCAAGGGCAGGATTTTTACTGACAAGGGCCTCCTGAACAGCTTGAAAACGTAAATAACCCTGACAGCCAGTAACGTGGCAGTAGAGCAAAATCAGAGCTGAGTGAGGCTAGGTTGTAAGCTTATGGGGTCAGGGGACTAGAGCTGTATTTGTGCGCATGTGTTCAGATATAGAGAAAAATCCAGTTGAGGCAGGATACAAATATTTACAAGCACCCAAAATAATGTGTGTAAGTGAAGGAAGAGAAAAGGTCTGTAGAAACGCAGCAAATAAGGAGAGAAGGAAGGACAAAGATAAGTCAGCAGTACAAATGACCAAAACCTCTCCAACCCATATTCACATTGTATATTAATGTCCTGCTTAAAGGGTGGTATGTAAATGGGAAAAAACTAGTTTTGTCCAGGAGCTTGGGCATATGACTGGAAGCCTGAAGTGTTGGTTCCTGTTGCTCCATATGTTTGTGTGGTTTTCTCTCTCTCTCTCTCTCTCTCTCTCTCTCTCTCACCATAGAATCTCCCATTAATGGAGGAAACTGAGCTGTGGCAGGCACTGAAGCCCATAAGTGCTGTATATACCCCTCTTATTTTACCGAAGATCTACACTGATGTATTGAATTGGTTCTGATTTGGCCCTTGTTGGGCTCTTGCTCTTTGTCTATCTGAAGAATGAGGAGTATGCTGTCACCATGTTTTCCTCCAGACCAATTCAGATGGGACATGTTCTGAGAAGGGAGAGGGCGGTGTCGAACAGCTGATGGAAGAAATTGCTGTGCCATGGCATCGCCCAAACAACTGTCTGAGGGCTGTTGCTGCAGACTTGCTTCTGTGTTCTGATAGGCAGGACAGGCACGCAGCAGCAGGGGAGACGGGGCCTGCCAAATTGTCTACGCTAGGAAGTTAATTTGGATTATAGTAGGGTGTTAATTTTTAAAGCAGAATAGCCATTCCTGATGCTTCTATCCTAGAATAGGAGTGCCGTAATCCTTTTTGGAAGTGGATTAAGTTAGTTTAAAATAAGGCCGTCTGACTTCCTGTGGATGATTTTATTTTGGAATAAATTAGGAATAGTTAATCAGGAATAACTTCCAATGTAGACAAGCGTTGATCATTCCCACACTGCTCTCCCTCTGCCACCTTGTTGCTTGTATCCTGTTTTCAGACTGTGCCCTATTTGTATGTGTGAATGGGAGATGTGTGTTTGTTACAGAAGTCATTCTGTGGCTTTGCTGTAGATGGAGGAAGAAATGTATACATTCCTCATGTACAAAAAGGTAGGGAGTTAGCCAGAGCCTTCCCTGTAAGACTGTATTTGGGATCCAGAATTTGAACATTGCAGTTAGATGCAAGAGCTGAGTCATGCCCAAATAGTGTCTGCTTTCATTGGCAACAAGGAGTCTGGTGGCACCTTAAAGACTAACAGATTTATTTGGGCATAAGCTTTCGTGGGTAAAAACCTCACTTCTTCAGATGCTTTCATTGGGTAGCTTCTGGACATGCTATAATCATTTGTACATGTTCCCTCCCAGCTTTCCCTGTCTGTAGGCACAGGAGTCCCTTGACAAGAGGTAAGTTACATATGAACAAGTTAGGGAACAGTGTGAGATGATACTACATGCAGACGCTCTGACCTTCCTTTGTAGCCACAGTGGTGTATTGAAAGGAGAGGAGGGGCTTTGTGGTAGGCCTGAGTTAGGCCTGGCCTACTTAGTAATTAGATCGACCTAGCTATGTTGCTCATGTCTTTGAAAAATTTTGCTGTAGCTAGATCAACCTAACCCCCTGTAGACATACCTAGGTCGACAGAAGCATTCTTCCGTTGACCTAACAACTACCTCTTCTTGGAGAGGTGAATTAACTGCATAGATGGAAAAACTCCTATTATCGACGTAGGAAGTGTCTGTGCTACAGTGGCACAGCTGCAGCACTGTAGTTGTGCTGCTGTAATGTAAACATAACCTAAGACTGTACTTACAAGCTCCTGTGAGCAGGGAGTGTCTTCTGTTTGTATGATGATGAATACTGGCAGTGTGCTCAATAAATAAGTATCTTAATCGTGGTTCTTTGCATTTTGAATACAGGCAGTTCTCCCACTTCCTAGCTTTCATGAAAGCTGATCTCTGTTAATCTACAGATGCCCTTTTTCCCTCCTATGCAATCCCCACAGAAAACTGATGCAAGTAAAGACAAGCAGTAGAATGACTCAGCATCTCTCTCTGACACACAGGAATGAGTTGCACAGATGCCTACCATGGAGTGGCGTTTTTTGTTTTTGAATCTTGCAGTACTTAAGGTTGAAGGTTTGTTAACTTATGGAACATGAGTTTGAAACGTTATTAATTGCTTTAGTACAGGAGCTAATGTGCATGGTGTCATAGTTTTGAAGAGAAGAGTGGCAGTTAATGTGTTTTATTCTTGACTTTACACATTGGCTTCCTTTTATGTAGCACTTGCAGATCCTAAGCCTGTTTCAGAATGTATATGGAAGAATTGCTTGCCCACCTATTAAACATCGCCTCTAGGGTAAAGCATCACTGCTAGCAAAGAACAGGATGTGAAAAAAGTCCCATATTCAGTTGCAAGTTCAGGAAACCTGAGGGTGGGTGGTATTTCCCTGTATGTATGTGTGTATGTATTAAAACTGTGTGGAAATCAACAACAACGTTGTCTTGTCTTGTTCTGTGCCCACTTGCTGAGGATTTTAGGGCTTGTTGGAGGCTTAAAGGCAGAACCTTCTTCCTCTAACTTAGTGTGTTGTTTAAAACTGAAAATGTTCTGGGCAGAAAAAAAGAATCTAGTGTGATTTGTTTTGGTTCTTCTGAGGGTACCTTATCAAATGGTCTTTACAAAAGTGGTAATGTTTACCTAGATAAGCCCAGTGTCCAGATGTGTAGATGCTAGGATTGCACGCATTAAAAATTCCCATGATAAATTCAAGGTCTGAGGCCCCCTATTTCTATCCTATTGTTCCTTCCTTCCCCATGATCAAATAGAGTTCCTGGACACTAGTTTCCAATATATTTTGGCACACAACTAATAAAATAGCCAAGAAAAAATTGTTCTGTGACCCACCAAAATCCTATGCGATTGTAATGGCAGAGGATTTGTGGGATTTAAATCACAGGATGATGGACTTTTGAGTCACATTATCGGTTGCAGATCAAAAAAGGTGTAGATGGGTATGTGTGTGGAGTTCAGGAGTCCTCCCTTGCCTTTGCATTGCTATCAGTTTTGAGGATTGGGAAGAGTTGCTCCGAGGAGCTATGGAGTTCTTGAAGCCCCACTTACCCATTCTTGGAGCCAGCTCCTGTGGGAATGAGAAGCTGCCCTAGGATTCGGTAATAAGGCGCAGAGCAGGGGCAAGGGCATTGGCTACAGCAGCAAAAGGGTAGGGGCAGGGAGCAAGCTGTTTTAACTAGGTCTTAGAGACTGAAGGATTTTGTTGTTCCCAGCTGGGGTGGCATGACTCACCCCACAGGTGATCCGGTGTGAATTCAGTGGTATGGATTACCAAATGTATTGGCTTGCAGCAGCTTACCCCTTAGCTGAATGTATGTAGTCATTGGTGCAAGTGCATTGTTGACTGGAGACCAGTTACTTTCTAGTTCAAGTGTCTGGATTTTTTATTATACTCTGCTTTATTTGCTGCAGGCCAGGTGGATGCAACCTGCCAGAATTCCCTAACTGGGAGTTAAATGTCTCTGTGTTGGCTGATCTGGCCTAGGTCAAATCTCCTCTTTAACACGAAGGAGGATTTTAGAAGACTACAGGTGGCCAGAGTGCAGTGGACCAATTTGATCTGAGAAGAGGCTATTCTCTTCAAGACTAATTATTGCATGGTGGAGCCAGTAGTTCCTGTTGGAGGGCTTCTCGCTATTAAAAATGAGGGCATTTGTGAACGGCTTTATTTTAATGCCATTTACGCATGGCCTTTGGGGTCTTGGCAGGCTGCCAATGTTGCCCGCCATTGGGTAAAGTTTGGGTGCCCTTTCTTAGCAGTGCTAACCAACTGAAATGCATTAGGCTCTATGTGCATGAACTTCCTTTCAGCATTGGGCTATTCAGTAGGGAACAGTGGAAATAGCTCTTCACTTCTTTCTGGATATTACAATGTATGAACTGAGCTTCAGGTTTCAACTAAATTTAAGTTTTCAGAAAAACACCCTTGTTGGTGCAGATCAATATTGAGCACAGACTATGAATAGAAGAGTTCTTCAGAACCTGATGTTTCCATCCAGAGGGGGTGTGGGGTGGGTGTTCAGCTGAACAAATGGTTCGTTTCTGCCTGTGAAGAAGCTGATCTCATTAGCAAATCATACCACCTGAGTATTTGTGGGGTCTTTCCCTAGAGTTGTCATGCCTGCTTGTTTTACAGTGCTCACTCTCTCCACCCATGGGGACCCAGTTTTGAGCTGATTCTTCAAAACCCACTGAAAGAGAGGGTGAAAGGCTCAATGGACTATTTATATTAGAGCGTAGGTAGAAGAGGCAGTCTTTAGGAATATGGAAGGACAGGAGCAAGCTGGAAAATATCAGTTGAGCTGGATTCAGATCCTTTTCTCTATATTATCGCATCTAAAGGTCTTTAGAAGTCTTTAAAAACTAACATTTGCACAGTGCTTTGAGGCTGTAAAGGGACATGGAGAAGTGATTATATTTCAGTCAGCAAGACACTGTTGTTATGCAGGCATAAGTGGGTTCAGTTCGTGTATGAGAGGTGCCACTTTCCTGAATCTGTGCGAAGAGCTCACTCCAGCCCTTCAGTGCTAGGACATGCAAATGAGAAGGGACGTACCATACCCGAAGCAGATTGCCACTGCCAAATGACGCGGTCTGCCACAGATTTTACAGGTCTGTGCTTAACCAGTTTGGTATTGGTAAGTTAGTTGTTGGTTCTGTAGTAAAAGATGTTTGCCAAGCAATTGTTGCTTTGCTGCTTCATGGGTGGTGAAGAAGGGCAATGTCTCTGAAATATTTGCGGGCTCTTTTGAATGAGCTTCCTGACTTCGGTAGGGTCATCCATGGCGAATGTACCAGGCGTCTGGCAGAAAAACCTCTATGCCATGGAAATCTTTTAGTCGTCTGGTAGCTGAGCAGACTGATGATTTGGCAGGGACTAGTGATCTCCTGTGTGTGGGGAGTTTGCTTTGCCTGGAAACCTTGTTGACTTGACCGTTTGGCATTTCTGTTGAAGTAAAAATTCTTCTGCATCATTCCATGCAAGAGTGGGCCAAAATTAAAACCTGCAGAAACAGGATGCTAAGGTAGTGAGTGTTTCCATGCAGCAACATAGAATCACCATGGAGATCTCTTTACAAACCCCCATCCTGCAACCAAACACTGGAGCTTTAAAATACACATTCTAGTAGAGTTCTGCACATGATACTTACGCGAATGGTCTTTTACAAATTTACCTGCCTTGATCACTCTGATGCTAGTGCCAGTGTCAGAAATGCAGATAGCTATGCATGTTGCAACTGTGCTTGTGGTACCCTTAAGCATACCTTGCAACTGCAAGAATAGTCTTGTAATATTCTGCTTTTTATGCATGCAATTCTGTTTGCAGCAATAAATCACTGCATGATTGAAGTCTTGTCTGGTTGGAATCCATCTTGAACTGCACATCATGTGTGGGAGGAGGTGGGGGTGTGGAAGGGGTGTCGGGAAAATGGAGAAACTTTTCTGCCCTCTACTGAAGCTAAAACTGCCACTACAGCAAAACCACCAGCCCCCTCAATTTCATAATATCCCTCGTAACCTGTTAATGCCCAGTCTCTACCTCTGTTAACTTATGCCCCCTGTATAATGTGTAATATCCATAACAAACACATTACGATTCTCTGTGAATCTTACCAGGCTGAGGTGCTGGTTTGGGTGCTTCTGTCTCATTCATTAGAGGACAACAGGTGGAGGTCAGGCTGGCTGGGTGTAGAAGCATTGGACTCCATTCCTCTTCTTCCAGATCTGCATCTTCTGGCTCTGTGTGCGCCCCACAGTCCACTTGACCCACAACCCTGCCCAGAGCCCTTGAACTGTCCAGTATGAGATCTGGGTTTGTGCTTGGAATGCTGCTGATGACTCAGTCTGTCTCTGTAGTACAGACACCTGCTCAGGGAATCACCATACTGGAAGTTATGGTCCTTGGCCTTGAGCGTCTATTTTATTTATCTTCTCCCAGCATGAAAGCCCCACTTGTTCGATTCCTTGCTTGACAGTCTTATTTTAAAGCTTGGCATTTTGGATCTTGATGATGATGTGGCCCCTGCAAGTTTCTAACCAGAGATCCAGCAATATGGTAGTTATAGCTTCTAGTAAGCTGGCCACACACTGAAACTATATATTCTTGGGTGCCATTATCAAAATCCAAAATTCTGTACCAGATGTTTATGACTGCGTTGCTGGTATTGGAAGTTGCTTGCGAACGTGGGGAACGAATATCAAGCAGACCAGGCCATGTAGTGGTAGGTGACTGACTTCTGATCAGGAAGCACGGAATAGTTAGATGGCAAGAAAAGACCCCTGGATGTTGGGCCTAGGAGAATGCTGGGAAAACAATGGAGGATCAGTAGTTACGTTTTGGCACTAACTTGCACCCACACTACATAGAGGTTGTGCCAGCAGCTGATGAGGTAAGCTCATTCTAGGTGTGCCCTATACCTCTGGTCATATCACTACACTCGTCCCTCTCTCCATATAAATGGATACAGGGACAGGGGCTAAGTTAAAAGGAATACTTGAGCTATAGCTCATATTAACTTTCTAGTAAAGACAAGCGCATTGTGGATTCTCTTTTCTTCATTGCAGCATAGCATATTCTCTTCTTGATTGGGGGTGTGTGTGTGTGTGTGAGCGCGTACACACACAGGCTGCTTGCCATGTGTGCATATATCTGCATGTAGCAGGCTTCTCTTTGGTGTATGCCTTCTATTCCGCTGACGACATGCCTCAGACCCCTCTCTTATTGAAGTGCTTGGACTGCTACCTGTAACAGCTGATGCAGAGTCTTGCTCAAGCGTGCCAGAGTCAGACACAAAGTTCAGGCTTAGGCTTCTTCTAGAGCCTAAATGTTCCTTCTCACTTACGAACATCACTGTTTTACATTTTTCTCAAACATTGCAACTCTCCCCCAGGATGCGAATTGTAAGCCTGACTCAGAGAATTGTGAAACAACTTCTCTAGTTTTCAGGACAATGTTTTTAAAAACAACAGCTGGGAAGTCTGTCCTGTTACTTTGCAGCTGCACAGCATGTGCCTGTAGGGGGCCTAAGGGTAGGTCCTGAGACCTCCAGGTTCAGCAAAAATTTGTTCTGACAAGACTCTGATAGGGATGTTACTTCCTTAGAAGCTCATTGGCATAGCCTCAGGGGGGGCCATGTGCTCCATACTCCCGCTCAATGGAAAGCCACAGGATGGCTTCTGTTTAGTGAAGCTTTGGTTTTCGACCTTGTGGATTTGCCCTGGTCTCATTGAGGGAGCAATGGTACGAGGTTGTAATTAAAAAATGGTGTTTGTCCCTGTGATCTAAGTTTACCAGCCTAGTCCAGACTCTTCACACAAGAATGCTTATGCCTGTTTCAATGTAAGCAACTGTCTGCAGTTGAGAGTCTGAGAAACATGAGCCTCTGGCTCCTTGGGCCACAAACTGTGTCTCCCTTATAATCGCTATGTTGGACTTTTACATATCAAAACCCTTTGGAATATGAAGTGAGTTCCAAGCTCAGGATATACGAAAGAATAAAATGATGGTTCCCAAAGGACTGCCTCTGCACCAGTCAGTGGTCTGGGGAGGCTAGGGTGATTCGGTTCTTTATAAGCTTAGGAAAGAAAAGATGGGAATTCTTCCCCTGCCTCTATTCTAGTCCCAGAAGAAACAAAATGGATGTATCTTTCTGAAATCTTTTTCAGAGCATATTTCTAGTCAGGCTCTCCAGTATTGTTTGGTGTAATTGTGCAGGGAGGAGGAAGCTATTCTGGTAATGGAGCTCTGGTTTCCTTCAAAGCTGCATGTATAAACTCTTAATTTTGTGGGAAGAGGAGGCGGTGAACAGTCAGAAATGGAGGGATCTCTTCCTTACTAGTACTTCATGCATCAAATTTCTTTGTCCTGTCTTGGAAATTGGAGAGCAGTTCTGTTTATCCATGAAGTCTCTTTGAAATATTTTAGGGTAAAACTGGGATTTTGACTTCATACATCTCTGCCGTGGGTAATCTGAGTTAAGTATGTGTTAAGGCTCTGTTCTCTTGTTCCTTCTCTCAACTTGAACAAATTCTTTAGAGGACCCTGGAAGGGCTTTCAATAGATAATTTTCTCACCAGATAAGTTTAGGGTGTACTCTGTGCACATAGCATAAATAAAGCAAGGACAAAGTATCTTGAGGGACCTGTAACACATGCTTGTGATTGGGGGTGTCTTGATATGAGACACAGTTGTGCTTTGGGTGGAGTAGGCGGTTTCAGTTGCTTGTCCAAAAGAAGGTTTTGCTCTGGGCTGGATTCTATCATTGTTACTCCAAAATATCACAGAAGTTAAAATGTTAGTGTTGAGCTGCTGTGTGAGGAACAGCTTTAATAAAGTGAAAATGCCATTGTTTCGAGAGGGAAGGAATGAATTTGCTTTGAAGAATCTGCTTCCAGTGAGTTGTCACAGTCAGACCCAGATAATGGTTGATTTTCACATACAGAAATATGGGTAATATTTAACTATTAACTAGTCTTAAAACATCGCTTTTCTCCTCCCTCCCCAATGTTTTTTTTATTATTCATGAAAGACTAACACCATTTATACAAGCTAGACATAGCACAAGTTGCTGTTATGTAATTCCCTGCTCCTCCTAGGCCAGAGGTGAGCAAACTACAGCCTGCAGGACCCTCGTGTCTGGCCCCTGAGCTCCTGGCACGGGAGGCTAGGCACCAGCCCCTTCCCTGCTTTTCCCCCTCCCCTGCAGCCTCAGCTCACTCCGCCGCTGGCGCAATGCTCTGGGCGGCGGGGCTGTGAGCTCTTGCCGGGCAGCGCAGCTGTAGAGCCCTGGCCTGACCCGGTGCTCTGCGCTGTGCGGTGGCTTGGCTGGCTCCAGCCGGGTGGCTGCCTGTCCTGGTGCTCTAGGCAGTGCGGTAAGGGGGCAGGGAGCAGGGCGGTTGGATAGAGGGCAGGGGAGTTTGGGGTGGTGGTCAGGGCGAAATTTCCGAAATCCAGTGTGGCCCTCAGGCCAAAAAGTTTGCCCACCCCTGTCCTAGACTCTGAGACTGTCCCTGAATCCTGACCAGAAACAGCCTCTATGTTCCAGTCCTCATGACTGAGTGTTGCTAAGGGGCCAAAAGTGAGGAATGTAGCAAGAAAAGCATCTAGCAAGGTGTATCTTTAAAATAAGAAAACCCACCCTGCCCCAAAACTAAGTTAGCACTTTCTTCCAGCTCCTGTGTGTGTAAATTACACTATAAGAGACTCCTTTTATACTTCCTTATTGGCTCTAGGGAAATCTTGCTTGCCCCATCTTGCATATCACCTCTGAGTGTGGCCCTTAACATGTAAATGGTTACTATCTGCTTCTTGCTAGGATTGTAGCCTTCAGCTTCTCACCTAAGGAAAGCACGGAGGGTACAGAATAAGTTAGGTAATGTTATTGGGGGAAGGGAGGGAAGAACCAGCTATCTGTGTTTCCTCTAATTTTTCCCACACATGTGTGGAATGAATGTTCTTATGTGCACCAATATGGAGGTGATGTGTGACACAACACCTCCATATTCATGTACAAAACAAAATTAATGTGGCGAGGGTGGGGCCAAGGGCTTTGGAGTGTGGGAGGGGGCTCAGGGTTGGCGTGCGGGGGTGTGTGAGAAGTCTCTGGTTTGGGGCTGGGGATGAAGGGTTTGGGGTACAGGCTGCCCTGGGGCTATGGCGGGGAGAGGACTCCCCCAGCCCTCTCTCCCCGCCGCAGCACCTGGGCTGGGGGGCAGAGGTGCCTCTCCCTGGCTGCGGCAGGTCTGGGGCTGGGCTGCGGCCAGCAGGGAGAGGCACCTCTCCTTGCCGTAGCCTGAGTGGCACTTAATAGGCTGCCAGGCAGCGTAGAGGGAACATTTCTAGTCAAAGGGATAGCTGGCTCTTTGAGATCAGAACATGAGTGACTTCCAAATGTTATTTCCAGGCACTTTTCTATGCTTCCAATTCAAATGGATTTGATTGGCTATGTCATTTTTGGCTTGATGAGTTTTGAAGGGGCACCACAGCCACTGCTGCCTATAAAGATACTTCTATTGGAAGTAACAACGTACCAGCAGTTCTTAAAAAAGAAAAGAAAAATGAAATGGTGAGCGTGTACAATAGGTTGAGTGGAAGCATGCCAAGATGCTGTGCTCCAGGTCTGAAGCGAAGATCACTTCACACCCATAAAAACCTGAAGATCTTCAGCATTGCGCACACCATTCTATGGATTGCCTGATAGGTTTATAGACTTTCTGGAAGCTGCAGCATTTACTCTGGGTGAGCTCTGCTCCTTAATCAATTTCATAAAAGAATAGCTAAATTTTTTCTTTATCTAGTGACTTATATTTAAAGCTAATGGTATAACAACTCAGAAAATGAATATCCTCACTTTCATCCGGTTTTAAAAGCTCTGAAGAATTGGAGCTGGTTGGTGCTTGATGGCAAATCTCTGCAAAAAAAACAAAAACAAACAAAAAAAACCAATATGCATGTTGTGTCAGTCTGTGTGTCTCTCTCGTGCTCTCTCTCTTCCCCCCTCCCCTCCTGTTCTGAATCCCCTCACCTCTACTGAGAGTAGAGTTTCCTTTAGTTCAGTCAGTTAACCCTACAACTCTCAAATACTGAGGTTTCTAGATAATTTTCTTGTTGGAATTGATTTCTTGCAGAAAGATCTTTTTTTTTCATTTGTTTATGAACTTGGGTTATTATCCTATATTTTGGTTTCCAGTGTTTCCATTCTGAACTTCCTGTGTTATATGGCCCATGTCATCCTTTGCTATTTGTCCTAATTTTTGCCAGAGTGCTGTTTTGTTCTGCATTAGCTGTTTTAGCACATTTGTAGTTTAGGAGGCATGTTCTTTCTGGTTTTACATACAAGCTTCATTATTTAGACATTTATAATGAAGACGTGACTGTGGCAAGTTGAACTTAAATCCTACTGTAGCACTGGTTGCTGCAGTGAACTGAAAGTTTGTGGGGGTGGCCTTTAACTTGAGTTCATATTTTCAAAGTTGACTTCTGTGAAATTGTGGGTGGGTGCTTGGCACTTCTGAAAACCAGGATGCTTGGCACCTCTGAAAACCAGGATGCTTACTCAAGTGCCAAAATTCTCCATATTTAGAATGGAATGGAGCAGTTTGTACATCTCTGTGCTGTTTCATGTTTTCCTGAATTTGCAGGCAACATGATTGAAATCTTAGGTAAACAGATATATTTTTAAATTTAAATATATATCTGGAATAGATGGTAGAGCAAAGCGAAGCAGCCTAAAATGAATTTAGTAAAATGAGTGTTAAAAGTCCTATGTGGGTGCTCTTAATTTGATTTAAGCCTGGTTTGATAAGGAATCAAGATAAAGCACTAGCTTAACTGAGGCCTTGTATACATACAATTGTACCCCACTAAGTAAACCAGTACAATTTTTAAAGCAGTATAACACTCCTAGTGTAGATTCAGTTATACCAGTATACGAGCTTCAATCTTCAATGGATACTCTATTCATTTCACCTTCCTCCCCATCCTTCTTCAGGGACTCTTCGCATGTGAGACTATTCAGATAGGAAATAGAAGGTGACCTATGCCTGGGAGTCATAGAACCCATTCTGGTACATCGCTGAGGCAAAGGCTTTTATTCCTGGTATTTCCTGATCCCCAAGAAAAAAGCAGGTCCCATACAACACCTCAAGCACTGAACAAATACATGAAGGCACAAAATTTCAAGACAGTCACACTTTCAGTGATTATACCATCTCTAGAACAGGGAGATTGGCTCTTGGCCCTCAACCTCCAGGACACCTATTTCCACATATCCATTCAACCATCCCACAGATGACTCCTCAGATTTACCCTTGGGGTCAGGACCATTACCAATACAGAGTACTTCCTTTTGGCCTTTCATCAGCTCCCACCGTATTTTCCAAGGTCCTCTCTCTAGTTGCAGCTCATCTATGCACTGTGAGGGTCATGATGTACCCCTACTTAGGCTACTGGCTCGCCTGCTCCTTTGAGGATGTCCTATAGGCCACCCAGACAACTAGGGATGTATTCATGAAGCTGGGTCTACCAACCAACATCCAAATATCAACCTTAACTCCAGTACAGTGCTTGGAGTTTATAGGGATTGATCTTGACTCACTACAAGCAAGAGCACTCCTCCCGCAACACAGATTTCACAGCCTGACCACTCTGTCAGTTCAGCCCAGCCCACAAATGTTGACCAGACATTGACTCCAGCTTCTTGGGCACATGGCAGCAGGCATGTTTGTAATATCTCATGCCAGACTACACATAAGATGCCTACAGGCATGGCTCAGATATGTCTACAGACCAAATAAAGACTGATTAGACAAACTTCTGTTGATGCCTCCTAGGGTCATACAATCTCTGGAGTGGTGGAAAGACCCAACAAATGTCTGTACAGAGGTCTCGTTCACTCAACCCCACCTCCCCATCCTGCCCCCAGTGGACATTGCTTCTAACTACAGACGCATCCCTATTAGGCTGGGGAGCACATCTGAACAACCTCAAGACTCAGGGCAAGTGATCTCTCATGGAGGCAACTTTCCATATCAACCTCCTCAAACTCAGAGTGGTCAGAAATGCTTGTGCTCACTTTCTCCCACTGAACAGGGACATGCACCTGAAAATCGTGTCAGACAACATAGCATGCATATACTACATAAACTGCCAAGGGAGTGCCAGGTCCTCCTCACTGTGCATGGAAGTGCTAAAGCTATGGAATTGGTGTGTTCACCACAATGTTTTGATATCAGTGGCTTATCTACCAGGAGTACGGAATATTGTAGCGGACAATATTCAGCTGCAAGTTCACACAACCATGAGAGGGAAATGAACCCCAAAGTACTAAACAGCATATTCTGTCAATGGGAGACCCCAACGATAGACTGGTTCACTACTTACTTGAATAGGAAATGCCCTCTCTGTTGCTTAAAGCCAGACTGGGAAAATGCTCATTAGGTTACTCTCTCCTTCTCCCATGGGACAGGGGCCTCCTATACACCTTTCTGCCATTTCCTCTGCTGCTGAAGGTCCTGAAAAAAATTAAAAAGAGGAAAAAGTAAATTGTTATACTGATCCCATCTGGCCAAGACGCATGTGGTTACTTGTACCTATCACAGCTGGCGACGTGTCCACCAATCCCTCTTCAACCCACTCCTTACCTCCTCTCACAGAATGAAGGACAAACTCTCCATCCCAACCTGTGGGATCCTCCAGCTCAAGGCTTGGTCCCTTCATGGTTCCAACACAGAGATCCGCTCCTCTGGGTAGGTGCAGGAAGTGCTACTGCACAGTAGAAAATCAGCTACCTGATGCACTTATCGGCAAAAACCTGAGCCAGGTTCCCGGTTTGGTGCAATTCCAAACAAATCACCCTAGCATCTTTCGCCCTCCCTGTAGTGTTTGCACTACATACTAGTCTTAAGAGGACACATCTATCCCTCAGTTCGATCAGAGTACACCTTGTGGCCATAACTGCTTTCCATCAACAGATAAAGGGATACTTGTTTTTTGCCCACCCAACTACAAAGAGCTTCCTCAAGGGCTAGTGAACCCCTTTTCCCAACCCTAACATGGGACCTAAAGTTTTAAAGAGTTTAACTAAACCATCCTTTGAACCTCTGGCTACTTGCTCGCTTAAATACCTGTTGATGAAGACAGCATTTCTAGTGGCTATCACCTCGGTAAGGAGAATAGGGGAGATAGTGGCACCAATGGCACCCCTCCCCCCAATTCTTTAAAGACAAGGTCACTCTTAGGCCACAAAGTTCATCCCAAAGGTGGCCTCGTCTTTTCATGTAAATCCACTCATTCACCTCTCCACCTCTTACCCAAAGCCTCACCGTGACAGCACTAGACATTAAGGGGGCCTTGGCCTTTTTATTTGGACAGGACGAAGGCCTTTAGGAAATCTCCTAAACGCTTTCTATCCATTGTGCAACAGTCTAAAGGCGCAGTGGTATTGGCCCAGAGACACTCCACATGGGTCTCGAACTGTATTAACCATTATCATCGTGCTTGCAGTGTGTTATCTCCATCCAGAATCTGTACACATTCCATGAGATCGGTTTCCACTCCTATCGCCTTCCTCAAGAAAGTTCCTATCTTGGAAATCTGCACGGCAGTGACTTGGGCATCTGCTCATATCTTCGCAGAACGCCGTGCAATTACTGGAGACTCTCCTTCCAACGCTATCTTTGGCTCCACAGTGTTGTCATCCATAACACACTCGACTCTGAAGCCCCAGTTTCCCACCAGGGCTACAGCTCAGGAGTCACCTGTGGTGGAGCACTCATAGGGGCACTACTCGAAGAAGAGGAAGTTCTTCTTCGAGTGCTTGCTCATATCCATTCCATTAGGTGTGTGCGCGCCGCGTGCACGATCGTCGGAAGATTTTCTACCCTAGCAACACCGGCGGGTCGGCTGTGGAGCCCCCTAGAGTGGCGCCTTCATGGCGCTGAATATATACCCCAGCCGACCCGGCGCCCCCTCAGTCCCTTATTACCGCCCCTGACGGTCGTTGGAACTGTGGAGCGCGGCATAGCTGTTCTCCACTCTCCCTAGCTTAGTTAGTTATTCGCAGTTGTAGTTATAGTTATAGTTCTAGTGTTTGTAGTTTAATAGTTAAATAGTTTTTAAAGTTGTTAGATTTGTTATAATAGTCCAGGGGACTAAGGGGGTCGTCGCCCCCTTTCTCCCCCGGCCGCGGGCCCGGGCTCATGCCCAGAGCTCCCGGCTTCAAGCAGTGCGCCTCCTGCGCTAAACCTATGCCCACGAGCGACCCGCACGACTCCTGTCTGAAGTGCCTGGGAGAGTCCCACCAAACAGATAAGTGCAAGATCTGTAAGGCCTTCAGACCAAGGACCAAGAAAGAGCGGGACTTTCGGCTCCGGCAACTCCTGATGGAGGCGGCACTTAGCCCGGACACTCCTTCTACGAGCCAGGCCCCGGCACCTAGCGCCTCGGTGCGCAGTGCCCCAGCAGCACCGGCAATGCCGACAACGCGGGCGGTGTCGGACAAACCTCCCCGGCACCGGACCTCGTCGGCACCGCAGCAGGCACCTCGACGCCGGTCATTATCCCCGGGGCATAAAAAAGCCCATAAGACGGGGACCTCTGTGCCGAAGACGTCGGCTCCCCCAGTGCCGGGGGTAGAGCCGAGTGCGCCGGTGGAGCACCGGAAACAGGTGCCTCCAGCACTGTCGACTCCGGCACCGAGGCCGTTGAGTCCGGTGCAGATAGCGTCTCCACCGAGACCGGCGGTAATACAACTCCCGTAGACTCCGGAGACCTTCGTGGCGGCGAGAGACTTGATAGCTCTCACGGAGCCGGCACCGCCTCAACCACTGGCACCGACGGCACCGTTGACCCGCCCGGTCCAGTCAAGGGGGAAACCTGCCTTGATGCGCCCTCCATCACAAGGGCTGGAACCTCGGCACCGGTCCAGGTCCAGAAGCAGGTCCCCACGCCGCTCGCAGTCCCGGCACCGAATATCACCTCGGCACCGGTCGTACTCGCGGCCAAGATCTTCGTCGCGGCACCGTTCTACGTCTCGGCACCGCTATGATCGTCGGCACCGATCAACGTCGAGACGTAGTTCTCGGCACCGCTACGGTCGACGCTCGACGTCGAGAGGCCGCTCCCGGCACCGGGCATACTCCAGGTCCTCGTCGAGGTCCAGATCCGGCTCCCGGCACCGACGAGGTCATCGGCACCGATCGCGGTCCCGGCACCGTTCGCCGGCACCGCGCAGAGATAGATCATCTCCGGACCGGTACCGTGCGGCACCGCAGCCCACGGGGATCGTTTCATCTCTCTCGGCACCGCCATGGCCGTCAAGATCGGTGTCTCGCTCCTCGGAGGACCTGTCGAGATCGGCATACCTCCCTCAAGGGCAAGCCGAGGAACGGAACTTGGGCCATTGGCAGGAGATGGCAGAGGACCACTCTCATGGACCATCTCACTGGTCATTTTGGACCCCGTGGGCGTACCACCAGGAGCAAGGGGCTCCAATACCATCGACCTCTCGCTCGGGTCACTCGGTTAGAAGGGCCCCAGAATCCACCATCTCTCTGCCTCCGCCAGGGGGCATGGAGGCTTCCGTGTCCACGCCACCTGACACCATAGACCCAAGTACAGGTGATGCTCCGGCCCAAGAGCAGGGGGATCAGGACCCCCCCTTGGATCCAGTACCACCGGAGGAATCTTCCTCCTCCTCTCCGGATGAGGCAGTGGCGGGCACTTCATGTACGGGTCCCCCTCCGATAGATCTTCGGGCTCACCAGGATCTCCTGCGTAGGATGGCCCGTAATATGGACCTGCAGGCGGAGGAGATAGTGGAAGTACAGGACCCTATCGTGAACATCCTCGGAGCGGATGCCCCATCGAGGGTGGCGCTACCCCTGATCCGCACGATACAAACCAATGCGGATACGATATGGCAAACTCCTGCCTCTATCCCACCCACAGCGAGAGGGGTGGAAAGGAAGTACTTTGTCCCGTCTAAGGACTACGGGTACTTGTATACCCACCCCCAACCGTGTTCACTGGTGGTGGCATCAGTGAACGCACGAGAGCGCCACGGCCAGCAGGCTGCAGCGCCTAAATCAAAAGAGGCTAAGCGGCTCGATTTGTTTGGCCGTAAGGTTTACTCAGCCGGAGGGCTGCAACTTAGAGCGGCGAACCAACAGGCGCTACTGAGCCGTTACAATTTTAACTCCTGGAACTCTATGGGGAAGTTTAAGGAGTTGATTCCCCAAGAGTCCAGGGAGGAGTTTGGAGCCATGGTAGAGGAGGGTAAGAAGGTGGCTCGGACCTCCTTGCAGGCCTCCTTGGACATAGCAGACTCAGCTGCGAGGACCCTGGCTTCGGGTATCGCTATGCGGAGGATCTCCTGGCTTCAAGTTTCGGGTTTGCCTCCGGAGCTGCAGCAAACCCTACAGGATCTGCCCTTTGAGGGACATGGATTGTTCTCGGACAAGACGGACTCTCGCCTGCAGAGCCTCAAGGACTCGAGAACAATCATGCGCTCCCTGGGGATGCATGTTGTGGGCCCTCAGCGCAGACCATTTAGGCCGCAGCCTCAGCGCTTCTACCCCCCCCCCCCCCCCCCCCGCCTTGTCAGAGACAGGACTCGACCCGGAGGCGAGGGCGAGGTGGTAGAAGAAGGTGGACCGGCCCTCAACCCGGCCAAAACCAAGGGCCACCTAGACCACCTTCAGGCCCCAGGCAGAACTTTTGAAGGTGCGGTCGAGGACGGCGCCCCAGTCATCCCCCAGGATCCAGCCCCCTCCTTCCGGGATCGCCTCTCCCACTTCCACCGTGCTTGGTCCCTTATAACTTCGGACCGCTGGGTCCTCCGCACGGTGGAGAAGGGATACGCTATCCAGTTTTCTTCTATCCCCCCCTCCCACCCCCCTTCCCCGTCCCTCTTCAGGGACCCTTCTCATGAGCAACTTCTTATACAGGAGGTTTCTACACTCCTGGCCATGGGGGCCATAGAGGAGGTTCCGATAGAGTTAAGGGGCAGGGGATTTTATTCCCGTTACTTCCTGATCCCCAAGTCCAAAGGAGGTCTGCGGCCCATCTTGGACTTGCGCGGACTCAACAAATTCGTAGTAAAGTTGAAGTTCCGCATGATCTCTTTGGGGGCCATTATCCCTTCCCTCGATCCTGGAGACTGGTTCGCCGCCCTCGACATGAAAGACGCATACTTTCACATCTCAATTTACCCACCTCACAGACGCTTCCTGCGATTCGTGGTAAACACGGTGCACTACCAATTTGCAGTCCTTCCTTTCGGCCTATCCTCGGCCCCAAGAGTGTTCACGAAATGTATGGCTGTCGTGGCAGCGTACCTTCGTCGGCAGGAGATACAGGTGTTCCCGTACCTAGACGACTGGCTGGTACGCGGTCGCACCAAAGAGCAAGTTCAAGCTCACGTCCACAGAATAGTGCACACATTCAACGAGTTGGGCATCCTACTCAACAAGGACAAATCCACTCTAGAACCTACCCAGAGAATAGATTTCATCGGCGCAGTTCTAGACTCCAGACGTGCACAAGCCATCCTGCCAGACAACCGCTTTGGCACCATCACGAGCCTCATTCAAGGGCTACAGGCCTTCCCAACTACCACGGTGAGGTCGTGCCTTACCCTGCTGGGTCACATGGCTTCCTGCACGTACGTAACCAGGCATGCCAGACTTCGGCTTCGCCCACTCCAGACCTGGGTGTCGTCAATATACCGACCACATCGGGACAGCCTGAACATGGTGGTCACGGTCCCGAACTCGGTCCTGACCTCCCTCACCTGGTGGCTAGATCACAATGTGGTCTGCGAAGGGATGCCATTTCACGCCCCACAACCCTCTCTGCATCTGGTCACAGACGCTTCATCTCTGGGTTGGGGCGCCCATCTCAACGAACACCATACCCAGGGCCTGTGGACTGCACCCCAGTTAGCCCTGCACATCAATGTTCGGGAGCTGATGGCAGTGCGCCTGGCGTGCCAGGCATTTCTCAATCAACTACGTGGCCGTTGTGTGTTAGTTCTCATCGACAACACCACGGCCATGTTTTACATCAACAAGCAAGGAGGAGCACGTTCGTCAGTTCTATGCCAAGAGGCCATTCGCCTGTGGGACTTCTGCATCGCCCACTCAATCCATCTCACGGCATCGTTCCTCCCTGGAGTCCAGAACACTCTAGCGGACCGACTCAGCAGGTCCTTCCAGACACACGAGTGGTCTATCCGTCCGGACATCATACATTCCCTCTTCCGGAGGTGGGGGTTTCCCCAGATAGACCTGTTTGCATCTCGAGACAACAGGAAGTGCCACGTGTTCTGCTCCCTACAAGGTCGAGCTCCGGGCTCCCTCTCGGATGCGTTTCTCCTTCCCTGGAAAGACCACCTGTTTTATGCCTTCCCTCCGTTTCCTCTGGTCCACAAGGTACTGCTCAAATTGCGCAGAGACCAGGCACAGGTAATTCTGATCGCTCCAGCGTGGCCGAGACAACATTGGTACACCACACTGTTGGAACTCTCGGTTCAAACACCGATCCCGCTTCCATTATGTCCGGATCTCATTTCTCAGGACCACGGTCGGCTGCGTCACCCCGACCTGCAATCACTCCACCTCACAGCGTGGCTGCTCCATGGTTCACCCAGGCAGAGCGGCAATGCTCGCACTCTGTCCAACAGATTCCAACAGATTCTGCTGAGCAGTAGGAAGCCCTCAACACGGACCACGTACCTGGCCAAGTGGAAACGGTTCTCATGTTGGTGCGAACAACGAGCCATGCCCCCGTTGCAGGCACCTATTCCTCTCATTTTGGAATATCTCCTCTCCCTAAAACAGCAAGGGTTGGCGATATCTTCAGTCAAAGTTCACCTGGCTGCTATATCAGCCTTTCACCCAGGGGAATTCGCGTCCTCGGTATTCTCTAACCCGATGGTCGTTAGATTCCTCAAGGGCTTAGACCGGACGTACCCACAACAGCGTCAGCCCGTCCCGACGTAGGACCTTAATCTGGTCCTCCATTTGAACCACTAGCCACCTGTTCACTTTTGTATCTATCCTGGAAGACAGCCTTCCTCGTAGCCATTACCTCAGCAAGGCGCGTTTCTGAACTCAGGGCGCTTACATCCGAGCCCCCTTATACAGTTTTCCATAAGGATAAAGTGCAGCTTCGTCCACATCCTGCCTTTCTCCCTAAGGTGGTTTCTCTATTTCATATCAACCAGGACATATTTCTCCCGGTCTTTTATCCCAAACCACATGCCACTCGCCAGGATCAACGTTTGCATTCCCTGGACGTACGAAGGGCCCTGGCCTTCTATATTGACCGCACAAAGCACTTTAGAAAGACGACGCAACTCTTCGTTGCAGTGGCCGACCGAATGAAAGGCTCACCGGTCTCCTCACAACGCCTATCCTCCTGGATTACGTCTTGCATCCGGACTTGCTATGACCTGGCAGGCGTCTCAGCACCGCACCTCACCGCTCACTCCACGAGGGCCCAAGCCTCCTCGACTGCTTTCCTGGCACATGTTCCGATACAGGACATTTGTAGAGCGGCGGTTTGGTCATCAGTCCACACGTTTACAGCTCACTATGCACTAGTGCAGCAGTCCAGAGACGATGCTGCATTCGGGTCAGCGGTTTTGCACACAGCAATGTCTCACTCCGACCCCACCACCTAAGTTGGGCTTGGGAGTCACCTAATGGAATGGATATGAGCAAGCACTCGAAGAAGAAAAGACGGTTACTCACCGTTGTAACTGTTGTTCTTCGAGATGTGTTGCTCATATCCAAAGAACAACAGTTACAACGGTGAGTAACCGTCTTTTACCTTGTGCAGTAACCATAGTTCTTTGAGATGTCTCTATGGGTGCTCCAGTCTACCCTCTACTTTGGAGTTCTCAGTGGAGGCTTTACGGTAGAGAAGGAACTGAGGGTGGTTTGCCTGTGCAGCACTAATTGGCCTAGAGGCACAACGTGAGAGGAAGAGCCCATGCTCCAGCTGAACGGACACTGCTACCAAAGATCTCCGATCAGAAGTGCAGGGATGCAGACACACCTACAGTGGAGCACCCATAGCGGGACAAAAGGCGAGTAACTTCTTCTTCCCAGTTCTGCCAGTGACCTGCTGTGTGACCTTGGCCAAGTCACTTTCCCCTCCATTTTCTAGTCCCTAAAATAGTTAATACTGTCTTCAAAGGGATGTATTCCTAAAGCTTGCTTTGTCTGACCAGCTCGCATGGGTTATAATTATAACTTCCTTGTCTCCTCTTTGTGCTGGGGTGGACCTCCAGGCTGTTCCCTCTCAGTTTATGCTCTGCCTAAATGAAGAATCCTTTTCAGGTTGATGCAGAGCTACGTCCCATAGCTTTTTGAGTAGCTGCACAGGGCTCATTTTAGAGCAGTGATGCGCCCCTGCTGTGGGGTGCAGATCCTCATGCACTCCTGTTCCTTTGTTCCCTAAAAAGTTGTTTCCATATCGAGGTTTTCCCTGCCTATCTCAAACTACAGGACAGGAGGGCTCTCTGCCATGGATCACATGAGCCTGTTAGGGAGAGATGATCCTTCTACATGACCACACCCCTTCGAGGGGGGGGAAAACAACCTACATGGAAGTCGTGGTGTTTAATCGTCCAGTGCTGTATTTATAACCCTGCAGGCTGAACTTGGGTCTTTCCAGTCTCCTCTTGGTTTTCCTTCTTCCTCAGCCTGGTTGTCCCCTTTCTTTTCTCTTCCCCTATTGAAAGAAAGAAAAAAAGGGGATGGGACTTCAAAACATGTTAATTCCATTCCTCCCAGTGATGTGGTGATAGTCTGCAAGGAGACGTAAGGCTGCTAATTCTGCACGTATGCACACTGTTTACAATGAGTACCATCGGCTTAAGTTTCTAGGACTGTGTCCTTGTCAGTCAAGCTGAGTGTACTGCCAGCTGTGTGCATGCGCAGGCGCATGAGGGTGCCGGTTAGCTACATTTCCTGACCCACTCCTGTCCTGCAGCAGTCTGCATTCTGGACTCTTGGTCTTGTGCAACCACACTTGCTCGTCTGGTGCTTGTTTAAAGGGAAAAGCACATCCTGGAAAGAATCTCTGTCCAGATAAGTGTTGTCACTCTGCTTTTAGGGGAACAGGCCCCAAATCTGTACCTATATTTTAAAAATGTTTCAAAATTTCTTCTGCAGTCATAGAATCAAGCTTTCTTTCAAAGCTAACTCTGCAAAACAGTGAGACTCCGCTTCTGTTTTAACTAGGATGCCTGGTTTTTTGCAGTCACATGACACATCTCTTGGGTCTGCCCGCTCTCTCTGGTCTAGTGAACAAGGAGGGGACTGAAGTACACAGGAATCCTGATCTCAGAGGACTTCATCAGTCTTGACAGAGTCCCATGTGTTCAAATTCCTATGCATCGTTCATAGTCTCTACCTTCTGCTCTTTTTTTTTTTTTTTTTTTTTTTATTTAAGCTTAATGGAAAGATATTGAACAGTCTTGTAAATTGACTTTCTGCTTTGATACTAAAATATGTTCCTGTAGAATGCAATTGCCATTCAATTCTGAACTTAAATGTTTGATATTACACTTGTAGAAGCAGTAATACATGCAGTCTTGTATGTGCTTACAATTAAAACACACACACACACACACACACACACACACACACACACACACACACACACACACACACACACACACACACTTACTTTGCTGTGGAGGACGCTGGAACTGCCCACGACAGTGGTCCTTAGTGCACTGACTGGTCCACCTCAGCTTTGGTACAGTTGTTTCTGTAACACTTCAGAAAGAGATCAGGTAGCCCATCTGAAGTGACGCTAATCCTGCCCAGCCATCTGGCCGTCTCGTTTATTGTGGTGTTCTGCTTAATCTGAAATTGCATCAGCAGTTAAAGTAGACAGGACACTTAAAATAATTAGGAGTATTACTTACTCATATTTAGGAAGCGAGCGAATATGGTGTCCCTGGGAGCTGAAGATGCTATCCAAGAATGCAGAGAGAGGTATGACCAGGAGGTCTTTGCCCTTTGCTCAAACAAAAATACAAAAAAAACCCTAACCCACAACATGCCAAACTTCTGATGTGTAAGTATTCAGTGTACCTTTTAAACCTAGCTGGGAAAGAAGTAACATACATACTTTAGGACTTTCCTTGTGGGAAATTAAAATATTCTGCAATGCCCATTTGCCTTATGTATAGTTGATTGGAAAACTGGGCCAATCTTTTCTCAAGTACTTTTCAGATAGTGGACCAGATTCTCTGCCCACATTAACTTCCCCTTTGCTCCACTTTAGTACAAAGGAAATTTAATGCTGCCATTAGGAGGTAGATAGGAAATCCCTTATTGTAAAGGAGCTATATTACCCTACCAGCCTCTCTTACTGGGGCAAGATAGCGCATAACAGAGCTTGAGAGCTGAGCCAGTGCTAGTTGTGATCTTATGATGCTGGGATGGCAGAATAGTCCCTAGGGGACTGTTCCTCCAATCAGTGTAGTCGGACTAGTTCTATGGCTGCTCTGATGTATATCAGAGACTCGTTAGACCTTTGGCCAGCCTTAGCATTGGGCCTCCTTTGCATCCTTCTTTGATTCCAGGGCGGTGGAGTGGGTGGGTGTGTAATTTGCACAGAGAATGAGGCCAACTTTGAGCAAAACATAGCATGCGTTTTAAACAATGAGGGACACCAGGGAGAACGACTAAACTTACAAAAGCAATTGAATATGGTTTCCAAGGGATGTGACCGATTACAAGCAGCTGACACTGTTAGTCTGTGGAAATCTGGCTTGATTTTCTTTAATGAAGAAGAACTGGAAAGACAGACAAAATAAAATAAAATAATTTGGAGAAACTATGGAGTTCATTCATTACTTACCAGCATTATTTTGTTCCAAGTCAATCGTGGGTCAAGCTCAGAACAAGAAGAGAGTAGGAGGCTGAACTGTGGCTGCTGGAAGGTTATCCTAAATTCCTCCTTCTGGTCTAGCATTTAAAATTGGAGGTCCAGGTCTCCTCACACAAACCTCTGTGGGAGGTTGTCATAGCTTGTTATATCAAAATAGTGGAAAATTGTGGAAGTAAAATAATAGAAAACACAGAACATTTGAATTCAGAATTTCCTCAGTAAAAAGCCCAGCCCTGCTGCCCAACAAGTTCAACATTATTCGAGTATTTTCATGATAAATTGCATTGGTTTATTTGAAACTTGTAATAGGATTGGTGCTGAAAAGGCAAGTATGTCGGTAGCTTCTTGTATTTAATGGCAGATGCAAGAAAGTTGTAGAGCTATCTAGGAACTTGGCTATTGCAGTCAATTGTGATCCCCATTCTTGACAAAATGTGCCTTTTACATTTGAATAATAACTATAAAATAAGATACATATACTATGTAAGTTTCACAATCTTTTTGGGGTTTTCACTTTTTTTGTAGAGGATTTTTCATGAAGTTTGGCATGGGTTGGGATAGGCAAAAATCTTATCTGTGCTACAGTTCTCCCCTCCCACCTTACCCATCAGCGTCATAGCTCAAATCTGAACAGGAGACTAGGTTATTTGTGAACATTTAGAAAATTATCTGGACAGCAGTCTTGTCTCCAACCATAGAGGGGTGGATGTGAAGGGGTCTTGAATCCATAACAGGTTGTACAAGCTGCTAGCTGTCCTCCAGACCTCAGGACCAGTGAGAATTGTGTTATCAATTAAGCTGTTCTGGAGCCTGCTAGGACTGTGTGGCACACCCCTGCCACGTGCACGACGACCTTTAAAGGGGCTGAAAAGTGCTACTACGTCCCTGCCAAAGGTTCCAAAGTCCTTCCCCTACACACCCCTCCCCCACTGTCTCCCAAACTCTCTAGTAGTCCAGGCTGCAACTGAATGGGCAAAGAGGGCAAGTGGCTAGAACTTTTGGGATGCAAGGTGTTTCTACATCTAACCTGCAATTCACAATCATGAATTATCAAGCATTACTAGCCAAAAATGACTTTCTGAATTACAATACATTTGAGGAACTTACTGATAGCCTGCCTCATCTTGAATGAGCACATTTTCAGGCACTTGTTGAGAAAAGGAAGCTGGTGGCCAGAATTCCCCTCCAGTCTGCAGTAGATGCAGCAGATTCCTCCTCCAGGGCCATGGCTATACCCATAGTCATGTGTAGGGGGTCTCGGCTCCATTCTTTTGGCTTTCCTAGGGAGGTACAGAATACTATTGAAGACATCCCTTTTGACGAATCCCATCTTTTTAGCTAGAAGATGGATGCATTTCTGCATACACTCAAGGATTCCTGGGACAGTCTTCACTCGCTGGGCATCTACACTCCTGCCCCAAAGCAAAAATTCCATCATCAACCACCCACTCACTCAGTGTTACAGGTCTTCTCAAGTCTATTCTGACACCTTACAAACCTCTGAGGAAACATTAAAAAAAAGAGGTCTCACCTCCCAGGGCCCCCCTCGCAGGCTTTGACATTACAGCTGCAACCTCCAGCCATAAGACTTCTGATGTGAGCCTGAGAGCCACCATCCACTATACCTACCCCTCATGATCCCCCTACTCCCTTCGGAGGTTGTTTAGCACTCTCTTCCCACAGTTGGAGTGCAATAACAACGGACAGATGTATGTTGAATGTCATCCCCCATGGCTACATGATCCAGTTTATCACACTACCTCCTCCAAGACCCCTGTCCCTCTTCAGGGAGCACACTCACGACAGCATTCTCACCCAAGAGGTGAACTCCTTGTTAGAATGGGGATTGATAGAACGCATTCCCCCCAGAATATCAGGGATCAGGATTCTACTCAACTTCCTGATATCTAGGAAGAAAGGCGGGTAGAGACCAATCCTCAATCGCTTCATCCACAAGTTAGTTTCTGTATCTCGACAATTGGTTCCTAGCCACGAGAGTCCAGGCAAGAAGCCCACAAGTCAACCTCCATGCTACTCAGTCTTCTTTCTTCCTTTGGAGTCAGCATCCACGTCAAGAAATCGATCCTAGACCCCACATACTCTCTGGATTTCATAGGGGCTACCATAAGTTTGGTCATAGCACGAGCTTACTTAACCTGTGAACAGGTTCCAGGAGATTAATGACCTCATAACTCGCATCATGAACAATTCATATGTACCAGCCAGGACTTGCATGTCCTTCCTCAGCCACATTGCTTTGTGTATTTACGTGACCCCCTTCGCATGACTCCAACTTCGTTTCTTTCAGACATGGCTCCGGTCTGTTTACTCACCAAACTGCCACTCCAGGGCTTCCATGCTGACTGTCTCCGTCAAGCTGCTGTTATCCCTCCAGTGGTGGACAGACCCACATCGCGTTTGTGTGGGGGTTCTCTTTCTTTCCTTTTTCCAGACAAGATGATTATCCCTGACGCAGCCTGAGGAGCTCACCTCGATGACCATGTGGCTCAAGGAGCATGGACTCCCAAAGAATCCAGGGTGCACATAAACATCCCGGAGCTGTGAGAACAGCGTGCCAAGCCTTCCTTCCCTTCATCGGCTCTCATCATGTCAGATACCCCCACCACTGTTTTTTATATCGACAGACAGGGAGGGACAAGATCATCCATGCTGTGCGCAAAGGCAATCCGTCTCTGGAATTGGTGCATCATTCACCAGATCCTCTTGTCCATGGCCTATCTTCCAGGGACACAGAATGTACTCGTGGACTCAGCAGACATTTTGCGTTCAATCATTGGTGGGAACTTCATGATTCGGTAGTACACAACATCTTCACTCAGTGGGGACTCTGGTCAGAGTCCTATTTGCTTCACAGGTAAACCGCAAATGCACAATGTATACTGCTCCAGGGGAGCCCTCTGTCATCACATCCAGGGCGAAGCCCTCCTAATCCCCTGGTCGGACCAACCCAACTATGCCTTTCCTCCACTACCTCGCCTACCTCAGGTAGTGCATAAGATTTGGTGGACAGGGTGATGGTAATTCTGATTGCCCCCTGATGGCCCAGGCAATTCTGATTCCCCAGTCTTCTCTGCATGTCATCCCACCCACCGATTCCCTTCCCATCCCATCTGTCTTGATTAGCTGACCCAATGCAAAGGCGAGATCAGACTTCCTACTCCACATGCTCTACACCCTAGAGCGTGGTATTTGGATGGGCCTCTGCCTTAGGACGAATGAGCTCTTTAGTTGTACAGGATGACATTTCTAGCATCAGGAAAGACTACCAGACGTTATCTGGTCAAGTGGTGACGTTTTTCATCATTGGCTCAACAAAAAAGTGTTTTACTGGAATTTTTGGGGATCCCCTCATACTGGACTACGTTCTGTGACTAAAGTGACCAGGTTTCACCCTCAGTTCCTTTAAAGTACACCTGGCGGCAATTAACACATTCTAACCAACAGTGGAAGGTTTCTCTATTTTCACCCCCCATCCCCTTCCAAATGCTAGTTTCTGGAAAGGGCTCATCAGAACCTTTCCACCTATCCAACCAATAGCTCCTCAATGGGACCTGAACCTTGTTCTCTCTCTACTAATGAAGCCCCCGTTTAAACCTTTAGTGTTGTGTTCTGTGTCCCTCCTTTCCATGAAAGTAATCTTCCTTGTTGCTATTACTTCCATGCGAAGAGTTGGCAAACTCGGCGCTATGATGGCAGCCCGCCTTTTACTGTCTTCCACAGAGTGTGTCTCCTTGTGACTACACCCCAATTCTTACCAAAGTTTGTGTTTTCAATTTCATATCAATCAAGTCATTCACATGCATCTGCAGAGGAGTGTTGACTCCATTCCCTCAACGTTTGACAAGCTCTGGCCTTCTACCTGCAGAGAACAAAACCAGTCAGGAAGTGCCCTAGTCTATTTATTGCAGTAGCGGAGAGGCTCAAGGGACAGGCCATCTCCACCCGGAGAATCTGCATATGGACTTCAGGGTGTTTCAAACTCTGCTGCTACCACGTGTCGGATCTACCTCCTTCTACAAGGTATGAGCTCACTCCACGAGGGCTCAGGCTTCAACCTCAGCCTCCCTTCAGAACTTGCCACTCATTGACACATGTAGAACAGCCACGTGGAATTCTGTACACACCTTTGCTACACATTAAGCCTTAGCGCAAGACTCAGCAGTGGATGCCTCCTTTGGCACGGCGGTCCTCTGTACTACTCACCCTCCTCCATCTTAAGTACTGCTTGTTAATCACCCTCAGTGGAATAGAATAGGGACCAGCTCTGGAAGAAGGAGGCTACTTATCTCGAAGAACCTCCTGTTACAGGTGTGTGGTCCCCATCTGATTCCATTTCCCACCTTCCCTCCCCTCTGCTACAGATCTGCCAGATTCGCAGTGGAGAAGGAACTGGAGACATGGTCAGTCTGCCCCACCCTTTATTGCCTCTGATGGAAGCATGAGGCAAGCCAGGGCCCATGTGTGGGCCAATGGATACTATTCTAAAAATTCTCAGACTCTGGGCACATAGTGCGCATGCGTAGCCCCTCAGTGGAATACAGATAGGGACCACACATATCAAAGAACCTTAAGTTACAGGTAAGTAGCCTCCTCTTCTGTCTTGTGTATATAGTGATGACAGAGTAACCGTTTTGTTTTGTGACTGAATGAATTATAAAATACTGTGGTGGATTACAGTCTAGTAGAGAGAAGTGCATGCTCTTGAAGTACTATATGTTGTGTTCATTGCAGGGATAGTGAAATTAGGGAAAGGGTAAACAGGTTTGGTGTGTTTTGACCCGCGTTGTCCAATTTTGCGCCTTTCAGTGACTGAGATGAGACCATGCATTTTAGCTGTTAGTAGGTTCCTAACTGGTTCTGGTGTGTATGGAAATGTTATCAGGCACAAAACTCAAGTTTGCTGATGCCAGCTGTCCTTGACAACACCCCAGGAGCTGCTGCTTCCTTATTGGGAGTGTCTTGAGGAGGACAGCAGAGGGAACAAAACCGCATGTCTGGAAGAGTGGAGCCACTCTTAAAAACAAAATAAATCTTGTGTTGGTTTTTATCACAATTGCTAAGGCATTCTGAACCTTAACATTTAGTGCATACCACACAGTCGCAGCCTTGTAGGCCAGATTCCTCCTTTTTGTGACCATTTGTATTTTATTACTCCTAGTGTTGGACAATAGAGATGCTTTTAAAGAGAGTAAATAAGGGGTAACTGAGTTGGCTGTGTGGCCTGGGAAATGTGGTATGGCACCTCTAAATCAGCTTGTGTTGGATGTGACCAAAAGGTGTTGCTATCTAATTGTTCAGTGGTTTAAGTGAAATACGTTTAGCTTCACTTCAGTATGTAATGGTTAGATATCCATATCGTGCTTGAAGGTTTGAATGAGTGGTCTGAACAGAGAGCATCACCTCAACACGTATGAAAAAAATGCAGATTAAAGTATGAAACTTAACAGTATCGTCTCCTTTTTTCCGTACAGGTCAGGAAGCCCTGAAGCATGAGGTTTTAGATTACATTGTTCATGTCTGATGTTTCTATCATAGTAGGTCTCTGCAGTTCTGCAGTAGATTAACATTGTGTTTTGAGAGTATTGTATGTATTCATGCCATTTTAGTATTAAGCTTTTGATGCATCCGCTCTTTGAGCCACCCAACAAAGCTTTGTCAATGTGTTTGGAGTTGTGTTCAAAAGTATTTGTTTCCCTATTTCAGGAGGAGACGGGCAGAATGGAGATGGGCAGCAGACCGAGCAGGTATAGTCAGTCGCTGGAACTGGCTCCAAGCTCACGTCTCAGACCTGGAATACCGAATCCGACAACAAACAGATATTTACAAGCAGATTCGTGCTAATAAGGTAAGGAATGGGGGGATTTGGGGATGCTTGTTTTTTCTCAATGGCTGTTCCCTTTCAGAGAGAGAGAGCAGGGTGTGCATGTGTATTACATATTGTTCTGGATGTTGAGGCTTAATACGTCTGGAGTCTGCTGCCACTAGGCATATTGCACAAATGTGGTTAGTTCGAATATTAATTTGAACATGTGTCAGGAACAATTCTTTCATCTGGGGTGACAAAGAGCATAAAGACGGCTGCATCGCTTAAGCCAGTGATTATAACTGTTGAACAGGGCTGGTGCTGAGAGTTGTTACTGTATTTTCCACTGCATGCATCCGATGAAGTGGGTTTTAGCCCACGAAAGCTTATGCCCAAATAAATTTGTTAGTCTCTAAGGTGCCACAAGTACGCCTCGTTCTTTTTGCTGATACAGACTTAACACAGCTACCACTCTGAAACCCGTCACTATGCAAGGCACTGAATTTAGCCGTATGAAGTGGAAGTGCATCAACTTCATGAAAAAACTCGTACAGATACAGACAGACATCATCTTCCTTTCCAAATGCAAACAGATGGATATCATACCAAAAGGAATGAAGATAAAAAATCCATTACAATCTACATACCACACAGACTGTGCTGAGAGATTGTGCCACACACACTCAAAGAAACTGCGGAACCACCTGATCAACATCCTATACAGCAAACAGGGAAAGATTAAGAATGAGATCTCAAAACTGGATTCTCTCATAAAAAGCCAACCTTCCACACAAACTTCCTCGTGACTGGACTTTACAAAAACTAGACAAGGCATTTACAGCATTCACTTAGTGTACTTTTTTCCTTTGTAGAGAAGCAATCTAAACTACTACGTGCCACAAGGGGCCAGAACAGTGGTTCCCTTAAGTCACCCAACAATACTGTTAATTTATCCAGCTATACTCTTAGCCCGGCAGAAGAGTCTGTCCTATCTCGAGGCCTCTCCTTCTGCCCCTCCACCCCCACGAACATGATACAGTTCTGCAGTGACCTGGAATCCTACTTTCGACGTCTTCGACTCAAGGAATATTTCCAACACAACTCTGAGCAGCACACTAATCCACAGAAACCTTCCTACCAACACTACAAAAAGGAGGATTCTGCGTGGACTCCTGTAGGTCGAAACAACAGACTGGACTTCTACATAGAGTGCTTCCACGTACGTGCACGGGCTGAAATTGTGGAAAAGGAGCATCACTTGCCCCATAACCTGAGGTGTGCAGAACACAATGCCATTCACAGCCTCAGGAACAACTCTGACATCATTATCAAAAAGGCTGACAAAGAAGGTGCTGTCGTCGTCATGAATAGGTCGGAATATGAACAAGAGGCTGCTAAGCAGCTCTCTAACACCACATTCTACAGGCCATTTCCCTCTGATCCCACTGAGGGTGACCAAAAGAAACTACACCATTTGATCAAGAAACTCCCTGAAAAAGCACAGGAACAAATCTGCACAGACACACCCCTAGAACCCTGACCAGGGGTGTTCTATCTGCTATCCAAGATCCATAAACCTGGAAATCCTGGACACCCCATCATCTCAGGCATTGGCACCCTGACAGCAGGATTGTCTGGCTATGTAGACTCTCTCCTTAGGCCCTATGCTACTGGCACTCCTAGTTCTTTTAGAGACACCACTGACTTCCTGAGGAAACTACAATCCATTGGTGATCTTCCACAGTGGCCAGGTGGTTTCTGGATGTAGAAGCCCTTTATACCAACATTTCACACAAAGATGGAATACAAGCCGCCAGGAACAGTATCCCTGATGATGTCACAGCAAACCTGGTGGCTGAACTTTGTGACTTTGTCCTCACCCACGACTATTTCACATTTGGGGACAATGTATACCTTCAAGTCAGCGGCACTGCTGTGGGTACCCGCATGGTCCCACAGTATGCCAACATTTTTATGGCTGATTTAGGGGACGAGAGCTGAGGTGGCGTTGTTCTAACGCCCCTACTCTACTTGCGCTACATTGATGACATCTTCATCATCTGGACCCATGGAAAAGAAGCCCTTGAGGAATTCCACCATGATTTCTACAATTTCCATCTCCCCATCAGTCTCCGCCTGGACCAGTCCACACAAGTGATCCACTTCCTGGACACTACAGTGCTAATAAGCGATGGTCACATAATCACCACCCTATACCGGAAACCACCTGATCGCCTCCAGCTTTCATCCAGACCACATCACACAATCCATTGTCTACAGTCGAGCTCTAAGACACAACCACATTTGCTCCAATCCCTCAGACAGAGATAAACGACTACAAGATCTCTATCAAGTGTTCTTAAAACTACAATACTCACCTGCTGAAGTGAAGAAACAGATTGACAGAGCCAGAAGTCACCTACTACAAGACAGGCCCAACAAAGAAAGTAACAGAACGCCACTAACGGTCACCTTCAGCCCCCAACTAAAACCTCTCTAGCGCATCAAGGATCTACAACCTATCCTGGAGGACGATCCCTCACTCTCACAGATCTTGGGAGACAGGCCAGTCCTCTCTTACAGACCGCCCTCCCCAACCTGAAGCAAATAATTACCAGCAACCGTACACCACGCAACAAAAATACTAACCCAGGAACCTATCCTTGCAACAAAGCCCGTTGCCAATTCTGTCCACATACCTTTTCAAGGGACACCATCATAGGACCTAATCACATCAGCCACACCATCAGAGGCTTGTTCACTTGCACATCTACCAATGTGATACATGCCATCATGTGCCAGCAATGCTATGTACGTTGGCCACACCGGACAGTCTCTACGCAAAAGAATAAATTGACACAAATCAGACATCAAGAATTATAACATTCAAAAACCAGTCAGAGAACACTTCAACCTCCCTGGTCGCTCAATTACAGAGTTAAAAGTCACAATTCTCCAACAAAAAAAACTTCAAACAGCCTCCAACGAGAAACTGCAGAACTGGAATTAATTTGCAAATTGGGCACCATTAAATTAGGCTTGAATAAAGACTGGGAGTGGATGGGTCATTACACAAAGTAAAAACTACTTCCCCATGCTAATTTTCCCCCTACTGTTACTCACACCTTCTTGTCAACTGTTTGAAATGGGCCATCCTGATTATCACTACAAAAGTTTTTTTTTCTCCTGCTGATAATAGCCTACCTTAATTGATTAGTCTCATTAGCGTTGGTATGGCAACACCTATTTTTTCATGGTGTGTGTTTGTGTGTGTGTGTGTGTGTGTGTGTGTAATATTTCTACTGTATTTTCCACTGCATGCATCTGATGAAGTGGGTTTTAGCCCACGAAACTTATGCCCAAATAAATGTTAGTCTCTAAAGTGGCACAATTACTCCTCGTTCCTTTTGCTGATACAGACTAACACGGCTTCCACTCTGAAACCTGTGTGAAAGCTGTTATAGCAAGTTGTTTTTTCTTGTGGGAATAGTTGAGGGTGAGTATAAAGACCAGCAGAGCAAGAGAATTCTGGGGCAGAAGAAACAGATCTGTACTTAATTCCCAAAAGGATGTGACTCTTATTAGTGTGTTTTAGACTATCAGACGGTACAAACTTTTAAAGTACCGTAGCATCAATATATGGGGCTTTGGAAATTGAGGAAGATTCCACTGGGGGAATCCAGGAGAAATATGTAGCATTTCATAGGGTGAAGGGGCAAAAAAGAGAAGAGGGAGATTCTTACATAAGTGTTGAAAGAGGAGGTAAACGGGAGGAAGAGACTGTAATAAGAAAATAGTACAATTAGGATATTTCAGGTCTAAGTGCAGCTGCTTTTATTTGGAAACAGACTGACATAAGTTTGCTTCCTGTGGGTTATAGTGTCATACTTGACTTTTTATACAAAACTTCCACTGTGCTTTTCCATAAGCTTTAGTGGTCTGTGTGAAATGTAAACTTTAGAGGCAAACTAGGAGCCATGCTCATGGGAAATTTTTAAACTTGAAAGCAGGAAGTAAATGGGAGAGATGGAAGATTTGTCATCCCATTCCAGACATCCGCCCTAGAGAAGAGCAGGCTTTGTTTTTTGAGTGATCAGAGTGGAGCTAATGTTCTTTACACTACAGACTAGCACAAATGTCTGGTGGTGGTGCAGCTTTTCCTATTTTGCTTGAGATGGCATTTCCATAGGGCTTCCCCTTCCTCAATTTCATCTCTTCTCCCTCCCCCCCCCCCCCTCTATATTTGGGAGCTAATTTTAGTACTCCTGGAAAATAAATGACTCTAGGTTCTAACTTGAGGTGCTGCGTGAATTTCCACCCCCAGTTCTGCCCAAAACCTATGCAGTGTTTTTTTGTTTGTTTGTTCATACCCATTCACATGCAAACCCAGGTCTCTAGAGTAGGAAACCCCAGTATGAGCATCAGTGTGTTACTTTCTGCCTTGGAGCTATTCTTTCAGTTGCCATAATGTGGGACGCTGCTTGTGTGGGCATCCGTTTATACGTTTGACAAACAGCAGGTTAAATGGAGGCAGCCAGTCAGGCCTGGTGGTCTGGTGATGACATGTTCTGTTCAGGCCCCAAGATTCCCTGTGCATCAAGGGCAGGGGTTACTGGAGTGGCAACACGCTTTGCCCCGGCCAAGGGAGCCACCTAATGTTGTTACTGGTTAGAGTGCCATTCAGTGGATCTGGTACAAACTACACCCATCTCTTATCTTTCTGGATGAAATCAGGTGGTGGTCCAAGGACTAGTGGGTGAGGGGGACATGAAAGTTTTTTGGACATATATATGTGGGAGGTGCATTTAAACGGCTGCTATAATTGTATAGACTAGAATCAAGTGCCTTTCCTATTCAAAGTATTGCAGTGTTTAACCAAACACACATTTTGTGCAGAGACTCTAGATGTGGTAACCATTCTGTACGAAGTGACAGCATACCCACAGCCTGGCATGTCTAGAGTGATTTAACTCCGAAGTATGTCACCAATTTTAATAATGATTTAGATCAACAAGCAAGAAATCTTGATTTAAATCATCAATTTTAATCATGTTATGCTAAACATAAGTACTACTTAGTTATTTTCCAAAAAGTTTGATTCTGATTGGTTGGTAACCATTCAGACAGCTAAATGTAGCATTTACACTGCATTTGGTATTTCTTCTGTGCTAACCAGGATGGGGGGAGAGAAATGGCGATAGTGGAAGGATGTGTATTTACAAATATTTATTAGCAATTATAGAACATAACTTAAAATATTTAGATTCTTAATGTTTACATTTTTTATGTTAGAATGTTGCATTTCTTATTGAATCAAACTCTATTTGGATGGATATTCAAATTCAATTAAATATGCACACATATTTGCATAAAATATGCATTTTAGAATGTTTTTATTAAGTAAAGCACACTCAGATGGTCAGGATACATAAGGAAAAAAGTATCTGGAAGTTTGTCAAAAGATGTTTTGCATATAAAATTGACTTATTAAACAAAGGGTAGTATATCTGGTTAGTGAATTGAACTGGTTCTCATTTTCTCACATCTTTTATTCAGAGATTGGAAGGGAAAAATAATCTTTCCTTCCTTTACAACTTTGTGGTTTTTCAACTTTGAATAAACTAGTCATTGGACTGAACTAGTTGAATAAACTGAAATGAAGAACATGTTCTCTCTCTACCTGCAGTAGAGGCTACTGCTGTCAAAGGCTGGCTTAGTACTTCAGTATGCTCTGGTTCCAGGTGCTTAGCCAGTGACTTCCACCAGTCCAGTGATCTGAGTTTCTTTAAATCTTGGCAACCAAATGTACTGCTTTATATTTGAAATAGATTATAATAAGTGTAGGCCTTAACATAGGTTGTCATAACTTCAAATTTAATTTTAAATAGGTTTGTGTGTTAAATTTAAACCTATATTTAATTTTAATCAAAACGTATTTAAAAATGGATATATTACTTTTTAAATACATTTTTATCTATCCTTGCCGGAACTTGTCCCATCCCCATTCTCCCCCCGCGCCGCCCCCCCCCGCCCCCCCCCCCCCCCCCAAAAAAGAGTGAGAGCGCGTGCCTGGGAGGCTGTGAAGGGGCAGAGGAGTGGTCCTGTTCCCCAGGCAGTTAGTAGGCTCTTGGGAGAGGAAGCTTTCTGCCCTCTCCTCTCACTTGCAGGAGCGACTGGGATGGAAATTCTGATTTGTCATACAGAACTACCTGGAAGTTGATAAAGAGGAGAGATGGGAAAGAACCTTTACGCAGGGCCCAGAGTCAGTTCTGTAGTAGAAATGCCAACACTTCCCCCTTCTCAATAGCTGGCACTAGCAAGGAGGTTGGTTTTTCTTGTCAGGACATTTGCTCCTGGACTATGTCAGGATGCCCCATCCCTGTCTTTTTTTTTTTTTAAATCTGCCCCTAGGTGGTAGGGGTTTAGTTCTCTAGTATATGAATTCAGTGGCACAGAATTCCCCTAGGAGTAACCTGTTCTCTGGGTAAATGGAGGATGTGAAACGAGAAGGAACTGGGATGTGCCCATGAAGTAATTTATTGAGGAGCTGCTCTCTCGGCAGGTCCTCTTCTCTCTCCCCTTGTACTAAGTGCTGCGGGTGCAGTAATTCAGTAGGATCACTGCTGAGCCAACATTGAGCAATTTAGCAGTTTTTGTTCTAGAGGCTACCAGTGCCTAGGACTAGCACAGAATGTGCCTGGTCACTTGTCCACAGAGAACATGAGTTGGAGCTACTTATGCTTGTGATACAGAGAACTTTTCATTAGGAATAGCTACAGTCTCTGTATCAGAGATTTTTCTGGCCAGCAATGGCTAATACCCTCTTGAATTTGACCAATTTTAGTATCTTCTCTCTGCTCTGAAGGGAAGGAAACTATAGCCCAGGCCCTGCTGAATACCATCCACCTGTTGGCATGTTAATAGTTTGTTCTGCAGAAGCTAAGTTTCACCCATGAGTCAAACTTGGCTTATTTCAGTAATGGCGATTTCTAATGTTTTTGTAACACCCCTGTTGTGTGTTCAGAATCCCAATATGTATCGTACTCTAACGAGAATGATTGGTTAGAGCATGGGACTAGGATACCAGATTGAATACTCACTGTCTCATCAGTGACTTGCTGTGTGATCTTGAGCAAGTAACGTCAGCTCCAGTCTTGCCCTAGTGCAAAAGCCTCTGTGCTTTGTTCTGGGGAGTTGCTCAGGGCTTGGAGAAGGAGTCTCTTTCCAGGATGCGCCCAGATCTCTGTAGCTATCACTCTTGTCTCTGGTGCCTCCAGCAATGTTCAGAGAGCTCCCATAGACAGAACTGTGAAAAAAGCAACCCATTACCTTAGTGCACATAACAATTTATTCCGCACATGGGTGGGAAAAAATTAGAGGGAACATTTGGTTGTCACTAGGGTGACCAGACAGCAAGTGTGAAAAAATCAGGATTGGGTTGAGGGGGGCTATAGGCGCCTATATAAGACACAGCCCCAAATATCGGGACTGGCCCTATAAAATCTGGACATCTGGTCACCCTAGTCATGATCCACTTTGGGGGTCCCGACCCACAGTTTGAGAACCACTGCACAGGAAGGCTAAGCTGTTCCACAGCCCTTTGTCTTGGTTGAGCCATTGGCAGTCTCTAGCTTTACCAGTGTTGTACCTGAAAGGTTACCTCTGGGTGTTTTCCAGAGTAAGCACATTTGAAATACAGATCCGTAGCCAGTATTCATAACTTCGGATATAAAAATGATATATGCATATAAACAGATAATCATATTCAGCAAATCATAGCTTTTCCAGTGACACCTTACATGACTCATCTTACATAAATTTCATCATAATACAACTATGAAGGATATGGGCTGCAGTGTTGCATCTTTATTTTGGACATATCGTGTCTGCTTATTATGTTTGGGGGAATAAATGTGCTTATGAAGTAAATTGCATAATATGTGTCTGTCTTCATTTCATAAAACCTTCTTGGGCATCTCTCACACTGCTAGGTTTTATTAGAGAAAATGACAACGCTACCCATGAACATAGCTGTTGGCACACAGGCAAATTCTTTTTCAAAAATTTTTGCCCCTCCTTGCAACAGTAGTATACTGGCTCTGAGGTGGAGGGGACAGTGAATTTACTCTCTCTCTCTCTCTCTCTCTCTCTCTCTCTCTCTCTCTCTCTCTCTCTCTCTCTGCCTCAAGTTTTCTTACTTGTAAGAGATCTCACGTGGGAGTGGGAGTAGTAAGGCATTAAAAAAAACCGAAACCTTAAATTAAGATCTTTGCATGAAAATATCTGCTCTTACGGGCTTTGACTCAGGCTACATCTACACTACAGGGGGGAGTCGATTTAAGATACGCAAATTCAGCTACGTGAATAGCGTAGCTGAATTCGACGTCGCAGCCGACTTACCCCGCTGTGAGGACCACGGCAAAATCGACCTCCGCGGCTTCCTGTCGACGGCGCTTACTCCCACCTCTGCTGGTGGAGTAAGAGCGTCGATTAGGGGATTGATCCCCGAGAGGTCGATTTCTACCCGCCGATTCAGGCGGGTAGTGTAGACCTAGCCTCAAGTGTAAAGAGGTTGAGTGAAACTGCTTCTTGGAAAGCAGGTAGGGAGGGGCTGGAGTAATTTTTACGTCTTCAGTCTCAAATTGTTCAAATTGTTTCTCAGTTCAGACAGATGGGTTTATTGTGCTATGTCTGTTCTTAGTCTGGTTGCTTGGTGGTCATGGTGGTAGGGTAACATGCATACAGTTACGTGGCCAATTTGGAGTTGCTAATCTGGAAGAAACCCAGGGATTTTGTTCTGAATGGTGGTTGGAAGTGGGGCGAAGAGGGGTTCTGAAACAGTGATTGGGAGGAACTTGTTGCCAGAAAAAGTGAATTGTAGCAGTTTCCCCAAACACATCTCCTGTTAAAGCTTGGGCTAGCTCAGTGGGTCAGATTTATAGTAGAGTGTGACGATGACTACAGTCTCCGTGTGAAGAGCTCAGTCGCAGGCCTGGTCTACGCTAGGGTGAGGGGATCGACCTAAGATGTGCAACTTCAGCTATGAGAATAGCGTAGCTGAAGTCAACATATCTTAGGTCGACTTACCTCGCGTCCTCACGGTGTGGGGTCAACTGCCGCCACTCCTCCGTTGACTCCGCTTCCGTCTCTCGCCATGGTGGAGTACAGGAGTTGACGGCAGAGCGATTGGGGATCGATTTATCGCGTCCGATAAATCGATTTCCCCAATAGATCGATCACTGCCTGCTGATCCGGTGGGTAGTGTAGACGTACCCTAAGACTGTGGCGCTTCTGATGCAACTTTGCATTCTACTGCCCCCTTCCCACCCAATATCATTTTGTCTGAGGCTGATTGATACTATAGGAGTATGAGCACCATGCTTCTGGGAAATGTCATGTTCTCAGATGGGGTATACAGATGGGTTCCAGTTAATCCCATAGTTATTAATAAAACCTACACAGGGAAGACGTAATTAGACTAACTAGTAAGTGTGAGGGGGAACCATCAAATTTCTTGTCTGCAAAGTGCCTAACATGTTTCTGGGTGCTTTAAAAAAAGTAATACTAAGTCCCTGATAGGGCTCACATGATTCCCTCTACTTTTCCTGATTTAAAGAGTTGAACTGTAATGTGAATTAATGATCTTATCTCTACCTATTATTACAAAGAAGAGTAAATCGTTGATACTTGAAAAAGTAAAATAAAACACCCAACCATCTAAAGGAAGGGTGCCATCCTGATAGTGTGATAAATTATATAGGGTGTTGATGAAAGAAATCTAGCCAATTCCCACAGCCCAGTTCAGGATATAGTGCCTGAGACACAATGTAAGGTAGGAATTGGTAATAAATATCCTATATGGAAGCTTAAAAAAAAGATAAGTTTCAAAATTTTAAATGAAGGTTTTTAGAACATGAAATTTTATTTTTAACTAGAAGGCTTCCTCTCCCCTGCATTCCACATGGTGAGCTGCATTCTTAAAGCTTTTGTATATTAGTCAGAGAAGCTCAATCTGATGACAACAATACAATGGCAGGTTCAGCTGAGACACTATTCAGGTACTGAGAATGAAATGACGACCGACATTTAAAAAAAATTGCAAATCAATTATTATTAATAAATATCAAAGGTGCTAGACCTGAGCATTGCAGTTTTCCTGGAACTCATAGAACAGTTCTGCTCATCCACTTGTGTTCTTACTCAGGATGAATTGAAGATTAGTAAAGGCCTTTATAACCCGGACTTTTCCTGCCTCCTCCCTTTTGCTTTCCCTGAGCAAAACAAAGGGCACACAAATCCATGAGCGCCAGGAGAAGAAAAGTCTTCCCTTGGATTTCCAACGCACCATTTTCCGGTGCCAGTCTCACTGTTGCTAGCTCCATGCCAGTTTTCCTCTACCTGACCTACCTCCCTGTTGCTGGTTCCCAACCTCGGGTAGCTTTGGAACTGGTTACAGAAGGTGATGGGTCACTTTGGGTAGATCAGCGTTTAGGGAGGCTGGGAGAAGAAGCACGGCAGTATTTAATGATTTCTAGAATTCCAGAAGTCAGCGTCTCCCCATCCCTTCTAAGCCCAGCACCCTCCTGTGACTCCCAGAAAACCGTAGAAATTAATAATTAACATCCACCTTGGACAGTGGGTAGTTTCCTTAGGGGTAATAAGGAAGGAGGGAGATGGAAGAATAGAGGCAGCCAGAACTGCTAGTCAGAAACCATCTACCCCTTTTATTTAAACCTGCTTATCTCATTACATGATTTTTACATAAATTAATTACTAGATTATGGGTCGCCACCATGATTTTCTGGAAACCCAGTGGACTGCTGTTCTAGATCTGATTCCCTCAAGCCGTGATGTTAAGCTTCCAGAAAGGCCCAAATACGGGATCAGTGCCATCGATACAGCTAAGATGCAGTTGTTGCTACGCTAAATGTCCATGCAAGGGCTTGTGGCGCGCTCTGGGAGGATGCAGGTGTTGGCACAGGCTCCAGGAGTGCAGGGAGGGAGGAATGGTGGCAGTGAAGTTTAGGCCTGAGCTTTGGTGTGGAAAAGTGCAGCCAGTCTAAGTATGCAGTTAAAAAATAAATAACTTGGCAATAATAAGGGACCATGCTCATGGCCACAGAGTTATTCTTTGGACTTGGGGGCATTTTTGCTCTTCCCTAGCCTTAATGGTCTTGTCTTGTCCCTGGAAAACTAGAGCTCTGATGGCTTGTGTGGCAACACGTAGTGTAGCCTCTGGGGCCTTCAAGTGGCTGATCCGTGTCTGGTATCTTCATTCCAAGTAGCCCTGCCAGCATCCTAGGGAAGGACCAGTCATCTCCATGACCAGAGATGACCATTGTCCTAATTTGACTTCACCTCATAGTATATTTATGCCTTTAAGGCTCTCCACATGCTCCCACCACCCTCACAAGCTTTATCGTCGTCCTGGTCTCATTATAGCTGCCCCTTCGCTACTGTTATCCTTTTTGTTTCCAGTTTCTTTTTCTTGTTGTCACCTTTAAGTTCTGTTTACCTGGGGGGGGGGGGGGGCACATATAGGAGCCAATATTGTCCTTGTGCCTGACCTCTCATCTCCCCCCTCTTGCTTCCCAGTTAGATCTTACCAAAAGGTTTCCTCCTCTCCTCCCCCCCCCCCCCCCGAATGTTAAATAGGTCATCTTTGTCAACTCCTAATGCACATACAGCCATGATGAATTATTAGCATCTACTAAACATAGAGGTAGAATAGTTCTGGCCTTTGCTTTAAACCCCAAGTGTTATGGAGTAAAAGGGAAAAAAAAACAGGAGAGAATAGATATCATTAGAATCCTGATAAAACAACCCTCTCCACCCTGCCATGCGCTACTGGATTTGTAGCGGTTGGTGATTATTTAAATATCAGTAAAAAGAACGAGGAGTACTTGTGGCACCTTAGAGACTAACAAATTTATTTGGGCATAAGCTTTCATGGGCTAAAAGCCACTTCATGAGATGCATGCAGGGGAAAATACAGTAGGAAGGTTTTATATTACTTACACACACACCCACCATGAAAAAAGGGGGTTGCCATACCAACTCTAACAAGACTAGTCAATTAAGGTGGTGGGCTATTATCAGCAGGAGGAAAAAAAACATTTGTAGGGATAATCAGGATGGCCCATTTCAAACAGTTGACAAGAAGATGTGAGTAACAGTAGGGGGAAAATTAGCACGGGGAAATAGTTTTTAGTTTGTGTAATGACCCATTCACTCCTAGTCTTTATTCAAGCCTAATTTAATGGTGTCCAGTTTGCAAATTAATTCCAGTTCTGCAGTTTCTTGTTGGAGTCTGTTTTTTGAGGGGTTTTTTTGTTGGAGAATTGCCACTTTTAGGTCTGTAATTGAGTGTCCAGGGAGGTTGAAGTGTTCTCCCAACTGGTTTTTGAATGTTACAATTCTTGATGTCTGATTTGTGTCCATTTATTCTTTTGCCTAGAGACATTTTGGCCAATGTATATGGCAGAGGGGCATTGCTGGCACATATCACATTAGATGTGCAGGTGAACAAGCCTCTAATGGTGTGGCTGATGTGATTAGGTCCTATGATGGTATCCCCTGAATAGATATGTGGACAGAGTTGGCACCGGGGTTTGTTGCAGGGTTTGGTTCCTGGGTTAGTGTTTCTGGTGTGTGGTTGCTGGTGAGTATTTGCTTCAGGTTGGGGGGCTGTCTGTAAGCGAGGACTGGCCTGTCTCCCAAGATCTGTGAGTGATGGATCGTCCTTCAGGATAGGTTGTAGATCCTTGATGATGCGCTGGAGAGGTTTTAATTGAGGGCTGAAAGTGATGGCTAGTGGCATTCTGTTACTTTCTTTGTTGGGCCTGTCCTGGAGTAGGTGACTTCTGGATACTCTTCTGGCTCTGTCAATCTATTTCGTCACTTCAGCAGGTGGATATTGTCGTTTTAAGAATGCTTGATAGAGATCTTGTAGGTGTTTGTCTCTGACTGAGGGATTGACGCAAACGCGCTTGTATCTTAGAGCTTGGCTTTAGACAATGGATCGTGTGATGTGGTCTGGATGAAAGCTGGAGGCATGTAGGTAAGTATAGTGGTCAGTAGGTTTCCTGTATAGGGTGGTGTTTGTCACCATCACTTATTAGCACTGTAGTGTCCGGGAAGTGGCTCTCTTGTGTGGACTGGTCCAGGCTGAGCTTGATGGTGGGATGGAAATTATTGAAATCTTGGTGGAATTCTTCAAGGGCAGCTTTTCCATGGGTGCAGATGATGAAGATGATGTCAATGTAACGCAAGTAGAGTAGGGGCATTAGGGGACGAGAGCTGAGGAAGCGTTGTTCTAAGTCAGCCATAAAAATGCTGGCATACTATGGGGCCATGTGAGTACTCATAGCAGTGCCGCTGACCTGAAGGTATATATTGTCCCCAAATGTGAAATAGTTGCAGGTGAGGACAAAGTTCAGCCACCAGGTTTGCAGTGACATTGTTGGGGATACTGTTCCTGATGGCTTGTAGTCCATCTTTGTGTGGAATGTTGGTGTAGAGGGCTTCTAATATCAGTGTGTTTCTTTCCTCTATTGGTCTCTGAGAATGCAGCATCCATGATGAAAATCTGCTCTGAGCTCCTTGTTGGTTGTGGGGTTTTTAGCCAGGGTTTATTGCCTTTGCATTGGCACAGTTGTGACTTTGCCCTCCCCTTTGTCTTGCTGTGATGGAGGATCCACTTTGTATTCTTTATTACAAGAAGCAGTTCTCTTTTCCACTCCACTGAAATGTTCTTTGTATTTGCTCACAGACAGCTAGCTGACTCCTCATATATGCAGTGCATCAGAGAGGAGGGGGCAGCATTTAGCAGCCTTGCCTGAGAGGGAGCTGACTGTATGCTGTGGATGGGTCAAAGCCGTGGGTTCTGCACCAGTTTAACTTAGATGACCTGAAAATCTAGGCAGCGGGGATTCTGTTTGGCATCCTGTTTGAATGATGCTTTGGACACAAACCTGCGGTGGTGGTTTAGGTTTCTGGAGTGTGAAGAAGGGAAGAGACATGAGACTGAAGAAATTGATCCACCATGGTACAGTAATAATTCTTACACTTTTCTTTCCTCTAGGGGCTGATAGTCCTTGGTGAAGCGTCGTCCCCAGATACTGCAGTAGATGATGCATCCCATCCCCTTAGTGCCGAAGTTAAGCTGGAGCCCGGGACTGACAGACTGGTAAGTGCCAAAGATGGAGAGAAACACAACTAGATACTACAGAAACACGTCTGCAAGTACTGGTGCATGTTTTGGGCATGTGTCCTGGAAGACAGATCCTTAGACCGCGGTGTCTGGAAGCCCTTTGAGGCATGGTGCACAGTTTGGTTAGCTCCCACTTCAAAGGCCTCTTAGTGGGGCTTTACCGGAGAATTGATGGCTGTGAGGAGGGTTTTTTCCAGGGGGGTCTGGGTTTAACAGATATGGTGACTTGGACATGTTTTTAGAACAGGGTTCCCCTGAGAGACCCTTGTAATAAACATTAACATTTATATAGTAGTTGACAAGTGAAAAGCACTCTAAAGACACAAAATTATTCTCTCAGACCTTCTTCCCTCTAGCAAAAATGTCTTGATTGCCCACCCAGACAGAGATGGAGGGGTACAAAACTAGTGACTGCTTCTAGAAAAAGTGGCGATTAATCTGTGCTTCAGTTTCACTACCCACAAAGTGGGAATAAATGATACTATGAGATCTCCGGATGGGAACTATATGAAGAGCTTAATATTTATTATTTAATATAGAAATGTAGGCCATAGAGACTACAGGTTTCATCATGCAGTGCAGGCTGGCCTAGCTTCATCCTGTTGTCATTTATGGAAATACCTACATATTAAAGATGAGGTTTTGCAAACTGCTTTACAGTACTGTGAGCTACACTTGGACTGACCTCCTCTAGCGCCGCCTACTGGTGGTGACCGTAGAGCACCTGGTAAGTTTCAAACTGGAGCAAAACTTAGGGGCACCTAAAAAATACATTTTGCCACTTGTTCCAGTTGGTGAGAGTTGCTATCTGTGTGGCTCCAAAATAGTTAATATTAATTTATTTTAACTTATAAATTCACAGAAGAGATGAATATTTCTGCCTGCATCAGGCAGTCAGTTTTAATAGGGTTACCATTCGTCCGGATTTACCCGGACATGTCCTCCTTTTTGTGCTAAAAATAGCGTCCGGGGGGAATTTGTAAAGCACTCACAATGTCCGGGATTTCCCCCCTCCCCCGGAGCGGCTGGGAGGGCTGCAGGGAAGTCCCGGGCTGGACTCCGGAGCAGCTGGAGAGGAGCTCCGCCCTGCATTCTGAGCAAGTGTCTCAGCACAAAGTGCAGCCCTCCCCTTTTGCAACTGGGAGCGGTTACTGCCATGCAGCGTAGCAAAACGGGAGCGAGAGCACTTTGTGCTGATACAAGGGCAGCTCTCTCCTGCAACCCGGTCCGGGCCAGGGACCGGGTTTTGTTGTGCAGGGCCAGGGACCGGGTTTTGTTGTGCTGGGGAGCTCAGCCACGTGTCCGGCTCGCACAGAGCCCAACACCCTGTTCTGAGCAGCAGGGTAAGGGGGGCAGGAGAAGGGGCAGGGAGGTTCTGGAGGGGGCAGTCAAGAAACGGGGGGGGGCTTTTTGGGGGGAGTGGAGAAAGTTTTGGGCAGTCAGGGTACAGGTAGGGGGTAGGGTCCTGGTGGGCAGTTGGGGGGGGGTCTTAGGAGGGGGCAGTTAGGGGACAAGGAACAGGGAGTCTTAGGTAGGGGGTGGGGTTCTGGAGGGCAGTTAGGAGCAGGGGTCCCAGGAGGGGGCAGTCAGGGGACAAGGAGCGGGGGGGTAGGGGGCTGGGAGTTCTGGGGGGGAGCTGTCAGGGGGCAGGAGTGGGGAGAGGGATCGGAGCAGTCGGGACAGGGAGCAGAGGGGTTTAGATGGGTTGGGAGTTCTGGGGGGGAGCTGTCAGGGGGCAGGAGTGGGGAGAGGGATCGGAGCAGTCGGGACAGGGAGCAGAGGGGTTTAGATGGGTTGGGAGTTCTGGGGGGGAGCTGTCAGGGGGCAGGAGTGGGGAGAGGGATCGGAGCAGTCGGGACAGGGAGCAGAGGGGTTTAGATGGGTTGGGAGTTCTGGGGGGGGCTGTCGGGGGTGGGGAGTGGTTGGATGGGGCGTGGGAGTCCCAGGGGTCTGTCTGGGGGTGGGGGTGTGGATAAAGGTTGGGGCAGTCAGGGGACAAGAGGCAGGGAGGCTTAGATAGTCCTGGGGGGCAGTTAGGGGCAGGGGTCCCAGGAGGGGGTAGTCAGGGGACAAGGAACGGGGGGAGGGTTGGGAGGTCAGGGGGGGCGGGAAGTGGGAGGGGCAGGGGCGGGGCTAGGGCGGGGCTTCTCCCGTCCTCTTTTTTGCTCGCTGAAATATGGTAACCCTAGTTTTAAGCAACCATAGTTTAGAGAGCTCCTTCTTTGGGGTGAATATTAAATAAAACCAATGTTTTCTTGTTGCCACAGTTTTGGAATTTGGCTCCCAAAATAGACAACTTCCAATTATTTTGACCTCCTGTTTTGAAAGCTGCTAATGTTTAATAAATAGTTGAAATAAGAAAAATCCAGCTTGAGAAATGTATTAGTTTGATTTAAAGTTATTTCCTTTGTATATTTTGGCATATTATGTTGACAATTTGCATTTTAATGGTTACAAAGGTTTATCATTTTAACTCTCAATGTCTGCTGTCATTAAATAATTGTTTGACATGGGGGTATAATTTCCCACAGAGTGAAAATTTAAATTGCTAAAAATCTAAAAACTTAAAAATAACAATTGATGTAATCTGTCAAAAATATTTTTTTAAAAATCTATTTTTGTCAAGCCTACATATAATGGACAACAATACTAAATTACCAGTACCAATCCATAATGGACAAGAATACCAAATTATTGACAGCCTGATCTATAAAGCACAGGTGTTGCTACAGGTAACTTGTACTAAATTTTCACCTCTTGAGACTGGGATTCAAATACAGTTGTTGGGGTCTCTTATTAATCCTTGAATGACAGTTCACCTCATCATAAAACTTACTATATAACTTGCTACAGTTAACAGGATTTGCTTAGGACCAGAATAGCAGGGTATTGGGGTACACTAGCGGGGCAATGTGAAGATATGGGACTGGAATAACAAAGTACTTTAGATCATGCAGTGGCTTGCTCTGACCAGTGATTATTTACCGTCTTTCATGACTGCCAAGTAATAGGTGGGGAACAATAGACATACAATAGAATAGAATTCTGTGATCGCTTCAGAGAAGGCAAATTCATGCAGTGAGGAGTTTCCTGTTACTTGAGAGAATCAGTCAATGCTAGATTGAAGACTGAGATAAATAGTTACGTTTAACAGTGGTAGGAAGACTTCATTTTGTTCCAGTTTGTCTGTTTAAATCAGGAATTTTTGCTGAGAATATGCCAATGCCAGTTTTGTTTTTCCTTTTGGAAACCCATGCTGACCCTATGAAGGAGCTCCCCATAAACATCCACAGGCTGACAAGGCCACCTCATTCTCTTCCTTCAGATCCTTTCTTAAAACTCTCTTCTGCTGTGATATCTCATTGGTCAGATGGTGTGCTGGTACCACTGAATCATTCTGGTTGTAATTCTCTCACTGTTACCTTGTTTCACTGTTTCTCAGTTTTGTATCCACTTGTCTTTCTTTTACTTGGAATGTAAGCTCTTCAGGGCAGTGATCAATTTTTGTTTGTCCAGTGTTAGCACAATGGGGCCCTGATCCTTGGTTGGGCCTCCTGCGTGCTACAGCAATAAAAATAGCTGCTAAGAAATAATGAAGCATGTGCTGAGATTGCTGTTTGCATAAAACAGGCGTGTGGTCATGGCTGGAGCCTGCACCTCAAAGTCTGCTGTTCTGGAGGGCTCTTACCTGGCAGTAAAAATAGTCATCCTTATCACTTTCATGGAGGGGCCTCATTTGAAGTTGTCTTATCACCCCCACTCTGCTCTTTTGTGCAATCCTCTACCAGCCTCCTCCTTTTGTTTAGTTCTGACTGCCTGGCTGTCGGAGATAATGCTGAGGGCGTCAGCCACAGGAAATGTGGCCTTTAGGCACCAAGCAGTTATGCTCCCCCTGCAGGATTATTCATGTGCTTAATTACACTTGTTCACAGAGAGGGTGGGGTGGTGAGTCAGGAAGAGGCTTGGCTTGCACAGAGCTAGAGAAGAAGTCTAGAGCACATTCCTGTTGCACTGGAACACTTATCAGAAGAGCAGCTTTATCTGGTGCCCCTCCTCAGGGTCCTTTTTCAGATACACTCTAGCTGTTCTGTTCAGCCTAGGTCCCAGAGATCTGCATTACTATCTCTGCACCCTGAGGGCTGCATGGAATACCATCCTCGTTGGCTGCACCCGTTTCCTTGCTGCAGAGCAAGCGATGGTGTATAAAAGTGGGCAGGAGAGTGGATCCATCACCAATCATTCCTAAGCTATCCCTCCCTGGTGTCTGGGTCTCTTCTTTCATTCAAAGTCATCTCCTCTGGCCAATGTGTGGGACCCCAGGATGTCCCAGCTGGTGTTGACCAGTGGAATGAGTGTGTTGTGTGATCACATGTTCTGGCACTGAGTAGGATGTGTGGAATGTTGCCTGATAATCCCTAGGAGGAATTCATTATACTGGCAGCAGAGGGGGAAGTTTTCACACAAGACCTAGAAATTCCTTCTGTTACCTTTCACTTCAGGATTGGAAATGCGCTGTCTGAAAATATGAATGATGTGAAATCCTGAAGTAGTAACAGCTAAGCCCTTGATGATCTGCAGGATAGTGTTCGGATCTAAAGACCATTGTAGGGAGGAAATTGTTCTGCCCCATGTCTCGCCAGCCCTTCTAGCTAGTTCAGACATTTGGGAGAATGTCTACACTGCATCTGGAAGTGAGCCTCCCAGCCTGGGTCCACAGACTTGTTTTGGTGGCACTCATGAACTAAAAATAGCTGTGTAGACATTGCTTTGACATTGGCGCTCAGGCTCTCACGCCTGAGGAATGGGCTTTGGAGCCTAAGCCACAATATCTACACAGCTATTTTTAGTGCATTATTTGCAAGCCCCATTAACACCAGTGTGTCTGCCTGGGCTGGGAGGCTCGCTGTCAGATGCAGTGTAGACATACTCTTAATGTGATTCCCTCCTTGCATCACCAAAGTCTTCATGTACCATCTCCTTTTGCTGGCATTTGCTGCAGTGAAGGGCTTTGTCCCCAGCAGAGGGGAAGCATCAGACGCTTGGTCGGCTGAGAGGAGTGATCTAAACCAAGAGATTAGAGTAGGTCTGCGATCTACAAGGATATATAGGAATGAAATGATGTGTAGCCTCTGTAGCACCATGTGAAACCCCAGTGGCTTGCAAACTCCCAGTGCCACATGCGAAGAGGTGGCCTTTGCAGGGGTTACAGTATGGCTGACTCTTGCAGTGGTGCCAGTACTGGCAAGTGTCCATGTTTCCAGACTTTCACACCTGAAATGGGCCAAAGAGTAGCAAAAAACAAACTAGGAAAAGCTACAAACCAGTTGCACAGTGTTAAACTGCCAGCGCCCCTAGATACCCACAGCTGCAGTGAATGTCCATCATCCATAGCCCTAACAGAGCAGATCTCTCTTCCCCCTCCCCCCTTGCAAATACACAAATATGTGATTAATGCAACCTTAAGTACGGATTGCTAGAGAATTGTTCCTGCTTTTTAGACTCTTCTCCTCCTCCTGGGTTCCCAGCTGCTCCAGGGTCTCCAGCCCACTTTTTCTGAGCTGTAGTCAGACAACTTTATTAGCTCTGCTTCCTCCCAATCTAGGCCCCTTGGAACAGCACGGCCTCTGTGCCTAGAGTGCAGAGCCGGCTGCTATTGCTACCTCCACTCCACTCCCCTTATGTGCCATACATGGAGAGAACCCATACCACAGTCTGAATTACCTTTATCCTGGCGTAAGCAAATCAACAAAGAACAAAAATAGTCTCCATTCACGGGCTCGTGTGAGAGACTTTATGCCAGGCTAGCAGCAGGTCTGAGTGAAATGGCAGCCTGTTGCTGTGCTCTCAGAGAGGGTCAGAAATGTCAAGGTGCAGCACACACGTTGGTAACAACTTTTTTCCCTCTCCCCTTGTTTAGTTTAAAGGAGCAATCCTGCCCCCTAATAATAATATATGGAGATATACCTCTCTCATAGAGCTGGAAGGGACCCTGAAAGGTCATCGAGTCCAGTCCCCTGCCTTCACTAGAAGGACCAAGTACTGATTTTGCCCCAGATCCCTAAGTGGCCCCCTCAAGGATTGAACTCACAACCCTGGGTTTAGCAGGCCAATGCTCAAACCATTGAGCTATCCCTCCCCCATTGCTCATGGAACATTTCCCTCCTGGACTCCACCCTAACTCACCCCTTCTCACCCCACCCCCCGTCTTCAGTTCACCCCTTCCCCTTACTGGGCATGAACGGACACGCTGCACAGAAGTTCAGAGAGAGAGCAAGAGCTGCTCTGAGTTTCCAAGGGGATTTCAGTGGAGATTCTGCCTCAGAGTTCATGGGCTTACAAAAACAGACTTTAGGACATTCAAGGAGAGGGGCCAGATGAGCATGGGGAAAATGGGTCATCCCCTCCCAAGAGGAAATTCCTCCTGATGCCTTCAGATGGATTCCTCAGCCTATTACTAGAGATCTTCAGGGTATCATGGGCTGAGTGCGTTTTATCCTGTTTGGACTGCACTTAGAAAAATGGTGTGTGCTAACACGTTTAAAATGCTCGTACACACAAGGCATTTGTAGTAGCTGTAGTGGGACAACCTTCCAGCATGTGTAAAACCAACTGCCTTATGTATGTTAAGACTTTAAAGTGCTTAACAATATGTTTGGGGCTGAATTTACAAAGGGGTTTAGGTGCTTAACAATGCAGATGCCTTTGAATGTTTGGTCCTTTTTCCTTAATGTAGAAGGGGCCTCACAGTGATTCTGGCAGCTCACATGATCTAAAGCCACTGAACTTCAATGGTTTTCAGATCACTGGAGTGTGAGGGTGGTATGCACAAGTAGTTATTGCACTACAGTGAATCATAATGTTAACATCTTCCTAATAGGACTGCTCCTGGCCTCTAAGGCAGTCTTTGTATGCCTGCAGCTACCTGAGAAGACTGGAAATCCTTTCTGTTTTGCACACTGGGAACTGCAGATGAGCAGCTCTGGCGGAGGAGGAAAACCTTGCAAAATCCTCCTTCTCGGTCTCAATTCTGTGTTGTGGCATGTGCTGGCTTGTGAAGCCTCCTGGAATTGAAGTTCTGTGTGGAAGCCTGTTGTTGTGGTCTTTGCTGGTGGTGCAGAGGTAGAGATGAGGGAAATTTACATGGCTATGTGGGAAACCTTTATCCATTGTGTCCTTTCTTTTCCCTCTGCAGGGTGCTTCCATTTCCCAGCCAGTAGTGAATCTTGGTACATCTGCTGGAAATACTCCAGAATCCCTTCCCTCCAAACCCTGTGGAGCGCTGAGACCCGTCAATGGAGTTATTAACACGTAAGATGCTTGCATGGGCTGCCTGGGGAGGGTTTATGCCTCCAGTGATGTTGGTGGTATTCCATTACAAACTAGGCCTGGCCCACTCTAGAGTTTGTAACTGAGTTAAACCTTTTTCAGGCATGGTTATAGCCTCTCATGGTTGTCATATTGCTTGAGTCCCACACCTAATCTAATTACAGATGCGCTCAGAAACAATGCGTTACAGTGTAGTTAGGCATAACACCGTTCTCAGAAAAATAATCTTTCCCTGCCTTGAATTGTGCAACAAGTATGACGTAAAACACAGTCCTGGCAAAACTGTTTAACAGGTTTTTTTTAACACCATTGCGACTTATGTGGTTCAAGCAATTGCATACAAGGTCTTAGTTAAACTTCAAATACATCCTACATTAGCACTGTTGTCATTAAGAGAACATAGTGGGATTTAATGTTAGGTGAAAGCAGACACTAGAAACTTGTCTACACTAGAGAATTTTAATATTGCAAGCACTGTTGGAAGTCTCTGCCATGCATTCAGTATTCACAAGGCTTGCAGTTGTTCATAGGTGTTTCCAGCACCATTGTCTTTGTTCTTATATCGCTACACTGTGTGGATAGAAAGCGCTGTGTTTCAATTGCATTAGTGCAATTGATTATCCCAGCATGGTAACAAAATGCCTTGATATGCCTGCAGTTAGCTCTGTCATCAAAGCTCTACATTTGAGAGCAGTGTATTTCACTTATAAAACTTAAGCATTATGTTCTAATGAGGAGAAAACTTTCTGGCCAGTGGATGGGGTGTTGGAATTAAGATAAGTGCACACAATGTACTACTACTGCCGGGGTGCTATTTGTGGAGATCGTATTCTGTATGCATCTAAAACAGGAAGGCTAATGTCAGCATTGCACCATTTCAGTCACACTAGTGAAGATTGCAATGGTACAATTCTGTAGTGGAGACCAGATTTGGGGTTCATGTCTAGATTCTAACCATCAGTTCCAATGAATTTGTTTCTCAACCTGGTGCCCATTACAGATAATCTGCCAATATCTCAAGAGATTCAGGACTGAAATTTCAGGGGATCCTGCATGCAAGGATTGAGTCACTCATTGGTAGAGCAGCGGGGTTGGATAGAAAGGGACTTCTTGAGGTCAAGATTGGAATTGTGTGTAATTCTCACTGTTGATTTTAGTTAAATAAAATAAATTAATGGAGAAATCCTATCTCCTAGAACTGGAAGGGACCTTGAAAGGTCATCGAGTCCAGCCCCCTGCCTTCACTAGCAGGACCAAGTACTGATTTTGCCCCAGATCCTGAGTGGCCCCCTCACAATTCTAGGTTTAGCAGGCCAGTGCTCAAACCACTGAGCTATCCCTCCTCCCTTAATACTCTTTGCTCTGCACTTTCCTAACACTTTTTATTTTTTTTAACTTGGAAGGGGATAGGAGGAAAAGAAATGGGAAAAGTGTCAAACGATTTAAACAAGGCTGTCGATTAATCGCAGTTTACTCACACGATTAACTCAAAAAAATTAACTGCGATTAATCAGTTTTGAAATTTTATTAAATACTTTGGATGTTTTTCTACGTTTTCATATATATTGTATTCTGTGTTGTAATTGAAATCAAAGTGTATATTATTTTTGATTACAAATATTTGCACTGTAAAAATGCTAAAAGAAATATTGTTATTCAGTTCACCTTACAAATGTAGATTTTTTTTCTTTACATAGCTGCGCTCAAAAACTAAACAATGTAAAACTTCAGAGCCTACAAGTCCACTCAGTCCTACTTCTTGTTCAGCCCTCTTCTTGTTTACAGTGTCACTAGAAAGTAAGAACAGGTATTTGCATGGCACTTTTGTAGCCGGCATTGCTAGGTATTTACGTGCCACATATGCTAAACATTTGTATGCCCCTTCATGCTTCAACCACCATTCCGGAGGACATGCTTGCATGTTGATGACGTTCGTTAAAAAAATTTGTTAATTAAATGTGTGACTGAACTCCTTGGGGCAGAATTGTATGTCTCCTGTTCTGTTTTACCCACATTCTGCCATATATTTCATGTTATAGCAGTCTCGGATGATGACCCAGCACATGTTCATTTTAAGAACACTTTCACTGCAAATTTCACAAAACGCAAAGACGGTACCAATGTGAAATTTCTAAAGATAGTTACAGCACTCGACCCAAGGTTTAAGAATCTGAAGTGCCTTTCAAAACCTGAGGGAGGAGGTGTGGAGCACGCGTTCAGAAGTCTTAAAAGAGCAACACCCCAATGCGGAAATTACAGAACTCAAACCACCAAAAAAGAGAATCAACCTTCTTTTGGTGGCATCTGACTCAGATAATGAAAAGGAGCATGCATCGGTCCACACTGCTTTGGATTGTTATCGAGCAGAATCCATCATCAGTATGGATGCATGTCCCCTGGAATGGTGGTTGAAGCATGAAGGGGACATATGAATCTTTAGCGCATCTGGCATGTAAATATCTTGTGACACCGACTACAACAGTGCCATGAGAACGCCTGTTCTCACTTTCAGGTGACGTAAACAAGAAGTGGGCAGCATTATCTCCTGCAAATGTAAACAAACTTGTTTGTCTGAGCAATTTGCTGAACAAGTAGGAGGACTGAGTGGACTTGCAGGCTCTAAAATTGTACAGTGTTTTGTTTTTTTTGGTACATAATTCTACATTTGTAAGTTCAGACTTTCACGATAAAGAGATTGAACTACAGTACTTGTATTAGGTGAATTGAAAAATACTATTTCTTTTGTTTTTTTACAGTGCAAATACTTGTAATCAAAAATAAAGTGAGCACTGTACACTTTGTATTCTGTGTTGTAATTGAAATGAATATATTTGAAAATGTAGAAAACATTTAAATAAATGGTATTCTATTATTAATTAACAGTGCAATTAATTACTGTAGGACAGTACTTGGTTCTGCTGTGAAGGCAGGGGACTGGACTTGATGACTTTTCAAGGTCCCTTCCAGTTTTATGAGATAGGTATATCTCCATATTACAAACTGAATAATTTTTTTAATCCCTTGACAGCCCTATTGAAATACTTCAATTTTGCCACCTGAAGTGGAGGTCAGAATTGTGAGCCTAGTTAGGATCTTTGGGTGGCATCTATTCACTGCACAGTTCAAATGAATAAAAATGTCTCAATCTCTTCTGCTCTTGGACAGTCTTCAGTCTGGCTTGGCAGAACATGCTCAGGGAGATGGCACAGATGTTGAGGAGCTGTTGCATAAAAAGCAGCGACTGAACATGGTCTCTGCTCCTTCTGATGGAACCTGTGTAGCAGCTCGCACTCGCCCAGTACTAAGCTGCAAGAAGCGGCGGCTCGTTCGACCTAGCAACATCATACCCCTCTCCAAAAAGGTCAGTGTGTACTGGTGTCGTCTTGCTCATCTTTATTTGATGTGGGGTCTGTTGGCAGGAAGTGTGTGTGACCCTAGAGAGAACAGTAGTTAGTGGTGTACTTCCACCGCTGTAAAAACAAAGATGAAATCGTCCCTTATCCCCCCAATGTACAAGTATTTGCTGCTTTTATGAAGGTTGATCTAAGGCTTGGTCTACACTACCCCCCCCAATTCGAACTAAGGTACGCAACTTCAGCTACGTGAATAACGTAGCTGAAGTCGAAGTACCTTAGTTCGAACTTACCTTGGTCCACACGCGGCAGGCAGGCTCCCCCGTCGACTCCGCGGTACTCCTCTCGCCGAGCTGGAGTACCGCAGTCGACGGCGAGCACTTCCGGGTTCAACTTATCGCGTCCAGACTAGACGCGATAAGTCGAACCCAGAACTTCGATTTCCAGCCGTCGAACTACCTGGTAAGTGTAGCCAAGGCCTAAGACATTTAAAAAAAAAAAAATAGCAGAAGACATTGAGGCTATAGGCTGTTGTAGATGCTATAGGGAAACCATACAACCTTTCTGTTAATTTATTGTGATAATTGCAACTCTTGTGTCAGGGAAGAGGAGATAAGTACTTGCGGAGGAATCTTATCATGAGCACTTTTTATTAAACATTAGCTGAGACTTTAAAAAGCCAGAGGCAGATACTCCACATGGAAAATTTCAATCCAAACTATTAGAAGTTTGGTAAAGTTATAAGCAATTTAAAATGGAAAGTGTCAGGCAGCCTTAATTATAGGCATTGTTACTGCTTCCTAAAAGGTGTGCCATGCGTACAACACTCTATGCCTTCCATATATATAATAATTCACCTGGGCTGCTGGACTGACTGTTATCTTCAGCCCCGAAACATATGAATGTCTTATATTCCTGTATTGTTTCGCTTTTCATACTCTCTTCCGCATGGTCTTGCCTTCCCTCGTCCTCTTCCTCCTCCAGTGCTCCTGTTTCTACTGCTGACCGTAGCAGTGAAAGGAGCTGTTACTCCCTGGTGAGCTGGTGTGGGGAAAACAAGGCTTCATTCTTCAGTCTCTCGTGTAGTTGACCCAAACTCTGGAGAGAGCAATGTCTAGCCCTCCCCTGGAGGGAAGATGGCTAGGATGTGGGACTGGAGAAAAATGGGAAGTGAAGTCCATTTCTGTATGGAGGGGATATCATAGCTAACTTTTTTTTTAATGATGTAATCTTCTGGGTAAGTAAAATGGAAAGGAATCTTGTAAAGCAGTATCACCATCTGCATGTTACTGTGGTCATAGCAAACCATTCCGACTTGAGTATAAAGGGCTGTATTAACAGTGGAGGTAAGGGAATCTCTCTGGGGGTTCAATCTTGCCAGAAGTTTAGTTGGATTCTGTGCTGCTCTCCTGATCTAAAGAACCATTACTCAGACAGGACAAACCATTCTCACTGCTGCTAAGTAAAAAGGTTTCAAGCCAAGCCACATTATCATACTGTTACAAGTCTATTGAGCTATGGGGGAGCGGAAGTCTCAGGGTACTAGAATTTAGAGAACTAGCTCAGTTAGGTGCTACCTTCATGAGCAAAAAGGGCACGTTTCAGTTGTTAGCGTGATCAAATTAGCTTAACACAAGTGTAAATGGAGATTTGTCATTCACTTGTGAGTATTTCTAGAGGGTTCTGCAAAGATCTGTTTTTGGCCCAATGCTGTTCAATACCTTTATCAATGGTTTGGAAGAAAATAATAAAATCATTGCTGGTAAAACTTGCAGATGACTGAAATTGAAGTGATAAATGCTGATAGGGACACATTAGGTATACAGAGTAATCTGGTTCACTTGGGGAGGTGGGTTCATTTTAATTACATGTGTTTTAATACAGCCAAATGCAAGGACACACCTTTCAGAACAAAGAACGTAGGTCATGCTTACAGGATGGGAGACTGTGCCCTGATATGCAGTGACATCGAAAGGAACTTAAGGGTCATGGTAGATAACCAGTTCAACGTGAGCTGCTAGTGCAGTGCTGTAGCTAAGAGTATTAATTCGACCCTTGGACTATGTATATGTTGAATGTCCCATAGAAGTGAGGAAGGGAGTATTGCATCTGTGTACAACATTAGTGAGCTCATTGTTTGAATACTGTTTGGTGCTCGGGTCCATATTTGAAAAGTGATGCTGAAAAATTGGAAAGGGTTTAGGAATGAGCTACAAGAATGATTCAAAGTTGGAAAACATGCCTTATAGTGAGAGATTTAAAAAGCTCAATCTCTTTAGCTTATTTAAGAGAAGGTTCAGAGATGACTTGATCACTGCCCATAGGCATTTATGTGGGAAGGAACAAGGTGCATATTTTTCAGAGGGGTTAACCAACAATTGGAACAATACCAAGGGGATGTGGTAGATTCTCCATTACTTGAACTCTGAGTCAAGACTGGGTATCTTTCTAAAATGTATGGCGTAACTCTCACAGAAATTATAGGCTTGATTCAGACCTTTCAGGATGAGAGGTTCTGTGGCCTTTATGCTGGGGGTCAAACTAGATGGTCATAGCGGTTCCTTCTGGCCCTAAAATCTGTACATCTGTGAATTGAAATGCCCAGCTTAATTGAGCTAACATGATTGAAAACATCCCTTTTCTTTGTCAAGACTTACCCGTAAGTGTCAACTGTTGGCACAGCCATTTCTCATGCTCATCTTGTCTAGGCTAGGAAGAGAAGTGCTTTTCCCCCATAGAGTTAGCTGAATTGAGCTATCTTAAGTTGATTGAAAACCTCCTTAAACTGTCTACAGTGATGTCAATTATCTTTAGCCAATTTTAGCTGATTGATCTGTTGCTAAAAGTGTTACTGTATCTTATATTGGTGTTCAGTACGATTTTTGGTTGTTAAAGCTTGATTTAGGGTTGGGGGAAATGCCCTTTTTCCTAATCTAGGCAAGGCCATTGGCTCTTATTCGGTGTAAAAAGGATGTAGCCTCCAGGATTTTTCAGGAAATTGCCTAAGAGTTGCATGTGGAATGAGAGGGTGTAGACAGATCAGCCTCTTTGAGCTGAGTGTATTGAATTTATTTTTTTCCTTGCTCTAGGTTCATCGTAACAGCACGGTGCGATGTAGCTGTGATGTGAACCCGTTGTGTGCCATCTGTGGCACTCGAAGCTCCATATCTCCGGAAATCCAGTATGAAGCCCCTTTGCTGGAGCGCCTCTCCCAGCTGGACTCATGTATTCACCCAGTTCTATCATTCCCAGATGGTAAGCACCGCCACGTAATGAAACGCACAGTGAAGTTGTGAGGTATAGGGAGAGAAATACCAAAGGGTGTAAAACGAATAGTAGAGCCTGGGTAACTTTGGTGCTACCTGGGTAGACCTGCCCACTCTGCTCTACTGCAGAACTTTAGATATTCATCACTTTCCATAGGAAGGGGGAATGTGCTAGGTACGTCCATTGGAATGAAGTATGTGCAGCTGTCAGTGGCTTGTGGGGGATGGCACTCCCCAGAGTGGAAAGGTGAAAGGAAAGCCGTATACATTGAATCCGCACTGCAGTGAGCATGCACCTGTATACTCAGTCCTTGTGAGAACATTGCCCTGGAGCCTGGCTTTGTGGGAATAGAGAGCAAAGCGAATAAAGTTTGATGATTGGGAGCCTGGCATCAGAGTTTGAGCATTATACTGACCATATTTTATAAACCAGTTGGGGGATGTAGTTGAGTTTGACCATTTATATAAAAAGAAGAGACTGTCTTAGTTAGAAGAAGAGTCTCTTCTATCGACGCCAGCAGCAAATCTGTGATACGATGTGAATTTGAGGTTACTGTACAGCTGGGTAATAAGAGGCTGTAACTCCCCTTACAGAATTTCTTGTGAGCGATGAGTCTCTATTCGAAGGTCTCTCCATTAGTGGCACATCCCTTAGACAATAAATGGACTTTGGGGGATTACACGAATGCATTGACGTATTTCCAGATTCAGTTTATGGGAGTTGTGTCCGAGCGGGATGGTTTGGTAATGGTTTCCAGATCCCTTTGCCTCGTAAGCTGTCAGTTAAAAACCAGTCTGGTTTGTGGTGACCAAAAGCTGTTGCTGTCTATACATCAGTGACCCCATCACATAAACATATCACCTCAGTTGATACAAACTGGCTCCCTAGGTGGCCCTCTCAGCAGAGACTCCTAGGAGTGAATAGGTCCTATCAGCTGAACTGTTCCATCACTAGAAGGTCTCTCTCCACAACAGGTCTGAGACATTTGGCTTGTGGCAGTATGGGGGAAGCATACGCTACAGCTTCCCATGCTGATCCTGCTCTGTGGATAGAGAGCTTCACTTCAAGGCTCTCAGTTCAGCTTGACTATGTGATTAAACTGCTGGATTAGAACTCCGAGCTGGGTTCAGTTCCTGGCTTGCCAACTGACTCCCTTTGTGACCTTGGGCAAGTCACTGAATCTCTCTGGGAGTCAATTCCCCTATCTATAAAATGGGGGTAGTAAAGTGGGGACAGTAATTGAACATTTTTCACAAGCACTAAAGTCACAAATAGGGAGAGAGAAAGCTGGATTACAAAAAGGGCAGAAAGTGCGTGACCGAAGCCTTTTTATGTATTTATCGGTGCTAAGATAAGAGTAACTTAAGTTTCATGCTTCAGGGCATAAACATGTTGTTGCAGGAATCATGAAGGAATTTCTTTCCTCATCTACTGTATTGCACAGTAGGCCAGATACTTCAGAAGAAGGTGAAAAAACTATTGTGTATCAGTCATCTGCCTCAACTAGACACCAACAGTCGGATGCGGTTCAGTAAATCCCATATTTATAGAGTTGACCTGAACCAGCTAACATTTTTAAACACAACTTGCCCTGTCTACACTAGGTGCAAAGTCTTGTTTAAAACTGTGTTCAAGCATGTTCACTAACACATTTAAAACATGAGCATTTGTCTTAATTTAGATTGCCCTCAGTGCTCAGATACATGTGACTGCCTTTGATTATGGCCGAGACTGGCTCTTTAATCCTCTCAAAACCTGAAAGAAGGTGGGCTGTTGGGGGCAGGGACATCTGGTTAATATTCTGTGTGTCTGCATCAGTGTTTCCCAGCTGAGAAAGAGGTTTCAAGGTCACAGAATTAAGACGAGTGTCATCAACCAGGCTAGCTGCTCTCTCTCGCTCGCGCGCTCTCTCTCTCAAATTTTCACTGTGCCCACCATCAAAAATATGATAAAGCCCTCCTGAATTGGCTTCATATATATAGTACATTTGCATACATAAGATTTGGAGGAACTTGTGAAGATAAAACTTTTTTTGTCAACATCTGGACTTGAACTGGCTGTGTCTTTCAAGCTCTCATTTTGAGGCCAGCTCTCTTGGGCACTTTTAACACCTTGGTACCCAGAGCTGGGCTTCTCTGGCATAGTGTGCCAAGGTCTGTACTGCCAGGCACCTCAGGAGGAGGAGGATCATGTTACACTTTTGGTAAGCAGTCATATATGTGGTGGGTTTTAACCCATTACAGTGCTACTTTGTAGGTGCTTTGTCCTTTCAGTTTCTCTGGTTCATTTGATTTCAGTCTGGGAATTTTCAGATGATGTAATAACCTTGGTAACAAGGATGTTAACTTGGGTTTAAAAATGCACAGTGTGATCGCCATCTGCTGGTCCCAAAGAGACCTGCAGCATTGAGTTCAGTGAAAGAGAAAATGTGTAGTATAGATTGCAATATGATTGCAGTGCAACCAGTGTGAAGCCCTATTAAATCAAATACTCTCTGTAGGAGCAGATCAGTTTTTAAAAATTGAAGTACATTTCCAAGCCTTGGGATAAATTGTGGAATGATCTGCAGGAGGGAGAGACAAGTGAAGAGAGTGCATGTTGTGTCCATGAAGGCAAATCAGTTTAGTAAATCTACAATGCAGCCTTCTTGGCTACCTGTTTAAGACTACTTTTATTCCTCGTGGTTTTGCATGGGGCATGCCTCTGCTAACACATTTATTCCCTGGTGTCAGTGATGGCAGGACAGCTGCCATCACATCATTATTTCCTTGGCTTCTTAGCAAATAGGCTAAACCAGAAGCTTTAACTGTCAGGTGATTTGAACACCACTCTAGCAGCTTTTCCCTGGAACCCAAGCGCCTGCTATTAATAACAAACTCCAGCCCACACCCTGCTGCCAGTTGGCTCTGTCCTGCTGTCCAACCTACCCATGCGCCATGTGTGTGTGCCCCTGCCCTTGGGTCAGATTGGCAGCCTCTGCTTGGGCTACCGTGCCAACTCATTGGGGGTGATGGGAATTCTAACGGGGGTTCAAGCATTGACCTCTGAGATTCAAGCCCTGCTTGAAATCTCCTCTCTTCCAATTAGACACTGTCTGAAATAATCTATGGAATATAGAGATTTCAAACAGCTGGTCACTCCTCTAGGGGCTAGGAAGGGGCTCAGCTCTGATCTTAGCTGCTTCATCAAAGGCACCATGAAAATGCTGTGTCCCCTTGAGATCTGAGGAAGGAACGTTGGCCCTTCCTGCTCTCATGTCAGTATTGTGATGGCTCCTCTCTGGGCCTCAGTATTTGAACTCTCAGTTGTGGTGATGGGGTTAGTCCTTGAGACAATGAGGTTCCTAGCAGTTGCGGTTTCCTTTTTGATGGAAGCAAGGTGCAGGTGTTCTGCCACTGATACGGCATGATCCCAGATGGATGGGACACCGACAATGTATGTTACGTAGTCCCTAGTGGCCTTGGATGTAAGCTTCTTTCCTCATGGTTAACACCAAGTTGCTGCCTTATAGACAACTCTCTTCTGTTCAGGCTGAGGCTTTTCCTGCTGCTCTGTGAGAGATGAAAGAAAACCCTGGTAACTGGTGCCACAGAGGCACAAGACAACAGACATGTCATGCAGAATGTTTTGCTACCATGTGTCATAATTTTTGGCAACCAAATCATAGTTTGAGGCTGTAAGCAACCATTGATAAGGGGGAGGTGGGGTCACCTGGGATCCCAAGGCCAGAACCTGGTGATGACTTTTTGTGCTAGCCAGAGAGGGGCAGCTGTGATCTCCTAATAAGCCTTACTTGCCTGTGCAAGTAAAGTGCTGTGTAATTTCATCCGTGTTTGTTTCCCTCAATGGTGGCTTCTGCTCATTCAGGCAGTGTCTCCTGAAGAGCTACGGTGGTGACTTTCATGGGAGGAGAAGGTTGTGAGAAGAGGAGAGCAGCCTGTAGTATGTGTTGGGTTGGGCCAATGGACTTATGCCAGGACTAGGTGTGTGCATAGTTGTGGGGCAGGAGTTTTATGTTGAGACTGCATGTGTATAGGCATGGATGCACGGGTGTGTACACACATCCAGGGGTGGGGCGGAAGGTATGTGCTGGAAATGGAGTGGGAGGGTACTTGCAAATTTGTGTAACCATGGGCTTGTGGAACCACAATAGATGGATAAGTAATTACTGCCTCCATTTCAGGGATGGGGGGGTTATATCCGTGGTTTACCAGAATATAATCTGGATGAGAGAGACAGCTGTGCCCCAAGCCACGTGCGAAATTGCTGCTGCTTGTTGGGGCAGCACTTGAGGGATGGATACCATGTGTTGATGGCGTATGCCCACCTTTTGCCAGAATGATGTGACTGGGCTATGTCCTACTGGATCCTCACACTGCTCTGGGCTTCTTGGGTTGCAGCAACGGCCTGCAATACCTTCCCTCAATTAGGACTGACCAGGAACAGGTGACTTTTCCTCAAATGCAGAGGTCATGGTGGTCATCCATGCCTTTGCACCTCCAACGTAGATGAACGCAGTGAGTTTTGCTTTGCACGGTCCTTGAAATCCAGCTGGTGCACAGGGTAGCTCCTGCTGCCTGAAGTAGGCAGCTGCTCCACACAACTAATGCCTACGCTGAAGACATCGCTGTGTATCTTGTCTTGGCAGATAAGCTATCCCATTGTAAAACTCTCCCTGGAGAACAGCATTGGGGTATTTTCAACCTCCGAGCTCCTCTCTTTGGAAGGTGCTCTCTGGTAACTTTCAACATTGATCGATCATCTGGATAGCACATAAAACATCCATTTTATTTAGCATTTAACTGGTTGACTTGTTGTGCGTCTGCTTTTTCTCCATGTTGAACTGCTAGGGTTAGGAGAGCCATGGTAGCCCTCATTGTTGGTGGCTTATAGAATTAAAGTGGCTGGCTACCCTGGTGACAATCAATAAACTAAATTACTTTCCCAAATGGGTTCCTTTTTAGGCCTTTGTCCTTGAAAAGGATGTGTCCCTTCTTATGTCTTGACCCTGAACTGAGGATGTAAATCACATCTTCTACTTCCTGTCCTTCCCAGTGTAAATTTTGGTGTGCTGCTGCTGCTATGTTCCAACTTGGCAGGCAGAGGACGATGGGCTGGTGCGACTGAATGCGGAAAGGCACTGGACCCTTGTCCTGTCCTTCCCCCTCCTTGTCTTGGACAGAAGAATGTGCTTCACTCTCAAAGAGATTGAGACTGGAGGCACTGTCTCCCAAAACCACAACCGCCCCTTGAGCGTGAGGTTGGAGTCAACAGCCTGGAATCGTAGTTCAGAATAGATGTATTGTGGTCTCTCCTGGGTAGTAGCACGGGGAGAGGATTCTACTAATGCATTTTGAATTCTAGCATGACGTGGTTGTTGCGTTGTACTTGTCTGCAGATGTGCCGACGAGCCTGCACTTCCAGAATATGCTGAAATCCCAGTGGCAGAGCAAGCCCTATGAGAAAATCAAACCTCCCAAAAAGCTCTCGCTCAAGCATAGAGCCTCCATGTCGGCCAGTAGCCTGTCTGACCCTGCTCGCAAGGACCGCCACAAACTGGTCAACTCCTTCTTCACTGCAGCCAGTAAGTATCCCCTTTTTTCTCAAACAAGAAAAGGGGTGTCTGCCTGTAAACTCCCAACCTGTCCTAAACGAGTGCAGTGAAGAAGAAAAGTGTGTATGATCGCCCTTTTCAGGGCGAGCTGTAGACTGGGCGTGTGGCGATTATATTGCAAGACCCGGGATGGAGATGAGGTGCGTGCAGGTGTGAACCAAATTGGGCCAAAATGTCATAGGTGCTGCTCCCTGTGCAATCTGTGACTTCCTGGTCAGTGTTTTCCTGGCATGGACAGAAATAAAGGGATTCACTGCTCCACCTGCATCTCCCCCAGTGCCTGGTGGTGTTGGCGCCGTGACCCATCTACATCTCCGGTGTTGGCTATGTCTGTGTGAATCTCCTGTGCTAACAGAAAGAGGGGAAAGCAGACATTTCATAGCTCTTTTTCTGTTCCCCTCCTCAGAGTGCTCACATCACAAAATCCAACCAGACAAGGCACACAGGCAGCCCTTAGACGATCTAATGGCTGTGTCCAAGGCCAAGAGAGCGCCAGAGCGCTCACTTACCCTGCCTCCTGCACATGACAAAAAGCAATTGTGGGACTACTCACCTGAGAGACACGAAGGTAGGCTCCCACAGCTAGGCCTCACAGGGGGGAGCTTGGGCTTTGCTGCATTCCCGTCCTCTTTCCCCTTGGCGAAGGGGAGTGTGCTGCTTCTGGGAATAAAGGAGCAGTTGACACCACTGTGGCTATCCCCTGTGTGCTCTAACAGCTTATTCCCCCAGGGCCTGTAAAGCTGGCAACTACAATCAGAGGAAGCTTCTACTTCATGCACAGTGGTCCTCGATGATGGTCACTTTTAAGCACATGGTATAACCTTATTTGCTAATGTCATTGTCCGTTTTGCTCCTTCTCCTGTAGTGTTAAAGCATCACACGGATGTCGGAGGCCCAAGCTACCTATCAGCGACTGCAGCCTCTATGCCCCACAGCCCCATAGTGCGGCAGCTGTCCACATCCTCTGAAAGTTCTGCTCCTGCCAGCACAAGTTCACAGGGCACTTCTAGCATGTCTGTAAGTATCTGATCAGGGCATGGTCATGTTGCTGGAGGGGTTGCTGAGCTCCTATCTTGCTCTGGAGATGGCTTGGCTCTCAGCAATCCAGGTTTCCCTCTACTCTGGATAGAAAGAAAGTTCAAGTATTAGTGTCTGAATTTACTCAGCGGTTCGGTTCCCAGTACCGGAGCTGAAAGTCAACCATAGATTAACAGTATTGCTGGCTACTAGTGAATTCTGGGATTATCAAAGCAAATTATAATTTTAGTAGGATTCTCAGATGGACCCTGGTTGGTTGATCCTCCTCAACTGGTGGAGTAATTCGATTTTTCCATTTTCTCAATGCTTCCTTCTTCCAAATCATTTTAATTGTCTTGTGGAGGTTGAGCTTCAGCTTTAATCCAAGTCCCAGTCTTTGCCAATCTTTGAGAGAGCCTGGTGATGGCCATGATTAAATCTGATGGGAAGGAGGCACATAGCTGGGTGTCAGTATGCTGAGATCAGCAAAATACTTCCACTTACAATGCTCTTTCATCCATAGATCTCAAACTGCTTTACAAAGGTGGGCCAGCATTATTTCCATTTTTTACAGGTAGGGAGACTTAAGTGGAGAGATGAAGAGGCTTGATCAGCTTCACACAGGGAATCACTAGCAGAGACGGGAATCTCAGGTTTCCTCTTTCCTTGTGCCCCGTCAGATACACCACAGCAGCCCCTGAAGCCCCTATCTCCTTGTGATCGCCTTCAGTTTTGCAAAAATATTGAAGTGGTAGCAGGATATGGCCCTTTGGGGATTTCACTTTGGAAAGCCATTGAAGAGGAGAGGAACCTTCACCCAGCACTAACTGCTGGAATAGCTTGAATGGAAAGATTAGAACCACGTGATTCCATCTGTTCCCTGATGTCATACTGACCTCATGATGAACAGTATTGAATTCTGCTGAACTGTTAAGCAACATCAGCAAGGACAGCTGGCCTCTGTCCATTTCTGTAATTAGCATCTTTGGTGCCATGATCTAGTCTGAAGCATGACTGGGAATGGGCCCCGGAACTTGAGAATGAGGTGTTGGAATTGGCCTTTCCTTCACTGCCTCAGGTTATCGTGCCCAGACAGGGAATGTTCTAGAACAGATGATGATTAGCAAAACATTTAGCATCTATTGTTAACCATTTTAACAGAGACCTGAGCAGAGTTTGTTTGACCCAACTTGTATGATTGGCGCCAGCAGCTTGCCTCTCCAAGTGAGGTAGTAACAATCCTTTCCAGATAAAGGTCCCAAGCATTTGTCGCAAACTTCCACCAGCTAGTGCATGTAGAGGTCTCAGATCGAATGGACCACTTGTAGCACTGCTGGGACAGAGCTCGTAGCTTTGGGTTTATAAAGCATCCTACCAGCCAGAATAGTTTGCGTGGTTAAAATGTTGTAGCTGCGTTGGAGTTGGAGAAGAGAGATATTTACAACTCTGTCCTACTGGCATAGAAACTCCTCGTGTTACCTGTGATTGGATTCCTTGCTCACCTCAGCCATTGACATTGCCAGTCTCTTCTCTCCATTTGTCACAGATTGTTGATAAAGCCAAGTTGACCTGTGGTGAGTTTATAGAGAAAGCATGCTTTGGCAATTGTTGTAAGGAGGATACCTCTCCACTAGGAAGTGACAAAGGCCCAGCAATTTATTTCACTCTGAACTAACTCATGTCTTTCTCATTGATAGTCATAATGGAATAGTAAGTTTTTTTTATGCCTTTTTATTGCAGGAGGTATTCTACAAATAAATTCCAGGGCAAGGAATGCATAGGCAATCAAGCAGTCTGTCTGAAGGATTATGTTCAAGTTAAATTCTTGACCTGCCTTTCTCTTTTGCACATCATCAGGCCATTGCCATCCGCCCTTGGGTTTACCCCCTGCCATCTCTGGCTGCTGGGATAAAGTCATGGCCAAAGAAACATCTGTGCCTCCAAAGATAATTTAGGGGTGTGCTAGCGGCAGGGAGCACCCATTAACTTCTGTGATAGGATTCTGTGAAGGATGCTTATTTTTCACTGAGGCCATCCCTTTCCCTTCTCAGATCCTGGGCTGTATTTGAGGAATGGGAAAGCTTTTGAGGGGTGGCTTGCCTAATCTGAACGTTCCTAATGCTGGCTGCTGCTGTCCTGGCTATTGGTCTCTTTTCGAGTTGCACTTAATTCTTGATTTGTTCCCTGGGACTAAAGAATTGTGGAGATGCTACATCACCATGTTGCCACATTATGTCAGTGCTTGATGAGCGGACATGTCTGAAAATTCTGGGCATTTTCTTTTAATTGTACCATGAACTAAACAAACAAAATGTGGGAAAGACCTACAAGTTTCAGAACAAGTGGTGAATTTATGTCCGTTTAGGTGGCAGTCTTCTCTGATACTCCCCCCAAGTCCTTAGACTTACTAGGAATCTTGTCCTCGAAGGGTTCAGGTATACTATGCACTCAGTCTGCCTGTTAGCTCCTGTATATTCTGAATGTTTCCATCAGAAATAGAAATCTCTCCGTTTTGTCTACAAATATCCAAAGTGTAAAACTTTTTACCTTTAAACTTAAAGTTCTAAAGGGGCAGGAGAGATTCGGGGGATAAATATGACTTTTAGTCCAGTCAGTTAACCTAAATTTGCATATGCTTTCTGATTGGTCAACATTGCTTCACACCTCAGTACTGATCTCTGAGGAGGTAAACAATAGAAACCGCCAGATGTTTGTCACATGACTGTTTTAAGCAAATCCTGAGACAATTTTTTCATGTAGGTAGCAGTACTGTTGAGCTGCCTTGTATGATTCTGTGAGGATCATTAATCCACTAATGCTGGTGCTTCTGCAGCACATTTAATCTAAGCACCTCAAAGCATATTACCTGGCTTTTATTCGTTTGTTGTATTGTTTATCCAGCGTAATTACAGCTGCCTGCATGACTTAATTTTCACAGTAAAAACCACATGTTCCATGTAATGGGGAATGGAGGAGACGGATAAAAGGGTAAATTTGCAAATCCTCTTTGTAAAGGGGATATGAAGTTGAGTTGTGAGCAGTTTGAGAATCAAATGTTTTACCAGTTTGTGAAAGACCTGATCAGTGATAAATCGGGAGAGATTTTCATAGGCACCCAACTGCCATTGACTTTCAGTGGGAGTTAGGCACTTAGCTGCTGTTCATGCCTTAGTCACCGCCTCGTAAAACCAGGATGGATACAGGGTTAAATAGCAATATAATTTCTTGAAGCACGTGTTGAAAAGTGTAGTAAAGAGCTAAGGCTGTAGTTTTGTAAAGAGTCATTTTTTCCCTTTAAAATACATGAGCTCAATGATGAGTGGAATTCTCTCTGCGTGGAAGGTGGAATTTTACAGGAACAGGAATATAGATGGGAGCGATGGCTTTTCCCACGCCCGTTCTGGAGCCTCTTGTTAAATGCATGAGAGTTGTCTTTCTTTAATGTTCATATTAATTAAAAAACCTGCTGGTGAAAGGGTTGGATTGACAGCTCTGCTGAGTGAAGCCCTCTTTATTCGTAGGGCAGGCCCCCTGCTCACTGCTCTCCTCCCTGATGGGGAGGAGGCACTAAAGCAGATAGGTATCCTCACTGCACAAACCTTCTCCATGTTTTAGCCTGTGCTGGGCTCCTTGTCAGCGCACCCTGCAGAAAGGTCGAATGGACCAAGGAGACTGAATTCCCCTCTAACTCCAAAGGCAGCCTTTGGTGAGGTATTCTGGGAAGTATTGAAACTTTAAATTTCTGCAGTGTGCATTTTTCTTGGTCCATGGACATGGCTTCAGTCTCCAGGGCCGTCAATCTGGCATCCCTCACTAGCGCACAATTCACGTTAGAAACTTTTCAGTGATCAGACTGATTTGATGCTCATTAGAGAAGCAGTCCCGCCAGGTTGAAACCTGAGGCCCCCCTCGCTTTCCTCACCGTTTTTTGTCTTTGTTTTGCAGCAGCCGAGGAGGAGGAGAGGCGAAAGTTCCTTTGATATTAATAACATTGTCATCCCGATGTCTGTTGCTGCAACAACTCGTGTAGAGAAACTACAATACAAAGAAATCCTCACGCCTAGGTATGTCTTTGGTCCATCCCCAGCCTCCATGTTTAGTGCTTCCCCTTCCCGTTTCCTGTGTTGAAAGTGTAGCATCGTCAGAAATGCAACAGTCCTGAAACTTTGCCCCACTGGAGCTCTCTGAATGGCTGCTAGTGCTGTTCAGGAAAATGATTTTCCACTTGCTCATGTCGATTCCATTCTAGGTGGTGTGAGCACGCCCACATTCGTAGTCAGAGATTTTTGCCTTAGCAGTATCTGTAGAGTCGGCTGCTTGAGTGCCACGCTCATGCACTGGTTTATTAGGCGCCGCCAGCCCTACGTCCTCTCAGTTCCTTTTTGTCCCTGGTTGGTCAGAGCATTAGCGGTTCTTTACATCCCATTGTTTACCCTCTTTGTATGTCGTTTGTAGATGCTTAGTTAGCCATTAAGTTAAGTGTTAGGTTGGTTTGGTAATTGGAGTCCTCACTGGGTCTTTGCCCTGGAGTGGGACATGTGTCAAACCATGCTCCTCAGGCAACAAGCCGATGCCTATTAGTGACCCCCATGACAGCTGTTTTAAGTGTGTGGGGGAGTCCCATAGAAAGGACAAATGCAGGCTCTGTAAGAACTTTCACTCTAGAACCCAGAAGGAGCAAGAGATCCATTTGAGGGCCCTCCTCATGGAGGCTGCACTTCGTCCTGCGTCGGAGCCCTCCTGCTCGGACCCCACTCCTAGAACCCCAACATCAGTGCGGAGCGCACCACCGGCACCGGGGCTTCTTACTGGCTGCCGGCAAGGGTCAATCAACAGACTCAGGCCTCCGCGGCTCTGCTCTGGTCATGGGAGGGGCAGTGGTCCAAATTGGAGCAGGAGTTCAGCCCCTCGCCAAGGAAGGGTCAATCACCACTGACCTGCAAGGTCAGCACGGCATCCGCAGCAGCGGGGTGGCAGCAGGGACAGTGATCTGCTCAGTGGCTGTACTGGAACCCATGGGGCTTGTCTGTCACGCCGGTCCTGTACTCCCACCATTCCTCCCTGACCACTTCGGAAAAACCGCCGCCAGCACCAGAGTTGGAACATTGTGCCGAGCTGACGCGAGGGCAGCACAGCAGGCTCCGACACCTAAGGAGCCGTCCCCAGAGAGGGAAGGGGAAGCCGCCCCTCCCTCTGCAGTGCAGTCGTCATCTCCGGATGAAGCTGTGGCCGGCCCCTCCTAAATGGGCACCAGGACCTCCTTAAAAGAGTGGCTACCAATTTAAACTTGATGATTGAAGAGTTGGCAGAGGAGTCTGAAACAGGGTGGTCCAGGCCTGATGGACAATGCAGTGGCTATGTTATGTATCAATAAGCAAGGCGGAGCCAGATTGTCTGCCCTTTGCCAAGAAGTCCTCAGGCTCTGGGACTTCTGTGTACGTCACAACATCCATCTCATAGCCGCACACCTCCCTGGGGCCAGGAACACTTTGGCAGTTTGCCTCAGCAGGACCTTCTCGTCTCGCCACACGTGGTCTCTCTATCCGGAGGTGGTCAGCGTCATCTTCCAGAGATGGGGGACTCCCCGGGTGGACCTCTTCACATTCAGGAAGAACAGGAAGTGCCACGTTTTCTGCTCCATTTGGGGGAGCGACAGAGGCTCCCTGTTGGACACTTTTCTGCTCCCTTGGTCGGGGGCTCTGTTGTACCCTTTTCCCCCAGTGCTGTTGGTCCACAGAGTCCTTATGAAGAGCAAGCAGAACAGGGCGAAGGTGATCCTCATCGCCCCAGCTTGGCCGCGCCAGCTCTGATTCGGCACACTGCTGAGTGTCTCGGTGGCTGTTCTGTTACAGTGATCAGAGGGGTAGCCGTGTGAGTCTGTATCCCCAAAAACAATGAGGAGTCAGGTGGCACCTTAAAGATTAACAGGTTTATTTGGGCATAAGCTTTCGTGGGTAAAAAAACCACTTCTTCCGATGCATGGAGTGAAAATTACAGATACAGGCATAAATATGTAATGGCACATGAAGAGAAGGGAGTTACCTTACAAGTGGAGAGCCAATGTTGAAGGCCAATTTAGTCAGGGTACTACAATTCATTTGTAAACTTAACACCATCAGTTTGGGCTTGAATAGGGACTGGGAGTGGCTGGCTCACTACAAAAGCAATTTCCCTTTCTTGGTATTGACATCTCCTCATCAATTATTGGGAGTAGACCACATCCACCCTGACTAAATTGGCTTTCTACATTGGTTCTCCACTTGTAAGATAACTCCCTTCTCTTCATGTCCCAATATACATTTATACCTGTATCTATAATTTTCACTCCATGCATTGGAAGAAGTGGGTTTTTACCCACAAAAGCTTATGCCCAAATAAATCTGTTAGTCTTTAAGGTGCCACTGGACTCCTCGTTTCCATTACAGCTACCGCTCTGGCCAGACCTGCTGTCCCAAAACCATAGCAGTCTTCTGCATCCAAACCTGGCGGTGCTGCACCTGACGGCTTGGCTGCCACATGGTTAAATGCAGAAGAGCAGGAGTGCTCGGCCAGTGTCCAACAGGTCCTGTTGGGCAGCCGAAAGCCCCCCACCAGAGCAATGTACCTGGCCAAATGGAAGCGGTTCACATATTGGACTTTGGATAAAGGCGTTTGTCCCAAGCGAGCCTGGCTGCAGTTGATCCTGGATTACCTTCTGCATCTTAAGCTCCAAGGCCTGTCCCTTTCATCTGTTAAGGTCCACTTGGCCACTATCCTGGCCTTCCATCCGCCACTCGATGGCAGGTTGGTTTTCGCCCAAGACATGACTGCCAGGTTCCTCAAGGGCCTCGAGCGTCTCTACCCACATGTCAGAGACCCCATCCCCCTGTGGGACCTGAATCTTGTGCTGTCACAGCTCACGGGACCTCCCCCTCTCCCCTCCCCCCCTCCCCCACTTCGAGCTTCTGGCTTCCTGCTCTCTCCTTCTCCTTTCCTGGAAGTTTGTGTTCATGGTTGCAATACCATCTGTCTGCAGTGCCTCTGAGATTAGAGCGCTTACCTCGAAACCACCATGTATGGTCTTTTACAAAGACAAGGTCCAGCTGTAGCCACACCCGGCTTTTCTGCCCAAGATGGTCTGTTTCATATGGGCCAGGACATTTACTTACCTGTCTTTTTTCCCCCCCCCAAAGTCACGTGAGTCCGAGGAGGAGCGTAGATTGTATTACCTAAACGTCAGGAGGGTTGCTGGCTTTTTACATTGACAGGACAAAGCCATTCCACAGGTCGACGCAATTGTTCGTCGCAGTGGCCAGCAGGATGAAAGGTCATCCAATGTCTGCCCAAAGAATTTCTTCTTGGATCACTGCCTGCATTCGCTGCTGCTATGATCAGGCAAAGGTTCCCCCTCCACCGATGATAACCACCCATTCAACCAGGGCACAAGCCTCTTTGGCAGCTTTCCTAGCCCAAGTGGCTATCCAGGACATCTGGCGGGCCACTACCTGGTCATCTGTCCACACAGTTCATGTCCCATTACGTGCCAACGCAGCAGTCCCGGGACAGTGCTGGCTTCGGTAAAGCAGTGCTGCAAGCCCCAAGACCGTGAACTCCGAGCCCACCTCCGAGGATAATGCTTGTGAGTCACCTAGAATGGAATTGACATGAGGAAGCACTCAAAGAAGGAAAAAGTTACCTGTTTATAACTGTTCTGCAAGATGTTGCTCATGTCCATTCCATTACCCGCCCTCCTGCCCCTCTGTCGGAGTTGCCAGCAAGCAGGAACTGAGAGGGCGTAGGGCCGGCAGCGCCTAATATACCAGCGCATGAGCGCGGCACTCAAGGGGGTGCTGCAGCCGACCCTACGGATACCACTAAGGCAAAAATCTCTAACTGTGCACATGGGCTGTGCACACCACCTAGAATGGAATGGATGTGAGCAACACATCTCGAAGAACAGTTTTACTTGGATATCTTCCATTTTGCAATGTCTTCCACAGCCCATCAATGGAAAGGGCTTATTAACTGCCAAGGGTTACACTGCATGGGGATTCTCACTGCTTGAAGATCAACTTCCCTGACTGATTTTAATTGTGTAACCTGAATGTTAGTTTAATGTTGTCATTTTTTGTGTTTAATTATGAAGACGCAGTGCTCACTGAGGTCACTGGCTTCTATCCCCAGTGTTGCACATACGGCTAGGAAGTAGGTGCCGAGTAGTGAGCTAATGAATACAGTGTGGGGGAAGGCAGTTGCCCCATGCCAACACTGGTCAAAGACAAGGCACTCTTTGACGATTGAATGGCGATAGCAATATTAAACCTCCTTGCAGCTGGTTTTGCTCCATGTGGATCTTGAAGAAACCCCTCAGCACCTACAGCTAATTAGGTGTCATCTAATTGAAGAAGGTGTCATTAGCTGTGACACCAGCCTGGAAGCCACCTTCCAAATCTTTCTTTAAAATAAAAATGTAAAGGAAAACTAACTGGGCCACACTAGTACATCCTGTATTCTTCATTTTGCAACAAAAACAGCAATGTTAAGTTCCATATGTAACCAAAACCTTAGGAATAGAGCATATTTTATGTGGCAATTTCATTTCCTGGTTTTTGTTAATTGTGTATGTTAATGAAATGTTAGAGAAATTAACCGAGTCTATCTTTGGCTTTACTATTTTTTTTACAAGAGTGTGCTTGCTTGTGCTTTAATAATGTTTGCATTTAAATGGCCCAGAGTTAGACTTTGACGTTCGCATCTCATTGAGCTGAATCTCATTGAGCTGAAGGGTGGTGGTGTTGCTGCTGTTCAGCTAAATACAGTAACTCCTCACTTAACGTTGTAGTTATGTTCCTGAAAAATGCAACTTTAAGCGAAACAATGTTAAGTGAATCTAGTTTCCTCATAAGAATGAATGTAAATGAGGGGGTTAGGTTCCAGGGAAATTTTTTTCACCAGACAAAAGACTGTATTATATATAATCTATACACACACAAACACAGTGTAAGTTTTAAACAAACAGTTTAATACTGGTACACAGTGATGATGATTGTGAAGCTTGGTTGAGGTGGAGGAGTCAGAGAGTGGGATATTTCCAGGGAATGCCTTACTGCTAAATGATGAACTAGCAATTGGCTGAGCCCTCAAGAGTTAACTCTCACTCTACTGTACAAGGCAGCAGGAAAGGAGGGAGGGCAGACAGAGACATACCGTGGTGTGTGTGTCTGTTGCTCATTTCCCCTTTAAGTATGAAAAGAGGGGTCAGAAGTACACTGCCTTGTTAATTAGATCAGCAAGCTGAGATCAGACCGCTGCTGCTGCCTCGAAGCTCCCTCTGTCGTGTATCCCCCCTGCTCTATGGAAGATGGGGTAAGCGGGGTACAGGAGCAGCGTGGGGGACACACCCTGACATTAACCCCCCTTTTCCTCCCCCACACACAGCAAGCAGAAGTCTTGGGGAGCAGCTCCAAGGCAGAGGGCAGGAACAGCACATGGCAGTTGGGGGGAGGGACAGCTGCGATTGCTAGCCTGCTGGGCAGCTGCTGCACAGGGAACTTAGGGGAGCGGGGAGCTAATAGGGGGCTGTTGGTCCAGCCTGGTTCCAACCACCCACCAGCTAGCTCCTGCAAGCAGTGGACAAAGCAGGCGGCTGCCAAAGGACGTTAGAAGAGAGCACTGCACAACTTTAAACGAGCATGTTCCCTAATTGTTCAGCAACTAACAACGGAACAACGTTAACCAGGACGACTTTAAGTGAGGAGTTACTGTACTTTATCTGTCTACACTCAGTCTATGCAGTGGAAAAAAACTTAAATAATTTTGAAGTTATAACAGGCAAAATACTGTAGAATGTCCCAAAAATTGTGGTGAGAACCTAAAATAATAGAATGTGACTTTCTCCTTTCTCCGATTTTATAAGGATTCTGTCTCATCATTACCCACTATTAGGTTTTGTAAAATAAAACTTTATGGAACACACAACCAATAGAAATGTTATCAAATTCTAAAAATTCCAGTGTAAGCAATTTTTAAACAAGTAAAGTGTTCCCTTGCGGTATTTGCAGCCTAAACACTGCCGCACTGTGCAATAGTGTGTGACAACTGAAAAGTATTAGAAACAAAAGTGAAATTGAGACTGTTTCACAATCCATGCTGAGTGAAGTGCAGAAAGTGAACAAACAGCAAAAATGGTGAACAGTAAATTAGTTTAGAATGCTTTGTCGGCATCACAAGAGAGATCATTTGACTTTTAAAAAATACTATATCAGTATGTGAAAGGGAGTCTCTCTCATCTCACCTCCTGGGGCTCCCTAGTCTTCCCAGTGCTGGCTTGGTGTGGGGAATCTAAACTACTTCCTTCTCCTCTTGCCGGCTCTGCCAGCTGCAGCGCAGCAAGAGCTGACCAGCACCAGCAGGAGTTGGGCTGGGGCATGGAATGGTTTGGTCCAGGGGAGCATTTAGTGGGGAGGAACAGCAGCCAGGGGGCATGTCTTAAGAGACAGGTTAGGAAAAGCCTTATTTTATTTTATTCCCCACCCCAAAAAACCCCCATAGAGAAGGCAGAATTGGAAGGACAACACCTGGGAGGCGCAAAGCTGTGGGAGGGGATCCTGTCTCCTTCATTGCTTCACCCAGGGTTGTACCTCTGATGCCTCCTGAGCATGTTCAGAAACTGGTTGTCACTTGCATGGAATGGCGTTCACTCCTTACGTAGTACCAGAAGTGGAAAATCTCATATGCATTTGAAACTGTAGGGGGAGTTTAGGTGGCAGAATATAATTACTTGAATTGGAATTTGTCACTAATAGTAGTAGGTTTTTATCCTCACCAGTCACTAGGGGGGCAAAATTAACACATGTACAAGGTGTGTTCACCGCTCCTCTCCCCTCTAGTCCCTCCAAGACTATAAGGATGCGTTGCATTCTTTACCATGGCAGTGACTGACCTTGTTTTCAATGGTGTATTGCAGCTGGCGTGAAGTGGATATCAGTGCTCTGAAAGTGAACCCTGAGGAAGACAATGAGGAGGTAATGATCGTTGCTTTATATCTGTAACTAATTTGGGAGCTTCCCACTCCTTGAGATGGACCTGGTGGTAGCCATATAATTTCCTTTCAAGTAGGATGTGCTGCTCAAGAGAGAGTGAAGTGCCTGGAAAGCAGATGCTGAAGGATCAACAAGAACCTCAGAAGAGCGGTGTGGGGTCTCCTTTTTGTTTGTGTATATGGAGGGTGGTGTCTTGGTTAGGCAGGAAGAGACCAGTAGGAAGTGTTTGATCAGTCCATCCTCCTTCTCAGCGAAAGGTGGGGAAGGAAAAGGCTGCTGAGATAGAAGAAGCTAGTTTATTTTGTTGCATGTGTATCAGTTGCTGCCAGGAGTCTGGCTTCTTTCATGAGGTGCCTCGGTAGCAGGCCTTTTAGGGAGACCTGAGGTCTTGTCTGCACAAAAAAGCTTTACCACTGGCATTGGTATAATTATATCAATATTCGTTAAACCAATATAGCTATGCCAGTATGAGCCACTGTGTGGACACTCTTATTTCTGGAATTCCGTTTAGCTCAAGCCCCTTCCTAAGCAACATAAGCTAAACTGAAAGAAGATCCTCTTACATTTCTCCGGGTATATCAGTTTAAATTCACCCCTTGGCTTGTGCCAGTATAACTTTGTTGTGTAGGCAAGTCCTTCGTGTAAAAGATCTCTCACTAATGTGACAATCCCTTTCCAGATTGAGGACCTGTCCGATTCAGCCTTTGCTGCTCTTCATGCCAAGTGTGAAGAGATGGAGCGGGCAAGATGGCTCTGGAGCACCAGTCTGCCCCCTCAGCGGCGAGGCAGCAGGTAAGCCTCGTAGCATGCTCTCTGCAGCTGTGGTGCGCCCAGCACTCTGATGCCACTGTAAGGTGTGTTCAGTGGGTGCAGGCCACTGCTCCTCAGTTCTGCCAGATGAGCCTTGTGCGGGAAGGCTGTCCTTCGCTCCAGCTTCTCTTGTAGTTTTGCTTCTCTTAACTCAATGCCTCTTTCTACGGAGAGGGGCGTATCTGGGAGCAGCGTGCAAAAGAGTGATCTACAGAGGTTCATATCCTGAAAGGCAGTAGTATTGGAGAATCTAAGATGGTTCTTTGTACAGTAGGGGCAGAGTGGTGTTGGACTTGTGGGAAGGAATGGTGTCTCTGCAGAGAGAGACAGACAGTGGAACTGGTAAGCTCTCAGTTGGGGAAGACCATTTGTGGTGTTGATGGTGAGTAAAATTATGCCTTCAACTCTGGGGCTGAGCTTTCCCAATGAGATGTCCTCATACAAATGGTCTGTCCCCATTTGATGTCAGAAATGTATGAGGAAATTATGTGGAACTTGGCAGAAACCATGGTAGCTAGATCCTATTATGTTATGATCATCTAGATGGTTGTTAATTCTATTTTAACCATCATTTCAACCTGTTTACCAGATACAAAAATAAGGCTTACTGGTCTGTAATTCTCCAGACATAACCTAGTACCTTTTAAAAAATATTGGGTATAACATTCATTCCCCAGCTCAGCCACTTCCTTCTTGAGTAACTTAAGTGTACCCTCTGGACTTGATGACTAATTCCAGTCTAGTTTATCAGTTTGTTCCAGTACCTCTTCTTTTGTTACCTCCATTTCTTGAGTATCACATCTTTACTACCAGAAGAGTAAGTCTGGGATAGATAATATCCCAGCATTCTCTGGGGTGAAGAGCGATGCAAATAAATTGTCTAGCTTCTTTGTAATGTTGTTCTCATCCTTAATTGTTCAAGCAGACCCTCCTATTGATGATCTCATGGTCTTCCTGGCTCTCATACATTTGAAGAATTTCTTGGCTGTTTTTGTGTTAGAATTTACAGAACAAAAAGCCAATCTTAGCCGTTCTGATTTTCTTCCTTCTATAGCTTATGCTCTTATATTAGTTTTACTAGGGTTGGATTTTGATATTCTGAAGGACCTGTTTCGCTCAGACTGCTTTTTTGAACCTTGCCATTTACCCAAACACTGGTTTACTTGCTTCCTGATTGATTCTCTTTTTGTTTAGGTGTACGCATGGCTTAATGAAGGGGTTTAAATCCCTCAATTTTGACTTTTAAGTCTTTTGACAAGCTTCCTCATTTTTATGTTCCCTTTCCAAAGTTTAGGTTTGGCTCCTATCCTCCCCAAAAGATGTCAAGCTTAATTATATTTTGGTCAGTATTTAGCTATTTGAACAAGTGTCTTTGTTACTCAGTGTACAGATGTTGTCAGGAGAATACTTGGGAAAACTGACCTAAGTGTCCGACTCTGTGGGGTGGCTGCTTATTACTACTATAATGGTACAGCACTCAGAAGTGTAGTAGGCATGTGCTCCACAGAAACGGTCTTCCCCCTCTTCCCCCCCCCCCCCCAAAAAAACAACCCAAAACAACAGTCCCAAAGAGATTATGCCGAGTATGACATGATGCAGTGGATGGAGGGGTCAGACCAGACAGTTGCAATGCTAAGTCCAAACAGTGACTTAGTTTCGGTATGTGCACATCTTGATGATTTGCCTTGCATGTAGTGACATAGATTGTGTGTTAACACTGTTCTAGGGGGCGATGTGGCAGAAGTGAGCTGGCAGTGAATGAGGTGTTTGCAGAATGACAGCAGCCTTTCAGACTGCAGTAGTGAAATGTAAAATTTGAGAATTTTAAAATACACGTTGTTGTGGTTTTTTTGTTTTGTTTTAATTCCAGGTCTTACAGATCAGCAGATGGTCGGACAACCCCTCAGCTGGGGAACCCCTCCACTCCCCAGCCACCATCCCCCGATGTGGGCAACTGCCTCTCCCCGCGCAGTCCCGTCAGCCCTGAACTGCACTCTGCCCCTCTCACGCCTGTTTCCCGTGACTCCATGCGGCTCTTGTCCAGCGAGGACACCCGTTGTTCCACACCCGAGTCTAGTCTTGACGAACAGGTGGGTGGCTGTTTCAACTTTTTGTCCCTTCTAGCTGGTGGAAGGGTCCAGATGCATACACATTACTGAGAAGCTGTTATTTTTGAGGCTAAATGTGAAATTCAAACTTTTGGTTTGTTTTTCACTGTGGAACTTAATTACTGTGGGAAAACTGCTGAGAATCTGTGTGTGGGAAATTCAGTTTGCTGAACTGAATGAAAAATCTATTCTCATTCAGCTTTGGCAGGCAAGAGCTGACCTCTCTGGCAGTTTTTCCTTTGGGCACTCATCCTCTGTCTATGTGCCCTAAGAACCCCATCATGTTACAATATTAACGTGGGAGCAGAACGTCACAATGCTTGCCTTTACACGACAGAATGAACCCAAATGAGACTTTCTGCACTGGAAGTGTGGGAAAGTGTCAGTTGATCTTATTGACCTTTGATGGGTGTTTAGTTTTTCTAACACCTACATTGTGATTCTTCTCTCCTTAAAACTCTCCAGCAAGCTGGAAAGCCAGTAGAAGGGAATTCTTGTTGGGAGGTCTGAATTGAGATCTTCCTTGGTCCATGTGGCCCATTAATGTGAACCGGGGCAGGCTAATGTTGTCCAATGATACTTCCCGTTTTCATCACTTTTTTTCATGGTATGTGCATGGGAGTTAATCTAGTTTGTGGTCCTGGCTGGCTGTGGGTTGCTTGAGCCTGCTGGAAAAACAGGCGTACAGGTGCTTCATTGGTCACGGGGGGACCTCTGACAGCTGGGTGCTGGCTCTGCTGTGGTCTCAGTCTGTGCCAGCATGCCCTGATCCCTTGGGGAACCGCCCCCATGCTAATGACTGAACCTGCACAATATGTGAAGCACCTTTAAAGGGAGCATTGGCCAGGGCTGCCGGATGTCGAGGACGAATGGGAAACAGGAAGATGCCTCGGGGGGGGAGGGGAGATATCCTGAGCCACAGAGAGCTGTGTGTCTGTAGGCACTCCCTGTGAACAGCTCTGCTTCCCGTTCCCCTGCAGGCTGTGCATCCCTGGGAGCGACGCTACTTCCCGCTCTCCTACAACCCCAAGACAGAGTGCGAGGACCCATCTGATCCCCAGGACCGGTTGTCGCGCTGCACCCGGCGCACGTCGGGCAGCAAGTCATCCCGGGAGATGGACAGCGCCCTCCCCTTGCCCGCCCTCCCCAGCCCCAAGAGCCGGAACCCAGCGGTGGCCGCTTCCGCAACAGCAACAGCAGTTCAGCGGCCGGCACACAGATAGAGACGGACAGGAAGAAATGAGCAAAACCAACACACAGAACTAACTTGGCATTAAAGCTTCCGAAATCTGCGTTTGATATTCAAACATCCTGCCGGGAATTTTCACAGTTTTTAGTGAATTTAAGGAGTTTAGAAACTGTTTTTTTTGTTTGTTTGTTTGTTTTGGTTTTTTTTTTGTTTCGTTTTTTTTCCATGTTTCCTTGTCACACAGTAAGAGCACCCCAGCTTCCTCCCAGCAGAGTGAAGTCTCGGGAGGAGAGCAGCCTGCCAGACACCCTTCCGCAACTCCCCCTTAGGTGTATAACTCTAGAGCACAGGATTTAGCTGACTAGCAGACTTCGGGGATTTTTTTTCTCGAGCGAAAGGGGATTTTTCTCTTACTCTCTGCTGCCTGCTGCCTCCTCCCCGAAAAGTTTTAGTGGAGTGAAATTAGTGGTGAAAAGTGATGTCTTTGGAATGCAACCTCCCGCACTAGCTGTCTTTCCCCATGTGCAGAGCTGAGATCAGCAGTCTCTGCACCCCCACCCTCTGTCATTTTGTTCCCTAGGTTGTAGTTCCAGGTATTACCTCCATGATTCCCCCAGGCTGCCTGCTGCATTGCACTGTATTGCCCTTCATTTCTTCCTTTCTCCACTCCTGCTTTTAGAGCAGCTGTTTGCTTCATGAAGGACAAGCCTTCCTGTCACTTGGGGAAAGGAAGGCCACTCGTTAGCTGCTTCATGCGCAGCTCCATGTGGGAGAGTGAGATTTCGGAAGCAGCCTTGTTCCGTTCACACCTTGTGTTTGTACTGGGTGAAGGGCAGGGAAGTGGGAGTCCAACCCAGCATGTTCTGGTGCTTCAGCAGGAGCAGAGTTTATCCTTTTGCTGGGCTCTGACTGCCTGTGGCACCAGTACACGCTTTGCTGCAGGAAATGCAGTTCTGTTACCAACACTTTAATTTCTCTTCCTGGTTTTTTACCCACCACAATTAGAAAATCTCAGGCTAGGTTAGCAGCTGGCCATCAGAATGTCACTTCTGTTGTTACTGTTACTGCTTAGAAATCACGATGAGCTGCAGATGCCAGGAGTGTTCAGTTGGCAGGACTAGGACTCAGCAATTCACCACGTGAAATCTGTAGGCTGCAGTACATAGGCTGCTAATGTTTGTTTCGCTTAAATTGGTTTGATCTATTTAAAAAAAAAAAGTCCTAAGAAAAAGCAAGTGTCATGTGCTGCTCGAAGTCCAGCTCAGTAGAGCCTTGGCTGCTTGCTTAGGAAAAGATCAGGACTTGTTTTTCACCACTGCTTAACTCCACTTCCACACAAATTTTGAAAACAAATGTTTAGTCAGTTTCATTTTTGAGGACTTTTTGGTCTGAGGATCATAAAGTTTGACAGGTATTTTATTTTAAAATGGCCCCACCGCTGCCCCCTCCCCCTCTAGAGACTCCTGGATCCCACACACCGTTCCCATCTGTAATGTTTTCTGACCCTAGCGGTGTGGCTATTGGTCCCGTTCCTGTTGTTAGCATTGTGCCTGTCTTATGTATAATCACATCACCAAAAAAGGAAAAAAAATACAAAGGACATAATTTTTTTTTTCCATTTTGTAATCGTAAAGAAATAGTAGCTAAACTGCTTAATGGTTGGGGTTTTTTCACAATTTTCAACATTATCTAGTGTTTTTGGTTCTGTTCTAGTTTAAAGGATTTGTCATCGTTTCTTTAAAAAAAACAAAAACAAAAAAAAACAATGCTACCATATCCCTTTGCATAAGTGCTTTTCTATTTATAAGGTTGAAAATTCTGAATAACCCTTTTAGCATTATAAAAAAAACCACAAAAAAACCACCTTGTATTTTGTAAATATTTTTCTTTTCCTGCTTTGAGCTGTGTAATGTCCTTGTTCTATAGAAACGCTTTTCTTCTGAGAAGCTGATCTTTGTTAATGTCCTGATTCTGTTTGCAAAGCACAAATGTGCTTATAAAAAAAAAAGAAAAGATTAAAAAAAATTTAAAAAATGTAGTGTGCTATGCAATGCCCCTTCTGTGACATGCCAGGGGGACAGCCAGGAATAGAATTTCTCTGAGGTGCTCTGAAGTTCTCTGTTTATTTACAGACGTGTGTGAGCAAGTCCCACCTTCCATGTCTGCACTGGAGGTGCACAAGTGACTTCACTGCTGGTAACATTGCAGCCTTTCACCTCTCTCTACACCACAGAAATAACCAAAGGCAGCTACTACGGCAGCTCAGGTTTCATAGTGGTGGTGTCCCTATCCTCGCCAATCCTGCACCAGAGGCAGGGACACCCAGCTTGGTTGGAGGCTCTTATTTCTAAGGTAAAATAACATGCAGCAAATGTGTGTGTGGGGAGGAGGGGGGGGGGGGTTGCAGCTGCCAGCTGTTCTGGTAAAGGAGCAATCAATATAGGGCACTATTGTTTCCTTCTGCAGCACCTTTTAAACGTTTGTTTCCATGTGTTTCCCACTTTTGGATCAACCCTGTCCCACCCCACATCTGTGTCCGTTGTGTGGAAGAACTTTCCCTTAGGAGGGGCCCATTTATAGGCAGTGGTGAGCTCCAGCAGCTGCAGAAAGCAATGGCCTATTATGGTCACATTGCTGTTACAATGTTCTCTCCAACCATGTCCACAAGTTGTTTGAGCCCTATGGGTTCCTGTTTCTCTCCCCAGTAAAACCTCCTTGGCCGCTTTGTTCTGCCCCATGCTCTCCAGCAGATGTGTTCAAGCTAAGCCTTACCTGACTGAGGCATGTGTGGAATGATCTGTCCTTCCCCGTGCCTAGTCCTGTTTTTAAATAAACATCTCAACCTAGGCGTTTGAGGCCAAACCTTGACGGCTGGAGAGGGCATGACCACTGCTATGCCTGAGTGATTTAGAGCCTAAAGTCCAATGTAGCCAGACTCTTTCAAAAGAGAACTCTACGCTGCTGATGGTGCTTCTGGGGCAGGAGGAGGATGGGTTTTATTTTAACCAGCCCTGCATAGTCACTCACCCCACTGATCCTTTGCTAATTCTTGGGGGGTGCCTACGGCAAGAGCCAGTGATGGGGGGGATGGTTGCTGGGCACCTCCACTCAGCCAAGAGCATTCCCTCACCTTGGGAAGGGGGGGCTGAGGTTAGAGGGCACCTTGATCCCCCCAGTCAGCACTGCTGCCGTGTGGGGTTGGGGTGGTTCCCCAGGCCCTAGTTCATGTATGCCCCCATCTTGTAACAAGACGCCCTCGGGATGCCATCTATAGCTCTGGAGTCTAAATCAGCAAGTTTCTACACTAAGCACTTGCCAAAAGTTGACACAACTAAATGACACTCTCAGGTCCAAACTGACCTCTGGGAGGGGAAGAATTCCAGCTGGCTGCTTGCCCAAAATCCAACCCCAGGTTTCCCTCTGAGGAAGGCTTAAAACAAAAATTCCCAACCGCTTGTGGGCAGTCCCGTGGCACAGGAAAACATTCCTTCAAAACCCCAAAGCTGTGACTAGCACTGCCCACAGCAGCCTAGCTAAGGGAAGGTGGCTGTGAGACCAAGACTCCAAATCCCATGAGACCTCAAGCCTGGGGTGGCTGGAAATCTCACAGGACCTTTTTGCTCTCCCATCATAAAACCCTTGCTGGGCGCCGAGCCCTGAAAGGTTAACTGAAGCCTTGCTCCTAAGAGCCAGAACATGCCCCTTTGTCATTGGCAAGTGCTTGGTTCTCACCTAGGCAGCACTGTATTAACATGGCCTACCCTCTCTAAAGCTTCTCTTCGGGTAGGTGCATGTGAACCATACTTCAAGTACTTGCTGCTGTGCCCGTTGTATGGGGTGACGGAAGATCTGGCACAGTCTGGAAAAAAGTTTAGGCTTTTGCATGACCCTGTTCAGAGGGAACGTTTGACTCCACTGCAGCTCTGCCCAAAGTGTATGTACAGTAGTAACTGTCCAGAGTTCCAGCAGTGTTTCCACAGGGGGTGACCAGACCCAGCCTTTCCATCCCCTCCCACACACGCAGAACCACCAAGGCAGCATGTTATTGTAGTAATGACTTTATTTCCAAATTCACTTTTACAGCAACAATCCGTGTAAACCAGTTGTTAAAACACACACTACACTATGGACAGTCACAAACGGGAAGCTAAAGCTAGGATGATCATACAGAGATTAAGCCCTCCTACCCCCTCCCCCCAAAATTAAAAAGGGAATCACAGGATTGCAAATACCAGAATTGTCGTTTTGCCACTTCAAATTCCTGGAAGGAGCATTTTTTGGAGTTCAGAAATATGGTTCTATAGTGCCAGTTTTAACCCTTTTCAGACCAAAGGAACAGTACAGCAATGGACCGTCCCTTAGCAGTAAATCTCAGGCCCTGGCTTAAGGCCCAGGTAGGTGACATCTATAAAATGACCGTGTTCTATGGGCTGGGAGTTCAGGCTTGGGCTCTTGGGGAATGGAGGGTTAGGGTGGGAACTGGGACTAGCTGAGTGTCTGGGTACTGCAAAGGAAGGCTGGGACCCAGCTGGCGAGGGTAAAGACAGCTGACAGCAGAGTGGGGGGCTGGAAAGGGCAGGGAGAGAAGCTCTAGACAGCAATGACTGCAGGATTCTGACAGAAGCAAGTTGAAACATCTGGGAAGGGGGTTGAGTCTGCAGATTTCTGTAAGCTCCCAACAAATGACATTCAGGCCGCGTTCATAAAAACTAAAACCCCCCATTCCTAAACTCCAGCTATTTACATTCTAAAATAACTGGGTGCTGACTGTGCCAAAAGTCATCACCTCTGCCTGGGCCAGGGGACTGCAGCAAGCCAAAGTCATTTTGGCCACACTGTACTCTGTGAAATTTGGCTAAGGAGAGTTTGAGATTCACGGCACTGCAGGTGCCCAGTCTTCAGTAGAAGCAGAAAAGGGTTAAAATGGTTCTCCCAGTTGCTCATTTACATAGGACAGAAATCTCCTAGGGTTCCTATCATCCCACAATGATACAAAGATAAGACCCTTTAAAGTCTGTGATTACAATCATAGAGTCCAGTTAAGTGGAACTATTGACAGTGAATGCAGGCTGTCACGTGACCCTTGCCATCCTCAGCAAGCATTAGGGCCGCGTCTCCACCGCGTGACCAGGGCGACCGCTGTGGAAATAAGTGCGAGCCAATCGGCTGACTTGCTTGCCCTCGACTCCCCACCCAGCATCTCCCTTTCAAAGCTGGGCCAGTGCTACAGGCAACCTCCCCCTGCCGCCTCTTGGTTCCTGAAGGACTGATCGGAATGAGCACCGGCGAGCTGCACCCGAGAGAAACCAGACCAGTGCTCAGGGGCTAGAAACTCCAGGCTCAGATTTGTGCCACCCACCAAACCAGCTGAACTGAATCACAGCTTAACAATCAACCACTGAAATTCAGCTCCGTTTGAAAGTAAATGGAAAAAGGAGAACAGGGTCGTGACCTCCTTTGCCCAGCAGCCAGCGGGAATGCAGTTAACCCCCCGCCCCCCCTCGGAGCTGCCTTAAGATTAGCTCATACACCAGAACCAAGACTCCTGTCGCCGTTGTTTCGGTACAAGAGCAGCAGGCTGCTCCAGTCGGGCTGGGCCCAATCCTGCTGTTACCGCGGGTTGGCTTGATGCTGGTAGAGGGCAGGCTAAGGAGGAGGAGGTTTTAGATGCTAACTCAGGGCAGTTTCTGCTCATCATACAGGCGGTAAGGTTGCAACAAGCACGGCTACTGGCATACACTCTAGCCAGCACTAGCCCTGTGCCTCTCAAACAGAGCGCCCGATTGCAACAGCCCAGATCGAAGGGGCAGTTGCCGGCACCTTGCAGTTCACACTGGGCTACTCCCACTGGCAAAGGGCTGTTGGATGCAGGTCTACCCAGTAAAATAGCAGGCACCCGACCAGGGCCGGGCTGGTGATCCTGCCCCCGAGCACGGGGGTGGCCCTACACAAGCACCTTGCTGGGTACACAGGGGGAACCGGGCCAGTGCATCCCCAGCTCCCTAATACTGACTTTTTAATGACCTCCCCTCCTCGCAATTAGCTTCACCTATTGCACAGGTAGCCCCGCCCTTGAGGCAGGCAATGGGGGAAGGAAAGGCAGTTCTGGAGCACTTCTCAGAGCAGGTGCAGCAGTATCTAGGGGAAGGGCTGGCAAGCGGCAGCCAAGGCCAGTGACCTCATGCTTGTTCTGACTAGGTTGCCCTAGCAACAAAAGCAGCAAGAGACATATTGTCTTGTTTTAACCTTCATTTGCACTCAGGGTTGTGTAAACAAAGGGCTAGAATGGTGCAAACCCAAAGCATTGAACGCTTGAGTTCAGGGCGGCAGCGCCCAGCTCTTTGAAGGGCAGTTTTCCTTTAAGGACCGAGCTTCTGGGCCAGGCGCTGTGGCCACGGGAGAAGAGGAGCGGGTGCAAAGGTGGCGGCAGGGCCACTAGCAGCTCACCTACTTTTCCCTAATTGACACTTGAGAGCCCCAAGACGTCACCCAACTTCCTGGCATTTTCTTTTCCAATTACAATTCCTAATTCAGCCTCTCGCAAGGGAAGACGCCCCCCTGGTATCAAAGAGGCAGTTCGAGTTCCTGACACTCTAATCCAGAGCTAGAATTCAGGCAGCACCAGCCTGCCGGGGTGTGATTGTGGCCCTCTGACGCACAGCCCCCAAGCCAGGTGCATGGACATGACATCCCAGACCCTCCCACCCCGCCCCCCATGTCTAGAGTGGCTCTCTTGGGGAGGTCAGAGGCGAGGGCATGAGTGGTCGGGTAAGCTAGCACAGACCTCAGAGAAGCTGGGCCTGTCTTCTGCACAGGGTGTTAACGGTGGAGCCGCAGGACGTGACTAACACACCACTTCCAAACATTAAAGCTTCTTACGCCCCTGGCGAGTCAGCCATGTGACCATGGGGGCTGTGATCAAAGACCATTAGTCAATGGCACAGAAGTGAGCCTTGTTCCCAGTCTCACGGCAGACACTGCACAGGGTGGGACCGAGCAGCTGGAGTTTCAGAACAAGGAACAGAGCTGCCCTCTGGTTCTCCCACCAGCGGGTCCATGGGTAACGGAGGAAATGGTGCTCCTGTGAAATCAAAGCCTTTACTGGTTTGACCCCCCAGGCTCCCCAAATTCTAATCCCAGCTCAATGATTCAGTGACGCTTTGGGCCAATCGCTCCTCCCAGCCTGCCTCCCTTTCCCCATCTGCAAAGGAGGGTAGTACAGGCGTGTCAGGGACTGCAAGTGCTTCCGTGATTCGAAAATCCACTGACCAGCCTGCTGGAGATCACCGGGAGGCGTTCAGGGGGTGGAACAAGAGGAGATCCGCTCTGCCTCTTTTTCAAAGTTTAACGTCCATTAAAATGCTGCTGGGATCTATAGCACCCATGGCTTCAAATGTGATCCAGAGAAAAGTGACCAGCAGGCCTGCAGAACTCCTATTGCCACTACCGGCCCCCTCGGGTGCTAACAGCAGCACTTGGCCTTGGGAAAGGGTTTCCTGGGCAGTGGCTATGGAATAACCTATAGGAAGCCGGGGCAGACTCATCACCTGGGGCATCTAATGAAGATTGGAAAAAGCCTCAGAGGACACCTCGTACGGCCCAGTCCTGCACAGGAAGAAGGGTTGGGCTCAGTGACCACCTCCACTTATCTAGCAGGACAGTTTCACCAGCGCAGCAGTGCAATGAACTTCCAGTCTTCTCTCTCGTCTGCAGGCCAAATTCCCAGAAAACACACACAGCTCACGGGGTCAGACCCCTCCAGCTTCTGGAAACACATTTCCCATCATACCGGGTCAATGCTGACCCAGTTCAGTTCTACTGCATTTGTCTCTGGCCTTAGCCAGATTTGCTCTCACCCTTTGCTGATTAAACAGACAACAGCGAGAGTCGCTTTGGCTGAATTCTAGCACAGTACTGAGCACTGGGGGCAGTTCAAAACCTACCTACTGAATTTTACAACACATGCTTTTTATAGAACAATCATCACCCTGGTGATTTCCAAGCATATACAGACAAATCCCACTATACAACACAAGGGTATGCCAAAGAAAAAATCCTAGACTCATCTACTCATCAGCTCCAGCATAAAATGCACCACTCCGACAAAACTAGGGCAGCGGGGATACACTTCAAGACCATCCCTTTGCTAGTCCCTAGTGTCATCATTACCACCGCATGGAGCCAGCGTTTGGAGCTTAAAAGATGCAGGGGCCACCTGGGGCTATAAGGGGGAGGGAGGGATTTATGGGCAGGCAGTTGGGTTTGAGAAGAGGGAAGCCCAATTTCTATCTTCAGACACATCTTATCTCCTGGACGTAAAGATTTTCTTCCAAAATCGCTAGGTGAAATAGTGATGCTATTTCCATCTGTCCCTGGCTCTGTCACCCTCTATCCACTGCTCCGACCAAAGAAACGTGCCTTCAGTCTAGGCATTGTTACGCTAACAAGATGGAGAATTCAAATCCCGCAGCTCTTAGCTGTCCCACACATGTCTAACTCAAGCGTCTCCCTTTTCTACTGGAAGATAGCACAGAACCCAGAAGTCCTCTATTCATTCAGCTCAGATCAGGGCAAGAGCACTTTCCCTTTGCAGCTTCTCAGAAACTGACACACAAGTTGAGAAATCTGTGTGGCCAGCCTCAGAGTATTCAAGCCCACATCAACCAGTCAGACACAGACAGGCATGGCCTTAACCTCAGACCATGTGCGGAACAGAAAGGCTACAGGTACTGAGGGAGGGAAACAAATTCCAGCCATCCCCCCCATCCTCACACTAGTCCTTAGGCATTCAGATGGGTCAGCACTCTGCTGTTTCTTACAACAGGTCGCCCAACCCACTCACCCAGTGTTTAGTTGCCTTGCCGAGGGACCGCGCTCCAGGGTTGCCTGCACTCCAGACCACACAGTGCACACGCTGGCAGGCGTGGGAGTGGGATAGGAGGAAGAGGGCAGTGAACTGGATACAGGCCCAAGGCCATCAAATTAAGTAGGGTAAGAGGCCTCAGCCCAGGAGAAGAGCAGTGGTGGGAGCAGGCCTTGCCCCTAGAAGCCCGGGTTAAAGGCTGAAATCCTTTTGTAAGAGAAACAGCCTGGGAGAAAAAAGTCGCCAGTTGTTGTCATTAATACGAGTTAAAAGAAGGAGCCCTGAAACCACGTTAGTCAAACCAGAGAGCAGGCGAGATCCTTGCCTAGACAAAGGAACCAGCTCTGGGAACAGCGAGTTTGCCATGGCTACTAGTACTACCCCCTTCGGGACGGGCCATTCGCTCCGAGTGGAGGGAAGCTGTGGGCTCCCAGGACTTGAAAGTCAGTTTTGCTGGGTATAAGGAATAAGGCTGGTGCCCTTTAATTAGAGAAGAGGCAGTCGGATCCTGGGCCCCAGCCTGTGACCTGGAATCCAGGTAGCTACGGGGCCAAATTCCAGGGGAGAAAAGAGGTGTTTCTGCCACATCCCGCCCCAAGAAGTCTCTGGGGAAGGTGGGTGGCCTCCCATACTGTCTCTGGGTTTCTACATAGTATTAACTAGTCCGAGACTTTCATCAGAGACACAAGCAGGCCAGGTAACAGCTTTACTGGACCCGCTTCTGGCGGTGGGAGAGAGACGTTTTCCAGCTATATGGAGCTCTTCCTCGGGTGCTCGCAGTTACTCAGCTGGGACACCAAGTACTTTCCCAGAGCAGAGGGAAGAGCTGTGCGTAGCTCGAAAGCTCGTCTCTCTCACCAACCAACGCTGGTCCAATAAACGCTATTACCTCACCCATCCTGGTGTCTCATATCCTGGGAACAACACTGCATACGGGAGATTTCCAAGGTGAGTGCAGTGCCCCGTGCTCCCCAGCAGGGGGTGGGCGGGTGGGTGCTGGAAAGCAACCGGGGATGTTGTTAGAGGTGGGGAGATGCCGGTATCTTTGGCGGGCTGGGGATTAGTCTGACTGAGATGGGAACAGGCTTGTATCTTGAAGTTAAATTTAAGCAGCACCAACCTCTCCAGAAACCAAACTCCCTTTTGGGGTGGGGGGTGGGGTGATCAGGTTCCTTTCCACTGGGCTAAGATCGCCTGGGGAAGATGAGGGTTTATATCTAATGCTGTTACTGATTTTGAAGTCCTGGAGCCAGAGCTGAATGGACAGTAAAAGTAGGTTAAATCGTTACCCATTTGGGGGGCAGGGGGAGGGGGGGAGTAGTTGTAAAAGGAACAGAGGAAGAAGGCCAGATTGATTTTTCTTTTCTTCTCTTCTCTCCGCCCACGGCCAGGCAATCACAAGCCCTGCTTGGCCAGGGAAGCAGACACTTCGTCAGCTAGCGTGGCCAGCTGGGGGGAGTCCACCATGTTGATACTGCCGGTGGAGGAGACGTTGCTAAGGCGACGGGGGGAGGCATCTCCGGAGACGGTGGGGGACTTGTAGATGATTTCGGCTCCGTGGTCAGTCTTGGCTTTGGCATTCTCGCGGAAGGTCAGCTTGTGAGACTCGATCTGCACAAAGAAAAGGCGCAGGGTGAGCCCCGACATGAGGGGGGGCGGGGGGGAGTGTCAATCAAGCCCACGTGAGAGGCTTTGGTGAACGGTGAGTTAATGCTCTGTCCCCACCGGCCATCCCCAGGGGTGTGGCGAGGAGGAAGCGGGTGAAAGGAGGACGAGCACAGCACCTTCTGTTCCATGTTCAGCCCCATGACAGGGAGTGGGGGTGAAGCCTGAAGGAACCATTTGCCAATAACGGCCCAATGCCCTCAGGCAGATGGACCGCTAGCGGCAAAGGGAGGTGCCTGCAGGAAAACCAGGGCAGAACCTGGCCTCACTTCAGGGGAGCAGTGACTTTCTCACACCCCGGCCTAGCAGGGCAAAAAGGGGAGTCCCCTTGGCCGAACGCCGAGGAGGGGGCCAGAGACAACTGATCGGCAGTACAGGGACTAATGCTTTTGGCTTTTCATCTCTGCAGACCTGCTCTTATTCACTGCGTTCAGGTGACAGCAAAGTGAGCTCGGGGGTGGGGAGGGGGCAGCCTGACCCCAAGTACCCCTTTGGGAGGCTTTGTCTTGGGGCTAGCAGCAGGGGCCGCTGCAAGTTAAGGTGAATAGGCAAAACTCAAAGGGGGAGAAAGGACCAGAACAGGGGGTCGGGACCCCTCAGGTTATAACATGGGGGGGTCGCGAGCTGTCAGCCTCCACCCCAAACCGCGCTTTGCCTCCAGCATTTATAATGGTGTTAAATATATAAAAAAGTGTTTTTAATTTATAAGGGGGGTCGCACTCAGAGGCTTGCTGCGTGAAAGGGGTCACCAGTACCAAAGTCTGAGAACCCCTGGACCAGAACATCACGGGGTGCTGCCCGCCAGCCCTACGGCACGTTGGCTGCAGTTTGGCGGGTGGATCGGGGGGGACTAGCGGGGCCCGCGACATATTGGCAGAGCTGTGCAGGGGACGCTGTAAAAAGAACCTGCCCCCACCCAGTGTTCAGTGACTTTCGCTGGCTACATTACATGACTGTCACCCTCACTCACACACAATCCGGCTGAGCATTTACAGACAGGTTCCGGCACCGTGCCCCAGGCTAGCGTTAGCCAACCCCCCCCTCTCTTGTGGACGCACATGCTCTATGGTGGAAGCTGACGAGTGGCTACTTACTGGCATCGCCATCTGGCTGCAAGTCTGGGAGCGGGCTCTCCTCGGGGATGGCGGGCTCAGTGAGCAATGCCTGAGGCCCTGCGCTTTGGGACACACCATTTTGTGCACCGCGCTCATCGTCCTTGCCCTTCTCTCTCTACAGGTGGAGAAATCAGTGGGGCGCAAAAGGGCGTCAGCAACAAAATGAACTGAATTAAAACCGACAGCAAAGAAATGGGAAGGGAGGAACAGGTCTGCAAAACGCATCGAAGGAGAGAGGGAAAATTCACGGAGCCCATAGAGAGAGAAAGAACGACAGGGCCAGGAGGTGTGGAGCTAGGCGGGAAAAGGAAAATCCCATTTGCTATGAGAAAGGAGATGCCCAGAGAGACTATCCAAAGCAGATTCATAGGGAGACATGCAATCGGAGCCACAGGTGTAACAGCAGCACCAATGCCTGGTCTGCACGGCAAAGTTTTACCGCACCTGAACACAGCTGTCAAGAATCAGCATCCTGAACCATCCTGTGGTCCTACAACATCCCGCAGTCTCTAAGGGGATGTCTACTCTGCAACCAGAGAAGTGATTGCTCACATACCAGGCTAGCTGGATTCTAGCTAGCCCAGCTAAAGGGAACAGTGAAGATGTGACACATGGGCCCACAAGGTGAGGACGTACTCAGGAGTCGAGCTAGCATTTGGGTATTCCTACCCGTGCTGCCATCAGACCACGTACACATGCAGTGTAGACACACTCGCACTCACCAAACAAATGTAGACTATTTGGGGGAGTATTTAGGCTGTCTGGATGTCTCGCCCCGTAACTTCGGAGAGTCACTCCTGTGGGGAGGACCTCTGGGACGGAAGCAGCTTCATTTTCCAAATGTCCATTTTCCCACCTCTCGTGGCCAAGTACCACTTAAAACATAGTTGATGTTCCCATCCTCTCCTAGCCTAACAGCCACGAAGGCGAGAAACCGTCACACGAAGCAGCGGGCACCTGAATTGCTCTAGCCAAGGCTCATACTGGCAGTTGGCCAGGGCCAGGTCTAATTTCTCTAAAATGGAACCAACGGCCGGCAGCTGTCCCTTGAACGGAGATGCAGGTCCCGCTCGATCCTGGTCCAAGCAGCTCCTCCCTGGATTAAGAGGGCACATTGCATGTTGGGATTTGGCAGCCAGCAGCTCTGGGTTAAAGGGTGAGAATGGCCACTGGACACCAGAGGGACTCTGTAGGCTACGCCGAGCCTGTACAGTGCATGTTACCCCCTTTGGTCTTTTGGGGGTAGATCGAACACTGCAAACAAACCAACAAAATTCCTGCAGCATTGAGTCTCCGAGCTCGGCTCAACTAACTCAGGCTTGTGCTACAGGGCTAAAAATAGCAGCGGGAACCCAGCCAGGGGGAAGGGTCTCAGAGCCCGGAATCCACCCGAGTGGGAATGTCTCCATTGCTATTTGGAACCCTGCAGCGCGAGCGCAAGTCAGCTGACCCGAGCTCGGAGACTCGCTGCCGAGGTTTGTTTTTTGCACTGTAGATGTACCCAGAGCTAGATGTACGTATCCAGAAGGTGTGAATTTCAGTATCGTGATCACATGACTGACTGAGGCCTGTGGCTAAATGACAATATTGCGATACACAACCACACGGGATTAGAGAAGCCATGTAATTGTGTTGTCCATTTGCAGCTTTTGAATATCGCGTGTCCAAATAAAGCCCCGCTCCAAAGGGCAAAAGCTTCTAACTGTGGCTCAGTGACTGTGCAAGGAGATAAAAAGAAATGAAAAGATGCTCGAGCTGAACAAGGAAGAGAGCGGCACAGGACAGCTCGCTGTGTAAGGGCAGTGAGAGAAGGGGAAGGAAGCCAAGTAATTCCTCAGTCAGAGAAGCTAGTGCATTTGCTGGAAGAGGCTGACAGCTAGAAAGCTTTTCAAGACATTTACAAAATGCATCCAAAACCCAAGTGCTGGAACACAGAGCTGACTGAACAAAACCTTCCCATCTCGTCAAGTGTTTGATAAAAATGTTGAACAATCTTCCCCCTACTCCTACTGCAGAGAAATCGAATACTTTGTCCCACTGTCCCCAAAGGTGACTAATGAATCCACAAAACATCACCCCCAACCCAGCATCCTTGCCTGGGTCCTGCCCAATTCATCCACCCAGTTGTGCTGTATTCGGTGTCTCATTTCAGATGCTGGTGCCATTCACTTTGCCGTGAGAACATTTCAAGTACTATCATCCAAGTCTTCAGCCATAGGCTGTGTTTAAAAACAGGACTTGAATTTTTACCTAATAAACAAAGAGCGAATTATGAAGCATCTTCAATGTATATTTGTTTTAATGAACAATTTTTTGCAGGTCTTAAAGAAAAAAGGTATCTGTGTATACACAGATCCAGATCCTTTAAAAATGCCATTTGTTATTACTGGCTATTCATGAGGTTTGATCATGATTCAACTGACTAAATCTCACTGTTCGATATGCAGCCACATGGGAGTGTGCACACCCCAACGCATCACCCCTCGCGGGGAACCGGTAAAGGCACAGCAGGGCATTCAGCACTAAGAAAATCGACACAGACAGTCCAAGCAAGTTCTCAATTCGTGTCTAAACAACGAAAATAAAAATAAATGTATAAATAAATAAAATTATAAATAAAGATAACGTATTTGCAGTAGTCACACAATGTGCTAACAGCAAAAATATTTTTTTACACTGAACATGTTTTACAGAGTTTGTTGGCAGTGTCACACCCCGATTCGGCAGAGCACTATGCACGTGCTTAACTTTAAGCAGGAGTCGTCTCAAAACCTTTGACAGAACTAGGGCATGCTTAAAGATAAGGCTGTACATAAGCACTTTGCCTAGTCAAGAGTTTAACTGTTCAAATCACCCCACCCCAAGTGTTAAATATTTATTCTTACCAGATTTCCTTGTGTTCTTTTAATTTAGTTTTAAATTATTACACACACACACACACACACACACACACACACTTTCAGATGTCAAATACTGCGACACACACACACACACACACACACACTTTCAGATGTCAAATACTGCGACACACACACACACACACACACACTTTCAGATGTCAAATACTGCGACACACACACACACACACACACACACACTTTCAGATGTCAAATACTGCGACAGCCCTGTAGCCAAGCTGTTCAGCCCATGCTGGGAGACTGACGTTTGAGGCCACAAGAAAATATCTTCTCTCTGAAATGTCAACAAACTTGCTCTTTTCTAATTAAAGTCAAGTCTTTAATAGACTGCTTCCCTGAAATGCCAGCTTCCCCGTCCAACAGTCTGCTTCATACTTTGCAGCTGAGGCTGAAAAAACCAAGTAAGATGCAAATCCAACTATAAGCTGTAACATCTTACAATAGGGATGCCCAGGGCATATGCCCATTCAATTACACTGACATTTAGGGAACAGAAAAACTAGGAGATCAAATAAAAAGAAATCACTGGATCATATTGTTTTGTTTTGACAAACACCTGTCAGAGATGGTCTAGACTAGATAATACTTAGTCCTGTCATGAGTGCAGGGGCCTGGACTAGATGATCGCTTGAGGTCCCTTCCAGTCCTACGATTCTATATTCAAGTAATATATAATTAAATGTCTTGTTTATATTAAAATGCCTATTGGCTAAAGAACTGTGAATACAAACGCAACCCACTCCACCCCACCCTGGTAGTGAAGGCCCCAAGAGCTCAAAATGCCCCAAATACTTAGATCTGTCTTAGTCTACAAACTAGGGCTGAGCACAGAGTGTGCATGTAATGTGTAGCTTGTTATCACAGACGCTAATAATAGTATGGGGAGGCGTGGGACCTTTAAAAGCATGCGGGAGAAGAACATCTATTGAGAGGAAGTTTCAGCCACACATGTTAGGCCGAGTTGGACTGTAGCTTGCAAGTTACCACTCACAGTTGCATTAAAGCCACACACCTCTCACGGTTTCCTCCTGATCATCCCCAAAAGGAAGTGATTGGCCAACTGTCAATTTCTGCTACGCGGTGAACATCTCGCTGTGGCAAAATGAACGCCCTGGTATTTATCTGCACAGCGCGAGAGTGATCATTTGTGTCCCACTTTCCCTGCAGGGCTGCGTTTCCCTGAGCTCGGCAGGCAGCTCTGCCGACACCCGCTGTTGCCATGCTGACAGGTCACCGGCATGAAACCGAACCCGTTACTCAGAGGCACGAATGAGTCAGACGGATGGACGGATCAGGCCCCGACACATGCTTCAGCCCTGCTGAAGTCCAGCTGACTTTAAAGTTAAGCCTGTGCTTGTATCGGAGCCTGAAACTTCCAGCGGGTGACGATTTACACCTTTTGAAAAGCAACCTCCAAGCGGACCACAGCAGCACAGTTCCACTCAGACGTGACTGATTTCAGCTGCAGTGCAACCCTCTTTCCCCAAAATGTTGTTGTGGCTTCAAGAATGGGGATAATCAGGAGGAGCTGTGGCAGAGAACACATCCAGCATTCAGAGAAGAGGAAGCTTGTATGAAACAGGAATTGGATAAACCCGGTTGTAGCTGCTGTGTCCAGACACTGATCGGTGTTTGCCCCATACTCACTCCGACACATACACAGAGCGCATGCCCACCTGAGAGAGGACAGCACGAACATCCGGCACAGTACAGCTTTTTACCTTTTTATTCCCTCCTCCAGGGACATGGGTGATGTTATCTAATGACCCAATTTTCGACTGCACCTTCTCTTTGAAGTCCAGTTTCTCCGATTTCACCTCCACCTGGCCACCACCTGGAAGAGAAAGAGTGGGGCTAAGTGCTGCCAGAGAACGAAACCCAGGTTTCTGGAGTCAAGCATCTATTGTGCACTCTGTCTAACAGCAGTCACATCTGGGCGCCGAGATGTGCTGATGGATGGGGGATGAGCAGAATAATGATTGTTAAATGGTACCCACACTGGCCATTCTAAGTCTCTCTTCCTCAGCTAGGGTGACCAGAAGTCCTGATTTTACAGGGACAGTCCATACATTTGGGGCTTTGTCTTAGGGCACCTATTATTCGCACCCCATATCGATTTTTCACACTTTCTATCTGGTCCCTGTATCGTCAGCCAGCCCCACCTCTCTGCTCTTTATCGCTCACACTTTGGCATGGCACATCTAAAATCGAGGTGACAAGCTCTTCAGAGAAAGCGCTGGAAATCTCAGGCACTACAAAGTCAGACAATACCTGGTTTATGATGAATGTTGCCCAAGGAACCACATTTGGATGTCACATGGCTCAGGTCTACAGGCTTGTAAACAATTTGCACCTGTTCGTATCAAAAAGAAAAAGGGAAAGGACACCCCATTTTAGCATCACCGAGGATAAAAAAGGCACAGAATACACTGGGACCTGATTTGGATTTGAGACAAAGTGGAGTTAAACCCCCGTAAGATTAATACACTAGCAGTTACAGAAGAACTTGCCACCAGAAACTGTGAAATCATTAAAGCCCATGTGTAGCGGCCTCTCTAAAATCAACATGTTCAGCATGCACAAGGTTATCATCCGTTCTCCACAGGAGGGGGAAAGCAAAGGCAGTTTAAAGTGCTTACGTGAGAGGAAAGAAGTGGAATGTTGTTTAATTAAGTTTCATATTCAGATCATCCAAAAAAAGATAAACTAAAGAGAAATTTAAAACAAATAAATACCTTTTCTGAAGTAAAACTTAAAGTTTATGTCCACAAAAACTGAAAGAACAGAAATGATCAATGTGCATAGAATAAGTGACTGAAATATGTGTTTCTGAAAAAATGTTGTAAGGGAATTAAAGTTTTTCTTTAAAAAACACGAGTCGCAAAGCGATAATTTTTAATACATAAAACCACATTATACCATATTACTTACAATGTATTTAAATTTTTGAGCATGTCTGAATGTGTACATCTCATCATTTCACTTAAACGGTGCCATTTAAACCAACAAGTTCAAAGATTTCTCATCACATGACACTGTGCGCCTAGAATTTTTTTTTTTTTTTTTTGGACATGCGGGTAACAGCCTTTGGAAACATTTAAACTGGTTAAACAAGACAGTAGTTTTGCAATACACACAACAGGGACAGTTAAAGTAAATCTGGGTTTGTCGTTATAAGAAAGAACACACTGAACAATCTGATGACAGATCATATTCTAGAAAGGCCTGGGATACATACAAACAAACACACCAGTGACGACATGAGCAGAAAACAGAAGGGAAAAAACATCCCCATATCCCTGAGAGTTACTTTAAAAGACAAATATCTGATAATAATACCATAGTGATAACATGCCTTCCTTTATTTTGATATGGTTCTTGCATGTAGACACCAGAGCACACATTCTACATGCAAGGGAGAGTGAAATTGGAGAACGAGAATCTAGAGTTTGGCGTCACAGAGGAGGGAGCTAGGAATGGAGACAGACACTGGGAAATTGCTCTTGCAGTCCACACAAGAGGCAAGAAAAGGATGACTCAAAGAACCCGACCAGCTGCTGCTCTCTGTATCCCCAGCTCCCCCACACATTCCAGGAAGTCTTCAACACCTTTCATTTAAATTAAGGAGGCACCAATAAAAGAATACAAGCTCGAATCAAACGTATTCGAGCTCTAGGGCCTACAGCGCCTTCCATCTTCAAAGCAGTTTACAAATAATAAATAGAAATTCTCTGCCCTTCTCTCCAACCCTTTTACAGACATTAATCAACTAACCCTCACGATCCCCCTGGAGGCAGAGAAAAGCCAACCCTATTTCAGAGAGGATACAGAGGCAAAAAGCAAGCAGCCGGAGGGGATCCATGCCAGAGCCCAGATTAGATCTCAGGAGTACCTGGCTCCCAGTTCAATGCTCAGACCACCCCTCACCTAATGAATCTCTCTGGTGGAGCAGAAAAAGGAGGTCCCACTGGATTATCAGATGACACCGTAGAGTGTCTGTGCCCAATGGTTACACACACAAAAAAAAGATGAATGTTGCTATAGCAACAGCTCATTTCCCATTAACTAACTGAGTTCTTACTGGCAAGAAACATGAATTCAATTGCCCATACTAGAGTGGATCAGTGGCAAGAGCAGAGACTGCTGGCCTCTCACAAAGTACACACAGCAGCACCATGTAAACTAGGGAAAAATCAGACAGGATGGGGCCCTGTGCGGAGAAAGCCCCTCACCCCCGAGGCTAGGGTGACCAGACAGCAAGTGTGAAAAATCGGGACGGGGGGGGAGGGGGGTGTAATAGGAGCCTAGATAAGAAAAAGCTCCAAATATTGGGACTGTCCCTATAAAATCGGGACATCTGGTCACTCTACCCAAGGCCAGGTCCTTCTGCCAGCCCAGCCCCTGGGGGAGGGAAGGGAGCCACAGAGAGGAGAAAACAAAAGGAAGTCAATTGGTTTGAAAAGGTCTGAGGCTGCTGATAAGCATAAGTAGGGTCCTACAAAATTCACAGCCATGAAAAATGCAACACGGACCGTGAAATCTGGTCTCCCCCCGTGAAATCTAGTTATTTGTGTGCTTTTAACCCTGTACTATACAGATTTCACGGGAGAGACCAGCGTTTTTCAAATTGGGGGTCCTGACCCAAAAGGGAGTTGCAGGGAAGTCGCAAGGTTATTTTAGGGGGGTCATGGTATTACCACCCTTATTTCTGTGCTGTCTTTCGAGCTGGCTGGCTGGAGAGCAGCAGCTGGTGACTGGGCGCCCAGCTCTGAAGGCAGCGTAGAAGCCAGCAGCAGCGTGGAAATAAGGGTGGCAATACCCTACCATGTCACCCTGACGTCTGCGCTGCTGCCTTCAGAGCGGGGCGGCCGGAGAGTGGCGGCTGCGGACTGAGGACCCAGGTCTGCAGGCAGCAGCGCAGAAGTAAGGGTGCCAATACCATACCAGGCCAGCCTTACTTCTGCGCTGCTGCTGGCCACGGCTCTGACCTCAGAGCTGGGCTCCCGGCCAGTAGCCGCCGCTCTCCAGCTGCCCAGCTCTGAAGGCAGCGCCGCCGCCAGCAGCAGCAGAACAGTAAGGGTAGCCCCCCCACCCCCCCCAATAACCTTGTGACCTCCCCACAACTCCCTTTTGGGTCAGGACCCCTACAGTTACAACACCGTGACATTTCAGACTTAAATACCCAAATTAATGGAATTTATGATGTTTTTTAAATCCCAGGACTGTGAAATTGACCTAAATGGACCATGAATTTGGTAGATCACTAAGCATAAGACAGCTCCCATATGCTGGTCAGAAACAGCACTGTGTACACCCATCTCTAAGACTAGGCTGCTGTTGACTATTTCTGTGACAGTCTTTCCCTTGGCCCTGTCACATTCTCTCCTGGCCTTATTCCCCTGGAGCCACATTGTGCCCTCAGAGACATGGTGTAAGTCCATTAAGTTACTCCAGATTTTCAGCAGTGTAACTGGGAGCTCAATCTGGCCACGTGTGTTCAAACGGGAAGAAAGAAACCGAATTTAAATGTATAGACAATAGTGCCCAAAGCATTATCACACCGGCAGCCTGCCTCCAACTGCAGTGTGAGGACACAGCTGATCACCTACAGATTTAATGGCGAGTGAACTCACTCAACGCGCAGTTTTTGTTCCTCTTTCCTGGACCATACGAGTACAGGTAAAAGGTTTGGGCTGGGCGTGTATTTACAAACTGTATGTAACTCTGAGTGGGCCCCTACCAAGCTGCTAGTGTCACTATAAGGGTGCCCCCCCCCCCCCATTTAAGCTAACAGCTTAAATTGGAGAATATCAGCGAGTCCAGCAATACTCTGATCAGTCCTCTCAGGCCACTGCCTAAAGCATGCTGGAGACGCTGTCATTAACAAGTAGATGCATGATCTTCAAAAGGACCCTGGCACCCATGTATCATCCCCTGCCTGAGATTGAACGTAGCCCTCGGGCAGTGATTGGGTCTTTCACGTGTTTTATAGGGTGTTGCAACTGTAGATGGCACTTTACAGAACTTGGGGACCTCGGTTTGCCCGCGCTTCCTAAGCTACCATCCATAGCAACAACTGGCACATGGACAGCGTTAGTATCCACCTAATCTTCTGTCTGGTACAGTCATTCCATTCTGCAGACAATGGAAGGTAGCTAGAAACCTCTGGCTTAACAGGATATTTTCCTATGGAACACTGTTTCTTCTTGAAGGATTTTCAATTAAATCAGTTCACACGATGCATGTACAGGACTGGATAGAGTTTAATCTAACCAGGTCTTCCATGTTAATGGGTTAATTTATTGCGCATCACCAATAGCTATCCGAACGCTGAAGATAGCATTGGCGGTTTAGTGTACACAATCACGCCACTATTAAGAAGGTTTGTTTTAGTGCACGAACGTGTGAAAGTACTCACACTGCCTCCTCCTGGGCTGTGTTTGATATTATCCTTTGAGCCACACCTGGATTGAACGTTGCTAAGATCCAGCTTCTTATTCATTATCTGCACCTTCGACAGCCAGAAAAGAGCATGAGTAACACCACCACCATTCCAAGATCAACTCTGTATTAAACCACCCAAACATGGTTTGGGTTAAACAACACACAGCAACACCCGGTACAGAGAGCAGTGCCAATGGGCTGGTTCGATGCTGCTTTGTCTACGCAAGTTACTGGTTCTACAGAGGCCAGCAGAGGTGAGCAGCGCCTGGTTAGAGCTCAGATAAAAATTGCTTGTCTCCAGCATAGGTAGCCCCAGTTTACAAGCTAGAAAAACATGCAAAAAAACCAGCTGTCCAAGTTTCCTTCAGCACATTCAGAGGGAATCATGCCAAGCAGTAAGTGGGTCGGAAAGTGCTCTGGAATTCCAAGTGAGGAAAATGAAAACTCGGCTGGCTCTGCATACATTCCCCAGCTCTAATCTGGTGGGGTTAGAGGAGAGATGAGCCTGAAGCCACCCCCCAGCCGCCCTGATCCAAACACCGCCAGATTGGAGAAGCTGCGGCATAGCGGACTCGCTTTCACTCAGAGCCGAGTGACTGAGAACAGAAGGGGCAGAGACAGCCAGCTAAGAAGAGCACAAACCAGAAATATGGAAATACGGTCAAACCCCACACACGGGTTCAGAGGGATTCAAACATCTGAGCCAGAAAGAGCTATAAAGGAATGGAGACCAAAGTCTTTGCACTTTATAAGGTCTTAAATTCTAGATAAAATGGGCAGCACAGCTCCACTAAAGGATTTGCCTCTTTGCCTCTGTATTTCATATCTACAGCTATACGCTGTTTCTAAATACACACGTACACAAATTAGAAATCTCCCGGTGACTTACATACTGTTATGCTCAGAGTGCCTGGCCTGTCACTAACTGAGACCTACCTACAGACAGATTTAGTGCCAGTATAACCATTTTAATTTGGGATGTGAGTTTTTACAGCTATGGTTATACCGGTCCAGCCCCCGGTGTGGACACAGTTATACTGGGATAAAGGCACCTTATGTCACCACAGTTTATTCCCCTCCCCATAAGAAACTAGATGATCAAACTAGATGATCCAATGGTATTTTCTGGCTTTGAAATCTATGAATCTATAAGCACCTTTATACGGGTATAACTGCAGCCACACTAGAGGAGGAGTTCTGCTTTCAGTATGCCAGTACGACTTTGCGTGCAGACAAGCCCTAAGTTTACTTTATGAGAAAATTATTGTTTAGCAACATAACCATGCTAAGAGCAGAAGAAATCCCCACTTCACTAACTCCACTGCCTGGGCGAGAGTTACAAAGCCACACAAACGCAGGTGGACTGCGTTCTCTGTTCCTTGGTCACGCGGCAGATGCACACTTCAGCAAAGCTTCTGGCCTGCTGTAGCCGGTTATTGCTGTTACCAAAGCTCCTTTCTACATTTCATTTTTAAAAGGCTGATGATGGGGATGTAGAAACTGGGGGCTGAGGAAGTCTCCCATGGGAATCTTTTTTTAGCCTTCGCATGCTTAATCATTCTGCAAATCTGGAAACAGATCAGTTTGGATGGGCTTTAAAACAACAGCAGGTCATTACGTGACGCTGTAGCAGTGCACTTGCACAGACAGTCCAACAAACACGGAACATGTCTGACACAACCAATTCAATTCGATGTTGCTGTCTCTCCCTTGACATTTGTTTTTCCTTAACCTTCTGCTGTCTGCCTTTCCTCCAAGTGCACTGGGCTGTTGTTATCCATTAACATTCCATTGAAATCAAGGGCTGAAGGGAAATACCTGGAACATTTAGCAGTCAATAAACACCTTATCCACTTCTGACTCCCGGCCCTGGGCTCCATCCACTAGATTATGCTGCCTTTCAAAAGCTCAAACTTCTTCAATTTGTTCCTGACACTGTAGCTCCGTTTATCCTACTCAGGGTATCATAAAAGCCAAGTATACTTAATAGCAGTAAGACCCCAAAAGGAACACACCCATTTCCCCCACACATAGCGGAAACCATCTTGAAGTTCAGCTGTTCTTATTCTTATTGTAAAAAAGGAAACAGAAGTTCATTCGTTAGGATGATGGTGGAGGGTTAGATAACTGACTTCAAAGAGGAAATGGCTTATTAAAACAAGCATAGAGTTTAATCCATTTACTATAAATTGACTTTTCACTTTTGAAACCACTGGATTATTGCAATTTTGAAGTCCGCCAGTTCCAGTTTATTGCGTGTCCTAATGCGGACAGTTGGAATGTGGCTGTTCATGCCAGAAGCCAGCGGGAAAGGTTTGTACGGTTGGAAGAACGGGGAAACTGCTCTAGTGTGGCGCATCAGCTCTGCTCTGATTGGTTGGTATCAATGGTATCGTCAAGGAGGGCTGCAATTTTAGATGGCATGACAAACCAGCACTGACTCCAAAAGCCACTTAATACATTGTAATAAAAAAGTAGAACGTGACCATTTAATTGATAATTGCCAGCTACAGCAAAGAATGCTCCTTTTAAAAAAATACTACCTAAAATACTGCAAAAAGCCACTCAGGTGACATACCAATCTCGTATCTAAATGCTGATGTCACACATTTACCCAGTCACTCAGCAAATCTCCTATATGGTCACACAAAATGGCTCCCAACCGCTGAGAACAGTACACGAGGTACATGGTACTCCATCCTTCAGAGAAATGCAAACTCTTGCAATTGGATCTACTGTCTGTTAGACACGGAGCAAGTCTGGTTTTGGCCAGCAGTGCCCTCCAGTGTGCATTCACCCCTCGGAAGTGGGGAGAAGGGATAGCTCAGTGGTTTGAGCATTGGCCTGCTAAACCCAGGGTTGAAAGTTCAATCCTTGAGGGGGCCATTTAAGGATCTGGGGCAAAAATCTGTCTGGGGATTGGTCCTGATTTGAGCAGGGTGTTGGACTAGATGACCTCCTGAGGGCAGGGTGTTGGACTAGATGACCTCCTGAGGTCCCTTCCAACCCTGATAGTCTATGATTCTTGACTGCCCTATGTTGATGAGATGTACAGTGGTGTCTAGTCCCTCAATCATCTGCCTAGGACGGATCAGTACCCCAATCCAACAGGCTGAGAGCAATGGGAAGAAATCTAAGTACACGGGAGGGAGGTGGCCTGGAATTCGAGTGAAAACAAGACCCCTCAGAAGACGACAAACTCCTTTGCCAACTAGTTCCTAAAGACAATTCTATCTGAGGGTCAACGATTGTTTTCTGTTTTCAACAGGTTACTTAAAAGAACCATTTTTAGTTTGCCTGCCAGCCCAGACTTAATACATCCCTTCCCCCTGCACACCTACACAGCACCCATCTTTGTGGGGTTCTCCTTATAAACTGGATACAGCGAGGTCCATAAAAGGAACCATGCAGCTGGGAAGGATCATCATCTTTGTTTTAATTACTTGTATTTCCATCAACTACTTCGCTCGGACATTTACGCTAGCGCTCCCCCCCACTGCTCCCCTTCACTGTTCCATCCTCAGCTGTTTTACCGCTCCAGACACAAGTCTGAACTCTGCCCTCTGATGCACACCCAGCTCCCCCTGAGCCCTTGTTGCCAAGAAGGCCAATGGCATATTGGGCCGTGTTAGTAGGAGCATTGCTAGCAGATCGAGGGAAGTGATTATTCCCCTCTATTCGGCACTGGTGAGGCCACACCTGGAGTATTGCGTCCAGTTTTGGTCCCCCCACTACAGAAGGGATATGGACAAATTGGAGAATCCAGCAAAGGGCAACGAAAATGATTAGGAGGCTGGGGCACATGACTTACGAGGAGAGGTTGAGGGAACTGGGGTTATTTAGTCTGCAGAAGAGAAGAGTGAGGGGCCTTCAACTACCTGAAGGGGGGTTCCAAAGAGGATGGAGCTCGGCTGTTCTTGGTGGTGGCAGATGACAGAACAAGAAGCAATGGTCTCAAGTTGCAGTGGGGGAGGTCTAGGTTGGATACTAGGAAACTATTTCACTAAGAGGGTGGTGAAGCACTGGAATGGGTTCCCTAGGGAGGTGGTAGAATCTCCATCCTTAGAGGTTTTTAAGGCCCGACTTAAAGCCCTGGCTGGGATGATTTAGTTGGGGATTGGTTCTGAGCAGGGGGTTGGACTAGATGACCTCCTGAGGTCCCTTCCAACCCTGATAGTCTATGATTCTGTGGTGGAAGCGAGGTGCAAAGGTTGAAGGTGGAATTTGGCCCTGGGGCTTGGAGGCTTATGAAGAGTTTGTGTCATGCGGGAGGTTGGCATGATGGTGGAAGGGGATACTGAGAATACAGTCTGGAGAGACCCCAAGGGAACCTCTAGCTGATGTAATGCTCCTATAGTCCGAGTGTCCCTGGCAACTGCAAAACCCCATAAAAGTGAACGCACCAGAAAGCATCCACAAGCATTAAAAACAGGTATTACCCATTATTCGATAGCATCTTCGCTTCCCCTGGTCCCTAAAGGAAAGGGCAGCAGAACCTTCAGAATGAGACAAGATAGCAGGAAACTATTTCCATGCACATGACTGGAGAGAAAGTCACGTAAGACTTGATTCCGAGCTTGTGAGCCTTCCCTTCCCAGATCAGACGGTAACCTGGGTGCTCCAGGGACAAATTGCTTGATCAATATATTGAGTGAGAAAAGTGCCTAAGGGTACAGCTGCCCAGCCCGCAGCAGCGAGCCTCCCAACCCGGCTAGCAGGGCTCGCGCTAGTGCTCTAAGCTGTCTGTGCAGACAGCGCTTTGAGGCTGCGGCTTGGACTGGAGTCCAGGCTCCGCAGCCCACGCCCCCTCACTAAGCCAGGCCAGCAATTTCAGCATAACCACCCAATTCCCCTGATGAGATTCTAAGCTAGATCCTGGCTGGAATTTAGGCAAGCGACTATCCTCCACTGCTGCTGCTTCAACGTGAGAGGCCACAAGCGGCTCTTCTATTATAAATCAAGAGAGAGCCCTCCACTGTCGGCCAAAACTCCATGCAATATCCGCCCGACATCCACATGGAAAACAGATTTAGGGTTTACCTTTCCACCTCCTGGCTGGTGCTTCAGGTTTTCAGTGGAACCAATCTTGGACCTGACGTTTTTCAGATCAGGCATGGGGGCAGTAGACGTCTGCAGGCGGCTCTTGGCAGAAGCAGGGGATTTCGGTGGCGTGCGAACCACAGCCACCTTCTTGGGCTCCCTGTTCGGGGGAGTTGGCAGGGAGGGCGTGCGGGAACGGCTACCGGGGGTCCCAGGTGAGCCAGGGCTGCTGTAACCACTTCTGTCTCCAGACTTTGCAGGCTCACCTGAAATTCGCAGACACACATGTAACAGCAGGGTGGAGGCACGGGTTGCTTTGCAAAGTGCTGCCAACGTTTATTGAATGGATCAACCGGCTATTCGACATGCGGCACGCCCACGGAGTCAACATTCACAAGTTGCTCCGATTGTTACTTACCAACTAGGGGATGACTAGTACTGACCATCCCCCTAGGAGGTCACAGTGTGGGGAGGATCTTGATTTACAAGGGGAGGGGCTAGCTAGAAACAAACACCAGTGAATCGAGGCGACGGAGTAACGATTCTGCAGAGGAGAATCCTGAAGCAAGGGACAGGCACAGTGCGGGGAATCAGAGGGATTGGGAAGGAAGTTACATAAAACTGCACTTTTATCTAAGGATTTCGAGGCACTTTACAAGCATTTAGTTAATAATAATACCTACCTCTTCTGTACACCTTTCCATCAGCAGATCTCAAAGCATTTTACAAAGGAGGTCAACATCACTGTGCCCATTTTACAGATGTAAAATGGGGAAACTGAGGCATAGAGCAGGGGAGCAGCTTGTCCATGGTCACCCTGCCCACGGCCACCCAGCATGAACGACAGAGGCAGGAATTATAGAATGGTTGTTTGGAGCTTTACATCCGAGCTGACCCACACTCAAAACCCAACCAGCGTTCTCAGGCAATATCCACCATGGTTCTTACCGACATCTATATGGAATGAAACCCAGATAACCTCACACCTAATTTGCCTCTTGAACTAACCAGGACACAGACTCTCTTTCTCAATCTCACTCACTCGGGACCAGTGTGGGAGCTGGGGGAGAATAAAACTTTTTGTTGACTTGCTCCAGTGCTGGGTACCTGCATTTCTGCCATTTCAATTGAACAGTGAATGAGAGCACGGTCCCAACACACAAAATGAAGCTGGTTTTCTGAACCTAGATCATGAAAAACTAGCTTTGCACAGGGCTGTGAAATTAACCGCTCAGTGCCTGAGAAGCTACAAACAAAAATATTCAGATGCAATTTTTGTAATTTAAAAATATGAAAAAGGAAAACACTGACATTGTAAAATATTTTTAAAACAGTTCGGGCAGCCAAGATCGAAGGGGGGGGGAAGTCTTACATTTTACCTTTCTCAGATTTTGCTGCTGTGGTAGGCGGCTTTCTCTGCTCCTTCCTGCCAGCTGAAAGAAAGTTAAAGAAACTTACGTAAAATCAATTACGTACAAACTTAACAAAAGGTTTTAGCAGTGTCTGGATAAACAGAAGGAATATTCACCAGGACACACCATTTTAAAGGTAATTTGTGACCTCTGGAGCAGAAAGCATCCCCAGAAATCATCAAGAGCACTGGCTTAGTCCCCCCATCACTGTTAGGAGAATGTATCCTAAATAAAAATGATTTACAAAGTTTCCTCTATCCCCAAATATAGCCCCTTTCGAGGAATGAATGACTGGCCTTTTGAAAAATCTATCAATAAATAAAAAAGAAAAACTAACTGGAGTAAAAAATGGAGCAGCTTAAGTCTTCCAAATCAGAGCAGAGCGCATCCAATGAATTATACTCCCAGAGGGATCTAACCAGAGGATAAAGGAGGCGCAGTTGTCATCCTAAACCAAGCCGATTATATGAAGGAAGCAGACAGACCAGTAACCAACCAGGCTTATTACACAAAAACTATTCATAGCTCAATACACACAAAACTGTGATGGATGTTACACAAATCAGCGCTACCACATCCACACTCCTTAATCTATCTAACCCTAGTGAATGAACCCTAGGGGCTGTTCTATAGTACAAAGTACAGGAAGACCCACCCTACCTAGCTGTACCCATATAAAAGGATCCTCTTCTCACTGAACGGGACGTCTATAGGGAGAATACCACACTGTTCGAGAGCTAGATGAAATACAAGATTTAGCCGTCCCCACTTTGCTCCTGCTCAATCTCCCAGTACGCTAGAGGCAACGTAGGTTCTCTCACACCAGCAGCATTCCAGATACTGGGGGATTTCACCACAGGGAACATCCCTACAGAAAATTCACTCTCAACCCTCTGCCAGATTGACAGGCCGGATTTCCCACCTTCTTTCTCCAGCTCTTATGGAGTCTTGGCTGGACACTGCAGCACCCAAGAGAGTAGTTTCAGATGGATCATTTTTCCCAGACAAGGGAAATCACCTATTACTTTTAAGCTCCGTCAGGGCTGCACTATTCACACCCTCATACCCAGGAAGAAAAAGCACGGTCCATCTAATGCTCATCTTTCCGCACCTCCCATCTCCTCACGGGACTGGACTCCTGACACTGCAGAGTAGCTCGGGAAGGAGCATTTTGCTCCTGCAGCAGGGGAAAGGGGGCTGAGTGCAGACAGGCTGCTTGGTGACACAGTATGCTCAAAAATAGATGTGCACACGAAGTCTGACCCAGTCGGTGATTTTAGGGAGGGGCAATCCCAGTGCTTTCTGGAAAGAGGAGATTCCTGTCTCAAACGCGCTGAATGCCCATTGGGGATTTTGCTGAATGCAGCACACACTCCATCCTACCAGCATTGGGAGGCGTCTTGGGGGCCGTGGGCGTTTTTGCCGGGATCCGGGTAGCGTTGGCTGGGCTTTTTTGAGTCTGTGATGCAGACCTGGGAGCGGCCATCTTCATTCCGCTTTTCATCTCCGGACCCTGGAGGCGGAATCGGGAACAAACGTTTACAATGTGGTTTGCAGTCCCACGAGAAAAAAAACCAACCAACCGCCCAGTGAAGGGATATTCTCAAGATTTTTACTCTCTTCACTCAGATAGCAGAGAGCTTGCAAAACGCTCCTCAGCTCCTGCCACCACCATCCAAGGACTCTGCCACGAGGTATGGAGGGTAGGATGAGCAACTTCCAGTGAGACCTCCACGTGTACAGCCATTTTAGTTGTATATGAGTCACCGCCCCTTTGCATGCTGCCCCATGATGATGTCCCGGCTGCACCAGCCCCAGTGACTGGAAGCCCTGAGGTAGCACCTACACTGACAGGGAAGCACATGGCTGCATGCCACTTTCCCATGCAAGTTGTTCACTTCAGTGACGCAGTGCCATGAAATGCTTTGCTACCCGTTCCAATTAGCAGGGCTGGCCGAAAAGCAAGTCCATGTCCTTCACCTGTTCCTAAAACTCTTGCCTCCCCAATTAACAAAAGCTTCCTTTCCTCATTTCTGATCAATTGTGGTTTATGTTCATTCAACAGCCCTTTTAGGGTGCTAAAAAGTTTATGAAAAGTTAACCCTGCTGAGTTAATTCAGACATAAAGGGTTGTTCAGGCTGGTAACTGGTGCTTAAAAAGTCAAAAGCAGAATAAAATATCCTTTTCCCCATTTCCTCTGCAGTTTATTGTTTAACAACCCCTTTAATCCTGTAGGGCAGCTTCCTAAATCGGATTCAAAACCATTTACTCCCTATCTGACGCAGGACTGGGCACGAAAACTTCCATTAAAAGTGTGAAAAAGAAAGCTAACGTGCTTTTGGTCAGAGGTCAAATTTCAATGTTGTCACTGTTTGTTTGTTTCTCTATCAGGGAGAGAGTGCTAAGCATTATTTCTAACTGTGACTGTGACATTTTCATTTTTAAAAAATGTACACCAGCCCTGAAGCAATGCATGCCAGAGATCAGAACTGGCCAGCTTCAAATTCTTGAGCACTGAAGCTCATCCTATTATTCAAGATATACGATTTCTATTTTCCCCCCTTCCTTCAGGTTCTAACAAGTTATATGAATGGAAACTCTAAAAGTGTTAGTTAGTTAGTTAGTTAGTTAGTTAGTTAGTTAGTTAGTTAGTTAGTTAGTTAGTTAGTTAGTTAGTTAGTTAGTTAGTTAGTTAGTTAGTTAGTTAGTTAGTTAGTTAGTTAGTTAGTTAGTTAGTTAGTTAGTTAGTAATAGGGGGGGAGGGATAGCTCAGTGGTTTGAGCATTATCCTGCTAAACCCAGGGTTGTGAGTTCAATCCTTGAGGGGGCCAATTTGGGAACTGGGTAAAAATCTGTCTGGGATTGGTCCTGCTTTGAGCAGGGGTTGGACTAGATGATCTCCTGAGGTCCCTTCCAACCCTGATAGTCTATGATTCTAATGATACACAGCCCTGTTAGAGGGTTGTGTTTTCTGCATAATTTTGTAGCACGGAAGGCCTGACTCCAATGTATGAGATATATACAGGACTATGTCCATGCACCCACAAATACCAACACAATGTTGTTGCAATGTGAAAGAAGTCAATGCCTCATTGAAATACAAGACAAAACCCTTCTGCACACGGGGGAAAGGTTTTAAAAAACAGCATTAAAATGAATGCAAACCAAGGGACCCTCCCAGCAGATCAGAGAGATGTGACTGCTCTGTACAACACTGAATTATAAAATCTCCACAAGGACTACTCCAAACGCTACTCCCTAACCAAGGACCGTAAAGGATTTCATGGTAACACGGCTACTTAGCTGTGGGGTTTTTTTAAACAAACACTGTAAACACCAGGTTTCAGAGTAGCAGCCGTGTTAATAAATTTGTTAGTCTCTAAGGTGCCACAAGTACTCCTGTTCTTTTTGTAAACACCAGGTGCTCCAGCCACCCCATAAACAAGCTAGAATGTTTGTCTGGCCATTCCTGACTGAAGCGATTCACAGTCTCGGTTGGGAGAACTTTCAGTCCGATTTACCTCCTCCGTTACGTAACATGGAGTCAACAGGAGACATTACACACACTCTCAGAACATACTTCAGCGTGGAGAGACAGGCTGATCTCACTCAGCATTGGCAGGAATCAGTCAGTCAGGAATGGGCAACTAATCGTTTTTTAAAGGTAGCTTTGGTTTCTTTTTCACCCATTTCCTTACCTTTGGCTTTGTTTCTTTCGTTCCTGTACTGGCAGGTCGGGATGTGATAGAAGAGGCTCGTTTAGGAGTGGAAGCTGGTACTGAGGACTCAGCAGGACTGGAGGGGTTTTTCAAAGGGGTTGTACTAACAGAGGAGGGTCGTTGGGGGGTAATGGAGGATCTATCTTTCAGGGGGTTGGCAGAGGAAGGTGTGGATGTCTTCAAACAAGTAAACAAAATACAAATACAAATAAAATTAAAAAAAATCAGCATGAGAAAAAGCAAACTGAAAAGGGATGATGGTTAAAATCAAATATGAATGGCTAGGAGTTAGAGGTGCAGCACACCAAGGCAGAAGTGACAGACGTGCACCTGCGATCAGGAGTTCTCCATCACACTATGATGTCAGACTGAAGTCTCACTTTAAGATTATTAGTCACCCAGTGACATTTCTTGATATTTCATCAAACCAACATTTGAAAGAAAGAAGCTGACTTGGCAGAAGCTAGTAAATCTAGGACCAGAATTTCCAAGAGCGCCCAGTGCCCACAACAGGGCCAGATTTTCTAACATGCTCAGCACCCAGCGGGGAGCGCTCTCCTGCCGACAAAGCTAACGCTGCTTGCGGGGCTGGACGTATTTAGTCGGCAAAAGAGCGTTTACACACGCTGACTTTTAGCTAAAAGCTGCGTGGTGTAGACAAGCGCTAAGTCATGGTTTCCAGGATACAGTCCTCAATTCTGTAGACATGGTCTGCATTCCTTGCTCCTAGATGTAGAACTTTGTACTTAGCTGTATTAAAACACTTTTTGTTTAAACAGGACCAGCTTCCCAAGCTATCAGATCACCCTGTCTGACTGCCCTGTCATCATGATTTACCATTCCGCCAACCTCTCACCTACCGATTTCCTTCAGCAGCAATGTTATATTTACTTCCAGATCATTAGATGGACATGCTGAATGGCATCAGGCCTACTACCAATCCCTGGGGAAAGAACAACCCCCTTCGATGACGATTCCCCACTGACAACTACTTTTTGAGATCTGCCAGTTAGTCAGTAATCCATTTATCTGTGCTTTATTGATATTCTATAGTGCTAATTGTTTAATCAGAATGTCATTTGGTATTAAGTCAAATGCCTTACAAATGTCTAAGTATATTACATCTATGCAATTACCTTTATTAGCCAAATTTGTTATCTCCTCAAAGAATGAAATCAGGTTTGTTTGACAAGACCTATTTTCCATAAAACCACATGGAATGGCATCAGCTATATTCCTATCCTTTAATTCTTAATTAATTTAATCCCGGATCAGCTTCTCCATTATTTTGTCTGGGACTGGTGTCAGGCAAACTGACCTCCTACACCCATGTCATCTATTTTGCACTTTCTGAATACTGGCATAAGATTAGCACTCTTCCAGTCTTATGGAATTTCCCAGTATTAAATTGTGTGTATAATTCAGAACACAACACTCTGTTGGGTATGGACATTTTTTTTAACTGTTGCTAAGACCAAATTCCCAGCCTTGCTCTTTCTTTGTTCCCAAAATGGGCAGTTATGTAAGTTCAGAACTGCTGGCTCGCCAACCAAAGCCCCAAATCTGCAACTGTTATTTCACAAAGGCTTACCCTCGCAGCTGCATGGATCTGATTCCAGGACTGGGACCCAATTATTTAGAGTAATAGTTTTTGGAAAGTTAAACACTTTGGACTCCTGCCATGTACCATGGGGTTTTCTTTGAATTAGTAAAAAACCCAGCAGTTTAATATTAAAAGTCACAATTTTGTTATGAGTTGATTCTTCCAAGGTTCATGATTTAAAATGGCTGCACCTTCCAAAGGCAGGAGGGAAAAACACAAACACACACTAAAAGAAAAGAAAACTGGAAATTAATGGCAAGGTTTCCTAACAAATATATGACTTAGGTCAAAAGCAGCTGGGTGTAGATGGAGTCAAGAACACACACACAAGGCTTACATCATATCTCGTATCGGTCATCCTACCTTAGGCTTTTTCTCTTCAGTATCAGTTCCATCTTTGTCTTTACTGTCAATACGAGCTGATGAAATGTAAATAAAGACAGTTATGTTCCTCTTCTTGGGGATGCTAAATAAATACCAAATAGCTTATAATGCCTGCATTATCGTAACATGCATTAATGTTCTCTTTTCTTCTCATTTCAGTTAAATCTATTAAAAAACAGTCCTTATCAAATTACTTCCTCTTTTTAAGTGTGTTCTTGCTGTGTTATAGATTAGCCTTAATATAGGCGATGATGCGTTAGAGTAACTGTTAGGAGCATCAAATACATGCGGCAAGTTTTATCCCAGACCATCCTTGACAAGAAGATTGACATACTGTTCTAATGGTGTCTTTCTGAACAGCTCCATTCTCAGGCCTAAGTCTGTCCCTTTGCTCTTCAAAACAAATGCAGATAAGGTTTACGCATCACATCTGAAGACTAAAACTCACGAATGCCTCAAACCTACGAGGGTAGGTGTTGAAGACCTTAAGTAACAGAACTGCTTCTTCTTGTGTTTCCAAAATCACTTTTCAATGTATTACTTCAAAAAAGCAATTTTATTCAAATCCGTTTGTAATCTTCATCTCTCCCCATCTACTATTTTCTGTATGAGACTGGCAGATATTACGCCTTAAGATTCCGTTTCAGAACCTGTAATATCCCTTGAGGCTTTATCGGCCAAATGAAAGCCACTTAAATGAGATTCATAATGAATGCACAGGGTTTCTTGGGCCATTACACTATTATTTAGCCCCATTAACCTACGAACTACAACAGACACTGCAGTATTGCAAATAAAGAGATCAGAAGTATAGAAAGAGTAAAATGTGTACTACACTCTAGGGTACTAGCTACTAAATCCACTTTTTTCCCCACCAGCAGCTAAATTCCTTCTTAATTTGAAAGGAAAAACAGCTCTTGTATCTTCTCTAAACTTTGGGAATTTATTCTGGCTGATAACGAAATGTACAAGGTCATTTATAAAACATAGCTCTAGCAGTCACCTTGAACCTCCCCCACTATCCACTTGCATAACTTGCCTCATGCCCTTCCCTTTCCTAAAACAGCAAAGGTGCCTGGTGCAATGAAGGTTGCGCTGTACGTTAGAGATAAGAACTCCAGGTATTTCTGGCTGAAAAGGGAAATACCCAGTCCCTTTTCTGTTCCTGCTACTCAATCAGAAGCCAGCGACTTTAAGCATATTGTAACCCGAACTGTCTGAAAACACAGTCAACTTCATCTCAAAGAGAAGAAGGCTGTGCGCTTCCATCCATTAACTACTGGCATTAGTGATGGCAACCTCTGCTAATGTCATGAGGTGTGAATGATTTCTGATTGCATATTAAGTTTAACAGGATTAACAGCAGCTGCTGATCCCCACAGTACAGTCCGTATGGCGGGAGCCTCCATCCTCCATTTCCTGCCTCACATGAGGGAGAGTCTATGGGCTGAATGTTCAGGCTGACTGGGCTAGCTGTGCCAAGACAGCGTGTAGGCATCAAACGTGGTGCGGAACCCGTACAGACATGCAAACCTGTGTGTCAACGGCAAACGATTCCTGCGGAAAAGTGTCGGAACTCTATGGAGGTCTACGGCTGGCGTGGCCCCAAAGAACTCACGTTGTGTTTTTAACACCCGGGCACTAAAACATGGACGCTAAGGAGGCTTGTAAATTAGCGAACAGATTTTCTTACAGATGCCATTTTGATTGCTTATTAAAACAATTCAGTGAAAAACCTGCATTTCACCACTGGACAGGCAACCTCCCAAGGTTTTCTTAGGACTACGGGTCTCGGTGAGAGGAGAAATAGTTCTTGAACATAGAGAAAATGTGCCTGGCATACTAGCAAAGGCATTTGTGCCCAAACAGGCTGAATTTAGCCACCTACTCAGGCCAGGTAAGCTAATACTGTTGCATGAACTTGAACATCTAAAGTTAAAGCTACCTGACCGCAGTGCTATCAGATAAGCAGTTAAATGGCTCAAGGTTTCTCAGCCGACATACTTAGGTATCTAACAGGCTTCCCCTCACATAGATCTCTCTTCTAATACACCAAAGATTCAGCCATCTCTTTGGAACGGTCAGGGGCGCACATAGTACTGGGCTTGGAAACTGAGGACAAATTCTCGCCCGCGGTCCTCCTCCTCCCTCACCTTTAGAGCAATACGAGTGGGAGACCCTGCATGGTTTATTAACAACAGCTATGAAACTATAACCTGCTCTGTGGGAACGCTATGTCAGAAATGCCCAGAAAAAGTTTCAATTGATCAAACGCCTCTTCTCTTTTATACATATTTAGAGTGATGGATGAAATCCAAGCGTCTACCTAGCAGCTTTGATAAATCCAAGGACACTGAAATGAAAAGGGAGAAAAGCACATGGCAGCGTGTCAGCGCCCATGCAAGAGAACATGCAACCAAAGCGCGAGTGTGATGCGAATGCATCAAAGGCCAGGAGTAAACGGAGGGTGAAAAGCAGCAGCACGTTGGATTTGTTCAGAGCGAACATCTGTGGACAACTGTCAGGCAGCAGGATTCAAGGGGTGCCATACTGGTTTTAGCAGCCTTGCCCTGAGCAAGTCATTGGAGATAGAAGCATGGGGCAGGAAAATGAGACACACACACACACACCTTTTAAATGAGGAACCCGACTGACTTGTTTCTCTGACATGCGAGTTGCAGGTTTCTTTTTGGGTGATTCTTCTTTTTCCATGGCCTGCACCATTCCCCCCATCTCCTGTTGCAAGGAAACACTTCTATCTGCCACGTCCTTATTTAACCTATCAGGAAACTTGGTTGCACCTAGTGGAGAACCTGAGATTTCTCCCTCCCTAATTACATTAGCTTCAACTTCCACTTGGTACATACTTTCAGAGGGTTCCATCTTGGTAACATCATCATATCCTTTCCCTGACAACCACTGCTGTCTCTCATCTAGGATCTGTCCTGCTTTATGAGTTTCCCTTTCAGTAACAGGAGTCTCTCTAGATATTTCTGCCAGATTATCTTTGGGTCGGCCTTCTGCTGGAAAGCCATGCACCTCCACAGCTTCCTCGGCTGCTTCAAGTAGCGGAGAGTCTTGCGGTCCTAATGCGGAAGGTGAATCCTGCGGAATAGTTTCATCAATGTCACGGTCTTCATCTTTTTCATGCCCAGCGGACTCTTCTTTCAATTTACCTCTGCTGTATAAAGGATACGGCCTGTCTTGAATATGGGAGCTGTCAACTGGCTCATACCCCACATCATCAATACCCGGGTGCCACTTTTCAAATGGAGCAGCCAGTTTCTCCTGATAGAACATTCCAGCACTTGGAGCACCCTGAGAGAATTCGGAAACTGCTGATGTGGCAAATTCTTCTGTGCACACATCATGACCTGCTTCATCTGCCAACGCTTTACCCACTCCAACGTCCTCTTTTCCACCATGGTCCCAGAGCTCAGTTCTGGAGACAGCCTCCTGGCTTTCTTCAAAGGCTCTGAAGTCTTCGTATGTGCCTGGGGGGACTGGTATGGTGGCCTCAGCTCTGGCAGGAATTGCTGCTGCCTGTTCTCCAGTCTGCATTTCACGTAAAGGGAGGACAGTCGCTGGAAGAACCTCACCTGCTTGTTTTTCTGGCTGAATCTCACTTGCCACGTGCTCCTGAATTCCAGGTTCCACACTCTCCCATAGCCTTGGGGAGCTCAGCTCTTCTGGGGGGCGAAGAAGGAGGGTAGGATGTCAAGCGTGGCAAAGAATTAGCACAGGTATTTCAATGGAAAGTCATTCTTGCAACACAAAAGAGAGACTTAAAAGACTTTTTATAACCATTCTACACGGATAAAAGCAATCAAGTCCTACACTGCCACTTGCGGTGGAAAATTCAATTCTGCAGTTCTCTTTGCTTTAAAGGAATCTTGTCCCTGTAGATAGGCTTAAAACAGAGCCACTCCACTTTGCTTTGATGATACACATTGAATCATCCATCATCTCTGCTTACCTGCTCCAGTGCTGGGAAGAGGAAGAGTACCAAAACAAACACAGGATTTGCCATACCAGATCTATCCAGTTATCCTGTCTCCCACACTGAAAGTCTCAGAGGAAGGAGCGTCCCTCCGCCCCCAGTAATATGCCGGTGTGTGATCAACTATGCTCTGTGACCATGGTGGATGGATTCTATCCCAGCCTCTGTCCACAGAGGTGGTCCAAAGTATGCCATGAAGGCTAACATTTGATCATCGTTCAATTTTACAGGCCACAAAGCTATCCAGCCTCTATTTAGTTACAGCACTGGACAATTAATTAGCTCTTGTGGCAGTGAATGCCACAGGTTGACCAGGTGTCAAATGAAGTGTCGCTTTCATTTGTTCTCAATAAATCTGCCAATAATTGTGTTGTGTAACCACAACACAGTGCGGGCCAGAATGAAAATGGATAGATAGTCTCCCCACTCTAAGGGCTAGTCTACACTGGCAACGTTAAAGCACTACCGCGACAGCGCTTTAACGTGGCTTGTGTAGTCGCAGCAGGGGGCGTAGCTCCCAGCGCTGGTGCATTATCTACACTGGTGCTTTACAGCGCTGAAACTTGCTGCGCTCAGGGGGGTTTTTTCACACCCCTGAGCAAGAAAATTGCAGTGCTGTAAAATGCCAGTGTAGACAAGCCCTCAGGTTACATACAAAACTTAAATCCCCTCCAGCTCTTCTTCTCTCCAAACTAAATAAGACTAGTTATAGCTGACACATCTCAGCCACCCGGAATTCTAACCATCTTCACTTCTCTAGACCATTTCTTCTTCTGCTACATCTTTACCAAAAACTAGACAGAGCAGTGCAAGTATTCCAATTCTTTTTTATTTCAGTAGCCTGTCTACGCCATCAAAGCACAGGGTGTAGGTGGAGAGGATGGATCACACAACAGAAACACCTGGCTGCGACTGCAAACAAACTCTGATTTTGTATGTTCCGCCCACTCTGCAGTAATTGGTACCATAACATTGCACACCCGTTCTGGAGCAGCTGACAGTATAACCTTTAAAAAACAGAGCTTACAGTCATAGATGCAAAGATTTTAAGGCCAGAAGGGAACATTTATGATCATCCAGCTAAGGCCTACTCTACAGACCTACAATGATGTTGCCCAGGGGTGTGAAAAATTCACATCCCTGAGTGACGTAGTTATATTTACCTAACTCCCCAGGTAGACAGCGCTCGGTCGATGGGAGAACTTCCACCGCCTCTTGGGGTATGTCTACACTACCCACTGGATCGGCGATAAATCGATCCCCGAACACGCTCCCCGGCGACTCCGGAACTCCACCAGGGCGAGAGGTGGAAGCGGAGTCGACGGGGGAGCGGCAGCCATCGATCCCGCGCCGTGAGGACGTGAAGTAAGTCAATCTAAGTCAATCTAAGCTACGTCGACTTCAGTTCCGCTATTCCTGGAGCTGAAGTTGCGTATCTTATATCGACTCTTCCCCCCCCCAGTGTAGACCAGCCCTCAGAGTTGTGCTGCAGGCGAGCAGAACATACCGTAAGGACAACAAAAGTAGAGACGTGCCCACTACATTCATTAGCGACATTTCCAAAATGCACTTGTTGTTCTAAATACAGAGTGCAACACGTGATCAAAGGTGTTTGTAACATTTCAAATGATACGGTTAAAAATCTGAAGATTTAAAAGGCTGCCCCTCCCACAGAAACTTGAGACTCACTTCACTACTCTTCCCTCTTCATGCTGAAGAGCCAGTTTTCAAAGTCCGCAGCAAAACAAAACCAAGGTCACTAATTATGATTTATACCTGGCCACAGGCGTGCAGCCCTCATCATAATTATATCTGACCCAGAGGAAAATGTATCATAAAATGGAAGTGCCCCCTTTAAAGCATCATTCCCCACGTTCGGAGAAGTAACAATTTACTGCGCAGAAACCTGGTACTCAGTACAAGGGAGGGAAAACGTTTAAACATCTGGTGAGAACAGAAAAGTGGCCAGAGCTGGGCAGATATCATGCAACGCTTCCATCACATTTCTGCTAATGACCTCAAGCGACACCTACAGAACCCTCTGCTATTCTAAGCCTTGTCCATTTGGACACAAGAACTGCCATTCACAAAGATTTGCAAGATGATCTTGTGATACAGTTATGGGCAAACTTCTGCTAGGGAGTAGAACAAGAATAACCAAACTCATTTGCATGGAAGCTGAAGATGCGAACTCTGTCCTGAGTTGAAAAGATACAGGAAAAAATATTTACTTTTTAAACATCACTAAGTTTGAAAGTACCTCTCTCAGCCAGGCAAGTTGTGTGCAATTTTGAGAGTAGCAGCAGGCATGGAGCAGGAAGGATATACACCAAACAGATGAAGAAATTCAGGTCATGTATATGCCACCAAGAAAAAGATCTTGCAAAATGGGATTTACTCAGCTTGAAAAACCAAGCATCATGTAAATGGCACAAGATGGAGAGCATGAGCATGAAAACCATCTACAGCACATTCAGCTTTCTGCACTTGCTGTTTCATTAGACGGGTGGAATTTTCAAAAACATTCCGAGCATTAGCCTCCCTCTGCTCCCACTGGACGCTTTTGAAAATCCCACCCCGAAGTTTTCAGTTATGTCTGAAGTCAGCATAGTCAAAAATCACCCTTTTCAGCCTGACTCCTGTGAGCTAGTAGCGCCTCCTATTAAAGGGATAATTTTTTAGCTCAGTTAAGCAGATGCCCAGTTATGCTGTACATCCACACACTGCACAGCGGCTAGCTTTGTTATGTTCTGTGTAACAGAGGCCAGAAGAGACTACTCTCAATACGTCCAAGTACATAATGAGACTGGTTTGAGGATAATGTGCAAACCAGACTCTTAGTGGGCATTATTTTTGTCACAATTCAAGTAAAAAATTGGATGTGGTGATTATAAAGTTAGATAACCCACTGCCTCGGGGTCAGCACTGCAGGGTTCAAAATCAACCCACACCTCTCGTTCCACAGGAGAGTGACATTGAGATATATTGCAAAAGGTGACTGGGGATGAAGGAGTCCGTATTCAAGTATGAGCATCTCCCGTTGGCTGAACCATATTGTCCTCTGTGTGTGTATTTTGCAAGGTGATGCCTCCTTCCATAGCTTGGAGGATACTCAACCGTCCGCTATTCCAGACAGAGGACAAGGACTCAGGCTGTGACTATCCAGAGAAGAAGGGCAATGGAGGAAAAGTTGTGGTGTCCCCCTAAAATGAAAAAGTGGGGGGGGATACTTCAAGCATCTTGACCATACCTGGCTAGAGACCAGCAGCGGCAGGGAGAACTGGATAGTTGGGTGTCTAGCAAAGAAGGGAAGCATTGCAGAAGAAAAATCCCAAACCACTGGCAACTCCTATCTCTGATTTGGGTCCCAATTGGATTTTACTATTTCCCAGCAGCAAATATTCCACTGACCTTGAGCACCATCTCCAGCAGCTTGATCCTCAAGGTTAGGAGTAGCTCCCACACCTGCTTCCTCAGCTGATTCACAGTTAAATAAAGGGGGGGAAAATTACAAAAGTTAAATTGAAATGGCTGCCACGAGAAACAAATTTGCTTCCTTACTGATCCTGTCCATCTGCCTGACAGGGCTGCCCAGAGGATTCACGGGGCCTGGGGTCTTCGGTGGCGGGGGTCCTTCTGCTCCGGGTCTTCGGGGCACTTCGGCGGCGGGTCCCGGAGCAAGTGAAGGACCCGCCGCCGAATTTGCCGCCAAAGACCCGGAGCAGAAGAAGCTCTGGGTCTTTGGCAGCGGGTCCTTCACTCGCTCCGGGTGTGTTTGGCGGCACTGAAGGACCTGCCACCGAAGACTCGCCGAAAACTCTTGTGGGGGCCCCTGTGGGGCCGGGGCAAATTGCCCCACTTGCCCCCACCCCGGGGTGGCCCTACAGCCTGAATGCATTATAAACAATACTATAATGTACCTGACGGCAGTTACCTTTTAACTGCAGTTGAGGGACTGCCTTATTACATCAGAGCACTGCTTCATCTAAGCCAGTATCTTGGATGACAGAGACCAGTACCAGATACTTCAGAGACAAGTGCAGGAAACTCTTGTGGGCAATTAAGGAGTGGCCTTGCCAAGGTTAGCATGAGAATGTATATCCCTTTTTCAGCAAGGGTGGATGTTATCAGCCACAAAAATATCTAATTCTTTATTATTGCCCACAGGCTAACTATAACGAAGCTCAGACTAATTCTAACACTGACTCAATGCTAAAAGCGGAGAGCTACGGGGTAATGGGCAAACACTGCTAAGTGTCGTCTCACTACCCCAGGCAATAGAAAGGAACTGAGAGGTGGTTTGGGGTCCTTGGGGGAGGCAGGGTACAGCATCAGAAATCCTCTGAGGTAAACAGGATGAAATTCAGTAAGTATAAATGCAAAGGACTCCACTTAGGAAGGAACAATCAGATGCACACACACAAAATGGGCAATGACGGCCTAGGAAGGAGTACGGCAGAAAGGGATCTGGGAGTCACAGTAGATCACAAGCTAAGTATGAGTCAACAGTGTAACGCTGTTGCAAAAAAACCCGCAAACATCATTCCGGGATGTATTGGCAGGAGTGTTGTGAGCAAGACACGAGAAGTAATTTTTCTGCTCTACTCTGCACTGATTAGGCCTCAACTGAAGTATTGTGTCCAGTTCTGGGCCCCACGTTTCAGGAAAGATGTGGACAAACTGGAGAAAGTCCAGAGAAGAGCAACAAAAATGATTAAAGTTCTAGAAAAATGACCTACGAGGGAAGACTGAAAAAATTAGGCTTGTTTAGCCTGGAGAAGAAGACAGAGGAGACATGGTAACCGTTTTCAAGTACATAAAAGGTTGTTACAAGGAGGAGGGAGAAAAAAATGTTCTCCTTAACCTCGGAGGATAGGACAAGAAGCAATGGGCTTAAACTGTAGAAAGGGAGGTTTAGGTTGGACATCAGGAAAAACTTCCTCACTGTCAGGGTGGTGAAGCACTGAAATAAATTCCCTAGGGAGGTTGCAGAACCTCCATCATTGGAGATTTTTAAGAGCAGGTTGGACAAACACCTGTCAGGGATGGTCTAGATAATACTTAGTCTTGCCATGAGTGCAGGGGACTGGACAAGATGACCTCTCAAGATCCCTTCTAGTCCTATGATTCTACCATGCAGGGCACATACGTGGCCCCAAAGGACACTGCTGACCAAAATATTCCCATCTCTCATTCATGGGGTGTATGAGCACCTACAGTGGGATCCATGTGGACAAATCCTCAAAAAATAACACCTGGTTTACTTTTTGCCCTGCTGCTGCACGCTGCGCAGAGGTTTATGCTGTCCAGAATGACGCCTAGGTCTGTTTCCTGAAGAGCTACAGTTCGCTTAGAACCCAGTAACATCAAGGGACAGTTCGACCTATATTTTCAGAGGTGCACTGCCTTGCATTTATCAATGCTGAATTCCATTTGTCATTCCATGATGCCCATTCACTTAACTTGATTAGCTCAGTCTTCTTTCAGTCTTGACTAACCTACTTAATTTTGACCCTTTTAAAATGTTGCCCGCTCACTACTCACCCCCCTTTCCCCGATGGTTAATATATTACACATCAATCCTAACACACAACCTGGGGGCACCCCCCATTAAGCTTCTACAATGTTGAAAACCAACCATTTATTGCTACCTTTTGGGGGGGGCACTAATTTCGGATCCATGACACTACTTTAACCTCTCATCCCATGTCAAGCCTGAAGACAGGGCCTTTGACAAAGGCATTGCGACAGTTCAAGTAAACTATGTCCATCTGCTATTTTGCTGACATTCAGAGAATTCTAGTAGACTAGAGAGGCATGCTTTTCTGCTACAGCAGCCGTGCTGGGTTGCTTCTCTCCTGTGTTTCTCTAAGTTTTTTATCAATTCTATTTTTAATCACCTTTCAACCAGTTTACCTGGTACCAAAGTAAAGCTCACTAGTCTGCAATTCCAAGGATCAAACCTGGTGCCTTCAGGGGCTCCCCACCAATTCTCAGGTATAGTCACCGATTAAATGAGAGACTGCATCCTTTTGTTACCAGCTCAGCCACTTCATCCATGAGTTCCTTCAGAACTCATGGGTGTGCCACACAAAAAGAGGATGATGCTGTTGAACCAGGAGGGGAGAAAAGGTTGCAACGTCTTCCCCAAAGATCCTGCTGCTCTCCAGGATGGGAACAAGAGACAGACCTGACCAGTTCAGATTTTCAAGTAGGAGAAGGTAAAGCAGCAAACCTGTGTGTGCTTATTGGAACCTACCCAAGCCTATGAGATGTTTGTAGTTTGACTACTAAGCTGCAACTCCAGTGCCCATTCCTGCTCTATAAGCATCCAGAAAGACTGTCCAGCCACCAGGGATGGCATGGTATTTAACAGAGGTGTTTTTTTACCTGGTAAAATCATGGTTTTTAGTGCCCTGGGAAATACTACTTAGTCTCAGTTTAAAGCATTTTCTATTTTAAAAACTCTTTCGTCAATGCACACCACATTACGCTGAGTTTTAGTTACATATTCAAATTGTGATCACAAGGTAGTAGATTTGAGATGAATTTAGGGCTGTACAAATAAAAAGCAAAACTGCACTGGTCGTAATATCAATATATGTCATTATAATACTGAGCATCAGAATGTCTATACATTTTGGTTGGTTATTTTCTCAATGGAGTTATACACGTTACGACTTATTTCGGTTTATCAATATTGTATAAACAAAAGTCGAAATCATCTGATTATATGTGGTGACAATAATGCAGAGTTGTAGGCTTGAAGCATTAAGCAATCAGAAACATGCAGAAACATGCAATTGGCACCTACCAGTCCAGGTCCATTTGACCAGGCAGCATTCTGTAGCAGAAGACCAACTTTGAAACAGTGGATAGATTATTCAGTTTGGAACGGCTGTATCCAAAGTTTGAAAAGATTCGTTCTACGCCTGCTGAACTTGCTGGACACCGATGCAATTGTTTCCCCCATTTCCTGGTTTAAACCAGTATTTACCAGCACCCTGCGCTAAACTAGTTTTTCCTGGGAAACTGCCAACCCTGCCAGCCACACTTCGAAACTCCTTCCTCGTTCACCAGAAGGCGTGCAGAGGCCTCACCTGTGGTTCCTTCGGGTATCTCCACATGCTGCCGGGCTGCAATCCGATCCTCATGTGCTCTCTCCTCCACTAAGGGCGCTGTGGCATCTGAAAAACAAAGCAGCTTTCACACGGCCTGACTGAAACAAAACCCCTTCGGAGGTCAGTGCTTTAAAAAAAAAAAAAAAAAAAAAAGCACTGAAGGATGCATCACAGAAGGGAAACCATCCTCAATGCTCACCAGGTCTCCTTCCTATCGCCTGAGCAGGATGAAAGTTGATACTTGTCATGGGAAACAAAAGCGCAAGCATGGCGCATGCACACGCAGAGAGCCCATCTGTTTGGCACGCTGTACATCCATCACCTCCTTTGTCACACAAGCTGCATGCCTCCGTGCATTCCTTACCCATACGAAAAATAAAGTAGTTTGGCTACCAGCACGGTCTTTTTAAAATATGCCCAGAGCAGGAGGGCGGAGAATGCCTGGTTTGCACTTTCAGCAATGCTGCCCGCACAGAGGTGATGCTCAGAGCTCAGCTGGTGACCACAGCCCACAGTCAGGACGTTTTATTATAACATACATGTATCTTTCATTAACCCCCTCAGCTGGGCTGTGTCCACTAATTCATCCCTGCTGGGACATTCCGCACACGGCAAACTCTGGCGTCTCTTTCCCCCCCACCAAATGAGGTTTTCCTCCTTATGACAACACTGTCCTGATGCACAGGATAGCAACATCCAGTCCCGGACCAGCTGGAATTTTACGGGCCCGTCTCTTGAAATACGCAGGCTGGGAATGAGAGTTTTATCACCATGGACTGCTGGCAGTTCTCGTTTCCAATGGAGTACAGCTCTGGCAGGTCACTAGACATAAGCATTTAGAAGTACAACAGCCCAGGTCAGAATAAAGCGTCTGTTAGATAAAGCTTAAAAACTAAGAAAATTAGTATTTTCCTCTCCTTCCAAGGCTTGTGATAGGTGCATGCATGGTAGCCAGGCATTACAAGCAGCAGAATAAAAATGCCACCAATGTCTCTAGATTAGGTTCTGTGTAAAAAATGTGGCAACAGAATACACTCAGGAGTCACACCATCCACCCGACCCGTGCATTATGCCACATCAGCATATTAGGCTTTATTTCACGTGTATCTATTTTATTTTACATATAACCATGTGCTGTCTTTCTGACAGACACCAAATTGTATTGCCAGGTATGCTTACGAAGGAGCAAACACACCAATGAACTGCAGCTACTTCTGGGATGGAGGGCACCACATAGGAGGATAAGGGGAATATTTTGGCCAAGTACTTTGGTGCAAACCCTTGACCTTCAGGAGCATGCACTATGGGATTGCTAATGTTCAGGCTGAACAACAGGGGCGCCATTTAGGGGGGCAGGGGAGGGCTCTAGCCCCCACCCCAAGTTTCGTAGGGGAGGTCTATTCACCCTAGCCGCAGACAGAGCTCTTAACTGCAACAGCTTGAGTGTGATATGTGATGAGTTCGGAAGCTGGGAGCAGCACAGCCTTTGGGGCAGGGTGTTTGTTTATAAACAGAGGCAGGGTGATTAAGATAACAAAAGGCTTGTCATTAAAGTAAATTAAGGATTGTTAGATGATCCTGAAAGTCCTGACACGCACTTCAGCTAAAAGATAGGAAACAAAGGGTAGGAATAAAAGGTGAGAGGTAAATAGTGGTGTCCTCAAGGGTCTGTACTGGGACCAGTCCTGGTCAACATATTCAGAAATGATCTGGAAAAAGGGGTACACAGTGAAGTGGTAAAATTTACAGATGATACAAAATTACTCAAGATAGTTAAGTCCCAAGCAGACTGCTAAGAGCTACAAAACGACCTCACAAAACTGGGTGACTGGGCAACAAAATGGCAGAAGAAATTCAATGTTGATAAATGCAAAGTAGTACACTTGGCAAAATAGAATCCCAACTAGACATAAAAAATGATGGGGTCTAAATTAGCTGGAGCTGTCAATAAAGAGATCTTGGCATCATTGTGGAGAGTTCTCTGAAGACATCTGCTCAATGTGCAGTGGCAATTAGAAAAGCTAACAGAGTATTGGGAATCATTAGGAAAGGGATTGATAAGAAGAGAAAAATATCATATTGCCTCTATATAAATCCATGGTATGCCAACATATTGAATAGTTTGTGCAGATGTGGTCACCCCATCTCAAAAAAGATATATTGGATTTGGAAAAGATACAAAGAAGGGCAACAGAAATGATTAGGGGTATAGAACACCTTCTGTATAAGGAGAGATTAAAAAGACTGGGACTTTTCAACTTGGAAAAGAGATGACTCAGGGAGGATGGTGTGGAAAAATTGAACAAGGAAGTGTTATTTATTCCTTCTCATAACACAAGAGCTCGAGGTCACCAAATGAAATTAATAGACAGCAGATTTAAAACAAAAAGAAGTATTTCTTCACAGTCAACCTGTGGAACTCTTTGCCAGGGAATGTTGTGAAGGCCATAACTATACTAGGTAAGTTCATGGAGGATAGGTCCAGCAATGGCTATTAGCCAGGGTGGGCAGGAATCCAACACCATGTTCTGCATGAAGCTGGGAGTGGGCAACAGGGCAACTTGATGGTTGCCTGTTCTGTTCATTCCCTCTGAAGCACCTGGCATTGGCCACTGTCGGAAGACAGGATACTGGGCTAGATGGACATTTGGTCTGACCCAGTATGGCCGCTCTTATGTTCTTATATAGAACCCAGGTGTATCTGCTCCCCGCTGTAACCCACTAGACCCTGCTCGCCTCCCAGAGCTGGGATAGAACCCAGGAGTCCTGACGGGGTCTCTCTCTCCACAAAATTAGTAATAAAGTAAGAATATACATGAAAATTTTAAACCTAAGCAGTGTCCCTTAAGTGACTTGCCACAAGAGGTCAGAACGTGTTGTTATTAGAGCTGGTGGGCCTAATATTTATTTAATTTTCTCTCTTTTATAAAGGAATTAGGTACAGGGCTCCTGTCAGCTAATTGCTAAGTTATCTGCCAAAAACTAGAGTTTTCAAGTGCCTACGTAGCCCCAGAAATCACGGTTAAAGTTGCTTCCCCCCCCTGCCAAATTCTGAAATGGCGCCCCTGCTGAACAAGCAGCCTTCTGCAGTCAAGGTCTAGTAAAAAAAATAAATAATAATAATCTCTATAAACTGCAGGGAACTTATGTAACGAATAATCCTTTGCACAGCACCTCCCATCCAAAGACCTCAAAGATCTATGCCCACCTTTTAAAATATATTATCCCATTTACAGATAGGAAACTAACTGATTTGCTAAAGTCACTGGCAGAGTCAGGATTAAAAGCCAGGTCTCATGGCTCAGTCCCATGCTCTAGTAACTCGACCAAGCAGCCTCCCATAAACAGAATTTCAAGTTGAAAGGTCTCTGCAGGCTTCCCCACCACCACTGATGCTGCAATCTTTAAATGTCTGTAGGATATTAAAGACTGTGGGCCAGATTTTTAAAGGTCTTTTGGCACCAAACTCCCATTGGGAGTAGCGGAGACACATCTTGCAACCAAAAGTTCTAATATGAACACTCCCGAAACAACCCAGCTTTTGTTAGCCTGAGAGGTGATTTGGACCGAATGCCTAGACACCCAGCTGATGTGTGACAGCTTGGAACACTGCTTGGTTTCTTGTCCAATTCTTGACATTTCTGTGTAAATATCTATTGGAAACGGAGAACATTCATTGGCTTGATGTAAATCTAACTCTTCCTGGCAGGCTACAGGGTCGTTTACCAGGGAAAGGCAACTAGGACACTCAGACATTTTTCCTAATGATTTTTTTGGAGTCTGCGTGTCTACGGTAGAATCTGTGTTGCCTTGTGAGCGGTTTAATAATGGCTTCTGAAGGCTGGCTAGTGCCCATTAACATTAATAGGGAGTTACAAACACGAGTCAGTTCAGTAAATTATCCTCTCAGGATGGGCTACACTCATCAGTCATCAATAGGCACGCTGGTTTGGGAGTGCAATCCTTGAAGGAGGAAATGGAACTGGAATTGATCCTCCAGGGGTGTCTGTGTGCGCAATTCTCCTTCGTGATTATCAAACTAACAAAGAGCATTTATCTGGCAGCACAGAGACACAAGACAGCCATGCCTCTTCAGGAACCCCCTTCAGAAAATGGTCTGGCGCATCTCTAACCAATGCTTAGAAACAGCACCAGCCATTATGGTTTAAAAGCAGTATGACAAAAGAGCTCCCACCTTCCATAGTCGGGGTGCTCTTAGCATCAGAGGTCTCGGAAGTGGGCTCATCTGATCCATCGTCAACTGGTATCTGCAGGGGATAGCCTGGAAAACACACATGGAGCACTCAGAACAGGTCCTTGGCTACGTCTAGCAGGATGTTCCATTAACCTCGCCCAGCCCCATTTCCTTATCTGAAAAGCTGTAGCTGGCAATTACAGTAAGATGTTCACCAAGTGTTAAAGTGCCAGTTACAGATTCAGTGAGAGCACTGAAAAAAAAGCCAACAGCAAAATTTGCTGAGCAACCAATCCAATGCAGAGCACATCTAGGAACAGCAAAGCACAATCAATCAATCAATAAAACCTTTCCTTGGAGACCACAGATGTCGGATTACATCAGTCTGAGTGAGTCACTGTAGTTCACATTGATGTTTCCAGTGCAGCATAGGCGCTCTCTCAGAGCACACTGCTTCATTGACAGCTTATTTTCTTCTGTGAGTCATATTTTTAAATCAATGCAAAGAGGGAAAGCACTTGCAAGGAATTCTTCAGTGCTCCATATGGATTATTATGGTGGGCCTGGGTCACAAGCAAAAAGGACAGGGACACTCTTTGCAAGGAGTTCCAGCAAATAAAATAACGAGAACTGGAGAAATTGATTTCCGAAGAATGATTCAAGCTAACCCAAGCAAAGTCTCTTGGACTCTGGTGCATGAGAATTGAAACCATGGCATTGACAGAAGGTTGTTGATTTGACTGGAGAAGGGGGCCAACCTTGAGGGGCCTGGAAGGGAGAACAGTCCTTGGAATATGCCACAGGCTCTGTCCATAACATTGGGACCCCATTTGCCTGATGCAAACTATACCTGAGGCAGATACAAGACAGGTATCTGCCTGTCTCGTTCCACATTAATGGAGTATTAGTACTATCAGTCCCCATGACTACACAGGTCTGTGAGCTGGATGGTTAAATACGTGGGGAAAGACTTCGTGAAAATTTAGGCCTAAATACAGGGTGAGAGGAGCTCTTTTGGAGAAAACTTCCCCACTTCTCCACATTCCCGGCTTTTCCCTCAGTTGTCCTGGCTCGCTACCCAAGAGAAGGAAGCTGTCTGCTGGCAGCACCTTTGGGGAGCATTGTTTTTATCATCAATTGAGCTGATTCGTGAATACAGAATGCACACGAATGCTGCTGCATTATTACAACCGCAGTCACTAGGAAAGCGACAAATGAGTCCAGGGGAAATAGGGAGAATCTGTGTATTAGAGAGACGACAGGGGGTGGGGAGAAGGCAACACAGGCCAGGCAGTATGCAGCGGGAGGGTGGAGGGGAGGAAGGGAAAGAGATGAGCCCAGGCAGTAGGGGAGAAGCAGGAGCCTCAGGGTGGGCAAAGCGAAGGAACGGAGACAGCAAATTAGGCTGTGACAAAAGAAGAAAAACCCACTGGCTGGTATTAGGTATGGGTATTGGGTATGCTCAGAGGGCAGGGAAGGATTTTTGGTGAGGTCAGACATCCCCTGTACTGTAGTCCATCCTTCCCTCGGTGAATATTCATAAAAAGACACGGGGAGGCACAAGTGGCTAGAGCAGAGTGCTGGAAGCCTGGCGGTCGAGGGCTGTTCCCAGGTCGAGATGGGAGAGTAGGGATTAGTGGTTAGAGCAGGGGGACTGGCATTCATGATTGATGATTCTCCTCCTGCCATGACTCACTGTGTGACCTCTGAGGTCTGTGCCTGCATTTATTCTCCCTGTACCTCAGTCTCCCCACATATGAGAGATAATACTAATTTCACAGTAGGGGGTGAGGATTCATCACCTCATGTCTGTAAAGCCCTCCAAGATACACTGATAAATGATGCCATTCACGTGCATGCTACTAACATCAGAAATGTGTGCCCATTTCCAACACATGAACAGAGGCCCCTGGGAACAGCACCCTACAACATCCAGACCTGCCATTAGCACTTTCTTAGGTGACGTCCCAGAGCCCTGGACCCCAACGCAAGCCAAGTGGTCTATTTGTAAAATACGTCTCTCAGCTTTGCAATGTTTTTCTCTTAGCATCACCTCCCCAGAGAGATGAAGCAGAGCATTCAGGGAAACACCGCTCACTACGCAATGGGGAAATTGCTCTTCCAGTCTTCACAAGACAACACCAAGAGTTACTAGTTTAAACGGCTCTGATAAAAGCGCTATCTGATCCTTTGCGCACACAGGGGGCTTATACCCTTTAGCCCACTGAAAGCCATTGTAAAAGGGTTCTCTCGCCAAATCAAAAGGGCAGAAAGTCGTAAGTCCCACTCTCTAAATGAGGTGCCAGCTTCAGCCTAGAGACTGGAGGGGCAGGTGAATAGGTGGGTGCAGTTTTGTCAATGAGATGCATTAAAATATCCAAAACGTCTACCAGATCCCTGGAAAGGGGACCCCAGGCACTCACGCGCTCTCTCTCTCTCTCTCTGTGTGTGTGTGTGTGAGAGAGAGAGACCAGGCCTTCCCTTCCCATCCCAACCTCCACCTCCTCACATGTTTACATGCAAGCAGAAAGCCCCCTCCCTCTTCCCCTCTGGTAAGCAGAGTAGTTTCTTTGGAGAGTGGAGGGAATAGAGGCAGAGACAGAACAAGCCTAAAACCTTCCTCCCCTTCTGTATGGGCAAAAGTGGGGCCCCGGCATCTCAGGCACCCTCTTTACTAGGCCCCACTGACCATTCAATTATAATGACAACTATCACCACCAAGCTGCGGTTGGGTGTGGGATCTCTTGAAGGTAAAGGCGGGGCCCACTAGATAGGCCACGGGTTGAGGACATCATCTGGTGAAGTCATTTCACACCTGCAGAATGGGTCAGAGTTCACTTTCAGGGGCAAGGAGATTCTTGTTTTCATTTAAACCAGCTCGTCCACCTCTGTCTGCAACAGACCCACCTCAACAGTCAGTGTGCACCCTCAGCATTCCTACCAGCTCACTTAGAATGACCAACGCTCCATTCCTCATTCTCCCCCATCCCAAATGCCTCTGTCCCAATATCTAAGTTATTATCCAGAGATTCCTGAACCTTTCCAGCAACCAATGGATGAAAAGATGGCTGCCATAATGCATAAACTGGGGTAGATACAAGTTTGAGAGATTTACCCTAGCGACTTTTTAATTTTCTGAATCCTGTAAAGGGGGAAAGGGTTTATAACCATGTTTAGAGGGGGTAAAAGGAAGCCAGTGTCACAACTGGAGGTAGCTCATCTACACATCCATGGACAGGAGTCTTTTAAGTATGAACAAAGAGAACTAGTACACAAAGGAGGATCTGAGGTGCTACATGGAGGGATGGGAAATCTCAGTTCTGGGCCTCAGTCTATTAAAGAAGCCATTAATCTACATTTAAAAAACAAAATCAATCACCCCAGTCCCTTCTATACCGGACTTAATGGGAAACGACTGTTTCACCTCCTTTTATTTCCCAACAAGCCTTTACCTTTTTTCTATGAGCAGCAAGATTCTACAGCCTTTTACAGACTTCACATGCTCTATGGACTCAAGTGTTTTTTCTTTTATTGAAACTTACCTCTGGATGGGAAAGAGAGCACAAGGCAGATGGGGATGATTACGATCACCAAGTCTGGCCTCCAGCATAACAGGGGATAGGCTCTCACCCAGTGATTCCCTCACCAAGCCCAAACCCCAAACTTCGGTTTGAGCTATAAAGTATCTGAATGTATCTTATGTTTATCTCCCAGAAGCTCATTTACTGCATGATGATGTCTCGGCACCCAAGTAATTCACAAAAAGGTCCCCTTTTCCTAGACTTTGGACTAACCTTTCATTGAATCACATACATTCCCAGGCGTCAACTCTATGGGCAACCTCACCCCAGTCTCCTTGTACTGAGATCTCCCAGCTGTGTCATCCTTTCTCCTGGAGAGAAAATAACCTGCCTGTCGGGGAAGGTCCTCCCCTTCTCCCATGACTACCCCCATCTGGTAAGGCTCACCTGATGGGATCTGCTTAGCTTGGCTCATCGAGTGGTCTTCCATCATATTGAAATTCTGACGTTGCTCAGCCATCCTGTTGCAAAAGTTATCTAAAGGGGAAAAAATTTAACATAATTACACAAAACCTCATGCAATGCACCTTCCCCTGCACTCAAATTATTGCACTATCTCCTATTGCTCTGTGGTGCATTTTCAGCTCATCAGTTTAATTCCAGGAACACAATCTTTTCTTTTTGGGGGGAGGAGGGGAGGAAATCAGATGGCCATTAATAACTAGCTGCCTTTTAAGCTACTGCAACAAGCTATTTAACTCATTCACTTTTTCAAGGGAGACTTGGAAAAGCTCACGATCATGATCATAGACAGGTTACAGCTCAAGGTATGTGCTGAAGAAAGTGGTTCCCCCTGACTGACTGATATAAGTTACGGCTGGATAAAGGTTTGACTACTAGACTCTCCTTCCAATGAAGAATGATTCCCTATCAAGCTCCTCTAAATCTACGTTCAGAAGCAAATTTTTGTCCACAGCCTTTAAATTTACCAGAAGAGCAAGAAAAAAAGCAAAATGCATTAAGATGGTGTCTAGGATTCTGAAATGGCCGACATCAACTGGGGAATGCTCTTTTAAAAAAAACCCACAGTTGTATCAAGTTATAGGCATAGAGATCAAAGCAACTGCAATCCCAATAGAGAGCAACAACTGCATTTGTGAAAAGAGGCTGATTTTTGGGACCAATGTGAAGAGCTAATCAATCTTGCACAGGTCGGAGAGACAAAATACCAAGGCTGTGTCACCAATTTCCTGCAGCAGACTGAGGACACAGGCAACTTCATATCCAATGCACCACTGAAGTTACACAAGCAATTGAATAACTTCCAAGGGAAAGGACCCGTCATGGCTCATTGTCTGGTCTATCAATTTTCACAAGTCTATGTCTGGGACACTGGGACTCTGTGGCGTAATACAGACTAATTCCGCAGCAAACTGCTTGATAGATTGCAAGTCTGTGGCAGAGCCAGTGGCAGAACTGAGCTCAAATGACTTAACCACAAGATCATTCTGGCTCTTCTTCCAGTCTCGTGCCTCTGACGTTACACACCTTCTAATTTCTACAGTGAATGAGACAAGAGGACGACAAACCACAGCCTCATTCAATACACAACCCGGATTCACTCACTGAGCACAGTTCATCCTGTATGCTGAAAGAGGCAGGGATTCTGTGGAAAAAACAGTATGCATGTATCTATATAAATTAAAGACTATCGTAATGCATACACAGAAGAGGGCCATGTCAAAGTATTACAGGCACGCTTGATTCTGGCATTTCCTAACTTTTGAGTGCTTGAATTTGCAACCTTAATGTTATTTCCTAGGTTTTGTTTTTGTTTTTTAAAGAAAGGAAAACAAATTCTACTATGTGTAACTGAGGAAACAGTGACCTTGGCAGACAGTTGGGAGACTCAGTTCATAAATGCTTGCAAAGCACACAGAGATCCTTAGCTCCAGAGCATTATAGAAAGCAGAGTTGTTTTTTTTTCATTTGATTTTCAGACATTTTGCATAGTTAATAAAAAGCTTCCTTGACCCGCCTGTATTTTTGTTGTTTGACGAAATTTGAAGAATTCTGTCCTATGGCAAAAATTGAAAAATAAAATAAAATAATCTCAGAGCTGGATGACCTGAATCGGTGCTGAAGTGTCTGCCAACAACAAAGGGAAGGGGGTGCTTTACCTGGTTTACTACCAAGTTATTTCTGCCCCGGTGATCTGAACAGTGCATTTGCCAATTAAGCTAATTTGTGTCCCTAAATGACGCAGAAAAAGGCCAGACTCAGTAGAGCAAATCCAGGTGTGAAAGAATTAAAATGATTTTAACACACGAGAGAGCAAAAAAGCATTTTCCACCCAGACACAACACTGTTGCAAGGACCACTGTCTTCATGAATGTGTGCTGCACAGGATAAACGGCCTGCCATTCTGTGAGTAATCAGCTGGAACAATGTACAAGTGATTTAAAAATAAATAAATAAGAAGATTCATACAAAGCACCTGTATGAATGTAGGAGATTTACTTAGACTGGAATTTTTCTGCTCTCTATTTGCAGGGCACCTAAGCGCCATGAAGCCCCAGTTTATGGCTCTTAAATGCTCCCACAATACAAATAAATATTAAGAACAAACATTCCTAGTTGTGTAGCTGTTTTGCAACTAGGAATGGTCTAGTGGTCTATGCATAGGATTGGGAAGCAGGAATTCCCAAGTATTTGTTGTGGGCCTTCCTGCACGAAGGGGGGAAATGTTCAGGTAAGTCAAAGTAAAATCTTCTTTTTCTTCTCAAGAAAAGTTCACAGATTCCTTACAGTCCCAGAAAGCTCCCTCTCCAAAGTATTTAGGCGTAAGGAAGCAGGAGGGAAACTAAGTGTACGTCCTCAAGAAGCAGTCTGTCAGAGAGACTACAGCCAAGAATAAGGTGCAAAGGAAAACAAGTATCCCGTTTAATTTATGGTATATGGGTGCCGACAAAATTATCCAGTTCTGCAAAGCAAAGACCATGATTCTGCTAACAACTCTCCACTAGAAGAGATCTTGATTTCATGATAGCTGCTCTAATTACAGCCAAAGATAGTGATTAATAACCTAATCCCAGGTTTACCACAACTGGATGGGAGGGAGCTGAAACCAGCAATGCTGCCCGGGTTACCCGCAGTAAGGAAGTGAGCTTACATGGTTTTGTTGGCTGGCAATAAATTAACGGGATCTTAGAACGGAGTGAGGGATTTCAACTCTCCAACATTTTTTTCCACTAGGAAGATGTCTATGCAATTTAATTTCTGCTTTAAACAACTACAAAATCATCTGATTGAATTGCACAGAAAACCTTCAAGAGCTTGCCCTGCAAAAACTTACCAAGTGATAAGCCACAAGAATTGGTATTTGAAGCGGACAGAAAACTCAGAATCCGCTCAGTGCACTTGATTAAGAAACCATTAATGGAGTTTTGCCCACCTAAAACAAACAAAACAGTTCTAATTATCTGGCCATATGGCCAATCTCTTTCTGGAGCTCCGGGAATCATATTGATTATATCCTGCCTATGGTGGGCTGCATTTTGGTGCTTTTTTAGGACTGGCAAGCATGTAAACGATAAAATACAACTACTAAGCGGCCATACAGTTCACAAAACCAAACTGGAGTATGCCATAGGTAAAAATGAGGTTTGCAATTCAATACTTGAATTGGCTACTTTTTTTTGTTTGTTTTAAATTGTGCCAATTTTCTGGCGTGGACGATGCCAGACGGAATCTTCTATGCAAACAGGCCCAACAAAGATGATATGGTAACACCTTTCCTACATGCTGTCCTGCTATTGTGCCCCCTGGAAGGAGCGCCTCTCTGGGCGGACGCGGATCTCTGCCTGACTTCCAGGCCTTGGTTTCTATGTCAACTAGAGGATCAATTAAGACCAATTGTGATGAGGAAACATGTCTACTAGCATTTGACCTAAGACCCATCAACTCATTTCACTGAACAGCCACGGTATTATCACCTTTCCATCATCTCCTAACTGCTGACCCAGAAGTGAAAAGCTCATGAATTAACTGCCCTGTATCTAAACACTAACTGTATGTTTCTTTTTAATTCTCCCTTTTGTCTACCTAACAACCTTTATAAAAAAAATAATCAGTGACATTTCCCCCAGACTGTCTTCCCCTCTCCCACAAACGCTGAGTCAGGTCTTCACAGTATCCAGGCAAGAGTTTCTCTACATGGGAACACTCAACAAAATTAATCCAAATTAACAAATGGTTAATTCAAAGGGGATCAATTAAACTGCATTAAACCCCATGTGCACACACTCATTCAAAATTAAAGTGGCCTCAATTCAGCCTTCCAAAGGGAATTAAGTTAAACTGAATTAAGGTCATTTTAATTCTGAGTGAGCACGTCCTCACAGGGACACACAAAGCTAATCTGCTTTGAATTCACACCTTTTGGTCTGGTCTACGCTTTAAATTTATGCCGGCTCAGCTATGCTGGCAGAAGGCTGCTTCTGTTGACGGAGTTAAATTTGTTCGGGGAGTTTGTATTCCCACACCAGCAGAAAAATTCCTTCTGTCAGCATACGGCGTGTCTAGGCCAACATAGGCTCTGTAGCGTAGACATAGCCTTAGTCTGTTTGGATTAATTTTCCTTAGTGTCCCTGAATAAACAAGCCCTTGGGAATGCCAGATTAGGGTGCCTACAAGGCGGTAAGGCTTCATGGCTGGGGTCAGACAGACAGGAGTGAGGACTAGTATGATTTTTCTGTGGAAAGCATTGCTGTGAGCAAAGATCCTCCACTCATAATACAACATTTAATATCAAAGATGCAATGGCAAAACAGCAATCGCAAGCTAGGAATCAGTACCAGCAGAGAAAGTCTATAGAAGTCGTCCATGGGTGGCCTACAGAGCACTTGCTGGTGGTCTGCAGAGAGATGACTGGTCACATGGTGCTGGCTCCTCCACCTGGCTTCCAGCGGCGTCTACAGGTGTCCGAGCTCCTCATTACTTAAAAGACACTGGGTGTCTATCAAAGATGCTAGAAAGAAGGAGGAGTGGCCGGCCTAGCTGCCCGCTAGGTAAGGAGGAAAGAGATGTTATGCAGGCAGTCCTAAATGGGAGGGGAAGTGTTCATAAGCAACCCCCTCAAATGACAGGGTTCACACCATGGAACAGCTTGAGAACCTCTGAGTTCGGGGCTTGGAAAGACTGTTACATCAGAATTTAAAGACAAATTGATTTTCCTTTGGTGTCCATTTTAGGGAGAAGAGAAGAGATACTGCCTTCTCAGGCGTGGAGAAAGAAGAGTTACTTTTATTATTAGGCGTTTTATCTTAAAGCTCCAGCTGCTGGAATCATGTGATTACTTGTGACTCTTAGGGTTTTATTTAAAAAAAATAAAGCGCCTCTAGACCAAACGGATGCAGAGAAAAACTTAATTTGAACTCCATGGCTCTAACACCAGAAGGCAAGAAAAAGAGCCTCAAATCATTTTTAAAACCTCATGATTTTAGGGGGTCTGGCTCATGACTTTTTTAAATTCTGGGGGAGTGGCAATACTGAGAGAGTAGAACTGGCCTCCCACCTCGTGAGAAGGAAGGAGCGTCTCCCACACAGTCAGAACACTGGGCCTGGTCGTGAAGACTGGAGGAAAAGTGTGACCCTCCCTCTGTTTCCAACATCCAGATGGAAGGGAGTGCAAGGACAGCCTATTCCCATTATCCATAGGCCAAGAAAAAGTGGGGGGCAGGGGAGGAAGTGCTCCAGAGCAAGACCAAATGTGGCTGTTATGTTTAGTGGGTTTAGCCCTGGTCCCCCTGGACAGGTGTGTTGGTCACAAAAGCCAGCCTTCCCTGCAGAGAACTGTTCAGTGGAAACAAAGCACAGGGAAACCTGCTCTTCCACAAGGCCCTAGGATACTGCACCTATTCTGTGCATAACAGTAGAAATCAGTCCCCATGGCTGTTCATCTGGAACTTCATCAGAGAAAAATAAATCCACGTGGCCACCACACGGAACAGAGAAACACGGCAATTCGGTGAACAAATAGGGAAGAGCACCCTACTACGGGATGATCTTTAAGTACTGTAGTTCTCCCAGCAAAATTTAAAATATAAGCAATAACCTGCAGTATAGATATATTTTACACATCTCTGCTGGATTATTTCACCCACCTCTCCCACTATTTCGTTTGTTCTACTTCATTAACTATAAGCACGGACGACTCTGGCGCGCGCACACTCACTCAGACTTCTGATGCCTACAAATTTCTGCAACGTAACCATGACCTTCCATTCCTTCAGTTCAAAACAAGCAGCAAACACACCAAACTCATCTGTGTTCAAGATGCATCTCATTCTAACCGGGAAATTCCTGCGTCATTCTCAAATTAGGTAACCGTCTCAATGACTAAATGGAATTTACTGAAAAAAAATTACTTGACTCTGGTGAACAAATGGCCCATTTCAGGACTGACTCCTTAAGCAAACATGGTGCTGAAGTCACTCACGTATCACAAGCCATGCAGATTATGACAGAGAATAGCATAAAAGTAAGGCCTCCCAATACTGTCTCCGTCTCGGCTAATTGAAGAGAGTCAAGTTTCTTTAAAAGTAAGTGAAAGCAGCCCTACCTTGACCCAAAGGCTTCCACAATGAATAATAAGGATAGTGATGTCTCTGAGTATTTAAACTTTGGCAGCACCCCCTATGCAACCAATAGGCACGCTCTTCAGGGTCTTATCAGTTTCCAGCAGATCCACTCCTGCCAAGGAGGCACTTTATCTAAACAAACAGCCTATCCCACCCTTGACAGCACTTCACGGTTCTTCGAAACTTCATGCAACTTCACAATTAGGATCTGCGTCTCAGGGGAAGAGGCAGCTGGTGGGTTATAGCTAATATGGAAAACAGTGCGGTGCTGTGGTGCCAAGGTTTTATTGCTCTGAGTTAGGGATGGCTGGCCGTTACCCACAACGGCTGAAGCATTATTTGGAGTGATTTGCACAAGTGCCAATAAACTCTCTACCGGAACCCACCCCACCATGTATTCCGTATGGGGGAGGGGTAGCTCAGTGGTTTGAGCATTGGTCTGCTAAACCCAGGGTTGTGAGTTCAATCCTTGAGGGGGCCACTTAGGGATCTGGGGCAAAATCAGTACTTGGTCCTGCTAGTGAAGGCAGGGGGCTGGACTCGATGACCTTTCAAGGTCCCTTCCAGTTCTAGGGGATGGGATGGGATATGCCACTTTTACAAAAACAGTTATTTTTGAAATGTGAGGGAGGGATTTTTGTTCGGTTGTTGCTGTTTTATAAACACATATGATTATTTTCAGTATCTCTCCGCTGATAAAAGCAGGTTCTTTGAGTGGCAGGAATTAAAACTTCTGAGGGAGAGGGGAGTTATAACATTTTAGAAACTTCTAGAAGTCACATTAAATAGCTTGGCCATTCATATCACGGCGCTAAGAACTGGTACGTAAACAATTTCCCAGCCAAGAGCCTTGGATAATCTCCCCTTCCCAACAATAAAAAGAGGTTACAAGATAACCACACTCGAAACCTGTCACTGGCCTAGGACAGGTGACTGCCCCACTCTGCCCATCAGAGGAGAGTGATTTGGGAATGGATAGAAACAAACCTTCCTCTGTTTGCTTTGTTTAAATGGCAGCAGTTGGTGGCAGCTGAAGTATGATATATGTAAAGGCAATGGAGATGCATCAGCAGTCAAAGTGTAGGGCAGTGGGGAGAGATGCTTATTAAAAGGATTCTGCAGACATTGCAGAGAGAGTGATGAAGTTCTCTTCCACTGCACTGTGGGTTAAACTCAGTCATGTTGTAACTAGGAGCAACACTTTTTAAAGTGTTTGAATATCATCTCTCTGGCTGTGCCCGGCCCAGACTCGCCAAACAATTCATTGAAGACTTGTCTCATACAAAGCGCTAGGAGCACTGAGTGCTGAAAGCCACAACGGCAGGAGCAGCAACAACATATATTAATACAGTCCCCTTCGTCCCAGAAAAGCCCAAAACATGATGTCCATTCTGCACACAGGGACCAAATGTCCATCACTGAATGGCCTCTTGAATGTAGCAATTCTTTAATAGGACCCAGCATCACTAGTGTTCCGGACAGGAAGCGAAGGCTCCCACAGCCAATTCGCGCTGCAGAGGAAATGTAAGGAGGCAGAACACAATTACCCAAGGTGGAATTTGGCTAGGATACTAAGATCAACATCCCAGCTCTTGTGAAAAGTGGCAGGAAATCATGGCTAGAAGTCAGCCGGTTGTGTGTGTCATCAAACAGATGGCACCATCAGCAGCAAAATGCACCCTAATTTCATGCTGGGGCATAGTTTTGAGTGCCATCTATGGAATAAGCACTACTAATGCTTCCAGTACACTTTGGGGTCTTCTATCCAACTATGAACCTGGCCTGACCTTCCTTAATTTGTGAGATCTCATGGGACTGTAGTTCAAGATGCTGTGTCTGCAAACCAAAGAGAACTGCAGAGTTTCTACTGAGCTTTATGTCATTAACTTACTATCAAGATAACCAGGGGAGATTACAAAAGAAAATTAATGCAACATGGAGAACCCAATATGTAGGGATAGTTTATTTGTCTGTCAGAACATTCTCAACAGCGTGGAAAATATTCTGCATTAACCGCATAGAGTTTAACTGCACAAGTCTCAGAGAGGGAGGATGACCCAGAGGGTAGGGCACGAGCCTGGGAGTGGAGAGATATGGGCTCAATTCCCTGCTCTGCCACAAGCTGCCTGCGTGACCTCGGGCACATCACTTAGCCTCTCTGTGCCTCAGTTCCCCCATCTGTGTAATGGGGATAACAGCACTACCCAGCCTCACAGGGGTGTAGTGAGGATAAATACATTAAAGATTATGAGACACTCAGATACCATAGTTAAGGAGGGCAGATAAGTACCTATAGATAGAAACCAATATACATTGAATGAGGCAGTATTCCAAAGGTTGACTAAAATATAATATTTTCATATGAAGCCAACATTAGTCACACACATGTGCACAATGCCACCCACCTTCTTTTGGAATGAAGCAGATTATAAAAGTAATAGTATTGGAGTTTTTTAAATAAACTTCTGAGCATGCACACTGCCATTTTCGACTCTCACAGCTCTGCCAGTCAAAATCCAGGTTTGATGAAAACATTCAAAGGCGTTTCTCAATAAAATTTTCTACCCTCATGCATCAGTGCTAGAGCTTTTCAAATGAAAATAGTTACGTATTCTTTCCACACTCCTCATTCACAACCACCAGCTCCAATTGTTTTGCTGAAACTTGTCCAAAACATTACCCTCTGGCAAAGATCCAGCCCAGAATATGTCCGCCCAATAGCCTGTATTTTTGGAATGTTATGAGTGACTGAAAAGAGGGAGTTATAATGGAAACACTTGAGCATTTGGGAAGTTATAGCTGTAAAAATGGCAACAAACTGCAAATGATGGAATGAAGCTTTTGGAAAAATAACTGGTGTGATTACAAAACTAAACACCAAATGAGTCCACAACAGCTGTCAGGTCCGGTGTATCACGCTGGGCACCATCCCAACTGGGGGTCTTGTGTCAGATCGTGCAAATCATAAACTGGACTCTTTGGCCCTGAACAAACTCACGAGGTATAAACCCATGTTTGCGTTATGTAGAGACAAAGCATCAGCACAGGTAGGACTGGGCTATAATGTTTTATCCTAAGACTGCACTAAATTATGTTTCTCTTACCTCAATGAGAACTACTGTGTGTTTGTAATACCAGAGCAAGCTACGGGAAGTGAAAGCACATTATTTTATCACTACACACCCAGTTATCCACTCCTGGAAAATGCAGGTTTATTAACAACTGGTACACTCTGTTAGCCAGATCATCCTGCACTGGATAAAATGACCTGTAATCTTCTCCATCTGTAACATCTTTGATTCTATGAATAGGAAAATAGGGGTTATAATAAACACAGACTTTACTACTGCAGAACTGACTGATACCACTACAGCAATCCTTCCTCTCCTCCTCCTCCCTGCAACCAATCCTAATCCTTATGAAGGATTATCAAGAAAGAACAGTCATAATTCAACATATGGGAATATTTATCTCCAGGGGTGTCAGGCTGGGGGAATTACTGCAAGGAGTTGGTATTTTTTAATACTTAAAATCTTCTTGCTCACGATCATCCTAGTTTTCACCTGACAGGTAATTTGGCCCCTACTTATCTATGATTATATTTTACCTACTACAGAGTACCATGATACTCTCAATTGAGTAATCAGTTTAAACGCAGACACATGGCAATAATATGCAAATATGGCATTAAATAGCCAGGCATGAAAACCTGATTGCAGAGCGCTGTGCCGACAACAGTGCTAAGTGACGGCCCCAGAGACTAACATCAATTCTTTACGTGTACAATGCAGGCGCGGACTGGGAAGCAGCAGGCCGAATTTTCCCACCCTGCTCAGCGTCTCAGTAGTGAACAAATGTGACAGATGTTAGTTATGTTGCTTAATGCACTACTGGAAGGCACTCAGATACTATGGCGATATGTGCAGTATAAAAACCTACATAGCATTAATAAATTCATAGATTCCAAAGCCAGAAGGGACCACTGTGATCACCTAGTCTGACCTCCTCTAGAACACGGGCCACAGAACTTCCCCAAAAGCATTCCTAGAGCAGAGCTTTTAGAACATCCAACCTTGATTAAAAAATTGTCAGTGATGGAGAATCCTCTTCCAGCCTCGGCAAATTATTTCAATAGTTAATTACGCTCTCTGTTAAAAATTGACACCTTATTTCCAGTCTGAGATTGTCTAGTTTCAACTTCCAACCACTGGATCACGTTCTACCTTTCTCTGTTAGACGGAAGAGACCATTATTAAATATTTGTTCCGCATGGAGGGGAGGGATAGCTCAGTGGTTTGAGCACTGGCCTACTAAACCCAGAGTTTTGAGTTCAACCCTTAGGGGGGCCATTTAGGGATATGTGGCAAAAATTGGTTGGATGATTTAATTGGGGATTGGTCCTGCTCTGAGCAGGGGGTTGGACTAGATGATCTCCTGAGATCCCTCCCAACCCTGATATTCTATGTAGGTACTCACACACTATAATCAAATCATCATGGCCTATATTCTTGTCCCTAGATGTAAAAAGCAACAGAGAGTCCTGTGGCACCTTTAAGATTAACAGATGTATTGGAGCATAAGCTTTCGCATGCGTCTGATGAAGTGGGTATTCACCCACGAAAGCTTATGCTCCAATACATCTGTTAATCTTAAAGGTGCCACAGGACTCTCTGTTGCTTTTTATAGATCCAGACTAACACGGCTACCCCTCTGATACTTGGTTCCTAGATGTGTACATTTTAGGGTGACCAGATAGCAACTGTGAAAAAACAGGACTGGGAGTGGGGGGAAATAGGCGTCTATATAAGAAAAAGTCCAAAAAAACAGGACTGTCCCTATAAAAACGGGACATCTGGTCATCCTAGAACATTTAAATGTAGCCATATTAAAATGCATATTGCTTGCTGGCACCCATCTTACCACGAGATCCAGACCGCTCTGAATCAGCGACCTGCCCTCTTCATTATTTACCATTCCCCCAATTTGTGTGTCATCTCCCAACTTTACCAGTGATGATTTTATGTTTTCTTCCAGGTCATTAATAAAAATGTTCAATAGTGTAGGACCTAGAATTGATCCCTGCAGGACCCCACTAGGAACACACCCACTCGCTGATGATTCCCCATTTACAATAAGGGAACAAGGAGTTCAATCTCCATGAATGGCTATTTTCATGCATGGTCCATTTCACCCTCCACCTCTGTATACTGAGGCTGCCAACAAGGGATGTGGACAACTAGTAATTGGATGGAAACCACCAGTTAAAATTTTCACGAGCCTAAGATTTTAAGTTCAAACTAAAACAAAGACAACGAAATGTAGACTTTTCTCTGCTACATTCACTCTGGAGAGAAGGAAATTATTTGTAATAAAGGCTATCACAATTAGACTGCAGAAGACAGGTGAATCAGTAACCACGTATGTTTCAAGAGTCCATGGAGACAGGTAACAACTGCCATATCAAATTTAATTTATCAGATTCACTATACACGTATGTGTTATTGCCATACTCACGTCCTCAGACACAGAAACAGAGAACCGTTTTTCTGCAATAGATCATGTCCATTTGGTAAGATAGAATGAACGACATGGAAGATTGGTTACCGTTTCAAACTTAATTTGGACCATTGATCTACAGGAGATTAATGATCCCTACATTATAACAACACTAAAGCCGCCTCTAATCTCTGACAAAGAATATATTTCACTCCCAACAGGCTAAATAAAAACCTGACCCTTGGTGCTGCACAATGTACGCTAACGTTCAGTAATAAATGTTATACTCCCACAGATGATTTTTTAAATGTATCTCTGCCAAGTGCCAATATCTGATGTGAGCGGGCATTATGGTTATTCACCTGGATGCATTTCCTGGGGCAGTGTTATTAGCATACTGTTAAATCATGCATAAGTCATGGCCAGCTGTATGAAGTCACAGAATCTTCACTGTGCTCTGGAATGCCGACTCCTTGATTTAGCAAAGCGCGCTGACTTTTCTTTGCCACACTTCACAGAAGTGGACTGAAAAGGAAGCCTACTGCAGTGAGTGGGACAATGAATCCGCCAACCTTCCTTTACTGGGCTACCACAACCCAGAGTGCACTTCTCAACAGGCTAGCCAATGGTGAAGAAAAAGAGAAAAAAAACAACAAGAAAACCTACACACCCACACCCCTCACACTCTGACTTTTTAGGGCAGATGGTGAAAATTTTTAGAAGCCAGGGGTTGCATCACCAAAAATCACAGATGGGACGAAACTCATGGAAGGAGCTTTGAACTCTACTACAGCGAAGAATTCAGCCTTTCACTACATACCCACCCACTTCCACTTGAACAGATCATCTACAGGATCTGGACTCAGCACTCCGTTTGAAAAGGCTGGATTCAAACAAAGAATTTTTAAAACTCAAGGCAGAAAAACCTTTTTCTTCTGATGAATTCCCCTAGAACTGGGATATAGGAACTTATCCTCCGAGGTTTACACTGCCAGAGTGATTTTTCTTGGGTAACTAGGCCAACTACTGAACAATGGAAACAACCGAAAAGTATCGTCTGTCTATGGTAAAATCTACCAGTGGACCACAACAACGTTGGCCTCGACCACCGTTACCTGCTCTGTGGTACAGTGCTAAATTAACAGCAGGAAAATTAAAGCTTTTCCTCACCTTCACCGTACATTAAAAATGGTTGTTGGTGATATTTTATTTGGGGGGGAATGAAGGAGTTTATTTTATTCCAGAATTTTTCCTTTTGAAATGTTTTTTTTCCCCCACACCGCTAAGCGACAGAAGTTTTGCTGACATAGAACCATAGAATATCAAGGTTGGAAGGGACCTCAGGAGGTCACCTAGTCCAACCCCCTGCTCAAAGCAGGACCAATCCCAACTAAATCCACCACATAAGTGATAGTGTAGATCTGGCTACAGTAGCCACAAGCCTGAATGTGGCCGTGCAAGGGAAGAGCACCTACCCTGTCCTCAGGAGAGCACACAGACTCCATATGAGTGTTCAAACCCACCCTTTCATTTGTAACCTGCTAATCACCACCCATTTTATTAACTCAAATACCACAAAGCATAAACCTGCGCCTAAGACTGGCTGTTTCTAGGGTTTCCCTCCAGGATCTTATCTATCCCAGCTCCTTCTGACCAAAAGAGACGCTCCCATCAGCCCCTTTCCATCCCAAATTGATATATTTGGAGCCACCACTTATAACGGCATAACTCAGCAGTGGTAGCTTTGAATCTGAACACCGGGCTTTTTTGTGGGGAGGAGGGATAGCTCAGTGGTTTGAGCATTGGCCTACTAAAACTAGGGTTGTGAGCTCAATCCTTGAGGGGGCCACTCAGGGATCTGGGGCAAAATCAGTACTTGGTCCTGCTAGTGAAGGCAGGGGGCTGGACTCGATGACCTTTCAAGGTCCCTTCCAGTTCTAGGAGACAGGATATATCCATTTAAATAGGATTTCCGAGGGAATAGGTTCTATCTGAACTATTAAATTAAACTGAAATGGCAGTGTCATGAATTAAAGTCAGCCTGAAAAGCTGTTCATAATTCACAAGCAACTTCCTTTTCATCTCCTTTGTACACTTTTCAGGAAAGTGTTTCCAAGGAACTGTCAGATAAGTGACTATGAACAACTGCCTCATTAATTGTAGGCACTAGTGAACAGATATCTTGATACGCCTTGTAATCTATCTTGTCAAGGAACTAGGACAGCTATGAAGAGTCAGAGAAAGATGAATTCATTTCAAAGGAGTAGGGAGATGTTCAAAAGGGAAATGAAAACCAATAGTGCTTTAAAGAGATACTGTCATGGTGTTTTTCTTCATTTTTTAAAAATCATTTTTCTTCCTTATTATTGTTTAATAACCCCTCAGACTTTTGAAGCTTAGTTTTCCTTGGCGATGGAAGGCAAAACTTTTTCATGGATGAATGCACACCGGTTTTGGTTGGTTACTTTAGGGTCACTCAGGAGCGCTACATGCTTTGCAATACCGATTATTTGCCGCACTGCTTGTGTACGTTTGTGCGCACGTATTTCTGATCTTAGGGTCACCCATGAGCAAGACAGTTGGGACTTCCCAAAGCAGTTAATCATTTTTAACTCTAGGGGGAGGATGGACCCATCATTCAATTACTGCATATCGCACTCTTCTGCCAAGGGCACGACCACAAACCTAGTATACATTTGACAGAGGCGTGGGCAGAAATTCAGAGGTAGCCTTGCAAACCACTAAAGAGGTTTCCCTTCTCTCTGCACCTACTAAACAGATATAGAAGAAATTAGAGGTCTAGATGGCAATGAAGTGCCAAGTAGTCAGTGTTTTCAAGAATTATCTAAACAGAATTTGCCATTTCCAATCAGCTTAGACCTGGTTCAGCAGGATAGCTCAGTGGTTTGAGCATTGGCCTGCTAAACCCAGGGTTGTGAGCTCAATCCTTGAGGGAGCCAGTTAGGGATCTGGGGCAAAAATCTGTCTGGGATTGGTCCTGCTTTGAGCAGGGGGTTGGACTAGATGACCTCCGGAGGTCCCTTCCAACCTTGATATTCTATGATTCTACTTCAGGACTCGATTTACTCAGTCGTGACTGACAATCCATAGGTCAAGACAGCAAAAGTAGGCGGACTCAGATGATGTCAAACTGACTGGAAAATGTAGCATTACACCCCTGAAAGTTCTTCCCTCTCCACACAAGAGAAGACCACAGATATGGCGCTCTCTAGATAATGAGAAATTGTTGTAAATTACTTAAGGCAAATAGTTCAGATACTTTGCACTAGGACAATAATAATATGATATAGCACTTTTTATCAGTAGATCCTCAGTTTACAGGTTGGGAAGCTGAGGCACAGGGCAGTGAAGTGACTTGCCCAAGGTCATCCAGCAAGCAAGTGGCAGAGCCAGAAAAAGAACCCAGGTATCCTGAGTTCCAATCCAGTGCTCCATCCACTAGACCATGCTTCCTTAACAGGGTGAGCAATTAAATATGCTGTTATTTCATGTCTTCGCAATGTTACTAAATTAGTTAAATATCTACCAATGCCCAGTTACAAACCTGAACCATAATTCAGTCCATTCTTCTCCTATGGATTGCACATTGATCTGGTGGTATTCAGTAAACATATGCACTGATGATCAAGTAACAGCTTTGCATATTTTTTCATACAAGGCATACGATCACTCAGCCTAGGAAACGTAATTAAGAAGTATGCTTTTAACAGGGATAATGTGATTCAGCTTTGTGTCTTGCAGGGCTCTGAAATACACTGTCTAGAAATGGATAATTTTGATCCTCTTCCCTGTACTGATGCTATCAGAAGACAAGCCCGCGCCGCTTCCCGCAGTCCCCATTGGCCTGGAGCAGCGAACCGTGGCCACTGGGAGCCGCGATCGGCCGAACCTGTGGACGCGGCAGGTAAACAAACCGGCCCGGCCCGCCAGGGGCTTTCCCTGCACAAGCGGCGGAACAAGTTTGGAAACCACTGCTCTAAAGGTTGTGGTGCATCTGATGTATATCTGTAATGTTCTTTGCATATCTAGCACATGCCAAATTTTCCTCTTTGGATATTTGGGATTTGCAAAGAACGATGTGTGAACGGTGGAATTTATATGGAGCATGAAAGCTGGGTCTATCCTCAGGACAACATTGCTGGAGTGACTGAAAACGCTCTGTGTTCTGACACCCTTCTTGCCAATGTGATGACTGTAACGAACAACACTTAGGGAGACTTTTTACAAAGATTTAAAGGGAGGTTTGCGTTGGTGCAGACAGAAGTAAATTTCTGGGTTCAGGTCCTGTAGACCTGTCACACACACAGATTCCTCAAGACTAAGCTACTCAAATTCGGGTTCAAAACTACTTCCAGTTTTGACTAGTACCCATGATGCCCGTTATAGCAAAGGCATATAATTCTCAGGGAGCTCACTTTGAGGCCATTCCGGAAGACGTCTAGTACCAGTGGGATTTTGGTGATACATTCCGGGTGCCAGTGCTTGAACTGCAGCCAGAGAACGGAGTAGGATTTATTGGTGGATATTTTTCTTGAGGCCAAAAGACTGGAGAGATTAATAAATGTTACTTGACTTGAGCATTTATGTTCAAAAACCATGCAGCTAAGCTCAGTGTGTTTGGTTCTGAATGGAGGATGAGCCCTCGAGAAAGGGAGTATTTTCTGACTAGAAGGGTTAGTGATGGGGCTGTCACCAGATCTACAAGTTCTAAAAAGCCAAAGTGAAGGTCCTTTGTGCTCCATCACAGGTTTGACCTAAATTTTGCAATAAGGGGCTGGATTCTGCAGTGCTCCAGTGTTCCATCAGACAGGAAATTCTGAGGGAGTTCCAGATACGTTTTTAAAAAACAGAGGCTTTTCTTGAATTAAATATGAAAATGAGTAAACAGCACAGCAGTCCTTAATCTCCTTCAGAATTGTGTAGAATCTCACTTCAGCTACAAGACAGAGAGCATGAGATGTGCCAGCTAATTGTAAAGTACTGGGCCTTGCATCTGCAGAGCCAGAACTCATGGGAGTCAGGTGCTGGGAAGGAGGAATTCCATGCAAAGGTTTGTATTCTATAGCGTAAAAAGCATCTGAAAGATCACAGAGTCCAGCATGGTCTACAAAATAAAACTGTTTATTAACATAGGCAAAAGCTGGAGATAGAAAGAATGGTCTGCTAGCTATATTTAAGCTAAAAGAAGGGATTAGGGATCTCCCAGCTTTCCGGTACTGTAAAAAAAAATTTTTTTTTGCTACAGCAACAAATCGAGATAATGCTAGAAACAGAAGGAAGTGTCTATAACTGAAGTCCCTGGTTAACTGCTCAGTGTGGTTGGTTTTAAAGGGGCTAGGTCGTCACCAGCTTTTCAGGGGCTCAGCTGGAAATAGTGCTTAATAAACTCAGCTAAGCTTCACGCTCATGGCTGCCATGACCTGTTGGGCCTTTATTGTCCTGATCAGATCAGGCTGAACTCTGAACATCCTGCACTGTGAACCTCAGGTCCCTTCTGCTGCCTAAGTAGGGTGTCATTTTCCTTCTCTGACTTTATTTCACCTCATACCAATCTCTCTCTTTTTCCCTTCTGTCTAACTGAGTCTGGGTTAACCAGCCAAGACAAAGCCACCTTTTGTAACACTGCTGAAATTAAAAAAAAAAAAAAAAAAAAAAAAAGGCAAACTACAAACAATGCTTGTAGCCAAACGCTGGGAAAGTTTGCCAGGTCTCAGAGTAGCTAATAAAGACCATGTACTATGCCCGTACTTTCCCAGCAGTTAGTTGTAATTAACAAAGGCAAAACTATTTTTTTTTCTTCTATCTTTGCCATTTCAGTCTCCCTTTGTGTGGGTTTTAAAAGTTCTGCCTTGTTTTAAAGGGAACAAGATTACACTTCCACAACAATCCAAAACCATCTAAAACTGGCTCTTCCCCCTTCCTCCCCCCCAAAAGGGGAGGGGACCTTTAATACCATCTTTAACACCATCTAGGAGACTGATGAGCAGGAATATAGGGAATACGAATATGGAAAATTGTTAAAATGAAAGCTTTACCTTATGTATCAAATGCTTTAACTATTCTATGTGTTTAATACGAGAGTTTTAATGGTGATTGTTACAATGGGAATGAAACAAACAACTTGATATAAAACTCCAAACCATGCTTTTCAAGTGCCTCCGGATTAAGGAACTGATCAGCAGGGCTTATTTGGCAGCAGAAAAGGAAGAACTGGAACCTTTTAAAGCTCACTGTTTGTTCAGTTGGCTTTTCACGAGCAGAAAGAAGGGATGCCCCTTTTGAGGAGATTTGCTACTTCTGTCCACATTTTTGCAGAACAGGCTTGCAGTTGTGGCCTTTGCACAGGTGTGTTGCAGGCAACAGTGGAATGAGTGTGTGTGCGTGTGTGTCAGAAGACAAAGAACTAACATAAGGAGCGTCCCCACACACGCACACTAAAATTATCAATTACTTTGGAAGGTCCCAAGCAATTGGACTAGCAGAGAAGGTCAAAAGGAGAGGCTGAAGTTTTCCTTACCTGTTTTCTTCAAGCTCTATCTCAGTCTAAACCCCCTTCCCTATAAGATGTGGGCATCTATTTTATTGCTGCGAATTTCAACGCAGAGTCGCTCTATGCTCAGGTTGCTACTATCACTAATGTTATTCAGTGATAGTCACTAATGCACAGTGTCAGGTTAATATTTCTTTGATACTGCTTTTGAAATATTCAGCTGATGGCTGAGAGACGGCTGGACTCTCATATGTGAGGGTATGACGAAGTCTTAGCATTCTGGCTCCACCTATTGCCTGGAAGAATTTTTCACTCAAGCTTCTCGCCTGCTATAGAAAGTCCGAGAAAGAATATTAACAGGTAAGGAAAAAACTCCCCTTTGCACACAAACAAAGGGAGAAGGATTTTCACTAGTTTTGAAAATATCTGAAGTTGAAGGACCAGATCTTAGAATTCACCCACATTTTGCATAGTCAGTTAAAAGCAGGCAACCCCACAAGCTGTTTTAAATTTAACTACACAGAAATACATGGCAAGGTCTTTGTGTTAGCCACAACATATAGTATTACATCTGAGTATTATAGTATATACATATACATCTGAGCACTATATTATATATAGTATTTACATTCAGTATTTCTTCAACTTTCTGAACCTTGGTATAAAAACCAAGCTCAGAACTGATTCTCTCACTCACATTCATTTCACATCCAACCTTAATGTCTACCTCATCCTGCTGAGTAATAATTAACATGAAGTAGGTCTATAATTTCCCCCAGTGCAATCCTGAACTCAGAACTGGCAGTGGAACACAAAGGGTACGTCTTCACTACCCACCGTATCGGCGGGTAGCAATCGATTTATCTGGGATCAATATATCGCGTCTCGTTAAGACGCGATATATCGATCCCCGAACGCGCTCACCGTCGACTCTGGAATTCCACCAGAGCGAGCGGCGGCAGCGCAGTCGACGGGGGAGCCGCGGCCTTCGATCCCGCACGTAGCTGAAGTTGCGTATCTTGGATCAATCCCCCCCCAGCGCAGACCAGCCCAAAGACTGTTTCGTTACTCAGCACTGCCTAATACTGCCTCCACCCAACTACTTACGCATTCTCAGGAACATTTTTTGTTATCAGAAAACAAATCACTCCCACCCCGTAACCTGCAATTGACACTAGACGTGGGAACATTTTGGCTCTCCACGACTTAACTGTCTGAATGTCGTAGCAACTCTATGATGTCCAAGTGCAGTGATAACGTTCAGCTATAATCTGGACCTTGGTTAATTCTCAATCTGTAGGTGTCCTTGAAAGAGTTGAATGAAGGACTGCACTGGGAGATTTTAAATTGGAAGCAATACTCATTGGGCGTGTACTTAAATTTGTAATGTGTACATAAATACGCACACACGGCAACCTGTTGCTTCCAACATCCCCGGCCAGGTTATTCTCATAACCCAATCTCTACCTCAGGCAAAACCCATTGGCACATATGCCAGAATCACTATTATAGCACAAGTATCAGAGGGGTAACCGTGTTAATCTGGATCTGTAAAAAACAACAGAGAGTCCTGTGGCACCTTTAAGACTAACAGATGTATTGGAGCATAAGCTTTCGTGGGTGAATACCCACTTCGTGAGACGCATTCACCCACGAAAGCTTATGCTCCAATACATCTGTTAGTCTTAAAGGTGCCACAGGACTCTCTGTTGCTTATTATAGCACAGGGGTTCTCAAACTGGGGGTCAGGAGCCCTTAGGGGGTCGTGAAGTTATTACATGGGGAGTCGCGCGCTGTCAACCTCCACCCCAAACCCCGCTTGCCTCCACCATTTATAATGGTGTTACATATATTTAAAAGATGTAATTCTACTGGAGTAACACCAGGATGAATCTAGCACACGGAGATCTAGCAAGATGACAATCAAAGGCTTTTCCTGATGCCACAAGAAATCTTGTGCCAAAATACAAAGATGTAGACCACAGCGTATATTGGTACCCTCCTGACTGTAAACCTGAAAGCAGGGCCGTCCTTACCCATACACAAAGTACGCAGTTGTGTAGGGCACCAGGAAATTTGGGGCACCACATTTCCTAGTGCCCTGCGCAGCTGTGTGCTGCTCCAGCTCTTCCCCAGGGCTCCCACCCCTGCTCCGCCCCAGCCCCATCTCTTCCCACCCCCACTCCCCTGCGCTCTGCAGCATGGCTGGGCCTGCACACATCAGTGGCGGGAAGTGCAGACCCAACCTCAGCCGCGCTGCCGGTGAGTGCCAGGGAGTGGTTACCCCTGCCCCCCAAGCCAGCCCCCCCCCCCACGCAGAGGCCTGGGGACAACCCCACATACACCCCGTGGGGCAGAGGGGGGCTGCGTAGGGCCCCAGAATAGCTAGGGACGGCCCTGCCTGAAAGTGCTGCTTTACACACTGACATCCTTATATCCTGTAAGGAACAATCCAACACGGACCAGGGAAGAGAAAGAGACCAAATTGCTCAGACCACCGTTGTGATGGGAGGCCACATAACTAACCTAGATAGACAGACAAACAGACTCCACTCCTGCAAACTCTTAGGCAGGTGTTTAAACATGTGAGTAGAACTAGTGTTTTCAAAGGGACTAGTAGTCACATGCTAAAAGTTAAGCATGAGTCTGCAGCACCAGGCTCTATATGAGCTAATGTGTCTTCCTCTCCGACATCTGATGCTATGAATGCCGGAGTATGCAAATCACTGTTCAGGATTAGTCTGCGTAGCTCCCCAGCTGAAGATGTACCCTGAACATCTCTATCATTAGGACAGCTCATGTACATCATACAAAAATTAATGTTATTGTGGGGAAAAAAATCCTTCCAACCTGCCTCCGGGATGTTTATGACTGAAGACATTCAGAATGACACGACAGCGTTCTGCTTCAGCAAAAGCCTATTTTACCTTAGCTTGCAAATCACACAGGCAGGAGGAAGAAATTGCTTTTCTAAGGGATTATTTTGCCTAAAGAAACAAAAAGAGACATCCATCCACGCAAACTGATGGCTGCTGTTTTCTTCCCTATTCGTCATGCGGAGTCATTATCAAGGATGTCCCTCTTATGACTCCCTAAGATAAGTAGCCCAATAACATTCACCAATAAAAGGAGTCCCATCAGGTCTCATCTGGTCTGAGGATATTTGCAATCTAGCAAGACCAGGAGTTTTCTTGTTTGTGGTTATTGCCATTTCCTTATTAACCTACGTGCAGAAATGAGCTGAGTGCTCATTTCACGCTTGACGTAAAACCCACCACACCAGGAGAACTGGATTAGCACTGTCTCTACAACTATTCTTGAGCGCAAGTTCAAGCCCAGCCAGCCCAAGTCTGTCAAGCCAGGCTCGGGGGCTCACTCCAAAATGCCATGTAGACACATCCTCGGGGACTTGGTCAAGCACAACCTGGCTCTCCAATGCCGGTCCCTGTTGTTGGTAGCCATACAAAAATCAGCCGTGCACCTTTTTCCTGAAGGGCAGGCCAGCATGCGACTGGCTGAAAAATGCCTCCAAACACGTTGTTCAGAGACATCAGGAGATGCCAACAAGCCAACCCGTGGATGACTCCAAGCAAGCAAGTGTTAAAGGAGCTAGCTGACAAGGGAGAGAGTTTGCGGCGGGTTTGAGCCGCAGCCCAAATGCCCCAATTCTCAGGAGTGTAACTTTGATAAGGAGCAGGAGTAAACTAAACCCCGGAGCACTGAATATGCAACTTGTGACTTTTTAGTGGGCATTACCCCTTGAAAGCAGCCCTGCTATTAGTCTTTATGCTTACACGACAGGGAGTTGTCTCCACTTGACACTACTGTTATGCAGCATTGCCGTGTGCTATTGGCCACACCGGACACCAGAGATGGCTGCACTTGTGACAGGCAAAAGCTACTCCATGTAAAAACTGTAGAGAGTTTTGAGACGTTTTGGGGCAAAGGGGAGAATTTTCTCTTTCTTCAAAGTCTTCTATACCAGCAAGTTCTCAACCAGGGAACCCCCTAGGGGCCTCAAGCAGGTTTCAGGGCGTCCACCAAGCATGACCACTGTTAGACTCACTGGGGCCCACGGCAGAAAGCCAAAGCCCCACTGCATGGCCCTGAGCCCTGTCACCCGGGGCTGAAGCCTGAGCAATGTAGCTTCATGGGGGCCCCTGTGGCACGGGGCCCCAGGCAAGTGCCCTGCTTGCTACCCCCTAACACCGGCCCTGCCTTTTATATGCAGAAAATCAGTTATTGTGGCACACATGGCCTGTGGAGTTTTTATAGCAGGGGGGAGGAGGGGGAAAGAGAGCTCAGAAAGGCTGAGAACCCCTGTTCTATACCAGCCCAGATGCAGGCAGCGCCACCTGCTGGAGATGAACAACTGAAGGCTGAGAGAGGTCAACCTTTATACGAGGATATGACATCCAAAGTCCTAGCGTTGATCTCCATCTGCTGGTTGGGAGGAGCTATAGCCCACACATCTGGAACGCTACAGAACGAGCTACTGAAACGCAAGGTGCTAGAGTGGGCCAGGAATGTTTCCATTAAACGTTCTTTTGATGGAAAATGCTGATTCAGCAAAACCCCAAGAGTTTTGGCAGGCACGAACCCGTTCCAACTGAACTTTAACCAAGAAGGTGTCTGAGGTCCAGAATAGAATTCCTGCTCAACATCAGAGAGTGCCCCAGAACAGACAATAGCCTGGGATTAGCGCACTCATCTGGGAGTCCAGCTTCCACTCCCTGCTCTGAAGCCGGCACCGTAGGGACCAGAACCTGGGGCTCCCACATCCCACGTGAGTGCCCTAACCACAAGGCTATTGACGGTGGATTGGGCTCCTCCCGCCTCGTCTTTTTGAAAGGTCTCAGTTTTGTCCTGATGCGCAAAGGGAAAAAAAAATGCAATTCTCAAAAATTTTCACAGGATGGGAAAACTGTTTCCCACCTAGCTCTAGTGCAGTGGTCCCCTAACTGTGGGGCATGCCCCACTAGCAGGGTGTGGCAGAACATCGGGGGGGGGGGGCACGGCAGGGCCTGGGCCAGTCCCATGGAGGGCAGGGAGGAAGCACCACCCATCCCTGCTCTGCCTCCAGCTCTGCTCCGGCCCCACCTCCCCCCCAACAGCTGTAGCCTCAGCTCTGCTCCCGGCCATGGCTCCAGCCCTCGCTGGGCCAGGCGTTACTCTGCTCCGGCCTGGCAGGACATGGACACATTTCATTACTGGTAAAGAGGAAAAGTTTGGGCCCCACTGTTCTAGTGCCTGCTTATTATTTACTTTGATTTTACCTATCTTTCATTTCATTGTGCTGACAAACTCTCAATCTGTTTTATGAAGCAGGCAGTGTAGCTGAAGAGTCTAAGTAAAATTTCTTTAATATTTAATGCAGCTGCAATAATGTTTGAAGATATTAAATATTAAAGATTCCCTAGCCTGACAGCCACAATGTAAGAAAAACTGCAATTATGCATGTTTTCAGATTCCATCTGGAGTGGAAAGTGCAAGGTGGGCAGGGAGGGTGTTAAAGTTTAACCGTGTGAGTGAATGCTTGGAGCAAGGATTATAGCATTTCAGCCACCTTCACAGGGTTGGCTTTTTTATTTATATATATGTATACACACACACACACACACACACACCAATACTTTGAGCTGTTTGAACACGGCTAGGAATCCGCACAATGTATCTGCTTAGACTACTGTCACACTATCCTGGCACCAAATTCTAACGGCCAGTTGCACATACCTGATGAGCTACAGCCCAAGGGGCATGAAAACTACATGACCACGCACCCAGAGCAAACAGGAATCTGAATCTCAGTCTTTAGCATTTATGGTTTCAAAGACAACCTGTCAAAGTCTAACCAATGGAGCAGCGGTTTCATATATCTATAGAAACAGCCCTGCTGCCACCGCTGTTGTGGGTGAGGGAGCAAATACGAGTAAGTGGGCTGGATAGTGCTGTTAATAGTGGGGGCTGCATCCCGCCTCCCACACACACAATTCCCTATTTAGCAGGGAGCGCAGAGGCAACTGCTTCAAAGAGTATTAGAGGGACCACTGAACTGATCAGCTATAGCCCACGGTAGGGATTTTTTCTGTGTGTGTATCAAGGAGGGGGTAGGGCAGGAATTCTGTAATTCTATACATTTCCCCTCCGCCCCCCATATATTGAGCAGTTCTGCCAAAGGCAACTTTTGCAAGTGACTGGATGCTCAAGGTGCAGAATTGGGTGGCCTGGGAATCACTGATCACACGGCTACCGTGCAAGTCTCCTCAAAGGAAGCGCATCACTTTTCCAACCAGAATGCCACTACTGCACCGAAGGAAAAGGCCTCGAAAAGTAGAGACTTCTGACCTTGGAACAGACATTTAGAAGCTTTCTTGCCTTACGCGGCTGGGTGGTACACTATCAACCAGGCCTTGGACTTACAAAAATGTCATATGCTCAGATTGACCTTGAGGGTCCTGCATGTGTCAAGTGCATGCTAAAGTTCCTCCTTGGAGCATCATGGCTTAGGGAAGAAAGATGGAAGGACTATTTCTCAAGAGCTGTGACATATAGTATTAACTTTTGGGGTGACCAGGTTCAAGTCGGAATTGGATGTACAATATTGTGGCACCCACTCAATAGACTTTCTGATGCCAAAACCCATCTGACAGATAGAAACACCAGAAAAGTCCCTGTAGTGGCTAGTAAGTACCAAGACACCTCTCCCATCATGCATCTGATTTAGCACTGCCTGCTCGTGCAGCAATATCCCTAAGGGTAAGTCAATGATAAAGGGAAGTGCTACCAAAGGTTGGAAACGTGGCTGTATTTTCATTCGAAGGGCTTGTCTACGCTTATAGCGCTGCAGGGATGGAGCTGCGCTGCTGCAATCCTTAGTGAAGACACTACCTATGCCAACGAGAGAGCATCTCCCATGGGTGCAGGTACTCCACCTCCCCGAGAGGCGGCACCTACCGTAGACCCAGCCTACATTTCTAACTGGCCTGCATCAGAGGTTGCAATTGACTTCCTCTTGGCGTCTATTCAGAGGACAGACGATCGAGGCTGCAGGCTGCCTTAATGGAAAGAAGCCGAAACGGCAAATGGCTGCATATATTTTTTTTTTTTTTAGTAGACAGGCTCAGCTGGCTCTCGTAGGCGAAAGAGCAGCACTTACAGCTAAGCTTTTAGTGTAAGCCCATCATTTCTATCCAGCATAACCCCCCCTCATGGAGAAGTGAATGACAGACTCAAAATTAAGACCTACACTTTAATCAACTGCAGTAATGGGGCAGGGGGAGAACCAGAACAATTGATAACAGATATTTTACACTCTGACTAGCCTGGGAAAAAATACAATTAGTAACACCCCAAGCATTGTGTGCTTTAATGGATTATTATCCCTACATCCACCACTCACTTCACAAAGACTTAATTTGGATAAGATGCTATCTGCTTCTTTTCTGCAGCATTTAATTGCCCAGTATGGGTTTGTGATTTGAGTGAACTAAAACCATACTATGCATCCTGGATATCCTTATATCGATATTCTAAATGGGGGAAAACAATAGTAGGTCATTCTCAATGTTTTATAACACACTCACTCACGAGAATTTTATTGCATAGACAAATGTTCTGAAGCATCGTGGGTGATTAACAGTTCAATATTTATCAATATGAATAGAAAAAACACAGGAGGTAGGTTAAAAAAAAGGTTTTCAACAGATGCTTAATTACATGGAGTGTTAATGAGTTGGAGAAATGCAGGCTACAGGTGCTGCCGAGAAACCATGAGACCACCAGTGGGACTGGGTGGAGCGGTAGAGAAGAGGGGTCAGTGCTAGGCGAGAGGTGGGAGCTGAGGTAGGATAACAGAGCAGCAAAGTCACTGAACTAGATTAGAACTGGATCAATTTATCAATGGAATAAATTAGCAAGGAGGGGCATCAAAGAACAGACAATGGGATCACACTTCAGGGTATGCATGCATAGCTAATCATTTAGTTCAATGAGGATTAGAAACTGTATTTGCTCCTTTATTATTTTTTGTAACAAGAAGACCCAATCCAAACCAGACCAAGGCACAGGACAAGAAGGTCTTCAAGTAACTAAGGACAGAAGGCAGAGTCAATAAGAATTTTATATTTACAAGATGTCCATACTGATGTAAGATTAAGCATGCCCTGTCTCCGCAGATGGTCCTTCGAGTGTCGGCGATTTAGATGATCAGACAATTGGAGGGTATCCTTTGCTTGCATGGTGTCTATTTTATAGATCCTGACTAGCAGAATTACTACGAAGCAGGACCCCAGAGTAATTCATATGGAAATATAAACACACCAGCCAATAAAACTGCCATTCTCTAAATAAAGATACCGTTGCTTTACTCTTCGATTGCACGACCCAAGTTCCCAGGTGCTGATTACCCTCACCTTTTTTAACTGGCCATTTTAATGTTTTTTGACCTTACCAAAAGAAAACAAACACACACCACCATCCTGACAGTGGGTTTTGTATTTACAGAAAAGAAAAAAAAAAAAATAGGCTTTCAGCTAAAATTTTTTGCATGCAATTCATTCAGCACGTGGACCAGCTGCAGTTGGTACAATGAAAATGATATCCCCCAGAGCTTCTGTCTCGTCTTTTGAATGCAAGTGTATACTAGAGAATAGCCAATATGGTCAGAGTGAATTTAGAACTTCCCTGTGCTTGTATATTCAAGCCAGACCCTCACTATTACTTAGATGCACATATTTTCAATATGAGACAAGGTGGGTGAGGACATTTTTTATTTGATCAACTTCAATAAAAGAGACAAGATTTTGAATTCCACAGAGTTCTTCTTCAGGTAGCTCTTTAAAACACACACACACACACACACACACACTGCAGTCAGGCTCTTTGAGGATTTTTAGCTCTGTAAGCACTAAATTCAGCTCTGCTGTCATGCATGCTATATGTATGAAAGAACAGCCTGCTTTAGACCCTTACTTCCAGCTTTAAAATACCGTTTTCCCCACGTCTCAGGTTACGAAGGATCCACTCATGCTGTGTGTATAGGCCCACAGACTCTTCCCAGGATCAGTAAGCAATGGCTGAAATAAATTGGTCCTTTGAGGCTTCAGAAAGGGCTCCTCTCTTAGTCATACCACAGCAGCACAGATGCAGACTGTTTAATTCTGAGTGTCAGAAAACGCTTGGACCACACCCATAGCCATGGAGTTTTGTTTCCCGAGACAAGAAACAAGGGGTAAATTTAGTGCTAGTGAAAGATGCCAGGTTCTGTCCTCAGAACAGACATGGGATGAGCAGCAGTCCCCCAGACTGTGCTCTGAGAGCATACTTTACACAGGGTATGGAAGGACCAATTCTATGGGATGAAGACAGAGAGAGTTAGTTCTTGGCGTCTCTGCTGAGACTGCCGATGACGGGATCTTTCAGAACCAACTGGGATAGCAGTTTTTGTGATGAAGACTCCTGTAAACTAGAAATGGAATGAGATTCACCAAACTCATTCCACACATCCCACTGAACAGCCATCAGATAATATGGATACAGTTTCATCTAGGCAGGGTACACATATGGCTTTTACCTGCTAATGAGAATTTCCCAATACTAATCTATTTCAAACCACTCCGTCACCACCATCAGGGGAGCACTTTTGTTCAGAACATGATCATGTCACTCGATCATCACGCAGGATTCTCTTGCTTAGTTGAGTGTGAAAAAAGTGTAAGAGGGCATGCAGGGAAAAGTGTGCAAGATCCCTGTAATTTAATACACGATTTGAGATGCTTATTCTTGAAGTTACTTCTATATCATCTAAAATAGCTAAGGAGCAAAATAATTCACCAGGATATTCAGACAGTGGGTGAAATCATGTTCCAAAAAAAACCCCAAAAACAAAAACAAACTTTAAATGAGGACTAAAACTACAGTACTTGGAGCTAAATTCTGCCCTTCAGTTGGAACTGTAAATGCACATCCAAGGGTGGAATTTGGCCAGAAGTGAATCCCAGCCCCGAGCTCACTTGCATCTATGTGTCTGATGAGCTATCAAAAACCACCGCCACCACATAAGGTGCTTTATAAGCTTTGAGGCAGATCAGCGTGAGATTTACAGTTCTCTCATTATAAAACCACAAAACCTGCGTTTAAAGAGTCAGGGTCAGACTCTCAAATCCACAAAAGAAATTCACAGCAAGAGCACAAGAGCCTAGACCAGCACCAACACCCTTAACTCATCCTATCATGCCCATAATCCAGAGTCTGAAGGTAATGAAATACTTAGCACCGATATAGTGCTTTTCAACCACAGATCTCAGAGTTTTACAAAGATGGGTCAACATTATTGAAGGAACAATCTCATTTTTTAAAAATTCGGTTTAAATTTAAATAATATGCCCTCAAATATTTAAATAATTCCTTTTTAAAAGATAAAAAAGGGCTTTTCTGCTGCTCTTTGATGTACACAAGATCTTTTCAGCAAAGGGAAAACTTTATGAAAGGGGGGGGGGGGGGAGAAGTGAAACTGACTATTCACAGAGGGCGATTATACACAAAATAAATGGAGATATATAGAAATAGTTTTTTCCTCTAACCTGAGCTGTATAAATCTTTGGCTACTTGTGACACTTAAAAAAGATGGACAAGTGTGATTTTTAAATTGAGGATGCTCATTTAACCATAATGTCCAGATGCACAATCATAATACAGAAACCACAGCAGGAACCTGTATCCCTTTAAACCCATCTCACATTAAATTTCACCTGTCACCATCCAGCTTCCAAAACATACACGGACAAAGAACACACTCACTTTGCAATATGCAACTCAGGCCAGGAACATCCTGTTGTCCAGAAACCCAGGCCAAGCAAATTCACAGCCTAGACAGGCAAGCTGCTGATCTGCACTGCAAAAACTCCTGGCTGCTTTCGTACTTAACCCAGCTTCCCTCATTCAGGTAGCTGTAGACCCCTACGTAAAACACCTCAGTGCTAGGAATGTCACACCCTGCGGCCCCAAAACAGATTGAGCCCCTCCACAGAAGTTCCTACTGTCTATTGGACAAGAATTGATTCAAATGGGAATGGGAGGAGAAGGGATGTATTTTTACATAGGAAAGTAAGACCCTTCTGCTTTAGGGTGGCAAAACAGAAAGTTAAGTGAGCTTTAGGTTCTCTTCCCTTTCCTCCTCTGCACCTGAGGCTCCCACCCCGATGCACCTTCTCTCAGACTTTACCCAGTGCCCTGTTTAACCCTCTCTCCCCACCCATCTCCTCCTGGGGAGCCAGCTGCCCAGGGCCGCTGCAATTCAATCCTGCTCCTCTCTCCAGCCGCCCGCTTCTCGGCAGCCACAGAAGATTCCAGAACCTTCCGAGCCCATCGACCCCAGAACCTTCCTGTCCCCAACATCTCGCTCTGCCTGTCCGAGGGTCACCCAACGCATTTTATCTCACTGTCTGAATAGGAAAGAGGTAGAGACTCACTCCACATGTAACTGGTTGGCTGGAGGCCAAAAGTGAGAGCTGGCCTCCTGCCTGAGCGTAGAGAAGCTACAGCGACTAGAGAAGGCAATCAGTTTGCTTGCCCTGTCCATTACTTTGCTAGCTTCTTCTAATACAGCTTTTTCCTTCGTACAACTACTTCAATGTTTAACAAACCCAACTCTTTCTAGCTGCCAAATACAAATACAGAAGACCAAGATTCAATTCACCTTAAAAAGAGTTTCCCAGACTGATGTAAAAGTGTGTATGTAGTCACAGGCGCCAACTTTCCTTGGCACCAGTGGGTGCTTGCGCCCCTGGCCCCGACCCACCCCAACTCTGCCCCCTCCCTGCCCCTATTGGACCCCTCCCCAAATCCCAGCCCTGGCCCCGCCTCTTCCCCGAGCGCGCCGTGTTCTTCCTCCTCTCCCTCCCACCGCTTGCCGCGCAAAACAGCTGTTTCACGGCGCAAGCGCTAGGAGGGAGGGGGGAGAAGCAGGACTTGGTGGTGTGGTCAGGGGAGGTGAGCTATGGGGGTGGCATTTTCGGGAGCTGCCAGTGGGTGCTCAGCACCCACCAATTTTTCCCCGTGGGTGCTCCAGCTCCGGAACACCCACGGAGTCGGCGCCTATGTATGTAGTTGAACTACACTGCATGAAAAACCCAACAATTTACATTTAATACAACCTTCACCCCAACAGATCTCAGAGTAATTTACAAATAGATACTGTGTATGAACCACATTTTTCCAAAGGGCCACTTTAGCTACTACTGACATGCACAGGAAACAGCATCAGCTGTTTAACAGGACATAACACTACACAACTATTTGGGACAGGAAGTGAAGAAGAATCCCAGTGAGAAATGAGGACGGGTGGAATTTTGTTTTGGAACAAAGCCAGGGCTCTTCTCTTAAAAGATCCCATCTGTCTTTTTGTAACAATTCCAAGTAGTCAGGACCTCTACTTTTAAATCTCATCCAAACGATATGGAGCACACAGGACAGATACACACTTTACCCTTGTTAAAGACAACTCAACTTTGGTGGGAGAAGGGATGCCATTTAAAAGGAATCTTGTCCGATAAAGTTTTTAATATATATTTATATTTATTTCTCTACCTGGCATGACAGCTGCCACCATCAAATTTTCAAGCTGAAATAATTTTAAAAAGCCTAAATTTACTTTTCCCTATTTATGCTATGGATTTGCTCTTTGCATTTCACTCACATTGGAGAATGAAAACCAAGAAGTCCGTTTCCCTTCTGCATATGGCCAGTTGCATTCTCATGAAGGAGTACAGCACATTTGTCTGAGTTTCAAACACAGTAGGAAAATGTGCAATGATCGGAGAATAGCTAACATCACACCGATATTTAAGAAAGGGGCAAACAACATGACCTGGGCAATTACAGACCTGTTAGTCTGAGCTCAGTAGTATGCAAGGTTTTAAGAGCAAATTGTGAAGGAAAGAAGGGTTAAAAGGTTCAGAAGGGTTAATTCAGCGAGGTAAAGGGGATGTAATCTAACATTGACTTACCAAAGGTAGATCATGCCAAACTAACCTGACTTTTTTCTTCAAGAAGAAAACTGATTTTTTTAGATAAGGGAAGTGCAGCAAATCGAATATATTCGTACTTCAACAAAATGGTCACAATACCACATGTGGAATTATTTGTTAAATTAGGGAAATGGAAATCAGTATCAGCATTGTAAGGTGGATAAGGAATTAGCTAAAGGTGAGAAGGCAACAGATTGTGCTGAAAGGTGAATCATCAGCCGGGAAAGGTTACTGGCAGAGTTCCTCAACGATTGGTCTTGGGATCAATCTTCTTATTCAATATTTTTATTAATGACCAAAAAGCAGAAGTGTGCTAATGAAATCTGCTGATGACACTGTGGGAGGCATAGTCAGTACAGAGGAAGATCAGATTGTTACACAGGAAGATCTGGATGACTTTGAAGACTGGAGTGACAGAAATGGAATGAAATTGAACAGTAGAGAGTGTAAGGTCAGATGCTTAGGATCTGAAGAACTTCTACTACAAGCTGGGGGCTCATCAGCTGGAAGTAACAAAAGGAGAGAGACCAGGGCATGTGGGTTGATCACAGGATCACCATGAACCACCAAGGTGATGTGGCTGTGAAAAAGGTAAATGTGATCCTGGGATGTGTCAGGCAAGACATTTCCAGTGGAGAGAGGGAAGTATTAATGCCACTGTACAAGGCACTGGTAAGACCTCACTTGGAACACTGTACAATTCTGATCACCAATGTTCAAGAAAGGGGAGTTTAAACTGGCGCAGGTGCTGAGAAGAGCTATAGGACGATCAGGGGAAATGGAGGGCCTGTCGTATGAGAGGAGAAGGGAAGAGCTTAGCTTGTTTAGTCTTGCAAAAGGACAGCAAGAAGGGATGCGATCACTCTCATTAAGGAGGTAAATACCAGGAAGGGTGAAGAGCTATTGAAGCTAAAGGACAGTGGTGGCACAAGAACAAATGGATATAAATTGGCCATGAACAAGCTCAGACTGGAAGTTAGAAGAAGGTTCTAACCATCAGAGCGGGGAGGTTCTGGAACAGGTTCCCAATCAGAGCTGTGGGGACAAACAACTTAATTAATTTTGAGAGAGAGCTTGACGAATTTGTGAGCGCAACTGTATGACAAGGTTGCTTATGACGGTGGGAGGTAGGGCTCAACAACTGGGGCTCACTTCTGGTTTATATCTTGTGTACCTAAAGTTCATGAGTCAGGGTTTCAGCCAGCCACTGGCAAGGGTCACAAAGGAATTTACACACACACACACGTACATATTCTGGGAGGGATTTTCTTTTTTAAAATCTCTTCCTTCTGAAGCATTAGGGATTGCCACAACTGGACTGGAGATGGGACACTGGGCAGGGTGGGCCAAGGCTCTGAGGTGACACCAGGCATTTTCTTTCTCTCTCAGGTGCTTGGCTGGCTGGTTCTAGCTTACATGCTCACGGTCTGGCTGATTGCCATATGTGACATTGGGAAGGAATTTTCCCCCAGGTCAGATTGGCAGCGACCTTGGAGTTTTTCCACCTTCCTTTGCAGCATTCACATGCAGGTCATTTGCCAGGATTATCTGGGTATATCGCACTTAAGTATTCCCCTGTCACTACAGGCGCCAAGGGCACTGGTGCACCTTGGTCCCTCCTACTCTCTTCCTGTGGCACGTTGTGATGGGATCCCTGGGTTGCAACCTGGGACTGTGGGACCACTGTGCCCCCTTAACTCACTAATCTGGGCTGTCTCTCACAATGCCTTACTAGTGACAAGCAGCAAACCCCTCCAGGTGCTGTTTCCACTCAGTACAACCGCAGGTGGAGCCCCACACCCAGCTAGATTCACACCCCAGCCGCTCACGAATCACACAGAGAAAGGCACCAGTTTATCCCCACAGCTCCCAGCCTTGTACCTATACTGTCTGGCACTGCTCACGACCCTTTCTTGAGCAATGCAAGTTTATTAATTGGTTCTCCACTTCAAAGGAAAGTGGACATACACCAGACTTTGTAACCAGGGCAGATTTACCAAGCGCTTCAGTCAAACTCCCTGGTAAGGATAAACATTTGAATAAGTTTAATATCCATCTTTTGTAATTAATAAGTGATTATAAGTGATAGACAAAAGTCAGGGTAGTTACCAAAAGAAAATAAAAGATAAGCACACAGTCTACATTCTCAACCTTATTAGACTAAGCAATATCTAAACTAAGCAGTCTCTCTCACCCCACTGGATACTGCAGGCTGGGTACAGTCTTTCATATGCAGCCTCTCCGTTAGCTGAAGACCAGTCTCGTCAGCTCCAGTGTTCTTGTTGTCTTCAGCTTAGGTGGGGGAAGAGACAGGACCAAGCGAGGGGCCACTGTGTTCTGTTTTATACCCTTATTCCATGTGCTTGGAGAACATAAATCCAGGCGTGTGTGGTGAACATTGCTGAGTCCCCAGGCAAGGCTGAACAATTCCTCTGATGTGGCCTCAGGCCAGTAAGTCATTATATTACAACTCACTGGCTGGACAATGGTTATTGATGGTTGACACCTGCCTGGGCATTGGTTACCTCCTTTTTTGTTGGCTCTGGGGATCTAATATCTGGGTGATTCTCCAACTCACAGCATATTTTAGGGACAACCATACAATACACTCTCATAACTTCATCTGCATTAAAGATATACATATGTAGCTAGAACAATGGCTTTCCATAACCTTTCCCATGATATATTTCACCTAAAGCATACCATGTAAAGTAACAATTATATATAAATGATGAATATGGGGGTTACAGGGCGCTCCCCCAAGGTATAGACTGTCCCACACATACTAGACTAGTCTCCTGTGGGTCTCATTTCCATTGTTGGGTTTACTGCTGGGTGGGGTGTGGCCTGTGATATACAGGAGATCAGATTAGAAGGTCTGGTGGTCCCTTCCAGCCTTAAACTCGATGGCTTTTTTTTTAAATTAAATGAAAAGACAAACATTTCTATTGATCATCTTTTGAAAGCTACTTTTAGCAAAAAAACTTGCAACTGCGGGCATGGGAGGAAGGGGTCAGCCTCCATGGCCACTGAAGTTACCAATGAAGAGACCATTTAGCGCCAACTACATTGGGGGGCTCCTTTAGCTTGGCTATAAGTCCCACAGCCATCCCATCAACTTATGCTTCCTCTGCATTCTTTAAATACTCTGCATCAGAAACTGGAAGCAAAACACCACCATGGATACTAGTCTTCATTATTAACGATCATGTTAGACTGTTTTGGGAAAAAGATCAGTGGATTGATTTCTGATCCACATGCAGGTCTCGTTTTAGTGAGTGCACGGCAGAGAAAATACATTAAAGTTGTAAATGTAGTTTTAAATTTTTTAAAAAGTAAGGGACATCTTTGGGATTGGACAGGGGACGTTGTTGAAACTGAGTCCCTCCCTCCCAACCAATCAGATTATTTTGGGGGTAGAACTGTGGCAGGGAGCAATCTTGGATGAGCAGAGAGAAAGAAAAGCAGCTCTCTGACTAGAAATTCAGCTGTGGAGCAGAGAAAGACACCTGGGAGGAATCTTACACTTTGAGAATGGGATGGGACAGGGACGGAGTGGGGTTGGGAGACCAATAAGATAGGGCTTAGGAAAAGCATAGAGCAGTGGAAGGAAGTCTCTGGGGGACACAGTTAAGGGGCCAAAGGAAGCCAGAGAGGACTATTGGTAGAACTCAGGAAGGCTTAATTAAGCCCAAGTGAGGAAGTTTCTACCCAGCAATGACAGCAGGCTCTGTTCTGAAGTTCCAATCTATGGGAACTCTCGCTCAAATGACTGGGAGACCCAACCCAGGATCAAGTTGGCGTGGAGGGAGAAAGAGGTCAGTTAACAAGCTTAAAAAAAACATTTTCATGGGTTTTGGGGTTGGTTGTTTTGTTTTATGTTTTAATGACAACAGGTTGTTGGGATTTAAAACATTCCCCTGCAGGGTTTCAGCCTGAATGTTAGAATACTGCACAAAGTGAAATTGACTATACAAGCTTAAATTGACCAGTGTGTTTCCATTGAGCTAAATGAAATGCAAAGAGTTAAACAGAGAGGAATAAATTAGAGAGTTTTAAAATTATTCTTGTGTTAATCTCGGGTTTCATTAGTAACGCAGGTAAGGAAGTTTGTTTTGTGGGATTAGCCCAATAGTGTCCCTTTTTAGGATTCCCAAGGAACCTCAAGATCTTTGAATGAAAAAAAAAAATGTTATATACCTGCAGAGTTTGAACACATTCACTAGCCCATGTTTCAACACAGTAGCCCTGGGCTAGTGAATGTATTAAAACAGGTGACAAAAAATAAAAAAAATCAGTCAAAATACAGAGCCACGGGAACAGAGATGGCGCTTAGGTTTGTATTTTTATATTACAGTAGCAATTAGCGGTCCCATCCAAGATCAGGGCCCCATTGGGTACGTACATAGACGTACTGCAGCAAGTTGACAGTGTCTGCCTCAACATTCACGAGCAGCACTTGCCCAAGGACTCCCTACCTTTGCAGTACATTCGATAAAGACAATCCAGCACAGAAGTCGTGCAAAACCCTCAACAACAGTTATCTAATCTAAAAAGCAATGCCAGGTGCTGTCACAGCTACAACTAAGAGCTCTTCAAAATCTCTCGGAGGGTGGGTAGCCCAGCCCACTCAATGAACCAGTTTGTGAAACTAACCTTCAACTAAATAAATGTTTTCTGATCAAGACTGACAGATTAATCTACAAGGTTTCCAACCTGTGTTTAAATGGGAGCGGGGAGGGAAGAGAACAGAGAAATGCCCATTAGAAAAATACAGTTAGCACTCCCCTCCACCCTCCTAAGACATTACTGTTCCTCTTTGCCTCGTGATCTAATTTTCAGCCATTAGTAAATGAAAAGTATCAGGGGGTAGCCGTGTTAGTCTGTATCTACAAAAACAACAAGGAGTCTGGTGGCACCTTAAAGACTAACAGATTTATTTGGGCATAAGCTTTCGTGAGTAAAAGGAGATTTTGTTCTAAGATTTGGCCCTGGGTGTTCCTTAGCAGCATTTCACCAAAGTAATGAATAGGGGTGCCCAACGCATACATCCAGATGGGTGCACGCACGCACACAATCCTCCATCAGACAACTCAGTCAGGAATACTTGCATGTAGCTGAAAAACCCCAGCGAATTTGTTACGCTAACGTTATCGTCCATGAATACAGGCTTTCAGAAGAAAGTGCAAAACAGGCCCGTGATGATAGCAACCCACAACCCAGCTCACCAACATTGTAAATAGCAGCCCCTCCCCCACTCTTTTAATGGTACTTCTATCAGCACTCAGCAGACCGCAATCCTGAAGGAAGCCCAGACTTCTAAGGGTGGATTTAATTACCACAGTTTAGCAATTTGCTCTCCTCTCCGGTACTACAAAGTACCAAATGCATCTGAAGTAATGAAAGCCACCAAGTTAAACCAGAGCATAAAACAGGGCTGCTGGCGGCCACAGAATACTAGGACAGAGTCTCCCAAGACAGCTAGGAAGTATTCAAACATTTCCAAAAGCAGAATTGATGAGACCTGGATGAATGATAATATAAGGATCTGCCATTTGGTTTTGTAAACATGAAATGAAAGGGGGGGGGGGAGGGTTGTCAAAGCAGGCAGGAGAGAGAGACACAATCACAAACAGCTGGCCTGAGTCTGCTCCATATTCACCTTCAGAGGTGCCATCACTGCAGCTATGTATTTTATTCATTTCTAACCTGACAGCAACCCGCACGACGAGATGAGCAGACCCATGCCCCTTCCCAAAAGCCACAGCGGAAGGGGAAGCCAGAGTGTCACCTGTCCAAAAATAGCTTTAAATAAGAGTCGCTTTGAAACACCGAGACACTGTTGAAATGCTGAACTTGCATTTTACACACTCAACCAGGGCACAGTATGGTTTGGTCAATACACCTTTGCCAGAAGGAGGGATGGAATATTGGGACCAAAAGGTTCCTTAGGAGATAGAGAATAGCGGGGGAAAACGAAGCGAACCTTGGTCACAGAGATAGTGTACTGGGGTTGAATAGTGAGGTTGGTTGTTCTTTCTCTTCAGGGGATAATGAGAAGTATGGGTTTAGTGCCCGAAACATATGGGCAGACAGAAGAGAGGCTGAGAACACCCTCTTTAAAAATCTGCAAAGCCCGGTCCCTGGAAAAGTACATCCAGCCAACACAGTTCACAGTGGCATGCACAGACACCATTAATTCCCACCTCCCGGCAGCCAGTTGCCCAGAGCTCCTGCCCTGAGCTGCCAATTCAGCCTTCAGCCACAGGAGGATTCAACAGCAATTCACAAGTATGGCACCCCAGCACAACTGCAGGCAACACCAAATTTCCCCTCCATCCCCACCTCATGCCCCATCCAGAAGGGGCATGGACCACACGCATTCGCAGGAGACACAGGGCTTCCCAGAAAACACAGGGTTCCAGCAGCCCTCAAAGCCTCTTCTTTCCTCCTCTCCTCCAAGCATGTAATTTAGCAGCAAGACTGGGGAGAGATGGTAACAGACTGGGGGAGGTGGGGCAGGGGGGCACAGTGGAAGGGGAATGAGAACAGAGAGCCCTTGAGGAGAAGGGATGCCAGGAGGTATTGAACACACCTTCCTAACAGCCCCAACACAAAATTCCACACAATATTACATATTTTCAACACAAGAGAATTTGAGGTTCATGTTGGTAATTAGTCAAAACGTTCAGGAAATTTCATCGCCACCAACGGCTTTTCACGTGGCTGTATTCATGCTTAGCTGTGTCACTGGACTTCTCCCTGAATTACATGTTTAAATTCCCCAATGCAAAAGATTTCTTTAAAAATGATGAAATGAAAAAACCTACTCTGGTCATTACTCCCCAGATCTCCTTTTCATGCTTTCATTTTTTAAACTGTTCTTTGCTAACTCAGAAACTTGGTCTATGACACTTAAGTTTTTTTTAAATAATCCTAATAAGGACCAAGAGAGCTGATGCTACCAGAACTATTGCTTTGACTGTAAGTGCTTTGGGGCAGGGATCCTCTTTTTATTCTGTGTTGGTACAGCACCTAACACAACGTGGTGCCTGGTCCATAACTGGGGCTTCTAGGAGCTACCACAACACAAATAATGACACTACTGCACATTTAGGGAGCACCCACACTGACAAAAATTGGGAACTTTAATTTCCTGGGGTTCTGCTCCAAGCCAGTAGCAGCGGAAATAGTACAGAAAGGATTCTAGTATTTTTACCACTCTCTCATCTAATCCACTTCTGATTGAGGCTAGAGGACGTAATGGTATAAAAGCTTGAGTCCTGCCTACACTACAGTCTCCACCATTGCTACCAAGAGTGGTGTTGCACCCATTGAGAATTACGGGTTCTGGTTTTTCTAGTGTAACTAAGGTCTTGGACTGTAAACTCTGTCTTCTTATGCATTATGGATTTTAACTTCAGATAGGACCATTATAATCCTTTTGTCTGACTTCCTGCATAATAAAGGCCATAGATCAACACTCAGAAGTTCCTGCATAGAGCCTAGTGACCTGTGGGTGAACTAGATCACCTTTTATGAAGACATTCAGCTCTGATTTAAAGACCTCAAGTGATGAAAAAATACACCATATCCCATAGCAAACTATCCCAAGGATTAATTACCCTCATTGTTTCTAATGTAATTTTTTCTAGCCTCAATTTCCAGCCACTGGATTTTGCTATGCCTTTGTCCGAAAGATTAAGGAGTCCTGTAGTATCAGATATCTTGCTCCTTATGTAGGTATTATGTCCAGTGATCAAGTCGCTCCTTAACCTTCTCTTCAGTAAAATTAATAGACTGAACTCTCTAAATCTCTCAGCCTATTTGGGACTGATGGGCCCTGCTATACTACAAATAGTACCTTATAAAAAGATGGAACCTTTGTCAACCATGCTCACTGTTGATCTGAACGGAGCGGTGTGTTGTGGGATCAGCACTCACAATGAACGACAAACATTGTGTCCCATCTAAATTTAAACCCTAAAGGCTAAACTAATTTAAGAGTGACGAGACAAAAGGAGTTCAATAAGGGTGAAAACCACTTATGCTGCAGCTAGGAAACAAAAATCCCTTGGCTCCTGCATAGGAGGAAGTTAGGGTGACCAGATGTCCCGATTTTATAGGGACAGTCCCGATATTTGGAGGTTTTTTTTAAAAAAAAAATATGGGCTCCTATTACTCCCCACCCCGTCCCGATTTTTCACACTTGCTACCTGGTCATTCTAGAGGAAATGCAGAAGCCACCTTCACATGCATCTTTCTTTCCAAACACCAGCTTTCATGCATCACTAAGCCCCCAAGGACAAGGGTAAGAAAACCCAACCCAACACATGTACAGTATTTGTAAATGGCATGGATTACCTCCCCAGCTATCCAATAGCTCATTTAGAAAAACACCGTGTAACGTACAGACAATTGAACTGCCAGCTCAAATTTGTCCTTACGTACCGGGGAGGAGGAATTAGAAAGTGTCTCCATGGATTTTTATTTTTAAATTCCAGCGGAAAAAGGTTTTTAAACAACCATTCCTCCTGTGATTATTGCAACACTTAGAACTGGAAAAATGAAGCTGGCCATAAATAGGAATGAAAATTGTCAAGTTCATTTTCATTGTTCCACCACGAGAAATAAAAAAATGCAGAGTACAACTGCATAGTGAAAAATAAGTTAGATTTAAGATTCTGAGCTTTTATAATCTAAATTATTAGTAACCAAGGTAAAAAAAATTCTGTGTGTGTTTTTCAAATTGATAGCATGCTTTTAAATGGAACAAAGTAATTCTCTTCAGTGAGTTTCTTTTCATTCCATTTGAAGAGTTATTAAACAATCAATTTGTATACTGTACAGGTAGATAAGTTAGAGCTGCAAGGAAGCATGGTCCATATAGATTGCTAGAGTAAAGACGGCTTAGCTCAGTCTTACGGCACATTCTTCTAGTCGGTTCATAAATAAGGATCAGTTTTGGTTGCAAATGGAGTTGTGCCCATCACAGGGTAAGCAAATGGAAGGAGAAACCCCCTTTGGAATGATGGCAGCTGCCCTCCCAGAGAGGAAAGGCTGGACTGCTGTGGGGTTTTTTATGCAACTAATATATCTAGAAACACTCCTCTTCCCTACCTCAACCCTCACATGCACCGCCACCCCCCCACCCCCCCCATTCTCTCTTAGGGAGCAGAATACAATTAGAATTTGTTATTCCTTGATCACATAAACTCATTAATTTAGGTGTCTAATCTAGACTAGGTGTGACACATTATATTTACTACAGCAATGTCAGTGCCAATCTCTGTCAAGGGTTTTCCGGTTTGTGAGCTGAAAACTCAAAATAGGGGGATGCTCAATGAGGGAAGGAAAACAACCTTGCGTGACTCAATGTCCAGAAATGGGGGAGAATCATGCCCCTGACTAGTGTAATTCTGTGCACTCCGAATGATCCAAAGGAATTTGCAGTGTAAAAATAAAATAGGTAATAAAGGAGATGGCATGTCAATTTCAGCATGCTACAGAAATTACCTCCCTAAAGGCGAAGAATGCAACTACTGGTAGACAAAAGGTTTTTCCCCCCACCTTAACTATAGGGATATACCACAGTCTTCACCCAATCAATGAGAATTGTATTATGCATCCATATATGCTGCCGTAGCAGGGGCGTGACCAGATGCCATATAATATACTCAAATTTTTACAAGACCCATTTCAGACAGCTCTTAAGAAAAAGCCCGTAAAGACACAAAATAATTACGCAGAAAATCCTAGTGAGCCTAATGTCTCTGTATCTTCCAGAGAAAGCAGACAGAAGTGCAATACCTAGAAGGGATTTTTGTCTGTCTATTGTGTTCCTGCTCATGACGGTTACTATCGTTATCAATTACATCAAATAAGGTGACAGACACTTAAAATACAGGGGGAAAGATAAGGTGCATTTTTCCCCCACACTCCAGTAACACCAAGATTTTAGAATTATGAAACGTAAAAAATAAAAAAAATAAAAATCACATAATACTGACTTGTGCTGTGTAACAAAGCAACACAACTCTTAGACTACATGACCCAAATAGCCCTCCTTCTAGCCCTAATTTTATGATTAAAGGAGATAGTGACCATGCACAGAATACCTTTTACTTCTTAAAATGACAATCTGATTTTTTTTAAAGTACCCCCACATTAAACAGGATCTTCTCTGTAATGTTGAAGATATGATGAACTGCAAAATATGGCACCTCAGATGTGAAAAGGAAAAAAAGCCCACCCTTTCTCTCTCCAGATCCACACCTACTGCAGTACCCACAGACAACCTATCATTTGCCATCACCCCCACAATTAAAAGCAGTCTCCCAAACAGGAAACCAAACCTGCCAGCAGGAATGAGATGGGGGCAAGGATATATAGAGAAACGTGGGAAGGAGGGAAAAAATAAAAATTCCCCTATAAAATGCACCTGCAACCCTAGAGCAGCAACAGTGGTTGCAACTTGCAGCAGGGTGGGAATAAAGCATCCCTGTGAATTACATAAAATAGAAGACTGCTTTTAAGAAACCCCCCTTGGCAATTTAAAAAGCCAAGCCACCACACACATTTATCCCCAAATAACGTTGCAGCTGAGTTTTAATACACAAGCAAAGGAAACAGTGACAGAAACCTCCATTCCCTGAACATCTCATGCAACCAAACCCACCCTTTAGGTTCCAGCAGAGACACACCCCTACCCCATTTTATAATCAAAGTCTCCACTGAATACTGGGGGAAGAGGGGTGGGAAGCAGGTACAACAACAGAAAAGCACCGTTGCTGGAAATTAAAAAAAAATCTAGTTTGCAAAATACGTGGCGCGTTGGGATTTTTCGGATGCGGGAGGGGCCACAAATCTCATATTCTGCAACCAGAAAGGCAGCTGGATTCTGCAAATTTAAAAAAAAAAAAAAAAACCTGTACAGGTTCCCCGTCTTTTTTTTTTTTTTTTTTATTATTATTAAACTACGGTGAAGGCAAAGTGAATAATGCAGAGAGTGCATGGCAGCCCACCAAAGTCACTGCACGCACCCTCCACCCCTGCCTCCCCCCACTCCAAAATCCTTGCAGTGCACACACACACCCAACCCCTTGCATTGCATTGCATGCAACTCCCCCCACCGCTCCAAAGCCCGTGCATTGCAGTGCATTGCATTGCATGCACCTGACCCCCCATTGCATGCACCTGTGCCCTGCCCCAAGGTCTGCAGGTGCCCCCGCTCCCCCGGGCGGGGTTTGCATTGGGGTGGGGAGTCCCGGGCGCTTACCTGCCGCTGCGGCTGCTGCAGGGGGAGCTCGCTGGAGACGCGCAGCGAAGCCGGGAGGAGGAGGAGGAGGGGCGGGGAGTGACAGGAGAGAGCGCGCGCCCAGGCGGGGAGGGGGGGCCGCGGCCGCGAGGCGGAGGCGGGCGCGAGCGCAGGCTCCGGAACCTTCGCCGAGAGTGCCCGGGCCCTGGGGCGCCGCCAGAGGGAGCAGCGGCGCGCGCAGGCGGACAACGACCACAGCCTCCTCCCCTCCGCGCACTCGCAGGCGGGGGAGGCGCATGCGCCGAGTCGCCGCCAGCGGGCGCAAGCGTACAACGTCCCGAGCCCCACTCACTGACCGGCCCCCCTCCCTTCAGAAGCGCATGCGCGAGGCCGCCGCCGCCTGGCTCCTTTGAGGGAAGAGAATGTTTCTCTGGAGGGAACACGCGTCCCGAGGGGGGAGGGGCGGAGAGGCGAGGGGGCGGGGCCAGCCAGTAACCCCGCCCCTTTCTTACCCAACAGAGGGAGACCGGCCAGTTATCCGCTTGCCCGCTTTCCCCCAGACACCCCCATGGCCGCCCCCCCCCGCGCCCCCCCCACCGCAATTATCTGCCCCCTTCCCTCCTCCCAGCGCCCCCCCCACCGCCATTATCTGCCCCCTTCCCTCCTCCCAGCGCCCCCCCCACCGCCATTATCTGCCCCCTTCCCTCCTCCCAGCGCCCCCCCCACCGCCATTATCTGCCCCCTTCCCTCCTCCCAGCGCCCCCCCACTGCAATTATCTGCCCCCTTCCCTCCTCCCAGCGCCCCCCCCACCGCCATTATCTGCCCCCTTCCCTCCTCCCAGCGCCCCCCCCACCGCCATTATCTGCCCCCTTCCCTCCTCCCAGCGCCCCCCCCACCGCCATTATCTGCCCCCTTCCCTCCTCCCAGCGCCCCCCCCACCGCCATTATCTGCCCCCTTCCCTCCTCCCAGCGCCCCCCCACTGCAATTATCTGCCCCCTTCCCTCCTCCCAGCGCCCCCCCCACCGCCATTATCTGCCCCCTTCCCTCCTCCCAGCGCCCCCCCACTGCAATTATCTGCCCCCTTCCCTCCTCCCAGCGCCCCCCCCACCGCCATTATCTGCCCCCTTCCCTCCTCCCAGCGCCCCCCCCACCGCCATTATCTGCCCCCTTCCCTCCTCCCAGCGCCCCCCCACCGCCATTATCTGCCCCCTTCCCTCCTCCCAGCGCCCCCCCACCGCCATTATCTGCCCCCTTCCCTCCTCCCAGCGCCCCCCCCACCGCCATTATCTGCCCCCTTCCCTCCTCCCAGCGCCCCCCCCACCGCCATTATCTGCCCCCTTCCCTCCTCCCAGCGCCCCCCCCACCGCCATTATCTGCCCCCTTCCCTCCTCCCAGCGCCCCCCCCACCGCCATTATCTGCCCCCTTCCCTCCTCCCAGCGCCCCCCCCACCGCCATTATCTGCCCCCTTCCCTCCTCCCAGCGCCCCCCCCCACCGCCATTATCTGCCCCCTTCCCTCCTCCCAGCGCCCCCCCCACCGCCATTATCTGCCCCCTTCCCTCCTCCCAGCGCCCCCCTGCAATTATCTGCCCCCTTCCCTCCTCTAAGTGTCCCAAGACACCCCTCACTGTACTAGGTGCCCCTCAATTCCTCCTATCACCAGACTTAAGAAACCGCTTGCAATTTTGAAAACAGTTAAAGCCATAGCACAGACTGGGTTTTAGTTAACTACCCATTTTTACCAATTTGGCAAAACCATCTCAAGTTCACACACTGAAATGAAGGCAAACTTGGACCAGAACCCAGGGATCCTGTCTTTTAGCTTTTTGTTAGCCACTCGAGTATTCTTCCTCAGTTAAATATATATAATAAAATGGGCTATGGTTAAAAAAAAAAAGATCTGATCACAATACGACAGCTTATGAGGCATTTTCCACTGGCTTTCCACTGCTATTTCTCATTATACAGTCTCTTTTCTCCTTTCAGTACCTCCATCAGAAATCTGCTCTTAGATCACATGCTCTCTTTTGATTTGCACCTTAATGATTATCAAAAATAAATAAATAAATAAAGTTAACACCTTGGGCCATTCTCACCAAAGAATCCTCTTGCAGCTTCTCCACTAAATCCAATGACAAAGGATAAATAGCCATGTAATAAAAGGTAATAATTCCACTGGGGGAATCGCTGTTAAATTCAAGTGCAAGAACCTGAGTGAGTTGTCTCTCGACCATACAGTGGAATTTGCTTGTTGCCTATTTGGATGGATGGATGGATGGATAAATAAATAAATAGAATAATCATCAAGATCCTTTCTTGAACACAAACATGTGCAAAACACTAAAGCTTTGTAAAGCACGAGAGTTAGAGTTTTCCTTATCCCACAAGCCCATGAACTACTGGGGAGCGTGGAGAAAGCAAAGGATGGGGCCAAAGAAAAGCAGCAGAGGCCAGTGTGTTTGTGTGATGTATGTAGCTAGTTATGTAACGATCATCACTTTTGTTTTCTCAAAACTGCACCTTCATGTTTCTCAGGAGCCTTCCTGTCTGCAGGGGTAGGTACCACAAGCTCAATCCTGCAATGTGCTGAGTCTTAATCTAGAACCAGGATCGGCAACCTATGGCACAGGTGCCGAAGGCGGCCCGCGAGCGGATTTTCAGTGGCACTCACACTGCCCGGGTCCTGGCCACTGGTCTAGGGGGGCTCTGCATTTTAATTGAATTTTAAATGAAGCTTCTTAAACATTTTAAAAACCTTATTTACTTTACATACAACAATAGTTTAGTTCTATATTATAGACTTATAGAAAGAGAGCTTCTAAAAATGTTAAAATATATGACTGGTACGTGAAACCTTACATTAGAGTGAATAAATGAAGACTCGGCACAGCACTTCTAGATCAGGGGTCGGCAACCTTTCAGAACACGGTTATAGCTCTAGTTAAGCACCCCCTGTTGGCCACTCACCAGATTGTTGTGAAGGAAATCCCAGACTGGATCCTCAGGTGTTTTAAATTAAATTAATGGAGATATCCCATCTCCTAGAACTGGAAGGGACCTTGAAAGGTCATTGAGTCCAGCCCCCTGCCTTCACTAGCAGGACCAAGTACTGATTTTGCCCCAGATCCCCAAGTGGCCCCCTCAAGGATTGAACTCACAACCCTGGGTTTAGCAGGCCAATGCTCAAACCACTGAGCTATCCCTCCCCCTCAAGTTTCCCAGGGTCTCTGCAGGCTGCGGCACTGTTTACCCCTTGACATCTCTGGCACATGCCCTGGTCGCTGACTCTCAGTCTGTTAACCCTTTTCAGAAATGAATCCTCTCAGGCCCTCTAACTTAGACCCAGGTCCGGTGCAAGACACCCGCATAGCTTAATCACACCCTCTCACAGAACTTGACCCAAAGGCACAAGCCTTCTGGTTTGTCCCTTCCAGTGGTCATGTGGTAGGTATAGCACAGGGGTCGGCAACATTCGTCACACGGCTCGCCAGGGTAAGCACCCTAGGGGCCGGGCCAGTTTATTTAGCTGCTGACGCAGCAGATTCGGCCGATCACGGCCCCCACTGGCCGTGGTTCGCCATCCCGGGCCAATGGAGGCAGCAGGAAGCTGCGGCCAGCACATCCCTAGGCCCGCGCCGCTTCCCGCCGCCCCCATTGGTCCGGGACGGCGAACCGCAGTGAGTGGGGGCCGCGATCGGCCGAATCTGCCGCGTCAGCAGGTAAATAAACTGGCCCAGCCCCTAGGGTGCTTACCCTGGCGAGCCGCGTGCTGAATGTTGCCGACCCCGGTATAGCATAACACACAGAAACACTTTACTGAGAAGTCTAATCACATGAGAGTTACACAGATCTATAAAAATAAATATATCACATACACCCAGCACACAAATTTCCCCTCACTCTAATTCACCATTCCTTTGGGGGTCCTTCAAGGACCATCTATGTTCAGGGTCCCCCTTCCCCAGTTCATCTAGCTCCTGCAGCACTTCCTTCATCTTAAGGTAGTGAAAAAAGGGCAAAAGGAGAGAGACCAAATAGACCAGTTTCTGTCCTTTATAATCTTCCAGTTTCCTGTGTCAGCTGATTTCCTAGTCATCCTCAACAGGTGACCATAGAGTCCTACCTGGTGCCTTCATTGCTAGGCAACCACCTCTGAGCTGGGGCCAGTCTTTTGTCAAGAGTTGTTACATTTCAAGGGAAGACCTTCCAGATTGAATGACCCTATATGGTCAGTACTTTGCCACTACCCCCCTTGGAATTTTGGTCCAACATGGAAGTCAAAGGACAACAGAGAAGATCAAAGGGTGCACCTTCAAAATAGAGTTTGAAAGCTTACTAAAGACACATACAAGAAGTTCATAATCTCACACAGAATTCATAACTTGTAGAGATTCCCCAAGTATTTGTAACAATTAAAGTAGGTACTTAACTTTTTGCATGAGTTGTCCCATTGAGTTCATTCCTTACCAATATGAGAAGAGTTTAAATTCAGTTCCCTGTGAACAAGCATCCCTACTACAAACAGCTACCCCCACACACACAACTAGCCCTCTTGTTGGCAGTCTCTGAAGGATGAGCTCACACTATTCTTTCAGTAATTATGAGGTAGTCGCTCCTGGTATACAAGCATTGGTGCCTCATTGGTGAGACTCACAATAAAGGAGTCTCAGATTCAATTCCCAACCAACACACTGCTTAATTTCAAAGAGGAAGGATAGCCCAGTAGTTAGGGTGATAGTACAGGATTTAGGAGAGCCAGGTTCATAGAGTTTAAGGCCAAAGGGACCACAAGATCATCTGGCCTGACCTCCTGTATGTCATAGGCCCGTAAAACCACTTAGCCACCACCACCATACCAAGCCCAATAACCAGAATTAGACCAAAGTATTACAGCTCTCTGGAGACTGACCCATTACATGCCTTAGGCATAGAACAGGAGGAACCAAGATGCACTAACGCTCAAGGTCACTGCAGTGGCAGAGAACTGATTAGTTGAGATGTACCCAGATGATTCTCGGAAGTGACCTGTGCCCCACACTGCCAAGGAAGGAGACCCACCACACTCCCCGCAGTGTTCAATTCCCTGCTCGGCCACAGATTCCCCATGTGACCTTGGGCAAGTCACTTAGGCCCAGATCCTCAAGGGTATTTAGGTTCCTAACTTTGTCTCTTTATGCCTCAGTTTCCCTTCTGTAACATGCAGATACTAGCACTGCCCTATGAGTACCTAAGATAGTTATAGGGTAAGGCCAACCTGGAAAATTTTTCCTGCCACTGCCCTGACAACTCTGTTATGTGTCTAGGGAACTTCAGTCTCCAGAGCTGCTAAACCAGCACTCTTTACTAGCATGAACATTTAACAAGACATTTCAGCTACATTGATCTATAATACTGGGGGAGGGAGGGAAGCAATGTTGCTCAGAATCAAGGACATTAACTTAAAGATAGTGATCTTGCTTTGCATATTGTAGAAGATCCACACTAAAGACTTCAGCTTTTCGTCCTCGGGGTACAAATACGATACACATCTTAAACTTACACATCATTGAAATAAGTGCGCTGCTCAAAGCCAAAATTCAGCCCTTGGATACTTACATAAGGTTCTCATCAGAGCTACATATGTGCATCAGAGAGCAGCTTGGCTTTTGGAAGTGCAGTTGCACAAAAATGTATCCCCCAGCAAAGAGGTGTGGGACTTTCTTTCCTATGGACACTGGCCTCAGTTCTGACCTTTGGACACTTGCATTGGGAGACGGACTGGTGGATTTAATAGGTCTTTCCCATTTATAAAGTCTATGATTCCTCATAGTAGGGGCAAGACTGAGCCTATGAAGTACAGATGGTCATTGCTGTGAGATTAGCATTCCATCTGTTATATAGAGCTGCTACCAAGAGCAATTTAGAGTGGAACAGTGCTTAGAAAAATGAAGTAACCATAACACTGTTACCAAGAGGCAACTTCCTAGATATGTAGCAGTTGCGAGATGACTGAACTACCTGTCCTGAGTGACTATCCACAGTGTCACACATATGTCAATAATGCTCTGCAAAACATGTGGTTCTAAATAGTCCCCTTAATTTTTATTGTGTGATAGTGAGACTATCCAGGCAATGTGTTTGCACCACTTCTCTAGCTGGTACACCATAAGCCTTCATCACTAGTCCAGATATCTCTGGAACTGGAAGCATGCTACAAGAGCACCAGAGATCAAACACTAAGGCAAGTTAGGGAATCTATCAAAGATCTGGCAATGCTCAAGGACCCTGCCGCAGCACTGAAACAGCAGGAGGGAGTTCTGGTGATGTCTGGGAAACTGCAGGAGCAGTGCAAGTCCCAGAGTGCTTCTGATCCCCCGGGGGAATTAACTCACATTAATCTGCACATCTCCTGGCACTGCCCAATCCTGGGTACAACATATAAATACTCAGAACAGATTTCTTAAAGGCACAAAACCACATGTTCTGAGTTAAAGGTATATTTTAATTACTTCTGTGGAGACTATTCTAGTGAAGGGTCTTTTTCCACAAAAAAACTGGGTGGGTTAAAGATACCTCTCTCTTCATCCCCAAGAAGAGTAGCAGAGTCTCGCTTTACACCCCTGCAGTTGAACAGGGTACTGGCAGCCATCAGGGGACCTGGAAGGCCTTCTATTTCCTCCCATCAGGAAATACAAGACCCGGGCCCATGGATCCCTCGTTCCCCTTCCCCTACAGCGGGATATGACAATGCCTTTCCTTATCTGGATCTTGAGAGGTTCACACACTACAGTTAATGACGCTCTAAACCAGGGTTAGGCAACCTATGGCACATGAGCTAATTTTCAGTGGCACTCACATTGCCCGGGTCCTGGCCACCGGTCCAGGGGCCTCTGCATTTTAATTTAATTTTAAATGAAGCTTCTTAAACATTTTAAAACCCTTGTTTACTTTACATACAACAATAGTTTAGTTATATACTATAGACATAGAAAGACCTTCTAAAAACGTTAAAACATATTACTGGCATGCAAAACCTTAAATTTGAGTGAATAAATGAAGATTCGGCACTGCACTTCTGAAAGGTTGCCAACCCCTGCTCTAAACTTTGGGTGAAAAGGATAAGCATGTACTTTTGAACCCTTCTACAAGTCCTTTTGGGTCCCACTCAAGAAAGCCCAGCTCTGCATCCACTGGCAGGAAAGTGGAAATACAACTGGGCAACTTTAAGAGGCAAGAGTGTCCAGACAACTACTGGAATGTCAAAGATGGATAAAATTCCTCTCTTTAAAAAAAATGGGTGTGTGTGTGTGGGGGGGGGGGGTAAGTTGCCACTAGAACAGCTACAAATACTTCCTTGCCTCAGTCTGTCCCTGTTCTGAGCATCCCCAATCATCTCTTCACTCAGATAGAGAAATTAGATAGCGAAGGCAATTGTTGTTTGGCGATTCACTTTGATAAGAGCAGGTCACATGACAAATGGTTATGCCTTCCCTTTAAGGGTATCTGGGGACCAAGAGGGAAGTCATTTTTACTGTGATGGTCAGATCTCGAAAGCTAAGCAGGGTTGCGTTAGTACCTGTAAGGAAGCTTATGCCCAAATACGATTGGCTTATTACAATGACTTACTATAGTTTGCATAGTAGTAAAAATTAGCATTGACTTCTGCATAATTCTCTTTATTTTTAGCCTAGTTCAGCAGGATCTCAAAGTTGTCCTCCGATAGCCAGTCTATAGCCTTTGGGAAATTAATTTGGCCAGTCTCGGTCCACTGCCTAGAGGACAAATGGTGTTTTTGTGACGTGGCCATTTCAGTGCGGGGAAATGGGTATGTGAACTGATCCCCGTAGACAAAGTAGTATGTAAAATGTCTTGGGAGCCTTCAGGATGAAAGGCTATATAAATGCAACTATTGATACAATCATTTTTGTAATAATTTCTCAGGTTGGTTTTTTTAAATGTAAGTTTCATATGCTGACACTGCACTGTATGTTGGGCCTTGTCTACTCACAAACTTGTACTAGGTTTAGTTTAACCCGCGTGGGCACTTTTTTCAGTTGAAGGGTGGGTTTTAGATTCAGTGAGCGCCTGTTGCTAATCAACCTAAGCTAAACCAAAATAAACCCAGGTGAAACCAAAGCAAGGCCTGGTCTACCTTTAAAAGTTTTGCCAGCAGAGCTATTCAGTGAGGACTGTTTAGGGGAAAAACAAACCAAACCACCACCAAACACACACACAGCCTGAAAATCAAAATACCCTCAACTGAGAGCTGTGTTGACAGAAACCCTAGCATAGGCAAGGTTATACTGGCAAAAGTTGCTTTGCTGGTACAACTTATTTTGTTCAGGGAACTGGTACACCTCTACCCCGATAGAACGCGACCCGATATAACACAAATTCGGATAGACCACGGTAAAGCAGCGCTCCGGGAGGGGCGGGGCTGCGCACTCCGGTGGATCAAAGCAAGTTCAATATAACACGGTTTCACCTATAACGCAGTAAGATTTTTTTGGCTCCCGAGGACAGCGTTATGTCGAGGTAGAGGTGTATAAGCTATACCAGCAAAAGAGTTATTTAGCCAGTATTATAAGCTGCATCTACACTAGGAGTGTTTGCTGGCAAACCCTTTCTAGCACAGACTAGGTCTAAGAGCGTTCCGTCCAACCTACATTTTTCAACCGTTTAAATTACGTTAAACCACAGCAACTCTGCTAGAGTCACTCGCGGCTTCTCTAAAGAGGCCTCGTGTCAGCCACCATGCGAATAACCTCTTTCAACAGTTTTTAGCAAGGGGAAACAAGATAGAGGTTTCTGAAATACTTCCATCTGCGACTGCCCCTTGACACTCCCTGCCAGAATCCTTTCCTTAACAGGTGATAGCAGACTATCTCCATGTAACTTATTTAAAAGGAATGCACCTGAGTAATGTGCATATGCTGTGAAAGACAACGTACAGGCCAGATTTTCATAAGAGTTCAGCACGTTGTGCTTTGAAATCTGGTCACAAGTGTCACACTGGGAGCTGCACACTTTCAAAAGTCTAGCCCCATGACCGCATTGACAATTTGCGCCACGTCTCCCACTGTTGTGCTACCACTAGCAATGGTTGGAATGTCAGCGTTCACCCCCGTGTTACCTAGACCTGCTCTGAGCAGGGCAAAACCAGGGTGGATTTCACACTGTACGAACTGCGCCGAGTACCAGGTCTGAAGCTTAATGCACAATACTTCCACAGAGGGATTTTGAATTTAGCAGGCTTCATTTCCATCAGCTGGGAACTGGGGATACCACATTTGCACCCCAGACACAGCTTTCTTGAACTCACAGAATCAATTTACATTTCATTTTCAGAGACAGGCAAATGGAACAAAGAGACAAATCTGCATTATACCTCTAGAAACCCCACTGAAGCGAAAGGGAAATCAAGGGGTAAAACTACACTACGCTACAGGCTGTGAGCAGGCAGGATGATTCAGCAGAAAACAAGAGCATCAGCAAGGTCTTTTCCTCAAGGGATAATAACAACAAGAAATGCCAATTTATTGCTCTTTTTTCCGAGTACCTGTATAAGGAGAGGACAGCAGTTGAGTTTGAGTTAACCTGTTGTTCACCAAAAGCCAGGTCATGCCTTTGCACTCTGTCTTATATGTTTCTTGAGCTGAGACAAGACCTTACTTTTAACAAAATATTACCTTAAAAAAAAAAACGGGCAAGGGGCACTGTCGAGACAATATTAAGCCTGCCAGTTGATAACAGAAGCTATCGTGCTCTTCAACGCATCTAGCACTTGTATATCCAGAGAAAGCAGTATCTAGTGGTTACACTACAGGGCTGGGGTTTACAAGTTTCCAGGCTTGGCCATCACTGGGAGAGCTTGGGGAAGTCTGTTAGCCTCTGTGCCTCAGTTTCCCCACATACGTAATGGGGATAATAGCTTCCTGCCACACACAGGTGTTGTGAGAGTTATTCAATTGAAGAATGCAGAAAAACAACCACCACCAAAAAACATCCGTTTAGTGAAGGTGCTACAGAAGGGCAAAGTAAACTTATGAGTTTGGATAGTACGCAAAATCCCATTGATTTCCATTTACTCAACTTGGTAGCATTTGACAGTTATTCTCGCTGTTGTTCAGTGGCCTATACAAAGCAAGTTTGTGGCATCTCAGTCTAATTTCTGGTGGTGGTTTTTTGGGTTTGGAAACTGGCCATCACAGCTGGCATGAGTTATCCCCTTTGTTGACAGCCTCCACAGGGAGGCCAGTGACCGACAGGGCCTTCTCATCCCTAGACATGTAGTCTCTCCAGGTCACAGGGCGCTATGGAGAAAGCCTGCATGGAGTTACCTGTTTTGTGGTTAGTCACAGGACTTCATTCTCCAGGATTCAAATAGGCAAGCACCTCTTACCAAAATGAGATTCATTACAAAGAAAAGCCCCACACTGATCATGCTTACCTTGTAACAGGTTCTTCCAATACCAACCCCACGAATCCTCTGGCTTCCTATTGTTGACCCTTGGCCAAGTGGTAGCAGATTTTTGGTGTCTTGGAGGTCCGTTTCCTGCTTGCAGTAGAAACTAACAATAGGAAGACAGGTATTTTCTTAGTGTATTTTCTTTATTTACCAAGTGTACACAAGTCCTAGGAGGAGGAGTTAAATCTGCTCTTAAATAAACCAAGCAAGCTCATAACCCAGTACTACCCAGGGGTAGGTTTTGCAGTGAAGAAGCTGTTAGAAGCGTCTGTACATCAAGCCTGATTTTAAAATGGTTTTGAGCACCATCTGCTGTCATCCCTAAATAATGCCACTCTGAATTGGATATCGAACCAGCCCTTCACTTTCTACAGAAACACGCGCACCATTTGCCACTTCAGAGTTACACTATGCCAAGTTTATCCCGGTCTCCACCGAAGCTATACCAATGGAGTGACGCTGGAGATTAGTTCGCCTCACTAGTTCTAGAGCACTTGCTGTGGGTACTCTCAGAGCTCCAATGTCCACACCTGGTGAATGGCTATAGCACAATGGATCTTTATGTTACGTACAAACAGTGTCCTAAAATGTGTTGTGAAAAGTATTAAGTGGCAAGACAGCAGGTAATAATATCTGGTGTCCATTACAGAGAACATTGGGGTGCAGGTAGCATGTGCTGGAAAATTTAGCATCTAACAGGAAGAGAAACGAGGAGGTGAGGACAAGGGAGAACGTTACCAGTTATCAAGGCTTAAGGTAGGCCGGGCAGCCTGGAGTCAGAGACCCCTCTCAAGGAGTCCTGGGAGGTTTAGTTGTTGACAAAGGGTGACATGGCCAAGTCTCATGCTACACTTTCTGACTAAGGAACACAGAGCACAGAATAAGCCATCTCCAACATGGGGTGTCTTCCTGCTCTCACTAGGCTGTGCGTCACAAGTAGGAGGAATGTTTTGGGCGGGGGGGGGGGGAAAATCTGAGACATGCACCTTAAGATTTCAAATTCAGAACTAATCATAGGGGTTCATTCTGTTGTTTTCCCTTCTGAGATTGGAGGGGAAACAGCCCTGACAGTCTGTTCAGCCCCTTCTCTAGACGGGGACACACACACACACGGCTGAGTCCCAGCTGGGGCTGCAATACCAAGACTCCAAGGGCCCGGCTAGGTCAGGGAATAGGATACAGGACCTTTTGCCTCTAAACACCAGCGCCAAATGTGACCTTGGGGAGAGTCATGTTCCCATCTGATGCCATCTCACTCCACTTCCCAGAGGAAGTGATCCCACACCCGCAGACTGACAATTGGCATTAGCTACCCCTTACTTGCAGCCTCAGCTGACACACCAAGGACTGAATGGATCACAGAGAGTGGCCTTCCCTCTCCACCCCCCCCTTAGAAAAGGCTCCCTCAAGGCAGGGGAAGGTACATTGGCTGGACACAGCAATCACAAACCCTTAGCAGAAGATAGGGGCATGTAGTCCTCCATTCCCCACCCATGGGTGACCAAGCCACTTGCCACCCCACCCGGTCCCACATGATCCTAACTAGGTTTGAGAAACATGAGGGACGTAGTTCACAGAGGACTCTGGCCAGCTCAGGCAGCTGGGAGGAGCATTTCAGGAGGACACACCACAAAGACATCCTGCTCCATGGATCGAGGCGGGTCCTGAGATTGCCTGGGCACCACTCAGGATGCAGTGAGTGTGACTGCATTGCTCAACAGGACTGCCTGGAGCACATTGGGTCCCAGGCCTAGACCCAAGACCATAAAAAGCAACATGAGACTGAGGAACCAGTGAACATTTCCACTTCCCATGAACCCACCAGCCTAACCGCCTGCCTGCCTCCACCGGGAAGCTAGGATTGGGGGCTTTTGCAGAGCTCACCTCCAACCCCAGCCAGTCACAACACATCAGACCTCCAGGGCGCACAAGCTATCCCCTTCCCAGGCCCTCCAGCTCAAAGATAGCGCCAAACCTCTGGAACTTGCCGATCCCCTCAAACTTACCAAGGGCAGCTACAATCTGCATATCCAGTCAGAGCAACGGTCTCAGCAAAGCACTTTCTAGAAGTCCTACACACAGGGTCGGTGCTACCATTTAGGCAAACTAGGTGGTTGCCTAGGGCACCAAAATTTGGGGGCACCAAAAAGCGGTGCCCCCAATTTTTTTTTTTTTTTTTTTTTTTTAAAACAGCATTCCTATGCCCCCTCCCCGAGCGCACGGTCGCTGCTCCACTTCTCCCGCCTCCCAGGCTTGCAGCGCCAATCAGCTGTTTGGCGCCGCAAGTCTGGGAGGGGAGGAGAATTAGAGCGGGGGGCGGTGTGCTCGGGGAGGAGGCGGAGCAGAGGTGAGCTGGGGTGGGGAGCTGCTGCATGGCTCCGGGGGGGGGTGGTGGTGAAGGAGACTGCTGTGGTGGTGCACCTCAGGGCGGGGAGCTGCCGTAGGGCTGGATAGGGGGACGCAAGGTGGAAGTTTCACTTAGGGCGCAAAACTTCCTTGCAGTGGCCCTGCACACACACACACACACTCACTCACTCTCCAAGCACCAGGACAATGCAGGCAACTGCTGCAGGAAGTTTCCCCACAGTTACCCGCACACATGCAGGAGGTAATACAGAGAGAAGGGAATAGGCCCCTGGTCCACATCTCTCTAGACCAGACCATTGACCAGAATGAGCCGAGCTCTTTGGGCCACACACCCAGAATTCTCTGACTGGAGTGGGAAATGCTAAACCCTTGGAAAGCAGGTGTCTCTGGAGAAAGAATGGCTCTAAAGCACCTGTGCTTAAAGGAGAATATAGGTCCCTACCTAGGCAAACAGAGGTGAGCCTATAGGTAGATTGAAGAGGTTCTTACAGGACCTAGAGTAGGAAGGGGTTCCAAGGATGTCCCCTTGGATTGGGTTTATACTCACACTCAAGATCAACAAGACCAAACAGTTCTCAGGGCTTCAGCTTCCCCACAGTCTGATCAGCAGATCACACGCTGCTCCCAGAACCAGGAAAGGAACCCAGGAGTCCTGACTTCCACTCTCCTCCTGCTTTTGTTCATAGGCCACACGGGCATGATCTGATCAGCACATCTATAGAAGCAGTAACCCCAGGAGAAGAAAGGCTAAAGGGATTTTCGTTCAACCCAAGGAATGTGTCAGCCTGTGAGACAAACATAACTAACGTGCACCCCAGGACTTCAGATTAAAAGCAACACGCAGCCTAAGGACCATCCCCAATGCAGCAACTAACAGATCAAAACAGCAAACATCTTCCAGCCTTAATATCCTTGTTCACCCCACTGTTCTATCTATCCCTCCCAATCTCATATGCAGCTACCCTCCCCACGCAGGCTGTATTTTAAGGGCACTAGATACCTCTGCTTTCCCAGCATGCTCTGCTGTTTGTTTTTAAAACGCCTCAGCTGGCTGCCAATGCCTGCTTTTTGGCTACGAGAAACATGCTTGTTAGGAGCAGATTCCTAATCTCCCTTCGGCACCATGAATGGGGATAACACCCAGCTGCTAGCCTTCAGGAAAAGGGGAGGGTCCATTCCACAGCCCTAGCACAACAAAAGTCTAGCTTATTATGCACTGACTTATCCCCCAACAATAACTTGCCCAGTCAGGCAAGTTACAATCCAGAGCTGAGACCAGCACCTCCAGGAAGGGCTTCCATTCCCCTACAGCTGCTCTCACCATTAGACACAGCCCTCCCAGGGCTCTAACAATTAGATGACCCTCTCTTGGAGGTGCGAAGAGAGCTAAGGTGGGAGGCTATAATGGAAAATGTCGGACACCTGGGTCTAACAGACATCGTCAGCTTCAACAATGAGAAAAAGAACAAATATGCTCTGTAGCTCATTAGCAAAGTGTAAGTGCTATTGTTACTCCTTCAGGAATGAGTCTTACCTTCTCAATGTTCAATTTATTCAATCAAGATCTGAGCACTTGGGAGCTCACGCCAGCAGGGTCTTGCCCTCTCTGGACACACTGGCAATCTCCTCCATGTGTTGTTTTCAAGTATCCTTCCAACAAGCGAATGCTGCACCCTGCTCTGAAGGGACAATTCCCATTAATCAAAATATAAACAATAAAACAAGTATACACACAACATCCAAATTCATGTCTTAATACACTGTTTTCCAATACAAATCATTTAAACAATTACAATCATTCCAAGGGCTTCACAGTCACTTAAAAGACGCCAAAAGTCTGATCCAGTGCAGCAGTTCTCAAACGGTGGGTCAGGACCCCAAAGTGGGTTGTGACCCCGTTTTAATGGGGTCGCCAGTGCAGGCATTAGACTTGCTGGGGCTTGGGGCCGAAGCCCAAGGGCTTCAGCCCTGAGTGGCAGAACACAAGCTTTGGCTTCATCCCTGAGCAATGGGGCTGAAGCCCACGGGCTTCAAGTTTGGCTTCTCCGCCTGGGGCGGTGGGACTCGGGTAGGCTCAGGCTTTGGTCCCCCTTCCTGGGGTCCTGTAGTAATGTTTGTTGTCAGAAGGGGGTTGTGGTGCAATGAAGTTTGAGAACCCCTGATTCTTGTACATTTCTCTCCCTGCACTTCAGGATCTAACCCCATTTAGTCCCCATGAGCTCCAGCTACTAGCGCCGAAACACAACAACATGGAGTCAGCCCGTGCTTTCCGATTCCAAACTTCCACCATCCTCCAGGGGAAAAATACTCTCGTGTGTATTTAACCTGAACTTTCGTTCTCATTTCATTTCCGGTACCCTCCATACCTTTTCCTAGGGCTAGTTAGTTCCAGGCCTTTTAGATGCTGTCCCACCCTGCTCAGCACAGCCACACTGCCTACAACCCAAACATACCCCTTTCCTTGTAGTTGAAGTGACCTTATGCAGCCTCTCAGTTACTTTATATGTAAAATGGGGAAATGATACTTGTCTCTCTCCTGGAGTCAGGATACGAGGCCTTACCAGTAAGAAGGGATGTGGCCTCCATAGAAATATTAACAGGAGTCAGTCAGTAGAGGAAGTGAGACTAGAACCTATTTCCTCTTGCAGCTCCTTCAGCCTAGAGCTCCCTCTTGGAGGAACACCAACTCCCTGACATCCGTCTTCCCGAAGTTCCCCCCTTCCCAGGAGGCAGAAGCTCCCTGTGAATGGGGTTTGTGTGGAGGGACAGGAGGGGGAGTGAGGAACGGGCAGTGTCAGTCACAGTTGTGTCGAGTGTAAGTCAATTGCTCCCTGTCTGGCTGACGGTGGTGCACGCGTACACAGGGTGTGTGGAAGTCCCTCTGCCATGCTCTGGGGGATGCAGGCTGGCACGCTGAGGTGTACGTGTATGGAGTTTGTGTGTAAATCCTGCTGGTTCTGGCAGACCCTGTGGCCTGTTGTGTGTTCAGGAGCTGTGAATTCCTCTCCTCTGTGGCATGGCGTGTGGTAAACCTGTCTCCGATCACACTCCGTGATACATCTGTGGATGAGGGGACGTATGTGTGTAAACCCCTTTCTCTACAGAGTGTGGGTGTGAGCAAGGACATAAAGATCTCTGTGATGTGTGTGCTGGGGTGTAAACCCCCTGTGTGTGTAAATCGCTCTGCCTCAGGCACACTCAGCAGTGTGGGTGTGTAAATCGCTCTGCCTCAGGCACACTCAGCAGTGTGGGTGTGTAAATCGCTCTGCCTCAGGCACACTCAGCAGTGTGTGTTATCGGTGCTGGAACTGGGGATGCTGCCACATCTCCTGGTTTAAAATGGTTTCCATTATATACACGGTTTACACTTTGGTAAAAATGGCTCTCAGCCCCCCCCCCTCGCCCCTCACTATAGAAATTGTTCCAGCGCCCCCGGAGTGTGTGTAATCCCTGCTGTGTCTGCACACTCGGCAGCATTGGTGCGTGTAGGTGTGTAAGCATGGCTCGATTTGCAAGCCCTGGGGGGAGTGTGCAAGCCTCACTATCTCTGGCACGCTCATCTGTGGGCATGCGTGTGTAAGGCCCAGTGTCTCTGGAACACCCAGCCTGCTAGCCGCACACCCAGGCGGGGGCGTGTGTGTGTGTAAGCCCCGCCCCCGGCCGCGCTGCGCCTCGCCCCGCCCCTTCCCGCGCTGCCCGCAGACCGGAGCGGAAGCGCCGCTCGCTGCGGCCCAGCGGGTCCGGCCCAATCCAGCCACCCTCGGGGCGGCGATCCCGGCCCGGCCCCGGTCCTCCCGGCCCGGCCCATGGGACTCCTTAAAGGCGCAGGCAGCGGCCTCTCTGTATTCGTCGGCGGATGAAAAAATCACGTGTGGCTGAAATGGGCCGGTCAGTGGCGAGGGGCCCGGGGGGGATACAAGGGGGGGCGGGGGGAGAGAGACACAGGAGTGGGGGGGGGGAGACACAGGAGCGGGGGGAACACCCGGGGGGGCCGGGGGGGGGGAGACACAGGAGCGGGGGGAACACCCGGGGGGGCCGGGGGGGGGGGAGACACAGGAGCGGGGGGAACACCCGGGGGGGCCGGGGGGGGAGACACAGGAGCGGGGGGGAGACCCGGGGGGGCCGGGGGGGGGAGACACAGGAGCGGGGGGAACACCCGGGGGGGGAGACACAGGAGCGGGGGGAACACCCGGGGGGGGAGACACAGGAGCGGGGGGAACACCCGGGGGGGGAGACACAGGAGCGGGGGGAACACCCGGGGGGGCCGGGGGGGGGAGACACAGGAGCGGGGGGAACACCCGGGGGGGCCGGGGGGGGGAGACACAGGAGCGGGGGGAACACCCGGGGGGGGAGACACAGGAGCGGGGGGAACACCCGGGGGGGCCGGGGGGGGGAGACACAGGAGCGGGGGGAACACCCGGGGGGCCGGGGGGGGGAGACACAGGAGCGGGGGGAACACCCGGGGGGGCCGGGGGGGGGGGAGACACAGGAGCGGGGGGAACACCCGGGGGGGCCGGGGGGGGGGGAGACACAGGAGCGGGGGGAACACCCGGGGGGGCCGGGGGGGGGGGAGACACAGGAGCGGGGGGAACACCCGGGGGGGCCGGGGGGGGGGAGACACAGGAGCGGGGGGAGACACAGGAGCGGGGGGGGGGAGAACCCCTGCAGAGCGGGGGAACCCCGCGGGCAGGAGACACACACGCACACACACAGGAGCAGAGGGATAACTCTGGGGGGACGGGACATAGGAGTTAGGAGGGGGTAACCCCTGGGAGCAGCATGGGATACACACAGAAGTGGGGTGGGGGGAGTGGCTGCAATGTTAGATTGGGGAGTACTGGGGGCCAGGATGCCTGGGTTCTACTCCTGGCTCTGGTGCTGCCTCCCTGTGTGGGGTGGGCTGAGTCACTTCCCCACTCCGTGCCTCAGTTTCCCCATCTGTTGGTTAAGGGTGACATTGCCAGGAGGGGGGAAGGGGTTAATTCATTTCTGACTGCAAAGGCTGCCAGGCAGTCTGGGGCACTCACTCACCCCAGTGTCACTCCGGGGAGCACTGGGCTGGCTGTCCCTGTGCAGCTCCCATGCTGCTCTCTGCTTGGCCCAGCTCCTGCTGCTGATTGGCATGTTTGTGCGCCCAGAAGAGCTGACGAGTCGGAGCTGGGACTGCAGTAGCTCTATGCCCAACCCCACAACAGGGGGAGCCTGGGGGGGGCTGGAGGGGATGCTTCGGCTCCTAGACCCCAGGTGAGGAGCTTGTTCTGTGGGGTGGGGGTGGATGTGTATGTTAGCCTGGGGAGCTGGAGGCCAGAAGTGGGGAGACAGGCTCTTTAGGCCCCAGGAGAGGAGGACACAGCCTGGGGGCTCTGAGCCTGGGACAGGGTAGGGGGAGGGGTCCTAGACCCTAGGAAAGGACCCAAGGACAGTGGAAAGGGGGCGCGGGAGAGTTACAGCAACTAGGCTGCTGGAGGCCAGAAGTATCCCTTTCCAGACTCCAGGTGAGGAGATGGTGCAGTGCGGTGGGGGGACCGCAAGGCCCAGCCCTGGAGCAAGGAGCCAGGTGGATTTTCTCTTAGCCCCTAAGAGAAGAGTCCAATATGGTAGTGTTGGGAGCTGGGGTCTGGGAAGAGACACATTGATGCTAAACCACAGGAGAGAAGCCAGTTTGCGGGGGGGGGGCGGGGGCATGTGGTGCCCAGGTGGAGATAAGGGGCCAAATTTGCTCCTTGATCAGAGCGATGCTGACTGTGGAGTAAGCATTTCATGTTCTCTGGTTACTTCTTCTTATGCTCTTAGTTCAGACCAGCTGGATTGCAAAGTTCAATCTATTAATGAATTATTATTTATTATGATAGTAGTGCCTCGAGGCTCCCTTAGAAGCCCTTTGTAGCAGGGACTATCATTTACTGTAGGTTCATTCAGTGCCTATCGCACTGGGGCTCTGACCTGGTTGGGCTGTAACAGAAATGCCTGTAACCCCAGTACTAATCACTCTGCACACACTTAGCAATGCCTGTGCCTAGCCCCTGAGAACTCCCAGGTCAAAAGACAGTTGTTCCCTGTATGTTGCTCTCACGGGGAGCTGCTGTGCTAGGGTTAGGGGAGCTTGGCTGAGGAGCCCAGGTTTAACCCGCTAAAGCAATGCCCCGGGAGTGCACACAATGGAATGGCCTCGTCTGGGGCACGTATGGTCTCGAGGCTGCGTCCGCACTACAGACTTCTGCCAGCGTTGCTCTGTTGGTCGGGGTGTGATGAGGTTTGACCCCTGACCAATGCAGCTGGCAGGCAGAATTCTAGCGCGGATGCAACTTTACCAGCAACGCTCCCCTTTTACTGGTATAGCTTGTTTCACCCCTGGGGGTTGGTTTTACTTTACCAGGAAAAAGCTCTGCTTCTGCGGTATAGCTGTGTCCACAGCAGGAGCGCTTTGCCAGGATAGTGAAGTGCTGCTGGTGTAGACGTAGCCTCGGTTACACACATGCGGGTGTCTGCAGGTCACGTGCGTGGGCGCTCCAAAGCCCTGTGAAGCAAATAAAGCCTTGACATGAATCTTTCTGTCCTCTCTAGAGCTGGGACTAGACCAGGGTGAATACTGGGACTTCTCTATGAGCCAAGGATTGGTGGGGAGCACCACTGCCCCCATACCACTGCCTTTTTTTTCCCCCTCTCCTCACTTTTAAAAACAGCCCCACTTTGCTGCCATCACAGAGGCTGAGATTTTAAGTTCCTGATCCCAAACTCGTGGAAGTCAAGGGAGACCTTGCAATGGTTTAACCGGCTTTGTGTCAGGCCCAAAATGCACAAAAGGCAGAAAATCCCCCAGTTAAGATCTCCACAGCATCCTCTTTAGTCCTATGTAGTACTGCTTTATCCCATGCCTTGTCTGTCACGTTGTGAGCCCTCTGTCATGTTTGCGAAGACACCTAGCGCTTTGTGGGCACTACCAGAGACAAACAACATGCATAGCTTGGGAGAGCTCTGATTGAACACAGAGGTGCAGGTGAAGCTATGTAGGGTGGTGGCGCTGCCTTATTTCACTTAACTGACAGAGAAGAGCCTTCTTGGGCCAGCTGGTAATTATCTGTGGAGCTCCACTGGAGAGCCACTCGATGAAGGCTGTTAGTCTGGGTTTCCCTGTTTTGTTCTCTCCGGAGATGCCTGCGATATGAGAATCAAGCTGATGTCTTCCTGCCTCTGACTTCCATGCGGGTGATCCTGATCTTGCAGTGGGCATTTGGCTGGTAATGAACAAGGTGGTAGACTCTGGACTGGCTCCTACAGGGCCAGTGGGGGTGAGACCTTGTTTATTTGTCAGTAACATCAGCAGGTGTGAGTCACTGACATGCAGGGAGCGGCGATGAGGAAGAAGGGGCCATCTGTACGGAAACTGTCCACCTCCTCTCAGTGGAATCTTCTGCATTTAAAATCTTAGCCCTACCGTGCCTGGCCATGTCACTGCTTGCACCGATTGCTACACCAGCTTTTACAGACACATCAGTGCCTTTCTAATAGTAAACAGCTGGCCACGGTCATGCTCGCTAGGGGCACTTTTTCCTGAGTTAAGGCTCCTGTAAAAGGCAGCAGGTCAGACCCTAGGGGGAGGGAAGCAGGAGGCTGTGTGTGTGTAAGGACTGATTATATAGGCTGCTTGTGTGCGGGGAGCACAGCTGCAGTCATTGGAGAACTTCATTCCAAGGACCATGATGAGACCCTAGGGCAGTGAGTCTTAACCTTTACTGCAGCCTCCACCCCTTTGGTTCTCAAAATATGGTCTCGCACCCCTTATCAAAAATCCTCGAAGTAGGCCAGTTCTTTAAACCTAGATATATTTTTTGTTTGTATATTACAGTTATCGTTAAATGCATAATGTTAATAAATACCTAGGTTTGATGAAACAAAGTAATTGTACTTCCGTGCCTGTGCTTAATTTGTGTTTTCGATGATTTACCTTCTAAAACAAATCTGGCACGTCTCGCACCCCCAGAGAGGGCATCTCAAAGCCTTAGGGGGTGCGTGCACCCCAGGTTAAGAACCACTGCTCTAGGGTATTCTCCCATCTAAGCAGAGGTCCTAGGACATTACTCCCTTTAATCCTACAAATCCGGGGGGGGGAGGGAGGAGCCATGCGCGACTCTCGCAGTGTGCGTGGTACCTGTAATAGGACGGCAGATGCTAGGACCTTGCTTAGGGATCGAGGGCGTATCTGTGGAATTCTCTCATTATCAGGTGCTGGAGCCCTAAGCAAAAGTGCAGCGTAATTATCCCCCAGTCACTGTAAGGTTACATCAGCTTCTCTCAGGCAGAGGGAACTAGGGCCCAGGATAGGGGAGCTCCCCTAGAGGGAAGCCCTAAGAACGGCCAAGCAGAGATTTATGATCTGGAATCGTGATTTGAGTTACCAGTAAAACCAACCCCCAGGAAAGGGGTATGTTTGGGTTGTAGGCAGTGTGGCTGTGCTGAGCAGGGTGGGACAGCGTCCAAAAGGAACACACAAAGACCTGGAACTAACTAGCCCTAGGAAAAGGTATGGAGGGTACCGGCAATGAAATGAGAACGAACGTTCAGGTTAAATACAGACGAGGGTATTTTTCCCCTGGAGGACGGTGGAAGTTTGGAATCGGAAAGCACGGGCTGACTCCATGTTGTTGTGTTTCGGCGCTAGTAGCTGGAGCTCGTGGGGGTTAAATGGGGTTAGATCCTGAAGTGCAGGGAAAGAAATGTAGTCTGGGCGCAGGGCTGTGAGGTAGGACTCCAGGCTTCCATTGCTGGCTCTGACACTAGCTTCCTCTAAGCCGGTGTTAGGCAAGTCACTTCCCCTCTCCACGCTTCATGTTCTGGACTGTAGAAGCAGCAGGCTAGTCCCTTGCCAGGTGTGGGGCCAGTGGGAGGGTTAATTAATGGCTATAGAGCAGTGGCTCTCAACCTTTCCAGATGACTGGACCCCTTTCAGGAGTCTGATTTGTCTTGCATACCTCAAGTTTCACTCACTTAAAAACAACTTGCTTACAAAATCAGACTTAAAAGTACAAAAGCGTGTCAGCGCACGGTTACTGAAATTGCTGACTCATTTTGACACATTATAAAATAAACCGATTGGAATATAACTATTGTCCTTGCAGTTCAGTGGAGAGCATGTAGAGCCGTATAAACAAGTCTTTGTCTGTATGAAATTTTAGTTTGTACTGGCTTCGCTAGTGCTTTCCGTGTAGCCTGTTGTAAAATCAAGCAAATATGTAGGTGAGTTGATGTACCCCTGGCAGATCTCTGCGTACCCCCAGGGATACATGTACCCCTGGTTGAAAACCACTGCCGCAGAGGGCTTTGCTGTTCAAAGTACTAAGTGTTGCCATTCCTGCCAACGTGCACATGGTTGCACTGGTCCCCATGTCTGAAGAAAGACTCCTGCCCCCTCTCCCTAGCACTTCTGGGCTGGGCTGGGAGGGAATTAGCTATTTGGATTAGGTGGACGTACCCCTGTGATCAGTTCCCTGGGACTGCAGGCACTGCACCTTGCTTCTCCCCATCTGTTGACTTCGCACCACCCAGCCCCTCCTTCCTGCGTTGAGGGGGCGCGGCTCCTCCTCACAGGGCTGCACGCCTGCTAGAGGAATGGGAGAGCTCGGTGCGTCTCACTCTGCTCCCCTCCCAGCCCTTGCTGGGTCTCCCCTGCGGTAGCGCCTAATACTGGCTTCTTAGGTTCATCGCCTCAGATCAGGCCAGGCCTGGATCCAGCTGTGGTGCTGGCAGGATCTTATCGGCGCTGCACCTGGTGCTGTCTCCCCCCATTGGGCGGACGATTGTATAAGCAGCACACGCGAGAAGGAGCCCCACCCCTTCTGCCAAGCCTGGATAACGCTGCCAGCGAGGGGTGGGGATTCAGCCAGCATGCGGAGGCAGCTGCACGGTGGCAAGAGGGCTCTCTAGGTTTGACCCCAGGAAGGCAGGGATGTTGGGACCTCTCAGACCTGGTCTCACTTGCTCAAGGGGCACTAATCTCCCTCTCAGGGGCCAGCGGTAACCAGTCTGCTCTGAAATGCCGTCTCCTTGGGGCTCCCCCAGCCAGCGTACGTACCAAGGGAGCCGATGGCTCTAGCTGGAGGCTTCTGGGATGAAGCTCGGAGCCGGAAGACAGCATTGCCTGTAACAGCGCCGCTGCCCCCTTTGTGTCTTGCAGGCGGGTAGCATGATGTCTGAGAACACGTCAGTGAGCCCTGCAGGGGGCATCACCCCCCTGCAGCAGATGCTGGCATCTGGGACCGGGGCCCTCTTCACATCTCTCTTCGGTAAGGGGTCAGCGTGGGGATGGCTGAGCGAGGCTGGAGAGACAAGGCGGGTGGGTGGGTGCATGCAAGGATTTCCACGTGAGTTCAGGGTATGTACGTAGGGAGGTCGGGGCGTGCGCATGTGTATAAGGGGATGAGAGTGAGTGTGCAAAGGGCAGGTAAGCTCACTGTTCTGAACTTAGGACAATCTCTGGGGCTTCTGCTGATACGGCCATGGCCTCTTCCACCTCTCAACTTCCCTTTCCTAGCAACCCTCCCCCTGGAATTCCAGCTTGATTCCTTGTGTCTCATCCCCTGATTAAAGTTTCTCCCAGCAAATCTGGCCTGGTCATTAAGAGGCTTAAAACTCCTTGGAGAGCTGGAGTCTGGCTGTTTGCTGTGCACCATGGGCTCTGCTGACCCCGGGCTCCAGAGGGAGGTGTGAGGAAGAGCAGGTTCAGTTCCCAGCTCTGGGAAGGAAGGTGGGGTCTGGTGATTAGAGGGAGAGGAACATGGACTCCTGGGTTCTACTGAGCTCTGCCCACGCTCACGCTGTGAGTTCGGCCACGGCCCTTCCCATCTTTGAACCGCTGTTTCCCTGTCGATATTAAATCCATTTCCAGATCTACCTTTCGGGGGGGGGGAGGTGTATTTTCCGACTCACTGATAAAGCACTCTGCGTCACCCTACACTGGCCCCAGGTCTAAGTAGGCGCCTTCTCTTTCAGTGACTCCCCTGGATGTGGTGAAGATCCGGCTGCAGGCCCAGAGGACGCCCTTCTCTAAAGGTAACTAAGTGCCCAGGGCAGAAATCTTGCCTTCTCTCCGCAGCTGGAGGCCAGGTGGGTCGTCTCCGAGCCTGCGACCCCTGCAGCAGCGAGCCCGGCATGCGGTAGCTCAGACCCCAGGTCGTTTCTCTCCCCGGCTTTGCCTGGCAGGTGTCTGTGAACCGCAGCAATCCCAGTCCCCTATACAGGCCCCAAGGGGAGTTGTGAGGAAGAGCCTCTGCCTGGTTAGTGAAGGGCTTATCGGGTTCTGTGATATTTGGCTACTCGGTCTGGGCAGGGACTGCCTGCAGGCAGCAGAGCAGTGAAGACCACCGCAACGGTGGTCACGTGGGGTTGGTGCCCCACTGATGGGGACACAGGTTCAGCAGAGGGGGTCTGGCAAGGGACCCTCAGGCTGCATCCCCATTTGGATGCTTCTTTCCTAGGCCCTCTCCAGGAGGCCCAATCCTGGCATGCGTGGCCCCCTCCCCCCCCATACCCTGAACCTGTGCAGCTGGCTTGAGTGGGATCAGCGTTCCCACAACGGCACCCCAGTAGTGTACCACCCACAGGGGGCGAAGAGCATCCTGCCTCTGGGGTGGGAGCTGGGCTCACATCTGTGTGGCCTTAGGGGAGAGGGAATGTGGGCTTAGGTGTCCCATAGGGCCTCGGAGCCTAGCTGGGCTGGGATGTCCTGTATGGACCTGAAGTGGGTGGGTTGGTGGGGTGCCTGGCTCATGTAAAGGGCTCCCCAGAGCCAGGGACTGGTCATTATCTGTAGGCCTCTAGTGAAGGCAGGAAATTGGGCTCCCTCCTTCTGGCTCTGCCCTCCCTTCCAGGTTCTGGTGCTGCTTGACAGGAAGGAGCACGTCCCAGGCCTTGGCTTGTCCTGGCCACTGCCCTGCGGGGCTGCTCTGCATTAATCACCACCAGCCTGAACTAACCCTGGCTGACGGCTCCGGGAGCAGCCAGGCCCTTTCAAGCCTCAGCAGGAGTTTAAGTCGCTCACAGACTGCGTGAGAATCCCTCTTGCCTCCAGGTTCTCTTTCAAATAGTGAGCCAGGCCTGGGACACCTGCAGTGACTGTCATGGGAGGGATTTTGGTACGGGTTAGAGCAGGGGCCTGAGGGTTAGGACTCCTGGGTTCTGATCCCACTGCTTCCCTCTGGGAGTCACTTCCCCTCCCTGTGCCTCAGCCTCCCTCCCCCCCCCAAGCTATAAAACTCGGGAGCAGAAAGTCTGTTTGTTTGTGAAGCAGTTTGGAAGTCTCACGTGGAAGGGACTAGTCCAGGGATCGGCAACCTTTGGCACGCGGCCTGTCAGGGAAATCTGCTGGCGGGCTGGGATAGTTTGTTTACCTGCAGCGGCCGCGGGTTTGGCCGATCGCAGCTCCCACTGTCTGAGGTTTGCCATTCCAAGCCAAGGGAGGCTGCAGGAAGCGGTGGCCAGCAGATCCCTCGGCCCACACCGCTTCCCGCCGTCCCCATTGGCCTGGAACAGCAAACTGCAGCCAGTGGGAGCTGCGCTCAGCCAAACCCGCGGACACTGCAGGTAAACAAACCGGCCCGGACCGCCAGTGGATTTCCCTGATGGGCTGCGTGCCAGAGGTTGCCGATCCCTGGACTAGAGACAATGGGCTAGTCTGGTGGAACGGGGTCCCTTGGAATCCGTATGGGGCTGGATTCAGGTGACTTGACTGCCGGAGTCGTGCTGCTAAATAGATCCTGGGCGTTCCTGCACCTGCCCAGCTGTGTGGGGCTATGGAACAGATGTTAAGAGACGCCTCCCTGTTGCGGGCCGGCAGAAGTGACTTGTGTTATCAGCCGGGGTGTGTGTGTAGCATTCTCAGATCTCGTCCCAGCTCAAGACAGCAGCCTCCCCCTTTCCAAACCCGAGTGGCTTGCCCCAGAACAGCCCCCACATCCCAGCTCTCTGCTGACAGCAGGGCACGGGGGTCCCTGCCTTCCTAGACTATGCACTGCTAGCACCCACCTGCCTGGCCCCCGAGAGCTTGGCCCCGCCTGTCGCTAAATGTGTCCCTGTTGTGTTTCAGTGTTGTCAGTAGAGTGTGTGCCCTGGAGCGTTCACCAGTCCAAATGTGAGTATCTCGGGGTATTCTCCTTTCACCCTCTTCCTGCTAACAGCCTCCCGTGGCTGCTGACCCTCAACAGCTCCATCCCCCCCATCCCGGGGAGAACCTGTTCCCCATAGCTGCAGTCTCCAGAGCGGGGCAGTGCAGGGCTCTGTGTACCCTTGCTCACCCCACGCCATCTTCCTTCCATCCCTACTGCAATGGAGTCTAGTTCCGAGTCATCTGGGGGTCAGGTGCTGTCTGATGGTTAGAGGAGGGGGCACTGGGAGCTGCAGCACTGGGTTCTGTTCTCAGCCCTGCCACTGACTCACTCCATGGCCTTGGGTAAGTCCCCTCACCTCTGTGCCTCCCGGGGGTGGAGGCAGTTGTGAGACTGACCCCGCAGGCTGTTTGTCATCAGGCAGGTGGGGCCTGGGAATGGTTCTCCCATCCCTGGAGTCAGGGCCTGGGAGTTGTTAGCTTGCCGAGTCGTGGCTGTGATAGGGACTTCTGGCTTTTACACCCCCCCCCCCCCCCCATCCCATGGCCCATTCTGTAACCACCCCCCTCCTGGCATAGCTATGCAGGACAGGGACAACGGCGAGGGGAGGGGCCCCCTTGGGCATATCCAGCCTCGGCTGCTTCGAGGGGAGCCTCTTCTGCCCAATGACGTCTTGCAGCAGCCCCTCACGTGCCCTCCCCCCCCAATGTCCTGGATGGAATGCAGGGGGCAGTACCCCCCCAACACACACATACACACACTGTAGGGTTACTAGTGCTCTGTCAGAAACATGTGCTGGAAGCTGGCTGACCCAGGCCACTTGGGGGTTCAACACTAGCCAATTCCCCTGCAGGAGCACACGTGGGCCGTTCCGTCAGTCTGTCGTCTGTCCTCCCCTCTGCCTGCCCTGCTACGCACTTGGATCCCTGCTGAGCCTAGCCTGCCGCCCGCAGTTATGCCCTGGGCATGGAAACCAGACTGGCCCGTAGGGGTGGCTGATGCTGATTTGGTGGTGGGGATGGCTCTAGCGAGGTTGGCAACTTTGTCCACACCCTGCCTTTCCTCTGCCCATCTGGCAGCTTCCCACACCAGGCTCCCGTGCCCACTGCTGCCTCTCTCCCTGCTAGGCTCCCCTCTCTGCTGGGCAATTGTCCCTGGGGTTTGGCAGAGGGCTGCTTTAATCTGTGTGTCTGGCTCTCCAGCGGCCCCGAGGCAGGGAAAGGGATTTGAATGAGATCATGGGGAAGGGAGCCAGGCAAACCCTCAGGGTGACAGGGCTGACACTGACTCGTGGAGGCAGGTGGCCTCCTGCCAGCACGGGCTGTTAGTGCAGGCTGACAGGACGGCTTTAGGGTGAGCGCATCGCGGGGAGCGTGATGGAGTCAGACAGTTTCCCAGGACTCGCCCTTTTGCCTCGCCGCACTTCTGCTCTGGTGCCTTTATTCTGCATGACAGGATTGGGGCAAGTCCCGACCTGCGCCTGCCCCCCCACTAAACGTGCCTGTGTCCCAGGCCTGAGGTAACAATGGCTTGCGGGAGGCCTGAGGCCTGGCCACCCCAGGGCGCTCTGTCTGAGATGAGCTTTGGCCTGGCTGCTCCAGCTGTCTACACCCCCGCTGACCTGTCCAGCTCCCCACAAACTCTCCGTCCCCATGGCTGCCGGCTCCTCTCTCCCTGGCTGCCCTTTGGGAGAGCAGGGGCAGCGCCCCATGGGGCTCACAGAGATTGAAAGAGGAGCAGAGTTCTGGGGGCGGCAGGGAATGGGGCAGAGAGGAGCTGGCAGGGCCCTGAGGGGTACAGCCCTGCCCTCTGCTGAGGGTCCTTGCAGAAGGAAAGGGCAGAGCCAGGAGCAAGGAGGGAGCTTGGGGGTGGGGAAGGGAAGAGCCTGAAGCGGGCTGGACTGGGCGCGAGTTTAACCCCACTGTGTCTCCCCTGCCCCCTCCCACAGGGAAATGCTTCGTGTACTGCAACGGGCTCATGGACCACTTGTACGTCTGCCAGAACGGGAGCAGCTGCACCGCCTGGTACAAGTCCCCCACCCGTTTCACCGGCACCCTGGTGAGGCTCTTTTCCTGCCGGGACCTGGCTGCCTTGGCGGGGAGCCAGAGCCAGTGCAGGGTCAGGCCTGTGGCTCGATGGCCAGGCTGCGTGCGGCAGTTCGGGCACCGCGGTCTGGGCTCTGCCGGGCCGCCTGGCAGGGTGATTGATGGTGCGGGGGAGGAGACCGGGCCGGGTGCACCAGTGTTCGGATTAACCCTTTCCACTCCTAGGTGGCTCTGGCGCTGTGGAGGGGAAAGGGTTAATTTGCAAGAGGGGCATGTAAGAGGGTGTGCCTGTCCTGTAGTGCCCCTGCTGGCCAAGCATGGCTCTGCAGAGGCCTGACTCAGTTTCCCTTTATCTCAGGGCTCCTTAATAAATGCCGCACTGGCTTTTTCGTGGCTAATGTCACACCTGGTTTAACCACAGATGGTTCAAAACAGTCCTCAAAGGCCCAAAACAAAGTCCATCACCATGACACCAGTTCATACTCGGCTCGGACGTCCCCAGCCAGTCCTGGAGCGCTTCTCCAGTCTCTGACCTTCCTAGCCAGAGCTCAGCTTTGTACCCCCTGCTCTCCTGGCCCACCCCTGGTTACCCAGGGTCTCCTGCTCTCTGCAGCCCCTGCCATGGCTTCCTCTAGCAGCACCCGTACCTGCCCTGGGGTGCCTTCCATCCCCTGCTGCTGTCTTCCCCTTTATAAGGCCCAGGTGCCTTCCCTTAAGCCCAGTTGGGGAGCAGGTTACCAGTCAGCTGTACTCCCCTTCCCCCCCCCTTAAGGAGCCAGTCACCCTGTGATGAGGGCTAGGCTGGAGAAGCAGCAGAGCTCGGCGTGGGAGGGGAAGACGCAGCCCCTGGCTGGGCTCTGGAGTGGGTATCTAGTCTCCCTTTCAGGCTACAGGGCTGCCCCTAGCATTGGGGGAAAGCCTCCTCCCCCTACGCTCTAACCCCCTTGTGCTCTCCTCTTCCTTTCAGGATGCCTTCGTGAAGATCACACGTTACGAGGGCATTCGGTCTCTGTGGAGCGGCCTGCCACCCACCTTGTGAGTCTGAGCACCGAGCGTTACAGCCCTTCCCCGCCGCATGCCTGCTCGAAGGGAGGCCGAATGCAAACACCTGGGCCCCCCTGCCTGCGGTGCTTGCCGGCCGTGCACTCCCAGTCTTCCTGCAGGGCCCACACAACCTGGGCGCTGGCGCTACTGACCTTTGCCCTGAGGTCTCTGACTGCGGGGGGAGGAGGTGGCGGTGACTGTCCTGCACTGACCCAGAATCCTTGGTTATCCCTGGACTGCAAACTGTCTGCCTCCCCCTCCCCAGACCCCCTTCCCGCCTTTTCCACTCCCTCTCTGCATGAAGGTGTCCCTGTCCTCTATCACCGCCCACTGGGCGAGCATGGCTCTGCAAAGGCCTGCCTCAGTTTCCTCTGAGGCTCCTTAATCACCCCCACAAGGGCAATGTCTCAGCGAACGCCACCGCTGTCTGGGGCTGGTTTGACAACAGAAACAGTGCGAAACGATTCTCCAACAAAGCCCATCACCATAATACAAAAGTTCATACCCAGCTCTGGTGTCCTCAGCCCGTCCTGGAGCTCATCACCTGTTCCAGCCCTTCCTAGCCAGAGCTCAGCCCGTTTTTAGCCTTCCCTGGCTCAGAGAGGTCAGCAGGGAAACCCCCTCTGCTGCTCTCCTTGCCTTCCCCGGCCACTTAGAATCACTAGCAGGTCTTCCTGCTCCCTGTAGCTGTACTCTGATCTTAGCTGGGCTGAGAGCTGTCTGGAGATCAACCTTCCTCTGCTTCTGTCTCCCCTTTATAAGATCCAGGTGTTTTCCCTTAAGCCCAGCTGGGCAGCAGGTAATTAGTCCCAGGTGCACTGGCCTCCCCTCCCCTGCTCCCTCTTAAAGGGGCCAGTCACCCCGTGACACTCCCCACAGACAGCCCCCTTCGCCCTCTGACCTTTCAGGCGGAGCTGTGTGCCTGCGGCGTTTTGACAGGGTCCTCTGTGTGCGTGAAGCCTTTTCAGGCAAACGGAAACCCCCCCCCCCCCCTCACCCGACCCCATTGCTCTCTGGGAAATGGGTCCCACTGCTTAGCCAGAGAATGGGAGGGGCTGTGTCAAGGCCCAGCTGGGATGGGGGGGGGGGGGGATTATGGATTATGCCTGGAACAATCTGCCCCCCCTGCTCGGCATGGAGCGTGACACGAGTTGGCGGGTGATGCTAACGGGCCCCTCTCCTTGGCAGGGTGATGGCGGTGCCTGCCACGGTGATCTATTTCACCAGCTACGACCAGCTGCGGGATTATCTGCGCTGCCGGATGGGCAGCCAAGGGGCCCACGTCCCCCTGGTGGCTGGTGCCCTCGCCAGGCGTGAGTACTCTGCGTTCAGGGTCCATGTACCTTGCAGCCTCCCCCCGCCCTGCTCCTCTGGCCCGGGGGTAAAGAATCATTCCGAATGAACAACGGCCTGCCTTGGTTTTTAGCAGCGAGGGTCATTAACCGTCGGCACAGTTGGCCCGGGGTGGTGATGCTGGATTCTCCGTCCCTGGCCGTTTGTAAATCAAGAGCGGGTGTTTTTCTAAAAGCCCTCCTCTAGGGATCGTGGCCTGCGTTGTGCAGAGGGTCTGACGAGATGATCGCAAGGGTCCCTTCTGGCCTGGGAATCTACGAATCCCTGGGCCCTGCGTGTCCGTGGTTAGATCAATTCCCTGCTCTGTCGCGGACTTGCTGGGTGACCTCACGCACAACCCTGCCCCTCCCTGGGCTTTCATTTCCCCATCTCCCTGCAGCGGGAAGGCTGAACAGCCCCCCCCCCCCCCCCCCCCCCCGAATCACAGTGAGATCCTCATGCTGGGATGAGCCGTAAGCTGCTGTCCCAGGTGTACCGTGCTGCAAACAAGAAGCGATCCCAGCAGCCAGCTCCTTGCCAAACCCGATGGGCCGGTGCCAGGGCCGGCCCCCCTGGCCTCCTGCACCACGTGCTCTGCCCTTTCTAGGAATTGCAGGTGACTGCCCTGTTTGCACGTGGGGTTGAGACTGCCTGGCCTTGCCCCCGTCGTCGTGCCTTGGTATCACTCTTGCTGCTGGCTTGTCGGTAGCTGATGTTCTGACTCCCTCCCTCAGTGGGCGCGGTGACGGTGATCAGCCCCTTGGAACTCATCCGGACTAAGATGCAGTCCCGGCCGCTGAGCTACCGCGAGCTGCGTGTCTGCATCCAGTCCTCGGTGGCCCAGGACGGCTGGCTGTCCCTCTGGAGGGGCTGGGGGCCCACCGTGCTGCGGGACGTTCCCTTCTCAGGTATACCACACAGAAAAGGGGTGCTGGGGACTGGTGAGGGGGCTGCGGGCCGCACTGGGGCTGGAGACGTAGGGAAAGGGTTGACCCAGGACAAGAATTCCCTTCTTGCCATCTGCAGAGACCACTCGGTGTCATGCTAATAGCTTGGGGCTGCCTACAGGAGGCGCTGACGGGCCACACTCCAGTCCCTATCCCTTCTGTGTATCTCTTGTCCAGGGCAAAGTTTTTTACCTGACAATGGTGACTCCAGAGCGAAGGATTTTCAGACCCAGTCCCCACCTGAGCTGGGATACCAATTTGGTGGGGCTCAGCCCAGTTCCAGTTCCTTCATGCCAGGAAAAGCGGCTGGGTACTAATAGGCCTGCCAATTCCTAGTGTCAGCCGAACGGCCAAGGACCTCCCATCTCTCCCCTGTGCTCGCTCCCAGTCAGGGCTGGGCTGGGCAGGGGGATGTTTGCCTTTTGCCGTCTCTGCTCCGGGGCTGATAGACTGAGGTCAGTCCTCGGGGCTGGGGCTCAGTGCCAAAGGGCCATGCCCCGGGAGCAGCAGTGGAGGTGGCTGCTGATGCTTCTAACCCGGGGCGCTGGTCTGTCTCTCTCAGCTCTCTACTGGTTTAACTACGAGCTGGTGAAGGAATGGCTCTGCCGTCAGTCCCGGCTTGACGAAGCCACTTTCATGGTCAGCTTCACAGCGGGGGCCGTCTCGGGGACGGTGAGTATGGGAGCTTCTGTTCCGTCCTGGGGGATCCGAGTTTCTGCCTGGGTTTGAAGGGAGCCCGTTGGGCTACCTCCACCCCAGAACGTTGGGATTCTAACCAGGGGAAACAGCCCTGCTGGAATCAGAAGGGCTTCAGGGCGTTTTACTTGGGTGCAGTTTATTTGGGGGTCAGCTGTTCCCCTCCTTGAAACACTGGCACCTCGGATCCAGCAGCCTTGGCCAGCTTGGGTCCGGATAGACCGTTACTGGTTTTCAGATCCTTTCCCTGCCCCTGCACGAGACACAGGCAGTACCTGCCCCAGAGCAATGTCTGTGCAGGGACCAGCCTAGAGTCGGGGATGCAGTGGGAGCCGGGGGGGTTGTTGTTACACCAGAGGCCAGGAAACTCGGCCCCTTGTGGGCGGAGGTTCTAACCTGCCTAGGACAATGGGCGGAGGAGGGCTGAGCGCTCGGGGGGGCGGATGGTAGGGGCTGAATTCAGCATCTCTTGGCATGAGGGAGAAGTGCTGTAGGGGGAGGCACTGGGGTCCCCAGCTGTGGCTTGGGAGTGATGGGCAGCTTCTCCCCTTCCTCCAGGTGGCTGCCGTGCTGACGCTGCCCTTCGACGTGGTGAAGACCCAGCGACAGATTGAGCTGGGGGACAGGGAGACGCTCCGAGGTGAGGGGCTCATGGGGGGCCCGGCGGGAGCCCGGGCACGTGGGACTCTGAGCAGCCTCAGCCTTTGGCTCCAGCAGAAAATCCGTCTGGAACAGCCCATCGCGGGGGGCTGGCTCCTGTCGCTGCCCAGAGGGGGAGCTGTGATTCTGCACACCGGGGCGGGAGGGAGCGGTGGCCCCTCTGGAGCAGACACCCAGTGTCCAGCTGCTGCTCATGCCTTGGGGGGAAGCATTGGAAGGGGGGGCAGACCCTTCCCTAGGGTGAGTGGCGAGTTACCAGCCCCCCCTTCCCCTCAGACCTCCGCTTTGCCTTCGCCCCGCAGTGGCTGCCTCCAAGTCCTCGTCCACCTGGCTGCTGTTGCGGAGGATTCGAGCGGAGTCTGGCACCCGGGGGCTCTTCGCAGGTAACTAGAAGGGCAGCCGGGCCGGCTGTAGGATGAGGGGTGGGGAGCGAGCGCGTTTCCAGGGGTGCCAGCTAGCGGGAGCGGGTAACGCTGCTCTCTCTGCCCCCCGCAGGCTTCCTGCCCCGCGTCATCAAGGTGGCCCCGGCCTGCGCCATCATGATCAGCACCTACGAGTTCGGCAAGACCTTCTTCCAGAAGCTGAACCAGGAGCGACGGCTCAGCAGCCTGTGAGCGCCAGGGCGGGCCGAGCCCCCGCAGCGCAGCCTCCAAACTAAGCACCCTGTGGGCCAGGGCCAGGCGGTGGAGGTGGGGGAGTTCCCCAGAGGTGGCAAGCGGGAGGTGACTGCAGAGATCAGTGCTGGAATTCAGCTGCCAAAGCCAGGGCCTTTCATTTCATCCAGCCTCCTTTCCTGGGGCGGTTCTGCCTCCCTACCTCTCGGCTCCTGCTGAGATCCACTGGGAACAGACCTCCCTGCTAGCAACAGCTTCTTCCCCGACATGCCCTGGGCTGGGATATGCAACGTCCAAGTGCCTTCTAGTCTCGCTCTCTCCTTGGGTTTCCTGCATCCACCTCAGCGGGTTTCCTGGCTGCCTCCCCGGGGGCGAGCTAGAGAGGCTGTCAGAGCAGCGTGGGCACCACAGTGCTTCCCAGCTGAGAACGAACCGTCAGGCCTGTTTGCCTTTGACAACATCTCGCCTCCACCCTCCCTTCCCCACTGACACATTCATGGTTTGGAGGCTGCCTGCGCCGGCAGGGGGCCGCTCTCCAGCCTGTGAAGAGCCCCCCAGTGGTGGGTGCCCTGGCATCTGATTGCGCTGGCCTCTTGAGGGGGGCAGAAATAAGCTGTAGTGGGGGCGACGGAGTTGTCCTCTGGCGAACGCAGAGGGCCCCCTCCCTGCCCAGCCTGGTGGGGAGCAGGACAACCCCTGGCATTCCAAGTGAGGGGATCCCCTGCCAAGGATCGAGGGCCTTTCTCTTCCAAAGACTTAGAGCGAGTGGGGCATGAAGGGCAACAGCCCCTCCTGCTCGGAGTCTCTCCACATCTGTTCCTGCTGCTGGCTGAGTTTAGCCCTGGGATGGGGTCCTAACCCACCTCATGCCCTCTCCGCACACCCCATTCCCTTAGGCCTCCTCCCTGCGGGGCAGCGATACAAAGGATAGTTGTACCCTGGACTCTAGGCCAGTCCCCCGCTAGGTAGCACCATGGCTTCTTCCACTCAGGACTTCCCCATTCCTGTCTGTCCCCTGGAAGGCAGAGCTCTGGGGCTCAGCCCCCCAGGTGGCCCATGCTCCGACAAGACACCTTGCTGCTGGTAATGGACACCACCCGCTGGGCCCCTCCAGGGCTCCCCTTCCTCCCTGTTGCTGACAAAGGTGTGAACTCTCCAGGGCAGAGATTCCATGCCAAAGCGCCCCCATCCTCTTAGGGTCAGTAGCCGGACACGTAGCCATCCTCCTTCCTGTGGGTAACGCACGTGCCTGCGGCTGCTTGTAGAAGTGGGGATTCGTACCCACTTCCTTCAATAAAAGACATTTTATGTGAAATTTGTGCCTGAAAACCCTTGTGCCCCGTCCCCCACCTTCCCCACCTGCCTGGTCTCCCTCCATCTCCTCAGCTGCTGGATGGGGGGCTATCCAGGTGCTGGCAAGGGGCTAGGATTTGGCCTCCTACAATGAGCAGCCATTGATCTCCGCTGGGGAGGGCTTGTGTGCATCATGGTGTGATGGGGGGGGGGGTACTTCCTGTCAGTGTCTGTGCAGGGTGGGAATTGATTGGTTAATCTCTTGGCCCTTCATTAACCAAGGGGATCCCTGCTGGGGTCTCTGCACCCTGACTGTGCCCCAAAGAGGGGAACTCCAAAGCCCCCCCTGCCCCTCGCTCTCTCCTCATCTGAACGTGGGGCCCAGAGAGCCCTTCCGCAAAGGCTGCGCTGTGGTGTTTGGGGACTGTCCCATCCTGCAGCCAGCTCAGGGGGGTGGGGCTGAGAGCATTTTTGTAAGAAACTGCAAATGCGGGGGGCGGGACACGAGGAGTGTGTGTGTCTGAGCTGGTGAAACAGTACACAACCCAGCACCACCTGTTTCCTGCTGCCATAATGCATGGGAGGTGTGTGTGTCCTGCAAGACAGCCCCACTCATGGGGGTGGTAATGCCATGCCCTTCCCTGCCTGTTCTGGGGGGGCCTGTTGCCCACCCTGCTCGCTGCATCTCTCCACCTGTGGGTTTTCAAGCTATTGTGAGAGTTGTGAGGAAATGGGGGGGGGGGGTGTGACGAACTGGGCCTGTTCTCACTGTGGTCTGTGAATGCTGACAGGGGAGTGTGACTAGGATGGTCTGCATTGCAGGATGGGATCTGCCCGAGGGCGCATACCTGAGTGTGTAACATGAGAACCCAGGAAGGGGTTGAAGGGGAGGCGACTCCTTAGCCCGGGAAACTGAACAAAGGCTGTGGGAGGGGTCGCTGAAGGGAGAGTGCTGGAAGCAGGCAGGGAGAGAGGGCTGGGGGGCAGAGATGGCTCTGACCTCCCAAGGGGGGCTGGGCTGGGATGCCCGGGGACCCCAAGATGGACCTAACTGAGGGGGTCCCTGTTGTCTGTGCCTGCAAGACCTGTCTTGGACTGTATTCCTGTCATCCAAATAAACCTTCTGCTTTACTGGCTGGCTGAGAGTCATGGTGAATCGCAGGAAGTCGGGGGTGCAGGGCCCTGAGTCCCCCAATACTCCGTGACAGGGGGTGAATAAACCAACACCCCGCCCCTTGGTTCTCCATGGGGCAGTGCTTTCTACCTTGAGTGGATCAAGCCCTTCCTCTTTTCCAGGGCCAGAGTTGGATCCGTGCCTGCTTCCCCCAGCCTTGCCCTACCCTGGCTCCAGCCAAACGAGGTTCAGCAGCAAAGCTGTGATACTGACACACACACACACCCTGTGGTGGGGTTCACATCTGGACGGGGCCACTAGGATGGGATTCAGGGGATCTTGGTTGTCATCTCAGCTCTGCCCCAGCCTCCCTGTGTGCCTCAGTTTCCCTGCTGTAGTCAGTGGGGTGATACCACCTGGTCTCACATGAGAGACTGTGCCAATCACCTGATCGCTGGGAAGGGCCTTGAGACCCTGGAGTAGAAGGGGCTAGGCTGTGGGAGTGCTTGGCCGAAAAGCAGGATTCCCAAGCCCAGAGCTGGGCTGCTCTCTGCGCTTGGTGTTTTCCTGTTGTGTCCCCTGCTCAGTTGCAGATGCATCATGGCTCCTTTTCAGCTGCTCCCCCCCCCCCCCGGTCAGCTGGCACTGGGGAAGGTGGAGCAGTGAAGCCCCTACCTTTCCCCATGGTTATCCCTGCGGTGCCTGGTCACTGGAGTCCTGCCCTGCCGCTCTGCTGTATCTACACGGACCCCCACCTCCATTACTTCCTGCCTGAGGTTAGAGTAATGGGAGGGGCTCCCCCCCCCAGCCTGCAGGAATATGAGCACCTGCACACAACAAGAGGAATCCTGGCTCTCTGCAAACCCCTTCCTCTCAGCAGCTCCCTCCTGGGCCCTGGCTAACAAGGGGGGGTGATGGCTGCTGCCCCAGGGTTGTCCCTCACCCTTCCTCCCCCCCCTTACCGGTACACTGCGCCTGAGCCTCGCAGAGCCGCCAGCTGGCAATTCCCTCGCCCCAGCTGCCTCCCAGAGCATCCTCCACCGAAGCGCCTCCTTTAGTACACCCAGCTAGGAGGCAGACAAGCCAAAACCCCCCTTGCAGGAATGCCAAGGGCACCCAGGCAGGAGCGTCCCCTCCATAAGGCTGGGGTGGATTAGAGAAAACCCCAGAGAGGGACGCTGGTTGGTGAAGCCCCTGACCTGCCACGGAGAGCACCTCAGCTCCTTGCCTTCAAGCACTGATGTGACCAGTGCCCGGGCCTGCAGGCCTCCCCCTTTGCTCCAGCGGCAGCATGGGCACCTCGCTCAGACGTGCCCGTAGCAGGCCCAGCGCTGTTTGCAGCCGGCTTCGGAGCAGAGCCAGGGCTGGCTGAGGTCTTTCCAGGATAGCTTGAGCAGACATCAGCTTAACCCCGGAGTGTGGAGCCCAGAGGTGTAGCCCCCCTCACTCCAAATCAGACCCAGCTCATATCTGCATTTATTGTCTGTTTGCTTCGACAGGGCCTGCCCCCAGCCGGGGCTAGAAAATGCCAGGGGGGCGCTGGGGCTCTTCTCCCCGTCAGAGGGTGCCCAACATGCCCCGGATGGGGGCACTGGGGAGCGAGACACGCAGGGCAGCAGCAGGACATGGGTGGTGGAGGAGGCGGAATCCCCTCCACCCACCGAGGCGGGGATAGTTGCTAGGCATGACGGGGCACGCAAAACCGGAGGAGGGAGCGATTTGGGGGTCTCGCCTCCACGGGGCAGACAGCCCCTTGGGCTGCAAAGCCACTTTTCAAAGCATCCGGCCCCTGGCAGAAGGGCACAAGAGTCCAAGACTGTGGTGCAGGGCTGAGGGAAGCAGGTAAGAGCTGACAGCTCGTCCCCTGCCCCACAATCCCCCTTCGGCTTCTCATGTGCCTAGGGGGCCATACAGTGTCCTGATGGGAGGAGGCATCTCGGCCCCTCGTTCCACAGCAGTGATAAACAGGGTGGGACACAGTCAAGGGCGTGCCCCAAGGGGAGGCCATGGTCATGTGATAGTGCCCCACCCCGCCTCCACTCTTCACCCTTTCCAGCCAAGCGAAAGCTCCGGATGCAGGATTTATGTCCTGGTTCCCCCCCCCACTCCTCCCTCCTTTTTGCAATTTCAGTCAGGTGCAGGATCCTTCTTCACGCCCTGTCCTTCAGCTGCTGTGCAGCACGGCGGTTAAACGGCTGCCTCGGTCCACCCCAGAGGTGGCTGCTTTTCTGCAGTCAGGTGCAGTGCCCCGCTCTATGCGGCACATTTCACAAAGCACGTCGGGACCCTTCCGGCTCCGTACGAGCGTAAGATATGAAGTACTCGGTTAAGCGTCCCTCGGGAGGAATGGGGCCCACGTCTGTAAGGATGCAGCCAATCAGTCAGGGGTGGGGCTGGCTGCCCCAGACCCTCAAGAAGTTCAGTAAGGTCCATTTGCCTGTCGCATTGGTCCCGTTGGTTCGAGATGGTGGCGGCTCCTTGGTTCGCCTCTTGGCTCCCCGGTGGGACCCGCCGATCCCAGGACGAGTGGCGCCGCACAGCGTCTCAACTGGGGCTGTGGGCGGGGCTGGCTTCGTTGCTGTCACTCACCAGGCACTCGTTAGATTTCAGGCTGGCCAGGGACCTGCAGCTAGGGAGGGAGGCCAGGGAGCCACAGAGCCCCAGCATGGACGGGGTGGGGTCCTTCCCTGGAGGGCAGAGGGGAATTGAAAGAGGGCAGGTCAGAGCAGGGGCCCTGCCCAACCCAGGCCGTTCAAAAATCCCCGTGTGCTTTTCCTGGCGGAGAGGGGACAAGGTGCTAAGTGACTTGTCCAAAGTCCCACTGGAAGTCAGTAGCGGAGGCAGGATTAGGACCCAGGAGCCCCTATTCCCAGTCTCCTGCTCTCTAGACCCCACTCCCTCTGAAAGCCAGGGAGCCCTCCCCCAAGGCCTGGCTCCCCGTTCCCCTGGCTCTAACCTCTACATCCTACAGGAACTGCCCCAAGCCAGATTCTTAGAGTCCAAGGCCAGAAGGGACCATTGTGATCACCTTGTCTGAGCTGCGTGCCGCAGGCCGGAGATCTCCTCCCAAGGAATTCCGAGAGCAGAGGGTTTAGAACCACATCCAGTCTGGATTTAAGTATCGCCCGGGATGGAGAATCCACCACCCCCCTCGGTAAGTTGTTCCAATGGATAATTACCCCAAATGTACGCCGTGTTTCCCGTCTAAATTGGTCCAGCTCCGTTGGGGCTGATCACCGTAGAATGCAGGCTGGGGGTTAGAGCAAGGAGCTGGGAGGCAGGATGCCTGGGTTCCACTTCCAGGTTCACCTCTAAATTCCCAGGCCTCTCGTACCAGCCCCTCCCCAGCCGTACTCTCTTGCAGACAGGTGCTAGGGTCTTCCTCCAACCCCAGGAGTCTACTAATAGGTAACTTCTGCCTCCCAGCCCTCCCAAAGGCGGCTTGCCTTTCCACCCACCGACCCGCTCCCCGGGCCCGTGGGCTTACCCAATGGCCCCCAGGGCTCTCCTTCTTGCTTGCCCTCCCCCAGCCTCTGGGAATCCGAGCTCAGGCTGTTCTCCGCCGACAGCTGATCCGTGCTCATGAAGCTGTGCCTGCGAGAGACAGCGCCCTGTTACTCCCGGCCCGGAGGAGCCGGAGCAGCATTCAAAACCCCGCCGCCGGCGCATCCCCCCCGCAGGAGTTCCTGCTGCTGCTGGTGACCGCGCCAGAGGGCCTTTCAGTTCCCACCGCGCGCTGCAAATTCTCCTGGAGCCCTGTGCGCTGGGGAGCCGGGAGCTGTGTGGGCTAGGAGCCTCTGGAGTCCCTCCGGCCACAGGCAGTAAGTCACCGTAGTGCAGCTGGGCCCTATTGCCCAGTCTCTATTAACTAGGAGCGGAAGCACGTCTGTCCAGAGGGTGAGATTATCAATCTCCCAACCCCACTGCTCCCAGCAAACAGCTCGCAGCCTGCCAGAGAGGCAAAGGCAACACACCGCCGGGGTGGGGAGGATGGGGACTGCTGGAAGGGAGACATCCCGAGCTGGGTATCTTACCCTGTTCACCTCACATCTGTTCATCCAACCACACCTCTGTCTAGGCTCCTCCCTCCGTCTGACCCTCCATCCTTCCATCCGTCTAGGCTCCTCCCTCCCTCCCTCTGTCTGACCCTCCATCCTTCCATCCGTCTAGGCTCCTCCCTCCCTCTGTCTGACCCTCCATCCTTCCATCCGTCTAGGCTCCTCCCTCCCTCTGTCTGACCCTCCATCCTTCCATCCGTCTAGGCTCCTCCCTCCCTCCCTCCGTCTGACCCTCCATCCTTCCATCCGTCTAGGCTCCTCCCTCCCTCCGTCTGACCCTCCATCCTTCCATCCGTCTAGGCTCCTCCCTCCCTCCGTCTGACCCTCCATCCTTCCATCCGTCTAGGCTCCTCCCTCCCTCTGTCTGACCCTCCGTCCTTCCATCCGTCTAGGCTCCTCCGTCCCTCTGTCTGACCCTCCGTCCTTCCATCCGTCTAGGCTCCTCCCTCCCTCCGTCTGACCCTCCGTCCTTCCATCCGTCTAGGCTCCTCCCTCCCTCCGTCTGACCCTCCATCCTTCCATCCGTCTAGGCTCCTCCCTCCCTCCCTCCGTCTGACCCTCCGTCCTTCCATCCGTCTAGGCTCCTCCCTCCCTCCGTCTGACCCTCCGTCCTTCCATCCGTCTAGGCTCCTCCCTCCCTCTGTCTGACCCTCCATCCTTCCATCCGTCTAGGCTCCTCCCTCCCTCCCTCCGTCTGACCCTCCATCCTTCCATCCGTCTAGGCTCCTCCCTCCCTCCCTCCGTCTGACCCTCCATCCTTCCATCCGTCTAGGCTCCTCCCTCCCTCCGTCTGACCCTCCGTCCTTCCATCCGTCTAGGCTCCTCCCTCCCTCCGTCTGACCCTCCGTCCTTCCATCCGTCTAGGCTCCTCCCTCCCTCTGTCTGACCCTCCGTCCTTCCATCCGTCTAGGCTCCTCCCTCCCTCCGTCTGACCCTCCGTCCTTCCATCCGTCTAGGCTCCTCCCTCCCTCCCTCCGTCTGACCCTCCATCCTTCCATCCGTCTAGGCTCCTCCCTCCCTCCGTCTGACCCTCCATCCTTCCATCCATCTAGGCTCCTCTCTGTCTAACCATCTAGACTCCTCTCTCTCTCTGTGACACACATTTTTAAGGGGTTAGTTAACCACTAGAACAACTTATCGGGGGACCTGTTGGATTCTCCATTGCTTGAAGTCATTAAATCAAACCTGGAAATCTTTCTAGAAGCTCTGCTCTAGCTCAGCCACCAGATATGGGCTTGATGACCACTCACAGGGCGAGGTTCTCATGTCCTGCAGGAGGTCAGGCTAAATAGTCATAATGGTTCCATCTGGCCTAACAGCCTTGGAGGCTCTTGTCAGGCCCCAGGCCCCTTGGCCTCCATCCATGGATGACTAGACCAGCCCCTGAGTTACCCCCGGGCTGGGAAGGATGTTGGAAGAAACCAGCCAGGCCCCTGGTTTGGGAAGCCACTTCTCTCCTCTGCTGGCAGGAGATGGGGTTGCTGGCTCTGGGCTACACCCCCCACCCAACTCCCCTATTCCTTCCCAGGGGAGCAGGGGTTTACACAAGCTTCAGGGCCATGGAGTCGGATAAAACCCGAACCAGCCTGAAGGTTCCTCCGAAAAGGAGACCAGATCCCAGCACTGGAGCTGTGACTGGTTTCAGAGAATGTCTGATTCCTCCCTCCTCTTCACCGCTCTGCATGGTGAGCTATTCCCCCCTCTCCCCCGCATGGACACACACACACACACACACCCCTACCCCTTCTTGGGAACCCTGCACACCCATGCAGCCTTGGCAGACGACTCAGAGCAGCATCTGAAGGTGGGAGGTTCATAGGGACCCTGCCTCCCCGAGCGTCTCCTCTTGCTGCCCTGCACGCTGCCCCCCAACCAGGACCCCGGCTCCTCGGGGTCTCCTCCCTGGGGATTCACCTCCTGTACAGCTTGGCGTCTGACCCGCTTTCGTTCCCATTGAGGGTCCCCAGCGACGGCCACTGGTTCACCAGCGGCGTGGCCATCTCCTTGGAGAGCTGGGTGTTCTCACAGGGGATCAGGCCCGTCCTGGAGGCAGAGGAGGAGGAGGGGAGGCTGTGATGCGCAGCGGGCCAGGGCCTGCCCCGAGAGACAGGGCCACAACAGAGCCCTACTCGCCTCCCAGCAGGGCTAGCAGCCACATACAACTGTGGCATGGAGGGCGCGGTGGGAACTCTGGGGCAGAGGGAACTGATGGGGGGAGGAAAGGAGAGAGCCCCTGCCTGCGTGGGGCAGAGGGAGCTTGGGGGGAGGAAGGGGAGGAGAGAGCCCCTCCCCCCGTGGGCTAGGAGGAGCTGCTGATGGGGGGTTGAGAGAGCCCCTCCCTGTGTGGGGCAGAGGGAGCTTGGGGGGAGGGGAGGAGAGCGCCCCTCCCAGCATGGGGCAGGGTTTTTTTTGATGGACTCACAGCTGCTCCTGCAGTTCCAGGATGACGCCCTCCAGCTCCCTCTTCTCCAGCTGGTTCTGCACCTTCACCTCCTCCAGCCTCATCTGTAGGCGCTTGTTCTCCGCCTCCAGGTCCTTCAGCTGAGATTCCCGGAGACGCACCAGCTCCTCCAGGTACCCCTGAGGCACAGGCAGGGATCAGGCCTGGCGGGGCAGGGCCTGGGGATGCACAACTGTGGGCGTGGCACACTGTGCCCAGGCCAGCTCTGCCAGGGGAGGGATCTGGAGGCAGGGACAGATAGAGGAGGCATGCCAGGACCACCCCGGTGGAGCAGCAGCTTCCATCCCAGGCAGCAGGATGTGAGCCGTACCCCCCAGCGGCATGCACGGAAAGGAAGCGTGAGCACCATTCTGATGGGGAGGGAGCAGGTGGGTGCAGGGGGCGGTCAGGGTCACTGGTGCTGCTGGGTCTAGGAGCTGCGGTGCAGGTAACAGCAGGGCTCCCCCAGGGTTACTTGTCTCTGCTTCAGCACCGGGGGCTGGACGAGATGACCTCCCGAGGTCCCTTCCAGCCCCACATATCTAGGAGGGAGGCTCAAAACCAAACACCCCCACCCCCAATCCGCACCCCTCACTGCCAGATGCCCGGGTACCTTCTGCGCATACACGATGCGGAACTTCTGCTCCATCTTTCGCCACTTGTTGTACCAGCTGTCCTCGTCGGTGACCAGCAGCTGGTAGGGGTGCTCGGGGGAGCTCTCCTCACTCGTGCTGCTCTCCACGCTCCTCCGGTCCTCCTCGTCGCTCAGGTAATCGTAGCTGCCCAGAGAACCAGGGGCTCAGCGGGAGAAGACAGTTCCCTGTCTGCCCCGATTTGGTGGGGAGGGTCAGGGGTGTCCTGGGAGCAGGAGTGAGGCTCAGCGAGTGGAGGGGGGCACGAAACCCAGAGAACAGCACAGCTCCGAGTCATTGTTGTCTGGGCTGATTTCCTCCCCTGGGCAGCAGGAGAATTGCCCGAATGGGCGGCTTGGCAACTTAATCAGCAAGGACTGGAGAGTGAGTGAAAGTGTTGGAGGGGCCCAAGGAGACGCTAAAGCACATAGCACTGTTGCCAGCTAATAAGAGCTCTCCGCTGTGGCAAGCGGCTCAGATCTGGGGTTTGGAGCCAAAAATCCGGACCCCTGGGTTCTAGCCCAGATGTGTCTCTTCTGGGCAGTTTAGCGCAGGACATGGAATCACGGTAACAGGGTCAGAGCCTGGCACTTTGCCATCCTGGACTGAGCTCCCTTCACTGTGTGGCATGGGGAGCTGTCCAGAGTGGTCATACAGCCCTGTCCACTCGGGAAAGATCTCGTGGCGCTTTTTCCTAATCGTTTGCCCCATTGTCCCTGGTGGCATTTTTGCTTCCTTCCTCCCCCAGGCCTGTGCTGAGTGGTGGGCGGGTTCCCTCACCCCAGAGGTGCTGCCGTGTGAAGCACTCTGGGAGCTCTGGAGAGACAGAAATGTAAACCCAGTAGTTCAGCCTTGCCCCTAAATCACTCCCTCTGGCCCGTCTAATCCCTGCCGTGGCTTTAGCTTATGGAGTGCTCAGATCTATGTGCCCAGCGATGTCACACCAGCAAGGGACTATCACCTTCCTGCCTCGAGACACCCCGAAACAACATTGTGCCTAAGGACCAGCCGTGACGGGGCCCCTTGTGTCAGGTGCTGTACAAACACAGAGAAAGTCCCTGTCCCAAAGAGCGTATTGGCTGTCACAGTGCTTTGAGTCTCCTAATTTGCCCTTTGCTCTCTGTCGCCCCCTAGTGCTCTCTCTGCATCGCTCTTTCCCATGGTTCTCCTGGCCACTGAACGTCAGCCTTAGATCATTTCCTCCCAGGACGTGCCAGCTCTCGTTTATCCAAGCTGAAATCCAACTGTTCTCGCTCTTGACCCCTTGGGACTATTTCTCTGCACCTCCTCTCAGTTTGCAATACTCACTGACCTGCCTCTCCTAGGTGCTGGGTAGATGTATGTGACGGCACCGTAGCAACGGGCAGTGTCTTCTCATGGCCCCCTAGCGAGAGCGTTTGTGGTGCTTCGTGCAGGAAACGGGACTACATTACCCAGAATCCTTAGTGACAGGGTAGGTATCGGCTTGGAAATACAAGTCTGGGGGTTCTTAGTTGCATGATGCAGTTACGCAATTGCAGACCTTCCTGGCGGGGGGTTTCGGCTGTGATAACTACAGGGATCAGGACTTAGCGCCCAGCTGACCAGCCTCCCGTGAGAGACAGCATGGTCCAGTGCCTACCACCATCATCTGGGACTCAGGAGACCTGGGTTCCCTTCCCAGATCTGCTGTGGGCAAGTCACTTCCACGCACTGGGCCTCCACTTTTCCCTCTCACCGCTTGTCTGTTTGATTGTAAGCTCCTTGGGGCAGGGACTGCCTCTTACCAGGCGTCTGTGCAGCACCCTGGGGCCCTGACCCCGGTTGGGGTCTGGCGGTGCCACTAATGGGAGCTGGCCCCCCCCACACACTGACAGTGGCTGGTTCATTGGTTGGATGATACAGTAGCTGTTACCTCTGTGTAAACTTCAGATACGGGGTGTAGTCAATGACCACAGGGGTTTTCCCGTCCATTACTTCCCCTTTCAAGCAGAAACTGAAAGACACAATGAGAAAAAGGAGTTCTGGCAAAACCGATCGATCAACAGTGCCCCAGAGCTCCTGGGGTCAGAGCTGGAAACATTTTCCTGTGGATCTAACTCTACCCTGACACCGTTCTTGGGGTACCCAGGACTGAGAGTCGCCTTTTTCCCTGACGCCTGGGCATCAGCTGCCTAATACCACCAGCCGGTCAGCCACTCAAGCCCTCTCCTCTGGTGTATCCCAGCCCTGTCTTTGCCTGGCACGTTCACAAGAAGTGCACTCCAGCCCCCGAGTCCTCTTGAAGCGTTCCTGGGACACCCAGCCCCTGGTTACTCACAGAAATCCCAGATCTGCCCCCAAGGGAACGGTGTACCCCAGCTTAACCTTAGATCGCTGCTCCTGTATGTCACGCAGCACGTATCATAAAACCAAAGAAGATTTATTTAAGAAAGAATAGAGGTTCCACCAGGGAACAAGAGCGGGAGAAAGAAACAAATGGTTACAATACATAACAAATCACAGAACATGCACTAGGGCCTACACTTCCGAATCGCTCCCTTTCCTAGTTAATACAATAGGTTCCTATCCCCCGGTCCCAAAGTTCAGTCTGTCGCAGAGCTGGCTGGCTTCCCAGGTCCCACGATCCAATCTTTTGTGAAACACTCCGCTCAAGAAGAGGTCTCCTCAGTGAATGGATGCAGAGAGTCTTTGTCCACCCTGTGAAACACCAAACCAGCCTTTTGTCTTTACTGACAGGCACTGTGATCCACTGTCTGCTCTAATATTTCCTTTTACTTCCATGGGGGTCTGGATTGTTTGCAGTTGTCTTTGGTGGTTTTCCATTGATTGCTCTAGGCAAGGGTAGACAACTGAACCTTGCATTATGTCTCCGGCTGACCAGGGATGGGTGACAACCCCCTCCTACTTGCATGGGCCGTCACTGACACATAGGATTCCCCGATGACTAACTCCTACTCCAAGCCCAGAAGGCATAGTTTTCAATGTAGCTATATCATTCCTTAAGGGTGGCACCCGTACACACAACTCACAATGATTATGAGTCTTGGCAAGTCACAAGTTTTCAGTGGAGACCTCACACGCTACCCTTCTTGGATAAATACCATGAAAGTGGTGTATTAGGTGTAGTGAGTGTGTCAGGTCTGAGACAGGAACTGCTTGCAGAGAACAACAGAGAGCTTTTGCCCATTGGCACCAACAGGCCTCTGTGCAACCTTCCCAAACCTCCCGCACTGTAGAGGACGGTGCAAAAACACTGAATGAGGGGGGAGCTCCCAGCTACTGCAGTACCAACCTCTCCCAGTAGGGGGCGCTGTATGGGTGGGGCAGGAGCACTGGCTGTGGGGGGAGATCCCTGCTGCTCCATTCTCAGCCTCTCCCAGCAGGGGGTGCTATGGGGGGTGCAGGAGCACTGGCTATGGGGGGAGATTCCCTGCTGCTCCATTCTCAGCCTCTCTGTTGCGGAGTGTGGGGGAGTCAGGGCCCTGCACCCCTCTTCCCGAGATTCACTGCGACTCTCAACCAGCCAGTAAAGCAGAAGGTTTATTTAAGGACAGGAACACAGTCTCAAGCAGAGCGTGTAGGTACGACCAGACCCCCTCAATTAGGTCCCTCTGGGAGGTTCAGGGAGCTTAGACCCCAGCTTGGGGGTTCCCTGCGTTGCACCACCCAGCCCAAACCGAAACTAAACTCCCAACTCCTCCCGCTGCTCCTCTCCTTTGTTCAGTCTCCCGGGCAGAAGGTGTTAATTCTCCCCACCCCCGTTCCTGGCTCAGGTTACAGCTCAGGTAGCTTCCTTCAAGGGAAGTCCCCCCTCCTCACTGCAATCCCCCTGCAACATTCCCAGGTCAAATCTGCCCTGCTCCCTGCTCCGTCACACTCTCCCAGCAGGGGGCGCTATGGGGGGCATGCAGGAGCACTGGCTGTGCGGGGAGATCCCTGCTGCTCCAGTACCAACATTCCCTAGCAGGGTGTGCAATAGGAGACAGTGTAGGTCTGAGGACGCACATCCCGTGTCCTTAGTCCGGAGCAGGAAGCCAGGCAGGAGTGGGGCTGAAAGGGTCGAGCCAGACCAGTTCAGCTGTTTCCAAGAATGAGGCCAGGAGAAAATATGTTGGTTTTGCCCATGTTAAAAAATCCTGGTGTCCTCTTTGAAAAGCTCTTGCCACCCCGTACTTTGGTGCAGGGACATGAACTGTCGCCGGGCCATGGGCCCAGGTGTCAGGGATGCACCTTTTGCCGCTTTGGGGAAAAGCAGAGTGATAAACCTTTGACGAAGTGCAGTTCACGCATGCAGCGGACAGATTGATTCGATTTGAGCAGCTCGATTCCACAGAGATTCCATCCGCGCTGGGCATACTCCAGCCCCGGGCCAGGCAGGGCCGCAGGACTTTCCTCGCCATTGCAGCTGTGGGTCCAAGCCATGCCTATGCTCTAGGGATTATTTGGGGGAAGCTTGTGTTATATGGGGGGTCAGATGAGATGGTCCTTTCTGGCCTTGGAATCTCTGAACTGAGAGCAGGGAGCCTCTCAGAGACCCTCCTGCTTGTCCCCAGGCATAGAGGAGCATGTTGGGGAACAAGAACCAGATCTGCAGGGCGGGGATGGGTGGGGTGGATTGGGACAAGGAGCTTAGGGACGAGGAACCTGGCTGGGATGGCAAGTTGGTTGTGGGGGGAAGAGAGAAACCGGGAGTGGAAGTTGGAGGGGGGGGCAGAGACTGGGAGCCAGTGGAGGGAGGCTGGGACTGTTTGGGAAAGAGACTGGGAACCAGTGGGGCAGAGGGAAGGAGGTGAGGTGGGGGAGACAGATCTGACAAGGATCTGAGATGAAGAGGGAGAACTGGGACTGGCTGGACAGAGACTAGGCCAAGGAGCTGAGGAGGGAAGGGCAGGACACAGATTAGACAAGGAGCTCAGGGAGGAAGGTTGGGAGCCAGTGGGGACTGGGAATGTGGGGGAGGGTGGTGGTGACTGGAGGCGGGAGGGAGAGAGAGATCAGATGTGCTGGGTGGGAGGGAATTAGGACTGGCTGGGCAAACGCACAGCAGACAAGGAACCGGGGGAGGAAACTGGGAATGGCTGGGCGAGGAGACAGGTACTGGGAGTGCAGGAGAGACTGGGACTGGGATGAGGAACCTGGAGGAGTGAGACTAGGACGTGCTAGGCAGGAAGACTGGGATGGAAAGCCTGAGGAGTGGAGACAGACTGGCTCGGGGAGGAGAATGGGACAGAGAGAAGGAGCTGGGGTGGGGAACAGGCAGACAGGGCCATGTTGGAGAGGACGGGGTCATGCTTGGGGGGGAAATCGGTGGGAGGACAGGCAGAAGAGTCTTTGCCCATTAGAGCACACTGCCCTCCAGGGCCTGGAGTGGAACCCAAGATCCCTGAGTCCCACCATTCCTCTGTTGTCAGCAAATATCTGTGAAACCCACTGGGAAATTATCCCATTTCACTATAGTGCGGCTCCACAGAGAGGATGACAACCTATTATTGCTGTCAGCTACGCTGTTAACTCAAGTTGCAGAGATCTGTGCAGTGGATCTAAAGGTTCCCACTTGCTGATGACCCGCGGGGGTGTCAGATCTGTCTCCCCACCTCAACTCCTTCCCTCTGCCCCACTGGTTCCCAGTCGCTTTCCCAAGCAGTCCCAGTTTCCCTCCTCTGGCTCCCAGTCCCAGTCTTTGCCCCCCACGCCAACTTCCACTCCCGGTTTCTCTCTCCCCACCGGGAGCACCATTATCGAGGAACGTGATCGTTCCCCTTTATTCGACATTGGTGAGGCCTCATCTGGAATACTGTGTCCAGTTTTGGTCCCCACACTACAAGAAGGATGTGGAAAAATTGGAAAGAGTCCAGCGGAGGGCAACAAAAATGATTAGGGGTCTGGAGCACATGACTTATGAGGAGAGGCTGAGAGAACTGGGATTGTTTAGTCTCCAGAAGAGAAGAATGAGGGGGGATTTGATAGCAGCCTTCAACTACCTGAAGGGGGGTTCCAAAGAGGATGGAGCTCGGCTGTTCTCAGTGGTGGCAGATGACAGAACAAGGAGCAATGGTCTCAAGCTGCAGTGGGGGAGGTCCAGGTTGGATATCAGGAAAAACTATTTCACTAGGAGGGTGGTGAAACACTGGAATGCGTTACCTAGGGAGGTGGTGGAGTCTCCTTCCTTGGAGGTTTTTAAGGCCCGGCTTGACAAAGCCCTGGCTGGGATGATTTAGCTGGGAATTGGTCCTGCTTTGAGCAGGGGGTTGGACTAGATGACCTCTTGAGGTCCCTTCCAACCCTGATATTCTATGACTCTATGATTCTATGATTCTATTAAAGTTACAAAGTCAAGCACTCAAATATTAGGCAATGCCAGAATTCAGGTTCCCTGTGCAACCTTCCTTCAGCCCACTTGGGCACATGAATGATGCTGCAGTCTTTAATTAGATGATCACGCTGTTTCTTCCAGCGCATGGGGCCTGCTCGGGGGTTGAACCAGAGTTTTGCAGCAAAGGAGGCTGTGGTGTAGAGGGGCCCTGCCTCACTGGCTGCAGAAGTTGGAAGGTGGCTAGTGAAGGAGGCAGGGGATTGCAGGAAGGGAATAGATGGTCTGGTTAAAGGCAGGTGAATGTTGCTCTGGAGAAATAGATTCTGTCCCTTCCTCTGCCCTGTCCCTGGTGTGATGCTGAGTGAGGTGCTTAAACCCAGCTTTTCACTAATTACCAGATCCTCGTGTTTTTGTGGGGGCCTGACTCGGAACCCTGGGCCTTGATTTACAGAAGGGCTGAACATTATCAGCTGCAACGGAAGGCAGTGGGAGCTGCGCTTTGAACATGTAAAGTGCTATCTAATGCCAAATACTCCGAAAAGAATCACATCGTAGGTGTCTCAAAGTGGGCACCCAAAATGATTCGAAAAATTTGTGTGACGCAGTTCCTCATCTGTAAAACGGGGAAAACAACACCCTTCATCCCACCTGGGTGTTGTGAGGATCACACTCGTGAAGCGCTCGGATGCGTCAGTGGCAAAACACCCAGGAGGAAATGAACAATGCTGTCTTCCGAGCAGGATTTGAATAGGATGTAGTACGTGGATGTCACCCATTGACTGGTGAGGAGAAAACAAAATAGCTGATTGGTGCTCACTGAATGAGCCAGGGGTCCTGTGGGAAAAATAACGTGAGATCACATCATTAAAGACGACCATAATACGTACACACAAAGGGGCTGAACGAAGGTTAAACAGGCAATCTTAATTCTGGCATTTCCTAACTTCTTTGCCACCTTAATAACGTTCTTTGAATGTAGGTTTTGGGCTGATGGTTTTTCGTAATTCTAATGAAGTCCCTTGTTCAGTGTTTATAGAAAGTGTGTGTATGTGTGATTCTTTAGCCCTGACAGAGGAGCCCCGGTTGGTTATGAGCACAGAGTGCTTGGATCTCGCTATGAGAAATGTGCATTGTCCCTGTTGGTTGGTCTGTCTCCCTCTAGGTTTTCTAAGGTGGTCATTCAGCACTGCTCTAGGTATTTTGTAATGGGTGCTTTAAAAATACCTCTGAGATTTTGATTCAATGTAAGAACGGCTACGCTGAGTCTTGGTCCATGTAGCCCAGTATCTTGTCATCTGACAGTGGCTGGTGCCAGATGCTTTAGAGGGAATGAACAGAGCAGCCAATTGAGTGATCCATCCCCTGTTGTCCAATCCCAGCTTCCGGCAGTTGGAGGTTAAGGGACACCCAGAACATGAGATTGTGCCCCTGACCATCTTGGCTAATAAGCTCATGGAGGATAGGTCCATTGCTGGCGAATTCTTTTTTGAACCCAGTTATACTTTTGGCCTTCACACCATCCCCTGGCGAGGAGTTCCACAGGTTGACTGTGTGTTGTGTGAAGAAGTACTTCCTTAGGTTTGTTTTATAACCTGCTGCCTATTCATTTCATTGGTGACCCCTTGTTCTTGTGTTGCGTGACGGGGTCAATAACACTTCCCTATTCACTGTCTCCACACCAGTCATGATTTTATAGCCCTCCATCCTACCCCACCTTCAAGAGGAACTGTTCTCAGGCTCCTCCTACCTGAAGTCAATGGCGCTGAGGCCGATCAGCATCCCGGTGAGCACAGTGGACTCTTCTCGCAGCATGATAGCCCCGTCGTCGTAAAACCTTCTGCGGGGAAGGACAGACACCGTTATCCCTTGGGAGAGGGTGCAGAATAGCCAGCAACACCACACATGCTCCCACACAGCCTTACCACACAGACAAGCCTGCCCACTGCTACGAGCTCCATGGGGTCTCCCTGGCATCCGTCCATTCACACTCACGCAGCCTTGCCCTGGAGACCCAGCCAAGCGCTGCGATACGAAGCCCAGAGATCACACTCACATGACCATGCCCCTGCGCTGGCTCGTGAAATCCATCGTAAATGCGAAAGGTGCTGTTCTTACCACGCCGCGCCCCCGGGGAGCCCTGTGCTGCATGCGTCTGAGGCACAGGGCGAGGCGCCTGCATCTCACCCGAGCATTTTCGCGGGCTCCCGCGCTCCCATTCAGGAGGCGAGTGGACCGAGCCAGTGAGGGGCAAGGAGGAGTAGGGATGGGGTCCTCCTTTGCCCCAGGGGCTGGGAACGTGAGCCACACAGCAACCCTACTGCTCCGACCAAGGGGCAGCAATGTATGGTGGGGATTTGTAGCCTCCACGGGAAGCCCATCCTGCTACAGTCTTCTGTGGATGGGGCCCATAGGCTCTTCCTACCAACACAGCCCCAAGACGGGCAAATGCTGGGCTCCCTTGGTCTCGCCCCGGCTGTGAGAGAAACGGCCTGTCTGCACCCCGTCAGCAGAACGGCGCGTTGCTGTGTGCGGAAGCCGCTCACCTGGTGGTTCTGGTGTCCCTCAGGGCCGTGGTGATGTATTCCGACATGCGTTTCTCCATCAGCGCCACGCGGATCCAGGCCCGGCCCTGCGACAGATCCAGGCACTGGGCGGTTAGGAGGACCTGCCTCTAGTGTCAACATCCATCCACCCACCTAGTCTATCCATTCCCACTGACACCCATCCATCCATCCAGCACAGGATGCCCATCACCGTAGCTAGTGTCTTGTGACTGCCCCCTTCAAATTCAGCAGACACCCTTCTGGGAAGGATGGGCACAGGGGTTGCCCCATTAGCTGGTGTCCCTTTCCAGGTTGCCTAGGAGTGGCAGGGGCCCTTTGGCCCAGCGACCCTGCTAGACCCACTGAGATGGGCTCTCTGCCCTTCCCGTGTGTCTGCTGCTTTCCCCTTCCCTGACGGGACCCGCCCAGCTTGTTGGCTTAGACAGCGGGGGAGCAGCCGCCTGGGGCCCTGCCTGACCTTGGCCCTAGACGTGCTGATGTTCTCCATGTTCTCAATGCTGCTGACGCAGTTGTTGGGGACCTTGCTGCAGGCCAGGCGGATGTAATCCCAGAAGCCGCGCTGCCCATCGGAGCTGAACCAACTGACGGGACCTGGGACAGAGAAGAGGAGACGGCTGGGCTGCGACCAGGAGAGGTCCCTGCCGTCCAGGGGGCCAGCCTGCCTTAAACATTGGCCAATGCTGGAGGCTCTAGACATCCTCCGTAGCAGATGCATGCACACAACAGTTGCACACACACACACAGTCAATAGGAGTAGACATCTGCCCACCTGGATGCAGACAATTGCACACAAATATGCGTCCAACAGTTGCACACACGTGCATGCAACAGATGTGCACAAACACTCACGCACGGAATGTTCACATGTTCACACTTGTGCTTACGGTAGGTGTGTCCACAGGCAGGTCTCCCATTGCAGAAGTGTGTAAACACGATGCATGCCCAGACACACACACGCAACCGAACGCCCTGCGGGGAGCCCAACCAGTCCACGCGAGCACGCGCACCGTTACCTTTGAAGCGGTGGCTCAAGATCTGCTCTAGAATGGCAGCGAAGTTGATGAACTCCTCCGACGAATCGTCAATGGGCTCCGTGGTGTATTTCTCCAGCAGGGTCTTCACGGAAAATCTACCGGAGAGAAAAATCTATATATAGATCACGGACTGGTATGCAGGAGAGGCAGACAAGAGTTTCCTGTGCGGGCCCTCGGGGAGAATCTCTGAAAGGTAGTAAGGAGAAGCAGCTCTCCAGCACTGCCCTGGGACTCAGGAGAGCTGGGGGCTATTCCTAGTTTTGCCACTGAGCCTGCTGTATGACCTTGGGTTGGGTGAGGCAGCGTGACCTAGTGGATAAAACACCCCACTGGGGAGCATGGGGGCTGGGTTCAATCCCAGGGCTGTTGGGTAAGCTTGGGCAAGTTGTTCCCTGGGCCTCAGTGTCCCCATCTGTGAAATGGGGGTAACGATACTGACCTCCTTTGTAAAGCACTTGGAGCTCTATTGATGAAAAATGTGATAAGAACTAGGAGCTACTATTGCTTCCCCCTTGGCCTTGTCTATTTAGCCTGAAAGCGCTTTGAGGGTGGGCCTCGCTCTCACTATGTGCATGTGCAGCTCCTGGCACGACGGAGCCCTGCAGAACACTGATTCACCATCTCCATCAGGGGGACACCAGCTCCACACACCCTCCTCCTTGCTTCTCCATTGTGGCCAGGATACGATTTCATGATCTGTGGTGCAATTCCCTGGTGGGGGAAGCCGTTACACAGCATCTGCACGTGGACAGAGGCAGCATGCTCTCCTGTGGACAGATATGAGAAGCCCATGCCCGTCTCCAGCTCCGGCTCACTCAGCAAAGTGCTTTAGTCACTAATGAATTAGGCCTCCAATTAAAGAGGCCTATTTAACAGATAGGGAAACTGAGGCACGGAATGGGGGATGTCAGTGAGGGTGAAGAAGGGAACTTGGGAGTGCTGCACTCCTCTTCCCATCACTATGTCATGCTCCCCTTCAGGGCCCAGACTAGAACCAGGAGTCCTGCATCCAAGACATTTGCTTTCCACTCACATCTATGATTATTACGGGTCATACTGTCAGCCCACTCTTGCAAGTGGAGGCCAGTGGGCTGCCAGCAGGAGCGCTCTCTCCTTCCCCACCACGCGGTTTGCCTCTTCTCGCTGCACTGAGGCATCTGCCGTTTCCAGACAGCTCTTCAGACACCTACGCACCCAGCTGTCCTCAGGCCTTCTTAGGGCCCTGTTTTTCAGCACAGAGCGAGTGGAATCCCGCCCGAGTCCTCTGGGGGGCACGGAGGAGCAGGGCAGGAAGTTGTTGTTCCTGGTTTCAGATGGCATCATTGACATGTCAAACCCTGCAAAGGGCTTTTGCTAGACCGGTGTCAGGCACTGAATCAAAGGGATATTGCAAGGGAGAGACGGACACAGACACAGCGTGGGAGGGAGGCTGGTGGGGAAATAGAGCAGGGGACTGGAACTTGGGACTCCGAGGGTCTAACTAGGGCTTTGGAAGGGAGCATGGTCTAGTGATCGGAGCCAGAGACTGGAAGTCAAACGATTTAGGTTCTGTTTCCAGCTCTGGGAAAACATGCTTTGGTGGGGAGACTAGGGGGCTGGGATCAGGACTCCTGGGTTCTAGTCTCCGTTCTGCCCCTTTATGAACCTAGGCCAGTCGCTGCCTCGCTCTGTGCCTCGGTTTCCCCATTTGCAGATAAAAGTGACCCACCTGCTGAGGAGCTTGAGGCTTATTTCGTGCTTTAGACTCTCATGTGCTGAATAAGGGCTGTACATGGTGCCATTACTATGTTAGCTACTATCCTGCCAATGCAACTCTTACCCATTTAAAAGCCCATCTTACTAAGTCACTGACCTAGATGATATCCTGTAGCAGTGAGTTCCAAAGGCTAATCATGCACCATGTTAAACTAGGCCATTTTACCTATTGGAAATCTGTAGTTTGTAAAATTCAAATAAGTGACCACACACACACTTTCCTATGGAAAATGATTATTTATATTATAGTTGCACCTGGAGGCTCCAGGGGAGATCAGGGCCATGTTGTGCTAGGTGCTGTATAGACCTAAACTGAGAGACAGGCCCTGCCCTAATGAGCTCACAGACTAACTAGCCTGACAGAAGGCAGAAAAGGGGAGTATTTTTAATCCCCATTTTACAGATGGAGAAACCGAAGCACCGAGAGATGGAGTGACTCCCCCAAGGTCACCCAGGAAGGCTGTGGCAGAGTTGGGACCTGAACCCAGCTCTCCTTAGCCCAGTCCACTCAACCCATCTCATGGCCTTGTGCTTTTCCTCAAGGTGCTGCTTAGCGTCATCCTGATCTCACATGGGGGCTGGGCTTTTCCACCCCACAAGATCCCCCTCCTGTCTCTCCCGCCCCCACTCCAGCCTGAGGACATCAGGCCGCCTTTCACCGGAGCTAGAATACATCAGGGGGGAATAAAGACACTAACAGGAGTGGACAATGGAGCTTTTCATCTCGGTCTGCTTGGCCACGCTGCTGGAGGCAGCTGCTTGCGTTGCTGAATCAGGGCATCCTTTGTGACACCAGCCCCCCAAGGAGCCCATGCCTGAGTTGATCAAACCAATTTCTCTAGTGCTCATGGTGGGGGGAAGGAAAGGGGGAAAATGGTGCTCACAGTTAGAGAGAGAAACTGACATTAGTGCCACTTCTCCAAGGAGCTGGATGCAACGTTAAGTGACTGGTAGCGGTAGCCTGTAATTACACATCAGAGCTGCGGGAGCGCACAGCCCTGCAGAGAACATCCTGCTATTTCCTCCCAGGGAATGGAGTAATTTAGACACCTGCGCCCACATGGGCCCTGTTGGTATCAGTGGGGTGCCCCAGAGGCAGCTGCATGGATCTAGTTGCAGGATGAGTGATTTAGGCCCTGGCCCAGCAAAGTACTTAAGAAAGCACTTAATTTCTAGCATGCGAGTAGCCCCCTTGATGTCAATGGAGATATCCCATCTCCTAGAACTGGAAGGGACCTTGAAAGGTCATCAAGTCCAGCCCCCTGCCTTCACTAGCAGGACCAAGTACTGATTTTGCCCCAGATTCCCAAGTGGCCCCCTCAAGGATTGAACTCACAACCCTGGGTTTAGCAGGCCAATGCTCAAACCACTGAGCTATCCCTCCCCCCCCCAATGGGACAGTCTGCACGAGTCGAGGGCAGTGCTTGGCTGGATCTCACCAGCACCGTTTGTGCAAAAGCAAAGTGGGTCTGACTCATCTTAGAATCCTTTGACTGTGTTGATAAAGCAGTGGAGAGAGGAGAACTGGTTGCTCCTAATTGATGTAGGCTTTCAAAAGGTCTTGGACAAGGCCCCTCTCAACGGGGTGTCATGGACTGAGAGGCAAGGTATTATCATTGCTCGCCGAGGCAGAAAGCGGAACCAGAATAAGGGGCCAATTTTCACCCTGGGCAAAGGTTAAGAGTGGCAGCCTGGAGGTCCTGGCCTGGGTCCTGTGTTATTGAACTCAAACATTCAACGGTAGCATGTATACACACACGCACACGGGAGACTCATCAGAATCCCAGTGCATGGGGTTGGTAAGAGACAGTCCATTCCCTGGCCCCAGGGTGGGATTTTACAGGCACAGGGTGGGAGTGACTTGCCCAAGGTCACACAACAGACAGTAGCAGAGCTGGGAAGAGACGCCAGTCCTGGCTCCTAGCAGGCCAGTCTCCCATTCATTGGACCACAGTGATGTTACTATCACATCCATTGTAAGGGCTCCTGGTCTCTTCAACGAGCAACACCATTTCTTACAGACCCTATCGATGTTTGCTTGGTAGCTTCTCTGTGCACTCAGGACCAATCCAAGCAGATCTCAAACACAACCTCTTTAGCATCCCAGAGCAAGAACCTATTCCTGAGCCTTGTGGGAGCCAGATGGCGTCTCTCTCTCCTTTCTGCTGTCAGTTAATTCAGTGCCAGACTGATCGCTCTGGGGAGTGCCCTCCTCTATTGATCCCGGGTCGGGTACAGCATAGGCCACCCCGTGACCGCAAAGGAGCCCCAGTAAGAAGGCATGGCTCAGCCTGGTGACCCATCCAACCCATGGCCCACATGAGAATCCGTTAAAAGCCAATGCAGTGGCTGTGTCTTGGTCATGGTCCCCTGCTCAATAGGAACTAGGCTGACACTCCCCTCTCCTCTTTAGCAGCCATCAGATAACTTCAGACAAATTCTACCACCAGACGTACACGTTTTGCAAAGAGGCAACTACCTGGGAAATCCATCAAACCGCAAGGATCACACCCTGCTGGATTTTAACCCTCATGCCTCCTATTGCACCTGGACCCACGTGCTGAGTTTTGTAGCCCTGGGAGACAGAGGTTTTATTATCTCCATTTTACAGATGAGTAAACAGAGGCAAGGCCAAGGTCAAGGTCCCCCAGCAGGGCCAGAGCCTGGATTGGAATTCAGGCTCATCCATCCTGGTACTCCGTTCGTTAGTGATCGCAGCGTTCCCCAGGCAAGACGTTTCTCAGTCCAGCAGTTGTGCCGTTCCCGTTATTAACAAACCAGCAACTGCCCCTGTCCAAAGCAGCTGCCAGTCAAGTATGAGGCCCAGCTTGAAAAGGCGGTGGGGTTGGCAGGGAGGGAGCAAGAAAGATGGTCCCGTTGGGAGGGGACTAACTTGGGAGAGCTGGGTTCCTTTCTCAGCCCGCAGACAGTGAAACTGCCCCCACAGACTCCCAGAGAAGGACTGGGTGGTTCTGCTCCTGGAAAAAGCCGACAAGACCAGATACCAGCCGCACTGCTGGGGCCGGGGGGAGAAAAATCGCCCCCCCCCCCTGCTGCTCACAAAGCCATCCCTTCTTCAGGGCAGGCACACACAAAATAAGTGCTTGAATCAGTGGGACCCTGACTGCTTCAAAGCTTTTCCTGTCCCCTTTACCAGGTCCAGGGGTCCGGTGTGAGACGGTGCAGTTGGGCCCCACATTGTCTTTTGGGCCCCATCTCTCCCCCAGGGACCAGCCCCCACGATGCTGGAGGAAAAACTGCAGGCCCAGCGCTCCCACGGGAGACAAGGGGGGCCTGGCCTCGGGAATGGCCTTGGAGGGGATCGCCGTTTCCAGTGCAGGGCCCGTAGTAAGGCCAGCAGGGACCATCCTGCTTTCCAGGCCTGACCGGCTGCTGACCCGGAGCGCCAGCTGTGAGCTCCGGCAGCGGGATGAGAGAGAGAGCGCGCGTGTGTGTGTGTGTGTGTGTGTGTGTGTGTATATATATATATGAAGGTCTTCGGGGTCACCCGTGTGTGTGTATGAAGGTCTTCGGGGTCACCCGGCACCATGCATTGGGCAGGAGGCGCTTTCAGGGGGCTCTGAGTGGAGAAAATTGTCCCCCCCCCTCCCCTTTCGGGGATAGAGGTGGGTCACTTCACCCTGAAGCCAAATTGGGACCCATTACAGACCAGATCATAGCCCAGGGCCCAGCTTGGGAGGGGTGGGGTGGGGGGGGGACAGAGGCCAGCCCATAGCCCAGCACAGGCCGGGGGCGGGGGGGGGCAGAGGCAGAGCCCAGGGTGCGGCCCATTAGCAGGCCACATCCCTCCCTCTTTCCCACGCAGATATTTCATTCATGCCCAGGGAATAGCGGGCAGAGCAAGGGCTGCAGGGCAGGGACACCTGCCACCCCCCAAACCGCCCGCTGGGGTTGGGGGGGTGGCACTGCCCCCTCAGCCCAGAGTCCTTGCTCCAGAAAGGGTGTTGCTATGACAACCCCCTCCCCTCCCCCACATGCCTGATCCAGGCCTGCCATGACGTCACTTCCTGGAGCCCACACCTGGCCAGCCTGGGTCCCGGCTTCACCCAACCCAGCCATTGGGGTGGGGGGGGTGGGGGTACAGAACAGCAAGTGCCCCCCACCCTCCCCCAACCTCCATGGTGTGGTCTCCCTTGTTCATCCCCTCCCCCCCTAATTAGTAAATCATCAATCATCAGCCCCACCCCCCAGTGCCTAGGAGTTAATTGCTTAATACACAGCACTGCACAGCCTGGTAGCACCCCCTCACCTCCCCCCCCCAGCTGCAGCCCCCCCCAATTGCAACCCCCCCCCGGAATACTGCTCAGTAACAGTGATGCTTAATGTGATGGCCCAGCGCTGGTCCCACAGGGACAGTCCCCAGCCAGCCTCATCGCCCCCCTTCCCACCAGTCGTCTGCATCCTCCTCAGCCCCTCCCTTCTCGCCAGTTTTTTTTACCCCCCCCCAAAAAAAAAATCAGTCACCCAGGGAGCATATTTCTGCTTCCAAGCTGCACCTGGGATGATCCCACCCCCACCCCAAGCCCCATCTCTTCCCCCATCATTCCCTCTCCCCCTTCCCCCTCCCCGCACCTGAAGCTGCCCAGGGGGGTCCCCCTGTCCCTCCCCTCCAGCAGCCCCCCCACCTGCAGACCGTGATGAGATTCTTCCTCTCCACGGCGATGTTCCTGGAAGAGGCTTTCTTGGAGGAGAGCCCGAGAGCCATGGCAGACTGGATACAGCTCGCTTCCATCCAATCCTCCAGCCGACCCCCCTCCTCTGCCCCCAGATCACCAGCGCGATGCCCCCGCCCCTGCACCCACCCCTGATGGCTGGGGAATATTTCCCCCTCTTCCCCCACCTCCTCCCGCCAATCCGCTCCACCCCCAGCTGATGGCGTGAAGCAGAAAACCCAAGGAAAGGGAGCTCTCCCTGGTGCTGATGCTCAAAGCAGCCCTCCCCCTGTAGGGAGGCCAGCCCCCTTCCCATGACGCGCTTGTAGGAAGGGCCAGCCCCCAGGCAATGCTGGGGAGAGGCAGGGGCAGTCTCCAGGGTCCATCAGCCCCCCCAGCCCAGACTTTCAGGGGAGCAGGAGCCCCTCTCCAGTGTGTGTGTGTGTGTGTGTGTGTGTGTAAGGAAGGAGAATGTGTCTCTTGTTGCCCAAGAAGAGTTTTTATTCATGAATGGGGGCAGTGGGAGGTAGGTAAATGGAGCCCCTCTGTCTGTTCTCCCGGCTCAGGGCCAGGCCAAAGGCCTGAGCGCTTCATTTAGGAGCCAGCAGGCTCAGGTCTCGACTCCAGGGGGGTTTGAATAAGGGGTCGAGATTCTGGAGCTTTGGACCGTGGAGGGAATGACTAAAGAATCCAAATTCTGCAGGGGGAAAATCCCGTTTTTTGATGCGCACGCGGCTGAAGAAGGATTCCGGGCACAATTTAAGTCAGACAACACGAACCAGAGCGACCTGGGGGTATGTGTGGCATGGAGAGCAGGATCTGATCATTTAAGCTCACCCCAACACTGGGACGGCTGAGCTGGAGATGAAGCTGCAGCCGCTGGAAATGGCCTCCACTCGCTCACCCTCCGTTTCCTTCACCCTCCGCACCGCAGAGAACGCGTGAATTACGCCCAAGGGTTACTCACTCACAGGATGGATAGGATGCAGGCTCCGGTTCCCAAGCTTCGATTACGTCACCAAAGCTTTTCAGAGCAAGAGAAAATGAACTGCCGTTCAGCACTAGCCTGGCACCCACAGGGCCTGGGTTCCGTGCCAAGCTCCCTGGGACAGTCCCTTCCCCATCTGTGAAATAGAGACAGTTATGAAGTATTCTAGCCCCTAGGAGCCCCAGTCCTGGATCAGGCCCCATTGCGCTAGGCGCTGTACAAATGGAACAACAACAAAAAAAAAAGACTGTCCCTGCTCTTAATACTCCTTCTCCGGGTCTTTCTTTGGAAACTCTTCAGAGCAGGGTCTTGCACCGTGTGTACGTACTGCACCTAGCACGCTGGAGCGCTGATCTCAGCCAGGGCCGGTGAACGATATACAAAGAATAAGGTGACTATAACAGCAACCTAGAAGCTTCTGCCCCTTGCTGCTCAGAGTGGGCATAGCACATCGTGTGTGATGGGCCTGATTCTGGTGCCACTTGACTCCCAGGGAGGTTTGCCCGGTGGGAGCAAGGGTAGGCCAGGCAGAGGGCTAGTGGCTGCCATTTGCCAAAGAGAAATCAAATGGGTGCGTCTCTTTATGGGGTTTTTTGGGAAGACACTTGGGGTGTGTGTGTTCTGCTACTGATTCTTCCTGCAACACCTTGTGCACCTCAATCTCTTTGTGCCTCAGTTTCCCCATCCAGAACATGGGGACAGCAGCGCTGCTCTCCCTATGTCATGGGGATGTCGGGAGGATCAGCGCATTAGAATTTGGGTTGTGCTCTGCTTTCAGAGCAGCCAGTAGTCCCCTAGGTAGAGATCAACACTCCAAAGCCCCTTGGTGCTCGACAGGGTGCTGAGAACACATTGCAGAGCGCGCAACGGTGGGCAGAGGGTTCTTCACCCCCCCTCCCCAAATTCAAACCTAGTTTCTAGGCACCACAAGAGGAGCCCATGTGCCTCTTGCTAGTGAGGTGCTGAACAAGGGCCTTAGTCAATGGGATGTAGGCAGGTGCTTAAGGGCTTTGCTGGCTCAAGGGTTTGAAGGGATGATCCCGGCTGGGTGTGGGAGGGCAGCACGGCACAGCAAGGGTTAACGGAGTGTTCCCATCCCTAGAAGCACTTGCCAGGTCTCCCCGTCCTTTTTAAAGACCTGGCAGAGTCCCTGGTGACATGGAGGGAGTGGGGCAGTTGGTAGCGCGGAGATAACCTCGGATCCCTGGGCTCTCCCCACAGATAAAGCTAATCACACAGCTCTGTCTGTCTGTCGGTCTCTGCAGCAGAAGGCGGTCAGCTCCCCCACCCAGCAAGTCTCACAGCCTGGCCTGGCCAGGCCACCAGCCAGGCTCATCCAATGAAGCTATCCAGTGGCAGCCCTTGGTTTAGCTTGGCCATCAGGGACTGGATGCAGATGCTGGTCATTTTAAACCCAGGGCTCCAGAAGGGCCTGGCAGCTGTTTTACACCTGCCATGGAACGGGGTCTGGAGAGACTACAGAGAGTGAGGCCTAGTGGTTAGAGGCAGGGTCAGGCCTCCTGGGTTCTATACCCGTCTCTGGGAAGGAAGTGTGTCTAGTGGTTAGCACTACAGAAACATATCCCCCCCCCAGGGGGGGTGGGGGAGAGAATTGCATTTTTAGAAAGCCCAGAAACAACCTTGATTTGCCAGAGCACTTTCCTCTGTGGTAACATGGGCCCCCCTTCCTCTAGGGCAGGCTGCACATTGCCCAGTGCCACCTGCCACCTCCCCAGTCATTCCCCCGACCCTGCGAGCACAGGGCTCCCCTCCCATGGCACGAGTACAGGAGCCGGTCTTGGAATGCACATGTCCTGTGTGACCAGATCGGTCTCTTCCTCTGCATCCATTTCATGTGAAAGAGAGCGAGAGAGACACACACACACACACACACACACACACCCCTCCCCACGGCTCAGTCACCGTTTCTCCCACACTGCAGGCTGGTTTCTGTTCCCCCTCGATTTCCTGATGCAGCCTCCAAGCCCAGCAGTGAAACAGTCAGATGGGCATCGAGTGCATGTACACACAACCCCCTCCCCAGTGCGGTGCCCCTCTGAGCTGCCAAACGGAGAGGGCTGGAGCACCGACATCCTCTCTCCTGCCCCTTCCCTCTGTCTTTCTCTCCCACCTAGATAAAGTAGCAGCGGGCTTGTGACTTGCATGCAAGTCTCTGCTGCAGACACCCGGCATCACCACCCCAAGCGTTCAAAACAAGTCAGGAGTCAGCCCTTCAAAAAGCACAAGATCAGCTTAAAATCGTGAGATTTTAAGTGATGAGCAAGGTCAGATTTTTTTTGCAGCCGGGCGTTGGAAGCTTTCGGAGTCTCATTTTTCAAGCTTTTCTCCATAGCTGGGGAGGGGCAGGGGGCTAGAATCTTATTTCGTAAAGAAAAGACGTGATGGCTGAGAGTCTCATGTAAACATGACTCAGGAGTTGGGGGCTTTAAGAAACCCCCCAAAACACAACTCGTGGAAGTTCAGAGGTTACAGAGCCAGAAGGGACCACTGTGAGCCTGCAGTCTCGTCTCTGCATCAGACAGGCCATAGAACTTCCCTGAATTCATTGGGCAGCCGTCACAGAGCCATCTGACCATTTAAGCTCACCCCAGTAGTTTACATCAGCACAAACAGCTGTATCTGCGAGAGGGCTGCTAGCTCCAGGGAATCCCTTTGTGGCCAAGGGGGACTCTATAGAAGCCCGGTCTCCATTTCCACTTCTCAGCCTGCTTCATAAATTGAAAACCAGTCAGGACTATTTTTAATCATCCAGTCTCACCTCCTCCCTTGCTAAAGCCAAGGGATCCACCCAGGGAGTCTCTGGCAGAACAGGGATTTGAACCCAGGTCTTGGGCAGCCTAGACTAATGCCCTAACCACCAGCCCAGCCTTCCTCTCCAGCCCTGTCTTTTCTCCACCACCCTTCCTCAGCTACCGAGACTTGCAGCTTGGCCCCCCACCAGAGTCCTGAACTAGAAGGCCACACCTTCTAGAGTAACCACATCCAAAAGGGAACTCAAAATAACAGCTTGTCTACCCAATCCCTCTTACCTGTGGGTCAGTCTGTCCTCTGGCCTCCCTGGAGTCTTGCCTTGCCCCAGGGCCACCTTCTCTTTGGCTCAGAGAGGGCAACAGGCAAACCCAATCTGCTGCTGTCCTAGTCTTGCAGGGTGTGTTTACACTGCACCCAGGAGCAAACCTCCCAGCCCACTTCAACAGACTCCTGCTCTCAGGGCTTATGTAGGACATAGACAATCCTACAGGAGCCTTCCTCTTTTCAGCAAGCTTCTCTCAGGACCCAGCCCTGCCCTCTCTCTCTTATTTATCCCAGAGGCCTGATTGAGTCACATGGCCTATTTTCTCTACCTGCCCAGGCAAGGGAAGTATCGGCTACAGGTGGGGCTGAATCATCTCCCCTTAAAGGGCCAGCCAGCCTGTGGCAGGACCCACTGTCCCACAGAGATGTATTTACACTGGGGCAAACATCCCTAGGCAGGGGTGGATCCTGCAGACAGACCACCCCTCCCGCTGCGTGTCTGGTGCCTTGTCTCCGTGGGGCATTTGCTGCGACTATCCCGGCCGTCGCATGCCCACGCGGACACACCCGTGGTATCCGTGCTCTAGTGAAGACAAGCCTCTGACAACGGCCGGGGCTTTTCCCACTGTGCCGTCTGGGCCTGTCCTGGGCCTGGGGAGCCATATGACAAAGCCAAGGGTGAACAAGGCCCACCTGCCATGGGCTCCTGTCTCACGCTCGCTGTTGGGAGGGACACAGCGGCTGAGCAGGGCCAGGCTGTGGATTCACTGCGCCTTCGACCAGCCGGCTGATCATGCTGACATGGTGTATTGATAACCTCTGGGGCCAAATGGGCCAGGGTGACATTGGCGATGGCCGATCGGGTGTCTGCACTGACTTAACCCTTTGTGGGCAGGTCGTCTCTCCCACCCTTTGATCGAATGGAAAGAAAGCAGCTGGATCCCAAAGACCCATGTGTATGAGCCAGACCCTATTCCTCTGCACTGTGGATTGGGTTGTAACACTCAGGGCTTTGAAATGGCTCCTGGCTGTTTCCTGTTTCTTGTACAGTTTCGGGGCACGGGGGTTCTCCTGCCGCTGTCCCTCCGTGTCCGATCTCTGCTCCTGTCTGTTTCCTGAGCTCTGCCCTTCCAGCTGGGAGCCATACACCCCATGCTCTCCTCCTCAGACTCAAGCCAGGGCAGAGAGGTGGCTCACACAGGTGACAGCCAGTCGCTGACGCAGAGGCGGTGCTAGTCCATTGGGGGCCCTAAGCAGGAATATTTGGGGGGGGTCTGCCCCACATACAACACATACTACAAAAGCAAATGGGGGCCCCCTGGAGCTGCTCCGGGCCCTAAGCAGTTGCTTAGTCTGCTTATGCCTAGCGCTGTGCAATAAAACCCACTTTAAGGGGGCACGAGAGAACTGCAGTTGCAGGGGCCTGGCGATAAGCTCAGTGACATCGGGGTGCACTGGGGCTTCCTTGAATGCAGGGGGTTCAGGTGGGCTGGACCCCCCATCTTTAGTTGCATATTTTACTTTGAAAGCATCTGTACCCGGTGAGGACTGAGCCCGTGCAAAGGGGAAGCTGGTGCTGGGGGCCCCTGAGTCAGAGAAGGGTGGCCCTCGGTCACTTACAGAGCTCCAGGGAGGTCTGTTCACTCACCCCCATTCGTTCACCCCACACTCACACCCCCACGTGGATGCCCCCGATGCACACCCTCACACCAGGTCACTCACACTAACGAGTCACGGGTCCCCGGAGCCTGACGTGCGTGGGCTGGTCCCCAGAGGTGTGCCCACACACTAGCTCACAATCTCCCACCCGCACAAAGGCACGGCGTGCGTGCACAGCCCTGCTACACCCACCCAGTCCCCCACGCCCAGGCAGCGCATGTACAGAGCTCACCCACATTCCACCCACCTCTCCCCTGCCAAGCTGCCAGAAAGGCGCCTTATCATCCCTGGCTTGTTCTCCTGTCTGTAAGAGATAGAACGAGGGGTTGTGGTGTCCTGGAACTCGGCTCCCGCAAGGGGCTGCACAGAAAGCAGAGAGCTGCTTTTTAGCCTTTGTTACGCGTGTCGCTGACACAGGTCGTCCATGCGGCTTAAAATAAGTGGATGGTGCAAAATCGGTCTGTGCAGAGTAGCGTCACGCTGGCCAGGTTTCGTTCGATTTGGCATCAGCTGCCGATCAGTTGGGTGGCTGAAACACGTTTTTCCTGCTGTCTCTTGTCCCTCCGAGGTGCGTCCACTCCAGGACAGCCTGTGAAATCTAGAACAATTTGCACTGACGTGCTCCTGTGCTTTTCAACCACCGACCTCAAAGGGCTGTGCAGAGGTGGGGAGGGGCTGACCCTGTTTTACAGGTGGGGAAACTGAGGCACGGAAAAGGCGGATGTGATTTTCCCAGGGCCGGCACTTCCATTTAGGCGACCTAGGTGGTCACCTAGGGTGCCAGGATTTGGGGGGGTGGCATCTTGTCGCTGTTGGCGGCAATTCGGTGGCGGGGGGTCCTTCTGCGTTTCAGGTCTTCGGTGGCAATTCTGCTGTGGGTCCTTCACTCGCTCCGGGACCCGCCGCTGAAGTGCCCCGAAGACCGGGAGCGCGGAAGGACCCCCCCCGCCGCAGAATTGCCAACGATGACCGGGAGTGCGGAAGGACCCCCACCTAGGGTGCCAAAAACCCTGGTGCCGTTCCTGGATTTTCCCCAGGTTACGCAGGGCACAGGTAGGAATGGACCTGGGGATTACAGTGGACGAGAAGCTGGAGATGAGTCAGCCGTGTCCCCTTGTTGCCAAGAAGGCTAACGGTATATTGGGCTGTACTAGTAGGAGCATTGCCAGCAGATCGAGGGAAGTGATTATTCCCCTCTATTCGGCACTGGTGAGGCCACACCTGGAGTATTGCGTCCAGTTTTGGTCCCCCCACTACAGAAGGGATGGGGACAAATTGGAGAGAGTCCAGCGGAGGGCAATGAAAATGATCGGGGTTGGGGCACATGACTTATGAGAAGAGGCTGAGGGAACTGGGGTTATTTAGTCTGCAGAAGAGAAGAGTGGGGGGGATTTGATAGCAGCCGTCAACTACCTGAAGGGGGGTTCCAAAGAGGATAAAGCTCGGCTGTTCTCAGTGGTGGCAGATGACAGAACAAGGAGCAATGGTCTCAAGTTGCAGTGGGGGAGGTCTAGGTTGGATATTAGAAAAAACTATTTCACTAGGAGGGTGGTGAAGCACTGGAATGGGTTCCCTAGGGAGGTGGTGGAATCTCCATCCTTAGAGGTTTTTGAGGCCTGGCTTGACAAAGCCCTGGCTGGGATGATTTAGTTGGGATTGGTCCTGCTTTGAGCAGGGGGTTGGACTAGATGACCTCCTGAGGTCTCTTCCATCCCTGATCTTCTATGATTCTATGAATTTAATCCTAGGCCAGCGCCCTGTCCTGGCCACCATGCTGCCTCTCTCACCCTAGGCATGATCCATAATCGGATGCCCAAGCATGGACCACACGCCAGCCCCAGGCATGTCACAGAGCTGGAAATGGACACCCAGGGAGGCTAATAGCCTGGAATCAACAGGAAAGGCAAATAATTGATCCCTCTGGGAAGCAGCCCAAGATTCCCTAGTCAGTCAATGGCAGAGCTGGAGAACCCTTTTCCTCTGCCTATAATGCCGTGTCCCCTGGCCACGGTGGCGTGGAGAGAACCTAGTGGTTGGGCTGGGTTTACCGGCTTTACGGCGAGGAGGGCTGGGTGGGGTTTGTATCACTCTGCTATTGCTGCGAGAAGGGCCAAAAAGGCAGGCACCGGGAATGAGCGCTACGGCGCATTGATGCTCTGGACATTTGGGGTCCACAAGGTCTCTGCTGAGATGCCAGTTGGAGGGATGCAGCTGAGCATTCTGGGTACGTCCAGGCAGCCCACGCCAGCTCTGCAGCTGAGCATTCTGGGTACGACCGCGCAGCCCACGCCGGCTCTGCAGCTGAGCATTCTGGGTACGACCGCGCAGCCCACGCCGGCTGTGCAGCTGAGCATTCTGGGTACATCCGGGCAGCCCACGCCGGCTGTGCAGCTGAGCATTCTGGGTACGTCCGGGCAGCCCGCGCCGGCTCTGCAGCTGAGCATTCTGGGTACGTCCGGGCAGCCCACACCGGCTCTGCAGCTGAGCATTCTGGGTACGTCCGGGCAGCCCGCGCCGGCTCTGCAGCTGAGCATTCTGGGTACGTCAAAACGTAACGCCCCTGCCATGCTGCTGCATGGTCCCAGCAGTGCCCAGCGCTCTCTGCAGCAACAAGGCCCTGCAGACTGTGCCGAGGGACCCTGGATTTTGCAGCGGGCTGGACGTTCTCCGCTACTGCACAGGTTTCTGCGGAACTGAACCTGCAAATAAAGGATGTGATCAGCAGCCTGATCTCTTGTTATTTATTTTCAGATTAAATACAGTTCCCGTCGCTCTTCCCCGACATTGTGAGCATGCCACAGATTTTGTAGTTACGCACCCATAACTGCACGGTGGGGAGAGCTGGCAGCTCGGCCATCTCTACACGGGTCGCTCTCGATTTTCTCACAACCACAAGGGCTAGAAAGGTGATTCAGGAGGAAGAAATGAAAGCTCACAGCCTACACCTGCGGTGTAGGGTGGCTCCCATGGCAGATTCCAGGCTGCCAAATCAGAGACGACACAAGACTCCGGTTCTAGATCCATCCGGGTAGAACATGCCGGCCATGATGTTGGACATTCCAGGTACATCCTGGTAGATCATGAATGCAGCGCTACCGTACAGGCAGGTAAAACACATCTAGAACACTTGGCCGCCTGGCAGGTGTGTCCTACCTGGATGCGGCTGGGCCGTTCAGCAGCATGACAGGTGAGCTCTACCAGGATGTGCTATTTGGCAATACATTGGGTACGTTCTGCCTTGACATACCTAGAACCCGTGGCTGCACAGCCGGTACATCCAGGTAGAACAACCCTGTTGTGCCGGGGAATGTTTCAAACACATCCATGCAGAATGTGCCTGGAACCTGCCCCCAAAGCCCAGTGAAGTCAATGGGAGTGTTTCCTTTGACGTTAACAGGCCAGGGAGTGGGCCAGGCTCTGACTGGGCTACTGAGCACTGCACGTCCAGACACCGGGTATGATGCCAAGTGCACTGGGCGCGTGCTATGCCACTGGGCTACTCCTGGATAACCGTGGTATGGACAGAGCCAGTAAATACAGACACCCGTGCAGTGAAATCTGCAGGACCGGAGCCCTGGCTTCAAATGCCTCCCATAACGTCAGCCCGGGAGATGCCTCACCAGAAGCACTTTTTTTTTTAAATCAACAAAATTCGAGAAGGCTTCCACCCAGGGCTTTCCCCAAAGGGAATCCCCAGAAATTGGTAAACAAGATATTGCAAGGACATGAGCTGGGCCATCAACACAACCCACCACCAACAAAAAAAACAAAAAAAAAGAAAAAGAAAAGTGCATTAAACCTAATTTAAAAAGTCAGTGAAGTTAGTAGCGAGTGAGAGAGATGGAGGCTCAGGGTGGGGGGCTGGGCAAGGTGGCGGCCACGGCCAGGGGCAGGGAGGGGAAGGCTAGGTTCTGCAAGATGGTCTCTCCAGATAGCGCTGTTTATGGGGCCGCAGGAAGGGTGAATCTCTCAGCGGCAGGGGAGCGCGCCGGGCTGGTGGGCCAGAGAGATTAGGGAGGTGAGCATGACTCAGGAGTTTGGAGCGCCCCCGGTTCGATCGCGGGTCTCTTTACCATCTCCCTGGGTGGCAGACGACCACAGCTGAGCCAGGGCTCCAGGAGGAGAACCCAGCTGGCAGGCTTTGGAGGCTTCTCAGCATCCCACCGGTAGGTCAGTTCGCTCATTCGCTCGCCCTTGGGGTGGGGAGCGTGGCTGAGTGGGTGGAGTCGGGGGGAGAGGGGTGTTGGTGTCTTCACCTGGGGGAGCTTAGGGGGGGGAAGGGCCATGAGGGCAGCTCACTGGTCTCTCCAGAGGGAGTTGGGCTGGCAGAGGTTTCTTTGGGGTTTGAGATCGGCTAAGGAGATGATCTGCTCGGAGGTCGGAAAGTCTGTGTGGCGCCTTCGCCCCGGGAACGCTGTGGGGTTTGGAGACTGCTCGCAAGTCCTTAGCTGTAGACTCACAGCACCAATTACCAGCCTGGCTAGTGTTAGCCCCTAATCCTTGTCAGAGGCCAAGCGGAGCCATCACCCCCCCTCTCAGATCCCTCCCCCATATTTCCCGTTGGATACGGGGTTCCCCGCCATTTCTTGTGCTCAGCTGGTGTGTCTTTCGGGCAGCCGCCTGCAGTGACGGTGCTGGCTGTGACTCGGGTGACCAGATGTCCCGATTTTATAGGGACTGTCCCCATAGTCGGCGTTTTTGCTTATATGGGCGACTATTACTCCCCGCCCCGGTCCCGATTTTTCACACGTGCGATCTGGTCACCCCAGCTGTGACTTTAGGCACATGGGCGCCGTGCCCAGGTCACTGAGACCAGAGTCTGCCCCTTGGCGTGTAAAGAAATCGGGGGGCTGGTCACAGAGCTTGGCGTGAAAGGGGCTGTCAAGAGCTCAGGCCAGCAGGGGAGGGAGGGTAGCCACAGAAGCGGAGTTGGCTGGTCAGCCTGCCTGGGCCTGGCGTCCCTGATGACCTTCCCGGGGCGGACGGAGGGTCCTGCTGGAGTTGCAGGGCCGAGGCTGGGGTTCGGCAGGAGAACGGGGAAGCTGAGCATGCCAGGACGCCTACTGTTGCCTCCATCCAACTGCTGAGCTCCTGCGGCCCGGCCTTCCCCCTTGGGCTTGGGAGTCGGAGGGGCTGGTTGGCTCTCCAGGGTTGGCTGACACACCTCGAAGCCCAGAGCTGGGGGGAAGCTGCGAATCACCCCAGCTCGGCTTAGCTTGCCTGGAGACCTGGTTCTCTGGCAGCCACCCCAGCCCCGTGCCAGGGCTTGGGGGCAGGGAGAAGCGGCCACCTTGGTGCGTTTTCTCCATGAGGACGTTGATTGTTCAATGCCTGTTGCTTGTGAGGTGCCCAGAAGGGCACAGGTTGAGAGGCAGGTGGCATCGCACGGCTCTATACTGTGGCACTGGGGGTATAGAGTCTATACCAGGGGTAGGCAACCTATGGCACGGGTGCCAAAGGCGGCACACGAGCTGATTTTCAGTGGCACTCACACTGCCCGGGTCCTGGCCACTGGTCCGGGGGGCTCTGCATTTTAATTTAATTTTAAATGAAGCTTCTTAAACATTTTAAAAACCTTATTTACTTTACATACAACAATCGTTTAGTTATGTATTATAGACTTATAGAAAGACCTTCTAAAAAACGTTAACATGTATGACTGGCACGCGAATCTTTACATTAGAGTGAATAAATTAAGACTCGGCACAGCACTTCTGAAAGGTTGCCGACCCCTGGTCTATACTGTGGGTCACAGGGCTCTATACTGCAGCAGGGAGGGTCTCAGTGCTGTATTTGGTGCCGGTGGCACGGGGTACAGGGTCTATACTGTGGGTCACTATTATACACTGTGGCATCAGTGTCATTTGCTGGGTCAAGGGATGTCAATCATTCCAGTACCTGAGCCCTGCTGAGGGGGAGAGATAGCCCCTCCCCCATCTCCCCCCTTCCCTTCTCCCCCCCGCTTCTCTGCCCTTTCCCGCTGTCGGTTCTTTTTGTGCCGTTTCACCCCTGCCCCAATCTGGGCTCTGGCTGGTCACGGCTCAGGCTGTGGTTTAACTGTCGTGTCTCCCGGGAGGGCACGGAGCTGCCCCTCCTTTGGGGATTCCTGGAGCTGGGCTACTAACGGGCTAACAAGGCCATTGCCAATAACTAGGGGAGGGACCCAGGTACATATTGACCCCCTAGCAGGGAAGCAGAGAGGGGAAGGGAGGGGAGTGGGGGTTGACTGCACAGATGGGCTCAGCCCCTGGACTATCAGCACGGTGCAGAACACAGCAGCCAGGTGCTGACGCAATATCCCCCCCTCCCCCCCAAGTGCCTGGAACGCCTTTTACTCCAAAACATTTTGCAAACCCACTGCTGAAATGCAGCCAGCTCTGGGGTGGGGCGTGGAGCTGTTCTACTGTGCACAGCCAGGCCACGCGAGAGCTGCAGGGCAAAGACAGAAGGATCTGTGGGCGTCTAGAGTGTCACAGTCAGAAGTGGGGCAGTGGGCTAAAACCGCCCGCTCTCGCAAAAAGAAAACGTGTCGTGGCGTCGTCAACGATCAAGCCAGGCCGGATTTGACGCGGCATCTCCAGCCGCGCAGCACCCGCTAGCGCCAAGCACGGGCGTTGGCTCAGTGCTGGCTCAGACGGCAAAGTGCCATCGGCTGAGTGACGCCCTGCAAGCCCTGGGGATTTCCAAGCTTAGCCACAAAGCGCGGCCCAAGAGGACGAGCTGACGGGCTCTCCGGGTGTAGACCCTGTGTCACCGTGGGAGCTCACGCCATGCACTATGACCCAGGTCCTGTCTGCACACACGTGACAGATCCCCAGCAGCACACGGAGCTGCTGGGCTTACGGTTATCCCGGTATCAGTCATGCCAGCAGGCAGGCAATACAAGGCTGGACCCCAAATGCTTCCCTACCCCTTTCTCCCTCTAGCCCACCAGCCACCTACCAGGCTGGCCACGTCTTCAATGAATTCCCCGGGATATTTATCCTGCGTTTTCCCTGGGTTTGCCCCATCTCCTAGGAGGCTGCAGTGAGCTTGCTAGTCGTCTGCAGTATCCTGTGACAGGGACCCTCCAGTCTCCCCGCTACACTGCTCCCATGGGCAACTCCTTCCTATTGGCTGGTAGGGACGGGGGGCTCTGAAAATTCATCCCGGAGACAGCCCAGTTCCACCCTCTGCTCCTGCGTCTCTGAGACAGGCGGGAGCAACTAACGATTTGAACAGGCTAACGCCAGACTAGCTGGGGCCCAGACCCTGAGCGCCCCTGAGGCCGCTCACAGGAGTGGAGGGCTGCAGGCCCCGGGCCCAGCCAGCTCTGAAAATGGCCTGAGTACATCTGGCAAAGGATGGACCAGGCGAGGCAAGATTCTGCCTTCAGGCAAGTGTGAGACAGTGGGTTAGTGAATGATTATGTCGCCTTCTAGTGGCGGACCCCAGCTACTGCGCTAGCCAGCTGCTTCCAGAACCCTGCTTTTCGCTCAGAGGGCTGCACTGTCGTCTGGTGCTGGGTGGTCCCAGGTTTGAGTCTCACTCACGAGCCGGGTGGCTGTACAGTGTGTGCCTGGCTGCAGCTTGTTGAAACGGGGCTCCCAAGAAACTGGCATCAAAGACAGGCCAGGCAGCCAGTTCGCACGGGGCCAAAGCCGCAAATTCACAAAATGCATTGATCAGCAAGGAAACAGACACACCCTGTGTAGGGCATGGAAACAGACCTTCACGGTACGCTTTAGACTTGGTGCTCGCTGGCTGGCTAAGACCTGCTGCAAACCAGTTTAGCTGGGATTACGATGTGCCGAGGACCCAAGGTTGGATCAGCATTTGGGATATGAACTCTCCCAGGTTTTTTGCAAGGGGGGGAGAGGCCTCTGGATGTGCTACATCTGGGGTTCCTGTATGATTTGTTAGAGAAATGAGCTGGTGTCCTGATATTTGCTATTGGATCTGGGTCTGAACTGGCCCCATGCTCTGGCTCTCCTCCCCCTCCTATTACAGTAGGGAATGAGAGAGCTGGGTTGAATCCAGACTCCCTTGTAGTTCAGGGCTTGTGGTTCCACAGGCTGGTTTGGGCAGGTCTTTAAGGCTTCCTCAACCCACAGAGGTTGCACCAGTTTAATTTAAACCCTTTTTGAAACTGGTGCACACCTGTGGGCACACTCCTGTACTTATTTTGGTTTAGCTTGAACCTGTTCCTGATCAGCTTAAACGAAATCAAATAAGCCCGGTGTAAACCAAAGCTGGAGCGTCCACACAGCCTTTGGGTTTCAAACTTGGTTTCAAACCCCATTTTAAGTTAAACCGGTGCCACTCTGCAAGCCCTGGTCCGGAGGTCAATGCAGACGCCGTGTTCAGTCCCTCTGCAGCCCAAGGTGGGTTACACGCTGGGGAGCTGTGGGTTGGTACGCGGCTCTCACCTCTACTGGGGACTCACTGAATGACCCTGAGCAAACCACTGCGCCTCGTTTCCCTGGTTATTACCTTAAACATCAGCGTAACAAACGCCTGGCATTGGGGAGCGGGGCTGTGTCACAGGAGTGAATGACTCCCCGTGCGACTCTGTGCTAAGGGGGAGGGGAGCATAGGGACATGACACCCCCAAATGTGCTAATCGCAGACCTCAAAATAAACAGTTCCCAGAAGCCCAGAAAGCTCAGATGGAAAGGCAAACACCATCTGTACGTGGGTGGCCGTCAGCGGGGACGGACAGATGGCACCAGGGATAGAGACGCGTCCTACGGCCCACACCGCCAGCCCTGACAAAGGAGCCAGAACTTTATTACACGAATCTCTTGAGGCTCCAGCTGAGACACGGGCCCGACGTGCCAGGCGCTGCACAGGCGGACTGAGAGACGAAGCTCAGGCTCAGATCCTCAAAAGTATTTAGGGGCCTAACTCCCATAGAAATCACTGGGAATTAGGCACCTCAAGAGCTTTGAAGATCTGGGCCTGACAGTCTAACGAGGCCAGGCAGATAATGGATTATTACTGTACAGATGGGGAATGGAGGCCCAGGGAGATGAAGGGCCGGATTTCTGCTGGGTGGGGTGCACAGCACTTTTGGAAAACCTGGCCCTTGGAGTTTTGCCCAGTGTCACACTGGGAGCCTGGGTAGTGCTAGGAACTGACCCCCACTATCCTGAGTCCCAGCTCAGTGCCTGATCCACAAGATCCCCCCTCCTCCCAAAGCCAGCCGTGCACCTGCAGAGTAGGCCTGGATCCACGACTGTGCCTACGCGCTGGGATGCTGCAGAGAGGGCCAGGAGAACCCGGGGTAAGCCATGTCTATGGGGAGCAGGGGCTGCCGTAAAGGATCCCTGCAATCCGGTATTCTGCAGGGGCAGCGTGGGGATCCCCGGCATGAGCTACCACGCCAGGCCTACCCCACATGGTTCCTGCCATGCGTTTCTTCCCTTTGCCTTTTCAGAGATTGGGGCCGATCGGGTGATGCTGCTTCCGGGCTGAGTGCTGGGACAGAACAAGAGACCCAGGGAGAGGGACAATACACAAAAAACCATGGAGGATCCGGGCCAGGTAGTGGAAACTCAGAGCCAGACTAGATCACGGCCCCACTCAGTCCAACCTGCCCCGCTGCTCCCTGACTTCCTCAGGGCAAACCCTGCAGAGACCCTGCTTCACACCGTGCTACCATCCCCCGCGGGGAATCCCTGCACGGACACCCTGCTTCACACCCTGCTACCATTCCCCACGGGGAATCCCTGCACGGACACCCTGCTTCACACCCTGCTACCATCCCCCACGGGGAATCCCTGCACGGACACCCTGCTTCACACCCTGCTACCATCCCCCACGGGGAATCCCTGCACGGACACCCTGCTTCACACCCTGCTACCATCCCCCACGAGGAATCCCTGCACGGACACCCTGCTTCACACCCTGCTACCATCCCCCACGGGGAATCCCTGCACGGACACCCTGCTACCATCCCCCACGGGGAATCCCTGCACGGACACCCTGCTTCACACCCTGCTACCATCCCCCACGGGGAATCCCTGCACGGACACCCTGCTTCACACCCTGCTACCATCCCCCACGGGGAATCCCTGCACGGACACCCTGCTACCATCCCCCACGGGGAATCCCTGCACGGACACCCTGCTTCACACCCTGCTACCATCCCCCACGGGGAATCCCTGCATGGACACCCTGCTTCACACCCTGCTACCATCCCCCGCGGGGAATCCCTGCACGGACACCCTGCTTCACACCCTGCTACCATCCCCCACGGGGAATCCCTGCACGGACACCCTGCTTCACACCCTGCTACCATCCCCCACGGGGAATCCCTGCACGGACACCCTGCTTCACACCCTGCTACCATCCCCCACGGGGAATCCCTGCACGGACACCCTGCTACCATCCCCCACGGGGAATCCCTGCACGGACACCCTGCTTCACACCCTGCTACCATCCCCCACGGGGAATCCCTGCACGGACACCCTGCTTCACACCCTGCTACCATCCCCCATGGGGAATCTCTGCACGGACACCCTGCTTCACACCCTGCTACCATCCCCCGCGGGGAATCCCTGCACGGACACCCTGCTACCATCCCCCACGGGGAATCCCTGCACGGACACCCTGCTTCACACCCTGCTACCATCCCCCGCGGGGAATCCCTGCACGGACACCCTGCTTCACACCCTACTACCATCCCCCACGGGGAATCCCTGCGCGGACACCCTGCTTCACACCGTGCTACCATCCCCCGTAGGGAATCCCTGCGCGGACACCCGGCTTCACCCTGGGCTACAGTCCCCATAGAGGAATCACATCAGAGCATTCCTCTGCATCCCAGAATAGATAAAATAAATTAATGGAGATATTTTATCTCTTAGAACTGGAAGGGACCCTGAAAGGTCACCAAGTCCAGCCCACTGCCTTCCTTAGCAGGATTAAGTACTGATTTTTGCTCCAGACCCCTAATTGGCCCCCTCAAGGGCTGAACTCACCACCCTGGGTTTAGCAGGCCAATGCTCAAATCACCGAGCTATCCCTCAGCACTTGTCCCACCCTGTGTCTCAGAGCTGCTGCCCAGGGATGCAGCTTCCCTGGTTGTGCTGCCCAACACTGGCACGGCTAGTGACCATGAAGAGTGTTCTCCTTCCTCCCCTTAGGAGGATTATGAAGCTGAGATGAAGAGCAGGCTGGATGAAGAGGGCTACGGGGATCCCGAACTGAAGCAATCAAACATGTCCCTCGATGAACAAGGCAGTGAGTAACCCGAACGCTCATAGTTCATTAAGGGTCACCAGGGGGGTTAGGGTTCCCTTGCGATGGGACATTCTCAGCACCACGGACAGCTGTTTGTAGCAATGCCGCTTGAGGGGATGATGGAAGGGGGGGGTCGTCAAGGCACATGCTCCAGGGCATGCACTGCCTGCCTGGGGAGAGATCAGGAAGGAATTCGCAGCCCTCCCATGTCACCCCATGAGCTCGGTGCACTATGAAGGGTTCTGATGCCCTCATGGTCACTGCTGGATCTCCTGCACTCCTGGGGGCCGTGGCCAGCACGGGTGGTGAACTCCGGGTCAGCAGTGAGCTAGGTGCATTGTGGAGGGCACCAACACACCAGGCACTGGCTACCGCTGGAGATGGGCTATCAAGCTAGAGTGAGCAAGGGTTCGATCAAGTATCTGGGAAATCTTACGTCCCTTGGGACTGTGTCTGTTCCGGTGGCATGGGCTCTGGTATCTCAGGGTCCAGGGTTATGATATGCTGTATATATATCAGAGTAGAGGGCTCTGCACAGTGCATAAACGGCATATATACCTCCAGGTATAAGGGTTATGACGTGCTGTATCTGCGCCGAGGTACATGGTTCTGAGGCCGTGTGTATTGTTTGCGTGGACAGCATATATAGACAAAGCATAGCAGAATCATACAGATTGAGGCTGGAGAGGACCTTGAGAAGTCGTCTAGTCCAGGCCCCTGAGCTGAGGTAGGGCCATGAAACCTAGACCACCCCCAGCACGGGTTTGTTCTTAAAAACCTCCAGTGCCGCGGATCCCAACAATCTCTCTTGGAAGCCTGTTCCAGAGCTCCGCTACCCTGACAGTGAGAAAGTTTTTCCTTATATCGAACCGAAATCTCCCTCGATGCAGATTAAGCCCATTCCGACTTGTCCTACCTTCAGTGGACGTGGAGAAGAATTGAGCTGGTCCTCTCGATAGCCTGCAAATATGTTATCAGATTCCCTCCGTGATCTTCTTTTCTCAAGATGAAAGATGCCCAGTTTTTCTACCCTTTCCTCAGAGATCAGGTTTCCTAAATAGTTTATCGTTTGAGTGTGTATATACAGGGCTGGTGGTTCTCTTTCTCCTCCCTTTGCCTGCCCACCAACCAGCCTCCCTGCCTTGCGGTTTGCTACCCCTGCAATCTCAAGTGGTTCCCCCATTGCAGTTTGCTGCTCCCCCTGGCTGGCATAGTCCCCGATATAGATATGTTGCAGAACAAAGTGTTACATTCACAAGGAATGTTGCACAAATCCACAAAGAAGAATTTGGCCAGCTCTAACTGTGCAATTGATGTATTAAAGTCCCGTGAATAATAATTCCGTTGTAGGAATATCTAGGAACCATATAGATGGGCGTAAAGACAGGGGGGTTAGAAATAGCCAAGGCAGAGCTGAATTGGTGGGCAGAGTGCAGGGGAGGCGATCACCGGGGCGTGATTAATGCAGTCACTCAGGAGATTGTTACTACAGCTGGGTGAGTGTGTACAAACAGAGAGGGAGAGGAAGGCAGGATAGTCTAGTGGTCAGAGCATAGATTAGGGCTCAGGAGATTTTCCCAGCCCGGTCACAGACTTCCTGTGCGGCCTTGGGTGAGCTACTTAACCCGCACTGTTCCCCAGATGAAAAGTGGGGATAATGCTCCCCAATTTCACAGGGGAACTGGGAGGATGGAATCCATCGGGGATGCTCAGATCCCGGACTGAGGAGGGTCCTCCGCGTCCCTCGAGAGAGGTGGATATTTGGATTTGTAATGACTAGTTGCTTGGCCTGGGAAAGCCATAATTCCCAGCTGTTAGGTCAACAACATGCTCTGTTTGCAGTTCTGACGTTATTCCCGGGGTCAATGGCTTTTACTCTGCCGAGCTGCCGGGCTCCTTCCTTGTAGCCTAGGAACTTGGCAGCTCTGTGCTAGGCAGGTCCTGGGACGTACCCTTTGGGCAGAAGGGATGCTGCAAGCAAATCCAGTTGCTTGTTCTGCCTCTTAGCTGTGTAGCGACGCCTCCCTTTGCTGTCTGAGTCAGATCTCCCAGGATAAGTCGAGTCAGGCTGGCTTAGTGCTTGGACAGGAGACCTGCAGGAAGTGGCTTGATGAGTCAGTAGGCAGTGCTGGAGCCAATACCCAAGCGCGATGTCAGCGTGTGTTGTGCTGCTGGAGGGACCAGCTTTTATATGAGACATAAAACTGGACTCCTGCCCCTTTGTGCTCGTTAATGATCCCCTGGCACCTTCTTTAAGGCGTATTCTGCACTGGTGTCCTCACTACACGCTGGCCTGGGTGATTACATTTACTCACCAACATTTCCTGCATCGACTGTTGTGCAGAGCTAATCGGCGGCTGTGTTCCACCCCAGAGGTGGCTGCACTCTTATGGCGGGTGGAAAGACGCCTAGGAATGTCACAAGGTTTATAATTAATTAACATCTGTAAAGCACGTTGTGGTCGTTCAATGAAAGGAGAAGGGCACAGTGTTACGTACGAGTGGCCACACTGGGTCAGACCAATGGCCCATTAGCCCAATATCCTGGCTCTGACAATGGCTTCAGAGAAAATGAACAGAACAGGGCAATTTCGAGTGATCCATCCCCTGTCATCCAGCCCCAGCTTCTTAGAGCCTGGGTTGCATTCCTGACTGTCTTGGCTAAGAGCCATCGATGGGCCTAGCCTCTATGAGCTTATCTAGTTCTTTTTTGACACCTGTTATACTTTTGGCCTTCACAACATCCCCTGGCGAGGAGTTCCACAGGTTGACTGTGCGTTGTGTAAAGTACTTGCTTAATGTTTGTTTCAATCCTGCTGCCTGTGAATTTCATCGGGTGACCCCTTGTTCTTGTGGTAGGTGAAGGGGTCAATAACACTTCCCTGTTCACTATCTCCACACCAGTCATGATTTCATAGCCCTCTATCATATCCCCCTCCCTTCACAGGCACCGACTTGCTCCACCCCCTTCCGTCCCGCCCTCACTTTAACCCTTCCCCCAAGGCCCCACCTTTGCTCCACCTCTTCCCGCCCCCACCCCCAGCATCTCCCACCCACCACCGAACAGCTGATCGGCAGGTGGCTGGTGGGTGCTGAGCACCCACCATTTTTTTTTGAAGCACCCCTGGAGTCGGCACCTATGCCCCCCCCTTAGTCATCTCTTTTCTAAGCTGAACAGTTTCACTCTTTTTAGTCTCTGCCCCTTTTCCAAGTCGAACTCTAATACTAGAATGATTAAATCCCCAGCACTTCCTTCTTAGACTTGTAATGAGCCCGCAGTGAAAGACACCCTTGGGCGCATGAAGGCCTTTTTAATGGACGAGACCGTTCAATTGCTCCGTCCAGGCCATTTCTAAAGGATTAATGCCCTGAGCCGTCTTCAGTTCAAACAGCTTGAATCATCGCTCAGAGGCCTCTTCGGCCGTTAAATATCTGTGACGACGCGCTGGCACCGGAGGATGCTGGGTGCAGGCCTTGTTTACTCACTCAGACAGTATTTATGAGCTTTCGAATGTGCTCCGGTCTCGGGAGGACAATAATTCAGCTGGCCACAAGAACGAAGGAGACCTAGCGGGCCGGGACGTCAGTCTGAGCTCTGCTGGCCCAGTGATAACCTGAATGATTTCCACCTCTCCCGCTCCTTTCTCGGGCTCGCTCCTGGGGGCCAGGCAATGCTGGGGCGTGTCACAGAGGCAGCCAGGAGGTTTTGTAGCTTCACCCGCCTCCACAAATACACTCAAAGGCAGGGCCCAGATGCCGGTTAAGTCTCCACAGGGCCATCTGTTGCAGCAGCTCTTTTCATCCCTATTACGATTCTTCTCTGGCATCGTGGCAGGTTCTAGAGGCCCCAGCCAGCGTCAGGGCCCCATTGTGCTAGGCACTGTACATACATGTAGTAAGAGTCAGAATTTATCGTCTGTCGACAAGAGAACGGGTGGGAAGGGACACCGAGGAAGTGAACTGCCCAGGGTCAGGCATAATTAACCTGCAAAGCTCTCCTGACAGAGGCAGGTTGTCATTCTGCCGGGTGAGGCAGAGAGGTGAAGTGATTTGCCCAAGGGCACGGAGCAAGTCAGTGGCAGAGACAAGCTTTGGCGAGGAGCTTTTGGTTGCCAGCTCCGTGCTCAGATCACTAGACCACATTCGCAGGTGCTTGCAGCTGTCTCTGATGATAAAGTTTCCCATCCTGAAGCCGTCACTCAGCCATGGGCAAAGGGATCCAGAGAACAGGGACAGGGCCTGACAGTTTAGAAGTAGGACATCTGCCATCAGTGCCGACACAGCAGCGCCCTCCAGAGCTGAACGCATGAGTTGCCACAGCTGTAACCGACGCACGCCCTGTGCAGACGACACAGAGCGGGTCCTGCAACCCAACCTCACCAGTGGGTTACACAAGCAGGGACACTGTCTGAATCCCAGCCCGTGAAACAAAAGGGAGCCAGATATCAAAGCCCTTGGTAAAGTCCGGGCTGGGCCTGGAACGTTTTCAGATCCTGCACTGATGGGAGGGCGTCGCCTCCGACTCCCTTCCCAGCAGCTGGGGGTGCACCAAGACGGCCTCGAAAGCTCCCTTGCGTGTGTGGCTGTGTGCGCAAGATGCCTGAATGGGTGTAGAATTGTGTATGGGACAGGTGTGTGGGGCACAGGCCTGATGGGCACCCACCAGTGTGTCCCGGGGACGCAGGGGTGTGTTTTTCAGCCACTCCTGGCCAGGCCGGCGGTGGTCTATGCCCTGAGTAGGGAAGGAGAATGGAGACGGTGCCCCGGGCAAGGCAGGGCGATGTCAGAGCCATGGCGGCGGTGGGCACATGACAGTGACCATTGAAGCGAATGGAAAACATTGCACCGTCCTCGCAGAGGATCATGCCATCTAGGAGAGGGTTTGCCGGCAGATCCAGGCACGGGTTAAGACTAGAGATGGCCTGGGTTTGATTGCCCCAAACTTGTGGGGAAGTGACTGATTCTGATCCAGATTCAGACTTTGTGACTGACCCGCTATCACCATCTCTAATGGAACCAAAACCCGGGTTAGAACCTCCCGCTTGCTCTGGGGAAGTTCGGATCTGGAGCCGAACTCTGAGCTCTGGATTCGTCTCTAATAAAGCGCACACGGGCTTTGGCTGAGGCCAAACGGGGGTCTCCCAGACCCACTCGTATCTTCCCAGAGCGGCAGAGGCTCGGGGGCCTGAAAATGGTGAGGAACCCGTACGGGAGGAAAGAGGGAGATCCAGTAATGCAGTCACTTATCCTGCCTTTGTTAGGTATGCCCAGTACCAACAGAATGCTCCCCCTGGCACCATCTCTTTCCATTGCCCCTCTGCACCCGGCTGCTGGCATCCTAGTGCCATCCGCCTCCATCGCCGTTTTGCACCAGGGTGGCACTATTCTAATCCTGTCTCCATCCATCGCTACCCGGTACCTTAGTGACATCCTCGCCCACCACCACTCTGCACCCTGGCCTGCGGGAGTTTGTATTGCCTTTATCACCCAGCCTGGGTTTTCCAAGCGCAACAGATCAATCTCCCCTCCCAGCCCCAGCCTCTGAGCTGATCTCGCAAAGGTCCCGAGGGACCTTTCGGTGGCTCCTAGAACTGCCTGGTGTGAGTTTGTCCCTGCCAGGCAATGACCCCCGGAGGTATTGCTGTCAGTTTCCCTATAATTGCCTGGTTATTGATGATAAATAAAAGGCTTGTTTTGACTAAAGACAGAAGCCACTTGTGGCTGACCTGTTACTGTCACCAGCCAGCGAGAGGCAGCTTCCAGGTCGATTGGTGTGTTAGATTATGCGAGTGTGCGCCTCTTTAGGAGTGCATTTGTGCATGTCCTCTGTGCGTCGGGAGCTGAGTTTCAGGTGGTGAATGACATGGCTCCCTTTGAAGGAGGGATATGTGAATGGTTATATGTGTCCGTGGGAGCTGTGTGGGTGCGTGTCCCTGCGTTGTGAATATTTGTGTGGCTGCTAGCCACTCTGTGGGAGTTGTGTGATTGTGCATGTGCCCGTGTGGATGCCCGGCCCAGTGTCTCTCTGTCTCAGTGAGGCGTGTGTGGGTGTGAGCTGTGTGTAAGGTGTGGGGATGTAAGCTTTGTGTGAGATGTGTGTCTTGGCAGGGGTGTTAGCTGTGTGTCCCTGTGTGTGAGGTGTGTGTGGTTGTGAACTGTGTGTCTCTGTGGGTGTGAGCTGTGTGTCTCTCTGTGTGATGTCTGTGTGCGTGTGAACTGCGTGTCTCAGTGTGGATGTGAACTGCATGTCTCTGTGTGGATATGAGCTGTGTGTCTCTCTGTGTGAGGTGTGAGCTGCGTGTCCCTGTGTGGGTGTGAGCTGCGTGTCTCTATGTGTAAGGTGTGTGGATGTAAGCTGCATGTCTCTGTGTTGGTGTGAGCTGTGTGTCTCTCTGTGTGGTTGTGAACTGCATGTCTCTGTGTGGGTGTGAGCTGTGTGTGGGTGTGAGGTGTGTGTCTCTCTGTGTGAGGTGTGTGTGAGCTGTGTGTCTCTGTGTGGGTATGAGCTGTGTGTGGGGTGTGAGGTGTATGTCTCTCTGTGTGAAGTGTGTGTGAGCTGTGTGGGTGTGAGCTGTGTGTCTGTGAGGGTGTGAGCTTTGTGTGGGGTGTGAGCTGGGTGTGAGCTAGGTGTCTCTGGGTGTGAGGGGTGTCTGGGTGTGAGGTGTGTGTCTCTCTGTGTGAGGTGTGCGTGAGCTGTGTGTCTCTGTGTGGGTGTGAGCTGTGTGTGGGGTGTGAGGTGTGTGTCTCTTTGTGTGAGCTGTGGGTCTCTCTGTGTGAGGTGTGTGTGAGCTGTGTGTCTCTGTGAGGATGTGAGCTGTGTGTGGGGGGGTGAGCTGTGTGTCTCTCTGTGGGAGTGAGCTGTGTGTGGGGTGTGAGCTGTGTGTCTCTATGCGGGTGTGGGGTGTGAGCTGTGTGTGGGGTGTGAGCTGTGTGTCTCTATGCGGGTGTGGGGTGTGAGCTGTGTGTCTCTGGGTGTGACCTGGGTGTCTCTCTGTGTGAGGTGTGTGTGAGCTGTGTGTGTGGGGTGAGCTGTGTGCCTCTGTGTGGGTGTGAGCTGTGTGTCTTTGTGCGGGTGTGAGCTGTGTGGGGGGTGAGCTGTGTGTCTCTGTGTGGGTGTGAGCTGTGTGTGGGGTGTGAGCTGTGTGTCTCTATGCGGGTGTGGGGTGTGAGCTGTGTGTCTCTGGGTGTGACCTGGGTGTCTCTCTGTGTGAGGTGTGTGTGAGCTGTGTGTGTGGGGTGAGCTGTGTTCCTCTGTGTGGGTGTGAGCTGTGTGTCTTTGTGCGGGTGTGAGCTGTGTGGGGGGGTGAGCTGTGTGTCTCTGTGTGGGTGTGAGCTGTGTGTGGGGTGTGAGCTGTGTGTCTCTATGCGGGTGTGGGGGGTGAGCTGTGTGTCTCTGTGTGGGTGTGAGCTGTGTGTCTTTGTATGGGTGTGAGCTGTGTGTGGGGTGTGAGCTGTGTGTCTCTGTGTGGGTGTGAGCTGTGTGTCTTTGTGCGGGTATGAGCTGTGTGTGACTGCAGTGTATTTATAGGGAGCCTGCTAGCTCTGCCAAGCAATTGTGATATTGCCCCAGGGGGTTCTGAGTAGGGGGCTGGGGGGTGGTGGGGGGGCTGGTGGCTCTGTCTCCCTAACCCCTTCTGCCACCAACATGGCTGGTGCAGTGGGCAGCCCCGGGCTGGAGTCCATGACGCGTCAGCCACCGGCTGTGGCTCGGGGCATCATGACGGGCAGCCGGCTGTGCCAGCAGAATCCCAGCCAGCCCCGCTGGGCGAGGGCCGTGAATCCCCGACCACAGGGGACAGAGGGCTCCACGCATGGAGGCTTTGCCCTGGGGGCTCCTGTCCCCCCTCTGCTCCGGACTCGCCACAGGGAGGGAAGCAGGGTGGACTTGCAGGTGTCAGCAACTTCCCCCTCAGTTACCGGCCTGTACAGTCACCCCGCCGTGCGCGAACATCTAGCAACTGGGGGGCAGGGATATAAATGGGGGGGGGTTAAGTGAAGGCAGGGTGTACAGCCATCTAGCAGGCCTCAGCAGCTCTCGGTCCCAGCCCCACAGGTCCCTCGGGAACGAGGCGCTCCCATTGAGGGTTAAACTGCTCCAGGCCTGGGGGCCGGGCCCCTGCCCCAGGAGGGCACCACGGGGCCCCGTGTTTACTGTCAGCACAGCCAGAGTGCTTTTCAATTTACTATGAACACAAGAGTCACTTGGGACAGGAATTCAGGGGCGGGGCCGGAGGGCGTCCCGTCCCAGCGAGACGGAGGCAGAGGTTTATAGCATGGGAGCGCTGGGAGCCTGTCCCTTCTCTCCGCCTGGATGGTGGCCAGGGGGGGCGCTGAGATCTCAGGTAGGTGGGATCTCCCAGACTGGCTGCAAGGCCTTCTCTCACCTGTACGCACCTGGGGCGGCAACTCCGGGGTACGCGGGAACTGGCCCAGCACATGTCAGGGAGGGGGAGAAGATGCGGAGGGAGCGCCCAGGGTGTACCCATGGGGTCCGGTCTAAGGGAGGGCGGGAGGGAACCAAGCCAGGGGAAATGTAGTTTGAGGAGCTCTGCGCGGCACTGCCATTGTCTCCCCCAAAAAGATAGAGGGAGACTCCCATGGGTTGGAGCTCGCCTCGCCGGGGCGCTGGAGAACGTGCGCTGGTCCTCATCTCCATCCTCTCTCCCCGTATTGCTGTGATATTAGATCGCCCCGGCGGCAGGCTTGGGGCATCCCCTTGGGGTACAGGCACGGGCTGGGGGAGCCCGTGTCCTGGGCGCTCCTTGAACTTGCCTCCGCACCAAAGCCCTCTCCTCTCAGCCCGCTCACCATGACCGGGAAAACACAGCTCGGTTCACACCTGCTCTGGTTCCGTCTGCCCGGCACGAGTGGGAAACCGGAGGCACCAGAGACAGGAAAACAGGCCCCCTGTGATGGGGGCGGGGGGCAATGTGGGGTGACACCACCTCCCGCCTGCCCCTGGGCTAGCAGAGCCCCAGAGAGCCCAGGTGCCTAAACACCCCTCCTCATGGAGCACGTGCCCTGTGTGTATAGCTGGCCCCAGCTGTTGCCCCTTGGCTCTATCTCTATGTTGAATAGAGTCTCGGGGCGCGGGGGCCTCTGGTGGGTTGTCTCTGCCCTTCCCCCCCAAGCCAGCTCTGCCCCACACTGGGAGGGGGCTGTCTCCACCCCTCCCCAGCATCTGGGCTGTGTCTCTGGGAGTGTATATCAGCCCCCGCAAAGCAGCAGGAGCCGTGGGGAGGTGGTGGTGGTGGTTTGGATGGCAGTGCCCCCCCCCCCCCCCGAGGCTGGGTGAGTGGCTCTGGGGCCTGGCTAACTGCGAGATTGATCCATACTCAGGTTCCTCCTCGTTGGATCAGATCCAGAAGGCGTCAGGGAGCGCAGAGGCTGCCCACCCAGCCACCTCCAGCCGGGGGACCCATGAGGTGAGTGGCCTGCCATGCTCCTTGGGGGTCGTGGCCCAGTCTGGGGAGAGATTAGACCCTGCGCTGATCCGAACCCAGCGGGAAGGACGCTCTGGGAGCCAGGAAGAAGGAGGGAGAGGAGAGGGTGGGATTGGGGTGGGAAGAGAGAGAGAGATCCCAAGGACCTTCCCAGGGAACAAGCAGAGCAGAGGGGAGACCCTCCCCGGGGAACAGGCAGAGCAGGAGGGAGACCCTCCCCAGGGAACAGGTGGAGCAGGAGGGGAGACCCTCCCAAGGGAACAGGCGGAGCAGGAGGGGAGACCCTCCCAAGGGAACAGGCGGAGCAGGGGGGGGAGATCCTCCCAAGGGAACAGGCGGAGCAGGGGGGGAGACCCTCCCCAGAAAACAGGCGGAGCAGGAGGGAGATCCTCCCAAGGGAACAGGTGGAGCAGGAGGGGAGACCCTCCCCGGGGAACAGGCGGAGCAGGAGGGAGACCCTCCCAAGGGAACAGGCGGAGCAGGAGGGAGACCCTCCCCGGGGAACAGGCGGAGCAGGAGGGGAGACCCTCCCCAGGGAACAGGCGGAGCAGGAGGGGAGACCCTCCCCGGGGAACAGACGGACAGGAAGGAGTCCAAGGCAGTAGGCCTGTTTGCTTTATAAACACACCCGGTACAGTTCTGGGACAGCTGCTTTCCCAGCCATCACTCAGTCACTTCGTGACAGTTCAAAGCCCTTTTTTCCTGGGCAGCTGGGACAGTTTATTTCCAGTTACTGAGGCAATTTCAGACTGGTCTGAACTGCTCCTGTGCGCACGGAGCTGGAGGCAGCCGGTCTGGGCAGGACGCAGGCAGCACCCAGTCCCCCAGTTTGACTGGCTGCCAGAGCTGGGTTTGCTTGGTGGGTGCTGGTGCTGGGGGCTCATGCCTGCCTGGAATGGGACGCCGCTTTGCTTATGGGGCAGCCAGCAGGGTAGAGCTCTGCCAGCACTTGAGGGTGGTGGGGGCAGGTGAAGTGGGTTGGGGGTGGGGAGATTTCACCCCTTTCTCTCCCCTTTTTCTCCTTCCATTTCTGGGCTTTTTCTGCAGAACCAAGAGGTTCTGATCAGACTTGGGAGGTTCGTCACTGGGATTTAGTGCCCTCAGCCACCCCTTCCAGGAGTGCAGACACCAGGCCAGGCCAGGCCGTAGAGAAATCCCCTGCATGAACCCTGGGCAGGCCAGGCTGGGAGCTGGAAAGCCAGAGTGAACCACAGGGTCTGTCTGGGTCCAGCAGTTGCATAAAAAAATCCCCTTTCTATTCAGCCCAGCCCAGCGTGAAATCACATCCAATTCCCGGCCCAAGGGAAAATAAGAAAACGGAAGGGTCTTAGAGAGAGTTAGACATAGAACAACGAAAACACGGTGACGCTGCCTTGGTGACGGGAGTCAGGGAGCATGCTGGGAATAGACCAGCAATACCCCTCTGCAGCGACTCACGCCTCTTGCTTTCCCAGGCGTTCAGTGGGGAGCCACGTCCTCTGGGTCCTACCTTACAGCAGAGGGGTCAGAGCGCCTCCGAGTGGCTGCAGGAGTACACAGCCTGATTCTCAGCTGAGGATCAGGTCCAGAGAGTTTGCATCAGACCTGGGGGAGAGGGAAGATGGGGCAGAAAGGAGAGATGATACCGCTGGGGTGAGGGAACACCCCCCGCCCTGCTGCCGACCCTTCCTCCTACTTCAATCATGTCTGCTCCTCTCACTCACTCTGAAACAGGCAGCAGATCTTTCTCCCCACCATGTGTCCAGGGCGGTGTTTGTTTTCTCACCTAGCTTCTCACCCTACCTTCCAACAAAGCTGAAAGGCCATACTGCCACCAGATGTCACTGAGGCCAAGAACTCACCGGGAGTTCCAAAGGCATCAGGCATTTCTCTGGATAACATGAGCACGCACCCTTACGTTACACATGGACCAAGGGTGCCAGCGCTCCTGCTTCAGGCCAGAGCCAGCCGCTAAGGCCAGATTTTCCAAATTGCTCAGGGCTGGACTTTCCCATATAGGCACCTAATTAAGAGCCAAAGTTTACAAAGTTCTCACCACCCAGCATGCACCTGTGCTCAGCTGATTGGAAAATCTGGCCTGAACTGCTTGGGGATTGGGAAGAACCCAGGACAGGTTCTCCCATGACAATCAACTAAGGAGTTTCTTGCGCCTTTGCCAGAAGCCACCAGCACTGGCCACTGGCTCCTAGACGAATCCGCCCTGGCTATCCCGGCAGACCTATCAAAGCCACCACAGCCTGCGTAACATAATCATTAGCCAGACTTGTCTCCCCATGGGCTGTTCATGGGTCCACCTCATTCAGAATCTCCACCCCAGCCTTATTGCATTGCTAGTTCCAGAGCCATCGATTAAATCACCCGCTGTCACTTGCCTAAACCCAGCCGAGGGAAAGCTGGACTCTGGGTTCTTTTTAATACCTGGCGAGTTGCTCTCTCCAATTTTGATCTTATGGGGGATCAAATCAGCCAGGGATTGAATTCTAAGGAGAGCTCTGTGCCTTCCACCTTTCAGGCTTGATACTGGGGGCAAAAGGGGCATGGGAAAGTCCAGGCTGGCATGCCCCGCAGCCTCCCGCTGCAAATGAAAACATACACTGGAATAACGCCATGAGCCCAGAAGGCATCGGGTTCCTGGAGCTGATTTGCTATGGACTCCGAGGCCAGGGGTGCACTGGCGTTTAGGGAAGTTGATCACCTCCCAAGGCCTGGATGGGCTCAGCTTGGGGTGGGTGTGTAGCATTGGGCACTTCCCAGCACTGCCGGGAGGGGGGGATTAGTCTTTGTAAGCTTATCCCCATGTCTGGTCCATGTCCTTGTGGTGCCAACCTCCCTGCCCCACACCCCTACAGCTAGACCTCGCTGCAGCTTAGAGGTTCATGGGACCTCGAGTTCCTAGGGTGGGGGGAAGGGAGATGGATCATTGCATCCCCTTGATGCAGCTGCCTGAAGGCACCCAACTCCCCTGGGCTGTCCATGGGAATCGGGCACCTGACTCTTCTGTTGCAGAGCAGGGCAGGGGTGGAGGGGCATCCCGTGTGTGGGACCCCAAATCTGCCCAAGGCTGCCAGGACTATGAGGACTCAGTCAGCCACTAGCATTGCTTAGATAGAGTCAGCCTTATGCACTGATGCCCGTGAGAAGTGGTCCAGGAAAGGGAGCCCCATGGAGTGCTACAGGCCCAGTGAGGGGTGGGAGTGGGGGGGAAGGAGGGAGTGGGACAACTGAGCCAGGCTGCATACATAAGCAGCCATAAGAAGCGGTAAATTGAGTGGGACTAGAGTGAGTCCCACACCAGGAAGCCACCCCCAAGGAGGAGAATGGGACATCCCAGCTGCAGAACCCAGAGATTGCATGACATGTGCACAATCTATGCCACTGGCCTCTCATTTTGACAGCTTTAGCGGGTGGAGATTGGGTTGTGGGTGGAGCCTGGGATAACTTTGCCATCCTCCCTGTCAGAGCTATTGTTTCAGGCTCTCTGCATACTCAGGCAGGCATCAATCGCCACACGCAGGCATCAGTCGCCACTGGCGTATTGGGGATGTTGTGGCCACCTCTTTGGCTTCCCATCCCAGCCTGCTCTCCAAGGGCTGTGTCCCGTCTGCTCTTCCCTTCCCAGGCATATGTGGAGTTACAAGAACTGGTCATGGATACAAACAACGAGCTGCGCTGGATGGAGGCCGGCCACTGGATCAAACTGGAGGAGGACTTTGAGGAGGCGGGGCACTGGGGGAGGCCGCACCTCTCATACCTGACATTCCGCAGCCTGCTGGAGGTGCGCAAGGCCTTCACGAAAGGTGAGGAGAGGGGCAGCGGCGATCAGAAACAACAGTACAGAGCGGCGGGGGGAAGAGGAGAAATGGACAGTGAGCCAGTGAGAGGAAGATAATAAAGAGCCAGGAACAAGGGAAGGAGCGAAGGAATGGAGCAGGGGTGACCTAGGAAGAGTGAGCCAGATCTTGGCCCTTCGGTTTAATATTATGGGTAGAATCCGGATGATATTTGTCAGTGGCATAAGTGAGAAGCATGACACCTATTGCACTGGAGAGACACATGCTTACACCAGCAGCCAGTTTGGCCCCGTTGATAGGAAATGTTGCACCCAATTGGCCAGTGAGCCCAATATCCTGCCTCCACCAGGGGCTAGCGCCAGCTGCTTCCAAGGGAAGTTCAAAGGCTCCGGTCACGGAACCTGGAATAAGCTGGGAAATTCCTTCCTGACCCTCATCGGCCAGTAGTTGGCTTGTGCCCTGAAGCAGGCGGGTGGAACATGTTGTGGGGGCGGGGGATAGATACAACGGTTTGGTAGGTTGGAGAGCGGTGGGAACTGGAAAGGAAAGAGAGACTATGGAGTGAAAGAAGAGAACAGAGCCAAGAAAAAATCGACCCAGAGGGCTTGATGCTGTCGCTCCCTGCACCTCTGTCCTCACCTACTCCCGGGCAAAGCGCTACCGGAGGCACCCAGGCATTGCACCTCCTTTGCAGAATCGGAGCCAGAGGGAACAGAGAGCATGTGAGACGCAAAGCGGGAGGGGAAGGAGGAGTTCAGGGTGGTGGACAGAGACGGGGAATCCCATGCCCTGGGTGAGGCAATGACTAATGGCTTGAGCAGGGAGGGAAGACTTCAGCCCTAGTGACCTCTGCCCGTCTCCCCCAGGCACTGTCCTACTGGATCTGCCTGAGAAGTTCCTGGCGGGCATCACCAATCAGCTGATAGACCAAATGATTTACGAAGGGCAGCTCAAACCACAGGACAGAGAGGTGTTCCTGAGAACCCTGCTGCTACAGCACAGGTACTGGGTCCTCTGCCGCCCGGAGGTGCTGGGGCCTTGACTTCTTTCTGGGGGAGCTGGGAAAGGAGGGAGTCCGAGGGCGCTAGGGGAAGCCCAGCATCCTGGCTATTCCGCTGGGGAGTGTTTCATCCTGCAGGCCCCTTTGCACAAGTGCCAGTCCCATTTACACAGGTGCCAATAATGACGCAATGTGCAGGATTGTGGGAAGGCGGGAGGGCGGGGGGAGGAAAGGAATTGGGAGGGCTTTGCCTGGCTACACATCCCCAGATACACCAGTCTTCTTCTGCTTCCTTTGCTAAACTGTGCAGCACTACCGGGTGCTGTTAATCAGCCGCCGTGTCCCATCCCAGAGGTGGCTGCATTGCAGTAGCTGGTGAAGTGATTCCTGGGGGTGCGTGTAGTACTGGAGGTTCCTTTGCAATGAAATAATCAATCTTAATGTATTAATTAGGATAATTAACAATTATTTGGTCAATGGAACGCAGGGAGACGGAGGGGTAGAACAAACCCCTCCATCTGCCTGGGCAGTGTCTCCCCCAGGGTGAGAAGGTCTGGGTTTTTTCCTCCCCCTTTCTGCAGCCACCCAGATGGGTCTGAATCCATGGGGACCCTTTCCCCAGGCCAAATGGAACGAAAGGACACCAAGGATGAGGTCACGTCCCAGCCTCTCATGCAGGAATATCACCAGATCGAGATGCAAACGCTCACGGACACGGAACAGGCAAGGAGACGGTGGGAATGGGCCCCCAGCTTGAGAACCTCAGGACAGCCATTTATGGGTGGGAGTGGAGCAGCAGGGGACAGAGGGACCCACCAATAGCATGCATCTGCACGGCCTCATGCATCATCCCAGGTTGCAGCCTGTGGAGTCCCACCAGGAGGGAACTGGGTCTGTAGACACCAAGAACCTGAGGCTGAAATGCAAGCACGTAGGAGCCCACCGTGTGCAGATGGAGGCTGCAGCTTCTGGAGTGAGGGCATCTCAAGGGGGGTTGCTCTCAGTGCTGGTGCTGGTCCAGCTGGGGACGTGAGCCGTGGGCATGGCTACAGGTGGGCTCAGCAGTGCGATGGAGAGAAACGCGGCTGATGACACACCTGTGCCCTGGCGGGGGTGGCCCCCCACGGGATGAGAATCTCTGAATTTGCATCTCTGCAGGAAGGGCCCCGGGGGCACGCCTTCAGTAAGCAGCTCCTCGAGAAGATCCCAGAGGATGCCGAGGCCACGCTGGTCTTCGTAGGTGAGCACGACCCTCTCCTGCGTCCCCTGTGGCTCCTGAGCCGTGCCACGTGCCCCTGGCTCTTCACCATGGGAAAGGGGCCGAGCAGGAGGCGAGATCCAGGTGGCTGGTCTGGAACCAGAGTTGCTTGGAGCTGGGCACCAGGATTCAGCCGGGCAAGACCAGCTGTGGGAGGGGAGATGCCCCTCTGCGCATGGCAGAGGCTGGCCTCGGCGGGCGGGGAGGTCCCACGTTCTGGCTTTTGCTGTCTCGTGCGCTTGGGCAGCTTTCTCTGTGCCCAGCCGAAACGCTGTTTTGCTTGCGTGTCTGGCTTGATGTAACTTCGCTCACTTTGCGCCGTCTCTCTCCCTCTCTCTCTTTCCCCTCCTGCTCTCTTTCATCCTCTCCGTTTTGTTCCCTTGCCCTGCCCCCACCCTCCAGCCCCCTCTGCCTGCCCTCTGTTCCAAGCCCCGCCATTGACCCCCCCGCTATCCCGTCCTCTCTCCAGGCCGCGCCGCCTTCCTGGATCACCCCACCTTGGCCTTCGTGCGCCTGAGGGAAGCGGTGGAGCTGGACTTGGTCCTGGCGGTGCCCGTCCCCGTGAGGTTCCTCTTCATGGTGCTGGGACCTGACTCCCCGCACATCAGTTACCACGAGATCGGACGGGCCGTCTCCACCATGATGGCAGAAAGGGTATGGCAGCCTCCCGGGGACTGGGGATCTGTGCCCATGACACCCCCAGGCAGCGGCTCCTCCCCCCCCAGCTTCATCCAGAATAGGATATCAGGACCCCTCATCCTGCTCCCCGGCAGCCACATCCGGCCCCGTCTCAAACACGCATGTTAAAGGCTCAAGGTGATGCCTCCAACCTAGCCAGGGGGAGGCATTGCAGCGCTGGAGGGAAAAGACTTTGCCTCCTGCCCTTTTGGGGTGGAGTGAGGAGCCCACATTCTAAGGGCCTGATCCCAAGCTCATGGAAGTCAGTGGGGGTCTTTCCATCCGCTCCAATAGCCTTCGGGACAGCGCCGTCGGGAGGTGCTGGGTGTCGTGACCCAGTTCTCTCACCGCGAGGCACTCCCTCGTGGCCGACCGTGGGGTAGCAGCTCTCTCGCTGGGCTAGCGCCCCCGGACGATGGGCATGCCGGCACTGCGGCCGTCTCTCTGTCCGTCACTCAGCCCTCCGGCCGGGTCACCAGCTTCGGACCCGCCCTTCCGGGAGCCCAGGCAGCAAAACGAAAAGCCTCAAAAATGTCTTTAAACACAAACAGAAACCCTCCCCCCTCCCTGGGACTCTTCCCCGGCCTCTCTTCAGCTCAGCCTGCAACCTCTTGCTGGGCTCCATCACCCCTGCAGTGGGTCTGTATCCCCCTCTGCCTCGGGGCCGGGAGAGGAACCCAGCCTCACCCCCGACTCTGGGCTCTGGCCCAGGGCCGTGTACGGAACAGCCAGGTCTAGTCCTCTATCTCAGCTGTGGTTTTCTCTGGGCCCCTTCCTACCCAGCCTCTCAGTCACTCCACCTTGTCCAGGAGAGCTTTTCCAGACCTCCTGAGCCTAGTTCTCACTCCAGCTCCTAACCAGAGCGGGGCTTTGTCACCACTTGAGCCTGGCTGCCCCTCTCCACTGCAGGGGCCGTCTGCCCGGTATGGGAAAGCGCCTGAGATGGGGCTCATTCTGCCATCAGCTTGGTGTGGCCCCAGGCTCCCCAGCCCAGAGCAAGCCACCGTGTTACAGGTGTAAACACCCACGTGGATCTAATCAGCTGTTCTAGGCCCTCTGGCCTGAGGCCAGGTCCGCACTATAAACGTATAACAACGTCGCTTAGGGTGGGAAAAATCCGCACCCCTGAGGATGCAGCTAGACCGACCTAACCCCTGGTGTAGACAGCGCTCTGTCGCGGGCGGGCTCCTCCTGCCGACACAGCGGCTGCCTCTCGCAGAGGCGGGTTAACCGATGGGAAAAGCTCTCCTGTCGGCGGCAGAGTTTTCCCTGACGTGTTAGCTGCACCGGCACAGCGTTTTCAGTGTAGACCTGCCCTGAGCTGCTGTAACGGGATATAGGGCAACAGGGAGCCCAGCTGGCCAGATGGTTCAGAAGGGCCTTCGCTCACTGACGCCCCCCTGTGATGGAGCGGTCCCCGGGGTCTGCGGTAGGCGTGCGGGGAGTCTCGCTGCCCTCCTGAGCCTCCCTCTCCCCTGGCAGGGGTTCCGTAGGGACGCCTACCTGGCAGAGGAGCGCCAGTACCTGATAAAGGGCGTGGAGGAGTTTCTGGATTGCAGCATTGTCCTCCCGCCCTGCGAGATCCAGAACGAGCAGCTACTCCGGAGCCTGGTGCCCATGCAGAAGGAGCTGCTGCGGAAGCGGTACCTGCCGGACGAGAAGAAGCCGGAAATGAAGATCTTAAAGGACTTGGGTATGTAGGGCACAGTCTGGGGGGCAGCACATAGGTTCTGGAGAAGCCTCTTGCCCTAGCCCCTGAGGCCCCCAGCCTGCGCCCTGCTGGGGATGGCTGAGTAGGACAATGGAGGTTCTTCTACCTCCTGCAGGCCAAAGCCACCAGCCTTGGTCCCTGCCCAGGATGGTCCTGTCAGGCCATGGGAAGGATCCTTTGGGAGGGGGATGCATGAATGGGGCAGTGCTGGGGGGAGGTGGAGGTTTATCGGGGAGCAGTGTGGAAGGAACCCAGGGCTGAGGAAACATGGATGCTGAATCCCAGTGTCCGCCCGGGGCAGGGGGCAGGGGTGGTGGCTCATTAGGGGGGGCAGGGTGGTGAGCCTGACACCGAGGACATGCGGGGGGGAGCCCCATTCTCCGCCTAGGAGAGGGCGGCACCTGGAGGTCAGGGTTTGCAGGCTGGTGCTGAGTGAACATGGAGCTGAGCCCCGATTGCTCTGACCTTGGGGCCAGGTGTGGGGAGCCTGCCAGCAAGTGGTCATGGGGGACTAACACCCTCTCTCAGCCTGGTGGCTCACTGGGGGGCTCACTGGGGGAAGCCCAGGAGAGAGTGAAGACAGAGGCTGAATTTCCCCCTCACTCCAGGCGTTACCTCCCCACCCCAACCTGGCCACCAGTGCCTTTGTCTCCCTGCAGATCAAGGCCTGGCAGACAAGGCCCTCGAGGAGGAGGACGACGACCCACTGCGGCGGACCGGCCGGCCCTTCGGGGGCCTGGTGCGGGACATTAAGCGCCGCTACCCCAAATACCTCAGCGACATCAAGGACGCCCTCAATGCCCAGTGCCTGGCCGCCGTCATCTTCATTTATTTCGCAGCCCTCTCCCCTGCCATCACCTTCGGGGGCCTACTGGGTAAGTGGGACCCAGCTGCTGGCCCCCAGGGAATCAGGATGTCTCCCTGGGGCCCCTGCTCCATAAGGCAGCCCCAGGCCCCCTCTGGAGAGTGCCCCGGTGGGGTTGGGGGGGTCCCTGGCCCATGGGGGTCCCCGTCCCTCTCTGCTGACTTGCGCTGTTGTTTCTAGGGGAAAAAACAAGCAACCTGATAGGGGTCTCGGAGCTGCTGATCTCCACAGCCGCGCAGGGCATCATCTTCTGCCTCCTCGGCGCTCAGCCCCTGCTGGTGGTCGGCTTTTCGGGTCCCCTGCTGGTCTTTGAAGAAGCCTTTTTTAAGGTAGGTGCCCTGGTTCCCTCCTCTAGCCCTGCATGTGCCCCCCCCCGACCTCCCTCTGTAGCTTGTGTGGCTTTGCAGGGAAAGGTGTGGCAGGTCCAGCTCTCCCCTCCATGAGGTCCTACCAGCTGCCTTATACAGCCCGTCCTCTGGGAACCAGCTCTCCAGCGCCTGGGGAGTGGGCGACCCATGATTCCACCAACCAGCTTCATACCCACTCCCCCTGCCTGAGGATCACTCCAGCCTGATGGAGCACAAACCCATCCTTCCTAGCAGGAGGCGCTGCCCCTTCCTCTCTGGGGCAGCCCCCATCCCCGGCACCACTGGAGCCATGAACCCATGTCCAAAGCAAAGCCCAGTAGTGCCCAGCCGTTGGGAAGGAGGCCAAGCCGGGGTCGATGGAGCTGCAGGGTCCCAGGCTGGATGGCAGGAGGGCGTGGGGTAGTGGGGAGAATGCTCAGGAGAGACTGGTCTGTCCGGGCTGAGCTGGGCTGCTAGCAGGAGCTGGGGCGAAGGGCGGGGGGGCAGAGTCTCTTGGGGATCGGGGTTGGGAAGAAGAGTGTGAAGGGTTTTATGGGGGCGGGGTTGGTGGGCCCAGGCCCTGTCTGGTCTCCGGTAGAAGCGGAGATGAGGCCAGCTGAGGGGCCACGGGAGGGGAAGGAAAAGGACCACAGGAGACTCAAAGCCTGCTTTGCTTCCCCCTTTCCCCTCGCCCCCAGTTCTGTGAGAGCTACGGCATGGAGTACATCGTGGGCCGGGTCTGGATCGGCTTCTGGCTCATCCTCCTGGTGCTGGTGGTGGTGGCCTTCGAGGGCAGCTTCCTGGTGCGCTACATCTCCCGCTACACCCAGGAGATCTTCTCCATCCTCATCTCCCTCATCTTCATCTACGAGACCTTCGCCAAGCTCATCACGGTAACGGCGGGGCAGGGGGACCACACCGCAGCTCAGCTCAAAGAGGCTTTATTGCTGTCACAAGCTAGACATAGGTTGCCCAAGAGACAGACTCTGCTGGTATCTGACCTGCCCAGGGTGGGTCTCCTGAGTGGGTTGAGTCCCTTTGTCCGCTGTGTCCATCCCCAGCCTGGTGGCAGGTTGCTCCATTGGGCTATGCCACCTCTGCCCCCCTTCTCGTTGTTCCCAGAGCTGGGCACCATTTTCCACAGAGTTATTTGCATCTCTGTGTGTCACATGGGCGACGGTGCATCAGGCAACACGCGTGGGATAGGAGGTGATGTTTACATCCATTGCACACGTGCGTGCACAAGTGTGAGGCTGTGTGGGTAAGGGGCTTGTGTTGGCAATAGTGTCCGCACGGGTGAGTTCAGGTGGGGTTGGGGAATGTCTGCTTGTGTCTCGTGTGTGTGTGTGTGTGTATTTGTGCACGTAAGCCATATGTGATTGCAGGTGTGTTGAGGAGCTGTTATAATGTTTTGCACGTGTGCATAGGTGAGTGGGTGATTGTGCATGTATGAAATATGGGGTGGGGTGCATGGTTGTGTGATTTGGGGTGCAGTTGCACACATGTGTGGATATAATTCATAGCATCATAGGACTGGAAGGGACCTTGAGAGGTCATCTGGTCCAGTCCCCTGCACTCATGGCAGGATTAAGTATTATCTAGACCATCCCTGACAGGTGTTTGTCTAACCTGCTCTTAAAAATCTCCAATGATGGAGATTCCACAACCTCCCTGGGCAATTTATTCCAGTGCTTCATCACCCTGACAGTTAAGAAGGTTTTCCTAATGTCCAACCTAAACTTCCCTTGCTGCAATTTAAGCCCATTGCTTCTTGTCCTATCCTGAGAGGTTAAGAAGAACAATTCTTCTCCCTCCTCCTTGTAACAATTGTGTTGGTGGACAGGATTACGTGTGATTGTTGGGTCTGTCTCTGGGTGGGTGGGTGGAGGGATGCACACGTCTCTAGGGATGTGTAACAGACCCGGATGTGATTGTGTGGCTACAACATGGCTGTGGGTCCATATGACTGCGGGTCTGTGCGTAGCGTGTTTGCAGATTGCATGCGTGAGTATGTAATGCATTCATGTATAAGGTGTGGGCGTATGGGTGTGTAACAGACCGCCATGCTGATGGTGTCTGTGCAGTATATATGCATATGTTTGCCTGGTATTTGCATGCAGCACGCGTGGGTGGGTACGTCTAAATGAGGAAAGTCAGGGGCTTTTTACACGTGCCAGCTAACATGTTATCACCAAAACAGTTTACTGCCTTGTGTAGCCAGTGCTAGTCATGTTTAACCACGTTAGCTGGCTGGGATCAGCCTAGCCTCTCAGTCACGTCGTTAACCAGGACGGTCCTTGCTGGCTGCAGGCACTAAATGACCGCTCGTTTTCCTGCTCTAGACAAGCCCTTTTTGAAACCCTGCACCTGGCTGATTGAGTTGGGATTGGTTTGGCTTTGAGCAGGGGGTTGGACTAGATGACCTCCTGAGGTCCCTTCCAACCTTGATCGTCTATGAAGCTTTGCTGGCATCTTCGCCACATTTTACTGACCCATTCAAAAAAATAATTTGGTCACAGGAAGTGAGGTCACATAGACACGGTTTCCATAGAAACCCAGAGAGAGAGAGAGAGAGAGCAACAGTGAGCAAATGGGAGAGAGAGAAAGATACAAGAGGGGGAACGAGGAGAGAGATGGAGATGGAGCCCATCTGATAAGCTGCTTTTCCTCCTCCACCGCCATTCTGTGCCTCGGTTTCTCCCAGGGATGCTAGTTCTAGGCCGCAATGGGTAAATCCCAGCTCCAGTTTATGCTGTGGGAGACACACACCCCCAGGAATTTACCGGGGCTCCAGAGAAGCCAGGTGCCCCAGGGTCTCAGAACCCCCCACCCCACCGTAGCACGGCGCAGGCTTTGCGGTTCTGCCGACGGTGGTGGCTGGAAATCGCGCGGGCGGGGGAAGAGAGGACTCCAGCTGTGGCAGCCTGTCCTTGTTGGGTGTCCCCCAAGAGCATGGCTGATTCCCTGAGAGGAGGCTCTTTTCAGCTTTACACACACACATATCACACAGAGAAATCACACAACTCACAGACAGATGGGCACAGTCACAGAACACATGGACACACACACATCACTTGGACACACACAGACAAATCAAACAGATACCCACCACTCTCAGACACTCAGATGGGCACAATCACAATCACACAACACATGGACACACACACATACACACACACACATCATCTGGACACATAGAGACACACGCACATCGTCTGGACCCACACAGACAAATCACACAGATACCCACCACTCTCAGACACTCAGATGGGCACAGTCACAGTCACACAACACATGGACACACACACAGAGCACAGTGACACACAGTGACACACAAACCCACACATGGACTCACTCACAGCCGTCAGCTGCCCCTTTGGTTTCCCACTCACTAGAGCTTTGTTTCAAAAGAAACAAGGAGGATATTGATGCTAAAAATAACGCCCCTTTCCCATCCTTTCCTGCTGCCAGCTGCTGCCGTTCCCTCTGTGTTCCCATGGCCCGCACCCTGACAGGCCGGTCCCTCCTGCCGGAGCAGGGCTAGTGCACCAGACACCCAGAGAAGGAGTGCTCCTAAAACCCAAGCGGCAGCACAATGCAGCCGTGCGTCAGAGCGCCCTACAGACGGGAGAGGGGGAAGATACAGAGGGACACAGCTAGGCCACCCTCCTTACTGGGGCAGGATTATCTCTGGCCCTGCATTCTCCAGGGCTGGCTTTAATCAGCCCACGCAATGGGGCTCCCCCCTTCTCTGGAGGGGGGCCATTCCACAGACTTAGGGAGCTCGCTGTCAGGAAGGATTTCCTGGTTACATTGCTTGGTTTTACCACATCCTTCCTAGTTACCCCCACTCCCCACCAGCTCCTCCCCTCTGTGCGTTCTGGCCCCGCAGGTGCATGGGGACAGGTACTAAGCCACCTCTCTTGGTCACCACTTAGCCAGGCCTGGTGTATGTAACAGCTGGGATTTTCGATGGGCCCAGGGGAGTTAGGTGCCCAGCTCCAGTTGAATTCCAACAGCATTTGGAGGAGGGTTATTTGGAAACCCCAGTCGGGCATTTAATTTTTCCTCCGAAGTCTGGTGCTGTCTGCGTCTGCCCGTGCTGCGTTCAGGTGCTGACAGTGTCTCCTCTAGGCAGGAAAGAGGGGCTGGGATTTATGTCCCAAAAGGCTCATGCTCTGAGAGTAACCCAACCCCGCCACTGGGTGGCGCTGTCACTCCCCTGCCCTTTCCTGGCAGTGAGGAGGGTGCTGTTGGCACAGAGCCCCGGAAGGGGAGGGTGCCGCTGCCCTTATGGATGGGCTGAAGGGGGAGCAGGGCTCGGGGTGGGGGGAACTCTAGACAAACGGACTCAGGGCTGTCCTGCGATTGCCACCTGCCTCCCTGACCCGCCGTCTCCCTCCCCAGATCTTCCAGAAGCACCCCCTGCGGAAGGATTACGTGTCGGCCACGGACCCGAAACCCAACACAGCCCTGCTCTCCCTGGTCCTCATGGCCGGCACCTTCTTCATCGCCTTCTTCCTGCGCAAGTTCAAGAACAGCGCCTTCCTGCCCGGCAAGGTGGGTCTCAGCGCCCCGCCCGGCCTCCTGCTTTGTCTCTTTTGTACAGCCCCTGGGGGAGCCACATGGGTGGGGCCCCACCCACCCCCATTGGCCGACCCTGGGGCTAGAACCTGGGACTTCCAGCGCTACAAGTCACTGCGACGTGGGCTGAAGGCCAAGGCCCCACCTGGGACTTCTTAACCTGAGCAGTGGGTTACACCTGCTGCCCCCTGTCTGCACTTCTAGGGTCGGGTTTGCAGAGAGACTCCATCACCAGACGGGAAGGACCCTTCCCTCGCCCCAGGGTCCCCGCCGTGCCCAGCCCAGCTGCTTGGGAGGGGGCAGGATTTGGGTTTAAAGTGGCAGGGAGTCTTTGTGGCCGGGGGATGGGCGTCGGCGATATCAGGTCTCTCCCTAGTGCAGCCACGCTGCTGGGGAGACCGTATTCACTGCCGCCACGCCAGCTCGCCGCCTGCGGGCATCCCCAGCCGTGCGTTTCCATGGCGATCTCCAGGGTGCCTGCCTGCATCCTCCACCCACGAGTCGCAGCCCAGGCCCCGTTCAGTCCTCAGCCTCTCTGCCAACCAGGGGTATCTCCTGGGATCAGGGTCCGGCCCTGAGACCCGCCACGCCCATTTCACCCAGGCTGCCGGACAGCTGCCAGAGACGCTTAAAAGATCACAGAGGCCCTGGGTCAGGTCTGCAGATGGATGCGTCCACTCCCCTTGGAGCCTGGGGGGCGAATGGCTCCTCCTCTGCCCGTGGGGTCTGCTCCTCACCTCCTGTCGCAGTACAGCATGGGCTGGGTCCTCACCTCGATGGACGAAGGAGCCGGGTGGGAGGTGGTGCACTGCCTCGTACCCGAGGGCAGCCAGTCTCTGTCTCCCTCTCCCAGAACAGCCAGTTCCCCTCCCTCTTCCGGTGCTTCTGCACTCATCTGTAGTTGGCCAGCAACCTCCATCCCAGACATCTCCATGGTCCTCACGCTCCTGGATGCTTCGCAGACAAGCCACCTCCTCCCGTAGCTCTCTGACTTCCTTCCTGAGGGACTCCACCCACAGACCCCTCTCACACCGAGTACTTCCCTCCTGCCCGGCTTTCATCAGCGGGGACATGCAGGCTGCCTTCCCAGCAAGTCATGGCCAGGGCTTGGGTGGCAGCCGCCAAGGTCCCCGACCAGACAGGTGCAGGCAAAGGAGGATTTATCATTATTCCATTCCCTAGTGCCACCAGTTCACCAGCTTCCCCAACTGGAGATGAACCTACAGGCAAAAGCCCCCCGAGTCCCATTCCTAAACCCACTGTGAACCAGCCAGTCCCCTTGACCTGCACCCAGATTAGACCCAAGGAGGTGAGCAACCCTGTGTACCATCTCCTAGGCCCCCCTGGGCGAGCCAGTCCCCCCACACCCGGGGCCAGGTTGGAACCAGTGCCCCCTAGAGGTGAAATGCCCTGTATCCCAGCCCCTGCCCCCAGCTGTGACATGGTGGTGGTTTGATTCGCATGGCTGTTTTTCCCTAGCTCCGGCGTGTGATTGGTGACTTTGGGGTCCCCATTGCCATCTTCATCATGGCGCTGGCCGACTTCTTCATCAAGGACACCACCTTCACCCAGGTGAGTGAGCGGAGAAGGGCAGGGGGCACTGATGCAGGCGGCCATGGCTTTTTGCCATGGCGAGACTTGGCGTGCGTGGTCCGTATTGGCCTGAGAATGCTCACGCTCTCACGTCTGGGTGTGTCGCTCCTTCCAGCCACTTTGCACACTTCACTGACGGTGGACAGGGGGCGGACTAGTGGTTAGAGCAGGACACCGGCCCTCAGGACTCCTGGCTTCTAAGCCTGTGTCTGAGAAAGGAGCATGATTAAGGGGGGGGCTATACCGGCATAGCTCCAGCGCCGCTGCTATGCTGAACTAACCCCATTGTGTAGACAGTCTACAGGAACAGAAGGGTTTTCTCCGGTGCTGTGGGAACAACACCTCCCCGAACAATGATAGGTAGATCAACAGAAGCTGTTTTCTGTCAACCTTGCTGTGTCTGCGTAGGTCAACGTAGCTATGGTGCTCAGGATGTATGTGTGTGTGTGTAGATTTTTCAAGCCCCTGACTGACAGATCTCTGCTGACCTAAAATTTTAGTGTAGTCCAGGCCCTCATGGCTACAGCAGAGGCCTGGGAGTGAGGACTTCTGGGTTCTGTTCCTATGTCTGCAGTCATGTGATCATCGGTGAGTCATTTCACCTCTTGGTACCAACCTCCAAGGGCAGCGCTAATGAGGTTGCATTAATGAACTGCTCCGCAGGGTGCTTTTTGGTCCTCAGATGAAAGACATTAGAGAAGGGCCAAGTCTCCACTTCGGAGCCTTCCACGCTGGTGACCTCTCAGGGCCCAAGATCTACTGCAGACTCCCAGGTGCTCTGTCCCTTCCGCCACTGCCTGGCTCCGGATTCGGGCATTTGGATCATTCGTCTCTCTCGGTCTCTCTTCCAGAAACTTAGCGTCCCTGAAGGCCTCAAGGTCTCCAACACGACTGCCCGGGGATGGTTCATCCATCCACTGGGGAAAAACAGAGACTTCCCAATCTGGATGATGTTTGGTGCTGCCCTTCCTGCCCTCTTGGTCTTTATCCTCATTTTCCTGGAGTCGCAGATCACAACGTAAGCCAGTGGTTCTCAACCAGAGTTCCAGGGGGTCCGCCAAGCAGCGCTGGCGTTAGACTTGTTGGGAACAAAGGCAGAAAGCTGAAGCCCGACCACATGGGGCTGAAGCCTGGTGCCCCAAGTCCCGCCACCCAGGGCTGATGCCGGAACCCGAGCAACTTAGCTCCACGGGGTCCCCTGTGGCTTGGGGTCCTGGGCAACTGTCCTGCTTGCAACTGCCCTAAGCAGGGTCTGGCTTTTATATGCAGAAAAACAGTTGCCATGGCACAGGTGGGCCGGAGAGTTTTTATAGCATGTTGGGGGGGCCTCAGAAAGAAAAAGATTGAGAACCCCTGACGTAAGGGACTGGAGGGTGGGGGAGAGGGATAGGGAGACCTGGAGTTCAGGGCTGCGAAAAGGAGCGGTGGAGAGATGGAGACACAGCGGAGCAAGTGAAAGGGAGAGGAGGAAGGGAGAGGAAAGAGGAAGAAAAGAAGGGATGGAGAAGCAGAAGAAAAGAAAGAGAAGAGCCCCCACCTCGCTGCTGAAGAGACCATGGGGGCGCCATCCCTCTGCAGATCTGAGGATCGGAAGGGTTGTCCTCTTTTCTGCTGCTTCAGGGGGGTCAGAGCAGGGAGGCTAGCGGGGGGAGGAAGGACGGATGGGCGCAAACCTTGGATTACAGCGGATGCTGTTTCACCCTCTCCCCCAGGCTGATTGTGAGCAAGCCCGAGAGGAAGCTGGTGAAGGGCTCGGGCTTCCATCTGGACCTGCTGCTGATTGTCGGCATGGGAGGCATCGGCGCGCTCTTTGGCATGCCCTGGCTCAGTGCCACCACGGTGAGGACAATCACGCACGCCAACGCCCTGACGGTGATGGGCAAGGCCACCACCCCTGGGGAGAAGGCCCAAGTCCAGGAGGTCAAGGAGCAGAGGATTAGTGGGCTCCTGGTGGCCATCCTTGTAGGTGAGTCCTTCTAAACGGGCTTTCAGGAGGGCACCATCCCAGCAGCCTGGATGGCTCATGTGGGCTGGGAATAGGATAATGGCGCACGGCCCCTCTAGGTGGCTAGTTCAGATGCAGGGTGGTGGGCGGTGAGTGTGGCTGTGTTTGCGGAGATGGTTTCCAAGGGGTCATGGCCCAGTTCCTGGCAGGACCAGTGCAAAAACTACAGCCCCGGATGGCCTCTCTCCAAGCAAGCAGCCAAGGACGGACTGGCTGTGGCGAGAACTTGCCAGGGCGGGGATGAGGGTGCTGCTGGGGGCGGGGGGGGGGGGGCAAAGGAGACTTGCTTTCCTGCAGCCTCTTCTGTGGCTCACGAGGCGTCTCTTGGGACCTTTCCCTACGCACGTGAGAAACGGGGCAATGCCGAGGAACGCTGGGCTGGTGCTGGCACGGCCTGGGCTCTCGGCAGCTCTCCAGCTGGCCCGAGAAGGGAGCGCTCACCCTCCAGCCAAGCTGGCGTTCCTAGGCCACTCCGCTCTCACAGGGACGCCTCTCTCCCCGGCAGGTCTCTCGATCCTCATGGAGCCCATCCTGAAGCTGATCCCACTGGCTGTGCTCTTCGGGATCTTCCTCTACATGGGGGTCACCTCCTTGAACGGGATCCAGCTCTACGACCGCATCCTCCTCCTGCTGATGCCACCCAAGTACCACCCCGACGAGCCCTACGTCAAGCGGGTGAGGGCGCTGCTCCTCTCTCCTTCATTGTGGGGGGGGGTTCCTTGGCCGGGTGGAGTGGGGACAGGCTCTCCCAGCTGAGGAAGGGCAGGGGGGACAGGTCCTCCCACGCTCTCTGCTGTCAGGTGCGTTGCAGACAAGAGGGGTGTTGGTGCCTGTTTGGTCCAGAGCTCACATTTGGTTGCAGCTCTGCAGGCTTATGTGGCTACAGGGAAAATTTCCCAGGAGGCCCCAGGGCTTGGGGGGGTCCCTAATGAACCATAACAAACTGTGCCTGGATCCCTTCTGAGTCCTGAACTGGCAGGGGCCACAGGGCCCGACGGAACCTAGCTCCCCATGCAGGGCCCGGCGGCTGGAGCAGTCTTGCAGGGGCAGGCTATGGCCGCTTCCCGTTTGAATGTAGAATGCAAGATCTGAACCAGCCCCTCAGGCGCTAACTCAGAGTGCTGGGGGGGCAGCGCATTGGCCAGGCCAGCCTCGAGGCCCGCTGCTGAGATCACAGCACACCTTATCTGAAAGGAGGAAAGATCCTCCCTCTCCCACTTGGGGCCTGGAGGGGCAGGGCCAGGGCAGACACGGTATGGACCACCCACTTTCCAGATCACCCGCACGGAAACCCTTCCTCTCTCCTCCTGTCCCCAGAGACCCTCACCTCCCCAGTCCCAGGCTGCAGATGCCCCCTGCTTCCCCAGGTCTGGGGAGCGGCGGGGAGACACCCCATTCCTCTCCAGGGCCTGGCTCTTGAGTGTGGGGCATGCAGAGTGGGAGGTGCTTGTCCCTGGTGCTAGACTCTCCTGCTGGTTCGTGTGGTCCTGTGCATCAAGTGGGTTGCGGCTCTGCCCAAGGGGGGAGGGTGCTGTCTCAGGGGTGAGGGCCACTGGGGAAGCTCTGACTCTCCCCGGCTTTTGCCTTCAAGGTGAAGACCTGGCGGATGCACATCTTCACGCTCACCCAGATCCTGTGCCTGGCCACGCTGTGGGCGGTGAAGTCCACCCCGGCCTCCTTGGCGTTGCCTTTCCTCCTCATCCTGACGGTGCCCCTGCGCCGCTTCCTGCTCCCCAGGATCTTCAAGGACATCGAACTCAAGTGTGTAAGTACCCATTGGCCCGCACCCCCAGGCTTTGCTCCAAGGGGGGAGGGGAGGACATGGGGGTGGGGAGCAGCTCCCTGATAGAGAATCATCAGAGGGGAGGGTGCTTCCCAATTCCTTTCTGGACAGCACTTGATCTTCCATCCCCATCCTCCAGCACCCAAAATGTGAATCCCATTGCCATGCCCTGAGAAGAGGGGGACAAAGCCACCGGAGGAGGACAAAGCCACACAACTGGGCAGGGCAGGCCGTCAGGGCTTCCTGGTTCTCTCCGCTCCTACCCCCCGTCCCACGAGAGCCCTAATGGTATCTCCGCTTCCTTCCAGCTGGACGCAGACGATGCCGACGTGACCTTCGATGAGACAGAAGGCCGTGATGTGTACCATGAAGTGCAGATGCCGATTTGAGCACCTGCTTCATTGCGTCCTCCATATAAGGAACAGAGGATTCCTTTCCCAGGCTTTTCAGAGAGCCCAGAGTCTGGGTTCAAACAAATGAGTGTGTGTGTGTGTGTGTGTGTGCGTGTGTGTGTGTGTGGGCACATGCCCACATGCATGTGTGCTTGTGCATACAGTACCCACACACACACAGACACACACACACACACACCAAGGAATCTACGTAGCTATACACCCGCATTAGATCCGCTTCAGATTCTGTAGGACCACAAAGCAACTTGACAAGGCTTCGAAACCAGACCTTGAGGACAAATCATGCTTCCAAGCTGCATCCAGACTGTTAGAGACGGGAACCTGACACGTGGACTCCACTCAGCACTCGGTTCTGCAGCTAAGTAACCCAGGAATATATTTCTTTTTTTGTTTTGTTTCCTTTTTATGGCTTGATCAGTTGTATCCACCAGCTGGGATAAAGTACCGACTCTCTGGGGAAGAGGGAATCTTGGTTCTCATCTGCTCGCCCGGCCGTGCATGTACCACTACCCAGACGGGCATGTGGGCTGGTGCTCCCCTTTGCCTCAGCCCCTGGGTAGTAATGAGATCCTGCCAGATTTATTTTTTTTACAGACCGCTGAAGAGTTAATCCCGCTGGCAGGGCTCTTTGCAGACCCTGGTGCTGGTGTATGTAGCCCAGGGCAGACACTGCAAAGCTGCGCCGGAGGAGACGGCTAGGAAGGGCTGCGTCTCCTCCCTGATGAAGAAGGCGGCTCCAAAAGAGACCAAGGAAGAAGGCAAGTGAGGAAAAGCCTTTAGAATCGCCTTGTGGCCACGGAACCGAGGGAGCACCAGGTACCGGTGCTGATGGGAAGGAACAAGCTTGCCAGGGACGTGGGAGAATCACCAGCATCACAGACGTCGCCGATGCCCATCGATCCGGGGTGGCTTCAGGCTAACACAATCCAGGTTGCCACGGTGGAGGGACGGGGCTAGCCGAGTGATCCTGGGATCCATCCTGCAGCCTTCTGCCCAGGGAGGGTGGGATGAGAGGGGAAGTCAGGCAGGTTTTGCCCCGGAGCCTGAGACTGGGGTGAATTCTCCCCGACCTTCCCTCCCACCAGCTTCCAAGCCCTTTCCCGGGCAAACTTTGGTGCTAACTGGTCTGAGGACTCTTCTCAGACAGGACTCAGGGCGCTGTTCATGTTCCTCCTTTATACTTATTTCCGTGGCCTCTGGGGCACTTGCTTGGGAACTGAACCGGGCTCCCCTGGTTCGGGCCTCACTTTGCAGCCAGGACTGAACAAAAATGTTACTGGCGGGGGACAAAGCGTTCGCTGATGGCCCTGGGATCCCCTGCGTGCAGGCAAAGTGCGGCAGTGGCTGGCACCGTATCCAGCCCAGGACAAGAGCGATGGGGGTTAGAATTCTGCACTGTCATCACAGATGACATGTAATTAGCTCCTATAACAAGTTACTTTAACAAACCTCTTTGCAGTCAGTGTAGGGCTGGGTATAAATCATGTGGCCGGCCCCAGGGGCTCCAACATCCTCACCCCCAGGCCCCATAGATCTCCCAGGGAAGGGAAGGAAAGGGAGCGCTAGCTCCAGGCAGATGCTGAATCCTTAGCCTGGCCCATGCTGCCATGTTACTAAGCTGTGTTCAAATCCCCCAGAATGTGGCTCCCTCTGACTAACACAATATAACATCGCTGACCTTGGGCCAAGTGCTGTGGGGTATAAGCAGGTGCAGCTGCCGCTGAGCCCCGCTAGGGTCGTGTTCGCTTACACCAGCGCTGGATTGGATCCCTTATATAACCTGACACGGGTGCTGCTTTTCCTTACTGCAGCAAAATCATCTGGACAGTGGCGTGGGTGGGACGTCCCAAGAAGGGCTCAAAGCCTCCAACAAGCACAGTGAGAGTCGAGGGTGCTCGGCACCTTATGGGATCCAGCCCCATGTTCAGATCCTTTTCCGGCTGCGCAGAGCAATGCACCTGCTCTGCTCTTTCTCAGCATCCCTCCCAGAGTCAAGCCCTTCAGCGTACTAAGAGCCCGTTTCTGCGTGCCCCCCTCCAATTTTGCATCCTTGTAACTCTACCAATCAGACCAGACTAAGGCAGGTCTGAATCAGGCCCTCAGTCTGCGAAACGTCACAAGCTTCACAACCTTTGTTTGTATGATTTAGTTAGTGTAGAATAAAGACTTCAGCAGCTCTAAATCATCAGCGCTTCTCTGACTTCAAGGATCCCAGCTGGTTTTCTTTTGTTTGTATTAACTTATGGTCTGTCCCAGGGAATTCAATATGTAAATAGGAAGAGGATAAATTTATCTATTTGGCATTAAGAAAATAATGATAAAACAGATCTAAAAAAAGAGTTTTGTGATGCTTTCGTAGTTAGAGTCTATGTAAAAAGCAAAAAAAGGGGAAAAAAAAAAAGGGGGCTGAAATGACCTGTATATTTTACACTAGTGATAAAGGATGTTTGTAATTTATTTTTTAAAAATGTATTTAAAAATTTGCTGATTGTGCTTCTGCCTTGTAAAAGAATGCTAGGGGATGAGGAAGGGTATATGGAAACAATCCCCCTTGCAGAAACCTGGGAGTACCATTTGATAGGCTAGAAAGGCTTTTTTAAAGGATAGTTGTAGAGACAGATTTAGGGACCACCATGTCCACTTTACTGTTTTTAAACTAATATTAATATACTTTTTTTTAAATTCCATTTTGTTTTTGTTGAAACATTCCCCTGCTGTGACTGCAGCCCCGTCCGATTCTGATCTGTTAGACCGACACAAATCTGGAGCAACTCCTTTGACATCAATAGAGAGGAACTGGATTCTTACCAGTGCAAGTGAGATTAGAATCTGACCCGGCAGCCCAGTTGCTAGGGCATGAGAACCAGGAAGTGAAATTGACTAGAAGAACTAAGGTTAATGGACTAATGAGTTGTCTGTTTCCCTCACCACATTGTCTCAAAAGTGAATGAAGTGCAAAAACCAAACCAAAACAACAACAAAAGAGCATAAATAGAGCTAAGTGGTGGAAATTCTTTCAGGTAGAATCATCTCGGGGGTTATTGGGAACATAAAGAAGAAATTTGTGCTTTAGAAATGATGAGCCTGACCCAAAGCCCATTGAAGCCAATAGGAGTCTCTCCATTGACTTTGCTGGGTGTTGGATCGCATCCTCTATGATTTTTTTTTTTTAAACCAGATGGTGCCTCCTTTATAGGGCTGGACCATGCAAAGTGCTGATTAACTCCTGATAGCACCTTGCAGACTCCAGCTGATAGTTCTCAGGCCTGACGCTCCTCTCCCTTACTCTGGTTTAAAGCGGGAATAACTGCTGAAGTCAGCAGAGCTACGTAAGCATAAAACTGGGTAAGGAAATGGAGACTTGTTTTTAAGTGGCCTCTGGGGGGGATTGTCCTCTTTGAAGGAGAAGCCCCTCCATGCACTGGAAGAAAGGGCAAGTGTGTGAGGTGAATGTGGCAGCACCACCTACCTCGTTTATTAAATGCTGGATTCACTACAAATTCTGAATCTTTGGCACGTTTTTTAAAAGAGAGATTTGGATATGAATTGAATCGTGTTTAAAAAAAAAAAAGAGGGCAAGGGTCTGATTCTGCTCGGTGTAACTCCAGCTTTACCATGTGTAATGCCACTGAAATCAAGAGTCACACTGGCTTGGAACCAGAGTCAGGCCCAAAGATCCCACAGCTGAGCAATAAATGGTGTGACTGGAACTCACTAAAGGACTTAGAGCGTGTGCATGTTACAGTCTTTTCCACGTGGGGAAGGGGGTTTTGCAGGATTGTTGCTGCCTGGGTCTGGTAGCAAGAGATACTAAATATAAGTCCAATTTTCAAACTGGATAAGCTCAGCTAAGGTGTTCTCAGTTCTACATTTGGCCTCTTGACCAGGCAATTAGTTGTTTAAACATCCCTGTAAGGTGCCAAGTGAGCCCAGTTGGTTCAGATGTCTAAGTAGCCAGATCTGGAACTGAGCAGTGTGTGCATGAGAGAGGAAATGGTGATCATGTGTGAGAATGTATTTGTGTGTGCGAAAGAGATTGTGCGTCTGTGCACATGACAGAATTCTGTCGATTTAATATTGATTGGACCATGAGCGGAGGCTTTTCCCCTTGTTAAAAAAAAAAAAAAAGGATAGAAAGGGACCATATGACAAAGCTGACTTTAGTGTGAGAATCCGGCCTGCACTGTACCTCACTCGGACCATTGTTGTCTGGCCCGTGTGGCCCAAACCAAACCTACCTTGAGCTATATTGTGTTAGGATTATTCTGTAGCCTTGTCACCTGTATGTCAGAACTAAACCGAATGTTGCGTGCTTTTGTTTTTCATGAAATTAAAAATAATGCGCCCCTGTATGATGCTTTGAAAAAAATAAAAATAAATTTGAATGAAAAAACCACCTGGTGAAATTATTATTATTATTTTTTTGCATTTACCGGCAGATTCTCTTATTTGTAATAACAATTAACGGCATTGCGATAGCTCCTAGAAACTCCAGCCAGGGATCAGGTGTTCCACAACCCGGAACAAAAACAGTTCCTTCTTAAGGAGCTTATTCTATGCAAATAAAACAGTTTCATACATGCACAAAGATCATCACCTGCTTTCATTCCTAACTTCCACCACAATGTGATTTACATGATAGTAGCACCTGCAGGCTATGGTGCACAGACTTAGGTTACGTCTACATTACAGACCTCTGCCGGCGTAGCTCAGTGCAGAGGGGTGATCCCTGACCGACAGAGCAGTCGGCTAGAACCTATAGACTCATAGACTTTAAGGTCAGAAGGGACCATTATGATCATCTAGTCTGACCTCCTGCACAACGCAGGTCACAGAATCTCCCCCACCCACTCCTGTAACAAACCCCTAACCTATGTCTGAGTTATTGAAGTCCTCAAATCGTGGTTTAAAGACCTCAAAGTGCAGAGAATCCTCCAGCAAGTGACCCGTGCCCCACGCTGCAGAGGAAGGCGAAAAACCTCCAGGGCCTCTGCCAATCTGCCCTGGAGGAAAATTTCTTCCCGACCCCAAATATGGCGATCAGCTAAACCCTGAGCATGTGGGCAAAACTCACCAGCCAGACACCCAGGAAAGAATTCTCTGTAGTAACTCTGATCCCACCCCAGCTAACATCCCCTCACAGGCCATTGGGCACATTTACCTGCTAATAATCAAAGATCAATTAATTGACAAAATTAGGCTATCCCATCATACCATCCCCTCCATAAACTTATCAAGCTTAGTCTTGAAGCCAGATATGTCTTTTGCCCCCACTGCTCCCCTTGGAAGGCTGTTCCAGAACTTCACTCCTCTGATGGTTAGAAACCTTCATCTAATTTCAAGTCTAAACTTCCTAATGTCCAGTTTATATCCATTTGTTCTTGTGTCCACATTGGTACTGAGCTTAAATAATTCCTCTCCCTCCCTGATATTTATCCCTCTGATATATTTATAGAGAGCAATCATATCTCCCCTCAGCCTTCTTTTGCTTAGGCTAAACAAGCCAAGCTCTTTGAGTCTCTTTTCATAAGACAGGTTTTCCATTCCTCGGATCATCCTAGTAGCCCTTCTCTGTACCTGTTCCAGTTTGAATTCATCTTTCTTAAACATGGGAGACTAGAACTGCACACAATATTCCAGATGAGGTCTCACCAATGCCTTGTATAACGGTAGTAACACCTCCTTATCTTTACTGGAAATACCTCGCCTGATGCATCCCAAGACCGCATTAGCTTTTTTCATGGCCATATCACATTGGCGGCTCATAGTCATCCTGTGATCAACCAATACGCCGAGGTCCTTCTCCTCCTCTGTTACTTCCAACTGATGTGTCCCAATTTATAACCAAAATTCTTGTTATTCATCCCTAAATGCACGACCTTGCACTTTTCACTATTAAATTTCATCCTATTACTATTACTCCAGTTTACAAGGTCATCCAGATCTTCCTGTATGATATCCTGGTCCTTCTCAGTATTGGCAATACCTCCCAGCTTTGTGTATCCGCAAAACTTTATTAGCACATTCCCACTTTTTGTGCCAAGGTCAGTAATAAAAAGATTAAATAAGAGTGTAGTGTAGACGCAGCAGTGCCAGCAAAGCTGCTGTTTTATGAGTTTAGCTTGTTTTGCTCATGGGGTGGGCTTAACTAGACCTGTACAGATAGGGTGACCAGATAGCAAGTGTGAAAAATCAAGATAGGGGTGGGGGGTAATAGGCGTCTATATAAGAAAAAAAAAGACAAATATCGGGACTGTCCCTATAAAATCGGGACATCTGGTCACCCTACGTACAGAGCACAGTTTTACTGGTATAGCTGTCATGACATTAGGAGAAATTGGCCAATACGGTATGCTGTTATTCCTATCATGGTAAAGGGCTCCTAGAATAAACATGGTGTTAGTGAGAGACAGTCTCTATCCTGAATGCTTAGCCTAGATCCTCAAAGGTATTTAGATGCCTAACTTCCATGGGACTTTGAGCCCATGGGCTTGTATAACATGGTGTCTTGCCCCTAGCGGCTGAAAGGCCTGGGGCCAGCCAACCCTGATTACTAAGGAGTCCACCTTGAAGTGTGACACATACCAGGGCACAATCCAGACTAACTAATACAGGGCTCTGTAACCCCTTTACACTGCTTTGCTGCAGAACCTCCAGCCGGGACTGCTCACAACAGCATGCAAGTCACTCCCAGCTTTGGCTCTTATCAGCCTGGGTTATGCTGCAGGGTAACCCCAGCACGCCCCCAGTCCCAGAACTTCCCCCAGCAATGTACATCTGTGCTGTCCAGCCCTCTCCTGGACAGTACAAAGATATCAAGTCCATTATTTCTTTAAGGGAATAATATGCCATCTTATTTAAATACAATACCCAGACACTCCAATTTAGACACACTGGATCAGATAAAACAGTCAAACCAATGTATTAACTACAAAGAGATTTGAGGTGAGTATAAGGAATGAGGCATAAAAGTCAGAACAATAAAGATAAAACATTTACTAATATCTACTTAAGAAACTCTCTTAGTTGCAAAGCAAACTCTCACCACATGTTCCAGCAGATTATTGACCGAATTCTCAAGATCAGAGCCTGCACCCAGAGTCCAACAGCTGTTTCCTTTTGTCTTCTCAGGGGCAGAGAACGTGATAGGCAGGAAGAGGAGGGAAGGGCATCATGGAGGGTTTGTCCCTCCTTTTTACAGTTTCAGCCCCCCCCCCCCCCCCTTGAAAAACATTTCCAGCTGAGACCCAGGAGACAAAGTCTACCTGGAAGGATGTTCCCTGCTGGGTTTTTTCCACCTGTTTGAATTTCCTTTGTTTTCCCTCCCTGTTTGATGACTCTATTTACTGCTTAAATGCAAATTAAGGCAAGCACGCATTCCTTCCTTTGTCTTTGACAGATCTGACTTCTCGCTGGGCAGGGCTGTGGGGTTTGGAATGTGTTAATATCCTATAGGGGAACCTTATATCTTCCCACACAGGCGCCGACTTTACAATGTGCCGGAGGGTGCTCGCCCCTGGCTCTGCCCCAGACTCCGCCCCCACTCCACCCCCCCAAGGGCCTATACCCATCCCGCCTCTTCCTGCCCCCTCTCCCAAGCCCGCCCCGTCCTCGTTCCTCCGCCCCGCAGCCTCCTGCACGCCGTGAAGCGGCTGATTGCGGCGGGCAGGAGGCACAGGGAGGGAGGGGGAAGCGCTGATCGGCAGGGCTCGCCGGCGGGCAGGAGGTGCTGGGGTGAGGGAGCGGTTCCAGTAGGGGGACTGCCAGTGGGTGCTTAGCACCCATTTTTTGTCGGTGCCTATGTCTCCCCATACAATGTTGCCACACATTTCACCAGGACAACACAGACCAGCCAGTTATGAGTTTTCGAATGATACCGTACGAGACTTATTTTGTACAAAGATTAAAATAGCTTGTCCAGGGTGAACACAGGGGTATATTCTGTCAGAGTGATGACGAAGCAGCGGGACGCTGCAAGGGAAGGGAAAATGCTGATCTGCACCCAGGCCATGAGAGACGGAGCAAAGTGGCTTTATTTCAAATTGTAACCGGCCATTGTGGCTTAAGTAATCATTTGTTTCTAATAAACAAACATTAAGATCGATTAGATGGACTGTGTAAGGTCCAAGAAACAGTTGGTCATCTCCTGAGGGAATGCAGGGTGCACCCATTCAAAGGGGCTATTTACATGAAAACCGTAGAGGCCTTCGCTAGTAAAACGTTTGCTGCAAGGCCTAGTAAGAACATCCGGAAATGGAGCCCTACCAACAGAAAGCAATACTGCAAGTCTTTAAGGATAATGGGAAAGGTGAAAGATTGTAATTCTTGAATTATCTACCCTGTTTCCCCGAAAATAAGACAGTGTCTTATATTAATTTTTGCTCCCAAAGATGCGCTAGGTCTTATTTTCAGGGGATGTCTTATTTTTCAGAAATGAAAAATGCCTTATTATCGGTGGATGCCTTATTATCGGGGAGGTCTTATTATCGGGGGGATGCCTTATATTACAACGAGAGGCAAAACTGTAAGTAGGCCTTATTTTCGGAGGATGTCTTATTTTCGGGGAAACAGGGTATGGGGTCCCGTGCTTGGCGGTCAGTCAGAGCCGCATCAAGGGAGGCTGCTTCGCTGTGAAACACAAGAACTGGGGGGGGGAAAGGGGGGGTGCTCAGGGCTCAGTTTGCTAGGGGCGAGCATGTTCTAGCAGAGAGTCCTGGGAGTTAGGGTAGGGACTCCGGCCAAGCAGGACTGAGGTCTGCCAAAGCAGGAAAGGCCTCAGGCAGGAAGGAGGGAGAGAAACCTTGGCTCCGTGCGGCCTTTTGGCTGGGGTTTGTTCTGGGATTGTGAGTTTTGTCTGGAGTTTACGTTATATTAATATACCCAGTTCCCAAGGAAGGGTATTTCTGACTACCAAAATAAATAAATACATAAATAAATAAAAGGCTGGATGACTTTTTTTGAACAGTCCAAGGGGGGAAACTGAGGCAGGCTGCCTGTAGTGACGCCAGGCCGTGAGGGGGAGCACAGGTGATGGCCGACCCGGTTACAGCTTGTCAACACACCACACATGAACAGCTTTAACTATTCCGGTTTCGTTTAAGCCACACAACACCCCTCGTGTGGACGAAGTTATCGTGATCTAAAGGTTCTTATATCCGGATAGCCGATCCTGTATAGGAAGGGGAATGAGCTACACTGGTATAGGACTCCTTTATACAAACTTAACTCCATCCACACCAGGGGTTATACCTTATACCGGTATAACTCTAGTGGTAAAAACCACCACGCGCCTCACAGAGATAGTTATACCAGTACAAAATCTGTGGGTGACTAGACAGAGCAGGAGAGGCAGAGTTTATTACCCCAAATCTTTCAAACAAGGAGCTTAGGCACAGATAAATTAAGGATAAAATGGTCAACAATGCCTAAAGCCAAGTCTACACTCCAGTGTGCAACCCCCCCTCCCCCCAGCCAACCCAGCAGCACCCCTGGGGTAGACACAGCTATGCTGGCAGAAGAATGCTGCTGGCAATGTAGCTTAACATTGGCTGGGGGGTGCGGGGGTGTTACTCTGCCAGCCGAAAAACTCTTTCTGTCTGCATACAAGTGTGTCTACATCAGGGGACGCTGCCAGGACAACTATACCGGCAAAGCATTTGTAGCGTAGCCAAGATCTAAGTGATTTCCCTATTTCCATAAGTGACTTAAGAGACTAGACCAAGCCCTAAATGCCAAGGTCGTTTTGGGAAAATGTGACCTTTGGTGACCAGGGCCAATCAAAGGGGGGCCAGGAGGTCCATTTGGCCTGGGCCTCCAGCTCAACGGGGGGCCTCATATTTAGGCTTGTTCACTTTTTGGCATTTGACCAGTTTCGCAACTTGTTTTTATGCGGCTCCCTATCGGACCAAAAGGCGACACACCCTCTCAGCTTAGAGAGGGAAATGTAAGCAACTAAGAGAGGTGATTTGGTAAAAGACATCGTTTTTGTGTTAACTGATAGAGATTTTGTCACATGAAAGAGTTAAAAATGTTCATAAATATGGCGTATTTTTGTCAGTTTGCCAGCACCAGGGGCTTCCGGTGAACGCACCTTCGCCGTGTTGAAGCAGGAAAAGAACTATCACCGTTCCACTATGGGACAAGAGCGTTTGAGTGGGCTTGCCATGCTTAATATCAACGGTGACACTGCACGAAAGCTAGATTTTTTCCTCAAGAATTAGTGCATTTGCACAGAAAAAGGCTAGGAAAGCAAGGTGTTAAATACAAAAATATTCAAATTACGTCTCACTCCTTTGTTGGTGCCTTATTTCGTTTTCATGTGTCGTCAGTTTTCATTTTGATTATGGTTAGGGGCCTCAAAAGCTGGAAGTGGCCCGGGCTTCTCTGGACCTCTGAGAGGGCCTGTGGGTGACTTGTCCAAAGTCAGACAGGACTGAGGTGCCCGAGGCAGGCATCAGACGCAGGGCTGCCTTTATCCCAGCCCCTTAACCCTCCTCGCCTCCTGTGGGGCTCCCCCTGCAGGCTCTTTCCACACCCAGCAGCGCCCCAGGCAGAGGCGGCCTGAGGCCCAGAGGCCTGGGGGGACGGGAGGCAGCAGTGAGATTCGGGGAGTCGGGGGAAGTCAAGTCCAATGTTGGTGCAAGAAGAAGGGAAGATCAAAGGGAGCTGGGGTGTGGGGGAGGAATCTAAGGAAGGGATGTTTCAGAGCAGGGGGAAAAAAAGGATCAAGTTGTCCAGGGGCGATTGCGTATTTTAGAGGGGGGAGAGACCCTGGAGTTTTAATAGGCCTGGGCTCCCCCTAACTTCAACCGGAGACACAGCAGCTCAGCACCTCTCCGGCTCGGACCCTTTCGTGTCTCTCAGTGTTTCCTACGGCGCCCCTCACCCTGGCCTCTGTGGCAGGCATCAAGGGCAGGCGGGAGGGAGGGGCGGGGTCTGGCGGGGGTTTGGCAACTCCCCGTGGGTGTCGGAGGCTGTCAGCGGTGGAGGCCGGCTTGCATGCCGCCGACGGATGCGCTCGGAGCTGTCCCCCACCCTCTCCACGGCTCCAACTAGTTCCTTCAACCTTGACCTAGAAAGAGCGAGCGAGCGAGCGCCTCTCTCCCCTGCACTGGGAGCTCACGCAGCCCCCGTGCACAGCCCTGGGCCTCTCTACCGCACAGACTTTGCTTAATTATGTCCCTCAACGCTGGACTCCTGCCAAAGCCCAAGGAGGTCAGCCTCCGGCTCCGGCTGCTGCGTTCCATCCCCCTTGGGGCCAGGGGCTCTGCCTGGGGTATCCCCCACGCCTCAGCCTCTCTGCCAAACCCCTGCACCGGTCTGCAGGCCCTGCCGCCTGGGCCATGCGGGGGCCCCCCTCTGGAGTCCGAATTAATCAGCAGATGCAGAGTCAAGCGGGCAGCGTGCACCTCGTGCTGGTCAGCACAGACCCTGCCTGCGTTACCGCGAAGTCACCTTCCGTGCTTGGGGTCCAGCCACACGAGCCTCTTGGCAGGAGCAGGATCTTGCTGTCTCTGTGCCTCAGTTTCCCCTGTGTAGAACAGGGATAATGCTACTGCCTGTGTCCATCTTGACTATTTAGACTGTAAGATCTTCAAGGCAGGGGCGGTCTCTCACTAGGTGCCCGTACAGCGCCGAGCACCACGGAGCTCCTGATTTTGACTGGGACCTCTAGACGCTATTGTAATGATCATCGTGAAGTAGAATTTTTCCATCTCTCCACCCAGCAACTGTCCGGTTGTCTTTTCAGAGAGGGGTGGTTGTTTTTTTAAATGATGTCCTTTCTTGTCCCAGAGCTGACATGGCCCCATACCCATCATTTTAACGATAACAATTCTGGAAGGGGTATTCAATCTTGTGCGTCAGGGCTTAAGCCGATCTCTAATGAGTAGAGAGCAGGATGAAATTAAGGTCGGGGGCAGACTCTCCCATACGCTGGGTTCTGCCACCTTTCTCTGAAGCAGCCGCTGCTGGCCACTCTCAGAGCTGGGATATTGCAAGGCTAAATGGACCAGCGCGCTGTTCCCCATCGAGACCACTCTGTATCGCTTCAGACGCTTGTCAGTGTCTCCCCCCTTCCCCCACCAGAAATCCCTGCTTCTGCTTCTCTCTCTCCTCCTAACAGTCAGACTCGCCAGCACGCCTTTCCCCGGGAAGTGATGTCTCTATGATCCTTGCCAGCAGCAGAAGCCAATCCACCCTTCAGAGGCCAGCTCATGCCCAGCTGGAGGTCACCTAAGTTCCTGGGGGTTTCCTGGTCCTACAGAGGGCACCTTGACAGAAGATCTGGGACGTGAGGCCAGGTGGGGAGGTTTGCCTGCAGCAGCCAGAAGATATGGGGCTAGCCCACTGGGGACCCTAACAGGAATATTTCCCCCCCACACACACAACACAACACATACTAATAATTAATAGGGGGCCCCCTTGAGCTGCTCGGAGCCCTAAGCAATTGCTTAATCTGCTCATGCCTAGCGCTGGCTCTGCCAGCCAGACCAGAATGCCCCTGCCTCCTGGCTCTGTGCTCCACCTCCAGTTTGCTGCCAGATCCCGCCCCATCCCTCCCATTGGGGCCCAGCAGGAGGGTGGGTGGCACGCATGTGCAGCGGAGGCTGGGGAGAAGTTGGCATGGAGCCCTGCAGGCCAGCTGACAGAGGAGAGCAGCCAGGCAGGGAGTAGGAGGCTCTCTCTAGTACTGTCAGTAAGGGAGCCAGAGGAGGGAGAGAAGCAGCTGGGGCAGGAAAGGGGGAGGCGGACGCTGCCTCTCTGTGCAGACCAGGGAGGAGTACAGCGGTCAACAGGGCCGGAAGAGCTAAGTCATGCCACTGCCACTGCCATTAGAAAGGCTGTGAAAGGCAGGAGACGTTCAGCCGTTCGATGGGGGGAGTCTGAAACCCCCTGCGGGTGCTTTACCCTGTGGTAGAATCGCCCATTAACAACATTTCAGATCCTTGCCCAGTGCCATCAATGCCCGCGGCGCTTGAAAAGACTTTAGCTCAAGCCACGGCCCCAGCGCTGATCCCGTTATCCAATCCACTACCCTGGCCCCTCGTCCAGGCCAGCAGTAGCAGATCAGGTTGCAGGGACGGGGCTGTGAGTGGGACAAGAGGCAATGCCCACAAAAGGCGACTTGGGACAATCCTTCAGAGAAAGGGAGGTGGCTGTGGAGAGGTTCCTGGCCAGGAGGGGAAGGTAGGACGGAGCCCTGCAAGAGGAGTGGGAAGAATGGTTGCTTGGCAGATAACAAATAATTAATCATAACAGCCAAAACTCCGTTACCCCAGGGAAAGTCTCCTCCCCGTGTCGCAGATCCCACAGGGAGCACCATGTCTTGCCTCACCACTTTGTCACTAAAGCAGCGTGAATTATTAGCAGGAAATAAATTATTCTCTTCAACCCCTTCTATGCCATTCGCATTTTTAGATTGTAAGCTTTTCAGGCAGAGACTTTGTCTAGACAGAGCCTAGCACAATAGGGTTTGGGTCCTGACTGGTGCCGCTTGGCATTCCCCTGAGATCCAATCCTACTGTTAATCCATTCGGTGTATTTAGCCTTTTTTTGTTACCAGACTATCCACAAACAGGGCAGGATTTTTACTACTTTGTTATTCAACACTGTTGGACAAATCACTTGGCGTGACTGATGTTTTTCAGCCAATGATCTCTTAGTTGATCGTTGATCCAACTTCTCTTATAGAAAAGAGCTTTAATAACGATGCAACCAAAAGGGCTGTATGGAAACTGCATCACAATCATATAGGGCCCAATTCTTCACTGCCCAGCATTGTGTGCAGTTATTAGTTCCGGTGTCAAGTAGGTGTAAAAAAGGATCGTGGGGTTTTTAGACTAGTGTATCTGACCACATCCGATGCAGGGGAGCAGATAACCTTGCCGGGTATGCATTTTTGTTCTGTATTTGTACAGTAACTAGCACTGTGGGGTTCTGGTCCGTGACTCGGGCTTCTAGACCCTACAGTAACACAAATAAATAATGTCCTCTCTTCTTTTTAACCTCTGGCAGAAGGGATATTATCCTCTATTCAATTCTACAGGAATTGAGAAAGCTCACAATCAAATTCCAGAAGAGATTAAGCTAGATAAAAGCTTGGTTTACACTGAAGTTTTACCAGTGTTACTATTATGGTTAGTAAAAAGCAACAGAGTCCTGTGGCACCTTTAAGACTAACAGATGTATTGGAGCTTAAGCTTTCGTGGGTGAATACCCACTTTGTCAGACGTGGGTATTCACCCCGAAGCTTATGCTCCAATACATCTGTTAGTCTTAAAGGTGCCACAGGACTCTCCATTGCTTTTTACAGATCCAGACTAACACGGCTACTCCTCTGATACTATTATGGTTAGGGCATTTAAAAAAAAAAAACAGAACAGTTATTCCAGCCCCTAGCCTGGAAGCCGTTATACTGATATAAAAGGTGACTTGTACTGGTGAAGTTATTCCCTGTGGGAATGGGCAATACCAGTATAAAGCCCCTTTATGCTAATATAACTGCTGTGACAACTATTGCAATCCCATGGCATATCTTTGGGGATCGCTGTATGACATTTAGGAATGGTTTCAGGATGACTAAAACAATGAGGCGTCCTTGTGGCACCTTAGAGACTAACAAATGTATGTGGGCATAGGCTTTCGTGGGCTAAAACCCACTTTGTCGGATGCATGGAGTGAAAAATACAGTGACTGGGTTCTACTCCATGGGGGAGGGCTTTCACGGCTCTTCCAGGGCCTAAATACAAGTGTGTGTGGGGGGGATTACTATCAGGCTCCTAACAAGAGCAGTCGGGACCAAGGCTCAGAGGAGGGTCAAGCCTGAGGCTGGGCATAGCAGAGAAGTTCATAGTCAGGTTCCAGGCTAGGGTTGGTACCAAGGGTCAGAGTCCAAGTCAGATTTCAGGGGCTGGGTCAGAATTCAAAGTCCAGAACAAGCTGAGCTCCTAGCCAGGAGCAGTCATGGCAGCGACAAGAGAGCCATACTATGGCCTGGACACTTCCTGGAATGCCCCTTGGGTTTATATAGGTCAGGGAGCCAATCAGGAGCCATGTGGCTGCTGCCTGTCAGACCCTTTGAGGCAGGACTTCCCATGGTCGGTATCCACAGCAGGCCATGGGCAGATCTGTGGGGCCTTACTTACCTTGGGGAGTGTCAACGGCCCTGGAGAAGCACCACTCCTAAACGGGCCTACACTGGGTTTTCCAGAGTCTCCAGCGAAGAAAGGGCTGTGGGTCTAAAAAGCTGGGCTTGAGCAGGGGGGCTTCCCTTTTGATGCAGCAGACGGGTGGGACTCTCTGTCCAAGAGAGGCCCCAACCCCTGCAGAAGGGTTGGAAAGACTTTGCCCTGCTAGGCCCCCATAAGACTGATGCCATTGGCTGCAGCACGCCTCTAGGAACTCGTCTTGTTCTGTGCATGTTTTCTCAGTGCTTTTTTGTCCTTCCAATAAATGTACTCGGCTGGAAAAGAGCCGGGGGGTCCCTGGTAAAAGCACAGGCATTGTCCTCAAAAGGTACAGTGCAGACAAGCCTTCGGACTTCACTCTTACATTCAAATTGTGTTTTTTTCCCCCTCTTTAGTCTATTTGTAATGGTCTCTCTCTGCCATACTCCCCCTTGTCATTTCCAGCAGTACAAAGTGAGTGCGAAATGTTACCAGATCGGACCTTATGACCCAGGAGGTCCCTTCCAGCCCTACCTTCCATTCGACACTCCTTTTGCCCTGCTGTACGTGACCACACAAAGGTGCGCTGGGCAACGATGAATCGGGCCCATAGTATCTCGCCACAAAAAGGAAAAGGCCTACAAATAATTAGCCAATGAACGATTTGCAAATGAGTAGCTCCGAGGTCTTCTGAGGTGCGATTGGCCAGCTAGGTCACATGTTTTACGAATGATCATTTAGTAGCCCAGCGGAAGGCCCCAACCAAAATCAGAGCCCATTGTGCTCTGTACCACACATCCCTATGGGAAGAGACAGCCCGTGGCCCCAAAGTGCTGACAATCGAATGAGACGAGACAGCCAGCTGAAGTCTTAGCCTCTCCATTTTACAGAACTGAGTCCCAGAAAGATGATGTGCCGCAAATTCTGAGTCACAGTCCAGTGTCTTAACCACAAGCCCCTCCTTCTTTAGAAGCAGGAAGTCTTGCAGGAATTAGCTATGAGCGGTTGTAATCATCAGACAAAGCTATTGTGTGAACAGAGCGTTTTGAAGTAGCCGCTGGTGTTCATCATCGTCATATTCACTAGTATTTACAATGCCTTCCTGGCACCCCTAACACCAGAGCAGTGAGTTCAGCTGCCATGTTTCCTCTTGTCATGTGTTTCCAAGAGCCTTTTTATGCCCCCTTCCCGCCCCCCCCTCCCCCCGTGACAACATTCTCCTTTCCAGCATTTGCTCTCCCTTGTACCAAGCAATTCATGATGCAGGCCCTGTCATTTCGTCTGATGCCCACTGGTACAATACTGAGACAGCGTGCTTGCCTCATTTGTTGTAGAATCAAGCTGCTTTCTGAATGGCTTGGAAAATCAGTTCATTCCCCTGCGTCCCTCAGTCAGAAAGCAGCCGATTCACAAAAGTGCGGAGGATTTGAGACGGGTGCTATGTTTCTATAAATCCACTAGCTTCAGATTTTTTTTTTTTTTAATTTCATCTGTAAACCGGGGCCCCGCCATCCACTAATCCGTTCAGCTTCAGCAGCTCCCTCTAGTATAAAGAGAAGTGATAATGTCATTGCCATGTAATGTCACAGGATAAACCGCTGTGTGACCTTTCCTGCTGTGATTGTAGACGACCATTCCAAGCATGTACTGCTCCATCTTGCGCCAAGCGCTCTCATATTCAATAGCAGGGTGGCGGCAGCCTGCTCTGGTTCATGCAAAGTAGCTTGGGATTTGAGGAGCGACTGATGTGCCCACAGCTGGGCAAAATGTAGGCATCTCTCTGCTCTAGCAGTATTGTGGCATCGAACCAAAAGGAAAGCAAACGATGCAAAATGTAACAACTACGTAGGGCCCAGATTTGTTATGCTTTCAGCGGAATTTAAAGGGCAAGGGGAAATCAGCCCCAAAACTGCATAAAATGAATATATCAAACAAATACAGTATCAGTTTTGTACTCGCTGACATGACCTCTGTTCATTCCCTCTGGGACACCTGGCATTGGCCATTGTTGGAAGACAGGATACTGGGTCAGATGGACCTTTGGTCTGACCCAGTGTGGCAGTTCTAATGTTCAATGAAACACAGAGCTGAAATCCAAGTAGTTGGGGGTTGCCATAAAGCAATGTTGAAGTTGGCCTCGATGTTATGTATAACGAGCTGTTTCCACAAAGACTGAAATAGGATGGCTTTAGGTGAGTCGTGTGAACCCATAGGCCTCCATCATGCAAACACATACGTGTAGGAGTAAATTTACACACATGAACAGTGCCAGTGAACCCTGTGAAATAGCTCACATAAATAAAGTTAGCCATGTACATACATGTTTGCAGAACTGGTGCCCTTGGATGGTAGTTCTGGACAAATTTTGGCCCTGATCTTATAAATGGAGCCAAATGGGCGGAGCCTTGGGCCTACAGGCAGCCCCCAAGAAGTCAATAGAACGCCACATGGGTGCTCGGGTCCGATAGCATGGATCTAATTGCAGGATCAGTCCTTTGTTTACAATTGTGTGGGAACAGTACAATATATGGGTAATATAATATATGAGTAACGTAGGAACCCATAGAATTGGACAGATTAGAATTGGAAAAGGTGCAGAGAAGGGTAACAAAAATTATTGGGGTATGAAATGGCTTCCATATGAGGAGAGATTAAAAAGACTGGGACTTTTCAGCTTGGAAAAGAGATGGCTAAGGAAGGATATGATAGAGGTCTCTAAAATATTGACTGGTGTGGAGAAAGTGAACAGGGAAGTGTTATTTACTCCTTCACATAGCACAAGAATTAGGTGTCACCCCATAGAATTAATAGGCAGAAGGTTTAAAACAAGCAGAAGGAAGTATTTCTTCACACAACACAAAGTCAACCTGTGGAACTCATTGCCTGGGGATGTTGTGAAGGGCAAAACAGTAACAGGGTTCAAAAAAGAACTAGATAAGTTCATGGAGGATAGGTCCGTCTATGGCTATTAGCCAGGATGGACTGGGATGCAACTCCCTCCTCTGAGTGTCCCTAACCTCTGATTGCCAGAAGCTAGGAGTGGACAACAGGGGTTGGATCACTCAATGTTTGCCTGTTCTGTTCTTTCCCTCTTAAAGCACCTGGCATTGCTCACTGCCAGAAGACAGAGTACTGGGCTAGAGGGATCATTGGTCTAACCCAGTGTGGCCGTTCTTATGTTCTAATATTGCGTGTATACAAATGGATGCTTTATCGGTAGTAGCAAGGGCTAGTCCTTACCAGCCTACAACATAATGCTGGTTACAAAAGTTATTGTTAGAAATATTTATATTTCAGTTGCACCTAGAGGCTCCCATGAAGACTGGGGCCCGTTGTGCTGTGCACCAAATAAACACATACTCAGAGACAAGACCTGCTCTGAAGAGCTCACAGTCTCAATAGACAAGACAGGCTATGAGTGGAAGGGGAAAGAGAGGCACAAGGACGTAATGTGCCCAAGTCTGCATAGTAGGGAAAGTGGCAGTTTTAAATAGAAGCCAGGTAGCCTGCCTCCTAGTTCACTGCATTATCCACTAGGCAATGCTACCCTCACATTTAATTAAGAAAAGCAGTAACGTTTCACAGAGAGCAGTTACACTAATACCCACACTAATCAAACGGTCTAGGAACACTAGGCCTATATCCTCAAAAGAGACCTGTGGTGACAAGCTTCCGAAACGTCCTTAACATGTTACAGATTTTAAGCAAACACGTGAGTATTTGAAGTTTCGCATGATTTTCTGTTGGTGCAGGGAGCATCTTTTTGTTCTATGTTTGTACAGTGCCTAGCACGATGGGGCCCTGTGCTCCTAGGTGCTACCACAATACACAGTATCTGCTCATGCAACTTCAGCTCTTTGTTTCCCCGGTAACTGCAGTACTTAGATAGGACTTTGCATTCTCAAAGCACTGTACAAATATTAAAAAGAAGAACAGGAGTACTTGTGGCACCTTAGAGACTAACAAATTTATTAGAGCATAAGCTTTCGTGGACTACAGCCCACTTCTTCTGATGCATACAAATATTAAGTAATTCCCCAGTCAATACTCTGAGGTCCTTTTCTCCCTGTAGTAAGAACCACTTTCCCACTACACAAAGACTTAAGTTTGGGTAGTTTAGTTCTCTGCTGTCCACAGGCAACAACGAAGATAGAAGCACTATGGAGTTTCTTGGTTCTGAGCTGGATTCACCCACCATGATCCATTCTGTGGCAGTGGAGTTATGGACACCAAAAGTAAAAAGTCTTGGCCCTGATCCTGTAGTGAGCTGCATGGTGGAGTCCTATGATGCTTGAAGTTCTGTACAGGATGGAGGCCCTGGATCTGGCTGATTTAGCTGCAGGCCTAGTAATCTATGATGGAAAACGGTGCTGGTTTTGCCATACTTTTAATCAGGTTCTACATCAGTATTCACAACCATTTACCACCTGCCAGCATAATGGCTGAAATGAGTGTGAAAATGCTTTTAAAACTGGTAGTTTTTTAAAATACTCAAGAAATAAAATGAATCTTACATTCATGTAGCAACTTTCTTTGCATATCTATCGCTATATAGGTAGAGAGAGCACTACTAAAATGCAGCCACCAGCCAACTTCATTGCAACATGCAGCAAAACTGTGGAAGAAGGGGAAATTTTGACCAAAGGATATTGTGGGGAATCCTCTGTTTTAACTAAAGTTCCACAGCATGTTTAGGGCCAAATTTTCAGTGGTCTGGCATCTCTTTGCTAGTACATATCATGCACTCACATTTTCATGCCTACAATGAACTGTGGTGTCAGATGTCAGAAATGTTCAGTTTGCGGGAACTGAAGCTGTTTGTGGGACAGGGTTGATTTGACTTTGATGAATTTCACAATTCCAAACATTTTTGAAGAAAGTTTAGACATTGACAATTTCTAAATGTAAAGGTTCCATTTTGTTTCAAAATGATTTTTCAGTTAGAAATTGTAGTTATACTAAAAAAGTTTTAAAAGACTAAAAAAGGTTTAAAGTGAAACAACATGTTTCAATTGATCTGATCCATTTTTTTTTAGGTTATTGGTTTATGAAAATTGAGATTGACTGTTCTTCCCAATTTGTGAATGGAATTTTTTTTAAAGCTTCTAAACCGATCATGAACGGGAAGACCATCTCCAGCCCAGCTCTAGTATCAATTAAGATGTGCGTCTGCCATTCTCCATCTATAGGTGCACACACACAGACACACAAGCAGGTTCATATGTGTGTGTACAGAAGTTGCATCCACCAAGAAAGGGGATAGGCCTTCACCTCATTTAAAATTTTGGCCCGCCCTATGCAGAACAGACAAGACCTAAGTTTTTAAGGTTTCACCCAAAATGGTCACTTTGAAAGGCAACTAGCCTCTGGGTGAAACACAGCAGCTGTTTAACACACCTCAGTGACAGGACACAACAGTTTTAGAGCAGGAAGTGAACAATGCTGAAAACTGATGGCAGTATTTTACACCAAGGAATTGTAAAATTTTGTTTTTTTCTCCCACCAGTGTGGTGTTAACAAGGGTAAGATTTTTATTCTAAATTCCTTAGTGTAGACAAGGCCTAAATATGCTATTTATATTTTGGTTCCTTTCCCAGACCTGAAGAGTTCTGTGTAACTCAAAAGCTTGTATGTTCCACCAACAGAAGTTGATCTAATAAAAGATATTACCTCACCTACTTCTCTCTGGCTTACATCAGTACTTTAACTCTTCCCTAGCTACCACCCCACCACCACCATGTTAAAACGAATCTACATTAATCTGTGATAACAAAACTCAGCAGCGCTGTCTGACATCCCCTTTACATTTCCCCATACTAGATAAAGTATCTAATGCAACAGGGCAGAAAAGCAATTGCAAATCCTGTTATGGGAATCCCTGCATTGGTAGCCAAAGCAAAACCATGTAGCACCCTCCTCCTTGTTTCATGTTTATGGGCCTTAGAGCAGGTCCACCCACCCTTTTTTCCCTAAGAGAGCTCATAACACTTAATTGCCTTTTTTTTTTTTTTTTTTTTTTGGTCTGTAGGAGCCGCTTGCTTATTGGGATTGCCATTAATTTGACAGGCAGATCCCAGACAGGGGATTGGCTAGCAGCAGATGACGCCCATAACAACAAAGGTGGAGTTGGAAAAATTAGATTAAAAAAAATTGGGGGGTGGGGGGGAATGAAAAACTCTCCCTTCACCCGCCCCTCTCCGGCTCTGAAATATACAAGAGTGTCAATTTCACGGTATCGTTAACAAATCCAGCGGTTCACCCAGTCCGGGAGGAAAGTGTGAATTTCACTCTAGACCTGTTTGTGCATTTCCTGGTGCAAGAGACACACAACAAAACTCCCCATTTTTTCCCCCCGTCTCCTTCTTCCCCGTGAGCCTGTTTACAACGCAGCCACTGGCAGTTCAGTTCAGGTTCCTTCTTTTGCGTTGCTGCAAATGTCTGTCCCAGCCCTCGGAACTTTACCAAGAAAATCTGAATTTTATTTTTGTGCATAGGTGGAACTTAAAAAAAAACCAACAACAACTCTTTTTTTCGTGCTATTCGCGATGGGTTGTAGGAAATCGACCATTTGAATTTTTGGTGCTGTTGTTGCAAACGTCAGAAGAGGATTGTTGCAAATGTAAGCTGTTTTTTTTTTCCTCCCTTCTCGTTCCCTGTCTCTCCTTTTCCCTCCTCCTCCTCCTCCTCTCTTCTTTTGGCTACAGTGTTGCAAAAGCAAAGAGCAATAAACACGCACACACACACAGAGAGAGAGAGAGGAGACAGACAGACACACAGCCCCGTAAGAGCCAGAAGAGAGAGTTAAAAGAGGAGAGGAGAACGGGTTCTCTGACAATTCCGTTTAGGGAGCAGATGGAAAAGTGGAGACTTGTGAAGGGCTGCGAGGTTGGCTAAGGATCCAGGAGCGAAAAGAGCCCGGCTGATTGGAAGAAAAAAGCAGAGAGATGGAGGCGGGGGAAGTGCAATCTCTCTGCGGGGACTGGAGCGAGTCCACGCCCGGGGCCAGCGCTGCAGAGCTGGCCAGCATTCAACCAGCGCTCCCCAGCTCAAAAGCACCCAAAAAAAAGCAGCCCCCAAGTTCCTTCTTCAGCCTGGCTGATTTGCAGGTAGGTGCCTTTTGGAGGAAAAAAAAAAACAACCCGCGACCTCCAGCAGTCAACGCGCCCGATGCAGCCCCCTGTTGCAAGGGAGGGTGGGTGGGAGAGACGGATCAGGGGGAGGGGGGAGAAGGCACGATCCGAGGCATCGCTTGCTGCACCGGGCTGGTTTGCTGCAGCAGGAGCGCATGTGGAGCTCGCCATTAGCCGACGCTCTGGTTCGCCATCTGGGGCTGGAGGAGGCGCTTTGTTTCCTCCGCAGGCTCCGGCGGCGGTTGGCTGCAGCTGCTGCTTTCCCCCCCGGTTGCAGACTCGCCTGGTGCCCGGCTGACTCGGTAAGGAGCAGGCGGTCGGGGGGAGAGAAGGCACCGGGGCTCGGGTTTTTTTTTCTTTTTTTTGGTGTGGTCAAGCGGGGAGATTTTGGGGCTGGCTGCACGGGCAGATCGAGGCGGATTTTCCACGCGCTCGCAGGCAGGGGGAGGCCCGGGGATCGCCCTGCAGGAAGCGGCGGCTCCATGAGCCTCGGCTTGCCCGGGGAGCGGCGCTTACAAAGCGGGGTGGAAAGCGGGTTCCTGCCCCTCCGGGCTGCTGCGGAACCGGACCCCCCTGGAGCAGCCGCGGCGGTAGGGGAGGGGGAGCCCGGCGCCGCCGCCTCGTGCGCGCTGCAGCCCGGCGGTGCCGCTCCGCGTGCAGGGGGGGACCGCACGCGGGGCTGGAGGGGGGCCCCGGTCGGGAGGCTGCCGGATTTCGGGGGCAGCGTCCAGGGCTGGGCGGTGGTTGGTTTTTTTTCCTCCCCCCGAGGCGGTTAGTTCTGCGCCGGGGCTGGGGAGGTCGCCATCCCCGCCCGGGCCGCCATCCGGCGGGCGGTGCGTGCCCAGGCTGGTTCCCCTCCCCGCCGGCCGGGCGCGGGGCTCCGACCCCCCGCTGGGTGGGTGGTTCTGGGCTCCGGCGGGTGGGCTGGGCGGAGGAGAGACGCTCCCCGGGGGTCGGTGCGGGGAGGACGCGCAGCCCGGCTCTGCCCGCAGCTGCCCGGACGCCCCCAGCCGGGCATCCAGCGCGGCGCTCCCCGCCTCCTCCTCCCCTGCCCCCAGCGGCTCCGGCGAGGCTGCGGCTGCAGCGGCTCCGGCGAGTCCTTCCCCCGCCCCCCTGCCCTGGAGCCGCGGGAGGTGGGTCCGTGTCGGCTTCGGCGGCGCGCTCAGGGCCGGAGCGGGGCGAGCCGCGGAGCCGGCGGGCGGAGCCAGCCATTGTCTGCCGGAGCCCGCCGCGCGGGGAGCCCGGTAACCAGGCGGGCGGAGAGCGGCGCGGGGGCCGCTGCGAGCCCGGGCGGCGGCCGGGGAAGGGTGGCGGCGGCCGGAGCCGAGGCGCCCCGGGAGGGCCCGAGTCTCCGGCGGCGGGGAGCGGTCGGGGGAGCGGAGCGGGGCGCCGCGCAGGCCGAACGGCCCCGGGTCCCCGCGGGGAGCGGGCGGGCCCCGAGCAGCGGGCGGGAGACGGGGGTCGAGCCGCGCTCCGCCCGGTGAGCGGCTCCGGGGCGGCCGCGGTACCGCGGGGGGGGGGGTCGGGAGCAGGCCCCGCGTCGGGCGGCAGCGGCGCCGGCAGGCGGCGGGGGTGACGCCGCAGCGCCCAGCGGAGGAGGCCGCCTGCTTTCCCCGGAGGGGGTGGGGGAGGGAGGCGCAGCTGCTGGCGCGTCGGTCCCGCCCGGCTGCCGCTGCCTGGAGGAGGAGGAGACTGGCGCTGGCCTGAGCTGCGTTTGGGCAGGGGCTGCGCAGGGCACGTGGGGATCCGATCTGCCCCCCCTCCCGGTCTGCTCCTCCCCCCGCCCGGGGATCTGCCCCCCCTTCCCTGCTCCTCCTCCCCCCGCCCGGAGATCTGCCCCCCCTTCCCTGCTCCTCCTCCCCCCCCCCCGCCCGGGGATCTGCCCCCCCCTTCCCTGCTCCTCCTCCTCCCCCCCCCCGCCCGGGGATTTGTCCCCCCTCCCGGCCTGCTCCTCCCCCCGCCCGGGGATCTGCCCCCCCCTTCCCTGCTCCTCCTCCCCCCCCCGCCCGGGGATCTGCCCCCCCCTTCCCTGCTCCTCCCCCCCCGCCCGGGGATCTGCCCCCCCTCCCGGCCTGCTCCTCCTCCCCCCCCCGCCTGGGGATCTGCCCCCCCCGCCTGGCCTGCTCCTCCCCCCCCCGCCCGGGGATCTGCCCCCCCCTTCCCTGCTCCTCCCCCACCACCCCGGGGATCTGCCCCCCCACCCGGGGATCTGCCCCCCCTTCTCTGCTCCTCCCCCCCACCCGGGGATCTGCCCCCCCCTTCCCTATTCCTCCTCTTTCCCCCCCCCCCCCGTCCCGGCCTGCTCCTCCCCCCCCCACCCGGGGATCTGCTCCTCCCCCACCACCCTGGGGATCTGCCCTCCCTCCCGGTCTGCTCCTGCTCCCCCGCCCTGCCTGGGGGTCTGCCCCCGCCATCTCTGCTCCCTTCCTCCCCCCCCACGGGGATCTGCCCCTCCCTCCTGGCCTGTCCCTCCTCCCCCCCCCCCCCCCCCGCCTCCACCTGGGGATCTGCCATGCCTGGAGATCTGTTCCCACCCCCCCTCCTGGCCTGCCTGGGGATCTGCCTCCCCCGCCCGGCCTGCTTCTCCCTCTGCCTGGGGAGCCCTCTGGTCCCCCCCACTATGATCCTGGTCCAACCCCAACTCTCTTGCTTGAGATTCCCTTTACCCTCCCCCATCCTGTTCTGCTCCTCATCCTCTATCTGGGGATCCCTCCTTCCTCCCCCCCCATCCCATTCCAGCCCCTCCTCTCCAGTCTGGGGATCCCTCTGCCATCCTAGCTTGCTCCTCCTCCCTCCACCTGGGGATCCCTCTGCCCCCCCAATGTGATCCTGGCCTCCTCCTCCCCCTGCCTGTCTGTGTCTCTCCCCTCCCTCTCAGTGATCCCAGTCCAGCTCTCTCCACCCTGGCCCCTTCCTCTCCCAGGCTGGAGGTCTTTCTGCTCCCCACCCCACAATCCCAGCCCTCTCCCTCCCCTTGCCTGGGGGTCCCTCATCACAGCCCAGCCCCCTCCCTCAATCTCAGCTCCCCCATCTTTCTGACCCCCATACGTGCAGATGTCTCCAATGCCCCTGATCCAGCTCCCACTCATATGTTGGGAGGAGTTTCTGGGCTCTCTGACTTATGGGTCTATGAAAAGGGGTTGGGCTCCCATTGTCCCCTTGTCTCTGGGGTTGGCCTTCTTCTGGGTCCCCCTTCCCACAGGGGAGAGGAGGAAGAGGTCAGGAATACAGTGCAGGATAGAGATATGGATGGGAGGAGTCTACTGGAGGGTGGGGGTCGCAGTCCCACTCCTCCATGCTCTCGCACTTCCCACTCGCGCTTCCTCCCTCTCCACTGGAGGAAAGATGGGCCCTTGGGTCCCTCACCCCGTCCCTAACCTACCCAGTCTTTTGGCACCAGGATGCAATTTTTCAGTGGTGCAACAGGTAAAGGAGGTGCAGTTAGCCGAGTTCTCCTGGCTCTGGTGTGATTGGGGGAAGGGGCCCATTTTAATTCAGAGAAGTGGTTTCAGCTTGGGCTGGTCCAGAGACCAGGGAAGACAAGTTTTCTGCAACCAGAGTTTATAGCTCCGGTTTCTGTTTGCTTTTAGAGTGAAGCTTGGTTGATTTAAGGTAGATTGAGAGACAGCAGGAGAGACCCAAAAGGGATCGCCCTTGGGTCAGACAGGTGGAGAATGAACGGAGAAGCAGATTGCCCTACAGACTTGGAAATGACAGCTCCCAAGAACCAAGGTGAGAGCAGCCCTGTTGCCCATGCTTTCCCCATCTGAAAGGGATCTGTGCTTTGAGATCCTCTTTGTGTACCCACCCCCCAAAATCCTGCAAGGATCTAAGCATATGAGTAATCCCAATGAGACTACTTACGGGTGTGTGTAGTTAAGCACTTGTGCGAGTCTTTGCAACAGCGTTTAAAAATTAGAAAGGTGCCTTGGTTGTGATGTAATAAACTGTACCTAGCAGTTAGAGCAAATCCAGAATCCGTACATGGATTTGGCCTTCAAACCATGCTTTCTGCTAGTCCTTTCCTGGGGACACTCAATAAAATTATTTAACGTTTAAAGTGGCCACTAAAGCCGGCAGAGTTAAGACTGATGCTCCAGCCCCACTCCATCCAGTTGTGGATGTAGAAAGGGGCCTGGCGGACTAGTTTATGGATGCCAGCCAGGAAATTCAAAATCGAGGCCAACTTTTATTGGTTTGTGTCCTGATTGTAACATTTGAACGAAACATACGGGATCAGATCCATACCTGATGGGATCGGGTGCAGCTTCATTGACTTTGCTGGAGTTAAGTATCAGGGAGTAGCTGTGTTAGTCTGTAGCCACAAAAACAACAAGGAGTCTGGTGGCACCTTAAAGACGAACAGATTTATTTGGGCATAAGCTTTCGTGGGTAAAAAACCTTGCAACTGTTCACATTGGAGCTGGATTGACTCAGGCCTCCACCTCCTAGATCATCCAATTTTCTTTTTTTAATTTTTAAAGTGGTTTTAGCCCCACACACGTATAAATCTGACTAGAAAAAAGTCCGTCCCGTCCCCCCCCCCCGTGTTTGTTTAGCCCTTAGCACGATGCGAGCCTGGGCCAGGACAAGCGCTCCTGGGCGCTACGATACTGCAAAGAAATAATAATTCTCACTGATAAGGTCAGAATCAGGCTTCCTGTGTTAATTTTGCCCTGCAAATGGCTGCTTGAAGCGCTTTAAAAAGCCCTTGGGAAAACGGAAAGACCAATACTGGAGCCACACCCACCATGAATGATCAAAGAACCGACTCCCGTCCATTCCTTGCATGCATGCCCAAGGCTCCCATTGACTTCTCCCATTGAATCCTGGGGACTCGAAGACTGCCAGATCAGAGCCCAGAAGTTGTATCTGTGCATGCTAAGATGGTGACATGGAAGATCAGATACCATGTTTCTCTAGGGAGCAGCAGAAATCCCTCCCCGCCCCTGGCAACCCATGTACATCATTGCTTAGTGGCAGCTGCATTCCTTCGAAGCATCTGGTATAGGGTGCAGTCGTAGGCCAGAGACCCCAGGAGATGACTGCAGAGTTTGCTCGGGAGTGGTGGATCTGATAACGTAGCTACACAAAATGCATATTAATGAGCCATGCGGGTCTGTCTGGTAGCTCATTTGATTGACAGGTAGTGAGGCTGTGAAAGGGAAATTGTTAAGATTTGACAGAATTTAGCCTACCTTAAAATCGCCACACACACACACAGCCCTCCTCCCCCTCGGTCTGCCACCAAAATGGAGGTGGTTGGTGAATGGAGTCTAACTGGGGAGTGCTTTGAGGGGAGATTCTGCAGCAACAAAGCTAAGGCATGCGGGGACTTGGGGACGTACAAAGACCCTGCTTTCTGAACCAAATATGCCCTGGTCTAATCAGGTAAGTTTATTTCAATGCCCTAGTAGAATCAGGTGCATTGATTTCAGTGGCTTTGTGTCCATTTACACAAGGACTGGAGTTGGGTGGTTGAGAGGAGTGCAGGATTTTTGTCGTTTCCATAAACTGGCCGTTCCCAAGAATGGAGCAGGGAAATCCATTATGGTACACCCCGAAACCCAGAAGCAAGAGGTACACGTGGGGTCGGCTTAGGCCTCACTATTGTCCTCTTAGGGTACATCTACACTACAGCGGGGAGTCGATTTAAGATACGCAAATTCAGCTACGTGAATAGCGTAGCTGAATTCGACGTATTGCAGCCGACTTACTCCGTTGTGAGGACGGCGGCAAAATCGACTTCTGCCGCTTTTTGTCGGCGGCGCTTACTACCACCTCCGCTGGTGGAGTTAGAGCGCCGATTCGGGGATCGATTGTCGCGTCCCAACGGGACGCGATTAATCGATCCCCGATGGGTCGATTTCTACCCGCCGATTCAGGCGGGTAGTATAGACCAGACCTTAACGTCTGCTGTGTGATATTAAGGACCGTGGTTGGCTCTTTGCATAAAACTCTTGACACTGATGGGAACTGTGTGTGTGGATTGAAAGCAGTATATGAATAAATGTTACTCTGGAACTTGGGAGTCTAACCAATCTATTTTAACATGTCATTGATTAAAATGGTAGACAAAGTTCACAGCTGTTAATTTTCCAAATGCTAAAGATCAGATTGTTTTTAATTTGGGGAGAAGAAAAAACCCCAACAGCAAATGTTTAGGATGGCCAGCTCTGAAAATCTCAGGAGAGCTGAACTTTTAATTCCCTTTAATTTTCATGGGAATGAGGTGTCCTTATCCCATACAGAGCTTTGCAAACCTCAGTTTTCTCCCATGTCGTGGGTTAAAATTCTGCAACCCTTCACTTCAAATCAAAAGCCTTTGAAAGGTGAGCCGCATAGTGGAAGGTGGTTTTGAATTGAGGGTCTGATCAAGCTTTCACTGAAATCAATAGGCAACTTCCCCACAGGCTTTGAGTCCGACCCGAAGTAAATATAGAAGACTTGGCAGCGAAATACCAAAAACCTGTGTTTGTTTTTTATATCTTTACTTGCCCCCTTTGTAAAAATCTAGGACTTGCTGGGCATGCCCAAGAATGCAACTTGGTGGACAAAGTGGGACTTCCATAAGATTTCCAGTAGCTGTGGTGTCCCAGAATTATGCACCTGTGGGTTCCCCTAGTGAATCAAGGATTTTAACAAAGGAGGGGAAGGAATTTTAAGAAGCAGTGGGAGGCATGTGGGAGGAAACACTGGTATGTAAAGGCTAAGTATTGTTAGGTGGGGAAACTTCCATTTACTTACTGCATTTAGTCTGCTTAACTTTACTGTATGTGATTATATATAGGGTTTGTTTGCCATTTTGCTGCCCAGATCAAATTCCTAGAAATGTAGGACTGGAAAGGGACCTCAGTAGGCCATCTAGTCCAGTCCCCTGCACTGAGGCAGGACTAAGTATTATCGAGACCAGGGGTTCTCAACCTTTTTCTTTCTGTGGCCTCCTGTGACGGAGCAGGGAGCAGGGCAGATTTGACCTGGGAATGTTGCAGGGGGATTGCAGTGAGGAGGGGGGACTTCCCTTGAAGGAAGCTACCTGAGCTGTAACCTGAGCCAGGAACAGGGGTGGGGAGAATTAACACCTTCTGCCCGGGAGACTGAACAAAGGAGAGGAGCAGCGGGAGGAGTGGGGAGTTTAGTTTCGGTTTGGGCTGGGTGTGCAACGCAGGGAACCCCAAGCTGGGGTCTAAGCTCCCTGAACCTCCCAGAGGGACCTAATTGAGGGGGTCTGGTCGTACCTACACGCTCTGCTTGAGACTGTGTTCCTGTCCTTAAATAAACCTTCTGCTTTACTGGCTGGTTGAGAGTCGCAGTGAATCTCGGGAAGAGGGGTGCAGGGCCCTGACTCCCCCACACTCCGCAACACCTCCCCAACATGCTATAAAAACTCAATGGCCCACCTATGCCACAGCAACTGTTTTCCTGTATATAAAAGCCAGGGCTGACGTTAGGGGGTAGCAGGGAGGGCAATTTCCTGGGCCCCCACACCACAGAGGGCCCCACGAAGCTAAGTTGTTCAGGCTTCAGCCCCAGGTGGTGGAGCTGGGGATAGCGGGGCTTCGGCTTTCTGCCCTGGGCCCCAATGAGTCTAACGCTGGCCCTCCTTGGCGACCCCCCTAAAACCTGCTCGCGGCCCCCCAGGGGGCCTCGGACCCCTGGTTGAGAACTGCTGCTCTAGACCATCCCTGACGGGTTTGTCTAGCCTGTTCTTAAAAACCTCCAATGACGGAGATGCTGCAACCTCCCTAGGTAATTTGTTCCAGTGCTTAACCACTCTGACAGTTAGATTTTAGGAAAAACTTCCTAACTTATAAATCTCTCTTGCTGCAATTTAAGCCCGTTGCTTCTTGTCCTGTCCTCAGTGGTTAAAAAGAACAATTTATCACTCTCCTCCTTGTAACAACCTTTTGCATACTTAGACTTATCATGCCCCCTCTCTGTCTTCCCTTTTCCAGAGGAAACAAGCCCTATTTTTTTCAGTCTTTCCTCGTAGGTCCTGTTTTCTAGACCTTTTATCATTTTTGTTGCCTCTGGATTTTCTCCACATCTTTCCCAAAGTGCGATGCCCAGAAATGGACACAATATCCCAGTTGAGGCCTTAACAGTGTTGAGTAGAGCGGAAGAATCACTAGATCTCTTCAGCCAGATTCAGAGATCTCTCCATAGATTTGAAGATCCAAAGGGACCCTTCTGATCATGTGGTCAGATCTCCTGCCTAACCCAGGAGATCGGTGCACGTGTTGATTGCTGAGAGAAACAGCCAAGGAAGATAATGACGTTTAGCTGTCTGCTTCTCCGGGGTGCAGTCTCTCTCACTTTTCATTCATGTACTCTGAATCCAAGTCTGCCCGCCTTCTTGTGTATTGCATGTGGGTTGGGCGGTCGGCCTCCAGGGTCCGTGGTCACGAAAGCGGGAGTTAGAACGGAAACGGTCACTCTTAAAACAGTTGCGTTAAAGCACGTGGGTTAGCGTGTAACGCGCTGCGCCCTGCAGATGTGGATAAGCTAGGCCCCTGTTGTATTGGGGGGGGGGGGGGGGGATTTGGAGGTCTGCTCTCCGCAGCACTCAGGGCAGCTCTTCATCTACTGACTGCTCAGCTGGGCTAACCCTACAATGGGTAGATTTTTCAAGTAAGTATTTGCCGGCCTCTTTTCAGGGCCCGGGGAGGGGATAAAACCGAGCAAAGGAAAACGTGGGCTGAATGTCGGGAAGAAAAGCCGTAAATAGGGAGATCTCGGCGCCCCAGAGCCGTGTTCCCCAGAGACCCGCATGACGTGGGTCTTTTTCCCCCTTTGGCTCTGACTTCTATGAGCCGAGGTGCTGGGGGGGGCATTAGAAACAAACCTTCCAGGCTCCTAGCTGTGCATTCTGCCCTGCCTCTCAGCTGCTCCCCTCGCTTCCCTCCCTGGGAGCTTCCTGCTTCTTCCAGGGGGCAGCGTGCAGGTTTGGTGATTGCCCCCATAGGCCGGCTGGCACTGAGCATCTGCCTGGCAATGCAGTAACCACAGAGCAACGGGGCTGGCCCTTAGACAGTCTTAGCGGGGGGGGATTTATCTCTGCCTGGGGGGAGAGAGGAGCCAGTTTATGCCTCCCGTGTTCAGCAGGCTGCAGGGGCTGGTTCCGGTTACTCTCACTGGTGTCCCTGTGGAGTTTTGCCAGGTTGTGAGAATGCCGTGGCCCCGCCGTTCCTCTAGCTGACCCACTCCCTGCTCCAGCCATAGGGGCTTCCAGCACTGGGGGGAATTGAACAGGGTACCAGGTGCCTGTCCCGCAGCCCCATCACGCCAGCCCAGCCGGCGTCAAGGGGCCATAGCGACTTGTGTCCTTCATCCGCTAGGCTCTAGAGTGGTATAAACTGAGCTCTTCTGAGCCTACGGAAGTTCTGTAGCCACGGCTTTCCAGTGCCCCTAGGCCTCCATTTTTAATTTGGGGGAGGCTTCCCAGATTTGCCAACCTGCCGTGCAGAGAGAGGTTAAAAACATCCCTCAGCAAGAGAACGTTCTTGCAAGCGGCCGTCAGGTAAACTCACCAGCTCTTGCCTTATTGCGTCAAAGAAACAGTCCTCAGCACTTGCAGCGTAATAGCTCCCGGCTTGTCTGCTGTTGCTTTAAAAAAACAACCCTCTGGCGCATGCTGAGTGAAATTTCTGCCTGAGCTGGGACGTTTTGGCCTTTAGAAGAGGATGGAAAAATAGCTGGTGGTCCCCCTAATTACCCAGAGCAGTCTGTCTGCCTCACAGGGGAGAATTTCATGCTGGGATCTGTAGTCTCTGCATGCTGCACTGTTCTAATAAAGGTGATGCTGGTTGAAGCGGCAGCTGGCCAAGTCTGGGTGCGGTGGTGCTATCCTGCTTGTGGCTGCGTTGGGTTAAAGGGCCGTCGCTCCGCTGGCGTTCGGTAAAAAGCTTCCACGCAGAGCTGCGTGGCCTCCAGCCTCAGGGAGGGCCAGCTGGCTGCGATGTGGTTTCGATCCTTTGGTTTCTTCCTTGCTCAGACCTTTGGTCCCAGGAGGACATGCTGACCCTGCTGGAGTGCATGAAGGGCAACCTGCCCTCCAATGACGGCAGCAAATTCAAAACCACCGAGTCCCATCTGGACTGGGACAAAGTGGCCTTCAAGGACTTCTCTGGCGAGATGTGCAAGATGAAGTGGATGGAGATCTCCACCGAGGTAAGCTCCGCGCGTTTAACACAACGACCTTGGGCGCTCTCCTGACGCTCAGTGCTATCGGGTCATGGCTTTGTGTCGCGCAGGGGAGTGAGTGGTCTAAGCCAGGGTGTGGGAGCCAGGAATTCCCGAGCCCCCTTCTTCCCCTACCTAAACAACCAACGTCCGATTACCCGGCCATAAGACTTGGGTTTTTCAATCATTTGTGTTAATTTTCTCCCCCAGCTCTGGCTCAGCCAGTGGGTCACTGTGGGCAAGTCCCTTCCCCCACTCTTTGCCCTGTGCCCCTCTGCACAGTGGGGATGACACTGACCTGTCTCCCCCTGCTTGGGGGAGGGCTCAAACAGTGAGCCACAGCATTGTTAGTGAAGTGTCGAGCGTTGTAGGGTTTAGCATCGACGCGTCCGGCGCTGTACAAATGGCAAAGCTGCCCCCTCCCTTTCCCCCAGCTTGTGATCTGTTATCACCATGGTGCTGTTTGATCTGTAGTGGGAACTGATCCCCGCCTATTCTTGTAGGTGAGGAAATTCCGAACGCTGACAGAGCTGATCATGGATGCTGAAGAACATGTAAAGAATCCTTACAAGGGCAAAAAGCTCAAGGTAGGTGATAGGGACGGGGCCAACAAATGGGGTCTCATGTCCCATCCTGTCCAGGCTGGGGGCAGCAGAATTGCCTTAACCATCACTGGGAGGAGCGGGAGTTGTCTTCTGTACTGGAGTCCAGGAAAATGCATCACACGTCAAGTCTCCCGTTTGTGATATTCTCTGGCAGGGAAATAGACTAATTGATCTAATGGGCCATTCCAGGGCTAACTCAGTGGGGGAAAACTTGGCTTCATTCTGACCGATGACAATACTGACGTGCTTCCCCAGGCTGTGAAGGATCAGTTAGCTAACGTTTGTAAAGCACGTTGGAGGTGGAAAGCTCTGGGTACTAGCCGCGTATGGTGACCATGTGAACTACGTACAACAGGCATGGGTGTGTTATTGATAACCTGTGTCTTAAGTTCAGAGCAGGGGGCCGCGAATTGGCTCGGGGAGGCAACGCAGTCTAGTGGCTACAACACAGAATGGGAGTCAAGACTCTCGGCATGAGTCAAGCCACTTCCCCATTTTGTGCCTCAGTTTCCTTTCCCCCGTCTTTAAAATGACACTAGTACCCTCCTCATGAGAGGGGCTGGGAGGCCTAATTACTGTGTGTAAATGGTCTTGGAGAGCCTAGGGGAGCCCCTTGGTGGCCTTGATAAAGCTGAAGGATTGTTATTTATCTGTCTTAGGTACTCGTATGGGTCCCATTCCCATAGCACGGAGCACCTCACAGCCTGCTGTGTGTGTATCCTCACCACCCCTGTGAGGCAGGGCAGTACTGTTCTCCCTCCCCCCCCCTCACAGATGGGGAACTGAAGCACAGACTGGCTAAGTGACTTGCCCCTGGTCACACAAGGGGTTTGTGGCGGAACCAGGAACTGAACCGGGTCTCCCAAGTCCCAGGCTGGTGCCCGAATCACTGGGCCATTCGTCCCCTTACAGGGACATGGTGTGCATGGGGATGTATGTTTGTAATTGTCCTCTTTCCCTCAGAAACACCCCGACTTCCCCAAGAAGCCCCTGACACCCTACTTCCGCTTCTTCATGGAGAAGCGAGCCAAATATGCCAAGCTGCACCCTGAAATGAGCAACCTGGATCTGACCAAAATCCTGTCCAAGAAATACAAGGAGCTCCCCGAAAAGAAAAAGGTACGTGGCGCTACAGAATGGGGGACTTGGGAGCTTTTCTCTCTCTCTCTCTCACACACACACACACACACTCTCTCTCTCTCTCTCTCTCTCTCTCTGATCCTGTGGGCAACAAGTCCTTAGGACAGAGCATGTTCAGGGAGGCAGTGTGTGATCTGATGGGTACAATACTGGACTGAGACACGGGAGCCGTGGGGGTCTATTCCTGGCTCAGCCACTGGCCTGCTGGATGAGCAAGTCACGTCACTGCTCTGTGCCTCGGTTTCCCCCTTCTGTACAATGGGGATAATGACACTGACCTCCTTTGGAAAGCGCTTTTGAGATCGTTGAGCGAAAAGCGCTACACAAATAGCTGAGTGGTATTATATATTTAAACCTGTTGGGCTCTTAAGATTATCGCCCCCCCATCCCCGCCCCCTGCCCCCCCGCACTCAGTATTTTCTGGGATCTCTTGTAGAGTCTGGGATCTGTTGGGGATAGGGGTGGTATCCAAGCTCCCCCCGTAATTTTTCCACTGAAATGGTTGGCAGCAAAACGGTTACAATGTTGATTGATCCTCATTAGCCTTCAGGGTCAGCTGCGCAGTGAGATAAACGTGCGCCCGGCGCTCTGGGTCCAGGCTGCCCATCTGTGGGCTCAGCGACGCTGCCCTGCTCTAGGTCCCCTGGGGAAGGCTTTCCTTGCAGTCGGAAGAGGTTAGGGACTGAGCCGTTGCTGTGACCGTTTCAGAGCTTCACGTGACATGTTGGCTCTATCCAAGAGGTCACCCTGGCTCGATCCATCCCATGCCCCAGCCCAGCGCCCGCCCACCCGGCTGGGTCAGACGTTCCATCGGAGCGGCAGCTGCATGCGCTGTTTGCTTTATGTTTAAGCCCTCGCCTGTCCCTGCAGAGGTCTCGGCGCTAAACCGCGTATCGACGGGACGTGGGACAGCGATAAACGTCCCCTCCGACTACCTGGCGCTAGGGCCTTCTGGCCTGAAACCAGGCTCTAGACAACGGCCAGGTTGGGATCTCTCCGTAGCTGCCTAGGGGTTCGGTGCCCCTTAGGATGAATGGGAATTGTGCGTCTAACCCCCTTAGGCAGCTTGGAAAATCTCAGCCCCTAGCTGCCATTTCCGGACCCGATCCTGCAGGGAGCTGCGAGCCCTGAACTCCCATGGACCCCAGTGGAAGCCAGGGTACTCAGCACGGGGGTCCCCTTCCTCTGCTGGGCAGCTGAACGTCAGACTCCGCTTGCTCCTCTCCCCTGTTAACACCCCGGTTCCCTTGTCCCTCCCAGACGAAATACATCCAGGACTTCCAGCGGGAGAAGCAGGAGTTTGAGCGGAACCTGGCAAGATTCAGGTAGGACACTGACCGGCCTTGTCTCCCCGGGGGCGATCTCTAGCCGTGTTTGTCCCGACTAATGGGGGATGATGAGCATGGACGTGTAACGCCCACAGAGGGAGGAGCCCTTTGTGGGGGGAACAACGAGGAGGAACAGGACGGGGGGGAACAAAGGGAAAGGAAGGCTGAATCTGAATGGTTTCATTGGCTCTCAAGCTGGGTGTCCTGGGGGGGACGCAGACTAAGGCCTGGGCTGGAGCAGGCGGGTCAGTAGAAGGCTTTTCTCTGACAAAGCCGCCCTAGAGTGCAGACATTGGGGAACCACCTGTGGATCCATCTCCCCCCAAGAGAATGGTGGGGGCCAAGTTGATGGGGTCCTTAAATACATTAAAGGGATCCTACGTTGGCCCCCCACTGCAGTATGGCCTCGATCTCTTCTAGCTCCAATTCCTATGACCCCCTGACTCTCTTCTTGGGCCCTTCCCCTTCTCCTAAGCCGCTAGGGCCCTGATCCTCAAAGGCATTTAGACTGCTATCTTCCATTAAAATCAATGGATATGAGGAGCCTAAATACCGCTGAGGTTCTAGGCCTCGGTGTGTAGCCCTCTTAGGTTCCGGGCCAAGATGTTCCAGGCTGGAACCCAGTTGATCAGAGTGTTATGGTCTGTCTCTTCCTTTCGCTGCCTCTGACACTCACTCCCCCCCTTCTTGTCCCCGCTGCGTGAAGGGAAGACCACCCAGATCTTATTCAGAACGCCAAGAAGTCGGACGTCCCTGAGAAACCCAAGACCCCACAGCAGCTGTGGTACAATCACGAGAAGAAAATCTACCTGAAAGTGCGTCCGGATGTGAGTTCCTTGTGGAGATGTGGCCTGTGTGTGTGTGTCTTTACACCATGGGAGGGGGGGGAGAGAAGCCGGGGACGGGAGGGGGCCTGAAGGAAGAGGCACCAAGCAGAAGTCCTGTGCTGTCCGGACAGAGGTAAGGAAGTGGCGCCCTGCATCTGGGAGCAGACCCGGTGCCCGAGAGAGAGGGCAGAGCACCGGTTTCGCTGTGCCTAGGGAAGGGACGCAGCACGTAGGGGCAGGACGGTGCAGTGAGCACGCCCAGGATCGCTGTGTTTCCCAGGGCGCAGAGAAGTGCCGAGCCCCATTGCAGGACCCAGAGCAGTGAGATCCCCCCAGCGCAAAGGCGACTCCCCTCCCACGTCCCCGCGAGCTGGGCTCGCTGCCCCGCCATCCCAGGCGGGAGAGAGGGCGGGCGGGGCCCGCATTTCACCCCTGTGCCCTCACCTCTGGCTTTGGGTTTTCAGGCCACCACGAAGGAGGTGAAGGACGCGTTGGGCAAGCAGTGGTCTCAACTCTCCGACAAAAAGAGGCTGAAATGGATTCATAAGGCCCTGGAACAGCGAAAGGAGTACGAGGTAGGGAACAGTCACCAGTTCCCCTCCATCTTCTCCCCGGCCCGACGAGCGCCACCTCCCGGCCACCAGCCGAGGGGCGTTCTGGGAGCCGGCCAGCCCCTCTCTGTAATCAGCCTGAGGGGTTTCTGTTGAGGGATGCAGGCCCCTCTCCTTCCACTCATTGTGGGGCTAGCCCACAGCCCAGGTAGCTCAGAGCCTTCCACCACAGAGCTTGGGGTCCATTGCCTCTCGAAAGCGAGGGCAGATGGGCGAGGTGTAGGGAGGTGACTGGCTTCTCTCCTCCTCCCCTCCCTATGCTGGTGGGCGTCGGCTCGGCCCCCTTAACCCTCCGGCTGCTTTGCCATCCGCAGGAGATCATGCGGGATTACATCCAGAAACACCCGGAGATGAACCTCGAGGAAGGCGTCACGCGCTCCACCCTCACCAAGGCAGAACGCCAGCTCAAGGACAAGTTCGACGGGCGACCCACCAAGCCCCCTCCGTAAGTCCCTTGCAATTCGGGGGTGGGGCTGATGCTGCTTTTTCTTGGGGAAGGGGGAGATCTGGGGCTTTCCATTCCTTCCCCTGTGTGGGTCCAGGAAAAGCAGGACTGGAAGAAAGCAATCTGGGGCCCTAGGCACACCCCTCCTGGCTTCGTACTCATGGCCCCATCCTCCATGGCTTGGCCCCACTGGGCCCTTCCTCACTCCAGCAGCTGGGTGTATCTGCTTGGGGGGACAGTTGGGCTCCCTGTGCTCTCCTCCTACCAGCAGAGCCCTCTTCTGGGTGGGCACTGGCAGGGTGCTCCAGGGCGGTGAGTCCTGGAGTTAACACCCCATTGAGCTCCTCCTCCGAGCTGTCGTTCCAGGCTCTCTGCAGATGCAGGCTGTTGTTGCGCTCAGATCACGGTTTCAAGTTTTTTTTAAACGAGAGCTCAGCCTTGCTCTGTACTTAACATTTAGCTCGACCTCATTATCACTCAGGGGTGTTGAAAAAATCTAGCTGCAGTTAGGTGTACAAAAGAATTCTTCCGTCGACCTAGCTGCTGCTCTCGGGGAGGTGGATTAACTGCAGTGGACGGAAAATCAAGTAGGACGCGTCTGCACTACCATGACACAGCTGCAGTGTAGCTCCCGTAGTGTAGACATACCCTTGGATTCTGAGTAATCATGTGACTCCTGGGCATGGGCCTGTAATCGGGCCTTCAGTGACACTGACTTCGCAGCATCCAGCCAGTTGACACGCAGGCTGCTCCAGATTTTGGAGGACAATATAGTTGGGATTATAGGGGGGAGGGATAGCTCAGTGGGTTTGAGCATTGGCCTGCTAAACCCATGGTTGTGAGTTCAATCCTTGAGGGGGCCATTTAGGGATCTGGGTCAAAAATCTGTCTGGGGATTGGTCCTGCTTTGAGCAGGGGGTTGGACTAGATGACCTCCTGAGGTCCCTTCCAACCCTGATTGTCTATGAAAACTCTATGATTATACCCAGAAATTGCTTCCCTTCCCTTTCGCTGCACCACTGAAATGCAGCCTCCTCTGGAGTTGAGCACTTCAGCTGTTGAACAGCGCACAGCAATGCTGCAGGGGAGACTGGGACAGGAGGTGAACCTGAGGAAGCAGGCTGGAATCCCCCAAGTTATTCCCCAGAGGGAACACCGCTGGGGAATTTTCAATGGCCATGTGTGGGCAGGACCCTCATCTGAGATGGGGGGGCGGGGAAGGAGTGGTGACCCCTAGCGCCTCACAGCCATTGTTGCTTCCCAGGAACAGCTACTCTCTGTACTGTGCGGAGCTGATGGCCAACATGAAGGACGTCCCCAGCACGGAGCGGATGGTGCTGTGTAGCCAGCAATGGAAACTGCTTTCCCAGAAGGAGAAGGACGCATACCACAAAAAGTGTGATCAGGTGAACAGGCCGGGGGCCAAGACGTCAGTGGAGCTGAGTTTGGGGAAGGGGAGAACAGCTAGAAACAGCCGGTTTCTGCCGCTGTCTTGGCCGTTCAAGTGGCCATGTTAAATCATCGGTCTGGGTTTTGAGCCCCACCTGCTATAGGCGCTGCCCTCCTGAACTGAGTGTATCTGGAGAAACGAGTGCCAGGAGAGAAGCCGGACGCCTGGGTTCTGCCCGTGACGCCGGGCAAGTCGCGTCCCCTCTCCGAGCCTCAGATTAAGCAAGGGGTGATTAGAGGCTGTGAAGTGCTTAGAGATCCTCCAGCGGGGAGATGGGATTAGAAGCCCCGAGCACTGACTGTGGGCGAGGTTGGTGCCAGAGGCTCGGGCCGAGGGAATCGGCTCTCTCGCTGTGCAGCGCTAGCTCTGACGCCGAGGCACAGATCCCCTGTGATTTTGCTGGGTGTTCGATTGGTGCGTGGGGATGGAGGTGACGTCTCTTAGTAACCGTCTCTCTCTCTCTCTCTTTCTCTCTCCTGCTGCTTTTTCCACCAGAGGAAGAAAGATTACGAAATTGAACTCTTTCGCTTCCTGGAGGTGGGTGTGCCTGGGACGCGGCGGGTGGCCCAGCTCGTTCTGTGAGGGGGCCCTGGCCAGCCTTCCCTTGGCATTTCATTACATGGCTCGTCTGTTTTGTTCTGCGTGGGCCACTGATCGTGTTGCACAATTGGGGTGGGGGGAGCGCTTTGTGTGCACGAGGGCCTGTCTGTCTTTCTCTGCAGCACGGGCTAAAGAGGCAGGCACGGCGCGATGGTATCCCTGTATTCCCCAGGTGCAGCTCCAGCTGTCTCCTTTCGCTGGGGCGGATGTCAATCAGAAGTCTGTTCCTTTATATATGGGGTCTTATCCCGCCCCCTATCACTGCAGTATCCCAGCCCCTTCCAGTCATGCATTAAGCAACTTGATTAACAGTTGTCACGTGTGGTTCGTTCCCAGGGGAGGAGGGTGTGGGCAGTGGAGGGTTTGTTTTGGTAGGGTTTTGTTCCGGTGAATGTCCAGGCTGCTAGGGATGGCCGTTCATTCCCCAGTCTCTGACCAGCTCCGGAGAAAGCGCCGTCTCCTGCATAGAGGAGCTTTAGCGGAGTGAGAGCCCAATGTAAATGGGTGTGAGGGAAGAGAGAACCTAGGAGTGTTTGTGTGTGTGATCCCCTTCCAGCCCCCCACCATGTTTCCACCATCTTCCCAGCATGTGGGGATTTAGCCTTCATTCAGCTGGTGGGGGAGGGCAGGGCAGGGCCTGGCCTTGTTTTGACCTAGGCGCTACTTTTTCCAAAACGTCTGGGAGCTGCTAGCCCCAGTGTTATGTCTGGATGGGCGCGATGATTTTGTTTGCAAAAACCAAGGGTGGAAAACCCAACAGGTCTGTTTCCCCACCCGCTTCCCCCAGGATAAAGCTTCCTGTCTCTGGGGGAGGAGAGAAGGTCCCTCTTTGTCTGAGTAGGTGGGACAGGGACTGGCTCGGGTCGGAGCTGGTATCTGTCCGTGCTGTGGGAGAGCCCAGCACCCCGAAGTGCTGGGCTTAGCTGTCTCAGGATGGGTCCATTTTGTCACGTGGTGTTTTAACCAATCTCTGGGCACGTTCGCCGGTTTAAAACCCGGTGCTCTAGGAAGGTGCCAATGCATTTGGAAAATGGTACCTATAGCACCAAACATTTCAGGTGGGGGTGTCCTTTTCCCCTCTATCCCTGGAGTCATAAAAGGGAAGCGTTGTCTAGTGGCTAAATCACAGGCCCGGGAGTCAGAACTCCTGGGATCTGTTTGTGTCTGTGCCACAAATTCGCTGGGTGTCCTTGGGCAAATCACTTCCTCTCTATACCTCTGTTTCCCCAGCTCTAAAATGGGCATATACATTTTACTGTGAGGAATTGGTTAGTGCCTATGTGCACCACTGCCCTCTAGTGGATATGACTGGAAATCCCGCACTGTGTCATAGGCCCAGTACAGCGAATGGAGATTCTCTAGTAGGCAGATTCTGGAGCAGGAGAATCCGAGGCCCATGTGGTTTGAAATGCTCAAAGGCGTTCGTGAGACTAAAACAGCAGCATTGTTGTTGTTTCATTCCCTTTTCGTTGGATTGTTCCTCCTTTGAAAACTCGCTCGCGCCTCTTTGGTGCTCTCTCACCCACCCGCCTTTGCTTGCAATGCAGAGCCTGCCCGAGGAGGAACAGCAGAGGGTGCTGGGGGAAGAGAAGATGCTGGGAGCGAACAAGAAAGGCGCCACCAGCCCAGCTTCCAAAATGTCATCGCCAGACACCGGCAAGGTGAGGGGCCGGCTTTGGCGCAGGGGGTGCGTGTGCGTGTCGTGAGAGTAGAGGGACAGAGCCAGTTACTTCTAAACCAGCTTCAAGACTTCTGGATGGTAACTGCTGAGCCAGCAGGGAAAAATTAAACCAATAAAATAAAGAACATAAAGAAATTCAGATTTTTTTTTTTTGACTATTGGAAGCTGCAGTGGGATTTTTTGTGCCCTTTTTTTTTTTTTCATATTATATATAATTTTTTTTTTTTTTAAAACTCAACCCCACCAAGACCCTTTGTGCTCTTCAACAGGCAGGTTCTGAGAAACCCAAACGGCCCATTTCTGCTATGTTTATCTTCTCGGAGGAGAAGCGAAAGCAACTGCAGGAAGAGCGACCCGAACTTTCCGAGAGCGAACTGACCCGGCTGCTGGCGCGGATGTGGAACGACCTTTCAGAGAAGAAGAAGGTTGTGAAATCAATGACACGCTCGTTAGACACCTTGTTTTACCAAACGGCACCTCTAGCTAATTCGCCTCTCTCTGGAGAGAGCCCAGAGGATGCCGGTAGCATCCATCCCCTCTAGGGGGCGCCAGCAGTTCAGGCCCTGGTCACTCCCTACCTGGCCATAAGCCGTTGTGATTTTCTCCACCGTGACAATCAAGGCGCCAGCGGGTGGCACAAACTAATGGGTCCTGGCGGCTGCCCCCCTCCTCAGCAGTGGGGTCCTCGCATCTCTCGGGAGCACCTTTGATTCCATGCAGCCCAGGACCCGCTGTATGGAATGAGACACCAGAACTAAACAAGCAGCTCAAAGAGATGAGAACTTGCTGGGATTAAACCCAGAGAGGTCTTGAGTCTGGATTTAAAAGCCTGGCCGGGAGGGAGGTGAGGGGAGTGGAGTCGTGGTCCATCCGGCCCCAGGGGCTTTAGCTCACAGCCGAGGGTGTGTGTGTCGGAAGTTGCACTTTGGCTGGAAGGTTTTTGTGTGTGGGTGTGTGTGTGGGAGGGGAGGGGTTATTGAGCGTGGGCTTGATTTTCTCTATGCCAGAGGTCGCCAAACTGGGGGGTGCGCCCCCTAGGTGGGCACAGAGGAACATTCAGGGGGGGCAGAGCTGTGGGGAGGGAACGACACCCAGCTCTGCTCCTGGCCCCGCTGCTGACCCCAGCTTCCAGGCCATGCCCGGGGCCCCAGCTGCCAGTCCCATGCACGTCCCCAGCCTCGGCCCCCTTACCCCTGTCTGTCCCCCCCCCCCCCCCTCGTCCCGTCCCCCCCCAGAGCCATGGCTCCACTCCCGGCCCCTGCTCCAGGGGGGTGGTTGACAGAGGTCAAAAGTTTGGGGACCGCTGCTTTATGCAGACTATCCGGGGAAAGTGTGTGGACATGTGCCTTGCGGGCACGTGTTTCTGGTGCCTGGCACAGCGATGGGGAGAGGAGAAAAAGAGCAGTTACCCACTGATCTGCGTGACACCTCTTCCCAACCGCCCCCCCCCCGCCCCCGCTTAAAACCCCCTCCACTGCCAGTTCCAAGCAGGCTGCTGTAGGTGCCATCTCGCTGCTGCCCAAACGGCGCTGGGAACTGATGGAGCTGGAGTGCAACCCCCCGGGGAGCCCCCCACAGATCTAATAGCCCAGATGCTGCTCCCCCTCTCATCTCTGTGAGGGGGGGATGGGGGTACATGGGGGCCCAGCTCACACGCACCCAGGTATTTCATAGCTAGGACGGCGGGGGCGTGGGGGGAGGCATTTGCCGAGGGGAGCCAGGCCGGGGGACTGCGTTGGAGAGACCTGGGCCTTAACCACCAGCCTTCTGTGTGTCTTCTCAGGCCAAGTACAAAGCCCGGGAGGCGGCCATGAAGGCGCAGTCAGAGAAGAAGCACGGCTCCGACAAGGAGGAGCGCGCCAAGCTGCCCGAGTCGCCCAAGACAGCTGAGGAGATCTGGCAGCAGAGCGTCATTGGAGACTACCTGGCTCGCTTCAAGGTGAGGAGTTGGAGGGGGGGGAGAGAGGAGACAGGGACACCCCCACCCTTCACATCCCCTGCTGGAGAAGGAACGGGACATTCCCTGATTGTGGGCTCGGGGCAGCCTGCTAGATCTGACCTTTCTGGGATGGGCCTGGACTGGGCATAGGTCTGGTTGGGTGCTCGGTAGCAAAGGAGATGGGGGGCGGGCGCGGGGGGGGGGGTGTTGTATGGAGGAGAACTGGCCCTGTGCTGCATTGTACAGCCCTAGAAATATCAGTCACCTGGTCTCGCCAGGGGAGGGGGGCGTAAATATCGCCATGTTGTGGGGTCGGGGGAAGGAAGCGACTTGCCCACGCTCGGTGACGGAGTCATGCGTAGAACCCCGGAGTCCAGTGCGTAACCTGAGCGTTGCCGGGTCTCCCTGTGCCGCAGAACGACCGGGGGAAGGCGCTGAAAGCCATGGAGGCCACTTGGAACAACATGGAGAAGAAGGAGAAGCTGATGTGGATAAAGAAGGCGGCGGAGGATCAGAAGCGCTACGAGGTGCGTCCCCGGGGTCAGAGAATCTGTTCTGCGCCCAGGGCTGTGGGGTTCCTCTGGGGCTGTTACTCCGACTCTGATACTCTGCATCCCTGACTCTCGGGCAGGGGATTGCCCCAGAGGCTGGAGACGCCCACCGCCTTGTTGCCTGAAGTTTTCATCTATGAGGTTGGAGCGGGGGGTGGGTGGCGGAGAGGCATATGCTGAGACGGTGATTGGCCTCACCTCGTCCGTCTCTGTCCCCCCTCCAGAGAGAGCTGAGTGAGATGAGGGCCCCCCCGTGCTCTGCAAACTCCTCAAAGAAGATGAAATTCCAGGGAGAGCCGAAGAAACCCCCCATGTGAGTATTGATTCCTCCGGGGGAGTGTGGGTGGCGTCTTGCTTCCAGACAACGTGGAAAACAGGCCAGTCATCCAGCCGCTGCATGAGAGACTAGCCCAGGGGGGCAAAACGGGGGTTCAGGCAGCTGGAAGGGGACTGAGCTCGACCCTGCCAGGGGCTCACAGCTCATTGTGGACCAAAGTCAAGTGCCAGGGAACTGAGAGGGAAGTGTTATCTAATAGTTAGGGGAGGGTAGGGCAGGGAGTCCTGGGATCTATTCCTGGATTTCAGGGGGGAGAGTGGGCTCGTGGCTAGCACAGCGGAACAGGAGTTGGGACGCCTGGGTCCTAGTCCCACCTTTTGGGAGTGGGTTGATTCTGGGGATGAGAGCAGAAGCACAGGACTCCTGGGTTCCATTCCTGGCTCGGATGTGGGGTGCGGTCTGGTGGTTGGAGAAGAGGGACAAAGGGTTAAATCTTTGGGTTCTGTTCCTGGCTCTAGGAGGGGACTGTAGGGTCCAGTGATCAGAGAGGAGGGATCGGGGGTCAGGACTCTTGGGTTCTGTTCCTGGGTCTGTGGGGTGGGGAGCGGGGTCTGGTGGTCGGAGGAGAGGGACAGGTGGTTAGGATCCCTGGGTTCTGTTCCTGGGTCTGTGGGGTGGGGAGGGACAGGTGGTTAGGATCCCTGCGTTCTGTTACTGGCTCAGGTGTGGGGTGGGGAGCAGGGTCTGGTGGTTGGAGGAGAGGGACGGGGAGGGGGTCAGGATCCCCGGGTTCTGTTTCTGACTCTGGGAGACGAGTGTGGGGTCTAGTGATCAGAGTAAAAGGATGGGGGGTCAGGATTCTGGGTGTGGTCCTGTTCCTGCCTGGCTGTGCTTGGGACGGGCCCTTGCTGGGTGGGGGGCTGGCCGCTCTCTGACCCTGCTCTCCCCCTCCCCAGGAACGGTTACCAGAAGTTCTCCCAGGAGCTGCTGTCGAACGGCGAGCTCAACCACCTGCCGCTGAAGGAGCGGATGGTGGAGATCGGCAGCCGCTGGCAGCGCATCTCCCAGGGCCAGAAGGACTATTACAAGAAGATGGCCGAGGAGCAGCAGAAGCAATACAAGATGCACCTGGAAATCTGGCTTAAGGTAAGCGGCTAGGGGGGGCGGAACTGCTCTGACTCCACGCACGGTTTCCTGCCCCTGGGATGTCCACTCCTCATGCTTTCGGGGTACATGGTCTTTGAGGTACCCCATCCCTGTTGTCCCCCACTAACCCTTCCCCCTCTCTGTTCCCAAGGGCCTTGGGGCTTTCTTCACCCCTCACCGCTGGAAATGAGGCTTCAAGTGTCCCTGATTTAGCTTCTCTCCGTACATTGCGCACCCAGACCATCCTCCCTCCCCCCAACATTCATGCCATAGGGCACGTGTCTGTGGCTATGACAGATGCTATCCCTGGGGTCAAGGTCGCTTCCCCTCTCCCAGCACGGGAGCCCGAGAGAGATTTCAGAGTGGCCACCGCTCCGGATCCAGCGGTAACTCTGTTCCCCCAACTCCCTGTCGTGCTTTCCAAGCAGAGGAGGCTAAGGAAATTCCCGCTCTGGACAGAGGGGCGGTGCTGTTGCACTCCCAATGGCACAGGGGTCTTCGCTTCCCCCCCCCCCCCATCCCCTTTCCGGCACAACTCCCCTTCCTGGAGCTGGGAACACCCCCGCAGTCACGTAGCTCCGTCCCCCTCGCCTTCCTCCGGGTGGTTATTTTAGTCTCCTGTCTCGGCAGAGCCTGTCACCGCAGGAGCGAGCTGCCTACAAAGAGCACACCTCAAATGTGAGTGTCCCCTGCGACGGGGGGGAGAGGGGTGTGTGTGAGCTATCCTTGATGATGGTTTAAAAAGCCTTAGTTTGAGGGAACAAAGTCATAATTGGTTATGTTCCAGTAGCACCATGAGGCCTGAACCCTGCTAGGGGCTGTCCATATGCCTCGTGAGAGAGACTCCTGGCCCACAGATCTTCCAGTCTAAATAGACACAGGGAACCAAGGGAGGGAGAGGAAACGGAGCTCACAGAAGGGGAAGCAACTTGCCCAAGGTCAGCCAGCAGGGCAGTGTCAGAGCTGGGAAGAGAAGTAACCAGGCATCTATAAAAGCTGTCCCCATCCAAGCCCTTTCTGTGAGTGGGGGTGATGGTTAACCTCCGACCTCCTGGGAGGGACTGAGGAGCCTCCGGAGTTGCCCCGTTAATTCTTCCTCTTCCCCTCCCTCCTCTGCAGAAGCGCAAGAGCATGGGGAAGGTGCGGGGGCCGAACCCCAAAATGAAGCCCGCCATGCAGATCAAGTCGGTAAGTGCCCTCGTCCTCCGTCCTCCCTGGGCCCCGGCGACTCCCTGGTGTGTTCCTGCAACCTGGAGGGGCAGCTCTCCAGTGGGACGGGCCGCGAGGAGGGGTCGGTGCAAGAGTTGCTTGGAAAACAAGAGCAAAAAACGGAAACGTTTTTAGAAATGCCACCATGGTGCTGTCTGGGAATTGCAGTTCAGGTGCCTCCTACTCCCTGGAAGGACTACATCTCCCATGATGCACCATGGTACTCTTGGTTCAGGGAGCCCATGCATCATGGGAGATGTAGTCCAGCTGGGGAGCCGAGCCCAGAGTGGAGAATGGTAACACGTGGCACCCGAACTACAGATCCCATGAGGCACTGGGTAATCCCTGGGTTTCCTGGGTCTATTGCACTGAGGGCCCTAACCCATTAGCCGAAGGCCCTGCTTTTCTGTGGCCCGGGACTCTGCCACTGTGGGGATTCCAGGGAGGGGTGGGGGCCACGAGGCCTGGCCAGATCCGCCCACCACGTCCGTCTGACCCCCAGGAGTCCGAGGAGGAGGATGACGACGATGATGACGAGGAGGAAGAGGATGACGACGACGATGACGACGACAATGGGGACTCGTCTGAGGAAGGCGGGGACTCGTCGGAGTCGAGCAGCGAGGAGGAGAGCGAGGATGGGGATGAGGTGAGGCTGCCTGAGGCGTGCTACGGGATGCTGCGTCTGTGCCATGCTGCTCACTGACCCCTTCCCCCCCGCCACCCCGGTTTGCCCCTCTGATCCTGTTTACTGCCCCCAGGGCCGGCTGTGTTCTCTCCATCCGCCCAAGGGTACCAGAGCCCTGGGCCCAGTAATCCACGAGTCTTCAAGAGAAAGTGTCCCCCATAAACATGGGACCCAACCACTGCGGGCCCGCTCCCCAGCCGGTGCGTTGAGGTCAGAAGAGCTGCGCCCATTCACAGTGGCTGGGGATCTGGCCTTGGGTTTGACCTGATTGTGTAACGCAGCTGGCGTCCGCAGCGCGGGGAGCTACACCCCAAGGACACAGAGTTTGGGGCAAGCCTAGGGGGGGCCAGAGCTATGGCCGTTGCTTCCCACCGCCCCAACCCGCAGCACGTTCCATGGCATGTTCTCTCCCTAGATACCATTTACAATGTCTTAACTGTGTCTTCTGCTGAAGATATCCGGCCTGATTCTGATCTCCATCCCACTGGTGTAACCATGGAGTAAGTCAATGGAGTTACTCTGGATGTACACCAGCAGCCGTGAAGTCAGAATCTAGTCAATGGTGCCAGGGCTGGGTTTGGACTTCAGGGGTCCGTGCTGCCTGTCCCCAATTCTTAACCATGCTCCCTCCCGCCGTTCGAGAGCTCAGAGATCTAGTGACCAGCGGCAGCAAAACCGAATCTTGCGGTGTGGGTTTTCCAGTCCTCCCTTCCAAATAACAGGCAGCCTGCTCGCCATGAAATCTTATTTAGTCTTTAGACTTCATGGGCCAGGTTTTAGTGTGGATCTGGCTTCAATCTGCGGCTTAAAACCGGCTTGTAACGGGTGACCCGCAGCAGGACAGCATACCAGTGCTGGAAACGGCCATCCCTCCTCCGGCGGTGCCACCAGCTCCCGCAGGCTGAGCGGGGCAAGGCGGCTGGCATGCAAGCCGTGGCGTGATGGACCTACGGGCTCCCGTACTGCCTTCTTTTGGGTGGGACTTTATGCAACAAAGGTCTCATCTGTGCGTGGCGCTGGCGTGGGAAACCCGTGTGCAGTGGGGTTCGGCCAGACGGAACCATCCCAGGACCTGTCTCCCCAGAACAGACAGACCCTGCGATTCCCCAGCCACCCCTCCCCCCAGACTCTTAACCCTTTCTTCACCTTTCGCCCCAGAATGAGGACGATGACGAAGAGGATGACGACGAAGAGGAAGATGACAATGACTCCGAGGGCAGCAGCAGCTCCTCCTCTTCCTCGGGCGATTCCTCCGACTCGGACTCCAACTGAAACGCCCACAGCGCCACCTTCTTGCCGGACTTTCAGTAATTCCCCACCCACCCCGACCAGTAATATCCCGGCTGGAGATCTGGGTTGATGGTTGCAGGGAGGGGGATGGGAAAATCACTGTGGCTAATTTTTTTTTCCCCCTCCCTTGTAAAGAATTTCACACTAATCGGGGGGTGGGGGGGGGCAGCTGATAAAAGGCTTTGTTTTGGGGGGGGGGGGTATTCTGTGTTTTTTCCCCATAGAGTTTGCATTCGATCCTTTATTTTATTTTTTGTTTTTTTGGAGAGGGAGGGGGATTTTTACACCTCAAAGCCCCCCAGCTGCCCCCACCTTCCCCTTCAACTTCCAGCTACCCCCTCCGGACTTTATACAACCCCCCCCACAAAAATCCCTTTTAAAACAACAACAAAACAGCGACAAAAATGTTGTGGCAAGAGGCGCAGAGCATTGTTCCAGCGGCGCGCGAGCCAAGCGGCTCAGGACTCAGCCGTCGAGACGATCTCCCCCTTTGCCTCTCCAGCCGGAGGAGAGGACGGTCTTGTACAGTCTGACGCTGCACCCGGAGCTCCTGGAAAGCGAAGTCCCACTGCACTTAAGAGCTCCTGGAACGAACTTACCACGCGGCATTTCCCTCTGGGGACAGGGGAGAATTTTTGTGTGTGTGTGTGTTTGGGGCGGGGGTGGGGGGGAGTTTAAAAAGATGTTGCCCAGTTTCAGGGGCGGGAAGGGCTGGCACTGGGTGGGAGAGTTAGGGGCCTGTTATGGAGCATACCATTGGGAGCTTCACCCAAAGGAAACATGGTTGATCCGTCGTATTCAACCAGCATTTGGGCAAAGACGGTGGCAGGCGGATCCCAGCTTTGAATTTTTTTTTTTTTACAATGAAGTGACCAATTATTGTACTGGAACGGGGCATTTGTCGACTGGGAGGGGGTGGGCACGGGAGCAGGGTTCAGCTGCAAGGAGAGATCATCTGTGTCGTCGGTGGTTGTCGTGGTGTTGTATTATTTTTTTTTTTTTTCCTTTTATAAAGCGAGAAAGATCCATCTTTTTATAATCAGAATCTCTGTCTCTGGCTAGCCGCACGGCTTGGCTTCGCAACCCCCACCCACCCCCCACTGCCCACAGCAAACATGAGCGGCGCCAACATCAGGTCGGTGTGCAGATTGTTTTTGGGGGGGAGGTGGGCGTGATTGGCACAAACTTCCCAACGGGCATCAGCCCGGCCTAGAGAAGCATGTGTCTGGAATAGGGGCAAGATGATGCTTGCCCAAGGAACCCAGCTGTGCCGTCCTGTTCCAAAGCCGGGCTGCCACATTGGTTGTGAGAGAGGTGGGGCCACGCCCGCCAATCTCGCAGCTTCGGGGCCCATCTGCCCAATTTGTTCAACTGCAGTTTTGCTACCAGCTCCAATGATACTGCTCAGATTATTATTATTATTTTTTTTAAAAGAACATTGGGGAAACTTGATCCAAAAAACCTATCCGTAGACCCAAGCGGCTGAGATCTGAGCGCCCAGGCAGCTGCTCCTTCTAGGAGAGGACTCTCAGCTACGCATATATCTATATTAGTATATAACGGGCTATATATTAATATATAGACTGGTATAAATATTCCTTTTCCCGGTGGAGAGCTGTGACTAGCATTTCATCCCCATCTGTAGGAGGTTTTTAAACGGATGTGTAAGTGGTTCTGTAAATAACCCGTGCGTGCGTGTGTGTGTCTCAGCACAAAGGCCCTACTGCCTTGCATGTCCATTCTCTGGGTCACTGGCTGTTACAGATCAGAGAGTGACCTCGCCCCCACACGTCAGTTCCTTGCCCCTTTCCGCTGGGCTGGGCTAGGCTGGGGCGCTTTCACCCAGAGAGCGTGGGAGTAGAAAGTGACTGAGACGGGCAAAGAAAAATCCAGTGTTTAAATAATGTTGGTGTCTTTTTTTTTAAACCCTTTCCCCTCGCCATGAGCGGTGGATAGATTTGGGCAGCAGGCGTCCAGGCCATCTGCTCCCCCTTTCTGCAAAATCCACCACTGATTGGCTCAGTTTCTGGGATTTTGTTCCTGCCAGGTTTTTGTTACGGCCAGTGAATGCAAAGACAGTGTTTTTGGGACTGGACTCCCCCTCCTTCTCCCCTCCCCCTTTATGCATTCACAGCACCAGCAATTTCATCTCTCATCTCGCTGCATTCTGTGCCCCCCCCCCCCCCCGGTGTAGACTGGGGAGCCCAACTAACTAAGAGACACGAGGAAAACAAAACTGGGTCCCCATTACTTCCCCCCCCCCCCCCCCCAAAAAAAAGCCCTGCCACCCTCTTCCCTCCCCTCCTCACCCAACAACTCTCTCTACCACTTCCTCTCCCCAGCACCGGGCAGGGCGACAGTGACAATATTGAGCAGTAACAGATCCAAGCAGCAGGTCGGCGTGTTACTGTCACGTTTTTCCCCCCTCCAAGGACACGATCTCCCCTGATGCGCCGCCTGCTCCCAAAGCTCCGGTGAGCACAGAAAGTGGGGCTGCGTGGAACAGGAATTCTGGGCTCTGTCACTTCCTTTCCTGTTTGTATGTTTCGAGGATTTAGGCAGCCCCCCTATGTTTAGTGTCGGGCATAGCCAAATCCCATCAGAGTATTATGGAGTCCCTTCTCCTCTGTCACAGCGGGTATGGATTTTAGCAGCATGTGTTGGGAGGGGTATCAGGTTTGGGGGCCACAGGGGTGTATGGGCAGAGCATGGCTGGCTGGATTTGGGAGGCCTGGATGTCTAGCCGCAGGGGGGGAGAGTTGGAGCGGATTTTGGGGGGACTGGTTGGGGTTGCTGCTCTTTGGGCTGTATCCACATGACATCCCCCCGCTTTCCATCGCAGTCTCCCCCCGCTTCTCCCAAATGAGCATGGGGGTGGGTTGAGCCCCCTCTTGGTTGCCTTTAGGCCTGTCTGTCCCACTTTTGCCCCCCAGTACAGCGTGCGTGGGGCTACTCAGATAGCCTGCGCTCTAGGATTTGGATTCCATAACGGTTCAGGGTGGAGATGGTGTGCTGGGGACACCACCCTTAACCGCCCCCCACGCCCTCTGAAGAGAGCGCAGCTGCTGTGGGTTGTGCGTGTCGAATCAGGTCTCCACTGGGGGGGCTTGATATGGAAACGGGGACAAATCGCCCAGCGTGGGTATAGTCAAGTGAGTCACAGCATAGGAAGGGGGCCCATGGCCACCCTAGGTGGGTCTGTGCCCAACAGAAGACACCCTCCCCCCCCTTTCTGCTAGGAATTCGAGACAGACTACACTTTCTGGGCCAGAGTCCTGTAGTCCTTGCTTAGCTGAGACTCGCAGCAAGTTCGTGTTCAGGTATGGACTGCAGGATCGGGCCCAGTATATTTAACGCTTCCTTTTTACAATGCTAGGGTGTGTTTGAACTGAGTCGTTCTCCAAACCCCCCTTCGCGCAGGTTCCTTGTTTGAATTTTCTCATCGGCCCCAATTCAGGAAAGCACGTTTCGTTTCAGTGGGGTTTAAGCGAGTGCTTTTCTAAATTGGAGCCAGAGGGTTCTTGGGATTAAAAGATCCCCCATTTCTAGCCCGTTGCAGCGGGTTTCCCCATCTGAGTTGAAACTGTCCTGGGGCTTCCAAGTCCCAAGGGGAAGTCATGCTATTGACTTGAGTAGGGTGAGGGAGATCTTGGGGAGGTTCTTGCTGGGGTGTGTCATTCAGCCAGCTCACAGGATGCCCTCCCCAAAGAGTAACAGACAATCCTTGTAGATCTAGCAACGGGACTCAAGTGCTGATGAAAATTTAGGGTTCTTCACCCCCTCTTCCTGCCCCTCCACCCCTCTCACTGGGTGTGTTCTGATGCAACATGCCTATGATGTCTCTTCCCCCACACCTCCTGCCTGCTGTTTTGTATCCGTCTGTCTGTCCTTGTCCCTGTTTCCCGACCCTCCTCCCCCACTCGATCCTTTTTGTTTTTGTTTTCTTTTTCCCCCAGTGGGGAAACCGATTTCATTTTGCTGATTGTACCCAGCGCTGTTGTATTTTAGTGGACGTGGTTTTTAGTACAAAAAAAAAAAAAGTTACAAAAAAAATTTTTTTTCTGTTTAAAAAAAAAAATAAAAATGAAAAATTCTTACAGTACTGACATTTTTTTTTTAAAGTTACAGGGGAGGAGAAAGTGGTTTGTACTGTAAGAGAATTGAAGCTGAGTGCATTTTTGCACTGCCACAAAAAACAGTGATACTTTAGACGAACGTTCTTGTGAATTACAAAAAAAAAAAAAAAAATCATTTTTTTTTTCTAATATTTAAAGTGTGTTTTTGTAGGTTTCAAAAAAATGAAAACAAACAAAACCCAACTTCAATTTGTATTGCTCAGTGGACTTAGAAATCAAGTCTGGCCAGACTTAAAACTGTGGAGGGTTTTTTGGGGTTGTTTTTTTGGGAGGGGTGGGGTTCGTATAATGAAGTGAAAAATAATGTTTCTGTTCTCATGTCATTACTATTAAAAAAAAATAAAACTTTAGGGAAAAAAGTGTGTAAGAGGTTGTTTTTCCCCTGTTGCGACTTTGTTCAACTTAATAATTAACTATCACCATTTGTTTTACAGTAGCATTCAGAGGTGGGTTCTGGACAGACCCCAATCTAGCAAAGAATTTGAACATACTTAGAATCAGAGAATATCAGGGTTGGAAGAGACCTCAGGAGGTCATCTAGTCCAACCCCCTGCTCAAAGCAGGACCAACACCAACTAAATCATCCCAGCCAGGGCTTTGTCAAGCCTGATCTTAAAAACCTCTAAGGATGGAGATTCCACCACCTCCCTAGGTAACCCATTCCAGTGCTTCACCACCCTCCTAGTGGAAAAAGTTTTTCCTAATATCCAACCTAGACCTCCCCCACTGCAACTTGAGACCATTACTCCTTGCTCTGTCTTCCAGTACCACTGAGAACAGTCTAGATCCATCCTCTTGGGAACCCCCTTTCAGGTAGTTGCAGGCTGCTATCAAATCCCCCCTCATTCCTCTCCTCTGCAGACTAAATAAGCCCAGTTCCTTCAGCCTCTCCTCCTAAATCATGTGCCCCAGCCCCCTGATCATCTTCCTTGCCCTCTGCTGGACTCTCTCCAATTTGTACTTGATCGGTTTGAATGTGTGAAATTCTGTGGCTTTTATGCAGATCAGATTAGATCACTGTTTCTCAACCTTTTCAGATTGATGACCCCTTATTTGAAGTGAAAAAGCAAATTGCGGCTGAACATTTACTATAAAAGTAAGAGTAAAAAGCATATCCGTGCTAAGCCTGTATACTGTGTGTGTGTGTTTCGAGAGGTGGTCGGAGAACACTTGACGGTGAAGGGAAAGTGTGGGAAAGCGAGATTTTCTTTGCTGTAGATTGTAATTCAATGTTCAGTGCCCACCCCACCCCCAATTGCCTTTGACCATGTGGGGGTCATGACCTTAAAACTAAGGACATGCATCTTTACAGAATGAAGACCTTAATAAGAGACAGCCCCTGTCCCAAAGAATTTGCAGTACAAGGCCCTCATCCTACAAACACTTGTGTACGTTGAAGCACGTAAGAAGCCTCACGGAAGTCAAACGACTCTCTTCTGTGTGTTTGTACAGCCAGCAGTTAGCACAATGGGGCCCCGATCCTCCATTTCTTCCAGGGGGTACATCAACTCCTCTAGAGATTTGCCTAATTTTACAACAGGCTCCATAAAAAGCACTAGCCAAGTCAGTATCAACTCATGTTTCATACAGAGAAAAGGAGAAAGTTAGCAATTTTTCAGTACTAGTGGGGCTGTGACACTTTTGTGGGTTTATGTCTGATTTCGTAAGCAAGGGGTCTTTAAATGAGGTCAAAGTTGGGGTACACAAGACAAATCAGACTCCTGAAAGGGGTCCAGCAGGTTGAGAACCACGGGACTAGGCAAATGATTTTCAAACTGGGCATCCCTGGGATGCCGATACCTAGTGAAGCCTCTGCTTTTCAGCAAGGTAAAACAGCTGTCGGCCAATCCAGGACTATTTGAAGATTAGAGAAAGGTTTTAACACCCTAGCATGCTGTGAAATACCTCACAGCTACAGACTTAAATATGCCAACCAATTAATATGGGTTCCAAAACCCATACGGGATGCTTTGTGTTGTCCTGTAAGGTCCTGTAAGCTGGGTTTGGGTCTCCATTATTCTGTGCTGTGTAAGCAAAGGGGTGTATAAAACTCCCCCTCTGACCTGGTCCTGTCTTACATGGACTCCGCACAGGTGTGAGTAGCTACAGGGCAACAGATAATTTAGCCCGTTGGCTTTTTGGAGGAGATTTAAACAAAGGTCTGGCCGCTTAGGACAATTGAAGTTGCCGTGGGACTTCCTGCAAGGGTCAGGGTGTTAAACCAGAAGCCTGCCCAAATTCCAGAACAGGTAAATGCATTCCCCCTGCCGCATTCCCCCTACATTAGCAATTTAATATGAGAATTGTCATTTCCTACCCTAAACCGTTACACAGACCGGTCGTGTGCTGTTAAACCGCAGCCAAGCTCCAACCCGGAGGTGGTTGCGTTTCCACAGTAAATGAAATGATTCCTCTGTTTATACCCAGGGCCTGGGGGCTGCAAAGGTGTTACTAAGGCCAGAATCTCTGCTCTTGGTGATGGTGAGCATGGAGGAAAGAACCCAGCCTGCCTCTCAGATCCCAGGGGGAGTTTGCAGAGGTGGCAGTTAGCAAAAGCATCTTTCCATGACAGCTATGCACCGTGGAGCTGGAAGGGCTGAAACCCAAACCTGGAACTCGACTTTCAGAATCACTTTGCAGAGCAGAATCTCACTTTCTGCTATGGGCTGCCTAGCAACAGTTGCTAGGGTAGGACCAGCTTCCACTGGTACAGAATTAGCCTGCTGAGTGGCTGGCTGCCCCCAGAGTCTGTGCTCAGGAGAGGCCCAAGGCTGGAAGAACAAAGGCATCCGCAGATCAGGAATGAGGGCCCACAGTTGAGCTGGCTGGGAAGCAGGACTGGAATTGCGGGGCACCGTAGGTCACCGCTACCGAAGAGTTTCTACCAGTTCCTCGCTTTCCTGAGCACTGAATTTCTCCTCCCCTGATGGTGGGCAGCTCCTGGGGAAGATCTCGCTTGGATTAAGCACAGCTGAGCTGTCTCTGGGCACTAAGGTGAGGCTGCTCACGTGCGAAAGGAGGAATCAGCCCTGCTAAGTGGTGGAAGAGGTGAACCTTCAAAGGAGGGTCCAATCCCTGTGGTAAAGTGTACCTCACCCTGCCTGCCACTGAGCATACACCAGGGGCTAGCTTCCCCCTGGCCTTGCCTCTTATCCGGTCCTCTGCAGTAGTGCAAAAAAAGCGTGAAACACTGGAGTAGGATGGTAGCATTTCCCACCAGTAGTGCACTGAGGTAAATGCCTGCAGATGGGGCAGGGCAGTGCAGAATCGGGCCCCAGGCATTTATTATCCATTATAAAAGTACTGGGACAAGTTACTTGTCCTAGCCCAGTGTAACTTACAATGGTCAGTGGTGTCATTGGAGTTCTCCTGGCCACCTTGTTAGAGCCACCAAGAACTCTTACCCGGCAAGGTGAATGAAACCGTGCGGCTGTTAGACAGGGCGTTTGGTGCTTGCTTTTTGCAGGGGTGCTGGGAGGGGAGGACCCAGCAAAGAGAGATCTCAGTGTTAGCCCGGAAGACCCAGCAGCAGGAGAGTTAGTTAGAAGGGTGTGTGCCTTTTCCAGGGGGAGACTGGAGGCCTCTCCATCCCTTGGAGAGGGGGGCAGGCAAATTGCTTCTAGGAGGATCCCCTAGGAGGTGACAAGAGGCTGACATGGGGAAAAGGGATACCCTGAGGAGGGGAAGTCGGCAGCTGGTAGGAAAGGGAGGACACAGACAAAGGGGGAGAGGGGCCGCAGGCATGTTGAGGGGATGGGATGGGGCAAGAAGGCAGTATATGGAGGGGGATCCCTGGAGAGTGGGGGGAGCAGGCAGTCAGGTGCAGGGAGGGGGATCCCTGGGGAGTGGGGGGAACAGACAAGTGCGGGGAGGGGGATCCCTGGGGAGTAGGCAGTTAGGTGTGGGGAGGGGGATCCCTGGGGAGTGGGGGAGCAGGCAGTCAGGTGCGGGGAGGGGGGATCCCTGGGGAGTGGGGGGAACAGACAGGTGCGGGGAGGGGGATCCCTGGGGAGTGGGGGGAGCAGGCAGTCAGGTGCGGGGAGGGGGATCCGTGGGGAGAGTAGGCAGTTAGGTGTGGGGAGGGGGGATCCCTGGGAAGTGGGGGGAGCAGGCAGTCAGGTGGGGGGAGGGGGATCCCTCGGGAGTGGGGGGATCAGGCAGTTAGGTGTGGGGAGGGGGATCCCTGGGGAGTGGGGGGAGTAGGCAGTTAGGTCTGGAGAGTGGGGGGAGCAGGCAGTCAGGTGTGGGGAGGGGGGATCCCTGGGGAGTGGGGGGAGCAGGCAGTCAGGTGTGGGGAGGGGGGATCCCTGGGGAGTGGGGGGAGCAGGCAGTCAGGTGTGGGGAGGGGGGATCCCTGGGGAGTGGGGGGAGCAGGCAGTCAGGTGTGGGGAGGGGGGATCCCTGGGGAGTGGGGGGAGCAGGCAGTCAGGTGTGGGGAGGGGGGATCCCTGGGGAGCGGGGGGAGCAGGCAGTCAGGTGGGGGGAGGGGGATCCCTGGGGAGCGGGGAGAGCAGGCAGTTAGGTGTGGGGAGGGGGATCCCTGGGGAGTGGGGGGAGTAGGCAGTTAGGTCTGGGGAGTGGGGGGAGCAGGCAGTCAGGTGTGGGGAGGGGGGATCCCTGGGGAGCGGGGGGAGCAGGCAGTTAGGTCTGGGGAGTGGGGGGAGCAGGCAGTCAGGTGTGGGGAGGGGGGGATCCCTGGGGAGCGGGGGGAGCAGGCAGTTAGGTGTGGGGAGGGGGGGATCCCTGGGGAGTGGGGGGAGCAGGCAGTCAGGTGCGGGGAGGGGGATCCCTGGGGAGTGGGGGGAGTAGCAGTTAGGTGTGGGGAGGGGGGATCCCTGGGAAGTGGGGGGAGCAGGCAGTCAGGTGGGGGGAGGGGGATCCCTGGGGAGTGGGGAGAGCAGGCAGTCAGGTGCGGGGAGGGGGGATCCCTGGGGAGTGGGGGGAGCAGGCAGTTAGGTGTGGGGAGGGGGATCCCTGGGGAGTGGGGAGGACAGGTGTGGGGAGGGGGGATCCCTGGGGAGTGGGGGGAGCAGGCAGTCAGGTGCGAGGAGGGGGATCCCTGGGGAGTGGGGGGAGCAGGCAATCAGGTGCGGGGAGGGGGATCCCGGGAGGAGGGAGGAGCAGGCAGCCCCGCCCCCACGGCCCCTTTGTGCGCTGCCCGCTCCGAGCCCCGCCTCCTCCTTCCCTGGAATCCTCTGACACTCTCCGCCTTGCAACAATGTAGCCAGCCCTGCGCGGCGCACAGCAGCGTGAAAAAGGTGCCGGCGGCGCTCATTGGCTGCTGGCTCGCGGCCTCGCCCGCCCATTGGCGGCCTCGCCCCGCCTCCGCCTCGGCCTAGCAGCGTAGGTTGAGCCTCCTGGCAAAAGCCGCCCCCTTCCCCCCAGCGCCTGCAAATGCTGCCGCTGCCGCCCGGGCGGAGGGCGCGCTAGGGCCGGGGCCGCCGCGGCTGCTGCAGGGCCGGGCTGAGTCCCCCCGTCCCAGCCTGCTCGGCTGCCCCCCGGCCGCGGCGCGGCGCGGGGGATCCGCTCGGCCGGGGAGCGAGGGGGCCATGGCCGGGGAGGCGCCGCCGGGCAGGGGGAGCCGGGAGCGGGGCGGGAGCTGCTGCTGCTAGCGGGGAGCTCGGCTCCGAGCGACCCCCCCACACACCTTCCCTCCCTCCCCGCGTCTTCCGCACAGCCGGGGTGAGTAGCCGGGGGAGGGGCTTGGGGGGAGGAGGAAGTGGGGGAGGGGCAGGCGGAGGGGGAGGGGGCATGGGGAAGCGGGGGGGAGGAGATCGGCTGGCTGGGAGGACCGGAGTAGCGGGGTAACTGGGTAGGAGCTCAGTGGGGGAGAGACTCACCCGGGGCGGGGGCTGTGGGGGGCATCCTGCGAGGCACATGGGGAGGGGAGTGAATGGGGGCTGGGCAGGTCAGGGGGGGGGCTGGGCCTTCACCTGACACATGCTGATCGGGGGTGGGGGGGCACACTCCAGAGCCAGCCTCTGATGAGAGCAGAAGCCAATTTTGGCTAGTGGGGGTCCACTCTTTTGCACCCCCTCCCCGCCCTTCAGAGAGGGGGCACGCAGCATCCGCCCCCGTGTGGCAGCAGCTCTGAATCGTGGGGTGCGGGCCCGATCCTGCTTGACACCAGCCTCCGCCTGCTGGGATCTGGCTCCCTGGCTTCAGAGGGGTCTTGGGAGGGGCAGGACCGTGGTGCCAGCTCAGTGTCTCGCTTCCTTTTGTTAAGCGAATCAAGCTTTGGACGCGCCTGGTGTTAAGAGGCTGCTGCTAACAATAGGCGGCTAGGGAGAGCCCCAAACTGTTGGCAGACCCTGGTCTGGTCTTTGTACCCATCCCCCTGTGTCCACAAGCCGCTCCCTGCTCTCCAAGGGGGCTGCACTGGGAGAGATGCACAGTGGGGCTTATAAAGGGAAGAAGCCAGTTTTGAAATCGGTATTTCCTCTTTCTGACTTGGAGGTGGGAGCTCTGTCCCGCCACAAGTGCAGGAAATCTAGGGCCCCCGTGGGGCTGCTTCTGGAACCCCTGAAAGGTGGAGTAGGGACCTCCGCAGGCCTCTTTCCTCTCTGCGCCATCCTATCCTGCCATTGGCATGATGCAGAAGCTGGCAATATGGCTCCTAACTGGATGGCTCGGTTATTTACTGGGTGTGTGCAAGGGGGGGGGTGGAGAGGTGTAGTTCCCCAGGCTGCCCTCTTTTAATATCCGATCCATTTATCTCACACACTCACACAGCTCCTTAACACCTGTCAAACTCCTATGATCTCAGGTGCATCTGTTCCTGGGGAAGGTGATGCAGCAGAAATGCTTCTAGTTGATGTGGGAAGCCAGGGGGCCTCCTGCCATGCAAGATTATTCCAAAGCGGGGTTGGGGGAGAGGCAGATCAATGTTGACTTTTCCCAAAAGCCAGGAACACCCCGACTTCCCTTCGACTAGCCCGTGGTGATGCCTCTGCCCCATGGCTCTTGCAGGGGGTGCAGACTCAGGAAGGGGCTAACAGAGCGGGGGCAGCAGCGCGGGCCCCTGGCAGTGCCTTCTCCTGCCCAGCTGAGTTTACTCCAGCAGACAGAGATGCCCTCTGCTGCGGGTGCCCCAGTGGGGGAGGTAGCTGTTGGCAGGGCTGCTGGTGCGGAAAGGTGGAAGGAGCGCCCTGTTCTCCACGGCGCTGGCTGTCTCACGGCGTGTCACAGCCTGCTGCCGGTCTTGTCCCGGCTCTGCAGGTTAAGGTGCCGTGTCCTGGCGCAGGGCCCGACTCCTGTGGTCTCTCTCCTTGCTCCGCTTTGCCTTCTCCGCCGTGTCCGGATTGTTGTTTTCCTAGGCTGGGGTTCTGCTTGCCTGGGAGAGGCACTGTTTATCTGAACTGGCCTCGGGGAGAGGCTGCATTTCTAGCTAATGAAACGCCAGAGCTCGGTGATTCCACCAGCCCGCTGACCTGAGGCTTGGCATCTCGGGATGATTGACTTGGGTGTCACGCTTGGAGCTGTGTTTTGGGGTCCTATTAGTTCTTTGTATTACAGTCATGCTTAGAGACCCCAAATGAGACCAGGGCCTGAGGGGCTGTACGTACACAGATTATCCCTGCAGCATGGTCCAGTGGGTAGAGCACTGGGCCGGGACTCTGGAGACCTGGTTGCTGTTCCTGGCCTGCTGGGTGACTTCAGGCAAGTCACTTTGCCACGCCGTGCCTCAGTTTCCCCCATCTGAAAAACGGGGAGAATGATACTGACCTTTGAACTCTACTGTTCAGAGGTGAGTGGTGGTGGTAGCATTAATAAAAAGCTCACGGGGCAAATAGACAAGACAGACAAAGCGTGGGAGGGGAAACAGACGCAGAGGAGAAGTGACTTGCCCAAGGTGACGCAGCAGTGGCAGAGCTGGGACTAGAACAGGTCTCCTGAGTCCCACTCCAGCGCCCTGGGTGCCGCTGGGCCGAGCTGTCTGTCCTGTACATCCCCTAACCCACGGCTTGGAGGATTTAGGGACTGGAGAAAACACTTGCTGTGAAATAGTTGTCTGTCTGACAGGTGAAATGCTGTTAATCGCTTTACAAATGAGAGGGGCTGAGTTCGTCTTGCAGGGGGGAGTTCCACACATCCCTCCACTCTCCGCCCTCGTGCTCCCTGCCAAGTTCTTTGTGTGCTGCCCTGTCATCCCCCTCTATTTTGGGGGCTCCCTGTAACCCCTCCCACCTTCTCCCTCATGCCAGGGACTGTCCCCCCCCCATTCCCTCCTCCGTGGCCCCCCCAATTATTCCTCCTTTATTTACTATCTGGGCAGGAAGGTGTCCATGCTAACCTCTATTGAGAGGATGGGCAGAGCTCACCTGGGGTGCTGGAATGTGTTAATGGCTGCCATCTGCCGGTGCTTTGATCTATAGACCATTACAGACCCGGTGGAAGCTGACTGTCCCCTGTTTTGCCCCGTCCAGTTTGCCTATTTTTCACCCAAATCCATAGAGGTCTGCCTACTGATGCCAAGGAAAACCGGGGCTCTGGTATTATTTTCGCAGGCCTTCCAAAAGGAGGAGGGTCCGTTCGGTGAGCAGCTCTCGTTGCCAGGACAAGCTCTTCGTGAACCAGAACCGCTTCACAAAGCGCTGGTGTCCGTTGCTTTCAGGCCACTGTGCCAGTCTGCCCAGCGCCTAGCAAGGCGGGGGTCTGGTCAGAGAAATAAATAATCACGCTAGCAGATCCCGCTTTCCTTACAATTGTACCCAGCCCTCCCATTACAGCCCCTTGCAGCAGAACCAGCTGCACTGGTTGGTGCCCCCGGCGCCCTCTGACTAGCACGTGGGGCTGGTTTGGAACGGTCCAAACGTGGTTGTGGGCAGAGGTGTGCCCTGTCGGGATGCGGGCACTGGCCGTGCACCGGTGCCGGGAAACGGAGCCTCCTGTGCCCCCTGTTTGTGGGCCGCTCATCTAGTCCGTCTGTCCCCCTCTGGCCAGCGCCGGGTTGTCTCTGTGGTATGTTCTCAAATGACCCGCCGGATGGGGCTTCCCTGCGTGGCCGAATGGGCAGAGGGCGCTCGCGAGTGGGTTTGGACGGTGATTGTAAGCGCTGACTTTAGTTTCTCCGCTTCTTGTCTGTGCAGCGGCCTCCCAGCCTGGCCTGGGCTATGTGCGTTCAAAGCGTCTTCTCCACTAGCGTTTGCAAATGAAAATGGAGGAAATGTCTTTGTCTGGCCTGGATAACAGCAAGCTGGAGGTAAGCGGGAGTGAGCCGGGACCTCCAGAGAGCCACTTTCCCTTGGCGAATCCTTCCCACCATCCTGACTCAGGATTTAATGAGCCCGTTTTCCTCTGCGCAGAATTGTCCGTGGAGCAGGCAGATCTGCTAGCTGATCAGGGAGCAAGGCGTGTCTTTGCCACTCCTCTCAGCCCTGCAGAGCCAACAGGATTCCAGGCTGCGTTCGCCACAGCTGCACGGGTGCAACCCCGGGGATGCAAGGGGTGGCGGCGGGGGTAGAATTTATTACTGGGGGTGATGCTGGGAAGAGCCAAGCCTGACTCGTGGGTCCTGAAATGCCAGGAATGTGGATTCCTATAGTGCTGGCCTTTGACCCCTTTATGGTGCACCCAAGGGGAGGGATGTGGCCAATCGCTGGGAAACCAATGACACTGAGTCAGAGGGAACGCCAGTGAAACTGAATTCCGGAGCTTGCCTAGGGAAGGTGAAAGAACGGGCCCACAGCTTTACACGTGCGCCCAGGGCTGTCCTGGGGAAAGGAGGGGGGGCAGCCTGCTGGATTCCTATGGAGAGGAGGGACCCCTCTTTCAGGGTGCAGGCGTGGAGTCTCTCTCCTTCCTTGCAGTGTTTAGTGAGAAAGCAGCCATGTGTCCAGTTCTAACTGGAAGCCACGGATGGGGGTGGGGGCGCGAGAATCCACCTCATTGGGCCCCCGATTCTGCCCGTCCTGAGCGGACGCCTCTGGGAGGGGAAGAGTCTGGGTTTGCAGCGGGCCGTGGGTACATCCAGACCGTGCGACTTCATCCCAGGACGAGGAAGATTGAGGCAGAAGGCTGCTGTCTTGTGGGGAGAGCTGGGAGCCATGAGACTTCCCAGGGTAGCTTCTCTGCGCCTGCTTCTGCCCCTTCTGTTGCTTTCTGGGGGAAGAGAGCAGGGAAAGCTCCCTGATCCGAGACTCTTCGCTCTCCCCCCCCCCCCCCCTCCGTGGCTGGGGGTAAAGTGGCGACAGCCTCGGGTGGGAGACCACGTGCAGCTGGGCCCTGCATAGCCACCAGTGGGCACCTGCTCCAGCATTGTGGCGTTTGCTGGGACGGGCAGGAAACATGCTCAGGAAAGGTGGCAGCGGTTGCTCTGGGATACAGTGCGAGTGGGGGGCAGTGGGGAGGGGGCACCGGTTCTTTGCAAGGGTGGTGGCGGTGACATCTGCACCAAGCTCTAGGAACAATCTTGGATCCGCCATTCAAACCCACGGCGCAGCGATGGCCACTAAAACCAGCCATTGTCCTGCTGTGGTATTTCCTGTGCCGGGCCTGGGCTGTTGAAAATGGCAGGGGGGGGGGGGATTTCACCTGGTGGGATGCAATCGGGTCTCCCTCCCCGCGGCTTCTCACCGGCTCTGTTGGGGCCCAGGCCATCGCTCACGAGATTTACACGGACCTGGTCGAAGACGCCTGCCTGGGGCTCTGCTTCGAGGTGCATCGGGCAGTCAAGTGCGGTTACTTCTTCCTGGACGACACGGACCCCGACAGCATGAAGGATTTCGGTGAGTTCCCTCTAGGGCCCCTTTCCTGCTCCCTTCGCCCTCCTCTGACTTAAGGGGGGCAGAACTGGCAGGAGCGTTCTAGGAGGATTTAAAGGGACAGGCCAACTTGGCTCTTTAGAAATGGCGCGTGGAAAGCCGGGATCTGGTTTCTGATGAGGCCGCTTCGGATAGCAAAGCCTGATGCTTCCAGAAATGCCCTTGAAGGTCGCTTTGAGTCTGGTCTGCTCCCCCGTTGAGCTTTGAAAGGGAGACACGGCGCTACAGTAGCTACCTAGCCACAGGGTAAACTGGCCAGACACGCAGTGCGGGTCCACGCATGGAGTGAGTGAACTTGAAACCCAGTCGGGATACAGGGAACCATCCTGGATCAGATCAATGGTCCGTCTAGACCAGTGGCTCGCCACCTTTCCAGACTGCTGGGCCCCTTTCAGGTGTCCGCTTTGTCTTGCGGGCCCCCGGGTTTCGCCTCACTTAAAAACGACGTGCCGACAAAATCAGACCTAAGCATACAAAAGTGTCACAGCCTCTAGTACTGAAAAATTGCCACCTGCCTCGAATTTGTCCTATCATTATCAAATACATCACCTGGAATCTAAATACTGTCCTTGCAGTTCAGTGTATATCAAGCAGTATAAACAAGTCATTGTCTGTATAAAATTGTCGTTTGTACTGACTTTGCTAGTGCTTTGCACGTAGCCTGTTGTAAAACTAGGCAAACATCTAGGTGAGTTAATGTACCCCCTGGCAGACCGCTGCGTACCCCCCAGGGATACGCGTACCCCTCTTGAGAACCACTGATTGTCCTGTCCCTGACGTTGGCCAGCACCAGCTGCTTCAGAGGAAGATGCAAGAAACTCCACAGTTAGGGAATAACCTGCCCATGGGGAAAATGTTTTCCTGGCCCTGTTCATTGGAGGCTGCCTTCTGCCCTGGAGCCGGAGGCTTGTCCTTTAATCCATGTTTTCCTCCAACTCCTCTGAGTTAGGCCTTGGCTAAGCATAGGAATTGTACAACTTGCACTAGACTCTCAAGGAGCTGCAGCCTCTCTCGTATGCGTGCAGCGATCCCGGTGTGAAGCTGCTGTAGGTGGGTGTAGCTGCTCTGGTTCGGGAAGGGGGGGAAGCTGTGCGGGCAGTTTCGCTGTCTCTGCACCAGGGCTTGCACTAGGCTGGTTAGCATTTGCACGCCGTAGTTGTATCAGTACAAAACCTGTGAGTTTTGCGGAGTGGCCTTCGGGATGTGGTGTCGTGCCTGGTACAGACGTCAGAGAAAGGCAGCGGTTTTGAAACCGCTGGGGTCCCTCTAAGCCAGAGGTGGGCAAACTATGGCCCGCGGGATCGTCCTGTCTGGCCCTTGAGCTCCCGGCCAGGAAGGCTAGCCCCCGGCCCCTCCCCTGCTGTCCCTCCTCCCCCATCATTGTGCGGGGTTGTGCGCTCCTGCCAAGGAGAGTGCCAGCATGTCTAGTTCCGGGCGGCCCGGCTGCCAGAGGGTTCCGGGGGGCAGTCAGGGAACAGGGGGCGGTTGGATGGGGTGGAGGTTCGGGGGGCGGTCAGGGGAAGGGGAACTGGGGGGGTTGGATAAGCATGGGAGTCCTGGGGGGGGGCTGTCAGGGGGCGGGGGTGTGGATAGGGGTCAGGAGACGGGGAACAGGGGGGTTGGATAAGCGTGGGATCCCAGGGGGCCTGTCAGGGTGGGGTGTGAATAGGGGTTGGGGCAGTCAGGGGACTGGGAGCAGAGGGGTTGGATGGGGGTCGGGTCCCGGGGGGGGGGTGGTTAGAGGACAAGGAGCGGGGGGGTTGGATGGGCTGAGGTTTCTGAGGGGGGGCAGGAAGTGGGAGGGGTGGCTAGGGGGCAGGGGCCAGGCTGGTTGGGGAGGCACAGCCTTCCTTACCCTCCCCTCCATACAGTTTTGCAATCCCAATGTGGGATTGCAAAAAGTTTGCCCCCCCCTGCTCTAAGCCGTCGTGCATTGCAGCTGTTCAGGGCAGCTGCATGCTCGGTTGATCAGCGCACTCGCTTCCTGGGTTCCATGCCACCGAGCGATGGGCCCCGGGGGGGTCCCAAAGAAATCTGCCTGTCTTCCCTGACTGTGCCTTTAAAAAGCGTGACGTGTGTGCAGTCAGGTTGGGCTCCTGCGCCAGTCCCTCTTCCGGACGTGAAGTGAGAAACCGGTTTAAAGAGAAATTCCCAAGTGTGCCACTTCATATCGGGTTCTGCAGAAACCTTAACACGCTTGGGGGGCTTGGTTTGGGTCGCGAAGGGTCAGACAATAGAAATGTATCTAAACCTCAGACTTGGCCTTTCGGTGAAACTTTCATTTGCCTGACAAAATCTAGGGCAAAATCACCTGGAGGCATCAATACACGCAGGGCGTTGGCTGTGCTAATAGGATCTCTCTCTCTTGGGAGCGGGGGGGCTCTTGCAGGACAGCAGGAGAACCTCCACTTCTGTAGCCTCAAAATGCGGGGGGGGGGGGGGTCTGTCTGGGGACTGGCTCTTAAACTGACCTTGTTAGTGAGGGTGGAAGGGGAGTTTTTATTGTAATCAGAAAAGCGACTGTGTAAAAACAGCCTCTTCTCAGCTCACGGCTCCTTGGGGTCCCAGCTACTGAAACAAACGACAAGTTTTCCCCTGCGACTGCCGCAGGAGAGGGAGCTGGAGTGGATTCTGCCACCCTATTGCTATGTATCTGTATTCGAGTACGAGCCCCAACCGAGCTTGGGCTCTGGAGTAGCGCTTTTCCGGTCGGGCTTCGGGGGCCTCCTCTTGCCTCAGTTTCCCCTCCCTCCCCAGTTAAACTTGGGAGGCTGGTTTCTGCCAAGGAGCTCTGGAGGGTTACTCAGCCTAGCCAGGCCTTTCTACTAGCCCTTTCCCGGCTGTTCTTCCCACGCACACTCACAAGGCTGCCCTGGTATCCCTCGGCAGGCCTCGCTGGTCATCACCTGCTCCCCATCCCGCGGCCCTTGCGTTTATCCTGGGGAGCTGGGCTATGCCTAGCATGCATGTGGCAGAGCCCCACCCCCTTAGAGGGCCAGCTCATCCTGAGATCGGCCCCCATGGTGCCAGGTGCTGTACGTATTCCCAGACCCCAGGTGGAGTTGGAAGCCTGGATGCCCAGAGATATCAAACTTGCTCGGTGTCCTGAGTCTGCTCGGAGTCCGTGGGAGCAGGGGGCTCTCAGTATCTCCCCAGGGCCGGGTGCTGGCTTGCCGTTGAGGTGGGTGAGAGTTGGGCTGTCGTGGAGACTCTGTGAGCAAGGTGGAGTGTTGTGTGGCTGGGGTGAGGGCTCAGGGACGTGTCGGTGGATGCTGCTGGGCCCCCCCGTGGAGGTGGTCCGTGCCTGCCCCGTGGCACCAGAAGGGCTGACGCTTGTGCCCCCCTCTTTCTCAGAAATCGTGGACCAGCCCGGCGTGGATATCTTCGGCCAGGTCTACAACCAGTGGAAGAATAAGGAATGCGTGTGTCCGAACTGCAGCCGTAGCATCGCTGCCTCCCGCTTCGCCCCCCACCTGGAGAAGTGCCTGGGGATGGGCCGGAACAGCAGCCGGATAGCCAACAGGAGGTGAGGGCGGCTGGGGCTGGGAGCAGCGGCTGCCGATCACCGAGCCCTTTGTGGCCACAGACCGGACCGCAAAGGGGTCACGGACACCGAGCCCGCACCCTGTAACGCATGTATCCCCACTCGGGGAAACCGAGGCCTAGGGAACCTTAGCAGGGCGTTCTGGTGAGTCTGTGGCAGAACTGGGTTTAGAACCCAGGAGTCCTGACTTAACCACTAGGCCACCCTCCCTTCTCTGAGCTGGGAACAAAACCCAAGAGTCTCGATCCTCTTCTTTTGCGAACTGCTGGCCCCCGCCCCCCTCCCAGAATCAGGAACAGAACCCAGGAGTCCTGACGCCTATTTCCCTAATTGCAATTCACATAGTTTTTTGTAAAACCTTAAAATTTGTGAAACCGCCATGCACTGTATTTAACCCCTTGCCCCCCCGGTGCCCCCCAGTTTTTGCAGTTGGCTTGTTGCTCAAGACGCTCCTTTCCCCTCTGCTGATCTCTGTGGATGTGGAGTTTTGTGGGGTGACTGGGCGTCCCTCGGGCTGTCTGCTGCGGGGTGGGAGGCAGGCCTCCGGAGCTCACGTCTGTTTTCCCCCACCCCCAACAGGATCGCTAGCAGCAACAACATGAACAAATCCGAGAGCGACCAAGAGGACAACGATGACATCAACGATAACGACTGGTCCTACGGCTCCGAGAAGAAAGGTAGCGGGGCTGGGGGTGGAGGTGCGGGGCGAGTGGGTGGGAGGTTCCGTCTTTGTGCAGTAAGGGGCCGGATCACCCTGCCCCTGACACCCAGTGGGCTGGGCTGTGACAGACCTCCCCGGGGAGCCATGTTGAGGGGCAGTGTGAGAGGTAATGGGGTTCCTACCCCCCATACCTTAAGCCTGGCAGCCCCACTAAAGGGCCTGCCCGTGACTTGCTCATCAGTGGAGCAGACGTTGGTCCCAGCCCCTTGTGCCCAAGGTCACAGGGGGGGTCTGGAGCAGAGCCAGGAAGTGATCCCCAATCTTGAGTCCCAGCCCAGTCTTGCCTCAACATGGGAGGCTGGGAAATAATCTCGCATAGCTCCTCGCTTGGGGGTGGTCTTCGTGCGGCCTCTTTCCGGTGCCCCCCTGGCTCTGCGTTCTGTCCCCTGCACCCCCGCCCGTCTCTGCCGGTTACCCAACATCCTCGGGCAGCCGGCTGAGCTGGGGAGTCTGTTGGCCACGTGGACGCCAGGCCGAGAGGCGCATTAAGCACCTGGCAGAGCGAGAGAGTCTGTGGCTGTGTTTCGTGCCCCTCGGGAGCCGCCTAGCCCGGCTGCGGCAGGGTGGTGGTGCGGGCCGGCGCCGAAAGGATTAAAGCAAAGCAGCGTGGGGTTTGGCTTTCGGTCCCTTCTGGCCATCCTGTCCCATCCCCATTTCCCGCCCCGCTCCGACAGACCTGGGCCTTTTCAGCCTGGCTCTCCTGCCCCTGGAGGGGACGGCCTCCAAGGTTGGTTTGGATGTTGTGATGGGGGCACTGTTAAGGCTAAAGAACAGTATTCCTTTCTCCTCCCTTCCTAGCAAAGAAGAGGAAATCCGATAAGGTACGTGCTGTCTGGGGGAGGGGATGTAGCGTCGGGGGTGATGGGGTGTGGGAGGAGAACCAGCAGCTGTGAGCTCTGGGACGCAGGCTGGCGTCAGGTGCGTGAGGTCTGCAGGGTACGTACTGGCAGCGGGGCAAGGGAAGGTTGGCCCGGGAGCATGGTTGTGCCCTGATCTGCATGCCCCATGATGTCTCTAGTGCCCATTGCGGGTGCAGGGAGCGGCCGGCAGCTCGGCTCATTGCTTGCTGTGGTGGGGGCGGGGAGGCCATGCTCTGTTTGGACCCGTGGCTGCATCAGGGAGCGAGACTTTCCGTGTGCGCTGCCCCAGCACTTCCTGCTACGGTTGCCAGGGTCCGCTCCCTGCATGGGTCTGCAGCGCCCAGGCACGGGATGCTCTGGGAGGCTCCCACAAACATTCCTGGTTAGCGCCATGTTTGCACGGCTGGCTCTGTTGACTCCTGCTAGTCTGTCGGGGGGGAAGAGGTCAGTGCAGGGCGGGGAAGAGGGATCACTGGGGTAAATGGGGGGGGGTGAGTTGCAGCCTAGTTCCTAGAGAGCGAAGGAAGCCGTCAGGGGTGTGAGGACACAGCAGCTCTGTTCGGGGGGGGGGGGGGGGGAAGCCCCCGGCATCAGCAGGTGGCTCGCTGGCCCCTTTAGTTCTGGTCCCAGGTGAGCGCGTTCCCTTGAATAACCAGGGTGAGGGTTGTGGGTGTGAATGACCAGATCCCAGGGGCTGGGCAGGGAAGGGGACAGGCAAGGTGCATTCAGACCCCGCTTCGTTCTTCCTCTTCCCCAAAGCGTCTGTGTCTTTCTTATTCCAGAACCCCAACTCGCCCCGGAGATCGAAATCCTTAAAACACAAAAATGGTAAGTGGCGAGGGGGCGGGGCACCTTGGCGAGGGGGCGGGGTTTGGGCCAGCTGGGACTGGCGCTCCCCACTGCCTCTGGGAACAGGCCTGATGTCTCTACGGGGCGGCCAAGCCCTGCCATGACAGCGGCAGGTGGGACCCGATGCTGGCCTGAGCCGCGTGGCCGGGCAACCGCGATGTCCTGGGGAAGCCTGGGACGTGCGATGCTGGAAGGGGGAGCAGTACCAGGGCAGGGCATTAGCCTGCAGCAGGCATTCCTTGGGGCGAGCCCATGGGGAAGCCAGCGGGCTGCTGGGTGAGGCCTGGCCGGCTCCTCCCCTGTACCCCAAGAGAATACACCGTGTGGGTCTGGTTCTGGGCCGCGGCGCTGCTGCCTGGACTCCTGGAGAGCCCCAGCACAGTCTGCCCCTTTCTCTGATCTGTGTCCCATCCCCCCCGAGGGTCACCGGGGTCTGGGGCTCCCCACCGGAGAAGCGGCGCTGCCCCTGAACCGTGGGCATGTGGGGTTGCAATGGACTCTGCCGGCAGTTCCAGGGCACCCCATGCTCACGCCCAGGGCGGGGGGCTCGAGATGATTGCTGGCTTGAGCTGCTCTTCAAGGAAGGGGGTGGGGCAGGGGTTCCTGCTGCCCCACACCTCCCCCAGCCTTTCCCGAATGCCCCCGCTGCCCTTTTGCTGGCTGCCTCTTTCCTGCCATGCCCAGCTGCAGGCTCTGCCGTTGCTCCCTCCGCCGTTCCCGACTCCTCCTCCTGCATGCTGGGCCCTCCATCCCCCCCCCCCCCGGCCTCTCTCATAAATCCGCTTCTCCTGGGAGCCCCTCCCAAGCTTTTCCTCTCCCCCTCTACCCCCCAGCTGTGCCTGGCTGAGACAGAGGTCCCTGGGGCAGGGACTGGCTTCCTAGGGGCTCCGCCCAGCACCCTGGGGACGCACGCAGGGCTGCCCGAGGAGAGGCTGCTTGGTGGCTCTCCAGGCCCGGGCAGGGAGGGTGGGAGCATGGCTGGCCTTGGAGTCCCCATCTCTCCCTTCGCCCGAAGTGACAGACGGCTGCGTCATGTGTCTCACCATCTCGTCCTCTTTTCAGGGGAGCTCAGCGGGAACTCGGATCCCTTTAAGGTGAGTGTAGGTGCAAATCCATGTTGGGATGGGGGGAGAGGAAACAGCATGGCCCAGTGGGTAGAGTGCTGGCCTGTGACTCAGAAGACCTGGATTCTATTCCCAGGTCTGCCACTAGCTTGCTGGGTGACCATGGGCAAGTCCCCTCCCCTCCCTGTGCCTCAATTCCCCTCCCGCCCCTCGGCTGGTTTACACAGCTCTGGGGCCCTGATCGGGGTTAGGGGCTACAGCGCTCTCACGCTGCACCCCTGACAGTGCTTGTGACACTCAGTCACCCTCGTGTCTCCCTGCAGTACAGCAACTCCTCTGGAATCAACTACGAAACGCTGGGTCCCGAGGAGCTCCGCTCGTTGCTCACCACGGTGAGTAGCCCCTGGGGCCGGAGCTGTCCCGACGACGGAAAGGAATCTCGCCCCGCTTGGGAGCCAGGGCTCCTGGGTTCTGTCCCTGCTGACTTGCGTTGTGGCCTGACAGCGCTGTTCTGCAGTTGCTGCGTGGCCTCCCTCTCTGCTTGGGGCTTCAGCAGTCCAACTAGCCAGAGAGTGCGGGGAACATTGCTAGGTTGCTCCAGAGGCCGTTGTCCCTGCTTGGGGGATACGGAGCCCATGAGTTAGGGTCCAGGGAGGTTGTCCGAGTAAAAATCCCCACACCTCCTTCGCTACATTGCCTGCCCTCCGCTTCCTGACTGCATGGGATGGGGGTCTTGGCTACGCCTGTGTCTGGAGTCTCCCCCCGCCCAAGCCTTTCCTCTTGGGCACTGCTCCTTGTTCAAAGCTGCCTACCTCCGAGGCAGTTGACCTGCCTCTGCAGCAATGAAATTGATGTCTTGCTGCTTACCCCGGCCACCTTTGCCTGCTGGGCTGGGAATAGCAGCAGCAAAACTGACCAGTCTAGTTGGTTTCACACTGTGGCTGCTTGGGGAATACTCTTAGCAGCAGCAGAGGCACTAGGGCTGCCCTGCTGCAGACTAGGGAAGACAGGGCTGCATTGAACCATAGATGGAAAGTTGCCCTGGGGAGTGAAATCTTTCAAGCTCTGAGCTGCCCCCGGAACCAGGGTGAACCTTGTGTCTCTGGTTGCCAAGGAAGGTCCCACGTTAAGGGTGTTTGAAAACCCCACGTAGCAATACCTCTGTGCTGGGACACCTCCGGTTGCTCACCCCGTCTTTTTTTCTCTCTAGCAATGTGGGGTGATCTCCGAACACACCAAGAAGATGTGCACCAGGTGAGAGCGCCGCCTTGGGTCTCTGTGTCCTACTCAGGGACCCTCCGAAACGTTTGCTCAGGTGGCTTGGCCTCGCTGCAGCCTGGGACTGCATGGTGGGGGGGTCGTCTCCTCCTGTCCTAGGAGCAGCTGTTGCTGAGTTACTGGCAAGAATCACCCCCCCCCCCCCCTCAAGCATGACTTTCTGGGGTGCAGGGAGGCCGCCCGGGAGCAAGGGTAGGGCTGTGGAAAGTACAGGGAAGGGGAAGAAAAGCCACTGTGCGCTCCAGGCCTCTGAACTCCTGTGTCCCCGCAGGTCTCTGCGCTGCCCCCAGCATACAGACGAGCAGCGGAGGTCAGTCAGGGTCTACCTCCTTGGACCCTCTGCGTAAGTGCGATCAGACACAAGCGGAGCCGAGACGTGCCCGTGGGAGATGAAAAAGGCTCCTCTGGGCCTGCTGCCTCCAGGCCGGGCTATGCAGTGCCAGCTCTCTGGGCCCCAGCAGGCTTGTCTCGAGGAGACGTTGAGCGAGGCCCTGGCGTGGGGTCTCTGGACCTCAGCTGAGCGCAGACAGCAGGGGCAGCCGCTCCCCCAGATGAGCCCTTGTTCGGCCCCAGGTCTAGTGGGGACTTTGCCCAGTGCCGTGTGGGTGGCCCTGGGGCATGTCTGTCCCAGGTTGGAGGCAGGTGACTGAATGTGGGACAGCAGCCCAGGAAGGCGCACGGAGGGGAGAGGTTTCGGAGACTGGCTGGGGGTAGGGTTCGGTTCCTGGAAGGAGGGAGTCTGTTCCAAGTGGGGGGGGCGCCAGCAGAAGGCTTGAAGCAGTGTGAGGAGAGAGGAGCTGATTCTGGAGGGCTCTAGGGAGCAGCAGGAGGACCCGAGGGCAGGGCTGTGGGGCCCCTCCCCACCTGGACTCCGCTTCCACCACAGCCAAAACCTGGCTCCGAGGGCTGGCCTGGTGGTAGCGGGAGGACGGGGACCCTTTGAGGAATGCTCAGAACCAAAGCACCCTTGTTTGTTACCCCCACCCCAAAACAAATGGAACAGCAGAAGCCGGGGGGGAGGGGGGATGGCAGATCCTGAGGCCTCGCTGGTGCCCAGTCCCACCAGAGCACATCTCCTCCCCCTGAGACCTCCCTGGCCCCATCTGCCTGCTCCCCTCGCTCTGCAGGGGAACCTGTTGCCTGGTGGGGTGGGGGATGGGTGGGGGGATTGCTGCGTGCGGCTAAGGGATGTGTGGATGGCTGTGACCCCTCTCCTGTGTGCCCCCCCCCAGCTCGCTCCCGGAGGCAGAGGGCAGCGTGGAAAACGAGGGCTTTGACGTGTCGGAGAGCCAGGCCATCATGAGCCGGCTGCAGTGGGACGGCTCCTCGGACATCTCGCCCTCCGACTCGGCCTCCTCGAAAGCGAGTAAGAACTGGGGCCCGGGGGTGGGGGTCTCAGCCGGCTGCCGGGGTCCTGGGAGACGTGCCCTGAGGAATCGGGGCAGCTCCCCGGTCCACCGTGCCCTCGGGAGAGGGGGCAGGCTGCCCTCCCTCCCCCCAGTTAGGAGGAAACCCCTCTGCTTTCCCCCCAACTTGCTCCCCTGGGGAGTGGGGCTTTTCCCTTTGGTTTGGGGTGGGGGGGAACATGGGGCTCACGTTCCCTCTTCTCCCTTCGGCCCAGGTACGAACAACTCGGAGTCGCGGAAAACCAAAAAGAAGAAGCCACACCTGAGCCTGGTGGGGGGCACGCCGGGGCTCAGCTCCAGCAAGAAGAAGAAACCCAAACCGCCCGCGCCCCCCACCCCCAGCATCTACGATGACATCAACTGAGGGGCGGGGGCGGACGGCGGCCCCTGCGCCGGGCCTGTCCTGACTCTGATCGCGCCCGGGGGAGCCAAGCGACGCCTCGTACCCCCTGCTGTATTGACTGTGAAGAGAGCCCATCTCCGGGAATCGGACTGCGCGGGTGCAGGGGGCACCTGTCTCCAGGAGGGGGTGCTGTGGAGCTGGAGGACGTCACTGCCTGCGGGGATTGGGGGGCATGGCTGACATGTCCCTTCCCCCATGTCTATTTATTCTGTGATTTTTTTACTGGATGTCCAATCATGACTGTATGGTGACGTCTGTCGCTTGGCAACACTAGAGCCAGGGGTGTGTGGGGGGGTGGGGGGGACTGAGTGGATGCCACCCTGGGCCTTGAAGGGAGGCACTGGAGAAGAGGGGTGCGGGAGCCAGGCCATGCCAGCCCTGCAGCCTCCCTGCCTGCTCTGACCGACGAGCCGAAAAGTCAGGGGATCTGAGGGGAGGAAAAGGCCCCTTCAGAGCCACCTCCTCCAGGGAGCGGGGTGCTGGCCTCAGAGGAGGAGCTGGTACAAGGATCAATGCCAGGGGCCCGGGGCAATACAGGCCTTCCCTTTTACTTCTGTTGTGGGACTTCTGGCTGGGCCTTGATTTGGCATTTTGGGGGAGGTGCGTTCCTCCTTCCTTCCACCCGCCCCCAGGTGGGGAGGGGGCTGGCTGGTGGCAGGTCAGCACGCCGGAGCGGAGAGCATGATCGGATGTCCCTGCTGTGGTCTGCTCTCCCCGCAGGGCGGTGGCCGTGTGCCAGCCTCGCTCTGTGCGGGTGCTCGCCGGTCGGGCAGGCCCCAGAGCGGGCACCTGTCGGGGCGCTGTGTGAGGACTGCGGGGTTCGGGGAGGGCGGAGGCTGGATGGTAACACACATTCCCGTGGGGTCCCCCTCAGCCGGTTGTACCTCCTGGCATGGGGAAGTGCCCTGGCTGGGCTTGGAGCTGCTTGGCTCCGTGACATTGCTGGCGCTTGTTCTGCCATCTCTGCCTGGGGGGGGGGCGGGGGGCAAGGCTGCTGTACTGTAGGGGGTGTACACGCCTGCTGTGGGGCAGGGGGTCCCATCGCTATGCTCTGCCTTGCCTAGTGTTGCCCTGGGACTCCGGTCGTACCCTGGGACTGGAGGGAGCTGCTGGCTGGGACCCTCCTGCCGCTGCTACAGTGAAAAGCGGCAGCTGGGCCCGTGACACAACCTTGCTGGGCTCTTTGCCGGGCCAGGGCCAGTGTTCTTGCTCGCCGCACGGCACGGGTCTCTGAGCAGCGAGGTTGGTGCTGGAACGATTCACTGCTTTAAAAACAACCTGGGGGGGGGGAATCCCCCACTGGGGGAGAGCTTACGAGCCCCTTCCCCGCCTCCCATCTCCCCTCCCCTTGAGCTTTCGGAAGGGACGAGTGCGTGCCCACTGAATCACGTTGCTTGGGCTGCTCTTTGCTAGAGACGAGCTCCTTCCCCTACACACTCAACTTGCTAAGCGTGGCCCAGGCCCCATTTTCGGGGCAGGACCCCCTATCCCCCCCCAAGGACACATGGTGCTTCCTGCTGACTTGGAAAATCGAATGCTTCAATTTTCGAGGTGTCTTTATTTTCCTCTCATCCCTGGGTGGCCCCTCTGGGCTTCTGATCTTCCTGGGGCTTCTTGTCACCAGGAACTAGACCCCAAGTGGGCGTCTCCTGTTGGGCTCATGGCTCTTCTCCTGTCTTGTCTTGAATTTTCCATCTCTGCAACTTTCAGCCAACTGGGCCGTGCCGCCCGTGTGTGCAGAGCAAACCTCCCGGGGAACTGAGCCCTGAGCCACCTGCGTTTATTTCTTCTAGGCCTTTCTGCGATGTGAGCCGGTTGCGGTCGGGGGAAGAATTCAAGTGGTGGTCGGTTTCTGAGCCTTTTGCTAATGGTGACCAGCGTTGCTGTGGGCCTGCTCACAGAGAACCTCTCTGGCCTGCAGGTGGCAGCGTCTGTCGGACGCTCCCTGGACACTTGAGTGTGAGCGAGGCTGTAGCCGGATGCCTTGCAGGTCCCATCAGCATCTGAAACCTCCAGGTTTCTCCTTTGGTTTCCCGTTGGAGCCGTGGCTCTCGGCCAGCCCTCTCGTGCGTGCAGCTCTGCTCTGCGCTGGAGGGGTCTGGGGGGTGCCCTCAATGAAAGGGCAGGAACCCAAAGGCATCCTTTTGAGCAGAGCTTTCATGCCGAGCTAGCGGCTTGGTCACGGTGGGGGCTGCATCTTGATGTTACAGGCCCGGTGCACACCCCTAGATTAAAACCAGCGGGCCACTCTCAGAGGGGGAGTGGAGGGAGGCACCTTTGACACTCAGCAAATGTGTGTGGCACGGGGCCATGTGCCTCGGCTGCAATCAGAGGCGGGCAGCGGTCCGCATAGGTGCGTGCTCCACCCAGTGTGGTTCTGGTATTGCTACACCTTCCTTCTGTTCCTGCGAAGGGTGGGGGTGTGCAGACCCAGCCTTTCCCATGCACCTTTTGTCTTGGCTCACCAGTACAGCCTCCAAGCGCCTGAGGCGCCGATCGGCTGTAAGTGGCCCAGAATGTCTGCTCCAGATTGCCATGGGCCTCGTCACAGAAAGGTGAAAATGGCTAAACCCCGATCAGCGGCTCTGCTGGCTGGCAAATATGAACGGAGTCCCGTAGTGCAAATGTCCTGCTTCCCACAGCCTTGCTGATTCCCTGTCTAAGGTAACTTATGAAATGCACCTGTCTGACCCTAGGAAACCTTTGTTCTGAGCTAGATTCTGACCTGGGCTCCCTTGTCTGTCTCCTAAACTCCTGCCACTACATTTTTCGAAGGAAGGCTCTGGCTGCAGAGAATAGGCCTCTGGGGAAGAGGATGTGTATCTTTAAGGGAGAGGAGAGGAGTCCCTCCCCCGCCCCCCAAGTTAGGTGTCCATTTGGGCTTGGGTGCAGGTAGGTTAATCACAAATTGCCTCTTCATCCCATGCCCTTCTTGGGGGAGGGAGGGAGTCTAGTTTTTAATCTAGGTTAAGAATCATGATCGTCTTGAATGGTGGATGAATTTATGAAAGGGGTGGCAGAGATTCAGGGTGTGAGCTGGAGACAGGTGTCGCATGCACAAGCATTTGACCCTGTAGACTGGGCACTGACCTGCGGTGCCCTCTGCTAGTGAGTCCAACGCCCCTTTGGACAGGGTGTGCCAGGATCAGCCGGGGGCTCAGAGCTTTAGAATGACAGGGTTGCCTGTGAGTGTGTCCCTATGAACTGCTTTGCAAGTGTGTGGGATTGAGTTGTCCCCTACAGCCGGCTCCCTCATCCAGGCGGCTAGTCTTAGTGGACGTGATCACTGCACCTCGTTTGCTACTTGTATAAGGGAACAGTGTATCCCTCCCTCCCTTTGAGCTATGCCGCTTCTCCAGCTCCGAGCCAGGGAGACACTCAGCAGCAATCTCCAGTTTGACTCCTGGCTTGTGGTCATTTGAAGCTGTGCCCTTCCCGCCTGCTGGTGCACCTGCACGGGGTGTCTGAGCTCTCTCTGGATGTAGTTGACGTCTCTTTACATGTCTTTCCAGTCGATGTAGCTGCAGGCTCCTTGCACCGCTGTGGTTCCGAGTGGAAGCGATGCTGCTAGCTTTGGGGCATAGCTGCATGGGGCTCCTACATGCAGTTCTGAACCAAGCAGCTCTGGAAGCTGTCGTTTGCCCCAAGCCGGGAGTCCTAAAAGGATCATTCCATGGCATCTGGGCTTGTCAACAGTAGGAACAATAGAACCTTGAGGGCCAGGCCTGGACCGCTCTCTTGCAGCGCCAGTGTGTGTGTTGGATGTTGATCTAGAGCTTTCTGTGGAAGGAAGAAAGTCCACTCGGCTGTAATAACACATGGGCAGCGGGGTCTGGAACAGGACGAAGCAGGCTTTTCCCTCTAGGCTTCAACTGCTTGTTGCTGACCAGTGGATGTGGGTCACTACAGCACAGTGCGTAGAAGGCAAGTGGATAGCGGAGGGTTAATGTCTTTGTCCTGCACAGCATATTTAAAATAACCTGCTTAACTCGGTGAATTGGTGGGACTAAAATCCCTCCTGCAGAGGAGAACCGTGGTAGTTCTAAGCGTGGCTGGTCGTCTACCTCTCAGTTTGATGATAAAGTACACTGCCTAAGTGGCTCCCATGGAGGTACCGGAACATTGTGGACAGGACGGTGGTAGCAGCTTGAGTCTTGCAACTTCAGAAAGCAACTCCCAAGAGAAAAACAACCCAAAGGAGCCCAGGCCGGACCCCGTACTGCAGCTGCTGATGGGAAGCGCAGCTGCATTCGAGTTTTACATGCAGCTGCCAAGAGAATGATCCAGGCTGCTTGTTGGATTTTTTCCTTAATCACAGGCTCTGTATCATTTCTCCCCCCCCCCCCCCCATTCCCTTTTTTTATTTTTAAGGTAAGCCTGCTTCACTTGAAACCCTGCATTCTATCATGATCCTGGTCATGAGGAGGGTTTTAATTGGTAATGATATAAAAAACCTGCACCTGGGACTTCCAGTTAGTGACCCTCAACACAACTGTCAGGGTGTGGGAAACGAAACAGGTGGTGATCACATGGGGGAAGGTGGGGTAAGTACTGTACTGTGGTCTTGAAATTTTTATTTTGCATATGTAATCCATCCTGTACAGGTAGTTCCAACTTTGTAAAATCTGTGTATTCCCATTAGTGGATTGTGGCTGCCCTGTAAATAAAATGCATCTTGACTTGGTATCAAAGCCTCTTGTCTGTATCATGTCATTAACGTGCAGCTGTCTCCCCTTCTGACTAGAACTACAGCTGTGGGGGGAAGTGGTAATGGTTATAAGAGCTGTGGGGTTTGTTTGTTTTAATTCAAGCCACTCCCCCAAGAGGTTCTCTACCTGTTATTCTGCATGAGGAAGATGGGAGTTTGGCTGCAAGAGGTGGAAGCTGCACACAAACTGGACTGGAAGGGACGGTCAGGGGGGAAAGAATGCAACTGTACCCTTTCGTCATGCACTGAGACCTGAGAGACTGGCTGCTTGTGATTTTTCGAGCAGAAGCCAATCTCCTGCCTGTGACCATCGCACAAGGATGGAGGCCTGCCCTAAAGGCTTTTTGCACTAGTAGAACTACTTCAGGTAAGGGTGTGGGTTTTGTACCAAGATTGTTATCCTGGTAAAAGCCAACTGCTGGGAATCTGATTATGCTAATATGGCTAATTCTCACTCAGGAAGCAGAACATAAGCACTTTCCTCCCTTGTTCAGTTGTGCCCAATGTGTTTTGGGGGGAAGGGGTGCTGCTTAAGGGGCACCCCTTCTCTCAGCCCTTGTCTAGGGGAGAAACTGAACTCCCTGGAATAACCCTCCAGAATGTTAGTCTTTGAAAAAATAAAACTCTCCAACAAGAAAAAATGCTCTGTTCTGGAATAATCATTCCCCCCACAAAACAGTAATTCTGAATTAAAAGACATTTGGGAGACTGGTCTACACTAAAGCTTTAAGTCAATGTAACTTAAATCGCTCAGGGTGTGAAAAAGATACCTCCTCTCCCCCCGAACCCCCAAAGCAACACGAGTTACATTAACTTAAGCACTCTCCACCCCGCACGCTGTTGGTGGAGATGTAGCTTCTGTCTCTCGCGGAGACTGAGTAATTATGCTGATGGGAGAACGCTGGCCTGTTGGCATAGCGTGTCTTCTCCAGATGTGCTACAGTGGCACAGCTGTGCCAATGCAGCGCAGTAGCATAGACTTGTCCTAGAAGTGTTCACAGGGGGGGAGCTATTTCAGAATAGCTTATTCAGGTCTAGCTATGCTGGTCAAGTTCCCACTGTAGGCAAGGCCTCAGCTGCATGGCTCCTGTAGGCCTACTTCCCCTGCTGCTTCTCAGAGCTTTGAGTTCCCTTACACGTTCATACTTCTCGCACCTGTGTGTGCAGGCAGTTTCTCTTCTGCCCCCGTGCAAAATAAAATCAGCCTTCAACCACAGGAGCAACTTTTAACATGTTCATTATCTGACTTTCAACAAAACCCACTGTAGGGCCTGTCTTTATAAATGCATCCTAGAAAACAAGGGCGGGGAGGAAAGTGCTCTAAAGATAGTTAAACATTTGTCTCAAAATGTCTGGATAGGCACAAGTCTAGACTCCTCCCCCGGTGGGGCAAGAGCACTCGGCAGAAGTTGCAACCTTCTATTTAAAAAGAATTCCTTTAACAATAGTTCCCTCCCCTTTGCACCAGGTGCCAGTGAGAATATTTGGTCTTTAGAATTAGCACGTTCAATACAAAGCAAGCCCTGGTCAAGCAGGGAGGAGGTGCCAGACAGCCCTATACCCTGAAAGGGGCTTTTAGGGCTTAGGCCTGGTGGAGTGCACACACGCTGCACTCGTGCTGAGCGAGCCAGCCCCTAGCCTCTTGCAGGAGTGGCAAAGTGACAGAAGTACCATGCAGGGCAACGTGCTATCTCATCCCCACGGAGTCCGTTCTTGGGAGTTTGGCCTATCCTAAAGCAAGCCTGAGCATGCACACCTACAGCAGCTGCATTCTAACAGGGCCATTCACCTACAGCAGAGAGGACAAAACCATGAAGCCAGAGTTGCTTTCTGCAGGCTAGAAAGTGGCTCTTTTTAGAGGACGCCTTCATGCAGCTGAGACAAGCTCAGAGTACATATGCTGAGGCTGGCTTGAAAGATGTTCATGAGGCAAGGGACAGAAGGTCCCTTTCCTCATCTCTACCTGAGAGAAGTTGCAGCAGCGTCTTGGGAGTGAGGATTCGTCTCATGACATAAGTGACACAGGTCAGTTAGAGCACGCAAGCAGCACCCGGCAAAGCGGTCCCCTTCTATGGAGGAACAAAGTCTCATTAAACAGCAGCAAGGTGAGGAAACAAACAGTGAATCTAGGGGTCTCTCTTCCACGTTGCTGGATATAGAAGGTTCTCTAGTATTTGAGCCGGCACGGGGTTCCCTGGGCCCCCAGCAGTTTCCTAACACCGTTTGTCACAGCACATTTAAAACAAGCTATAAAACAAATGCTGGGTTCCAATCTACCCCTCCAACTTTGCCTCTTATCGTCCGTACATCCCAAAAACCAGGAAGCTGAAGAAGACAGTCACCCCAACCAAGGAGACCGTGGCCGGCGCAGTGAAGAATTGGCGGTAGTTGATGCGGCAGTACCAGATCACAGCCAGCATCACCACGAAAACAGGAGCATTAGATTCCCTATGTTCACCGTGACCCCTGCTGCTTCTGCTGGGGTGACCACCGAGTCAGGAAGGGGTGGAGCCGGCGGTCTGCGACAGGTGGCAATGGATCACACAAGTTGTCCATGATATTGAGGGAGCGGAGGGTCCGTGCCTGGTCCTGGAGTAGCTGGCCCTGATAGATTACTTCATCTGATTTTCTTGTCCTGGGAAATGTTTGCTTTTCAGGAAAACAGAAAGAGGCAAAGTTTAGAAGAGATGCTTTAAAAACCAGTCCTATATGCAGCCAAGACTAGTGTAAAACCCCAAACAATGTAGCAAGGTTAAACCTCCTCAGGATACAGGATTCAAATGTAGTCCGTAAGTAATGGTCAATTTCACCATCCTTCCAAACCACATCAGCAACTACTAACTAGGAGGAGTTTAAGTTTACAGAGTGGGGAAGTTACACACCCCGATGACTGCTCCTGCCAAGTCCAGCTGCCACTGAAAATGAAACCAAGTTCACAATGGGTTCAAACAATTGGGCTCCAATCCAGATTAGCCCCCCCCTGTGCAAGACAGCCCTTGTCCCAGAGAGCACATTATAGCCACTAGGGTTTAGGATTTACCTCTTGACTATAACAGGGTTCATAAAAGAACTAGATAGATTCAGGCAGGGTAGTTCCATCAATGGCTATTAGCCAGGGTGGGCAGGGCTAGTGGCCCTAGCCTCGGTTTGCCAGAAGCTGGAAAGGGGGTGACAGGGGATGGATCACTTGATGATTAGCTGTTCTGTTCATTCCCCCCGGGGCCTAGTGGGTTGGGCACTGGAGTAGGACTCAGGAAAGCTGGGTTCTAGTCCCAGCTCTGCCACTGGGTTGCTGGGTGACCTTGGGCACGTCACTTCCCCCTCTGTGCCTGTTTCCCCCGGTGATAAAAATATGGATGAGGATACTGAGATGTACTGATGAAAAGGGCCATAAAAGGTAATAGCACAGACCGACATTTATACAGAGTAAGAGACAAATCTGTCCAAGCCATCACTTACCAGTGAGGGGCACGTCGTTAGACATCCCAGAGAGAGATTTAATGGTTGCTACACATTTCTAATCGGGCACTCTACAGACACACAAAGGGGACAATCCCCACAGAACCTGTGGCAGTGCTTGTTGGGGGAGGGTTGCTCACTTGAACTCTGGGCCCCATAGACTGAAAATCCCTTTGCTGCCTCTTACATGGAACTTACCTCTTGAGAACACCCACGGTGTCCTCCGGTCTCACCATGGCCACCTCTTCCGTGTCATTGAGGAACTTGAGACGCACTTTGATGAGCCCGGAGCATGGTTCACTCTCCTCCCGGATGTGTGACATTTGCGAGGTTCCTTGGCTCTCTTGACCTGGCTGTTCTAGGGCACTGGACTCGCTGGAGGATGTCCTTTTGGGCAAGCTTTGTATGTTCAGCAGATGGTCGAGGCTGGAGTCAGAGGTGCTGCCATTGCCCCCCTGCTCAACTGCAGGGCCCCAAGTTGGATGCAGCACCCCCTTCCTCTTCAGCTTTTTCTTCTGCACTATCAGCCGACCCCTGGGGCTCAGTAGGCTCTGAGGTTACTGAATTCCCCACATACCGTTCGACGTGGCTGAGATGGATCACCGAGGATTCGCCCGTCGCTACAATAGTTCCCAAAAGCTGGTTGCTGCCATCTGCTACGTAAGTGGAAAGCCACGCCAGAACCAGAGCCAGGACAAGAACCACCACGCCAGTCACCACCGTTACTTCATCCCCCAAGCCTTCAATGAGCATCATGCCAGGGGGCTCCATCTCTTGGCTTCTTGCAGGAGCTCAGCTGCAAAGAAAAAGGAACTCAGCTCCAGCCATGAACCAACAAAAGGAAGGTGCTCCAGAAGGGGAACGAACTGAGGCGGCGTGGAGCCTAACAGGAAAGAACAGGCAGTAGTTTCTGCCTTTCCAATCGCTGAGACCCTTGCTCAGTTTTAACATTTGTCCCTTTCCCTTAAAAACAAAGAGCACAAGAACCCATCAAATGGGACATGCACAGCAAGCAGGTAAGGGAACCATAACCAGCTAGGTTAACGTGAAAGAAAATTAGACAGGCTCTCCGAATGTTGTCTTAGTTCTTTATCCTCTAGCCGAGAAGCATGCGTGGCAGAAATAACTATGGTTGGTTTGTTTTTATGACTCCCCAGAACGTGACGGCCACATTCAAGCACAGTGTAGCTGTTTTTCTCCTAGCTCAACTTTGCCACACAATCCCAGCACTGAACATAAACAGTTGCTGTCCAGCAGTGGAGACCTCTGGCCTGTTTCCTGGCAAAGTTCACTTTTTAGATTTGACACGCAACTGCCCTTGGTGTAGCTACCAACTACACAACAAATCGGTGGGAGGGGAAGGGTTCTCTTACACTTATCTTTACTGGCCTAGCTAAGAGGAGAAGAAAGGAAGCTAATACAGAACTAGAGAAAGTTAACACAGGTAGAAGCAACGCAAGACTGACCACGTTACAAAACTTAAATATCAAATCAATTTAGCAAATGTCAAATGAGCTTTTTCCACAGCAGCTCCTTCATTAATACTGGTATAATGGACCAGTCAGGTATGAAACATCCCCAACCAAATACATTGACAACATTTAAGAAGTAATAACCATATTAGAATTGCAAGAAGAAATTCTTCCACGGTGCCTTCCACAGCAGAGGACGTAAGCGGAACACATGAGCTGTAAAATCAGGTCAAACTAGCACCTCTCACAGATAAGGAAAGAACACATTCTGTGCCTTAACCACAGAACTCCTGGGGCCCATTCTTAGTTTGGCATTTGATAGGTCACCTTTGTACCTCAGTTTCCCCATCTGCAAAATGGGAATGGTGATATCAACCCATTTCATAGGAGGCTCATGAAGGTCAACTCATTCATTTTTAAAGGTCTCGGAAAATAATATGAAAGTGCTCTAGAATGGCAAAGCAAAGACACAGAAAAGTTTAAATGATTGGACACACACTGTACAGATACAGAAGGGTCCCTTCCATGGATCAGGGAAAGACATGCCCACTCACAACTCAGACATTTTTAGAAAAGGAAACATATTGCCAGGGTCCGCAGTTACTCAGTTTTTCATCAGAGTAATAGCCAACCCCTCTTTTTCCACATCTCTTAGAAGCAAGTCCCTGTAACAAAGACCTGAACTTGAAATCCTAAGTAGAGAAATTAAATGTTGGGAACAAGTGTCACACAGATTAGCCCCTCAATGATGTTTACAATCATGGATTCAGTTCAATTTACCATGGAAGACTGTGATCTAGTGATTAGTGAGGGGGACTTGGATTGTAGTCCTGGCTCTGCCACCGACCATGGATAAGTCACTTCCCTCTCCCAGTCTGTCTCTCACTTTCCTCATCTGTAAAATGGGAACATTCACTCACTCGCCGTAGCTACCTCACCGGTGGGGACACTGAGGGTTGGACTGGCTAATACTTACACAGAGCTTCTGGGAAGTATCTGTGCTATTCACACACTCAGCACCATTGTTGGTGCCATCTAAGAAAGCACCAGTCTGCGCGTGGACCACCCTTGGAAAGGAGAGGGCACGTTCTGCCATTTCATGGAGTGCTGAATCCGAGACCTCGTCTCCACTTACGTTGCTGCAAAACCCGAAGATGATGAAAGACCTTGTGTACACCCAGCCCAGCAGGACCAGAAGCCCAGGGCTGCCCTGTCTGAGACAGGTGGGACGCCCGCATGGTGCGGAGAGGAAGAACTTTGTTTCCTAACCCTCCTGGAGCCCTGACTTTCCCCTGCCCATTTCCGTGGCCCGGAGACAGGTACCTGCAGACAGAAACCTCGGCCAGGGGAGTTATCTGAAGGGAAGCACCGAGGCCTCTCACACCTGGGTGGGGAGGGATTAGACCCCGCTTGTGGGCTGCGTGTTAACGACACCGAGCGAGCAGGGAGGTGGCATGAATAGCAGGTGTGTGTGTGTGACATGTTCCCATGGCCCTGACAGCGGAGGAGGGGGATCAAGCCCGGGGGGGGGGGGGGGGGCGCGATACCGGGAGGGGTTAAACTCCCGTAACGGGGGAGGGGGCTGATCCGGGGAGGGGTTAGGCCTCCGTAGCGGGGGAGGGACAGAGCCTGGGGGGGGCGATCCTGAGGGGGGTTAAACCCCGGTAGCGGGGGAGGGGCAGAGCCCGGGGGGGGTTAAGCCCCCGTAGCGGGGGGGGAGGGGCAGAGCCCGGGGGGGGTAAACTCCCGTAGCGGGGGGGAGGGGCAGAGCCCGGGGGGGGGGTTAAACTCCCGTAGCGGGGGGGAGGGGCAGAGCCCGGGGGAAAGGGGCCGATCCGGGGAGGGGTTAGGCCTCCGTAACGGGGGAGGGACAGAGCCTGGGGGGGGGGGCGATCCTGAGGGGGGGTTAAACCCCGGTAGCGGGGGAGGGGCAGAGCCCGGGGGGGGTTAAGCCCCCGTAACGGGGGAGGGGCAGAGCCCGGGGGGGGTTAAACTCCCGTAGCGGGGGGGGAGGGGCAGAGCCCGGGGGGGGTTAAACTCCCGTAGCGGGGGAGGGGCAGAGCCCGGGGGGGGGTTAAGCCCCCGGAGCGGGGGAGGGGCAGAGCCCGGGGGGGGGTTAAACTCCCGTAGCGGGGGAGGGGCAGAGCCCGGGGGGGGGTTAAGCCCCCGGAGCGGGGGAGGGGCAGAGCCCGGGGGGGGGTTAAACTCCCGTAGCGGGGGAGGGGCAGAGCCCGGGGGGGGTTAAGCCCCCGGAGCGGGGGAGGGGCAGAGCCGGTCACCACCACTTACCTGGCACTCCCGCAGTCGCCTTCTCCTGTCCGAAGGCCCCCCCCCCATACACTTCACGTTCCAAGCACACGCCGCTGACGTCACAAGCACGCACGCAGAAAACAGCGACGTTTCACGCACGCGCCACAGACGTGAAAGGGACCGGGCGGCGCGAGGCGGGAGAGCGGGCGGCGCTCGCCGGTGACGTCATACGAGGAGCCGAGAGGGAAGGGGCGGGGCCGGGATGAGCCAAACCCGCCCCCGTGAAAGCTCCCTTCCAGAGGGTTGGGCAGAGGGGGCGGGGCTCAGCAGTAGGGGGCGGGGCTCAGAGCTAGGGGCGGGGCCTCGTGCGGAAGGGGCGGGGCCTGGAGCAGGGGGAGGGGCTTCCGCTGTTACGGGCTATATAAGGGGAGGGTCGCTCAGTGGCAGCGATGAACTGGCTGGGGGGCAGGTGGGGGGTGTCTCTGGCCCAGGCCGCGAAGCAGACGCCAGGGTGACAAATTAGAAAAGACCAGACCTAGGGGATGACTCAGGCAGGGAGGGAGCAAAGAGAAGGGTTGAAAACCCCCCATGATTGTAATCCTCAAAGTGCTGAGGAGAGCCTGGCACCCGGCCGGGGATCCTGCAGGACCTGCTGCCACAATAGCAGGAGCCAGATAAAAATTCAAGCCACCGAATGCAGGTGGAGGTGTTGTGGGAGGGGAGCAGGATTACAAACCGAGTCCCGTGCAGCGGGCTCTACGGCTGAGCGAGGCGGGAAAGAGAGATGTTCATCCCTTGGAAATAGCTGACTGTATTAGGAAAAGCCTTGGGAAATCTATCAAGAGCTAGAAGGTGACAGGGTGCTCCTGTGCTGGTGGAGTGTATTGCTAAAGAACAGGCTGAAAAAGGCCTGAACGCTAAAAGTCTAGGGAAAATAAAAGCAGACTGCCAGCCCACCCAAATGTATGGTGCAAATAAGAAGGGGAATATAGGGGGTCCCCTTGGAAATGACTGGAAATAAAGCAGGTAGAGGTGGGGACCACATGCAAGTCATAATGTGAATAATGAGTGGGAATGAGGTGAGAGCAAACCATCCACAGCTGTGCAAATTACATTTAGAAGAAGGGCTTTATCGGCCAGGGTTAAGCTAGGATAGGAGATGTTTTGGATGAAACCATATATTCTGTTCCCCTTTGAGCTGTTATAAGTGCTGAAAGTTTACTCACATTTGCCATGTTTCCAAAGTAAAAACAAAGTATGAGGTAAATGTGGAGGGGAGCATTCATATGTAGAAGGAGCAGAGCTAAAATGTAGCAACTGTGTGGATAAGCACAGTAGAGCTTATGGAGGATGTATGGTAGCTAGACACTCGGATACAAAACAAGGATTATCAACAAGATATTTTATGCAGAAGCTGCTAAAAGGTATTCAAAACAACATGTGGAGAAGGAGGAGAAAACCAGTAAGGGGAAGGTACATTGCTACAACATAGTGTCCTGTTTGCACTGCACAAACAGGAAAGAGAATGGAAAAAATAAAGATTATAATAAAAGGAGCAGAAAAGTATTTGCATGCTAGTAATTTGGCAATAGAGTGCATTCATGCAATTTTGAGAGAGGACGATACTGTGGTTTAACTAAATGGTGCTAAAAATGTTTTTGTTGGAATGCATAAAGCTTAACAGCACATGGTCAGGAACTCAAAGACTTTTTTTGTAACTGAAGGGCAAATCTGATGTTATCTGTGTACAGAAAATGATGGAAAAGCTGTCTCTTAAGGTCCTAAGAAATAGCAGAGATAGATATGAGAGAGCGAGATGAAGGGGAGGGGGGAGCAGTTCATTTATAAAGGAAAATTTGAGTTGTATTGAAGTGCATGTAAAGAAACTGACTTTTGAGTATACTGCTACTGAGACACCAGTGCAGAATAAAAATACCTTTTTAAGGATGTATAATAATTACAACCCTGTAAAGACTTGGAGAGCTCAGAATTAAGAGCCAACGAGTTCATATATTGAATGTGGAGATCTGAATACCCATAACTAAGGCTGTGAATCTGTGATGGAGGTCACTGATTCTGTGATTTTTTACGAGACCTCTGTGACTTCTTGAAAATTCCAATAATTCAGCCCCACGTGGCAGGGCTCGGGCTTCAATAAATCTGTGATTTATTGTTTGTTGCCTGCATCCTCTCCGTGACTTTAATAAAAATACCCGTGCTAAAATTGTAGCCTTAGCCATAACGACTTATAGGGCAGTGGAAAGTCTGATAGCAATGGCAAGCATTTGGAACAGTCCATGGATGAGCACAATGTGGTAATACTAAACAATGGCGCACCAGCGACGTTTAGCTCAGTTGCTGGTTCCTTTTCCGGTTTGAATCTGGGAATTGCAACTAGCAATATAGCTAGTAAAGATAGGTGGGACATTTACAAGGAAGAGGGAATGGAAAGTGATCATTTCCCTAAGCTGCTGTTTATGTATGAAAGAGAGGGTGATATTGAAGACACTGGAGGAACTCCTGCTTGGAATTTAAAAGGGCCGATTAAGAGCTTTTCAGGAGTAAGTGTGAGGAGTGCTTGAACAACAAGTGTGTAAGACATAATAGAGAGGAATTCTGTGATAATGTAATAAAAGCAATTATGACAGCAGCCAAAGTAGATTTTTGTGAGATACTGAATTGCCTTAAAACCAGAACCCCGGTTCTGTGGTGGAATGAAAAATGTGAGTTTGGAATTAAAAAAGAGAGACCGAAGGTGTATAGAAAAGCGGCAACCACAACGAACAGTGAGACTTTGAGGGCATCTAAAAGAAGTAAGGCAGTGACACAAAGGGTTATGAAGAGGCCTAACAAAGAGAGTTGGAAAAAGTATTCTGGGAAAATAGATACCCAGGTGTCAGGGGTTTACCAGCAAATTAGGAGAGTGAATGGAACCTGTTGTCTGTTTTGGGGGGAGGGATAGCTCAGTGGTTTGAGCATTGGCCTGCTAAACCCAGGGTTGTGAGTTCAATCTTTGAGGGGGCTACTTAGGGATCTGGGGCAAAAATCAGTACTTGGTCCTGTTAGTGAAGGCAGGGGGCTGGACTTGATGACCTTTCAGGGTCCCTTCCAGTTCTAGGAGATAGGTATATCTCCACATATTTTTTTAACCTGGAGCAATAACAGTTTTATCCCTGATCTTATTGAAGAGGATAAAGTGATACATTTGAATAAAGGAAAAGCAGAAATCCTAGCAAGTAATGAGGAGGCTCAAAGTACAGATTATTTTTTGGGGGAAAAAAGGAAATTTCTCAAAGAAAATTGTGAGGTCCTTAAATGGTTGGGAAAATGCCAGTGTGCTGAATGAAAACTTCAGTATGCAGGAACTGAAACAAAGCTATAGATAAAAGGTTAACCACTTTTTCCCTGGCACAGTATTTAAGCATTATATGACATATACTGACCTGAAGGGATTGTAAGAATTGTATTAAAATTATGGAAATGTATAGGGAAAAGGAGTAATAGCAGTAGAATGGAAGTGTGTGGTGATAGTACCAATTGAGAAGTCAGGCAAGCTATTATGAGAACAGCTGTCTAGGCCAATTGCCGTCACATTTTGTGTGGGGAAAGTTACGGAGAAAATGATAAATAAGAGGCTAGTTGCATATTGGGTGAAAAAGGGAAGTCCTAATAGTGCAAAGCAGTTTTAGGCAGGAGAGAGGCACAACTGATCGTATTGTAAGATTAGAAACAGAAATACAAAAAGGTCTGAGGATCAGAGTATATGGTAACAGGGGGGGGTTGGATGTTGAAAAAGCACGATATGCTATGGAGGGAGATTCTGCCACAAGTACTCCTGTTCTTTTTATGGAGGGAGAGTTTATGTAAGTTGTCCATAATAGGGATAGAAGGAAGAATGGTCTGGTGGATAAGAGATTTTTCTAAGTAAGAGGACCATATAGGTTAGAGCAGGGAAAGTCTTAGCAAGTATCTATAGTGTTGCCAATGGCACTCCTCAGGGGAGTGTTGTCAGCCCTACTTTAACATTATGATAAAAGATCTGCCAAACGGCATAAGGGCCTGAGTAGGTATTACCTTATTGTGGATGATGCGCTATATGGGTTAAACACAGGAGAATTAAAGTGGCTGGAGAGAGATTCAATGAAGCACTCAGGGAGGTCTCAGAATGGAGAGAAGCTTGTGGAGTTAAATTTTCGCTAGCTAAAACAAATGGAACGATCATCATTAGAAGAAAGATCAATTACGCTCATCTTTGATATCTTACGGAGAACAGGCAGTCGTTTTAAAATTCTGGCTGTATAGTTTGGCCCTTCCAAGTCAGCTTATTATCACATAGAAAATATTACAAACAAATGCAAAGGGTTTGGTATTTATTGACTAGACACAAAGATGGGTTAGGAAACACTTCAGGTTAAAAGAAACATCTGATCCTCTGATATGGGAATGGAGGGAGTGGTTCCAGGAAAGAAAGGTTCTTCATGAAGAATTTAGACCAGAGGTTGAGCAGTGAGCACCCCTCCACCCCAGCCCATTGGAAACTTGGTGCCTGTAGCTCCAGCCCTGGAGTCGGTGCCTATACAAGGAACCATCCCTGATCTAGATGCTTTAAGGTGAGACTACGCTATGGGTGGTTTAGTGAGAGGATTGGGAAAGTGGGGTAACTTTAACAAACTGTGCAAACTCAGTAGCTGAGTCTGCTTTGCTGTAAAGATGGGTCCCTGAACTCCTGTCCTGCCCCCTTGGGATCCATCCCTGGCCCCAGGGTCTGAGCATGGGTGGGGCTGGGAGCGCAGCCTGGCCCCAGGGACTTGTTCCTTCCTCGTTATAGGGGTTTAACTCTCACCCCAGGGACATGTCACATGTGGGGAAACTGAGGCACGGAGCAGGGCAGCAACCTGCTCAAAGCCATCCAGCAAGGGAATGGCAGAACTCGGGATAGGACCCAGGGGGGCCAAATTCAGACCCTGCGTTACCTAGTAGACCACACTGGAAGGGAACGTAGCCACTTGCTGGGTAGAGCATGGCTTTTGTTTAACAGTATAAACACCAACGCTATGTAACCATTCGAGGGAGGGAATCAAGAGGCGGCCCTGGTCCTCCAGGGGGGAGGTAAGGAGGCAGACTGCACTTACCAAAGTACTATTATCCATCGTGTTTATTGCGGTAGGTGCTGTACAGAGACCGAGTGGCAGAGTCCCAAAAGAGCTTAGGTCCTAAACAGCCCAGACAGACCTAGGGGTGGGGGCAGAACACCCAGAGGGAACAATGGGGTGGTGACAAGTGCAGTGTAAATTCCGTTATTATTATTGGTTTGGAAGGTGGGTTTCGTTAGGAGGGAGCTCAGCCCCATGGAAGGAAGAGGGGCCGTGGTAAGCGACTCCAGAAAGGCGGCGGGGGGGGGGCTGGAGCAAACAGCCAATCATAGGGCAGAGAAAGTCCAGTCAAAACTAGAAAGTTCTCTGATGAATCCTGCTGCTTCCAGCTGTTTCCCTGGTGCAGTGTTTCCCCAAGGGCACGACACTACAGTTAAGTTTCCATTTCAAGACTAATTACCTCTGTTGCTCTTGGGAAAACATTTCTGCTAGAGAGGAAGGATGGGTTTGCGGTTAAGGCACAGGAACGGGACGGGGGAGAGCTGGTTTCAGTTCCCAGCTCTGCTACAGACGTTCTGTGGGACCTTGGGTAAGTCACGGAATCGCTCTGGGGCATCAGTTCCCAGCCGTACAGCGGGTGACCGTGGGGTCCTGCCTCACAGGGGCGTGGTGAGATACAGACACGGAAGATTGTAGATAGGACGGTATGTTTAGTGCCCTCTGGGGAGGAGAGGTATAAAGCACGGGAGGGGAAGGATTCGCTTTAGCCCTGGCTAATAAAAGTGTATTCCCCACGCAGGCTTGAGGGCTCCATTTTGTATGGCAGTAGCACCTACAAGCCCTAGTGGTGGACCAGGATCCCGTTGTGCAAGGCGCTGCACAAACCCCAAACAAAAAGACAGTCGCTGGCTATTCCGCAGCTTCTGACCCCTCTCCATGCCGTTGCTATGGAAAGCCGGCCTGGTGGAATCAGGGGCCGCCGAGGAGCCCGTCCCTGCAGTGGGAAGTAGGTCACCACGCTAAATAATTAAGTACACAGCTGTGCTTAGGCTGAGACAGGCCTGAAGATGCTGACGTGACGAAAACCAGAGCTGCGCGGTATCAACCTGAGACGTTGTCAATAAATAGACTGCCCGGCTCAGTCAGGCGGCTGGCGTGTCCTGCTGCGAGAGCTGGGCCTCTAGACAGCATTCCTAGTTCACTGACACTTTCCTACTCTCCCAGTTCCCTCGCCCCTTCGCTCCCAGGCTTTCCCCCAGAGGCTGGGACAGGGGAAGGAAGGTGAAGCCACCAGACTTGGCGTAAGGGGAGGAAAAGCTCTTTGGCGTTTGAAAGCATTGAGAGAGGGATGCAGCTGCGCTGTCTAGTACCAGGTAGGATCCCAAAGTTGTTGACAGCTGCCAGCACTGAAATGCAGCCACCTCTGGGAGAAGATAACCAGCTCCCAGCAATCTGCGAAAGCAGGGGAATGAGGAGGGTGATATTAAGAATGAAAAGGGTGCTGGGATCTGTAGAGGGTACCCCTGGGGCCGTCTCCACCTACAGACCCCATGCAGTAAAGGACATGGAACTCAGTTTACCTTCCCCCAGAAGAGGATGGGGGAAGTGAACCCTAGGAGTCTGTCGCTACAGGGTGTAGCCGCACCCGGCTAGATCCCCAGCTGGTGCGAGTCGGCCGAGGGGCCTGTCACACCTCGGCTTGTTCTGCTGCCGTAAGGTCCAGGGGGTTGGAGGGGGGCTAGCAGTCTAGACTCAGGGGCTGGTACTGCCTTCCAGGCAAAGCTGGTGGGAAGATGCAGAACGAGCAGCAAGTCAGAGTGGTGAATTCAATTGAAAGGGAGAGAACCTGGCCAGCTGTGTATCGCCTAGGGTGACCAGACAGCAAGTGTGAAAAATCAGGGTGGGGGGGGTAATAGGAGCCTATACAAGAAAAAGACCCCAAAATCAGGACTGTCCCTATAAAATCGGGACATCTGGTCACTCTAGTGTCAGCTTTACTTGCCAACTTGTGTCCTAACAAGTGTTTAAAGCTTCTTCATTCCAGCTCCTCAAAGACAGCACAAGCCTTTCTGAACGCCAGCGGCTAAAGCTAAACACAGGGGTTTCCTAAACAGGGGACAAGGAGAACTGGAAATACATGCTGGGCGGTTAGGGGGACAGGACAGGCTGGAGGGGCGGAGGCGTCTTGCTGTGGCATTTCCAGTGTGGTTTTCTTAAGCTTTTATTTGTCATTAAAACCAAGTTGCTAGCCCTGCTGCTGACCGAGATAACCAACCCTCTGCTGTAACTGGGGCTTCTGGAGTCTGCAGGTCGCCGGACACAATTCATTCCCCATTCAGCTCAGCAGGTGTGACCTCTGAGGCCTTAGGATGGTAGTTTACTTTATTATTGGAACTTTTTCACTACTGCTGGGCAAAGATCTGCACACGCTTACTATCACATCTCAAGTGGGCAGAGGTTGGGAAAGTAGCACGATTCACTTTCCAACCCCACATCTAGTTTAAACACCTGATTCCAGGCAGGTTTGCACAAAGATGAAAGAGGCTATGTGAGATAAAGTGGATTTCTAACTAGAGATCTCCCAGTCTCTAACAGATCCTCTATATGCCATGTTATGGCACTAACTATGCCAGTAATAGGACTCTCATGCTTCTTCTGCAAAAGCATAGACATTGCCCACTAGCGCTAAAGGAGAATCTCCCTTAGCTGCTAGCACTACAGGGGCTGTGACACACAGTTGAGCAAGTCTGATTTCATCCACTAGCAGGCAGTGGTATGTTTTTATGTAAACACTTCCTACATTACAATGTTTTAAAGGGAACCAGATAGTATTGGTCATAACTGAAAATCCAGACCCTCAGTGTTGCTTCTGCACCATGCAAGCTATCAGACCAGCTCAGAATAAGTGTCTGAAGTTCATTATCCTGCTTGTGGCACCAGCCCATGTCCAGTGTTGAGAGGGGGGGAAAAAATTAACCCTCCTCATGTACTGAACCCAGCCATTCTCTACTAGGATGGATGGCTTCTGAGCCCCTCCAGCAAGCTGGTATCCTCACATATATCACCTCTACACTCCAAGCCCCAAAGAGCAGATCCCAACTCCAAGTCCAGGAGTGTGTGGACTGGAGGATTGGGCGGTGGTATTCCAAGCTATGGGGCTCAGTGCTAGAGTCTGGCTTGGAGGTTGGATTCAAGCCCCTCTCTCACTTTTTATTAGTTATAAGAGAGAGGGCAGATGGCCCAGTAGTCAAGGTGCTGCCTTAGGACATAGGAGCCCTAACTTCTATTTCTTGCTGGCCCCCAGGCTCCCTGTGCCTCAGTTCCCCCTCCTGTAGAACAGGGATAAGGGCATAGGGAGATGTTTGGTTACCATGGAAATGGCATAGCAATACCATAGATAAAAATCACTGCTCCTTCTCCAACTGCTTGGCTCTGAAGCTGTGAGTTCACCATGCCCCGTGCACTGCCTGTCTCCTGTATATCACACCACTGCAGGAAACTGGCCAGCAGCTGTGGAGCACCCCCTGCCAAAGGGGACTTTTCCAGCCTGGCATCCCCCTCCAAAGCTCTCCCCTGAATGGGCCCTGACCCTGTTCAGCTCCATCTCCACTCCATAGGGCAGGGATTCCAAGGCAGAAAGAAAAATTATCACTTCACTAGTTTTTTTTCTCTTAATTGGCCTCTCAGAGTTGGTAAGACAACTCCCACCTGTTTATGCTCTCTGTATGTGTGTATATATATCTCCTCAATATATGTTCCATTCTATATGCATCCGAAGAAGTGGGCTGTAGTCCACGAAAGCTTATGCTCTAATAAATTTGTTAGTCTCTAAGGTGCCACAAGTACTCCTGTTCTTCTTTTTGCGGATACAGACTAACACGGCTGCTACTCTGAAACCTGACATTTAACTGCCACGGGAGTGGGGTTTTAGGCTGGTTTGGTTTTTAAGGCCAATACAGTGTGTGGGTGGTGTTTAAAGGACAAAACATTCACACCCTCTTAAAAAGGGAACCAGAGGGTTTAGAGCAGAGGAATCCTGGGTTCTAGTCCCTATTGTCCCACTGATTTGCTTGGCTAAGTCACTAATGTTTCCCCAGCTTTAAAATGGGGTCCTGCTTTCCCACAGTTGTAAAGGACCTGGAGATGGCTAAGAGGAGTATTCGGAACAGTGCTTTCGCTTGGGGACCCGTAAATATCTCCAGCGGCTGCCCTCGGACTTTCTTCGGTGCAAGGTGAAACATTTCCAGCTTCTGCAGCCTCTCCTTGGAAGTCAATCCTGACTCCAGAGCTAATGGCTTCGACTGCCCACCGCTGGTGCTTTTCCTTCTCCGATGTATCCTTCTCCAAGGTGCAACGGTTGATGACATCGGCATCAGAGCAGCAGAGGAGAGGGCTTACGCTAACACGCAAGGCACTGCTCGGGCTACGCTCATTAGGAAGAGAGCACACACGCCCAGGCCTAACCCCCAGCAATACAGGAAAAAAAGATTCCAAACAAGCTTGTTTTGAAATACATTTGCTGTAGCTTTTTATTTTACATGGGGAAACAACTAGCACAGGCTACCCCTAAAGTGCAAAAGCCGAACAGAATATTTTACTGCAAACTACAGGCAGTTTTTGAGCTCATGAGATTAAAATACAGAAGCAGGATTCAAGTAAAAAAAAGAGACTGAACCAATCCAGCTAATGAGAACATCCATCGTTACATTAGAAGGTTGTTTTTAAAATCCCTCGGAAGGGCTACAATGTGGTCTAGTGGCTAGAGCAGCGGACTGGCGAGCAGGGAGCTATTCTCAGCTCTACCACTGGCCTGCTGGGTGACCTTGGGCAAGTCACTTCCAGTGCCCCGTGCCTCAGTTTCCCCAGCTGTAAAGGGGGTAATGAAGCAGACCTGCCGTTGTAACTGCTTTGAGAGTTACAGATGAAGAGCGCTAACTATTTTTTAAATGCTCCTGCTTCAAGGCATCAGCTAACAGAGGGGTCAGGAGGAAACTTCCCCCATAGGGAGGTTATTCCATTATTGGCCACTGGGGGTATCCTTGACCCCTTCAAGAATGGCCAGGTTCAGCTCATTCTGGAGGACACAGAACAAGATGGGCTTCTGGGCTGGCACTTCCTCGGTCCATTTAGGTAGGGGGACCAGATGTCCCATTTTTATAGGGACAGTCCTGTTTTTTGGGACTCTCTCTTATATAGGCACCTATTCCCCCCCCACCCCCTGTCCCTTTTTTCCCCACAGTTGCTATCTGGTCACCCTACATTTAGGTCTTTACACCACACTCCTTACTGAATTTAAGAGCACTCCAGTTTGGATGGGGGACACACCCCGGGCATCAGGCCTCCGCCCCAGGCATTGCAAAACCCGGTGGCAGATTCGATCGGCGTGCATGTTTTGTGCTTTTCAGCTAGTGGCATGTTTGTAGCCAGGGCATCTTTTTGGGTCCATGGAGGGCACCAGGATCCCCAAGACTTGAGTTTATAACCCCAGTTCTTGGTATTTAGAAAGAAGAGTTTAAAAACAAACAAACAACGCACAAGGACGTCAGTCAGACCAGGGCTCATCCCGCCTCGTGTCCTGTGTCCAACGGGGGGCCGTAGCAGCCGCTTAGAGGCAGGTGCAGAAAACCCAGCAGAAGGTTGCCGTGGAATAACCTGCCCCGGGGACAAGGAAGAAATGTTCCCTGCTCCCCTCAGAGTGAGACGTTCTTCCTGATCCCATCAGTCAGCATTTGGCTCGTGGCCTGAAGCAGAAAGCGTTTAAATATAGAGAGACTCTTATATTTTAGAAGGCTTTACTAGTCTAACTCAGCAGAGCCTGGTTCTCCAGCAAATGTCCAGTCCTTCCTTTGAGTCCGGCTCAGCTCTTGGCTTCAATGATGTCTTGTGGCAATGGGTTCCCCTGACTAAGTAGGCCCTGCATAGGGAAGAATATTCTACGGTGTCACTTTTAAGCGTCCTGCTTTTGAATTTCATTGACCATCCTTTGTCCTCGTATTATATGCAGTAGAGCGGGGTGGAAACCGGTGCTGGCACAAGCCAAGTCCTGTTATCAAAGTATATTCAGAAATGGCTAGAGTCTGCCAACCTCACTCCCGCTGAGCGGCAACTTACTCGCTATAACTAGCCCACACAGCTACTACTCGGCACGAGTCAACTGGCAGAATAATACGGCCCCCGGTGCGTTGGGATCTCAGGCTGTATTGAAGCCCACTGGCTCTCTCCAGTCACCCATCAGCAATTCAAAGCCATTCCCCAAATGACACGCCTGAAGGACGCATCTTCTCTTTCACCGGATGTAGCCCTCCAGAGGGAGCTGCAGATAATCCCGCAGAGCCGGGGGCAGTTTGAGTTCGGGGATGGCGGAATGGCACCGCGCTCCCAGGTGCTTTCGCACGGCGCAGCGCGCCAGGTGCTGCAGCTGACGGGGCTGGTTCGTCATCTGGAGAGCAGAGTCGTAGAACGTCTTGTGCTCCTGCCGAGATGGAAGGAGGATTAAAGGAGGCTCCATCTATCACAGGGCTCGGCAGTGAGTTCAGTGGCAAGGAGGGGCAGACACCAGCTGCTTCCGCGCAGTTAGAGGCAGGTCTCCTACCCAGAAGCCCCTCACTTTAAGTCCCCCATCATGCACTCAATAAAGGCTGGAAATGAGAAGGTTTCTAGCCATCAGAGGGAGGTTCTGGAGCAGCCTCCAAGGAGAGCATGGATGGGGGCGGGGAAAACAACTGAACTCACTTTAAGATGGAACTGGACAGACTTATGAATGCGATATGATGGGTAGCCTACGACAGCAGGGGCCTGGACTCGATGAGCCAGGAGGTCCCTTCCACGCTTATATCCCAGTCCTCTCTAGATCCTGGAGGATCAAGAACTCTATGGGCATTAACTCCACATCTCCTGTTCTTTGGAACCTTTCCCCAGCCAATGATCTCACCAGTACGGAGCTGTGTTTGGGAGCCACTGATCTAGTCCCCTTGACCAATGCGGGATTGCAGCGGAGAGGGGATTTCTTCATCTGGACCAGTTTTAAAAGTCCCAAGCTATGGAGATAGTCCTGCAGCCACAGATCCCACTGTCTGGTTCCCACAGGCGAGTTGCCCAAAGACCCACATTCTCAAGGTTACGCAGAATACGTGCCATACAGATGTGTACTAGGATGGCTAACGTGTCGCCTACAGCCCCGAGCAGACTGAGCATCGGACTGCATATTAGGCAGCAGTATCAAACCCTCTGTCCCCAGCAGGTACCTCCGGGGCAGCCCATGGCAGAAGCTCCCCCTGCTGCAGCTCCAGATGCACCTGATCTGGGGGCCAAGCCACCAGTCAGCCTCCAGATCCAAGCCCGCTGCACCTCTCCCCTGCTCCGCCTGGTGCCAAGCAGGCTGCGAGCTGGACTTTACCTGCCACATCTCCGGAGGCACCACTTCCACCCAGGAATCGCAGGACGGGATCCGGTCGTAGGAATTCAGCACGACTTCCAGGGCACGAGGGGCCAAGGAGCAGAACTTCAGCATCTGAGAGCCAGGTGGGAGAGAGCAGAGGACAGGGGTGAACTGGCCAGGAGGGAGGAGAAATACAAGGAGGGCGAGAGTGCCAGCGAAGCTAGAGGGAGCCAGAGACGACAGCGCAGTGATGTGGGCCTCAGCCCTAGAGCGCCGGGACTTCCTGCCGTCACAGGGTCAGATCCTAGCAAGGGAGGACTCAACTCTCCCTCCTTGCATGCACGATAGAAGGAGCAGACGCAAAGCTTGCCATGTGCACGTTTCAGAAGGGACTTAAACGCTCATTGCACTGAGTGAAGGTCACCCTACACCGCTGTACCGCATGGCTGCATTTATACTGTACTGCCGTGAGGGCTGTAGTTTGCAAAGGGGTTTGGGATCCTACAGGAAGGCTGTAGGTGCTCTGGGAATTGCCAGTATCCCACCTCTGATGGCTGGTTCCAGATACTTCAGAGGAAGATGCAAGAAGGGAGTGAATAGTAATGCTATAGATGCCGTTTCTTCCTAACCCCAGCAATTAGTGGCTGGTTTATGCCCTGAAGCATGAGCGTGAACCCGTCTCCCTGGCACAAAAAGAGCCTTATACAGAATCAGGAGGTAGAGATAAAAAAGGCCTGTTAGCCCTCATCATCAGAACAACCATGGGTGGCGGGGGGGGGAGAGGGGGGATTAAGAGAGATGCATTTCACCCCCACCTCCCCCGGCTTTTACTTGTCTCTTGATGTCACCTTCAGCCAAACTAGACAATGTGACTTGTTTCTACCCGAGGAGTTCAATGCACCACACAAACATTACCTGAGCCTCAAAACTCTGAGTGAGAAATGGGGAAACTGAGGCACAGAGACTTACCAAGGTCACACAGGGAGCCTGTGGCAAAGCTGGGGACAGAACCCAGGAGTCCTGCTCTAACCATTAGACTCCACTCCCGCCTCCTCAGGAGTCCTGACTGCCAGGCTATGCCCCCAGACCATTTCCCTCCCTCCCCACGCTCGCTCCCTCACCTTGGGGTTGATGGCCGCCGCCCCGTGGTCCAGTAAGGTGGCGATGATGCTCTCGGGCTGCCCGTCCAGGTACTCCTCCACCGCCTGCAGGGCGCAGTCCATGGGCGTGTAGCCGGCGCAGTTGCTGACGTTCACGGCAGCCCCATGCCGGAGCAGCAGCTCCACCAGGCGAGGGTGGCAGTTGCCGCAGGCGTTGTGGAGCGGGGTGTGGTTCTTCCTGCCGGCCGTCCTGGCGTCGGCCCCGCACTCCAGCAGCCGCTTGGCCACCCTGTAGTAGCGCTCGGCCTCGGCGGGCTTGTCGGCGCTGGCGCAGGCGGCGTTGAGGGCCGTCTCCCCTTCCCGGTTCCGGTGGGTGAGGGTGGCCCCGTAGCACAGGTAGAGCTGCAGGTGGGCCTCCAGGCCGTGCTCGGCGGCCACGTGCAGCGGGGTCGTCCGCCTGTCCCTGGTGCTCAGGTTCACCAGGGCCCCGTGCTCCAGGAGCAGCTCGGCGCACCTGCAAAAACACACAGCCAGGCTCACCCTTCCCCAGCCCCCACCTCTGCTGCTCCAGGGTGCTTCAGCCTCCGAGCCGAGCCCTGGGGGTGGTCCTTCTCTCCCTCTCCCCAGAGCTGCAGCTGCAGAGTTTCTTCCCTTCCCAAGCTGGGTTCAAGTCCCGCTGCCGGGCATGGCCCAGACTGCTCCCCGCCCACCAACCCCAGCAGGGAGCATGGGCTCCCCCCATGCTCAGGCCTGAGCCCCCTGGGGAATCCGGGCCATTCCATGAAAATTGGGGCCTGGCCCAGGCTACCGCTGCCCCCATCCACCAACCCCTAGCTCCTGCCACAAATAGCCTGGTTCTGGACACCTTCTTCGCTTCCCCATGACTCCTGTGCAACTCGCAGGACACAGGGATTTGGGGCACGCCTGGGCCTGGCAATCACAGGCTCGGCAGCGGGGCCCCGATCTGCTTGAATTGATCCTGCTGGCTGGGAGCACAAGCCTTCGTCACGCCCACCCCCTCGCCCAGCGTCTTGGACCGCCACACCAGCCCCGCTGGCTGCTCCCAGGGGCAGCGTCAGAGGACTCCGGAGATCCAGCATCCTCGGAGCAGCAGACGGATTCCCTGGGGCTGCACACACAGCTAGGGCAGCTCTCTACCACTCACACCACGTGCCTCTATCCTGCGCCAGAGGGAGCTCTCCTAGGGGACATTCAGTCTCTGTGGCCCATACAGCCCTCAGCTTCTCTGCTGACCACGGGGGTCAGCTGGGATCAGAGGGCGAGTCGGGCTGGCATGCGCTGCTTGGCTAGCAGCTGCAGCTCGCGCTCTGCAATCTTCGCTTTCATTGAAAAACAAAACCAAGGCCAAGATTTTCACAAGGCACTAGTGACTGGGTGGTGGCTTCTAACTGACACACCTGGCATAGCGCTGATTTTCAAAGGGCATGGTCTGGAAGCCAGGCTTCCTGCAAGGGCAGCTCAGAGACCACCCACAAACCAGAGGTGCCCACGTCACGGGGTCACGTCCTCACTAGACTTTTGGCCCCACGCCTCTAGCCCTGACCATGGGGAATAGAATCGTCAAAATACGAACCGAGGCAGCAATGTCTGCAGACAGCCTGAAATAGCAGCTCAGGGAGGTGCGACCCATCTTGTTAACTCTGAAGACTAGTGACAACTGGTGAAATGAGACCATTTACCTCTTTTGCTACTGATCTAAGCTGGGCATAGTGCGACGATTTAAGGTGGAGCCTTGCGTGGATTTCTCCAGTGTGGGTGGATCTCTGCCTGTGAGCAGAGCTTGGGGGAGTGACATTTCCCCCCTCCCAAAGTCCAGCTAGTTTGCATGTCGTTGACCTGCCTGCCCTATAGATCTCTGCGGGTTAGGGTAGAAATTCCCCTTCAAGACATACCGCGCCCTGCCCCCACCCTACACTTACCGCAAGGTCTCCGGGGAGGTGCAGAGATGCAGTGGGGCCAGCCCCTCCTCTGACAGCACGTTGGCGTTGGCGCCATAGTTCAGGAGCAGCTGGGCGCACTCAGCACGCTGGTGGATGCAGCTGTCATGGAGGGCGGCCTTCCCGCCCACCATGGAGTCAACCTCTGCACCCTGCAGAATCAGGTGCTTCACGCAGTCCCGATAGCCTCGGGCCGCCGCGATCCGCAAGGGGGACGTGTGCTTCTTCTGAGGGCTCAGGACCCACAGCCCTGCGGAGGGGAGGGCAGGCGGGAAGGAGGGCAGGGGAATCTCAAAAAGCCCTGCGCTGGGGTTCCACTCACGGTCATTAATCGAGTCTGCCAACCTCGACTCTGTGACCATAATCCACCCTCCCGCCTCCAGGACTTCCCGGAATTCATCTGTGTGACCCGGCCACAGCAGAGGGCTGGGCACACACGTGATCTCAGGGTCACAGTGAGGCAGGGGGAAGACGGCAGAGAGAACCGGAGCAACTTGCTCAAGATCTGAGGCGCAATGGGGTTTAGGGGCCAGGGTGTCAGGGAACCAGAGCTCTGGTCCTGGCCTTGCCGGGGCATCTTTGCCAACTCTCTGCTCCTGTGTTTTCCCCTCCCACCACCTTGGCTATTTAGCCTGCAGACTCTCCAGGACAAGGAGCGACACCGACTACATGTATGTACAGCACCTAGCGCACAGACCCACATTGCAGCTGGCGCGTCTAGGTGCTACCGCAATACAAATAAATGAACGACAACAACTAAGTGGCAGAGCTGGGACTGGAACCCAGGATTTCTGCTGCCCAGCCCCTGCTCTCCAGGAGAAGTCACGTGTTCTGGAATGAGCAAGGAACTCAGGAAACCCCGGGGGCTTTCGCTGAACTCTGCTTGGCTCCTTTCTGCTGCACTTTGAGCAAAGCCTCAAGAACGGACACATCCTTGGGAGCACAAGTTCTCTGGCTCTGTTGGGGGGCTGGGGTGGGGGATCATTTAACTAGGGCAGCAGGGGAGAGGAAAGCAGTACTCAGCCCTGGGTTTGTTCCAGCCACAAACCCGGATCAGAAACCTCACCTACGTACCCAGCTCTGCCGACCACATCAGCTCCTCGCTGACCGTCTCCACAATCACGTTCGCGACAGCCTCGTCTTTGAAGATGTTCTTGATGGTCTGCAGGTCTCCGGTGTACAGGACGTTGTGGACGGCAGGGTCCCGGCAGTACCGGGGACGCCGGGCGGGCTTGGGGAGCAGGGAGCTGCTGGTGGCCGGTGGGAACCTCCTGGTCAGGCACTGCCTGGAGAGAGCCCTCTGGCGATCCTCCCACTCCAGCCGCTCTCTCTGCAGGCGCAGCGCGCGCAGGGTGGAGGAAGTGAACGCAAAGGTCTCCCTAGACATTCTCTTGGCTCCGCGGGATGGGGCCTCCTTGCCTCTGGGACGGGCAGCAGATTAGTGCCCCCTGCCACCTCCTCGGGCTTGTAAATATGGGTATGACCAGAAAACCCCTCCCCTTGTTGATTCAGAAGAGCAAGCCAGGCCATGCTATAAATAGAGGGGATACTTACCAGGGCAGTCAGCAGAAGTTTGTGCAGGGTCATGTTCTATCCAGGGCTGGTGGCGTTTAGAGGCTTTAACCTGTTGCGGGGTGGCAGGAGTTTAAGCAGAACAAACCTACAGCAGCCCGGGGAGAGTTTCCCCAGCCCCTGAGTGGAGAGCGGGGTTGTCCCTGCATACACCCCACAGAGCAGGGGGGCTGAGTCCACAAGGGGGCGGGAAGCACTGCGGACGGCTCACCCCTGCTCCGGGCTGAACAGTGTAGCGTTGGGCAGGGAATGCCGCCTCCCTTTCCTCACATGGCCATGCTGCGGCCCTCAGGCGCCCGCTGCCAGGTCTCCACGTGGCCTTGCATTTCAACAGTTACCGTGTCTGACTCAGGGCCTGATTCTGAGAGGTGCCGACAAAGAGCAGTCGTAGGTGGTCAGCACTTCTCAGGATCAGCTCTCTGGGGCCAGGAACTGCTCCTTCTCCTAACTGCACTGTGCCCGCCAGCCACCCCCAGGCCAAATTCAGAATAAAAGACAGCGCAGAACACAACCCTTGGGCCAGAGAATTTGTATCCTTGATTGTAGACACCTGCGAAGGGGAAGCAGGTCACCTCTCTACAGGGCCACAGGGGGAACCAGGGACATTATGAAATATTTCCTTAAGCCCTTTCAATTCCAGTCCACAAGTGAAGTGTGAGCAAAGAGGGAGGAAAGGAAACCCCACAAAGCCCGCCAATTTTCAGATTAGACAGTTAAATCACAAGCCACGTTTTAACGGGAGTCATTGAGGACAGATGGTCTCAACAATTCAGCAGCCGTTTTTAACTAGACTGAGGGGGGAACAAAACAAAACAGGTAACATGCTTAAGGCAACATTAGCACACCGGTCACTTCCCCCCCCCCCACCAGCCACACATGGGCGTCTCCCTGTTGCGTGGCCTTCTCTTTGTGGGGGCTGGCACTCCAGCCCTGGGCTGCTTTTAAACAGGAGATTATCCAGGGGCCTGAAGCATCCCTGTAGTTTAAGTTGGGTAAAAGTTGGTCCTCAGCTGGTGTACGTCAGCAAGGTGCCATTGAAGTCATGGGGATTACGTTAATTTGCACCAGTTGAGGGTTTTACAGAGCTGAAGAGACACAGAAAGGTTCAGGATTTTTAAGACCATTTCCTCTGTAGTTATTTCCCACCCCACAAATAATTTTCTCCCATCACATTTGTACCCCAGCTCCTGCAGCAGGACAGTGAAACTGACAAACAGCGATGCCAACAACAATCCAAGCCTCCACAATCCAAGCCGAGCAAAGAGAGTTAAAGGCTGGATTTTTTTTTTAAAAAAACCACACAATCCTCTTGGTTTTGAGGCAGGACGGTGCCCTCTGCATCACTTTGATATGGGCTTTGATTTGATTTTTTTTTTTTTTTTTTTTTTTTTTTTACAACCCGATGGCATCCCCTTAAGGCCAGGGCCTGGGAAGATTTCACAGAAGAACAGAGCTGTCAGATCAGCAGGGTGCCAGGAAGCGAGGTGAGCAGAGGGGAAAGGCTTGGCTCCGGCACTCAGGACATGGGGCGAGCGACGCCGTCACCATCTCAAGCACAGCACAGGGATTCCGGCTGGCCTGGTTGCCATCCCGATGCCCAGTGGAGAACGACGTCGACGCAGCTGCATTTGATACAAGCCTTTGTGGGGTACAGTGAAAGGTACCGAGCGCCTTTGATTCTCGGGGAATTTGCTGGGAGTTGCAGTTGCCCAATGGTGGGGAGGATCCGTCTTCAAATATCAAGAACTCAGTTGTCCTCAGCTGCAGCTCCAGTCCCGTTACGGGCTGATCGAGCAGTCCTTGCATGCGTCTCCCCCCAGTGAGGTCAATGGGCACGTTGTAGGAGCACGGCCTGGGATTCCTTCACTCCCAAAAGCAACCCAGCCAGCTCTATGTTAATGCTTTAAAGGAGACATGCTCCAATTAACAGAAGCCTCCCCACACAGCACCATGCTCCCCTGGCTAGGAGACAGGCTGGCTTTGCATAAAATCGAAGGGGAGGAAAGTGGGGCAGCTGAAGAAAGAGTGTCACACGTGAAAGGTACCGAACACCCATTTAATGCAGGAATCAGATACAAGCAGGGAAAGCTGTATCACTCGCGGGTCGTGATCAGTCAAAGGCACCAAGCAAAGACTGCCAGGGTGCTGCTGGAAGGGCCCAGCGGTAGCAAGGCAGGAATCATTTCACATCAGGGCTGCCAGCGTCGCCCCTGTTCTGTACGAGAGTCCCAGACTATCTGTCAGCACAGCTCCCAGACGCACAACAAACTTACCATTCATAAACATGCACAGGATACCTAAGGCACACAAGTCACCTCGCTGTTCAGAGTCCTTGCTCTGCCTGGATTCAGCCTGGGTGCTGCCCCTGGCTGAGTGACCATCCGGCTCCGTGCTGGCTGGGGGATCTTCGCCTCGTAGCTCCAGAGAGGGTCACCGGCTGCTCTCCATGGCAGAAGCAGAAAAGAAGTCCTCTGGCAGCTGTCCTAGGAGCCCATCCAGATCGTCTGCACAGACAGGAGAAGAACAGGGGCTCAAGTCCATTTCTTCCCCCTCTTCTTAAAGTTTCCCATTTCATCCCCAGGGGCATCCAGACCCGGTCACTGGGAGATTAACCCGTTCACCCCAGGAGTTACACTTCCAAGTGGATGGGCCCACTTCTATGAAAAGATTAAACACATTTGGGAAAGGGAAAAAAAAGAGATGACATTAGGGGAAAGATCCATCATGTCTTCCACTTTCTTCCGGGATTCCCTATAGATGGCAGCCACGGCCCTTGTGCGATGGCACCAGTGGAAGGTGTCTGGCCTAGTGGGTGGGCGGGCCGGCCGGATTCAAGTGCCTGGCACTCGCCACTGGAACCATGTTTTCAGGAGAGCTCAGCTTCCACCATGCGCCCAACAAGTGGAGCTCTTCAGGGAATCTGGCCCGTAACATCTGCAGCAGAATCTGCCTTACCCATGTCACAGGCTTCAGCCCCCGGGGGTTCCTCTTGGGAACGTCTGTTTGACCCCGACGTGCTGTCTCCATGGCAGGATGGTTCCGTCCGCCAGCTGCTGTTTCCATCCCTCCTGGAGCTCCATGTGCTCCTGGGGTTGGGAGCACCCCCGGAGAGATTTTCTGGGGAGTCCTGCTGGAATTCAGCCGGGCTTTGGACCTACAAAGAGCCAGACCCAAGTGAGATGCTCTGGGCTTTCCCTTTGTTTGCTCTCAGCACCACAGCATCAGACCCTCATTTCCTGATGTCTCCCATGGCAGTACATCCTCCCCTATGGAATCTCTTTAGTCCCTCAAGTTCCTTCAAAACACCCCCCTGCAAGGACTTGAATATCGGTTCCTCCTGAGACCATCAGAGCCCCTCCTTCAACCCCCTAGCTATGCTCAGCTTCTTAGCACAGCACTCCCAGACCTGGCCAGGTCAGCCTTCGGAAATACCTCACAGAGCACAGGAGACGCCCCCAGCACAGCTCTCTGCTCGGCATTGCACTGTAACTCTAAGGACACTGGCACCGTCCCGTCTCCCATCTCCCCAGGCTCCTGCGACGGCTGCAGGGGGCTCCCGGCCCTGGACTCCGGCAGGTAAATCTTCACCAGGTTGTTGGGGGTCACGTTGAGGTAGTGATTGCGGTGGGACGGGGAGAACACCCCCACCTGCAACCAGAGGGAAAGGCTACTCGCCTGGACCCAGAGTTCTCTGGCCTCTGCCTATTCCCCGCAGCAGGGAAGGGGCAGATGCCACTGGAAAAAGAATCAGCACCTCCATAGGGCTTCGCAGATGTCCCTCTTCACCAGCCTCTGTGACAGATGATTGGCAGTGCTGGGGGCCAATGGCCCAGATCCAAAGCTGGGGCAGCGTGGGATAGATTAATAGGCTTCCCCCCTCCCCCTTGGGGCAGGTGGGTGAGTTCAGTCTCTATGGCCTCTGAGGACAGCCAGCCACCTGGGGGGCAGTAGGGGGAAACAATCTGTGCCAACTGGTCACTGCCTACAGAAGTATTTTAATTGAGGGTGGAAGAGGTCTCCCTCCTTATCCCATTCATCTCAGACAATGGAAGCAGTAAGAGACACCCAGTGGCAGATGAATCTGCGTGCCCCTTATTAAATCCATCCCCCAAACTGGAGCCCTAAAAGCCATAGGGAATCTACCTCCAGGAACAAAACCGACCCACCTAAGAGTCCTTCAGTACATAACCCTGGCCCTAATCTCCTTTGCCTCAGGTACCTGCTTTAAGAGAAGCACTGAACCGGCCTTCAGGTCGCTTGGTCTCTCCTCCAGCAGCAGGCGGTGCACTGTCCCCTGCATCTCTCCTGCAGACAGGACAGAGAGAACCCATCAGCAACGTGGGGCAGGTGCAGTCAGACCAACGCGGCTGGCACACTGCTTTGTGCCATTATGCATGGGGCAAATCCACCTGCGAGGATGTAGCCAAGAGGCAGTGCTGACAAGCCACCTGGGGAGGGGTGGGGGGGCAAAATCAGGACAAGGGGGCAAGCTGGAGTGTTACTTCTTCAATGCGCCTCATCTTGCCATTTTCATTCCAGCTTCCTGGCTCTGACAAAGGAGGAGCCCACTGGAGGACACTGCCAGGATCAATCCTGCACTGGCCCCTGGGAGATAGGCCCTAGCTGATCACGATGTCCAACGAGCGACTCCTCCGCCACGCAGCGTGGAGAGGCCTGTGAGAGGTCACAGCTAACAGGAGGCCAGAGTTAGACAGCAGAGAGGTCACGGTCCCAATGGGGAGCAGCAAGTCTCATGCTTAAGGGGCAGCAGCGGATTGCTGCAGGCATCGGAAAGGAAGCAAACCCACCGACATACAGAACTACACACTCCTGTCTGTGGGCGTTCTGCATCGCACAGGCCACTGCTAGAGGCTGATGGGCCATTGATCAGGTCTGATCAGGCGAACCGGATGTGCCTCATGTGTGTGGTTCAGCAGAGCAGAGGGACCCCGGGGAAAGCCAGCAGGCAGGCACTACATAGATTTTCAGATGGGAAACTAGATCTTTGTATGAGGACAGCCAGCTATTAGCTGTTGGTTAGAGTTCCTTTGCTGGTCAACAGCCCTGCTCACCTGCCCCAGTGACCCAACCTCTGTCCTTACCGGTAGGATCCTTGAACACGACACCAGCGTCAACATTGGTGCGCATCAGTGACTTGATCATCACCGCCATGCTGGGGACCTTGTTCTTCGGGAGCTGCTTCAGCGCTGCCTGCACGGAGGACAGACAGACAGAGAACCATTGCCTATGGCAACTCGCTAAAGCGGAGGAAGGGTCACCTGGCGCTGAAAGTCCGGACGTGGGGATTCAGGAGATACGGGGCCAATTCCAGCCTCTGCCACAGACCCACTACGTGGTCTTGGGCAAGTTGCTTCCCTTCTCTGTACCCAAATCCCACAGGAAGACCTTCGCGGCGGGGGCTCTCTCACTATTTGCACTGTCAGCACCAGCACAATGGAACCCCAATCCCCACTGGCACCTGCAGGTGCCCCTAACACCAATTACCACAATCAATCTTCAAGGACATGGGGAATTCGGGGCTCCAGGTACGATGCTGCAGTCTCATGTTACATGTTCTGCCAAAGGGGTGGGCTAGGATCATGGCACGCACTCTGGGGCCCTCCAGGGCAACTCTGCTAAGAACGTCGCTGGTATTTGATCACGCAGCCCAGGTTCCAAGAGCCCCCCTTGGTGAGCTTAACACAGAAGTGTCTGAACCACACTCATCGCTAAAGGGAGGACGCAGCGCCACAGCTCTGATGTCAGCCAGGCGAGCTCGGAGGCGCTTCTGTCCCTTCCCTGCTGCTCCTCAGCCCGAGTGGCACAAAGGGAGCAGAACGGGGCAGAAAATCTGCCACAGAAGTATTGATTCCAAAAGGACCCGGGGCTGCAAAGGACACAGGTGGCCCTCAGGCTGAGAAGCGTGGACACCCCTGGATCGAAGCTGATTAGCAGCCTTCAACGTCTAGGCACCATTCTATACTTCCCCTAAAGCGTATGTGTACAAATGAATGGGAGGGGAATGTTACCACCATCTGGTGCATGTGGCTTTTTAGAAGCCAGTGTATACGCAACGTGGCTAGCAGGTGTCTATTTGAATAATAAAGAGACTTCTGCTCACTTCAATCATGGGCTACTTTGATCCTCCGATTAATCTGATCTAGGGCTAAATTATTTTCACTAGCCCCTCTCCTCCCACACGACTTCCACCTCTTAACCCTGACAGCTGTACAGCAGGTAGAACTGAATAATTCAATCACTGTCTCTAGACATTTCTCATTGCATTGTAAACAAATAGGCCAAAAATTCTGAAGGAAGCAGCCGAATAAAGGGCCCAGGTACAAGTGACAAGTGCGCCTGCTGGATAGACAAGATCAAATTGCTTATTTCGATCAAAGCATTAGCAATGAACTTGGTCACAGTCAGAGGGAAGCTCAGAAATCCTGTCACAGACACTTTTTGTGGTTAGCCAAGTGGAATGCTGGGAGGAGACTCAGCTACCGGCAGGTGCTGAGTTCTGGATGATCATTCACTAGATAGAAGCACCGGTGCCTATTAGAATGTGGTCAATCAAGTATAATCACCTGGTTATAGCAGACATCTGGGTGTAGTAGGCCACCATGCCAGGGTAACTTGACTACTGTTTGTAAACTGCTCTGAAGAGAGAAGTGCCATGTGTGGCTGTCCATATAATAAATTCTTTCGTGCATGAGCCTTTAATAACCATTTTTAAGACACTCGTTTGTGCAGGGAGAGGATAATTCCCATGGGTCACTGCATCTTAGCGGGAACAGTCCTGGGGCAATGGGATAGTATTTTATCCCGGGATTCCATGCTCTGCAGATGATAGGATCTAGTCTCTGGGCCAGCAGCAGGGACACTACCGTGGTTGTGAAAATAGGACTACCGAACATGCTTTTAAAGGGAACGGCCGCTAAACTGAAGCCGGATTAGTTTTGAGCTCCCGTGGTCAAGGCGTGCGGGCCAGCAGGCTTCTCAACTCAAACTGCACTAGCTGTTTCACAAAACAGCGCCAGCAGTTACTAGTGTCCTGGTGACAACTGGAAACAAGTTATATCAGGCCCATCAGCCCCTACGCAGAGGAGGCTGTCGCAGGGGGGCTCCATGAAAGTAGCAGATGCTGGACCCCGTTCTATCTCGTTGGAGCTGCACTGCCTGGCTGGGGAAGCCAAAACCATCAGGTGGTGAGAGAGCCTGGATAAAACCCCGGGGGAGATGCCAGTGCAGAGGCATCACAGAGGAGCTGAACTCGTCTTACCAGGAAGTAGCCTTCACACCCAGCACAGGCCCCTCCTTACCTTCCTCAGCACCATGGCCACGCTATATGTCCTGAGGAAACAGGAGGGGTCTCTTTCATCCAACCGCAGCTCGGTTTTCATGGCAATCCAGGGGCCTTTTCCAAAGTCCTCGTCTATTGGTTGCTGGGAACTCGGCACTTCCTGGAGTCACAGGATGGATATGGTCACTATGTTCAGAATCAAGGTAAAGTTTATCTTGTACTAGCATCTCTTTGGCTATGCAGAGACAAAGCCTTTGCTCTAAGTAGAGCATTAGGGGAATGAGGGCTGACCCTCACACCGAATCACTGCTACTCATGAGTGCTATAGGATAACCCTACCTTTTGATTTGGGTCGGAATCCCAGGTCTAGGCTTGGAAGGATTAGATTTTTAATCGATAAATGTTGATTTCACTGAACACACACACAAGCCAACAAAAAAAATATTTCCATCAATAAGAATCAAAATATAGAGACAGGCAAAGAGAAAAATGCTGCTTGAGAACTACTCTGAATCCTGCGATTTTGCCTTTTGAGTCAGGCTGGTTACAAATGCACTAACAAACAAACAGTAAAAAACAGATCTGATTGGTTGATGGAAGGAGATTTACTTTGTATCTTTTGACATGAGATGCTGACAATGCGTGTTAACGGCTTGTAACGCGTTAACTTTTTGAATCTCAGTGTCTAGTGTCATTAAATGACTATGAATCCCCTCCCCAGAATTTCCCACAACTTTGAAAATTTAAAATAGATAAAAATCTAAGAAAATGCTTAAAAATAAACAGTGCTATTATCAGTCACAATTATTTAAAGAGAGAGATCAAATTCTGCCAACCCTACCAGTATCTGAGGTCTGGTCTACACTTAAGTTAGGTTGACATACCTAAATTAGTCAAAGGTGTGAAAAATCCAGGTATGCTGAACCTAATCCTAGCATAGATACAGCTATATTGACAAAGGGTGCTTTCGTCAACCTAGCACCCATCGTCCAGGGAGGTGGCATTCCTGCACTGATGGAGAAACCCCTTCCCTCGGTGCATCTGCGCTACAGGATTATGCCAGCATAGCTATGGGGTGTAACTAAGGTACTGTAGTCTCTGTAGTGTAGACATACCGAGTAAGCCATTAGCAGCAAACCCAGTTTGCGGGCCCAACATGGCTCACATGCTCCAAAAAGCCCCACAGGGCTCTTGGTTTTATTTACAGTCATTGCAATTGAGCCTAGACACCAGCCAGGACTACGCCCCGAGGAGAGGATTCCACAATCGAGACAGTTGCTGGCGGGGGTCGGAACGGGACGAAGCACAGGACACTTCCTATGGGAACAATGAATTCTATGTTGCACTGCCAGGGGACAGGCGAGATGACCCATTAGTCTGTATTTTCCAATTAATTTCTATGCTGTTTAATGGAGATGGTGCAGGCCAGAGATCCCTGCTCCAACTCCACCCTGAACGGTGAGAAAAGTTCTAAGCAATTTCATCTGACATTTCGGGTCTGTCTACCACTCTGGGAAGAGGCCTGGGGTGGATGGACAATGCTCTGCCCCAAGGAGAAAACAAGTGGTCCACTAGCCTCCAGCTGCCGCAAAGTGCCCTTGTCACAGGGAAGGTTAGCATGCCTGCTCTGAGAAGTTCCTAGCAGAAGATCTGACTGCAGCAGCCGGCAGCTGAGGAGTGCAGATCACCAAAGCCACGATGCCAAGGGACCAGTACCTGTGGACTATTTGCTGGACTGTTCTGAAGCTTTTGGGTCTCTCTGGCTTTGCTAAGGTGTATTTCAACCAACATCTCACAGGCAAATGAGACCCTGATTAGGAGTAGCTTTGGTACCATGCCTCATGCTGCAGTTGGGTGCAGTCAGCACGGAGGAGCAACACATTTTGGGGTGCTGTGCCCAATTTTGACACTGTTTCTGCTAGAGGTGTATGGAGTGGGGGGAAACAGGGAAAAAGTATTACCTCCGTCCGTAGCTTTGCCAGTGCTCCATGGGCTGGAGTCTGAGGAGTGGAAATCAGGATTTCCTCCAGATTTTTCCCACCATGCTTAGGGGAGAGCAAGAGAGAGAGAGAAGCATCTGTTACTTACAACTACAGCTTCTCAGTTGGATTAGGGATGTGCGCAGGACTCTCTCAGAGGCAAGTGCACCTTTTACATCTCTCATAGCAAGTCGCTGGGGCCTCAAAAGCAAGCCTTCAAAACAAAGAGGTTCTGCTACAAATCTTAGTTAAAGAGCGACAGTCAAGGCTGGACTGGGGTCTCTGCAACTGGGGTCAAGGGAGAGGCGGTGAGCCGGTCTTCCTAGAAGTAAATAAAGCTTCCCTCCTCCACCCATTAAGAAAGCAGTTCCAGCACACACAATGGGGACAGTTCTGCTGAATAAGGGGGTGACTTTTTTTTTTTTTTTTTTTTTTAAAAACACATCCACTTTTCTGCTGACAGCCAAATGTCCAATCCCAAACAAGCACAGCTCTGGGTGCAGACCCAAACAGCCCCCCTCCTGCAGTGGCTGTAACCCAGACATCACAAGCTCATGCTAATGCACCAGCTCTGGAAAATAAGAGTGACACAGGGCTTGACTCTATGAGGGCTCACGCTCTGCAGTGCCTCACATATCAAATACAAGCAAAACCGCCCTACGCTTCAGTGATCCCAGAGAGAATATACAATTTGCTATAAAAATCGCACAGCAATCTTCCTTTTTCACCCCTATTGATCTACTCACAGGTCATATTTACTGCAGTAGAACCCCCTTTAGACTGACCCCTGATTAATCACAGTAAGATAGTGGCCCCCAAAGCAGTGTTCCTATCCCCAGTGTTGTCCAGAGGTTTCAAATGCCCCTGAAATATTCTGAATGTTGGGGATTCCTAGGGCATGTATCGTTATATCTAGGGCTGGTCTACACTGGCGGCGGGCGGGGGGGGGGGGGGGGGGGGGGAGGGAAAAAAAATCGATTTAAGATACGCAACTTCGGCTACGAGAATAGCGTAGCTGAAGTCGACGTATCTTAGATCGACTTCCCTCCCGTCCTCACGGCGCGGGATCAACGGCCAAGGCTCCCCCGTCGTTCCGGAGTCAATGGGGAGCGCATTCGGGGATTGATTTATTGCATCTAGACGAGACGCGATAAATCGATCCCTGATAGATCGATTGCTACCCAACGATCCGGCGGGTACTGTGGACGTACCCCTAGATACCACCACCCAGATCCTCAATGGTATTTAGGCAACTAACGCCTACTAAAATTGAGGGACGTTAAGTACCTAAATACGTCTCAGGATTGGGGCCTACATGGCTATGTAGCTGCCTCTCTGATCACCATGAAGATGGGAGGACATAGGTAATGCTCCCCATGACCCCACACGCACAAGAAAAATCTAGGGAAGCAACAGTCATGTCTTGCTTGCTCTGAAGCCAGTGGAGAGTGGGTGCAGTGTGCGGCTCACACCTGAAAGGCAACACACCGATTAGTTCAATCCCTTGGTGTCCCTGTTTGAGCTGCCGTTTCCCACGGAGATCTCAGCCACCTCCTCTGCAATATGTCCTACCTGATGAGGCAGAATCCCTGCAGGTCCTGGGAAGCGGCGAGATTTCACCCGCGACGGGGTCCAGCCAGAAGCCTTGGGAGTCTTGTTGGCTGCCGTGACCAGCTGCATAAGGTGATTGGTGACCACCGGAGACTGCAGGTTCCCAGCAGCAGCAGAAGCTGAGTAGGGAGCTCTTGGGGTGGAAGTCGGTGACTCCACCCAAGTCATCAAGGACCGTGATCCTGCGGGGTGCCTAAGAGGTGGCCGCCAACTGCTGCTGGGCCCTCTGGGTGTGGAACAGCCCTGACTGGGCATCCGTGGTGCTGGTGGCCTTGGATTGCCACTCCCTGGGGAGTGGAGGCTTGGAGCCTTTACTGGAGCCACCGAAGGGCTGCTTGCTTCGGTTCGAGATGCTTGAAAAGGCCGCGAAGTGTGGCACCTGGGAGCGGAGATGGTGCCACAAGCCATGCCTGCAACAATGCTGCCTTGTGGGACTGCATTCCCCAGGGAGCTAGCCGGAGCTACTAGGCTAGACTGAGAGGAGCAAGAACCTGCTGTGCTCGGCCTCAGCTTCAGTTTCAGAGCAGGGTCCACCTGCTGGAACGGGGACCGATTCTGCATTCCGCCTGCCCCCATCGAGATGGCCCGAGTCCCCTCGTGCTGCAGAGAGACTGAGCCACCACGGCTAGGAGTTACCATTGGCTCTCCCACCCGAAGCTTTTTGAAGGCGGTCCCTCCAGGGCTACTCTCGTCCCTCCTGCACACCTGAGGGGGCATCCCCTTCTCAGCCACGGCAGGCCCAGGACCTGGCTGCAGGCAGGCTGCATCCGCCTGCACGCAGGCTGCCAGGAACAGGTCATTTTCAAATTCATCATCCCGGGGAGCTTCCCGAAGGGGAGGCCGTCGGCTCACAAACTTAAACCCTGCTGCCGAGCTGCAGCTTGGCGTGCAGTCCCTCGCGCGGTTTGAAGTGCGCAGGGCCGGTGCTGCCAACGTGGGGGCCACCTGGTTCTTTAGAGTCTTGAAGCCCACAGCTGGAGGATCCACAGGCCGATCGTTCACCACCGTCAGAGGCCTCAGGCCAGGTGTTTTGCCGGAGGGGCAATCAGCCCCAACTCTCAGTTTGGGAAGGTTCTGCAGCCCAAAGACTGGGGACAGCAGGCTGGTACTGGGAAAAGCAGGTAGGGGGGACTCCTGAGCTGGTGCCAGGGGAGTGCCTGGGTCTCTGGGCCCAGAAGAAAAAGGCCTCAAACATCTTGAATTCACAGGGACCAAATCTGAGAGCTGGTTCTCCGCGTCCTCCACGGCCAACAGGAAGTCCTGCAAAAGCAGACAAGGCACCACAAAGATCAAGCTGTCTTTACACGGGATGCTCCCGAGACCCAACTAACCTGGCCCTTTAACTTAAGAACCCAGCACAGCTACAAAGGTCCTAAGATCAGAGACTTGCTAATAGTTAGCCCTAGACCAGGACCATAAAGCACAGCTGGACACAAGGACCAAGGTAAGCTTGAGACAACGGCCGCTATCGGGTCCATAGTTTGCAGGCCTGTTCTCTCGTGCTATATACGAGTACTTGACACCAGTTGAGAGCTGGGAGAGACATTTGGTCAGCATGTCCTTTGATAACGGTTGGAGTCATTAGCAGCCAGAGAGGTTTCTTTTACTTATTTGCCGATCAAGGGTAAATCACAGAATCTACACAGCCCTGTGCTTCAGCTCAGTGAGGGGAGACAGGTCCCACGTACACTACAAGGGAGTCCCCCGACTTAATTATAGGGGTGGCGTGAATAGGGACTGAACTAGGAGGCAAGATTCTCTGGGCCAGGTCCTCAGCCAGGTTGTGGCTCGGTTGAGGAGCCAGCCCGCCGACCCATTAGCCGCCGGCTTCACCTCCGAAGCAAGAATCCTGCTCCGCCCTCGCCTGCCAGTTCTCTCCCGGCCCACCACGGTTCACAAGCATTTTCCTCACCTCGTCTTCAAGCTCCTCTTCCACAGCAAACAGCTTCTGCAGCCTGCAAGCCTGGGAGGAGAGGAAGAGAGACGGCTTCGTTTGCGAGTAGGTTCCGCCCAGGCGGCGGTCGCTCTGCCCACCTCCTATGCCACGCCTGAACCGCCAGGTCTCTTTGCTCTGCCGGTACTTTTACTTTGGGGTTTAAACCCAAAGGGGCCTGTGGCAGGCCACAGACGGGTCTATATTTTTTTGCAAGGCAGGGGTTCGTCTCTTCCCAACCCATGGCTGAAGCGGATTTTCAGGCAAAGGAAAGTGTAACAGGACCAGCCAGGCACGGTTCTGCCCCGTGCAACATACAGATGTATTGGAGCCCTGCCAATGCCACTCAGACCCGACTTGCAAGACTCCCTGAAAAAAAGCAGGGCCTTCCCGGGGGGGGGGGGGGGGCGCGAGGGTAACCAGCTCCCTCCAACCCCCCCCTCTGCCTTCCCGGGGGGGGGCGCGAGGGTAACCAGCTCCCTCCAACCCCCCCTCTGCCTTCCCGGGGGGGGGCGCGAGGGTAACCAGCTCCCTCCAACCCCCCCCTCTGCCTTCCCGGGGGGGGGCGCGAGGGTAACCAGCTCCCTCCAACCCCCCCTCTGCCTTCCCGGGGGGGGGCGCGAGGGTAACCAGCTCCCTCCAACCCCCCCCTCTGCCTTCCCGGGGGGGGGGCGCGAGGGTAACCAGCTCCCTCCAACCCCCCCCTCTGCCTTCCCGGGGGGGGGCGCGAGGGTAACCAGCTCCCTCCAACCCCCCCGTCTGCCTTCCTGGGGGGGGGGGGGGGGGGGGCGCGAGGGTAACCAGCTCCCTCCAACCCCCCCCTCTGCCTTCCCGGGGGGGGGGAGGGTAACCAGCTCCCTCCAAACTCCCCCTGTGCCTTCCCGGGGGGGGCGCGAGGGTAACCAGCTCCCTCCAACCCCCCCCTCTGCCTTCCCGGGGGGGGGCGCGAGGGTAACCAGCTCCCTCCAACCCCCCCCTCTGCCTTCCCGGGGGGGGGGCGCGAGGGTAACCAGCTCCCTCCAACCCCCCCCTCTGCCTTCCCGGGGGGGGGCGCGAGGGTAACCAGCTCCCTCCAACCCCCCCCTCTGCCTTCCCGGGGGGGGGGGCGCGAGGGTAACCAGCTCCCTCCAACCCCCCCCTCTGCCTTCCCGGGGGGGGGGCGCGAGGGTAACCAGCTCCCTCCAACCCCCCCCTCTGCCTTCCCGGGGGGGGGGCGCGAGGGTAACCAGCTCCCTCCAACCCCCCCTCTGCCTTCCCGGGGGGGGGCACGAGGGTAACCAGCTCCCTCCAACCCCCCCCTGCCTTCCCGGGGGGGGGGGGGGCCGAGGGTAACTAGCTCCCTCCAACCCCCCCCTCTGCCTTCCCGGGGGGGGGGGGGGCCGAGGGTAACTAGCTCCCCCCACCCCGGTGGATGCCTCCCCCAGGCGCTCCCAGGGCGGGGGGGGAGCTTGGCCGCCCCGACACCCCCATGGCCCGGGGGGGGGCGTTACCATGGCAGTAGCGCAGAGCCCCCCCGCATGCGCTCCGGCGCGGAGGGCCGCGGGCTCGGGGCGGGTCCGGGCCCAGAGACCCCAGGCCTGGGGCACCTCCCCTTTAAAGGGCGGGGCCGGGGCCGCCTGTCCGCCTGGCGGGCGCGAGTCGCTCCGCCGCCTTAAAGGGGAGGTTCCGGGAGCCGGACCCGCGGCCTCCGACCGCTCGGGCGGGGAGAGCGACCGCCCCGCCCCCATCGTCCGGTCCGTCTGCCAGGCTGTCCGTGCGCCTGTCCAGTCCCCCGCTCCGCCCATCCCCCATCCGTCTGTCCCCCCATCCCCCATCCATCCCCCCACCCCCCGTCCGTCTGTCCCCCCACCCCCCGTCCGTCTGCCCATCCCCCGTCCGTCTGTCCCCCCACCCCCCATCCATCCCCCCACCCCCCGTCCGTCTGCCCATCCCCCGTCCGTCTGTCCCCCCATCCCCCATCCATCCCCCCACCCCCCGTCCGTCTGCCCATCCCCCGTCCGTCTGTCTGTCCCCCCGTCCCTCCACCTGTCCACCCCCCGTCCGTCTGCCCATCCCCCGTCCGTCCGTCTGTCCCCCCGTCCCTCCACCTGTCCACCCCCCACCCGTCTGCCCATCCCCCCATCTGTCTGTCCCCCCATCCCTCCACCTGTCCACCCCCCATCCGTCTGTCCCCCCATCCCTCCACCTGTCCACCCCCCACCCGTCTGTCCCCCCATCCCTCCACCTGTCCACCCCCCATCCGTCTGTCCCCCCGTCCCTCCACCTGTCCACCCCCCCCATCCGTCCGCCTATCCCCCCACCAGTTCATCTATCCATCTGTCTGTCGGCCCATCCCCCCATCTATCCACCTCCCCCATCTGTCTATCCACCCATCCATCCATCTGTTCACCCCCCCACCAGTCCATTTGTCCACCCGACTGTCCATCTGTCTACCCACCCACCAGTCAGTCTATCCACCCATCTATCTGGCTGGCCACCCACCCACCCATCCGTCCATCAGTCTGTCCATCCTGAGTGCTGGACCAGTTTGTACAGTGGGGGGCGCTGAGAGCCATTGAACCAAACTGTAAACCGTGAATATGATGGAACCCACTTCCAGCCAGGGTGTGCGGCAGGCCCCCCCAGTTCCAGCACCTATGCCCATCTGCCTATCAGTCTGTCTTGCCATCCACCCCCCCCCCCCATGCAGATGTGCATCTGGCCATCCACCTGCATATGTCTGTCTGTCCTACCCCTGCCCTCTCCATGCCTATGTGCAGCTGTCTATCCCCCGGCTCGTCTATGTGCGTCTCTACACCCCCCGGCCTGTCCATGCATCTGTGTGTCCGTCCATCCACCTAGTCATCCACCTGCCTGTCTACTCATCCTTCTGTCCTATTAGCAAACCAGAGGGCAGCTTGTGAAGTTCTACAGTGCAGCCCAACAGCTGCTGCCTTCATAATTATAGTGAGGCAGTAGGTCTGCTATGGTTAAGGCTGAGACCAGCTTTCCAAGTGCTCTAAAATCCACCTGCATCCCAGCATCTCCATCGCGACACTACTGGCCTCCAGACTTGCAAAAGAGCTTGGTGCCCGGCCACTTATTTTAGTGCCTCAAATGGGCGCTGAGCACGCCGGAAAATCTGGCCTGGTTGGTGGGGGCCGGAAAAGTGCAAACTCTACTCCAGAGCCTGGGTCTCTGTCAACAAGTGGAACCTCCACTCACCAGGTTGTCATAAACCGGGCAAGGAGTCTGTGGAATTTTCCTTGGGACCGTCCAACGCTCCAGAATGGAAAACTCCACTTTTGTCCAGTAAACTGAGAGGGCGGTTTCGTCCCACGACAGGGATATTGACGGCGGGGACTGGAATCCTCGCATGGTTGGATGTTTAGTTTTCATTCTTGCTTTGAGTTAGATCTGCCTCGTCCTTTTCTTGATAGGCCGTACGGGGGGGCGGGAATGCGTTGTTCCTCCACGCTGCACTGAATCTTTGCTTTCCAGCTGTGACTGGCTGGCACATGCTGAGTAGGGAAGCGGGGAGTCTATAAATAGTTGTACAGAAATAGCAGCCGTCTAGGCTCCAGTGAGCCAGACCAGCCACTAGAGGGGGACTGCCGCTCATTCAAGACCAAGGGGAACCGGTCGGTTGGTGGGGGAAGTCCCCCATGGGAGTAGCAAGTTGTAAACTGTAGCTCATTGTAGCTGGAAAATGGACACATCTGCTGCTAAGAAGGTGCCGTTTGGGTCCACGCTTTATTTCGTCAGGGAGTTCAAAAGACAAATCGTGGTTTTGATGTTTAGTGGCAAGGGCTTTTGGGGACTTCACCTTGTGGGGGGATCCCCCTTCCCGTTGGAGAGGCACCGTGGTCCTGTGAATAGACCACTTGGCTCAGGGGACTGGGATTCAATTGCCGGTTCTGCCATTGGCCTTCTGGGTGCTCTAGAGTAAGTCACTTCCCTGTCTGGGCCTCAGTTTTCTCCATCTGTACAATGGGGATAATGATACTGACAGGCCTGGATTAATCAATGTGTGCTTCCCCTGACCACCTGGAGAGGGAAACAGCCCCAAAACTGAATGGTGCCGCAACCCTATGCAATGCTACTTGCTCAAATTTGGCCTGGCTGCCCACCCTCCATCATGACGGAGGGATGGCTGGGCCAAACTTGAGTGAGTGGTGCTGCAACCTGGTGCTTGGCCCTCCCACTTCTACCAGGACCACCAAATCATCAGAAGGCTGGATGCACCCTTCCTCCACTCGGTTGAGAACCTCTGTTCTGGGGGGTAGCGGTGCCTAGGACATCTTCTCTGTCTTGTTTAAGGAAGGGGGGGGCACATTTCCATTGTGAATAGGGCCCCAAAATTCGTTAATCTGGCCCTCCTTTGTAAACGACTTCGAATCTAAAGATGAAAAATGCTTTATAAGAGCTGGGTGGTATTATTATGTATCATTATTTATATTGTAGTAGCACCTAGAGGCCCGGACCCCAGTGCGCTAGGCGCTGTACAAACACAACAAAGAAATGGTCCCTGCCCTGGAGAACGTACAGTCTAAGACCATAGACAAGCTCTTCAGAGCAGGAACTCTCTTCCTATGCCTCTGCACCGCACTGTGCGCCACGGGGCCCTGATCTCAGCCAGGGCCTCTAGGCATGAGTACAATCCAGACAGTGATTATGGAGCCTCTTTTCCAGCATGGTCCCTTGCATCATTGGTTCTTCCAGGGGGCTAACGCCGTGGGGATTGTCCTTTAGCCAGACTCTTCCGAGCAGCAGGTCATTTCCCTTCCAGGGATCGGCCTGTAAACATCTGTCACCCTCTCTCTGCCAGGCACGCCTGCAGTCACAGCCCCTCCAAGATGAGCTGGGGCATCCGAATGCAGACGGCAAGGAAAAAAGGGTGATTGTAACAGGGTGGCCTGCCCCCCCGAAGGGCAGGGGGCCGGCCAGCCCTGTTCACTCATCGGATGCAGCTGAGAAGGGGACAGGTCTTCAATATGAAGAGCTGCAAGTTCCTGGGGAGAAGCCCTGAGAGTTTTGGCCGGGTTAGAAAGCCTCAGTTGGAAGTTTGGTTTATCCTTTGGGAAATTGTGGTGGGATGGCCAATAACTGGTGCCCAGTTATTATGGGTGTGGTTGATAATCCCCCAGACTGGTGAGGATGAGGAAGGTTTCCAGGGCTGCTCCCCACATGCTGAGGAGGGAGTTGAGTCTTCAACGATTGCCGAGGTCGCCATCGAAGGTAGCCGGGAGCGTGGTCACTTGACCACTGGGACGTGGCCTGAGATCCACCCACTTGGTCCAGTCAGGCGGGTGGAGAGCTATTGACTAGGAATGACAGGCAGTCACTCACCTGGGCTGGATTTGAACCACCTCGCTAAGGGTGAACGGCGTTGGTTCCCTTTCTGAGATCCCTACCCCGCTCTGTGTAGCTCGTGGATCCGATGCTCTGCTCCCTTGCTCCTTGTGTTGTGCAAAGGGAGTGTCACATGCAAGGCAGCCATGTTTTATACTCGCTTTGCATTATTGTAAATTGCTACCCCAGGGGCAGGGCAGCGGAGCGTCAGGCCCAGTTTCGTTGCTCTCAGGATGCTGGGTAAGGTCTCAGCGCAGATGCACGGTCACTTTCAGTCTAGAGATGGGCAGGAAGTGTCAGATTCCCTGGGCCTCAGGCCCTCTCCTGCATCGTCCAGGACCCACCGTTCTCAGTTGCTGGTTCCTGGACTGTCACATGGAGGCTCTGATCCAATTCTCAGTGAAGTCGATTTGAGTCTTTCCATTGGCTTTCATAGGCATTGGATTGGGCCCCATGCTTCAGGCTTTGGTGACAGGTACCTTGGATGTTTGGCCCTGATTCAGCAAAGCATCTTAGCACGCGCTTGACTTCAAGCATGTGCCTATGGTCTGGTCTGCCCACAGAAATTACACTAAGTTAACTCAACCGGCTTCTAAATCTATTGAATTAAATTGGTGAGACCTGCTTGTGTGGCCTCTCTGAAATCAGTTAAGAGGGGTTACATCAGGGTAGATTCATTCAACAACAAACCAGTATAAGTTATAAACCAGTTGTAAGGGGGTTGCACCTGTTTGACTAAACCAGTATTTAAACTGATGCAACTTATCTGTGTGCAGGGGTAACCTTTTTAAAAATGTCTGCGTGCATTAGGAGCCCACACCCCATTTTTAAAAGTGACTTCAGCTCCTACAAGGTATTTAGGTGCCTTTGAGGATCTGGGCCTAAGTGCCTAGAGGACGTATTTTCAAAGGTATTTAGAGGCCTAAAGATGCAGATAGGTGCCTAGTGGGATTTTCACAAGTGCCTAAGCAAGTTAGGTGCCTAACACCCTTTGGTTTCAATGGGATTGTGGCCCCAACCTGCTTTTGAAGATGCCACTATGGGTTTCTCTGCATCTTGAGGTGCTTAAATACCTCTGAAAATCTGGCACTAAGTTATTTCTGAGTCTTTCAGATGCTTTTGAAAATTGTATCCCAGGCCTTATGAATTCCAAACCCCAGTCTTACCACCCCGCTTGGCATCTCTTTCATTACCATTAAGACAAGCATCTAAGACAATTGTCAGAGCATTGGTCCGAGTTCTCTCTCTGGGTACTCCTATGCTACAGTGGCACAGCGGTAGCGCCATAGTGTCGATGCTGCCTACATCGCCAGAAGGGGTTTTTCCATCCCTATGAGTTAATCCGTTCCTCCGTCGACCTAGCTGCCTGTGCACGGGTTAGATCACCCTAACTGCAGTGCTCGGGGCGTAACATTTTTCGGAGCCCTGCGTGATGCAGCTATCTCGATCTAACATTTAAGTGTGGACCCGGTGCATGACACCCATTCCAACCCACTGAAGTTAGCAGAGTTGAGGGGAGATGACTGAAGGCATCATGTTGCTGCCTTTTATTGCCTTCCCAACGCTGGTACAAGAGGCACCATTGGGAGCTAACTGATATCTGCCGTCTTTTGCCTGGACCTTAATGAATGGGGAGGCAGCGGGGCCGGGGCTGGGCCGGTGAGGCTGACGACTTGTCCGAAAAGGTGGCGAACCGCCGATCGGGCTGACGTTAATAAATAAGCTGTCGCAAGCAGCCAGCCCGGCTCGGAGGAGACTCATTGCTTTTGCTGTTTGCTAAAGAAAAGACATTCGTAAACCAGGTTAGTCACAGATCTTTAAAAGGCAGCAACGGCTTCCGCCAACTGCCGCCTGCCACGCGGAGTTAAATATCAAAGGGAATTCAGGAATACTTTGCACTTTCTTTCCTTCCACACCCCCCCCCCCCCACACACACACTTTAGCTTTTTATTGAAGTCGTGTTCGTGTATCATATAAAATTGGAGCTAACAATACGCCCATTCAGCCCACAGCCAGGGCCCATTCAACGTGTGCCATTTTTTTTTTCTCATAACACCCCGCTGGTGTGTGTTTTACTCAGGGAGCTTGAATACGAAAAAACAGCACCGATGCCTAAGTCTAGATTGCAATTGCACTATTAGGCTCAGGCCCGAGGATGGGGCTGCCCTATCCCGGGAGCCCCCCTGGGAAGGAACAGATCTTTCCACCCGGAGCTCCGCCTTGCAAGAGGGAATGTATGGAAGGAGAGATCTTCATTGGACTTCTTTGTCGGACGCGGCACAGGGCACTTGCCACAGCTGGGTGTGGCTCCCCGCCCGCTGGGGGGTCTGGCTCCACTCCCAGAGTCAATCAAAGGCAGCCCCGTGTGGAGGAAGAGGGGGCGGTGGCCCTGCAGGGCCACTTTCGGGAGGGAATCTAGCCTGCGGGAATTCAGGGACGAAACAGCGACTTGTAACCCAGGCCGGAGCATCTTGCCCTGCTGTGGCGCATTAGAGGCGAGGGGGTCTGAAGAGCGCAGCTCCCCGTTAGGCTCTGAGTCCGTGCTCACATTTTCACAAGGGCCCAGCCGCCCCTGGGGCGGACGTTGGGGGTTGACCCACAGGTCGTCTATGGTTGACCTCATTTGAGAATCTGGCCCCAGTTGTGGGAGCTGACCCCTCGCCGTCCTCAGAGGAGGATTCTCCAGCCACGCTTGGCCCTCGAGTGCTTAGCCCTCCTCGAAATCTGGAGTCCCGTTTCCATATAAATGGCCCGTTGGTCCAGCCCCTCTCTCTCCGCAGGGATGGAGGAACTTCCTACACCTCCCGGAAGAAAGTTCTTGACGTGGTTTGGAAAAAGAACGGGCCAGCTCCTCCACTGGTGTCAATCTAGGTAGTTCCGTTGACTTCAATCCTATGCTGATTTGCACCGGCCGGGGATCTGGCCCATTGTCTCCCACGGGGCGATGCTGATTTGCACCGGCTGGGGGTGTGGCTGTAGATGTCCTACGCTGCCTTCCCCAGGGCGATTTCCTCTGCCCGGTTAACTTGACGGTAACTGCCTGGCCCGTGGCCCTGCGGGGGACATACAGGACTGTTTATAACCATCCAGACTGAGGATTCGCCTCCGTGCTGGCCCCAGTGCAACGACGCAGGGGAAGCAAGTGGTGCCTCCCTTATCTGGGGCTGCGGTGCCCAGTGCTGGCTCTCACTTACACCTCTGCTTCCCCTTGGGGGGCTTTGTGGGGCGCAGAACCCCCAGGGGTCATGGCTAGCCCCTCTTCCACTCTCCCCGGCCCAGCCCAGAATGCCCCCTGCCCCGGGCTCTGTGCCAAGCTGGCTTTCAACTAGGCAGAGGGGTCGGAGCTGGCATAAAGGGGCTGCAGGCCAGCGCTGAACGGGGGCCTGGACTTTCCATGGCGCTGAGGCAGCAACGCGGCTTCTGGGGATTCCATTGAAGTCAACAGAAAGATTCCCATTGCCCGTGACGGGAACAGGAGTGGGCCCTGGGGGCTGCCTTGCCGTGCATAGGAAAACTCCCAGTGACTTCAGCTGGCGCTGGATCGTGCAGTCTGAGGTCATTCTCCTTCCATTTGGACGCTGGAGCATTTCTTCCCCTCGCTGCTCCTGAGAGCTTATTTCATTCCGTCGACGTAAGCGCCTGGGCATTCTACCTGTAATCCCTTCCCGCGGCGAGTCCAGGAATCAAATCCCCACCAAGTCACTTCTTCCCCAGCCCTTTGTCTTGTATTCCGTTCTTTCTGGTGCCAGGCAACGTCACTCGGAAATATAAGTCGAAAGGGAAATTCTGAAGCGCCTTCCTGTTTCTTACATTATTCGGTGTAATAAATTCTCCATTCTCAAAGAGGTGACTAATATTTCAGACTACTTTCTACTAAGCTGATATCCTGGCTATGGGGAGCAGAACTATGAAGTTGAGGAATTGGAGTAACTGGAGTTACTTGATATCTTCATTCCCGGTGTTATTCAGGTCCGTAGCCTGCGGGCCAGCATTCAGGGACGGCATAAAAACCTTGGATTTTCTACGGAGTCTATGGGAGTTGGGTGTTGTTTTGCCATTGACTTTTAATCTGATTCGAGCACCTAACTCCCCTGGGAGTCTTTGAAAATCCCAGCCTTCTGGTATATCCCTTGCACTCAACCTATGGAAGATTTACATGGAGAGGCAGTATGGTCCAATGGTTAGAGCATTCGTTTGCCTTGGGTTCAACTCCCAGTACTACCCCAATCTGTGTGTGTGACCTTGGGCAAGTCACTTAGCCCCTCTGGGTACATCTACATTGCAGAAAAAAAAAAACCAAACCCAACAAACCAGCGGCAGCGAGTCTCAGAGCTCGGCTCAAGTGACTTGGGCTCCCGCTCAGGGGTAAAAATTGCAGTGCAGAGATTCCCGCTCAGGCTGGAGCCCAGGCTCTCAGACCCATGCCCCCCCTACTCCCGGCCCTGACTACACTGCAAGCCCAAGTCAGTTGAACCGGGCTCTGAGACTTGCTGCTGCTGGGTTTTGGGGATTTTTGCAGTGTAGACGTAATCTGTGCCTCAGTTCCCCACCTGCAAAATGTGGAGAACAGCAGTGCCCTAGCTTGCAGGGGGAGAGTGAGGATAAACCCGTTTAAGATTGTGAGGTGCTCAGAGACTGTGGTATTGGGGCCAGATAAGTACCTAAGATAGACAGAATCCCTTTCCCTACTGGAATCCAATGAGAATCCTGCTTTCCAAAGTGCAGTTGTAACATGCTGGCTTGCCTAGCACCATGGTGGCTGGTCTACACAGAGAATAATAACCTACTGCTATTCCAGCTACTGGAGACACTCCCTTAGCTCAACTAGGAGAGACCCTAGATTCACTGCGTAGCAGCCACAATCGGTGTCTGATTATGGGCGTTGAGCTCTTGAAAATTCTGTTACTAGCACTGACAGTTGTGGTTTCCCTCCCTGCTCTCAGCTCAGGCAGGAGGACTTCTTACGTTCATCCCAAGGGGGAAACTCTGATGCCTTGATCGTATCACGCAACGTCTTATCCCACAAACAGTCGCACTGAAGTGACACTGCTCATGGAGTGAGGAGCTGCCCAAGATGAATGGGGGGGACTGGAATCTGTCCCTAAATTTGCTTCCCAATAATACAGCTACAACTCTCCTTGTGCTGTGGATTTGTCTTTTAACAAGGGCTGCCAATGAATCGCACTTAACGCAAGCGATTAACGCAAAACCAATTAACCAGATTAAAAACAAAATTGCAGTTTTAATCCCACTGTTGAACAATCATAGAATACCAATTGAAATGTATTATAAATATTTGTGGCTGTTTTTCTACATTTTCAAATACACCTCTACCTCGACATAACGCTGTCCTCGGGAGCCAAAAAATCTGACAGCGTTATAGGTGAAACCGCGTTATAGCGAACTTGCTTTGATCCGCCGGAGTGCGCAGCTTCCCCCTCCCCGGAGCACTGCTTTACCGCGTTATATCCGAATTCGTGTTATATCGGGTCGCGTTATATCGGGGTAGAGGTGTATATGGATTTCTGTTGCCACACAGAATATACAGTGCTCGCTTTATATTATTATTTTTGATGTAAAAAAGATAAACAAAAGAAATCGTGTTTTTCAATTCATCTCGTACAAGTACCGGAGTGCGATCTCTAGTGTGAAAGTGCAATTTACAAAGGTCGATTTTTTTTTTCACGTAACTTCACTCAAAACCTACAGTCCATTCAGTATTCTTGAATATCCCATTCTTTCGCAACATCTACAAAATGCTCTGCCATGTTTCAGGATAATGTCTCTCTTCAGTATGAGTCACTGTTCCAGCAAAGACTGCAGTGTCCAGACAGCATCCATCAGGTGTGCCGTGACTCCAAGATAACTGTGATTGCTCAAGGATGGCCAGTGATCGCCAGTCAAAACAACAGCTTGTGTATTTTTCAGAAGCTCCAACTTTGTAGTCTTCTCGTTGTGATGGAGGTCTCATATTTGCGATGCAATGGTTCCTCGGGAGGGCAAGGTGTCTGACAGATTGGAAGATGCAATTGGAATAACATTCTGTCGTTTACAATGTTGCGTGATCTGCAGTCCATAGCTAGCCGCTTTGCAATAGCATTGGGTAGCTGTTGGACTCTGATCCATGGGCTTGTAGCGATCCCGAAACTCTGGAAGCGTACTCTGTCACGGCTGGCAGGGTTCATTTGCTGTTGGTAGTGCAAGAACTGGAGATGAAAGCATGTTTGGCGTGTAGGTGGTACTGCAGACTTGAAGTACGTTGATGGTATTGGCAGGGCCGCCCAGAGGATTCAGGGGGCCTGGGGCAAAGCAATTTTGGGGGCCCCTTCCATAAAAAAGTTGCAATACTATAGAATACTATATTCTTGTGGGGGCCCCTGCGGGGCCCGGGGCAAATTGCCCCACTTGCCCTCCCCCTCTGGGCGGCCCTGGGTATTGGAACTCAGCCTTGCAATAACTACAGATAACCGTCTTTTTATCCAGGGAACCATACAGACTTTTAAAAAAAATAAACTTCTCATTGAAAAGCCCTGAACTTTTGCCGCTTTGCTGCATTAACTTTTTCTGATATTTAACCGCCAGATCATGAGAACACAATAGAACTGTGCCAATGTCCGCCAAGCAATGAAGTACAGTGAGTGAAGAGGGTCAAACCAGAGGTGTGCTTGTTTTAAAAACAACGCATTCATTTGTTTTGCATTAATCGCTTGCATTCACTGCGATTAATCGGCAGCCCTAAAAATAGAATAATTTGACATTTGTAAGTCACACTTTCATGATAAAGAGATTGCACCACAGTACTTGTATGAGGTGACTTGAAAACCACGATTTCTTTTGTTTGTCTTTTTTACAGTGCAGATATTTGTAATAAAAATAGTAATATAAAGTGAGCACTCTACTCTTCCTATTCTGTGCAGTAACTGAAATCAACACATTTGAAAATGGAGAAAAACACCCACAAATAGTTATAATACTTTTAAATCGGTATTCTGTTATTGTTTAACAGTGCAATTAAAACTGCGATTAATCGCGACTATTTTTTAAAATCTCGCAGTTAACGGCGATTCTTTTTTTTCATTGTTTGACAGCCCTATTTTTAACACGAGGTTTTTAAAAAGGCCGTGTACCCCAATCTCCCCCAGTAATGGACACACGAAGTGCACCAAACCCCCACTCGTTGGGGTCCAATATTTTACTCCAATTCTATTCTCATCCCGCCCTCATCAATGCAGGATCCCACTGGCCAGTTGGGCATTAAAGCAAAGTGTTGAACATCAGTCATTCCCATCCTCTCCCCCGGGGGGAGAATTGTGTGGGCAGTGGGGGGGTTCTGTTTTGGTAGGGTTTTGTTGTTTAAAGGTCTGTGTTTACGTTAGTGCAGGCTGGTCAGAGCAGCGCTCCTGGGACTTGGAGTGGAAGGCATAGGGTGACCAGACAGCAAGCGTGAAAAATCGGGAAAGGGGGTGGGGGGCAATAGGAGCCTATATAAGAAAAAGACCCAAAAATCGGGACTGTCCCTATAAAATCGGGACATCTGGTCACCCTAGGAAGGCAGGGTGCTTTGGGCTGGTCCTTAGCTCCTGGGGGAGTTTGTTGCACTGGCTGGACCGGCCCTCGATGAAGCGCCGTCTCCTGCTCAGAGTAGCTTTGCCCTTGTGGTAGAAGATTCCACTGGGCCCGAGGATGGGAGCCGTCGATTGTGGTCACCATCCTGGCTGGAGCTTTGGGCTCTCTTAAATTTGCAGTGCACTGAACACCTTGCAGATAAGGACCGGGACCTTGCACTGGACTTGCTAGTCTGTGGGGAGCCGGCCCGGAGAGCGGAGGACAGCTCTGATGGGCGCATGGCAGACGGGCATTTCCTGTCTTTAACAGAGCAAGGCCAAGCCATCGGCCCCCGCCCTAAGGTTCCACCCTGCCCGCCTTGGCCCCAGACCATGGCTGGTGAGACAGCCCTGGTCAAGAGCAGAGTTGGTCAGTATTTCCCCAAACCTGCCAGTTATAACAGAGGCCTGGGAACTCCCGGCCCAACTTCTCCCGGCTCCCTATTGCCCATAAATTTCCTGCCAACCCCCCCCCCGCATCTCTGGATGAAATGCACCACCTCCCTTTGCCCAGCGCACGGCCTCCACTCCTTTCTCTCCTCCCTCGCTTTCCTGACTCACAGCTGCAGTGGTGGACAGAAAACACAGGGGGCCAGCAGACAAGCTTTGCATCTGCACAGGTGGGGAGGCTGGGATCTGATGACTAACACAGATGCTTATCCAGCTGTGTGGGGTGGGAGGAGAGACAGAGAGTGGGGTGGCAGAGTGTGTGTGTGTGTGTGTGTGTGTGTGTAGGCAGCAGGGTGTGTGGTGTGTATGTGTGGAGGCGGCAGGGTATGTGTTGTGTGTGTGTGTGTGTGGAGGCAGCAGGCTGTGTGGTGTATGTGTGTGTGTGTGTATGTGTGTGTGGAGGCGAGGCGGCAGGGTGGGTGTTTTGTGTGTGTGTGTGTGTCTGTGTGGAGGCGGCAGGGTGTGTGGTGTGTGTGTGCGTATGTGTGGAGGTGGCAGGATCTGTGTGTGTGTGTGTGTACAGGCGGCAGGGTGTGTGGTGTGTGTGTGTGTACGTGTGGAGGTGGCAGGGTCTGTGTGTGTGTGTGTGTGCATGTGCAGGCAGCAGGGTGTGTGGTGTGTCTGTGTGGAGGCGGCAGGGTGTGTGTGTGTGTGTGTGTATGTGTGGGGACAGCAGGATGTGTGTGTGTTTGTGCAGGCGGCAGGGTGTGTGTGTGTGTGTGTGTGTATGTGTGGAGGCGGCAGGGTGTGTGTGTGTGTGTGTGCAGGCAGCAGAGTGTGTGGTGTGGGTGTGTGTATGTGTGGGGACAGCAAGATGTGTGTGTGTGTGTTTGTGTGGGGACAGCAGGATGTGTGTGTGTGTGTTTGTGGAGGTGGCAGGGTGTGTGGTGTGTGTGTGTGTGTGTATGTGTATGTGTAGGTGGCAGGTGGGTGTTGTGCTTGGAAGGATTTCATTTTTCCTGGGCCTTTATTTTCTTCCTGTCAGTTTCTTCAGCGATATCTGCATTGCGTGGGGTTCGATTATTCCACTCGTCTTGAGGGGACTGACGCCGGATTCCGCTAGTCCTTGGGAACGGTTCATGAATGACTCACCTGAAACTGAGGCTTGTGATTCATCCCTCCGCTGGGTTTTCGAAAGCAGCCCCCTCCCCTGCACACACGCACACACCAAGGTAAATACATCATGCGGGCTCAGTCAGCGCTGCTCACACAAAACAGGCCTGTCATCTGCTTCTCTCCTTCCTTGTTCCTTGAGCTTAACCCTTTGCCGGCGTCGCTTCCAAAAAATGCAGCGATGCGTTTCTTGCGCTCCCTGGAGCTGCACTAGTCACACTCCACGGGATGGACCCCCCTCTCTGTGGGAGTGCACCAGGGAATTTGTTTCTGCACCAAAGTAATGCAAAACTAGTCCCGGGCCTGCTTTTCCATCACCCTGCACCTGGTGCAGTGCGTTACGTCGGTGCAAAGTGCAGGCAGATTGGTCCAGCCCTTGTAGTGCATTAGATCTGTTTTGCACCGCAAGGCAGAGGCGAATAAGGTCGTGCTGCCAGCCTGAGGCTGGGCCTGTGCTAACGTGACTTATCGAGTAAGCAGGACCAGTGCACGCCCGGGTTTGTATCAGTGCAGTGCGTCTACATTACGGATTGCACTGGCCTAGCTCCAGCAGGGTAACCAGTTTCCCTAGACAAGCCCGTATATAAGCTCCCTCCTGCAGCACTAGGAGGATACATGAAAATGCCTGGCAGTTCCCCTACACTGCTCCACCGTCGGTCGCAAAGCACCATGCAAAGTGAGTAACATTTTCCCCGTTTGGGCACAGGGAAACTGAGACAGGGAAAAGTCAGGGCCCGGATTTTCATAAGTGGCCACAATTATTATTATTTGCGGCACCTTGATTTTTGGGCACCCCACGCCCTGGGGCCTGGTTTTCAGGGGCGCTGAAGTGAATGGGAGCCGAGGCTTTTGAACGTCTAAAGAAAGACTTGATTCCAGCTTTGGGGCCCAGAGCCAGGGCAGGATGGGGGAAGCCTACTTATTTCATCCCTGGTGCACCCAGCTGTAGTGCCCAGTCACCCTTGCTACTGGTTTTCATGTTCCTCCCGATGTCAAACACCTGTGCTAGTTCCAACACCTTCCTCTGATGCTGGTGCTGGAGACAGGACAGCACCTGGATGGAGCTCTGGTTTGATCTTGTGCAGCCCGATCTCCTTCCATGGATCCCCTGGTTTGCATCCCCAGAAAATAGAGGGTTAGAAAGTCAAGCTGTGGGTCGGTGCTGAAAGGCGAGGCCAGCTGCCAGGGTGAAGAAGATCCTAGCAAATGCTGCATCACCATGGAGACCTCCTTCCATCCTGCACTTACGGCCCAGCGCATCAATGGGGTAGCTGCAGCCGGTCAGCTGTCACCTCTTGGCTCCCCCCACATTGCATGGACTCCTCCCACATTTCTTCAGACCGCACCCCTCTGCCCTTTGAAGAGAAGGGGTCCGATCCTGCTCCCATGGAAATCAGCTGGAAGATTCCCATTGACTTCAGCGGGGCCAGATCTGTGTTTGTAAGTTGGCCTGGGGACATGAGGCCGGATAGGAAGGTTTAGCCTCTGCGTGGAATTGGAAGACAGGCCCTGTAGGAAGTTGCTACACTCTATGTCTTGCAAGCCACAGGAGGCGATAACCTTATATCGTCTGAGGATTTTAACCCTTTCTGCACCATTTTACTACAATGGACACCTACGGCCCATGACCCACAGGGCTGGCAGATTTGGTGTCGTTACCATAATGAATTGTGGACAGTTTCCCACTTTAGACTCCAAGCCGGGAAATACACCAGAGAGACTGACTTTGCTATAAACAGCTAGGGTTTCCAAAAGAGCCTAAGGGATTTAGACACCTCTCGACAGTCAATGGGATTTGGGCCCCTCGCCTCTAAGAAAATTCCAGCCCTTAAATAGAACGTATTTTCAAGTTGGGTTTCTCTGTCCTAGCAAAGCAGGCAGAAAGAAAAGCTACCTGGGAATTTCACAGTGAATGGAGAATGTGGTGTGTAGTATTGACACTGGAACGGGGCCAAGTGGTTGATATTTTCCCCAGTGCATCTCTGAAACATTTGAGAACCATCTGCCAGCCTCAGATTTGCAGCCTGCCCACAGAAACTTCACCTCACACGCCTCATCCTCTCTCTGGGGCTACATCGCAGCCTCTTAGGGCCATAGAGCCCGGGAGAACAAGTATCTGATCCCAGACTGGCCCAGTATTATAAAATCATAGAATCTCAGGGCTGGAAGGGACCTCAGGAGATATCTAGTCCAACCCCCTGCTCAAAGCAGGACCAATCCCCAGACAGATTTTTACTCCAGTTCCCTAAATGGCCCCCTCAAGGATTGAACTCACAACACTAGGTTTAGCAGGCCAATGCTCAAACCACTGAGCTATCCCTCCCTCCCCTGGACACTTCATGTGGTAGGGAGTTCCACAGGCTAATCATAGAGTCATTGAGTGTGAAGCCAGACGAGACACCAGATCTTCTCATCTGACCACCCAGCACCCGCACACTAAACCCAGCAACCCAAACTAGACCAAAGTATCATAGCCCACAGGAAATGAAACTACGGTGTGCTACAGGCAGAAATAGGAGGGACCAAGGTGCTCCCAAGTGCAGGCAGTTGATTGAGCTAGCCCGAGATGATCCTGGCAAGCAACCTGCACCCCATGCTGCCGAGGAAGGCAAAAAATGTGTTCATGGATCCCTTTGTGCGGCTCGGACCTTGCTGTGTTTTACCACGCATGGCAATTAGGGGGATAGAGAAACCCACTTGGGGAACAAAGGGCCAAAACTCAGGGACAAACCACTGGCTTACAGCATCTCCAAGCACCCCACAGCCTTATAACCGTGCCCCCGCTGGGCCAAATTCGCTTCTGGTGTGAACAGCTTCACGGACTGCATCAACTGAGGCAGCCGAGAATTTGGCCCTCGAGGCAGTACGCGTGGATCTCTTCCCCCACACCTGATGTTCCAACACTGCCGAGTGTGTTGGCCTGCTAAATAACATGACTAGAGTCTAGCACCTCGGAAAATAGGCAAATAGGGAAATCCAGCCCGGGGTCCATCCAATCCAATGCCAGCAGCTTCCTAGGGAGCTGCGAGAACCCCTGCAGGAGGCAATTATGGGATAACCGATCCCAAGGAACGTTTCCTCCTGACCCCATCAGGATGACGGATGCCCTGACGCAGGAGGGTTTATAGCTCTTCCCAAATTCTTGGGGCTGGATTCTTCTTGAGGTACGCTAGCCATGTAAAGGGGCCTTCAAGTGGCGATAGATGGGATTGTAGATCTCTGTGTGGGGAGTTGGTGCTGCTTTCTGCCAGGAGAGAGCTCCCCCCTCAGCTGGGGAATTCTCAGCTGGCCAGCTATTGTTCTATGCTGGTTCCTTTTTGCCACTGCAGAACTGAATCTGGGCCTGCATCTCAACCTCGAGCCAGGTTAAAAAAAGATTTCCGCTGCCTTTCACTGCTTGGGCACATGGAACCCGCTGCCAAAAATCTACCGATGTCTTGGAGGATCTGGGCTGGCAGCTGCTTTTGAAAATGGGACTAAGTCACGTAGGTGTGGAGATGGGGCATCCACCCCACCCCAGGCCTGAGCAAGTTGGAAAGGGAGGGCAGGGGCAGGCTTGGCTTGTATAAAGCCAGGAAGCTGAGAGCAAGAAGGGGCTGTAGCAGGGAAGAGCTCTGCTCTCACTCCCTAGAGAGAAGGAGGAGTTCTCAGGGAGGTAAGCGCTGGGATCCTGCCCTGAACTGCAGGCCGGGTCTTTGCAGCAACTCAGCCTGTGGTGCACGGGGAGGCCAGAGCACTTGTGGTGGGCGCTGACTCTGAGCCCTTGGGTGCTCCGCAGGTGAGCGAGGCCTCTTAGTACCCTGCGCACAGCATGCTGACTTTGCCTGTCGCTGTCTGAGCCGGGAGCGCGGTGGCCTGGCTTCCCTCTGCTCCAGACGCCGGGGTTATTTCTAATGTGCTGTTTGCCCAGTTGGCTTTCATAGTAAATTGATTACAGGGCTTCAGGCTGGGCCGAACTCCTCTGCCAAGATATTACAACCTGCAAAAGAGTCCAAGCATGTGTCAGAGCTTGGCGCTTCTCCACTGGCTTCCGGGGCAGACAGGGTCAAAGTGGGACCCAGATTGTCTTTGTAAAAACTCTGAGGTTTAGACTTAAAAAAAAAAAAAAATCCAGACGAAACAAACCTACCTTGAGATATCTGCCTCTCAAACATCGGGCTAATGCACCAAAAGCCAAGTCTCCTCTCCCTTGAGCTCAAGGAGAAGTTCCTTTGTGTTGTCAGTATAGGGCCTATGACACACAGGTAAGAAGTTCTGATTCCATCTAGTAGAGGGCAGGGCTCTCTCTCTGACCCCCCACCCCTCAACAGAGTATTATCCCCATTTTGCAGATGAGGAAACCGAAGCACAAAGTGTTCCAGTGACTTGTCTGAGACTGTACAGCAAATCTGTGGTGGTAGAGATGAGACTGGTCCTTCAGGAGTTCCCAGGCCACTAGTCAACACTGCTGCCACATGACTCTATTCTCCAAGGGGCCTGAAGATCTGAGTGCCCGGGATATAGAGAGCCAAGCTGCCACTGCTGTCTCTGAAGAATCAGGGCATGGTCCTCTCCCACCCGCCCAAGAAGACAAGCTGGAGCAGGGGGGGTGAGGATCAAGCACCGGGTCCCCTTTGGTGAAGCAGGGGTGGGGGTGTCACGGAGTGTGGGGGGACACAAGGCCCTGCATCTCCGACTTCCTGCGATTCACCATGACTCTCAGCCAGTCAGTAAAGCAGAAGGTTTATTTAGACGACAGGAATACAGTCCAAGCCAGGTCTTGCAGGCACAGACAACAGGACCCCCCTCAGTTAGGTCCATCTTGGGCTCCCAGGGCGCCCCAGCCCCCTTGGGAGGTCAGAGCCCCGTCTGCCTCCCAGCCATCTCACCAGCCAGCTTCTGAAATTCTCCCTTCAGCGACCCCTCCCACAGCCTTTGTTCAGTTTCCCCGGGCAAAGGTGTCACCTGGCCTCTAACCCCTTCCTGGGTTCTCATGTTACATGCTCAGGTATTCTCCCTCGGTCAGTCTCCCATCCCCCAATGCAGACTATCCCAGCCACACTCCCCTGTCAGCATTCACAGACCACAGTCAGAACAGTCCCAGTTCGTCACAGGGGGTCTGTTGGGAAGCTGGTCAGTTCCCTGATTCTCCTCCCAGTTCCAGTGTAGTGCCACCTTGGGGTTGCTCTAACTTACGTCCACTAGCAACGATCCCCAAGAGACCATCTGCCAGCAGAGCATAGCGGGAGCACAACACGCTTTGCCTGCTCCTCTTCCCCGCCCCTTGCGCTGATCTATAATCTATACCCCTGATCCTGCCATGAGCGATCTGGGAGCAGCTCAAGCTGCAGGATCGGGGCCAGAGTTCCTAACGCCTGAGACTGTAGGTAATTAAAAGCAAGAGAATTTTTAAAACCCAACCATTCCTTGTGCTCTGTGTTTACCTGACACATGTCTTGCATCCTGGTTTTCAAGGCGGCAAGTCGGTTTCACTTTCGCCCAGAGTCGCTTTCATTTTCAGGTTCTCAGGGCTGCAATTGCTGGGGTTCAGACATGCATTTGTTTAAAAGCAACTGGCTGCGCTAGTTGTCGGGATTTTTCTTTGAATCGTGGAACGGACGCCCGGGACCCATTTGAATTTGGAGCTAAGTTCAAGTTGAGGGCATGCCTTTAATATTAAGTTGTCTTCAGCTGGACAATGCAGGTGCACAAAGTTAAGCGAGTGTGGGCAGGATCGGGGCCCAGGACTGTCATGTTTTCACTTCCTTTGCACTCATTTTGCCGGGGTGACAGAAAGTGGGGAAGTGGGCTCTGTTCTCTGGAGTGAGTATATGCAGGATTAAGCCCTTAAATTGCATAAGTAGCATCTTGGGGATCGCCGGAAAAGAGAGACAAATGTATAAAAAGCAACCAGGCCTCATTCAAGATGGCTTGGCGGTAGGGTGACCAGATGTCCCGATTTTATAGGGACAGTCCCGATTTTGGGGTCTTTTTCTTATATAGGCTCCTATTACCCCCAACCCCGTGTCCTGATTTTTCACATTTGCTGTCTGGTTGCCCTATTTAGAGGAGCGTTAATTGGCGCATAAGGAGTGTGGGCCGGATTCTGCTCTCTTCCAGAATGACTCTGGATTTACATCTGGCCTCACTCTGGATTCGCTTTGGTGTAAGTGAGATCATACTCTCTCACTTTCTGTATCCTAGAGCTGGGAGCTCTGCCTTACCGTGAAGGTTGCCTACCACGTCCCATTAGAATACCCTGTTCCCAGTTGCTTAAAACTTTGCCAAATGTTAACGGGTGGGGACGATGTTTTCCATGCCAAGTATCGACCTCAGGCTGAATTTTTCTGGAAAGTTTCACCGAAAACGGTTCAGCCCTTTCATAGAATGAGAACAGGGGAGAAGCAATTGTTTTGCGCATGTTACAAAACCTCTTGCAACCATTTCTTCAAGAAGCTCTAGGGCCTCCACGCTTTGGAGCATGGATTTGAAATTTGGCAGGAGGGCGAGGCTGGAGTCAGGCCTGTGCCTTTTGCCAGCTCTGTGAAAATGTGCCCACAGTTGGCCAAGTTATAAACCTCGGCAAAAATTAAATTTGCACATGCTCAGTAGAGACTTGTTAGAGCTCGGGTGATAAATTCTGCCAAAGATGCCATCTGCACTGAGCATGCTCCATCCCCCCTACCGCTCCTACGTGTGACCAGATTGTGCATGAGCCATCTCCACAGAGCAATTTAGCATGCTCCAGGCCAGGACTGCAGGGACCAAGCAGACTTTCCCTTGTGATTGCTATGTCTGGCTGCCAGGGATTGCTGCAACACCAGGTGATGGCCGGGGGGCTCTGCTCTCAGTGCTCCCCCGGCTGGAGCCCAGGCAGCCTGGAAGAGAAGGAGGGAGGTGAAGGCTGATTGGGATGCCTGAGGCTGAGGATGGGGAGGGGATGTGAAAAGGGATTGCAGGAGCCAGAGGTGGGGAGGAGTGGAGGGAAGGGGGAGGATATGGGTGCAGAGGAGGGGGACAGGAGCTGGGCAAGGGAGTAGATAGGAGAAGGGGGGGTGGGGGCAGGAGCCAGGGAGGAGGGACTAGTGGCAGAGGGGGATGGGACAGGCCAGAGGCACAGGGGCAGGTTGGTCTAAACCGCTAGAGCACACTCCGGCTCCCTAACCTGAAACTGAACCCAGGAGTCCTGTCACAGGTATGGCTTCCCCCTCTTTCCCTGCAGCAGGTGGAAAGCCTGTTCTGGGGGTGGGGGGTGGGGGGGAAGGGCTGCCCCCTGCACCCCTCCCCGGTGCATTCCTCTGCTGCCCGCAGGTAGCCGTGAAACCCACCGGCCCAAGGCGTCTCAAACTGGGCACCCAAAATGAGTGGACGCTTTTGCCAAACGTTGGCCCATTGTGTCTCGGTGCCTCAGTTTCCCATCATGTAAAATGGGGATCATGGGCCCTCTCACAGGGGCGTTGTGAAGCTAAATTCACACGTGTCCGTGACACGCTCAGATCACTGCGGCGAGCAGAGGAACACCCCAGAAGAAATTGACGCTGCGTTCAGCACGGGGTTTGGGCGGCGTGCGGTAGATAAGGCCTGGGGCTGCATATCGACCGCGGAGGAAAAGCAATACGGAATAACTGCATGAGTCAGGGACTGAAGGGCTGCGTGAGCCTGTCATTAACGCCTGGGATCGGAAAGCAGAGGCACAAGGGGGCCCAATCCAGGTTCCCCGGGGGCCGGCATTCACGGCATGTGCTAACGTTTGAGCGCTGGGCTTTGCAACCTCTGTTCACATCCTTCCCTGGCGGGGCCACCCTGCAGCCAGGCCTAAAACTGGGGCTTGCCCCACCCGGCTCCAGCCCTGAAAAATCACACCCCCTGCCCCCCCCATCTTCCTCTGGCCCTTTAAGACAGTGTCGGTGACGCGCCTTCCTTCTTTGAGGCCACGCCCCACGGGGACCAGGCAAAGGAGGGGGGAGGAGGAGAGCGGTGGGGGGGAGGGAGGCTATTTTTAGCCCAGGGTTCCGTCACGTGACGGCGAGTGACGTCACCGAATGTTGTTGTTGGTGGTGGGGAGAGAGGGAGTGAGCAGAGCCAGCTGCAAAGATGGAGGAGAGGAGGAGCAGGAGCTGGTGGTGAAGGAGCAGGAGCGGGGGGCAGCCAGATCCCTGGCATAGGTGGGGCAGAGCCAGGGGGCACCAAGCCAGGCTGGGCCCAGCTGCAGCCACCCCCCCCCCGCACCCCGCCCCGTGCAGCAGCAGCGTGAATCTCAGCAGCTGCAGGTAAGGGAGGGGCCCGTCCACCCAGGGACACCGTGCACCAGCCTCTCCCGGGCTCCTGCACCATGCCAGCGTCCAGGAGAAGGGGAGCCGGCCCGGCGGCTGCATGCGATGCTCCTGACACCGGGGAGGGGTGCAGGGGGCAGCCCTTCCCCCCATTTCCCCCCCCCGAACAGGCTTTCCACCTGCTGCAGGGAAAGAGGGGGAAGCCATACCTGTGACAGGTAACCTACCTGTGCATGCCCAGAGGAGCAGGGGCGGGGAGGAGGTCGGGGTATCCAGCAGCTGTTGGTGGCTCAGGGCTTTGTTAGGGAATGTTGCAGGGAGAGGAAGCGATAGGAGATGGGGGGCGAATTGGGCTGGGCTGGGCAGGGGGAGGTGGTGGAGACAGGCACCGCCTGCCTGGTGCATTAGCAAGGTGTGTGCACCCTTGGGTTGGTGTTGCTAATGAACCCTGCTGCTAGAGATGCCCTGTCCTTCCCTTGGACGGGGACAAGTCTTTGTAGGGTGTGTGTGTGTGTGTGGGGGGGTCCAGGCACCTAGGGGTGCAGAGGCTGCCAGGACAGGCAGTGGAACAAAAGGCAGAGACTGGATGGTTATGAAACGGCAGTGCAGAATGCCCAGGCTGCCTGCATGTATGCGGGGGGGGACCCAGCGCAGGGGGGTTGGCATCAGGAACGTAGCCTCCTGTTTAGACAGTGCCTTTCATCAGGACTGGCTGAGCTCCAGTTTGTGTTGTGTGTGTGTGTGTGTGTGTCTGGTAGGTTGCCGCGATCGGAGGATGTGCTTGGGGGTGTGAGACAGGGTGTGTGCGCCAATCACACCACACTCATTGGAAGCAAATCGGGGCCCATGGGCAGCAGTGCTTGGGGGTCAGGGTGGTGGGGTGATTTTTCCCCTGGGGCCTTTAAAGGGGGGGGGTCGTTCTGGAGCTCCCCAAGAGAGTGCATGCTCTCCTTGGTCTGCATCCCCTTAACGGTGCCTGGCCTTTGCTGCTTGTGGGGTGCAGCCCTGCCTCCACCCCCTGGATCCCTTTCTCTGGAAACCTGGGGCTTAAACTTTGTGCCGTGGAGACCAAGGGGAGGCGAAGCCAGTTCGGATGCATGAACGCCCCCTGTCCCAAATCCCCATTATTTCGAATCGCGATCTCGTCTCTTGACTTCAGGCTTCGTCGCTTCGTTTCCCCGTCGCTGGTTGGACCGTCAGGGCTGGGGTGGGAGAAGGAAAACGTGTGTCTTATTGCCCGTTAGACAAAGGTTTGCTGATGCCTCGTACTGCACGCTAGCCGTGTGCTATAAATACTAAGCGGGGTGGGGGTGGGGGTGCATGCAGGGGGAATGAAAAGGTTCCCGAGCAGCAGCTACTCTTAAATAATTTATCCTTCCTACTTGCATCCTTTGGAGGAGGACGGTCTGGAATATTGCAGCGCTCGTAGCCTCATTGCCGGGCGATGGGTTTTGTTTGCGTGGTCCCTGGACCGTTCTGCTGTTCGGAGCTAGACGGTTTGCCTGCTGAGGCTGGGGACGGACGGACGCTGGGATGTGTGTGGGATTCACTCCCCTCCCTGCTTTCCTTCTCCATCTGTCCCTTGTTATCCTTGCAGGTGACCTGCAAAATGGGGCCATGGCGGGAAAACGGGCTTGCTAATGGATTGTCTGTGTGTGCCGTTCGGATCGCCAGGCCCAGCACGCCCCGGTGCTGCAAACGGTGAGCCACGTTCTGCTCTTGGCCGCGCCGGTGTAAATCTGCAGTAACGCTGTTGACTTCAGCGGGGTTACTGTGGATGGATGCGGGTGTAGCTCAGAGCAGAACGTAAGCCGCGAGCTGGGCTGCACGGTGCAATACGCAGTCTGGTGGTGATTGTGAAGGACCCCGGCAAGATCAGAGAGGTTAGAGCTGAGAGATTGGTCTGGTGCCATCCTGCCCATGGGGGAATGGACGACGGGACTCCCCGCTCTTCCCTTGGAGAGGTCTTTCCATGCCCTCACGTAGCTTGCTGCTGGGAAATATTTCCTAGTATTCATCCTTGTTTTTTTTCCCCTCTCCGTTCCTGTCCTCCTTGCGTAATAAGTAATGCCTCCTCCCTGTGTGCTTACACCCTTTCGGATGTCTGCGGAGCGTTACTATTTCTGTCTGCCCATTGTTTAACTCTTTAAACCTTTCCTCCCAAGTCAGAGCCCTTCGCTCTCGGGGCTCACGCTGTGCCTAGGACGGGGTGTGATCTTCTAGATGCAGTCGCTTCTACCCGAGAGGAGGAGGGACAGTGATTACAGAGGCCTCAACTGGGATCAGGGTCTCATTGTGTGCTGAGAGCTGGACCAACTGGGGGGAGGGATAGCTCAGTGGTTTGAGCATTGGCCTGCTAAACCCAGGGTTGTGAGTTCAATCCTTGAGGGGGCCATTTAGGGATCTGGGTCAAAAATCTGTCTGGGGCTTGGTCCTGCTTTGAGCAGGGGGTTGGATTAGGTGATCTCCTGAGGTCCCTTCCAACCCTGAGATTCTATGAACTTATCATGAGACAGTCCCTGCTCAAAGGAGCATATGGTTTGAATGGGGACAAGGGGTGTGGAACACTAAGAGGAACATAAGGTTCCAAAAACAGCATTGAGAAGGGGAGTTTGGTCTAGTGGTTTGAGCAGGGGGGCCTGGCAAGTAGGACTCCTGGCTTCTAGCCCTAGCTCTGGGACGAGAGAGGAATTGGGTGGGTTAGAACGAGGGTGAACAGGACTCTTGCTTTATATTTCTGTAATTCAGACAGAAATTAATTCAGGGAAGTCCTATGGTCTGTGTGATACAGAAGGTCAGACCAGATGATCACAGATGATCACAGTAATCCCTTCTGGCTTTATAGATGAAACATTTGCTAGTCCCAAGAGTTCAAAAATCACAAGATGGGCATAATAAATCTCATGACTTTATTTTATTTTATTTATTTAATTTTTTTTTAATGTGAGGTTCTTCTGAGTTGACTTCTGGTGCAGCTTTGTGTCTTCAAGTTTTTCTTTGCAACCATGAGGAGCAGAGAATTTTTGAGGTAGATGAAGGCTGTGAGATGCTCCTCCCGGAATCACATGACGGCTTTTAAGAAAAAAGCCACAGATCGCAAGACGTGCAGGAAAGTCACAAGCGTTGGCAGGGCTGTGTGCTCTTAACTACGAGCCTGGCCCAGAGCCCACTGATGTTAATGGAAAGGGTCCCGTTGATTTCAGTGGGCGTTCGATTCAGTTAAGGTGAGCAGATGTCCCAATTTATAGGGACAGCCCTGATATTCGGGGCTCTGTCTTATATAGGCTCCTATTATCCCCCCACTCCCTGTCCTGATTTTTCACACTTGCTCTCTGGTCACCCTAGCTTCAGTCCCACTGACTGGACTTTCCAAAGCTCTCAGACCCCATTGTCTAAATGGGAACATCTGGTTGCTGAGTATTCTGGCGGATCCATCCCCACAGCGTCTGCTTCGGAGGAAAATCCATGTCCGAGGCAGCTGCTTTACATTATTATCCTCAGGGGGGTTCCAGTTCCCTTTTTTTTTTTAATGTTTACAGGCCACCTCTTCTTGGTACACCATCGTTACCCTTTGATGGGGCTCCCTAAAGACCTCCCTTTATCCCATCTCCAATCCAAGCTGCTGTGGGGCATGAGAGCCTCTCACGAGAGATTCAGCAGGAGAAATATTACTCGTTATGAGCCTTCTTGCTGTAGCACTTTGGAGCCGTGGTCATGGACCACGACCCGTCCTGCTTGGCGCTGGACAAAACACTGAATGAAGACACCGCTCCAGTCCCAAGGCACTTACTAACCTTGGCCCAAATTCAGATCTTCCCTGGGTTGTCTCGAAATTTGACCGAAATCTGCAGCCTCAGATCTTAAATGTTGTAGCTAATTTTGGAATCGTGATTTTTGGCAGCCAGATCCCTTCGGTGGCTTTGAAAATCGGAGCCTTATTTGTTGTCCTTTTAGTATTGCCACGCTTGAAAATTAGGCTCCGGGCTGCAGGCAGGGCCTGTGCGCGGCTCGGTATTCAAAGCTTTGGCCCAGCGGATTTCTGATCCGATCAGAGGGGATTTGATTTCAGGAAGGGCCTTTCCTGATTAATTATGTAGCGAGCACTGCTCACTCAGAAAGGATCCACAAGCGCGTTCTGTGCTGCTGTATGTACAGAGACTCTAAATGCAGCTGATTCTGGGGTGGGGGAGGAAATAGCAGCTAGTGCATGGAGGGTAAACTTTGTCTAAGCAGACTGGAGCAGGGCCATAGGCCCATGAGCTCTTGCGGTGCAGAGAGGACTTATTAAAAAGATCCACCCATGGAACTCAGTGGGTTTTACTCTCCTCTCTCTCAGGCTGCTTTTCTGACTTACAGGGGTCTAAATGAGAGAAGATTAAGGCCCACTTGATCTATGATTTGTAGCGTCTAGAAGTCCCTGCTGAGATCCGGGCTGCGTTGTACTCACACATCATAAGAGACAGGTGCTAACTGTCTAATACACAAGGCAAAGGAAGAATTATCTCCATTTTACTGTTGCGACACTGAGGCGCTAAGGAACTTGCCCGAGGTCACCCAGGGAGTGTGTGGCAGAGCAGATCTCCCAAGTTGCAATGCAGAGCTTTAACCCCCAGACACTCCCTCGCCAGGAAGGGTGTGCGTTGGAGACAGGCCTGTTCGGATTTGAAGCTGTGATTCCAGGGAGCATTTAATGAAATCCCAGTGCTGTGGTTGTACCAACCCTGGGCTAATGGCTACGAAGCCATCTCGAAAATACAGCGATGCTCCATGGTTGTGTCTGTGACTCCTACCGAATGTGCACAGTTGCCTAGAGAAAAGATGGGGCTGGTGGTTTTTGTTTTAAGCCGTCTGCCCTGGAAGCTCATCTGAGCATCCGGCTGGACTTTTTCCTTCTCACCCATCGTCCTCAGTCATCCGGATCCGGCCTGCAGAATCGTTCCCTCGGTGACACCTGTGTGGCCCTGCTGTCTCCAAGTGCCACTGGAACTTGGTTAATGGATTCCGCTGCTGACGTGGGAGTCTGAGCTGAATTCAGCTCATTGTCTCATAGCTCTGCGAGGCGAGTGTGAATGAGAAGCGTTGGCGGCTACCATCAATCGGTCTGACTGTGATATGAGCCGCTCCGTAGGGTAGGAGGGGGCTGGTTTCTTTACACCATCGTTTCTGGGAGCAGAACCGCGCTTTAAGGGGCTGCTAGACCCCGTGTGGGCTGGATTTCAGGATTGTGGCTCCTACTGGCCAGTGTAGCAATGAGGTACAGGCTTGGACATCAAGGCCTTTTCTTGTGGGATGAGGTGGGGAAGATATTTGGCCAAGCCCCCGGAGTTATTCCCCTTGGGCCAGATCTCCAGCGCGGAATCGCTCCAGTCTGTTCTTTACCTGCCATGGGAGCCGGGCAGGGGGCTGCGTGATCTAGTGAGTAGAATTGGGGATCAGTGAATCTGGTACCAGCTCTGCCACTGAGCTGTCGGGTGACCTTGGGCAAGTCACTTCCCGGCTCTGTGCCTCTGTTTCCCCTCCCACCTGGTGTATTTAGACTGTAAGGTCTGGTCTACACTTTCCCAGCATAGCTGGGTTGGTTAGAGATGGGATTCTTACATAGCGGTGCTGATAGAAGCCCGGCTGCGGATAGTTCTATCCATATAAAAGCCCTGGCAGCCCAGTGAAGCCGGCCAAGGGAAACTGGCTAGTGTTCCAGTCGGTTTCCCTTAGCAGCCTTCCAGGGGGAAGCTGGCTGGAGTTTGTCAGTTTCCTTCTGCAAGCTGTTTATGTAGCCCACTGGCGAGTCCTTTTGTGGTCCCTCCAGGTGCCTGGCCCATGGGGGATCTGAGTCTGTGACAGCCCCAGATCTAGGAGGATTGGTTCCTTAGCTGTAGCAGTTTGTGCTTTTAGCTCTGGAAGTCTCCAGTTAAATCCCCCACGTGCTGGCCAAGATCCCCACATCACATAGGGATGGGTCTGTGCTATTCACTGCAATGCATAGGGAGCCTGCTACACGCAAAGAAGCTGGCTAGAAGACCAAGTGGGTTTTCCCTCTGCAGGCCTCCTGGGTGAAAGGCCCTCCTGGCGCTTGTGGCTTCTGATAACCCTGGCACGTTAGTCAGGAGAGCAGTCAATCGGGGAGTGCTGCAGCCAGGGTTGTACCAGCAAAACTGGGAGCAGAACGTGCCTTAGTTACTTGCAGCAGCAGGACTCGGGTGCGACCCGCCCGCGTGGGTCCAGAGTGGGGTTTGAACCCAGCAACTTCAGGGCTAAGATCACAAGCCTCTGCTGCACTGGCTGAAGGCGGAGCACCGTTAGCTTGCCGTGGCGGGAGACTTTTATCCTCTCTTGTGGACCGGCGTCGCAGAACGACTGGCCTTCGGGGAGGGTGCAGTTCATCTGTGACTGGTCAGCTGCTTGCCGGTTGCGGGGAGTCGGTACCTGGGTCATACAAAGAGACAGACCTGGGGTGAGGGAGGGTCAGAACGGGGTAGGTGGAAGCTGTCCGAGAACAGAGGAGAGAGGAGCAGGAGGCCTGGAATCTGCAGGCAGGAGACCTGAGGTGACCTCGGGGAGAGAAGCGGGCTTGGCGCTCCCAGGGGGGATGGGGCCCTGCGAACGGGACCTTGTGGTTAATGACAATGGGGTGAGTGACCTGGGAACAACGACCTTTCAGTGGCGTTGAAGAGATGCTGTGTGGTAACCTTCTCTTACGCTGGGGTTTGGGGAGGAACCGTGTTTAGCAGGAGGGCTCGGGGGCCTGTGGCACCGTGTGTGAACAAAGGGGTTTGAATTCGCTGCTAACACATTCCTCTGCGTGGGTGGCCGAAGGGGAAACTGAGGCAGGTTTTGCGTGCGCTGCCGAGGTCAGCGCCCATGTTGGAGGGTTTCCCCCAGGGGTAAAGCCCCACATTCTCCTAGCACAGCTGTTCTCCGCCGGGCCCATTCTGGGCACCTCTACACAGACGAAGGGATTTCCAGGTTTTTGTACTGTGCGGAGTAGCAATATGAGAAAGGCCGGATGGCCGTGATCTTCTGACCGGCTTGTGAACCCTTGGCCATAGGGGCAGGATCTCTTTCCTGAGAGCTCCGTTGAAGCTGCCCCAAGCACGCCCTCCCATGCTGGGTTCTGCTCTCCGCCCCTCCCCTGCGGTCGAGCCCTATGGGTTGCTGGCTGTATTTGCTTTAGCACTCAACCATGCTGCGAAAACCACTGAGTCAGGCGGCCCTGCCTGTCCCACGACATGGCTAGAGCGTGGTCTGGCCTGGCGGTGAGCACGGGACCGGGTTGCCTCCCCGAGCCGTGCCACGGTGTGAAAGCGTGTAGGCAGGCCCAAGCCATGCGTGTAGGCAGGCTGAGACATGTTGGAACGGCCTGTGGGGGAGGTGGGGGAAAGGCGTGTTGGTCGGGGTGGTGCAGGTGGGACCAGAGATCCGGGAAATGGGGCGGCGGGGAAAGGAGCCGGGTGGGGAGGAGACCCAGACAGGCAGGACGAGGCCAAGTCCCTGCCTGAGAACGCTCCTTTGAAACGCCGCTGCAGCCTGTTCGGTAGCTGTCCCGGGAGGAAGAAGGCGAGGTGCCAACACCCATCGGAGCTGTGAGTGCTCTGTGCCAGCCCCACCCTCCCTACCCTGGTGCCCTCTGAGCTGGGGAGTAGCGCCGGGGCAGAGCCCTGGACCCACCGCCCTGCTCCGGCCTTGGATCCGCGGGAAAGCTGGATGGCTCCAGCGATCCCGGTGTAACGAAAGCTGTGCGACCCCGGAGGTCTGGTCGGCGCTTAAAATGCCCCAGCGAGGACGCTCCTGTGTGGCGTTAATCCACCTCGGCGAGAGGCGGTAGCTGCGTCGACGGGAGAAGCCCTCCCTTGCCCTAGCGCCGTCTCCGCCGAGGGTCTGGTCGGTGTTCCGGCAGCGTCAGGGGCGTGGCGTTTTCACCCCCCCCCCCCGAGTGACGTATTTATACCGATATAGATCTGTCGTGTAGACCTGGTGGGTGCAGTTACACCGGTATAAAGGTGCTTACGTGAGTAGACCTATTCCTGTGTGGGAAGGGAAGGCAAGGCAGCTATCCTGGTATAAGCCACCTTTATACTGGTATAACTGGGCCCACAGTGGGGGCGATACTGGTGTAACTATGTCACCCGGCCAGAGCAGGCCTCCTTATTTTCCTGACTGTTCGGACACTAGAGGTGGGGAGTGGAGAGCTTGGCTCTCGTGTGCTTGCCGTGGGCTGTTTCCCTGCCAGCGGCAATGGAGGCAACCTCTCAGCCCAGCTGCGCTTGGCCAGGCCTAGTGGTTACCGAACAAGAACGGGAGGCATAGCTGCCCAGCTCCTAATCCTGGCTGTGTCGCTCGTTCCCCTTGCACGGGTCACTCGGGGTCTGTTTAGTTTTGAAAGGGCAGGTCCGGCCTGCCACGCTTTCCGTCCGTGCGTGACCACCGCTGTTATACACCGAGATCTGGGGCTTGTGTCCGTGCGCGGGGCCAGCCGTGCCTCTGATGGGCCTTGTAGGTTTGGAGCTGCCTGACTTATTTCTAGTGAAATCAGGGCCTTCGTTTAACCTCGTTCTGCATCTCGTCTTCCCCCGTGCGTAAGACGAGGGTGGCCATCCTGCCTCTCTCCCGGGAGCAGGTGGGGCTTAACGAGCCCATGTTTGCACGGTGGTTCGAAGATGAGGCAGGCGGTGTGTCGTTGCCATCGGACGGAGACAGTGGTCATTGTTTGTGGTACTGTAGCACCTAGAGGCTGCCTCCAGGATCGGGGCCTTCCTGTGCTGGACGCTGTTCCTACCCCTAGTGGGAGGTAGTTTCTGCCACGAATGGCTTGCGAGACAAAAGGTGGGAGGGGGGGATACTGAGGCACGGCGGTGCCGTGACTTGTCCAAGGTCACCCAGCAGGTCAGACCCAGGAGTAGAATCCAGGTTTCCTGAGTCACGGGCAAGTGCCCTACCCACTAGACGGCACTGTCGCTGTGCAGCACAGTCCAGCATGTATGTTCCTGGCTGCTCCGTGCCCGTAGGCTCATGGGTATCGGGCAACCTGGGAACCATTAGATCCAGCCCTGTGTTGCTGAAGCTGTGCGTACTGATTAGTCACTTTCCGCTCACTTGCTCTCTCACCCCTGGGTGACAGTGCAGAGCCAGTGGCTTTATCTGTGTGTTCGCACCATCTCCCCCTCCCCAGGGTCACTAGGGTAGATTACAGCTATGGGACTGGAAAGGGGAGACCTGGGCCAACCCGCCCGTTGCTGAGTCATTACAGGAGCGAGCATGTGTCTGCAGAGAACACAAGGGACGGACAATCACGCCCTGCCCCGAGGCGTGATCTCCTCTGGGTCCTCTGTCCTCCACCTCCATCTGACTCGGGTCAGGGAGCGCTCAGGACCCCTGCCGGGGGGGCCGGTGTCAGCGCCGGAGACCTTGTGTGGCTTGGGTCCAAGCCCTGTCAGTCTGCAGTGCGGGCGGAGGTCGAGCTGCAGACCCGAGTCAGCAGGTCTGCGCGGTGCAGTGTGGACGCGTTAGCACCTGGATCCGGTAGCTGTAAAGCAAGTGCAGGCTTGGGAGCACCGAGTCCAGGAGCCTGGGTCCCACAGACCAGGGTTTCCAATGCCATGTAGACGAAACCTTAGCGGGACGGCGACTCCCCACCCCGTTTTCCCCTCTCTACCTGCTCTCCCCCGGTTAGCCAGGGGCCCTGTAAAAGGTAAATTCCTGGCACTAGGAGCGATCAGAGCATCTCCCAAGGGCCTGGGTGTTGTCTCTGCTGCATGCTCCGAGCAGGCTGGGGTGGTACCAGATGAAGATGCTTTGCCCCCTCCATGAACGGAGCCTGGCTGCTCCCTCTGAGGCTGGCTAACGTCAGCCCCGTTCCACGTGTGGGGAAAACGAAGCCCAGAGCAGTGAAGCCGCTTGCCCCAAATCACCAAATGCGTTCACACCAGGAGCAGGAAGAGATCCCAGCCCCGGGCTCTAATCCCTGAGCCTTCTGCCTTCCTAAATGCTTGTGCCCACGGGCCGGCAGCCGCTTCATGACACTGGCAGTTATTAGCTGGGGGGGGGGGAGAGATCTGTTTTTTTTTTTTTAATCTGGATCGGCTCTTGAGAGCGAGCAGCCGCTGACTGCCCAACTCCAGTGTGTGTGGGCGGGCACTGCCTGTCTAGAGAGCCGTTCCCCTTGTCCGCCTGTTAACAGCTGATACCGAGCCGCAGAAGGTGAAAGGGACCAGCCTTGCTGAATCCCCTCTGTGATGAACCTTAGCCTCTCTATGGCACCCGTCACCCCGCAGAGCAGCTGTGAAATGCAGCCCCCTTTGGGCAGAGGGCAGCAGCCAATTCAGAGCATGCTACTCCGGCAGTGGGCAGGAAGAGAATTTGACCAAGGTTCCTGGGGCAAACCCTGCCTCTCACAAAGTCTGCCGGGGGTATTTGAACCCCAGATGGAGCAGACAAGGACACTCGGTTCCTCTGCAGTGTTCGGGCTGTAGCCGGCTAAGACAGATGCTGCAAACGTTGGGACAGATTCTCAGGGGTGTAAATTGGCATCACAGTAGTGACTTCACAGTGCCACAGTGATTTACGCGAGCTGAGGAGTTTTTTGCTTACACCTCTGTGCCAAGGCCGGCTGCTAGCGGTGTCTGGCACACGGCTGGCTGTGTAAAGTCTAAAGCACTTTCTATCTGAGCTGCAGTGTTTTCTAGGGCTTCATAGTAGCTTGGAAGATGCTTTAATCCGGAGAGCTTTCCTCAACTCTCCCTAAGTGAGAACCCTCCCCTGTGGCTTGCGGTTGGTCAGACACCTTCTCTGCATCACGCTTGGGAAGTCTTGAAATAGGCTTTGGGTGTCAGACAGGTCTCTGCCGCTGATGTCCTCAAGCCTACAAGCCAGCCCTGCTATTCCAGCTCCTTCCGCTCTTTGCAATCAATCTGTCCAGGCAGGAGACGCGTGCCGGGAGCGATGCCCTCCACCGCCCTGCCCCACGAGCATTTGCACCAAGTCAAAGTGGTTGTGATCTGCACTCACTCAGCGCTGGGGCATGTGGCTACCCAAACTGCAGGGCAAACTCTGGTGTCTCCTGTGCAGAGTCAGGGATTGTGGCAGCTGCCCCCAACTACACCAGCTGAGGATCTGGTCCGGTAGCGTTAATAACAGATAACCATTTGTTCTCCTCTAGCGCTCTTCATCTGAGGATCTCAAAGCACTTCACAGACATACGGTAATTTGATTAAGCCTGACAACCTCGCTGTGGAGTAGGTCAGGGATTATATACAGCAGGTGTTCTGTAGAGAGGAGAGCATGTAGCAAGTGTAGGCATTGGGACTTCCAGCTCTGCCACTGATTTGTTGTATGACCTTGGGCAAGTCACTTTGCCTTTCTGTATAATGGGGAGAAATGAGTGTGCTTCAGAGGGGGGATGTAAGGTTATTTTGTGCATGAATGCCAGTGAAGTGCTTTGAGAGCCTCTGATAGAAAGTGCAAGGTAAGTGTTCCTTGTGGCTCACTTCACCCAACACTGACATGCAGCCACCTCTGGGGTGGAATTGCAGCAGTTGTTTAACAGCACACAGCAACAGCGTAGATTGGAGAGCAGAGAAGCTTGCTCTGTCCAATGGAAAGTGCAAGGAAAGAATTCAAGGTAAGCCAGAGGGGACCACCAAGCTCTAGTAAAAAGTGCCTGAGGATCACAGGGAGTCAGGGCCACATCTGTCTAAACAGATGGCACCCCCAGATGACCAGGATAATCTTGAGGGGGATCAGTACTGGCTGATTCACTACCGAACTGCCCACCTGCACCTTGGAGGTCTCCCATCCAAGTTCTTACCAGGCCAAGCCCCCTTAGCGTGTGAGATCTGGCAGCATCCCAGCGTGAGGTGGATTGGCTGCTGGGACGGGATACTCGCCGTTCTTAGTGGCAGGCAGGGCGGTGGTGGCGAGGCTGCGTTTCTTCAGCTGGGCTTTCAGCACAAACCCCTAATGAAAAGAGCGGCCAGCTGCGCGGCCCCATCTGGCTGGCTGATTTGTAGGGTGGCGAGCCTGGGATGCAGGCGAGGACAGCATCGGGGCCGAGGGGGCCTTCGCTCCTCCGAAGGATCCAAACGCCTTCCCACCGCCGTCTCCCTAGTACAGTCACCTAGCAAAGGAGGGAGAGGTTGAGACTCCCTGGCCCATGGAAACCAGCATGACAGCCCTGCCTGGACGAGAGGCAGGTGTAATCCTGTGCAAATTCCCCATCCTCTAGCCCCAGGCCTTGCCCACCTGCAGCCCCTCCCTCCTCATCCAACCCTGGGCACCTACCCACAGTCTTCATGACGCCCCACTATCCTGACCCACAGCACCCGCTGCTATTCCAGTGCCAGCTCCCCCCCCCCATCTCTCCCTCTGCCGCTCAGCCCCGGCCCCCTCCGGAGCAGCCCCCAGTGCTGATTTTGGGGGTGGGTTTGTGCGGTGATCTCCCTCACGTAGGCAGTGGCTCAAACCCGGTGAAAGCAAGCCCCAGTCTGTCTCTTTCCCTCCCCCGCTTGGCCCTGTGAGCAAGAGCCGCTGTCTGGGTTTCCTGTCCCATCGTTTGAGGGGCTCGGAGGTGGAAGTGTGGCATTTTGGGGAGGGGGGTAGGATCCTTGCAATCCCCTAGGGCGTGGCTAGCGGGGCTGAATTTGTTGGGGATTTCCAGTGAGGCCTCCCAACCCCCGTGAGCAGCTTCCTGGAGTTACTGGCGTCTCTGATTCGGAGGGCGAGATCCGGGCGCCTGGCCTGAGCCGATCCTCCTCCCGCCCTGCTGCAGTGACCCGGCCTGTCCCCTTTCCTCCCGGGGCTGCCTGTGCCGTGCCAGCAAACCCTGCCTCGAGCGCTGGGCCTGTGGCCCGTGCGGGGTTAAACCGCCGGCCAGCTCCCTTCCAAACACGGACGCACCTGGGTGCAAGCTGCCCGGCTGGGAGGAGATGCCAACGGGGCCACCTGTTGAACCGCCTCTGTGGGGCTGTGTGCGGGGATCCCGGATGGGACAGCAGGGGGCTGTAGGACAGGATTGAGATGCACTGGCCGAGGATGTGTGTGTGCGGGGGGCAATCCCAAGACTGGAATAGTGTGTGTGTGGGGGGTTCAGGGCTGGATTGAGGGTGTGGGGGGATCCCAGGGCTGCTAGGGCAGGGGGTGCAGCAGGACCAGAAAGTCTGATCTGCAGAGCTGTGTGTTGGGGAGCTCATGACTGGAATAGCACAGGGGGATGGTCAGTGGAGCTGTCGGGGTAAGGTGGGGTGGGGGGCTGGGATAGCCTGCGGTGCGGTGTGTCAGGATTGAGGTGCTCAGAACTGGGATAACAGGGATGCTACATGGGAGGCTGGATACCAAGGTCATGAAGGAGATGCCCTGACAAGCCTCTAAAGTCCTGCCAGGACATCCTGGGAAAATGTCCGTCCTGCAGGCCCCTGGCTGGCTGGCTTGGGGGAGGTGGCTGGATCTCCTCCCCAGTCTCCCTGGCTCGCTGGTGTGGGGCTGGTGTGGTGGTCCAGGGGGGCGAGTCGCCCTGCCCCGGGAGCCTGGCTCTTGGCAGAGCTCGCTAGGGGAGGTGGAGAGGAGTCAGCGCCGTGACCTGCCAGCGCTCTGGCCCGATACGCGAGTCCCTGGGCCGGTGCTCAGCGGATGGGGAGGGCTCATGTGATTGCTCCTCCTGGCTTCCCACCCCAGCTCCTCCACCCTGGGGGGGAGAGAGAGAACGCTGCCTCTCCACTGGCCCGATCCTGCAGGGTGCAAACCTCTGTTGGCTTCAGCGTGGGAACCCTGCCAGCCCAGGCCCTGGGTGATGTTCAGATTGGGACCTTCTCTTATTGCCCCTCCTCCTGGTTCCTACACCCCCCTGGGGGGACTCCCACCCCACCCCGTTGCCATGAGCCGTGGCTCCCCTCTGACCCAGCTCTCCTTTGCTGCAGATGCCCATCGCGGTGCAGCAGGCCCTGCTGTGAGATTTCTAGGTCAGTCTTCGTCTGCTCCCCAGCCGCCTTGTCTCTGCTCTGCTGGCCGGGGGGCTCTCTCTGTCTTTGTGGGGCCAGCACCGCCTTTGCACACGGCCTCTTCAGACAGAGATGCTCCCTCTGCCCCGACATGATCCCCTCCCCTGACAAAGAGGTCGGGGGGCTGGACCCCTTTGGCAAGGGCAGAGTCACAGCGGGGAATGTGCAGACGTGCGGGCTGTAGGGCACTGCCTTCAGGATGTGCCCTGCGGGTCCTGCTCCTTCATCCCCCCCCTTCCGATCCTCACACCTTTGCAGGCCGGCTCGGGGAGGGCACCGCTCCGTGCTCTCCTCTCTTCCAGCCACTAAACCCGGGGCGTGGGCTTCCCGCAGCAAGGCACCGATCTGGTGCTCTGATGCCATGGACGGGCTGGGGGGAGCGGGCGAGACTAACTCAACCCCCCAGAGGACACGGGGATGGATATTTCCCTTCACCAATCACCCCCCCTCCTCCCCCCCACAAATTGCCCCTGGAGGCAAGACATGCAGCGGGGCTGGTGCAAAGCAATCGCCTGGGTGCCTGCTACAGGTTTGACCCATCTGTCTGCACAGGGCTGCAAGCTAACCCCTAACCCGCCACCCCTCCCCATGCTGGGGAACCCATTTCCCTGCCTTAGCAAGGAGGGGAGCAGGGCAGCAGGGGCCTGTTTAATCCCAGCTGGGGAAACCAGGGCTCCTTAGGGGGCCCATCCAGAATCTACATCTGGAGTCTTCACTCTTATGCCAGTAGTAGCTGAAGGCCCCCTGGCACTGGGGGCTGCATGAACTGCGTCCGAGAGAGACGTTCGGCCCATCCAACTGGGCGAGGGAGCCAGAGGCCCTGAATGGGGAAGCCAATTGTAGGCTGCAGGTGGCAGAGTCGGGACTAGAACCCAGATCTTTGGCGCTCTACCCACTAGACGATGCTGCCTGTTTACTCGGCTATCCCCTGAAATGGCTGGCTTGCGCTGTCAGGGACCGCTCTGGCTGGCATCTGGGCCGGCTGTAGCAAGCTGCGGGCCGTGACGCTGCAGCAGTGCATTGGGAAATCGTTTTTTCCTGGAATCTGTCTGTTTGTAAACGGACCTTCCCCTGTCCGAATGGGAGACTAGCTGAATTCCCCAGTCTCCTCCCGTCTCTGGTGGCAATCTCGTTAGCAGAGGATTAGCCCAGAAGATGCAAGAGATGTTTGAGTATCAGTAAAGCTCTGCATTGCTGTGTGTGTGCTCTGCCTTCAGGGGAGCGTCTGGCCTGGCGCTACAGGGAGAAGGGGCGAGATCCTACTGCTGTTGAAATCAAGGGAGGCTTGGATGGGAAGCAGGGCTTGATCCTGGAGCTGTGTGGATGGATTTGTCATAGAGAAACGTTCGGAGTTAACAAATGACTTTCCATTGTTGCTCTGGGTGCCGGATAATCATCATTTGTAAATCTCGAGCGCTTTGCATCTGTCGACCTCAAAGCACTTTACAAAGGAGGTCAGTATCACTACCCCTCAGATGGGGAAACTGAGGCACAGAGGGGCACCAACTTGCCCAAGGTCACCCAGCTGGTCAGTGGAAGGATGGTTTTGTAGTTAAGGTGCTAGGGCTCAAGAGGCCTGGGCTCGCTTCGCAGGTCATTCATCTCTCTGTGCTTCTGTTCCCCGTCTGTAAAATGGGATCATCGTGGTTTCTGTCTTGTCTATTTGGATTGTAAATCCTCTGGGCCAGTGTCTGCCCAGCACCTGGCACAGCGGGGCCCTGGTCTTGGTGGGTCATAGAAATACCACTGGACTAGAATGTCACTGCTGCCCCTTACTGGAGGGAATCGGAACTGCTCATCTGTGTGTCAGAAGTCCTATACTGCTGATAGCTGTTGGCGCTGCTTCCTCTAGCTCAGCCAGCCTTTGCATTTGGAAGCGGAGGATCCCAGCTCTCGTGGTCGAGTGCTGAGTGACCCCCAGGTTGTCTATGGCGGCGAGGGCTTGCTTTGTGGAAGGCACCTGCTTGTACCTGGTCAGCTGGGTCGGTAGCTCTGTTCGCACCTCCTTGGCTCTCTCCAGCTAGGCAGACAGGAAGCTGTGCTCGAGGGCAGCAAAGCCACGCATGCTGTACAGGGCCCCGTTCTCCTCCGACTCACAGCATCGCTGACTCCGGCCCTCCACTAGCGCAAGGGGAGAATCGAGCCCGCCGGGCGCATGGGCCTGTAGATATATAGATCTCCCTCCCACGTGCCCGGGGCTCCCCCAGTGTCAGATCCTGGGGGTCCGGCTCAGTCTAGCCAGTTCTGGGGAGAAGCCTCATCTGCAGAAGGAGGCGGCCCATCACCCTGCCCATTCTTCTGCAGGAGAAAGGGGAACACTGGGGTGTCTTGCCTCGTAGCCCTGGAATTGGGAGGGGTCCAAAGCCTCTGACTGTTGTTGCTCTCCAGCAGGGCTCCTCCGACAGGCTGGCCACGAGGGATGCCTGAGACCCTGGGCTGGCGATAGAGCTGCAGCCAGCCACGCCTCCTGGGAACGCTGTCAGACGCCCGCCAAGCCGCTTGCTTCCCAAAGACCCTTCGCCGACCGGTCTCTGGCCAGGACGCCGCCTGCCTACCGGACAGCATGAACTCCCAGAACGAGTCAGGTGAGCGGGGAGCTCGGTCGGCTCCCTGCCCTGGGCGGGGACAGGGTTGTGGTTTGTACCTGCGGCTCGTGGCTCTAAGCTGGGGGAGGCAGGAGGTGGCCTAGAGGGGCGTGCTTTGAGTATGCGGTTTCCAGCTACTTGGAACCAATGGGTTATCGCCTAGCAGGAACGGCTCTGCTATAGACTGGCTTCCGGCGGCTTTCTCTTAAATTCTCCAAGTCTTCGCTCTGGGTGGGTGGGAGAGAGTGTGTGTGAGGTGGCTGCTGCCATCCACCCCAGAAGTGGCTGCATTTCCGCGGGTGCTCCAGAGACGCAGGTGCCGGGATCTGCAGCCCCCTACTTGTGTGTGAATGAGCCCGTCGGGGCAAACAAAGTTCTTTGGCCTAGGCCCGGATGAAAGGTGAAATGCTGTCGACTTGGGCGAGTCCCTGTTTGCTCTGGGGTCGTTTGCAGTGTAGCAGCTGGGTTGGACCCAGGCTATTAGAGGGACGAGGTGGGTGAGGTAAGACGAGCTCTGTATAACGCGAAAGCTGGTCTCTCTCGCCGACGGAAGCTGGGCCAATAAAAGATGTCACCTAACGTGCCTTGCTCTGCTCGCATTGGTTATGTTAGTGGCTTGGCAGAAGGAGGTGGGGAGCCAGACTCTTGGTCGTCGGGCGGCCCACAGACCGGTTCTAACCTATATGGATGGGGAGCTGGTCCTGTCGCTTCAGGGTGTGTGTGTTTGAGATCCTGCTCTCCGTACATTCCACCCCAGAGCTCTGAACTGGTGGTTTCCAGTTCCCAAAAGAGCAGGCCTTTGCCCGTCCCCGTAGCCCAGCCGGGAACCGGGAGCTCTGTTCATCTCATGTCTGTCGCATGCACTGTAAACGGATGTTGCGTCTCTGCTGCGGGAACTTCCCAGCCCAGGGTCTCCCCTCTGCTGCTGGGAAGTTACAGGTCGACCTGGGCCTTGGTATAGTGCTAACTGGGGGCTGACCCCTGGTGCCGGGCAGGCTGGCGTTGGTTCAGGCCTGGAGTATTCTCCCTGTTTTACCCCTGAAGAAACGGAGGCGCAGGGACGGGTAGTGACTTGCCAGCCAGTGTTCGAGCTGGGAAGAGAACCCAGGTGTCCTGTGCTTTCACCGCGAGGCCACGAGTCTCCTGTCCTCGTTGGCCGGCAAAGTCCTGTGTTGTGCTGACTTGCCGCGGAAGAGCAGGGAGGCCAGTGTGCTGTCAGAGGCTTGGGTTGGGGAAATCCTGCCGTGGGCGTACAGGCTCCCGGGGCCGGGGCGTCTCCATCCCGGCGAGGTACCAAGGGACACATCGGTTGTCCCTGCTGGGGATCGGGGGGGTATCCTCAGTGGAAAAGACCCATTCGGTCCTCTGGTCCCTGCTCCCAGAACATATGTGCTCAGAGGTGCTGAGTGCCCACAGGGCCCGTTGAAGCCAATGAGAGCTGCAGGTGGTCTGCTTATGACCCTGTATATATTTAATAAACCTCTTCACGTTTGGTCCTGGGGGCTTGCATTGTCCGTGCAGTCTGAGAATGGCACAGTACCTGTCTCCTATGCCCGGGGGGTGCCCGGGTGAAGTTACACCCCCTGTTGATCTGTTAGCTCCGTGGTTCTGAGAGATGTGGGCAGATATGTTGGGGAATCTGTTGGGGTTTTGAGGTTCTTTGAGCTCTGTGCCTGGTGTACCTTGTATTGTAGCATTTTGGGTTGCTTGCTGCAGTGTGTGTGTCCCTCCTACTCTCTACTGGGTGGAATTGGGAGGGCTTGACTGTGTGTCAGAAGACCTATACAGCAGAGTGCTCATGAAGATTCCACTTTGGCTCGAGTGCAACACAGATAATGTTGGGGGGGGGCATCGCAGGACCTTGGAACGCAGCTCCCAGGCCTGGATTGTGGTGACAGAGCCAGGCAGTTTAGCTGGCTAAAGAGGCTCGTTCGAAGTAATTGAATGTCCTTTTTACAAAAAAAAGAGAAAGCAAAAGCAAGCTGTAAACAAAGGTTGTGAGGAGCGAGATGGCAGCCGAGCGGTCTCCTTGGCAACAGCACATTTGTGGGCACTGGAGCCCCGGCTGGGAGCAGGCCTCTCGGCGGTTCTGGAAGACGTGCCTGGAAAGCCGCTGCTGTGTTTGTTGCCGTTGAATTTGTGATCCCTGCAGGCCTAATTGATGCGTCTGGAAATGCTCAGGCCAGGGTGGGACGATCCTTTTTTGTGCTCAGCCCCCCCACTTTCTCCCCCCCCCCCCGGGCTGTTGCATTGTGCTGTAACCAAGCTGTGGGGGCTGGTGGAGGGCATGGGACGGGGAGCGGCTTGCTTGGGGTGAGGAGCCTTTGCTTGCCCCTTGCTGGCATTTCTGAGTAGGGCCCCACCCGCCTCAGCGGAGGGCCCCGACGTGCCGGGTGTCGGCCAGGAGCAGGGCCGACCGAGCAGCCCACCGGGCAGGCTGCCCCGCGCCAGGGCTCCATCGCCGAGAAAACGTTCGGTAGGATCCTGTGGGCTTCCCCCGCTGGATGGGAAACTAACCAAGGATGACCCTGTGGCTGAGGCACTGAGCTGGGACTCGGGATGGCTGGAGAAAATTCCTGCCTCGGTTACAGACTCCGTGTGTCCTTGGGGATGAGTGTCAGACCCATTTTACAGATGGGGAACCGAGGCGCAGTCGTGCCTGGGCATCTCAGACTAGGATCGAGACTTTAGGCTGCCAGGCACTAATAATACCACTCACTCGCTCCCTCCCCCGCCGCTTTGTCTGGCTTGTCTCTAGTTTATAAACCCTTTGGGTCCAGGACTGTCTCTTACTATGCGTTCGTCCAGCGCCAGGCACAATGGTGCCCTGATCTCGTTCAGGGCTCCTCGTGCCGCACTAATCATTTGATCCTTTAGTTTTCCCTTCCGCCTGGCCCTCCTGAGGGAGTGCTCTCTTAGTGAAATACAGAGGTGGTGACCTGCGCTTATTAGCTTGTGAAAACCCAATTCCCCCGGCTGCTGCTGCCGCCGAAGTAAGTTTATTTCATAGGAGAAATCAGCCCTGCTGGAACGTTTTTTTTCTTCCTGTCGGACTAAGGCAGTGGGTATCCGTACCCGGAAGAGCACTGGCTGTTTAACTATTCTGTATGGAGCCTTCAAACTCTGCAGCAGGTGCTTAGAGGGAGGCGTTGGGCATTACGTTCTGCAGACGGCAGTGCAATTGCTAACCAAGTTGGCATTTAAGTGGTCCTAATTAGGCTTTAAAGCTAACCGCCTGTGACTGGGGAAAGTTCACATGTCCCTGGGGGATGATGCTTTGGCCCTGGGACGAGGCAAAAGGGACAATCGCTCACCAGTCGTTTACCGGGTAAACCTGTGGCTCTCAACCTTCCCAGACGACTGGCCCCCGTTCAGGAGTCTGATTGGTCCTGCGTACCCCTGAGTTTCACCTCACTTAAAAACGACTTGCTTGCAAAATCAGACCTAAAAATACGGAAGTGTCCCAGCCACCGAACAATTGCTGACTTTCTCACTTTTACCCTATAATTATACAATCAATCGATTGGAATATAAATCTTGTACTTAATTTCAGTGGCTAGTCTATAGAGCCGTATAAACAAGTCATTGTCTGTATGAAATTGTAGTTTGTACTGGTGTCGCTAGTGCTTTTTATGTCGCCTGTTGTAAAACTAGGCAAATATCTAGGTGAGCTGATTCCCCACCCCGGAAGACCTCTGAGTACCCCCAGACGTTCACGTACCCCTGGTCTAAACCATCGTCACAGCTGGAAGGGTTGCTGGGGTGGGGGGAGGGAGGGTATTCCTGTCAAGTGTCTCCCCCAGCTTCAAGCTCCACCGTGTTAGCTGGTGAAAATGAGCAGTGGGTGGGCTTGTAATTGGAGCTCTGACCTAGAACTCAAGAGATCTGGGTTCAATCTCAGCTCTGCCACAGACTTTTTGGGTGACCGTGGGCAAGTCGCTGGCCCTTTCTGCGCTTCAGTGCCCCAAGTATAAAATGAGAAAAATCCTTCCTTTGTCTACTTAGATTGGAAGCTCCTTGGAGTAGAGACTCTCTGTACAGCACCTTGTCCAATAGGGCTTCCATAGTACAAACAAACATACCAGTGAAACTGACATTGAGTTGGCCGTCATTAGGGTTCAGAGTCAACACATCAGCAGTCACAGCTGGAAACCTAGTCTCAGCGGGGCCAGGCAAGGTGACGCTGGATGGGCCTGGTGTTTTTAGAGTCGTGGGGGAGCCTGTCAGCTTTTGGAATTCACAGGGTCCATGGATTCTTACCATCCTGGGTGGTGAGAAATCCGGAGGATACCAAGTGTCCCCAGCCCCTCCTCCCTTCCAAAGGCAGAGTAGGTTATATAAACACTGCTGCTCGGCTCCCTTCCGGCTCTTCTCCAGTGGTCGGGCTGGGAATAGTTGGGCTGCCTGCATTAAGGAAGTGTCATGGAATTGCCACTGCATCTTCTCCATCCCCCCCCTCCCTAGGCGGAGCTCACATTGCTTTCCCTTCCCCTTCCTGGCTCTGGACTCCCTTCCCTGAGCGTCATCGAAGAGCCCTGCGGCTAGTCGTAAGAAATGAATTAAGCCAGAAAGGGAAATGCGGCTTGTTCCCGCCTTGTGCTGTGTCACCCAAGCTCTCCGACCTACTCGATTTCTGGGAGCCTGGTGGGCTGGGATCTCTGATCTCTGGATGTAGCTGTTCCCTAAACCATCCAGGGTCCCCCACTGCACTTAGGGCCTGATTCTCCAGGGCCCTGCACCTCGATAGCACCAGGAGGGAATGGATGCAAACCGCTGCCGTTGGGATTTGGTTGTATTTCACACCCGCTTTGCGCTGGTGTAAACGACCACATGCAGGTTCAGAGCCATGGAGAATCAGGTCCTGGATATTTTCAGAGAGTTGCTTTGCACCTGGAAAGTTGCAGTCTTGATCTTCCTGTCATTTTTTCACTAATTTAAAAAAAAAAAATTAAGAAACAATGCAGGAAAGGGTTTGTCTAGTGCTTTGAGCATGGGGTTCTACGACTACCTGGCTGTTATATGCCCTTTTCCTCCATAGATCTCAAAGTGCATTACAAAGCAGCTCAGTATCGCTATCCCCATTTTACAGATGGGGAAACTGAGGCACAGAGCAGGAAAGTGACTTGCCGAAGTCACCCAGTAGCACTGCTGGGATTAGATAACCAGGTCCCCAGAGTCCCAGTCCAGTGCTCTGTCCTGAGTTCTAATCCTGTCTCTGCCACTGAGTCGCTGTATGACCATGAGTGCAAGTCATGCCTCAGTTTCCCCATCTGTAAGGTTAAAAAATGCTAAACAGCCAGCTGCTCCCATTGGGGAGCTCTAACTAGAGGCCCAAGTGTCGGCCCCCATTTCTGAATGTTTGGTCTGAGTGTCTGATCCAATTGATGTATGTAACTATTGATAGAAAAGAATGTGGCAGAGGGGAGACCCTGGGCTCCTTGGCCTACTGGGCAAATCCTTGTTTGCCTTTATTAAAAAAAATAATAAGAACAAGGAAACGAGACCCCGAGCGCCCTGTCCATGTGGCTGAGGTTTTACAAACAACACTGAAAGCCAAGTTTTGTTTCCCACAGCAACCCCAATCCTCCTGCAATGCCCATAGATCATGGCAGAGAAGTTCCTCTTTATAATTAGCAATAGAAAACCCTTAAAACGCACACGCTGAGTGAAGTTACGACTGCTGGGAGCCACATGACTTTGTTTCCTGGCTCCGTGAACTTGTAAAATCTCAGCCTGAATGCGCCCTGCTAAATCCAAGACAAATTCATGATTATAAAATGCCGGCTTTTCATTAAAAAGCATCGTCCATCCCAGGATTTGAAGGTGCTTTACTGACATTTAATTAAAGGCTTGTATCAACCCCGGGAGGTATGTTAATCCGGATTATTCTCGGTTTGCGAATGGGGAAACTGAGGCAGAGAAGCGCAATCACTTGGCTGAGGTCACAGCGTAACGATTTGGATGCAGAGCAGAACATAGAACTTCTGACCCGCCTCAGTCTCTGGCTCTAACCACTCGTCTTCCTCGCTGTTCCCGTGACTCATCTGGTCAGAGAGTAAGTCACGCGGGAACTCTTTATATTTTTTTGGCATTTAATCTTTGGCTATTTAATACTGAAATCTGCTTAAATAAGCGGCTCATGTGATCGGAGATTAGGCTTGTGTGTTCCTTCTGGAGTGGTTCCTGTTAATAGGAGATTGGCTCTATCACTGTTATTATGGAAGCACCTAGAAATCCTAGCCAAGACTGAGGCCCCATTGTGCTTCTGAGCTGGGCACGTTACCTTCTCCCCTGCCTCTGAGACCAGATCCAAAGACAATTGGAAGTCGGAGGAAAGGCTCCCATTGACTTGGGTGGAGTTTGGATCAGGCCCTTGGGGAAGACGGTGGCTGGTTTGCTGCTGGCCTGTCAGGATAGGGGATGTAGGTGAGGGATTCAGCTTTGGGCTTTGGAAAACCCTTGTTTAATGGGAAGGTGCTGCCTGGCATGTCTCTGCTGAGCAGTGAATTCTTGCCTTACCGGCCCTCCCCTGGGAAGTCTAGGGGCAGTTGGGCAGTGGGGTGAAAGCTGGATGTTCAAACTGGTCCCTGTGTACGCTGGGTAAGGGTGGAAGGAAATCTAGTTCTCTACGTCATGTCTTTCTGCTGTGGAGGGAGGTGTGGTCTGAACGTGGCGCCAGAAGCCGAGAACTATTTGGTTCCAACTCCAGCCCTGCCACGGTCATAGTGTGATGTTGGGGCAAGTCACTTCCATGCACCCGGCCTCAGTTTACCCCTCTGGACTAATGCTTAGTCCTTCCCTCACAATGTGGGAAACCATTGGCATTTATAGGGTGCTTGGGATGTAGGAAGCGCACATGTAAATGCCGGGTATTATGCAAGGAAGGGAATGGGGATGTCTTGGGAGTAGGGACCGTAACTTATTTTCGTGATGTGCTTTTTCATAGTGCTTGAATTAACCCCCTTGTGCAGTCGGTGACTATTGTATTGTTCCCATTTTAGAGACAGGTCAATAAAGTCACAGCTAGAAGTAAGTGACATGTTGCAAGTCAGTGGTAGAGCAGGAAATAGACCCTACAGTTCCTGAGTCCCAGTGCAGGGTTTTAGCCACAAGATTTTCCTTCCAGCACGCTTTGGGTGGTAGAGCATCTCTCCCGTGGGTTTCCTGTTTGAATCAGGCCTGGCTGAGAGGTGTTGGCATCTTGATCTCAGCAGAAAGCCCAATAGACTTACAAGCTTCCCTGGTTGTTCTAACTTGGGAGCCCCCCCTTGCTCCTTGCTGGCTTTCCCAGATCTGAACAGAGCCGGGGACATTCGCACTGCCTGGGTTATAGGTGCCTCGTGGATTTCAGGTTCCAATCTAGGCATGCGGCTTAGTATTAAGAATCTCCTTGGACTGGAGTATCTCTTGTTCCCCAGCAGGGGGAGACACTGCACTGCTTTGAGCTCCTAGGTTGAGTGACCCATGTTGGATCGAAGAGGCAGGTTTGTGTTTCGGGAAAAGATGCGAGAGCCACTGGGAAAGAGAAAAAGAAAAGCACGTGGGAGACCGCCTTTAAATTCTAGAAAACCATTACAAATAACCACGGGGGCAGCTAGAGACAGGCAAGAACCACTGCGCTGGGCCTGATCCTTGACCTTAGGATCCGAGCCTAGATTACAACAGCTTGAGCCCATCTCCAGAAACCGTCCTAGTGGGTGACATGAAACAGGCCCAGACTCCAGTGAGCATCGCACTGCAGCACCCAACAACCTATAATCCTCCCAGCAGCCCTGCCGGCAGGGTGGGCTAGTCTCCCCCCGCATTCGACATGGGGCCCTCTGGCCAGAGAGACTAAGGTCCGTCTACACAGCGAGCAGCAGCGAGTCTCCGAGACCGGCTCCACAGACTCCGGCACATACGCTGCGTGATTTGCACCAGGAGCAGGGAACTGAACCTGCGTCTCCAGGGTCCCAAGCAAGCACCTTAATGACTGAAGTAAGGATGTTTGCACTTCAAGCAGAGGTACGACCTAGATCAAGCCAGCGGAAGTGTGTCTACACTGCGGCGGTCACGCTCTGAGCTCAGGGTCGACCTCCCCTTCCAGCGTGAATCCTGGTTGCAGTGTGAAGGGACCGGCCAACATCTCTCGAGTGGTGGCTCCATTAGAAACCCGACGTGAGATCCCTCCACAGCTCTTGCTGGTGTCAGTCGGACCTGTGGGTGAGAATCAGGCCCTCGGTGTCTCAGTTTGTCTTTGCTAGTAACAGTGAGCCCCAGGGGACGGGGACACACACACACACACACCAATCATGAGCACAAAGTTAATCACCTAGTAAATAAGCAATATCTCACCATGGTCAACCATACAAAACATGGACAATTCATACGAATCTGAAAATGTGAAGTAATATAATTGCTTAAAGAAATGGGTCTAGAGTTACAGGGGACCTGCCTAGCCTGTGAAAAGATGTCCCACAACTAGTGCAAAGGCTCTGGTTAAAACATGCGGATTTACAATGGTTATTACAACCAGTGAGATGGCATCTTTCTTTAGCAAATAACTGAAGTACAAATGGAAAAGTTGATTAAAATCAAGGCTTAAATTCTCATAGATTATTTCCTGGAGCCCGTCTTCCGTGCCCCCCCCCCATTTGGGGTGCTGGGCTTCAGCTGTGGGGGGGGGGTCCTCAGGGCTTTAGCCCTGTGGGGGGGGGCAGTGCCAGGGCTTGGGGCTTTAGTTCCAAGGGGGGAGGATGGTACCAGGGCTCAGAGTTTCAGCCACGGGGCCCTGCGGACCTCCTGAAATCAGCTCGCGATTCCCCCTCCTCCCCCCCGGGGTTTAAGATATTTACCAGAGCTCCACTCCGGACAGCTCTGGTTGTATTTTAGCGCTGATTAAAATCAGTTCTTTACATTGAGGCGTTCCACCTGGTGATTTAAATCCGCTTCTGCGGGTGTGTTTGGAACTCAGGTGAAGACAAGGCGGTGTGGCGTCACACCAATTAGCGGGTCAATTTCAAGGCTACGGGGAAGGGGGACGCGGGGGGTGGGGGCGGAACTCGACCTGCTGACCATGTGCAAACCACCCACTGCATTGTCTTCACTAGCTTTGTGACTGGAGTTAGTTCGCTCGAATTAGGCGTCCCCATCTCTTTCGCCGAGCAGCCCGAAGCATGTTGGCTTGTTGAACGGAATCCCCCATTCGCCGGGCCCGGCTTTCTCGGCATGCGGCCTTAGGAGTGCGGAGGGTTCGTGCAGCGGGCCCCGTCGCACGGCCCAGGCGGTGTTCCGGGGCCGGCTAATCCCTGTCGCTGTTGAGGGGGTAACGGGAAACGGCCGCTGGGTCACCGAGTGCCTGTGGCGAGCCGGGCCCGGGGGTCGGCTTTGCAGCTGTGTCTGGCTCTGTGCGGTACTGGTCCCATCCAAAATCCACCAGCCTGAGCTGCCCCCGGGGTCTGATTCCCCACTGCCCTGACACCTCAATGACACCACCAGGTGAGAACGGGAGGAAACCCACACGGGCTAGAAGGCGCGAGAGCTAAAAAGGCCATGTAGGAATCGCCGAAGGAAGCAGAAAAGGAGTGGAGGGTAAACACAGAGATGGGAGGAATTGGGATTGGGGCAGCTCAAACCACCAGCTGGTAGGAATTCTCTGGGGACCTGAAGGAACAAGGGCAGGAGATGCCTTGGGTCTCTGATGGTGACCTCTGGGGGGAGGTGCTTATATTGGTTTAAAACTGACTGCCATAGGGTTAGCATGCACTGGCCGGTTGAGATGCTACATTTGTGTGTAGCCAAGGTCTTACCCAAGTTGGGTCGGTGTTGGCTTCAGTGGGGCGATGCTGCCCAGACCTGGAGGAAGGCCATGGGGAACAAGGCCTTAGGTAGGGAGAGGGGGCAAACTCAGTGGCATCTACCCCAGGCTTCAAAACTTCAGAGTCGGGCTCCATACAAATCACGATTGGCTTCAAAACCAGATTTTTTTTTTTCTTTCTAAAAATGAAAAAACGTTAGAGAAAAAGAACCAATCGGCTTCCTGGGTTTGGAGCCTTCTGGAGTGTTTTATTGTCCAGCCTTTTTCCACACTCCCGAGAGCTAGAAACATATTTATTTTTAAAAGAAAAGCCGTGATTCCATGAGACTCCGGGAGCTGGGGCTTTTAAGGAAAAACACCAGATCGCGTGAGCCTTGGCATCTGGGGACCTGGGAGAGGGCACGACTTTGGTCTGGCGATGGCCGTGTGATGCTGTGAATTATGCCAGAAGGACCGTGCTCTGGTTTGACACCACTGCGGCTCCGCTGGCTTCACCAGATCGGCACCGGAGCAACTGAGGTAGGGTTGGTTCCCCCTGGGAGCCCCAGGGCATCCCGTCCGCTCTATGTGCATCCATCAGAGCAGAAGCTCTTTTGGGCAGGGGCGATCGCGAGACTTTGGCTCCCCGGGGGCTGTGGAAGGGCAGGATGGGGCCCCCATCCCTGTGTGGGTAGTGAAGGAGTCCGGACGGGACTGGAGCAGCTGGCTGGGGGCTGTGTGTGTGTGAGTGACAGAGCTTTGCCGGAGAGGAGAGACTCTAGTCTGAGCAGTAGTTACGCTAAGCCAATTAGCTTTGTAATTGGATCTAAAAAGTGGGGGGCGGGGGGGAGAAAGATTTTGCTGTAGGGCTGTGCATAGAGGCTTGAGGTTCAGATGCACCCTCTGAGCCCGGCTCCAACACCCAGATCACATTGCAAAATGTCTTTATTTGAATGGGTTTTTTTAAATCCTTCCCCGTGGCTAAGCCCCCACCTGATCAGCCGGCCCGGGACTCTGCCCAGGGCCAGCCAGCTCCGAGGTCGGTTGGTCTGTCCCCTCTGTCTGTCTGTCTACGTTTCCGTGGGCGTTCCGTGCTGGTGGAAGGTGCAGGCCTGAGAAACCCTGGGAGGGTGGGTGGAGCCTGTCAAAGCCGAAGGCCCGTCCCCTCAAATGGGGAATTGGTTAAACGGGGGTGGTGGGGAAGGACAAATGATGACACCAGGACGCCGGTCACAGGGACAAAAGCAATGATCCAGCGTTGGCCTCTGCACCGTGAGCCCCGGATGGCGCCGGATCAGTTCAAGGAGGCAATGGGAGTTACCTGCAGGAACTCTACCCTGACTCAGGAATGGATGAGAGACCAGAAAATAGACCCCCAGTCTGAGGGTGTCCCGTCCCCCCTACCCCCATTCCTTCTGGATGGCCCCTGTCTTAGCCATGACCCTGTGAGACCCCCAGACAGGGAGGGCGTGAAGGAAAAGCGGTGGGGAGAGGTGCCCTGGAGGCAGGCAGGCAGGTGCCAGGGTCTCTGTCTCACCACAAAGGGGCGGGTGTCGGGGGCTGAAAGGTGCCAGCCTGCTCCAGCGTGGGCAGCCGCTCGGCGAACTCTCCCTGCAGGCCCGGATCTGGCGCAAGAGGAGTCCCCTTTGCTCCTGGCCCGTCCGCTGCTTGGCCTTGGTGCCGGAAGTGCTGGCAAGGTGCCCCACCAGCGTGGTACGGCGCCGCAGCAAAAGCTGGCCATGGGCTACCCTACCTGAGCTAGCTTGAATCCAGCGAGCGCGGCTAATAATAGCCATGTCAACAGCTCAGCGCGGGCCAGAGAGCCGTGTACGCACCCCGGGAGCCACGCTGGGCCTTCTAGCTTGCACTGAAACGCATGCTGTGTGCTCTGCGTCCTGCGAGCCGCATTCACGCCCATACCGTGAGGCATGACTCTCCGGGGGACGGATTCGGTCTGGTTTTGCTCCTGAGCCGTTCCGACTAAACACAGGCGGTTTCTGGAGGACGAGGGTCAGCGTTCAGGCGCTGACCCGTGCTGGGCTGTGCTCCAGCCCGTGAGCCAGAAGGGAGAGGCTGTTCGTTCCCTTCCCATCCCCTTGAGCCTCCCAGCCTCGCCATTGTCAAGGGGCCCCGATTCTGTGCAGCGCCTCTTAGAGGCAAAGCAGCAGGCGGTCGCTTTGTCATCTCTGCCCTACCTGGATTTCTGGGTCAGTCTGGGCGTAGATTAGAGCAGCCCCAAGGGCGGCCTGTGGCTGTGTCACTGCCTAGACTCTCCAGAGTGATGTGCTCTAAGGATGAGTCCCTTTTTGGCTCTGATGTACTGTGACCTGGCCCCACCTCTGGCATGCCCCCTAACTGGGAGCTGCAGGTGACCGGGGGAGCATATGGTCAGTTGTTGGCCCTACATCCTTCTATGCAGGGAATTCTCTGCGCCCCTGTAAGCTGCTGGGTGTTGTCAGAAGATAACACAACTTTAGTTCTTAGAATTCAGAATGATAACACACAAGAGCCCAATCAGAGGGAGACAAAGCAGGCTGCTCCCTAAAGCACTGAGGCGCAGCTCCCGCCCTCTTATGTCAGGTTGGCTCTCTGCAAACTGACTCTGCTCACACGGCTGCTTCCCTACAGAGGCCCTAGCCTGCAAGCAGGACCAGGTAACCCCTTCCAAATTAAAGCGACAGCTGGTCATTTTAACAGTTTTCAATCCACCCCAGCATGCGGGAGAATCTGTCCTGGTGTAATTTATGTTGCAGAAGATTTGGCAGTGCCAGCTAGTGATTCTTGAGATCTGTAGGTTCCAAGCCAGCCCCCGCTAACGTGTGTTGTTTTGTTAGCTGCGGGCTTTTTCCAGCTGTTGTCCTCCGTTCTATATTCATCACTACTGGATTGTCGTCAAACCCACCCTGTAATTTGTCCAGTGGGAATTCCAGTGACATCTGGGCTGCCAGACACACAGCCTGTGGGACCCGCACTTCAAAGCGGGGCCTGGGATGGCGTAGTCTAGGATCATAAAGACTCGGCCCGCACCAATAGGAACCGACACCTACGAATCCTACTTCCCTGAAAGCATCAGAAACAAACATGCTTTCCTTCTGGTGTGTGCATTGGAGACAGGCGTGTCAGATGTTTCCGATCACTGCCGTTCATTTGGTGTTCTAACTGGTCTCCTCCCGTATCGCCAAACCAGCAATGAGATGTAGACCTCAAAGTACTTCACCAAGGTGGGTCAGCAGCATCGTTCCTGCTTTGGGGAAACTGAGGCACTGAGGTGAGGTGAAGTGACTTGCTCAAGGTTGAACAGCAAGGAAGAGAGTGCGGGAGTCCTGACGCCCAGTCCTCTGCTCTAATCACTAGACTATTGCGACCTCTGGGAATAGAATTCAGGGCTCCATAAGGCCAACACCTTGCTCTACCACTAAACAACACTCCCCTCCATGAGCTGGAAATTGAAATCAGGATTCCTGCCTCCCAGCCCTCTAGCTCTAACCACTAGACCCCATTTCCCCTCTGGGAACCCAGAATTCCTGAACCCCAGAGCCTTGTGCTAACTGCTGGACCCCACTCCTCTCCCAGAGCTGGGCTTAGAACCCAAGAGTCCTGACTCCCAGTCCCCCTTCCTCCAACCCCTGGACCCCACGAACGCCAGCTCTCCAATCCAAACCCCTCTGAAGTTTGGAACAACTCAAATCAGGGTCCGGATTTGATGGCTCGCACTCTTGGTTGCTTTTCTATAAAACCACAAAAGAGCAAAAAATAAAATAAACCCCACGGCCCCATATTTCTGCGCCAGGCTGAGCGAGCCCCTCAGGTGCTGGGAGTTCCAGGGTATTTTTTTTGGGAGGGGGGCTGGGCCGATGCAGCAGGGGCTGGTCCCCTTTGCATGCAGACGTCCTCTATGGCTTTTGCTGCCTGCCAGAGCTGTTTGGGTTCTTCCCTTCCCCCTTTCAACGCAGCGCTGTATTTTTAGAACACTGTTTTCGTAGCTCACAGGCAAATCTCACTTGTCTGGAAAGCCGCCTCTCCCTGCCGCAGATGGGAGCGGTGTGGGGCGAGCTCTCTAGCCCCCCAGCTGCGAGAGCCAGAGCCTTGCAGCATCCCGGTGGAAACTAGGAGCCCCACACCTACCCACCTGGGCGCGCCGATCTTCGCTGTGGGATTAGCCTGTTGAAGTTCTGGGTGGGTTGTGTTTCTAATCTCATGGGAAGTGCCAGACCCGATCAGATCAGTGGTTCATGCAACCCAGTAACCCATCTTCAACAGCGGTGCCACCTGCTTAGCGGAAAGGGCTTTGCAGGAGGCAGACCTGCCCTGGGGGAATTTTTCCTCCTGACCGCTACGCCTCGTCCATGAAGCGGGAGCGTGTGCAGCCCCCTCCCAAACTCGCCAGATTATTTCGGCATGGACGGTGATGACTCTCGCTATTCCTGTCCTCCCGCATACGCCTCTGGAATCCCTTTGGTGATCGTACTCAGCGGTGATGTCCAGTGGCAGGGAGTTCCACAGGTGAACCATGCCTTGTGCGAGAGTGCATTTTGACTGGCCGACGAGCTGGCCGGTGGGTATTTGGCATGCGGGAGGAATTGGTTAGGACGGGGCGGGGCCGGCCGGCGGGAAAAGATGTGCAGACCTGGAGCGTATGTGGGAAGTAGCATACGGGCTGTGGGGATGGGTGAAACCATCAGGGGGCCTCTGATACCCCTCAAGTCACCAGCTCCAAGGAACTAGCATCTGGAGCCTCCAGTAACAGCTGGTCTCTCTGCAGTGAGTTGGGCGGGAGCGGGGGGGGGATGTTTTAACCCCTTCATAGCTGTGCCTCAGTCCTAGTGGGCAGCTTTTAAAATCCCTAGGCCAGGAGGGCACCCGGGCCTGGTCCTGAGGCGTTGATGTTGGGGGCAGCTGTGGGTTTGCTTGGTGCTTTTCTGTCCTAGGGTGGCAAGTGGTGGAAAGCGGTAAGGCCCGCGTGCCGGTCAGAGCCACCGATCACACCTTCAGCAGCAGCTGGATTTCAGGCCCTTTTCTTTAGGGTTGAGTTTTATTTCTCCATCTCACAAGAGTTTCCCCCTCCAGCGGCTCCTTTGCCCTGCCCTAGGCTCCTTCCCTGGTTGGCTCGCTCCCAGCTGGGCTGCGTCTTGGCCTTTTAGCCAAGGACCAGCTGACCTGCCGGCTAGGGCCGGATCCCTGACCTCAACCACCATCCCCCAGAGGCAGCGCCCCTTAAAACACCAGTGCCACATAGTTTCCTTGACCGCAGCTCGCCCGAGCACGCTGGGCTCGTTGTGGGACGCTCCGAGCACGTGGCGACAGCGTGAGCCAAGAGTGGACCCTGCCCCTGAGTTCCATTGAATTGCACTGAGCTCCTGGAACGCAGCCAGCCCCAGAGCTGCACGCATCAGTTACGCACAGTCTGCTGAACAGAGCAGTCTGCCATGGAGGCTGGTGTTTGGGTCTGATTTGCATTATTCCCCCCCCCTACCCCCGGCATATGGCGCCCCTTGTACCGAGACTCCCCTCCACTGAGTGTTTAGCCTGGAGCCGCTCTGCCCTGCCAACCAGCAGTTTAGGATAGAAACCGACCAAGAACTCCACTGAGGTGGAAAGCGTGACCGCGGGGCGGGCAGGGCGTCCCCTTCCCCCCCCCCAGAGCTGGCGGGTGGGCCGATCCCGAGCGCCCTGCCTGCCGCTTGCGTTGCAACCCTGGACCTTGACGTGATCCGCGGGGTCAACGGCGCCAAGGGGAGAAAATATCCTGTGGCCTCCCGCCCGCTTGCAGCCGCGGGAATAGCTCGTCTGACGTCAACTCCAAAAGTGCACTGCTGGGGGAGGGGGGGGGACGGCCCATAAATAACCCTGCTATTAAAAGTCTAGGGTTCGGATTAACACACTGATAAATAAACCAGCGTCCCCTTTGCTGCGCCGGGTCAGAAATTTAAACACCGCCGCAGAACGTAGAGCCTGAGCCGGCCTGGGAGCACGCGGGGTATGGGGCCCTGAAAGGTGATCCCTGAGTCGGTTTCCATGGGCACCTTTGCCACAGGCTGGATCTGCCGTCTAGGCAGTTGCCTGGGGCAGTAAACATGGGATGGGGGGGGGCGAAGACAGGGCGGGGGATGGGAATGATCCGTGGGTATTGAGGGTGGTGGGTTGTCTGTATTGATGTAGGCAACCTAGATTTTCGCCCAGGGCTATTATTGATTTGTATTACCCTGGGCATCTAGGAACCCCGGTCGTGGAGCCAGGCCCCCTTGGCGCTAGGCGCTGTACAAACCCGATCTGAGCGACACTTTGAGGTTGGCTTTGCTGTACTCGGCGCCTTGTGTGAGTATTGCATTGTGCTGACCGCCCGCCAGCGTGGCGTGCGGCGTCCCCCAGGACGGGGGCAGCAGGGGCAGCGGCACAGCAAGCTTCTCCCGCCAGTATATCTGCCCTCGGTCCTGGCGGGGACCCCAATGCATGGCAGGGGAGTGAAGTCTCCCTGTCCCATACAGTCATTGGCCAATGGGGGGCACGGGGCGTCTTTGGTTTTCATGATGCCGGTCCGCTAAGAGCCTCAGTTAGTTTCACACACCGCATCGGCCAGCGCGTGGTAACAACTTTCGGTCCCTCCCAACTTCGGCTTGTAGTCGGAGCGGTGACCTAGAGGAGAGAGGCACCAAGTCCCCGCAGCTTCCGCTGGGCCTCGGCCCAGTCCCCACCGGGCTTCACGGGAAGGTCCTGCGGGGAGTGCCACAAGGATCCCAGCGTTTGCCCTGCCGGGATCCGCGCTAACCGCTTCATTCATGGTGCATTTGGCCCGGTATGGCATCGCAACCCCTACGGCCAGTCCATCCCCCCGACAAGCCCCCAGGAGGCCAGATTCAGTGCTGATGTAAACACGTGCCGCTCCACAAGAATCAACGGAGCTGCGCCAATTTGCTCCAGCAAAGAATTGGTCCCCACCCCATTCCCAGGAGACTGTGGGCCACTAGCTCACCCCTGGAGAAGAGATGTTGCTAGAGCCCAGCCCCCCACGCCTTCCTCCCCGGGGGGTGCTTTGCAGGCGCTCCTCAGCCTGGGAGTGGGGCGGGGAGGAGCATTTTTGGAGCCCGGTGAGTAGTTTTGGCCCTGTGGCTCAGGCGTGCTGAGAAACAAGGGGTGGAATTTTCCCATCATGCACCTCTCCGGGTTCTGTAGACGGCGGGGCCAGGTGAAGATGCTTCTCAGCTCACCCGCCAGAGACCCGCGCTTGCTTTCCCGGCTTGCTCTTACCGGGGCCCCTAATTCCCACGCAGAGATTTTCCCTTCCCGGCAAAACCTGGGGGTTTATTTCTGGCAGCGCTGAGGCGGATTAACGTCTGGGGCAATTAGGGCCTCTTGGAAGGAGCCTTCGCAGCCTCGCTCAGTGGCTTGAGTTACTCAGTCGGGCTTGCCTTCCATGCAAGGGGCCGCGTCGAGGTGGAGTCAGGGGGGAGCTGCATTTGGGGCGTCCCGTGCAGGCTTGGCCCTGTCCCCCTGCACAGCCCTGGTAGCAGAGGAAGAAGAAACAACTCGCTGTCAGACCCCCGCCTGCCACGACAGCGGGTCAGGAAGGGGCCTGGGGGCAGCTTGAGCACTGCCAGCTGGGGGCTTCTGCCCGTTCTAAGGGCGTGCGCTGTTCCTGCTGCAGTAATCCGGGGGCTCCGAGAAGCGGGAGGTGGGAGACCTGGCCGAGGCCTCTAGGAGAGGCTGCGCTGTGCAGTGGTGTCTGGGTGCGGAGGGGGAAAGTCTCCTAGGCTGTTAGGCAGGCAGGACTGGGGGTGCTGGCTAAGCCGTGGAGCGGATTGCGGGGTGCTCCCTGTGGCTAAATGGGGGAGGCGCTGCTGCTGCTGCTGCTCTGAGCCCCATGCGGGGTGGGGGACACTCTGGAGCCCCAGATCTGCCCCCGGGCTGGCTCCTGAACTCCCACGCTCAGCAGCTGCGTCCCTCACGGCCCGGGGCAGCCTCGGTCTCCCAGGTGCGTCCCTAGGCTCCCTGCGGCTGGGTCCGCTCGCTGGCAGAGGGCCCGGCCACGGGTCCAGGGTCGGCCTGCTGAGCAAGGAGTGAACGCAAAGCCGCCTGTCCCTGGGGCAAAGCCCCTGTGTAATCCTCCTGCATCCTGGCTGGGGGGGAGGGCGCCGGGCTCCTACATTTTCAGTAGCCGCCATTGGCTGTGGGTGCCTGCCCGGAGACCCAGCTGGGGCCAGAGGTTCCCCGCCCATTGTCAAGGGTCGCTTCCGTTCCATCAGACAGCAACCTAGACCCACCAAAGCCCCCGCCCCCAACTCCAGGGCCGGGGTCCTAGCCACTGCCCTGCTCTGCCCTTCGCTAGCCCGGGTCCTCTTTGGGTGGCAGACCTGCGCAGGCAGAAAAGTAAGCGAAGTGCAGCCTTGGGCAGGGGATGAACCCCTGGCTTGGGGAGGCTAGCCCCCCCAGCCCCGCCCCTTCCACCGAGGCTCCGCCCCTTCCATGCCCACCCGAGCCCAGCACCCCTGGAGCGCTGGAGAGCCGGGCAACGCGGCCCCAGTCCCCCTGGCCCTGGAGTGCTGGGCCATGTCGCCCAGCCCTACCCCTGGCTGGCATGCCCCAGCCTCCCTGGGCCGCACCACTGGGCCTGATCCCCGGCCGGCTGGCCTCCCAACCCCTGGAGGTGCCCCCGGCCCAGCTGCCAGCCCCAGCGCTGGGTGGGCGGGCGCCAGAGTGCCCCCAACCTCAGTGCTGGGCAGGTGGATGGGCAGGAGGTGTGGCCGGCATGCTGGGAGGACGGGTGGCGCGGCATGGCCCCGGGAGTGCACCACGGCCCCCAGGCTGCCTTCCCCAGCCTCTGGCACAAAGGGAAGGGCAGGCAGGTTGGGGTCTGGGGGTGGAGCACGGGCGGGGGGACGTTAGGCTGTTTGGGAAGGCAGAACCTTCCCGTGCCTACGATACCCACCGCCATGAGTGCAGCCGTGTTAGGGTTAGTTAGCCAGTCCCGTTGGCTATGGTTAGTCCGTGCTCTCTGCCTGCTGGGTCTGTCTTGCTGCCCCTCACCGTGGTATCTGAGCTCCTTCTGCATCAAATCAAGAGCCAAGCCCCTGGTGCATTTCATGGGGTCTCTGCCCCTTCTCCCTTTTGGGGCTCAAAACCTGGGGGAGGGTTTAGTTTGGGGGATTTTTTTTTGATTGGATTAATTTCCTCCAGTCTGGGGTGGGGTGGGGGTCAGGTTGGGGGTCATGAGGGGGTGGTCAGCGTTGAAGGTTGGGGTTTGAGGGCAAGGGGGGCTGGTCACGGTTGTCTGGGCGGAGGAGGGGGTTGAGGTCTGGGGGCGGGAAGGTGGGGGTCACAGTTGAGTGTTGAGGTCTGGGGGCAGCGAATGCTGTTCTTGGTTGGAACGGCTGTTTCAAAGCCATCCCCCGTGGACCTTCCGCTGATCTAGTCCATTTAATAATAGAAATTAACTTTTTCTCCCCGCCCCTGTCTTTCGTTGCCCCTCCCCTCTCGTGTGTCCTCCTCCCCCCCATCTGTCTCTCTCCTGGCTCTTGGCAGTGCTTTCAGCCCCCCCAGGAAGCTATTCCACTGACCCCCCCTTGGTAAAGGCTTCATCTGCTAGGCAGCCCCCTTCTGTAGGAACAATCCCAGTTCCCCGAGCATTGGGCTATTTATAGCTGGCTCCTCCCCTCCAGTTCTATTTCAGGTCACCCTGGGCAGTTGCTGTCTGACTTGGTGGAAAGGATGGGAGAGAAGAAAAATCAGATAAAGGGAATTGTCGGTGGCGCAATTAGCAGAGGGCTTCGCGGGCAAGCCCAGCCCCTTCTGCTTCGCAGGACATCTTAGCTCAGTTGTTTCGGTGACGCTGGGAGCCGGCTCCATCTCTGTTCCTGTGTAAATGCCTGATCCCCGTGCCGTTCCTCCCGGAGTGAATCAGACAGCACCTGAGATGTGAAACCCTCCTTCTTCTCTAGACTAGCGGCTGGACCCCCTTCCGGAACAGCGGGCCCTTCCCACGCCCAACCTCTGCTGTCTGCAGTTGGCATAAACAGTGACCTTTTTTGTTGTTGTTGTTGTTGTTGCAAGATTTGAATATTATTATTTTTTTGGCCCAGCAGATGAATCTTTTTGGGGTTGCTGTCGAATGCTGCTCGCTGACTCGGATGTTTTAACTTTCGCTAGGAGACCCCCCCCCCCCGCCTTTTGCTCTTTGTGGGTGTGTGTGAGGGGGGATGTCTGATGGTTTTCGGCTGAAATTCGGCACAACGGACCCCTCCCTCCTTTTGCGAAGGAAAGCCCCCTTGCCCTGCGCCAGCTTGTAAGGAGAAGGTGGGACAGGGAAGGGAGCCAGCGTGGATTGCCTTGCCGGGCCCTGCGGTAGCTGGTGTCAGAATTGTTCCTGGCATGCTGCTCATGCCCAGGGCACAGGGGCTGCCGGCGATGTTGCAGACTATTTACGAGAGCGAATCGTGTTTTTCTTCAGATGGGGTATCCGGACGCGAGCAGTCGCTGGAGCTCCTTTCGCGGACTCCGCTCCATGGCCTTCCCGTGGCAGGTGAGTGCGGCGCGATCGTTAATACGGCCCTGTCAATGCTGTCGATGGCCCCGAGCTTCTAGAACGGAGCGGGAGGTGCCTCTGGCATCGGTGGGGGCCCGATCCTGCAAATGGGCCACTCCATTGGCACAGGGCACCGTGCATTTCGTAGGATTGGGCCCGCAATGTTGCAGACGTGGAGCCGGGTTTATCAAATTGCCCGGGGGGCTGGTTTTCGAGGGCTCAGCGCTGGTGCTCCGGGACAGAGCCCCACGCGCCCTTTTGGAAATCGGGCCCGGATTCTGGGTGCCGAGCTCTCGTTGGAATTTTAATCCTAGGGCACGATCCTGCCATGCATGCCGAGCCCTGCTCGGCTCCCAGCAATGCAGGCGTTGCTCAGGGTTGGGTTTACGCTTAGCAGAGCCAGGCAGATGGTCAGGGTTTCATAATGCCAGGTGGCTTTTCTTTGGATACTTTGTCTTCACTCCGGGGTTCAGGCGCTCGGAAGCTGAATGAAAGCCTGGGAATATGGGACAGACTTGCCTGCCAGCAGGTGTTTCTGCCAAGCAGCCTTTTCCGTTCCCTGTCCGTAGCATGCAGCGCATGGGTTGATTTTGATGGCGGCCCCGTGATAGTCCAGCTCCTGCCACGTCCCTGAGCCAGCCAGCTGCGGTGTCAGTGGGCTTTGGATTGGGTCCTCAGGACACAGCTGGCCCTGGATAGGGACCTTGCTGGGTGGCGGCCCGCACCAGTGCCCACTGCCGTGGTTTTGGCTGTGAGATGGCACAGTTGGCAGCTGCAGAATGGGTCACTAAATGACCTTTGGCAGCCCAGTTTCCCCTGCGGTGGGAGAAGCGTGTCCGCGGAGGGGGCTGGGTCTCTTGAGGTTGAGTTTGTTGGTGGGAGCGACGCGCGACCTGGCGCGGAGGGACAACGCGCCCAGGGCTTGGCGCGATCGGCGGGGCGTGGCTCCTGTCCCTTCACGCGGGCGCCTCGTTGTCCGGTGTTCCCCGGGAAGGGATTCATTTAGCAGCCGGCCACCTCAGGGCGAGGGGCTCTGGCTTTCCAACTTTCCGGCGCTGTTAGCATCGGCAGCGCTTGAGGAATGAGGCTCGCTTGGACCATCGGTTTCCAGCATGGGCCCCTGGGAGCAGGGAGGGTTGATCTGTTAGTGACCGGGGCAGGGGGTGGATGCCGGGACGTTCTGCCCCGATTTACCACCCCCACCTCTGGCTCCCGGAGATCTTCGATCCTCCTCTGAAGGCAGGAGGGAGATATTTCCTCCCCTCTTCCAGTTTGGCCTGCAGCCCCATTCAATGCCCGTTGGCAACTGGCTTCTGCAGACCGAGCCCCCTGCAGCACGGGATCTCAAGTGGACAGCGTCAGCTTCCATTTTAGCCCCGGCTCGCTGCCTTCGGGTACCTGAGATCTTAATAGCATTGACTCCCTTCCTTCCTTCCCTGGATTGGGAGATGCCTCCGAACCCCTGGGCTGCCCCCGCCCCTCCTGTAGCTGCCCCCCCCCCACTTCTCTGCCCTCCCCTCTCATCCCAAAGAAGGGCTCCGTGTTCACAAACAGCAGCCATGCCCTTGTGTCAACCGGGACGTGGAATTGGGAGCTGGCGCTCGCAGGGCAAAGGAAATGGGGGGGAAGGGGCAGCAGAGGGGCGTGGGGGTGCGGGAGAGAAACACAGAAGCCCGTCACCTTGTGATGGCGCAGAACCGTCCACAACGGGCTAGGAGACGCGCTGACCCGTCCGTGCCCGGCGTGGCAAATGGATGAGCGAGGGTGTGTAACAAGGGGGGAAGCAAGTGAGAGGATGTATGGCTGGATGAAGCGCAGGTAGTTATGTCAGCGTTACCTAATCCTGGTGGAGTTTGCAGCTGGCCGGATCTCCTGGCTTTGGGAGGATTTGCTGGTGTGTGTGCGCGCGCGTCAGGATTTGGGTGCCTGCTTACTACAAGTTGTAAAGCAGCCTGGCTGGGACTTGGCCTGACTGCTTGGACGCTGTGGCTCCGTGGGAAGTGATGGGTTTTGATGCAGGGTGAGCTTTTTTCGCACAACGCACAGTCAACCTGTGGAACTCCTTGCCAGAGGATGTTGGGAAGGCCAAGACTATAACAGGGTTCAAAAAAGAACTAGATAAGTTCCTGGAGGATAGGTCCATCAATGGCTATTAGCCAGGATGGGCAAGGCTGGTGTCCCTAGCCTCTGTTTGCCAGAAGCTGGGAATGGGCGATAAGGGATGGATCACTGGATGATGATCTGTTCTGTTCATTCCCTCTGGGGCACCTGACACGGGCCACTGTCGGAAGACAGGACACTGGGCTAGATGGACCTTTGGTTTGACCCAGTGTGGCTGTTCTGATGTTCCCGTGGCCTTGTGCTGTGCAAGAGGCCGGACGCAGTGATCCCATGGCCACGTGTTCCGTTATTGCTGGACTTGCCTGGAGACGCTCTCAGGACGGGCTGGGGGAGGGACATGGGCAGGAGCCTGGTCCTTTCAAAGTGGGACGGTTCTGGTCTGCAGGCGAACGCAAAGATGTGCCTAGAAATCCATCTTGGGCAAGGCTAAGACTTTGTCACTTAATTTTTTAGTAAAGTTCATGGCAAAGGTGCGGGGGGAACCAATAAGCCACAGAAAGGTCACCAAATAATGTTCTTTTTTGCTCCATCAATACACACAAGACAGTAGTGGAGGGTGCTGAAAAGTGAGAGAAACTGGTCTGCACTCCCCTCACAGCGGCAGCTCCTGCCCCACGAGTCTGGGCCCGGTTCCTTGCTCTGGGACCTGGCACATGGGGTCAGGTTTGGCCCATCTGCCTCTCCATCTATGGAGGGGTGCATGGGCCAAACCAGAATGGCCCAGCGACCCCATGCACCAGGTCACAGTGCCGCTCAGCTTGGGGGCTCAGGGATAACGCACAGTGCCCGGTTTTCTCCCAAGAACGGAGGTGGTCCCAGCTGGAGTCTTTATTGGACAGAATATTAGTAGCCACCAGTTAGGCACGTTCCTGGGACAACAAAATCGGAGCAAACAGTTTAATTGTCCCCCCCATTCACATATGTACAGCAGCGTTTGCCCTTTAACTCATGCTGCCCTCTAGACAGAATCTGGTCAATACGGTCTGACCCTGCCCATCCACAGGCCTCAAAGAGAGGCAGAGCTCCCTACTCCCCCTTTCACAGAAGGAGGGAAAGTGATTTGCCCAGAGAGACACAGCAAGGCAGTGGCAGGGCTGGGGATTAAACCTAGGTCTGTGCTCCCAGTCCCCTGCCTTGCCCTGTCCCACCGCTGCCTCCAGCAGTCAGCTTCTTACGCACGCACTGTGCCTCGGCCTTTGTCCAGCTCTGTAACCGTTCAGCCTGCGGTTCCCCAGAGCACAGCGGCCTGCGGGCGCTGGATTGTGGTCTGGTCGGCGCGTGTCACCCGGGGGAGGTGCTGAACGGGGCGCGTTCGGGCTCCGAGCACTGCTAAGCTGTGAAGTTACAAAGTGTATCCCGGATGGGCTCCCTCTGATCACGGAAACGGACGCGGTGCCTCTGATCACGCAGCGCTGGCCGGGGGCGGGGGGACGGCACGGAGACACCCCCCGTCTTGCTGCTTGTGTCCAAGGGAAGCCCGCGCCTCGGCCCCTCAGTGGGAATGTTTAAAAGGAGCACGAGTCGCCGTTCGCCAGCCGTGAGTCACCCTGTCTGCAAAACCATAGGGCTGGGAATGCAGGGCCGCTCTGGCCATCTCACCGGCTTGGCATCTCCGAGGGCGCTCGCACAGCATCGCCAGCCCATGCCACGGCTGCTAATAAAGGATTTTTTTTTTTTTAGAGGGGGAGGAATGTGGAATGTAAACACATGTTTCAAATAGAAACCTTGTAACCTTCTGGGATAAACAGGCCGTCACGCGGCCGGGGGAAAGGCTGGAGACTCCACATGGGACGTTTCAAGTGATATTCCGCCCCTCTCCCCTTTGTGGAGGTGAAAGGAAAGATGGCAAAAGAGTTAACCCTGGTTCCCCCTTGGGGTTCGTCTGCTGCACACCAAGCCCAGACTCAGGTTTGAGTCCAAGCTCCCCTTCCGTCCACACACACCTCAGGCTGACTTGGATCGGTGGGCACCCGGGGGGGCCTAGAACCCTGCTAGGGGGGCTTGTCAGAGCCCGAGTCCCAACCCCATCCTTTTGCAGGGTGCACGCAGCTTCAGTCACACCCGAGGCCGAAGGTCCGTGTGGTGCAGTGTGGGCGTGTTAGCACGGCTGAGAGACCCAGCAACTGCCAACCCAGGTTTACAATGCAGTGTGGACGCTCCGGCACAGGGTTGGAAACGCAAAGGAGACAAACCCGGGTCCTACAGACCCAGGCCCAGTGTGCAGGATAGACATACCCTCTGTATCTTAAATCTTAAAGCGGGGCACCCAAGAACCGAGGCCCCCAAAACTAGAGGCACTTTTGAGACGGCGTTTCTACAGCCTTTTGCTCCAAACTGCTTCAGAAATGATCAAAGCTAAAATGCGGCCAGCTCTGGGGTGGAGGGCAGCAGGCTGCTTGGCACACTACACACAAGTGTCGGAAGGGGACTGGATCTGAGGGCTCCCACCGAATCTTGGTCCACACTGTGTGTTGGCTGCTCCTGGCAGAGTCCGGGGCTAGTTTGGGAGGAGCAGACAGCACGCGAGGCCGAGACCTAGGTTTGGGATAGCAGAGCATCTTGTCGGTCAGGGATAGTGACTCGGTAGAGGATGGGAATGGTGCACAATAAGAGGTACTGCAGGCCAGGAACTGGGTCCTGGGGTGTAGCACTAAAAACCTGCAGACCTAGGTTCCATTCCTGGCCACTGACTCACTGTGTGGCCTTGGGCAAGTAATTCGGCCTCTCCGTGCCTCGGTTTCCCCATCTCTCGTTTATGTTACAGAAGTGCCTAAAGGCGTGATTGTGCTCGGTGCTGTACAAACACACAGCGAAAGGTGGCCTCGGCCCCAGAGAGTTCATATGCTAAGTAGACAAGACAGCTGTGGGGTGGGAGGGGAGGTGACTTGCTGGAAGTCTCTCATCAGCTCATTGGAAGAGCTGGGAATGGACCCTGGGTCTCCGGACGTACGCCATCCATTAGGCTGTACTCTCTCCCCTGCCTGATAGCGGCTAGTGGTAGTGAGCTACCCTTCTAAAGTGCTCTGAGCTCTGCCGCTGAGAAGTGCCAAGTATTGAAATTTACAAGCAGGGAATTAACTCATAATGGCAATTTACAGACAGATGCATTTAGGACGTGTGCACAGACTGCAAAGGGTTAATCTAGGGGTGGCTACTAGCTTGTATCCTGGGATAGCCTGCTCTCTCCCAGCATCCGGGGACCTGAGCTGCTAGTGGATGCAAAGGGGAAAAAACCAAACCATAACGGGCGGTGCTGAAAGATCCACCATCCCAGCTGATGAAATTCCCATGTCACAGCCAAGGGCTGCATTGCACAGCAGTGACTTTCGTCGCTGTGAAAACCCAGCTGGCTTTTCCGCTGCTGAATGTGTGCGGGGCTGTTGGCTTGGGAAAAGCCCTGCGCTGGTTTCACAGCCTGCTAAGCTGTGGGATTGCGGTGGGCACACCGTCCGGTCTGCTGTTATCCTCGCTGCTTTTCCGGGCTGGGGCAGGCCAACCCCGAGCCCCTCCGCAGACTGTCTGGGTGTGTCCCCTGGACGCAGGACACAAGGTTCAGCCCTGCCCTGTAAGGGAGAAAAGGTGGGAATGTCAGCGGGAGGGTAACCAGACCTGGGGTCCTCAGACCACGGTTCCATTCCCACCTCTGCCACTGACTTGCTGGGTGATCTTGGGCCAGTCACTTTAACCTCTCCGTGCCCACTCTGTTTTCAAGCGGGAGCTCTCCTGGGCAGGGCTCTCTCTCATCAGGTGTCTACGCAGCACCCAGCACGGAGGGCCCTGGTTTTGACTGGCACCGCGGTGCTCCTGGGATAAAAGTCATGCGACTCCTAGATCTGTCCAGCTGGGGCTGCGATAACTGGGGAATCTGTGTGGCTCATGCTGAATCAATAACCCACCAGCTCGGCAGGCTCCCCTGAGTGGGGTGATCTTGTATCTCATTTATTTCAGGCTGGAGCCTGGACACTTTCACTTGCTGATTCTCACCGTGCTGCCAGTCAGGTTGAAATGTCTCTTCTCCCCCCAAACAGCTGTCAGAGCGAGGGACCGGCCACCCCGGGGTGCTGGATTGCAAAGCCAGCCCAGGCTGGGTACTTGTGACTCTGCCCTGAATGTTTCTGGGCTCATGTTGTCCTCGGGGGCGGGGAAGAGGGAGTCTGTGACAGCAGGGGAAGGGGGAAAAATCGCTGGAGGGGAAATGGATCCAAAAACAGGAGAGAGAGAAATGTAGAGATGAGACTGACTGAAGGAGCAGAGACGGGAGAGAGAGAAAAACCGCCTATGCACTGACCTGTTAACGATTTATATTTCAGCGCCACCCCAGGGTCCCGATCAGGGATCGGGGCCACATTGTACAAGCGCGGCGTGAGAGACAGTCCTTGCCTGTCTAAGTCAGGCTGTCTCTAGGGCAGCCCACTTATCCTGGTCTCGCGTGTGCGTGTGAGTGAGAGAGAGATTTGGATTTATAATGGAAACCAGCCACAGCTCCTCTTGCCTTTCCTAAAAACACTCCCAAGGCACCAGTCCTCATTGAGGACTCTCCACTGGAGTCTCTGGGCTATGCCAGACAAGTTCAGAGCATTCTGCAGCGGAGACGTCGTGATGATTTTCACTAGCTCTCATCGGGGTTTGAACCGAAGCAACCCCTAGGGCCTCCCCCCAAAACGTGCCAGGGACTGCAGAGATGTAGCGTGAGAGCACCGGCCCCCAGGAGCTTACGGTCTAGAGAGACCGGGCGGACAGCAGAGAGGGATTATGGGACACAGAGGCCCAGAGAGGTTAAGGGCTGGGTTTTCAAGGACTCAGCCCCCCACAATTGGGCCCAGATTTTCAGAAATCCTCAGCCCCCAGCGGCAGCCACGGTGACACCTTTGGTACCAGCAGGCACTGTTCTCTGGAGAATGAGGCCCCAGCCCTTTTGAAAATCTACCCTCGTGTGACTCTAAAGTCACCCCGTGCCCTGCAGTGAATCTGTGCTCCTGGCCACCAGCCGGGGAGCTGGCCCTGGGGCTCTAGTGAGATCCTCACTGGCACCAGCCTCCCTGGTCAGGGCCACCAGGTCTCCTGAGACCCAAGCCCCCTTCCTCGCCTGAGTTTCCACCCTCTTGTGTCTTACAGACATCAGATCCCACCAGACTCCCCCCCCCCCCCCCCCCGTTGCTGGTAGGAAGAGCACTCCTGGGGCAGTTGGGGTGGGATTGGCAAAGACCGATCCCCTGAGCTTGGTTCCCCTGTTGCTCACCCCGGCGTGAGTCCAGAGGCCTGGGTGGAGCTCACTCCTGGTTTACACTGGCGTAAGTGGGCCCTCTGTGGCCATGTATACTACGCTCCTCGCCAGAGCTCCGTGGGCAGCCGGTGCCAGCGGCAGCAGTGGGCTCGCTCTGGTGGCTGCAGCTCCGCTCTCTGATTTCTCAGTCCGGCTATTCCCGGTGGCGACGTGATCATGTAGGGCGCTGTCGAAAGCATGCCAACGGCTAAGAATACCGGGCCGGTATTTTTAGAGCTGAGTTTTAAGCTGCTTTTCGCTGCCAGCTTGGCTTTAACACCCTCCAGCAAGCGCTGCTCTAATCCCGCTCCGCTGCGGATCCTGGCAGCTGGGTGTGTTGCGGGAAGGAAGCTTTGCTCCTGTTGTGCTGTGGCCCTGCCAGGCAGCCGGCTGGGAAGGAGAGTTAGAGCAGTCTCACCCGCCTTAGCTATAGGGGTTATTTCTCTGGCCCTTTGTAAAGGCCGGGGAGGCACAGATCAGTTAATCATCCCAAGGTCCTGAGCCCACCCGGTCTCCAAGGATGCCCGTGCCGGGCCGCTAACCTCCATGTCCTCGCCCGGGGTGTTCTGTACTGCAGTAACGTCTAGCGCCCCAGCCGAGATCACACCCCCGGGTGCCTGGTGCTGTACGTACGCCTGGCAAAAGACAGCCCCCTGCCCTAGGGAATTTACGATCTAAACAGTGGGAGAAGGGATGAGCCGTTGTACGGGGAGCGGAGAGGTGAAGGGATTCGCCCCAGGACACGCAGGGAGTCGGTGGCAGAGATAGGACGCACCGTCTTCCAAGTTTGAGGCCAGGGCTTTTAACCACAAGGCCAGCCACGCTTTATGCACTGCCTCCCTGCCGTCTACATGGCTCTTCACCGGAGGGAAATGTCCCCACGCAGGGCAGCCCTGCTTAGCCAACCAGTTTATAAACCAATTCAACTCGGTAAGATCCTGCGATTTTTGTGTAAACAAGGCTCCATGCCCCAGGGGGAAGGTGTGATAGTTTCTCAGACGTGGCTGCTGCAGGGACGCGAAGGGTGGGGAATGCAGACCTAGCCAGGGAGGGAACTGGACAGGTCCAGTGTTAGCCAGCGGCTGCCCCTCAAGGCCCGTTGTGGTCTGGAGAAAACTTCCTGCAATCAGCTGTGTCCGCGCCGCTCTGAGCAGAGCTATCCTGCTGCCTCACTCGGAGCCCGGAGGGGGCTGGGGTTCTGTCTCGGCCCCGGGGAAGCTCCCAGGGCGTTTGGTTTGGGCTCTTCTCTCAGCGGGGGAGACGTGTCAATGGCAGAGCAGCGGGGCCGGGGAGAGCCCAGACGGGCGGAGGCTAAAGTCGCCCCGCGCCCTGCAGTGAATCTGTGCTCCTGGCCACCAGCCGGGGAGCTGGCCCTGGGGCTGTAGTGAGATTCCTAGTCCTCACTGGCGCCAGCCTTCCAAGCCGTGAGGGAGGAGAGGGCCCTTGGCCGGACCTGATCTTGGGCAAGCTGATGGGTCCACTCCCCTCCGTCACAGGGGTGTTGGGAAGCTGGCGTCCAGCAGTGGGTGCTTGGAGATCTACATGGCTGGGGAGCTGGGTGACCTCTGAGTGGCTGTTGGGAGCCCAGGCGCTGGGTGGTTGCCTCCAACCAGAGGCTCCCCCCGTGCCCCGGGGCATCCCTCCCCAGCCTGCTCTCGCTCCCTGCGTTTGGGACGCAGCGTTGATGGGGCTGCGTGGCTCACCTCGGCCGGTGGCCCTGGGGGCTGCTGGGAACGCTCAGCATGGCAGGCCTTGCCCGCTGCCGGCCCGTCTGCGAGGGCGGGGAAGAAACCCTCTTTCTTGAGTGGGAACCTGATCATCTGCAGCTTGACGTAGCATCCCAGCTGTGATTCTGGGCCTGCGGGGAGGGGCTCCCGCTGCAGCTAAAATGGCCGAGCGGCTCTCCGGGCTTGCTCCGTCTCCCATCCAGGTCAGTTTAAACGACATGAAACTCGCTGTCTGGTTAGGAATTTGGCTCTCTTTGCTGTAGTATCTGAGCACCTCGCAGCTGCCTTGCACGGTGTCACCTCTGTTTTACAGGTGGGGAAACCGAGGCACGGGGCCATCCAAGCCAGAATTTTCTTAAGTGTTCAGCAACCACAATTGGGGCTAGTTTCCCCCCCGCCCCCAGGAGGTCAGTTTCCCATTTAAGCACCAAAATAAGCGGCCTTATTCCTAGAGGGACTGGGACTCAAGACATGGGAGAGTGTGGGCTAGTGGCTAGAGGTAGACCGCAGGACTGCTGGAGTCTCTTCCCAGCTCTGTCACTGATGCGCTGTGTGACCTTGGGCAAGTCCCTTTCTGTGCATAATATTTTCACACTTTTGTCCTTAGGGGAAATGCTGTGTGTGTCCTTATCTGCTCCGCATTCCCCCCCCCCCTCGTGCCACCTCCCCCAGGTCTGCCTGGCTGGAGCAGGCTCTGCCGGGTTTGCAGTGTTCACAGCTCTTTCAGAGGAGGGGGACATTTCAGGAGGATGGAACAGCGTGGTTCTGGCCCTGAGCCCTCCCTGCAGGGGCTCGCCCTGCTCCGTGGGGAGGAGGCGCCTGCCAGCAGCCCCTCCCCTGGCCTTGCAGACCCTCTCTTGGCAATCCTCCGAGCTGCTTCCTTGGGCGCTTGCACCTGGCTCTTGTCCCTGCTGCTCAGGAAGAATTGCACCATCTCCTTGGAGTGGAAAATTAATTGCTTGCAAGTGTCAGGTGCGAGGTCCCCTTGGTCCCAATTAAAGCGGTGGGAGCCTGTTTGTAGGGGCTTCCTACCTACGTAAATCCCTCTCCCCAGAGCGCCTGCCAGCCCTGAGGAGTGTCCCTCGCGTCCAGGCGCGGCCGAGACTTCCCTGCGCCTCTGACTGCCCTGGGGTGGGGCAGACCTGGGCGGGAGAAACGCAGGAGGGATTTAAATGCACCTTCCTTGGAGAAAATCTGAGCTTTGTAAACTCGTCCTTTCGCAGTCCCTGTCTCCCCCCAGCAGGGGGCGCAGTGGGAGGGAGGGTAGCGCGGATGGGGGGAGCTCCCAGCCTGTCCCAGCAGGGGGCGCTGTAGGGGATAGTGCAGCGGTGTCTATGCCCAGCACCAGTACAGGTTTCAGCAGGTGGCTGTTCAGTGGGGATCTCTTTAAAAACCGGGATCCTGCACCTGACCCCTCTTGCAGGCTGGATTTCTTCCTTGCGCTTTTAGGGGGCAGGACCTGGAGCGCTCTGGATTTCAAAAGCAGGGTGCAATGATTGGCTAGTGGGTTAGAGCCCGGGGCCGGAGAGCCAGCCCACCCGGGTTTTATTTCCTGCTTAGAGCAGGTGCCAGGGAAGCAGGACTCCTGGGTTCTCGTCCCAGCTTTGCCCAAGGCCCGCAAGTCCATTCCCCACTCTGTGGCTCAATCCCACTGGGCAGTAGGGTGGGGTAACCCCGATGCGCCGCTCGGGCTTTCCCGTTTGCAAAGCGCTCTCGAGACCTTTGGACAAAATTCCAAATCTATTATTATCCTGGCTGGGGGGTTTTCTCGGTCGGGGGATTGAATCAATACAGACGCCAAGACTGAGGTCGGAGACGAATTCCTTTCCCTTAAAGAAACGGGGGAAATATCTCCAAGGGCTTCGGAGTTATAGGAGTGGCAGGAACTGCACTGGTTTCCCGAGGGGAGCATGGGGACCCCTCGGGATCTCCCCCCCCACACCCTGTACTTCCATCACCTTGAGATGTTCCACAACCCAGCAACCTTTCCTTTGACCACGATGATCTCACCATTGTTGCTTTCCGAGGTTGCCAACCTGGCTCTGATGGCAGTCTCCAGAAGGGACTGGCCCAGCTCGGGGGAGGTAGATTCCACTCTCAGCTGGACCCGTGGCTACCGCAGTCCCTGGCCACAGCAGTGGTTTGATTGCATGGTTTGTTTACGAAGCTGTTTTCTTCCCCTTCAAACCTTCCCGGGCTCTTTTAAAGAGACACCGTTCTAAAATAAGAGCGAAGCTGAACTCGCCGGGCCTGGATTTTCTGTCGCCCTGCACCTTACCCCTGTGCAAAACGCGGCCGTGCTGAGCGGACAGCATATGACGCTCACTTTGCGCCGCACTGAATGACTTCGGAGCCTGAGTCTCGCTCCCAGCAGCGTCAATCAGGAGTCACTCCACTGGCGCAAAACGGCCAGGAGCAGAGGAGAGTCGGGCCCAAAGCCTATAAATACACAGAGCGTTTCTGGTGACCCCAGAGTCATGGCAGCAAAACCAGAGGCTGGCAAACGCCAGCCGCTGGGGAGTTTTGAGGTGGGTTGTAAAACTCCTGAAAATAGACTCAGTGCAGGACGAAACCGCTGCCCGCTTTGCTACCCCCCTCAGTCTGGCTTTGAACATTCCCTTGCGGCAGTAGCATGGCCTAGTGGGTAGAGCACCGGGGTAGGGGTCCGGTAATCTGTTTTTGCCCAGCTGAAATTCAGCTCAGGGACTGGGGTGACTCTTGTTTTCGGTACTTTGCTGGCCCCCTATTACTGTGATATCCAAACACCTTACGCTCTTCAGTGTGTTTATTTTCACTCACCTCTGTGAGGCAGGGCAGGGCTGTTATCTGTATTGTACAGATGGGAAACTGAGGCACAAAGAGGCTAGGTGGCATGCCCAGGATCACAGGGTCTGTGACTGAGCAGAGATTTGCACCCACCTCTCCCACTGCTTGACTCCCTGTGTGTGACCGTGGGCAAACCACGGAATTTCTCTGCCCCTCAGTGTCCCGCCTGTGTTGATTATTGCCGGCTCTTTGGGCAGGGCCTGTCTCTGCAGCACCCGGCACCGGGGCACCCCTGGGTGCTGCCGTCAGATATACCGGGAAGGAAGGGATGGAAGGCCCTGGATCTTTTAGCGCTCTGGCCCTGCGGTGTCCCCGCTCCCCTCCCAGTGAAAGAGGGAGATGGTTGAGGGCAGCGCACGCTTTGCTGTCACACCCTTGGAAAATGACTGGGTGTGTGTGGGAGGCACGGACCTGGGTGGATCATCTTCCCCGACCACAAACGCCGGCTCTTGTATTTTTACATGCGTCTAATTGGGGAGAGAGGCCGCTCCTGCCCCTTCTCGGCTCCCTGGGGCTTTGCCGTGGAATTTCCCTTCCCCTTTTGGGGGGGCAGTGGGGAGGGTTGGCCCTGCCCTTCGCTGATCTGGGCGCCGGAGCCGTGTGAGGGTGGGGGGGGGAAGTGGCCATGGAGGCAGTTGCAACGCCGGCCCCTCTGCAGGGCTCAGCTACACGCGAAACGTGGTTTGTGACTGCGTGGTTGTACCAGGTTGCCAGCCTGCTAGTGCCCAGGGTTGTGCCACAAGTACCCAGTGTAGGGAGGATCCCAGACACGTGCCCTAGAGCGCTGGTTATGCCATGTAAGTGCTGCGGGGCTAGTATACAAATGAATTTCTCGGACCCGTGCAGCCTACAACCTGGCTGCTTTGCAGAGAGGCTGGGGGGGAGGGTTACTTTGGGTGTCAGTCCCCCTTCTCCTGCCGGCTGCACTTGGGACAGGCAGAAAGGTGCACCGGTGACAGCAGAGGCAGCATGTGCAGACCCCACTTCTGAGGGCCTTGGAGCTTTTTGCACCCTGCGAGCCATCAAATCACAGGCTTTGCCCGGTGGTAGGGGAGGATGACAGTAAATCAGGGGATATCTAGGGCTTTACAGCTGTCACTGTTCCACGCTCTGTGGCCACTGGGGATTGCGGGGCTAGAACTCAGAGCCTCCTGCTCCAGAAGCACAGGCCCTGGAGCTGAAGATTCTCTGTTAGCCATATAGGGCCAATGACTCACAGATAAACAGTTCTATTTCATCCAGTAGGGAGCAGCGGTATTTAGGTGTAAAGATAATGCCCGGTCACCAAGTTGAACGCCTGAGATGAAAGTTCCCAAGGTTCTGACCTGGGGTTTTGGTTCAGCCCACTTTCCGACGACTGGGATGTTTGTTTTTGCTGGGGATGAAGGTGCAGTGCGGATGTTGTGATGTGTGGGCGGGACTTGTTTCTGATTGGCACCCGATCACCATGTGTATCGCGGCAAACGCTTTCCAAGGAGCCTTGCTCAGGGACGGACACTGGATCTCAGCAAATACATGCACTCGCCTCCAGCAGAGGACTCCTGCTGTCCAATGCTTAATTTGTACAGTACCAGGGCTGAACCCCGGTGCCCCTGGGCCTGGCGGTTCAGAGCCCCAGTGCCCCTGGGCCGGGTGGTTCAGAGCCCCGGTGGTTCAGAGCCCCGGCGTCTCTGGGCCGGGCAGTTCAGAGCCCCGGCGTCTCTGGGCCGGGCAGTTCAGAGCCCTGGCGTCTCTGGGCCGGGCCGTTCAGAGCCCCGGCACCTCTGGGCCTGGCCGTTCAGAGCCCCGGCGTCTCTGGGCTGGGCGGTTCAGAGCCCCGGCGTCTCTGGGCCGGGCGATTCAGAGCCCCGGCGGTTCAGAGCCCCGGCGTCTCTGGGCCTGGCCTTTCAGAGCCCCAGCGTCTCTGGGCCGGGCAATTCAGAGCCCCGGCGGTTCAGAGCCCTGGCGTCTCTGGGCCTGGCCTTTCAGAGCCCCGGCGTCTCTGGGCTGGGCGGTTCAGAGCCCCGGCGTCTCTGGGCCGGGCAGTTCAGAGCCCCGGTGTCTCTTTCATTACACATTAAGCCCTGCTGCTGCTCCCGCAGGGACTGGACCGTCCAGGGCTGGGAGATGGGGAGTAACTGACTAGGGATCAGGATGGGATCTCTAGAAGAGCAGGCGTTGTGATTGGTATAGGGAGGCGGAGCTAGTCACCTTGCTCCCCCCAGAGCTCATTGGAGCCTGGCCCGCTCTGGGGGTCTCTATCCAGCCCTGTTCCAGAAGGGCTCCGAGTGGAGGAGGTCGGAGCATGGCACGGGTCGGCAAGGTGCCAAGTACTTTTCTCACGGCGGCATTGGGAGTGGAAGTGACTTCCCGGGAGCTGAAGTGCAGCCGGGCCTTGGCTGTGCTGTGGTTTGGTTTGAGCCCCTTGGCGGTCAGTCCTTTCGCCCAGAATCCTTTGCTGCCCCGTGCGGCTGGCGGAGGTTAAGGGGGCAGCGTGGTCTGCCCTGCCATGGAGCCAGCGTGTCGGATGTCTACCCTGGGTGGTTATACGGCTCCCTGGCCGTAGATCAGAGCAGCTCACAGATCACTCTGTCTCTGGAGTCATAGAGTGGTGCCCTACCCACTGGGCCGGCCAGCCTCTCTGCCTCCCCGCCACAAGCTAGCGTCCGATGGAGCTGTGGGCTGGGCGGCTCCCCACCGCATACGCCCTGCTGCTGGCCGGCCCACCCTCCCGCCGTGGGATGCCAGCTGCCACCCCTTGCAGCTTCCCCCCTGCGGGAACCAGCCAGGCTGTGCACCCTCTGGCCAGAGAAAGCCACTTCTAAGCAGGTCTCAGTGCGCATTTGGCAGGGGCTGGCCCAGGCTGCCCCCTTCCATCTGCTGCAAGGTCAGGGTTATTTTTAGACTCCTTGCCCTGGTGCTGTTGAGAGAAGGGAGAGTCCTCCCCCGACTTGGGGTGGGATCTCGGCCACTACGGTGTAAGGGTATCTGCCCCCCATTCCCATCGTGTCCTCGGTGGTTTATCCTCCCCGCCCGCTAAACCCCGGGCTCCAGAGTCTCCGGCTACCGCCCTAACCACTGAGCCATCCTGCCCCTTCCCCTCTTCCTTGCAAGCTGACACCCAGGTGCACAATCTCCACTCCACTCAGCCCTCGTGACCCGGCCTGGCTGGAAATGCCGGCCACTTGGGGACCCTCTCGTGCAGTTGAGTAGAGCAGGCGTGTAGGGCAGCAGAGAGCCAGGATGGATGCATACATCTGGGAGCGGGAGCTGAGGGGACGGTGGGCGCAGAGGGGATGGGGAGCCTGTGATGGGCTTCAGCTGCAATAAAGGGGGAGTTGTCCTCCTTGGGGGGGGCCAAGCCGCAGCGGTGTTTCATGCTGCTGCCCCTGGTTCTGGGCTGCCCTTCTCAGGAGCCACAAGGCTTCATGGCCACCAAAGCACCATCTGGATTCTGGGCTTCGCTGGAGCCTGGCAAAACTGCAGGTGCTCTGAGTGTGCTGCTCTGGGCTCACCTTTCCACCCTGGCGACGAGGGTGATGTGGGATGGTGTATGTCTGTCCCCCTGCACCCAGCACCTGGAGAATTGCCCTGGGCCCATGGTAACCCCTGGGCTTGGGAACTAGCCCGCCGGCCCCCCTCTTCCCAGTCAGCGCCGAATGCAGAGGGTGAAGCAAATGGAGGGTAGCCGGGAACGTGCAGATCCCATGCATGCATCGCACAGCAAGCGGGGGGTAGGCGGGAACGCGCACACACACACGTGCAGCAAAGCAAAGGTGACTGGAACGCACACGTGTAGTACACACACGTTGTGCAGCAAAGCAAAGGTGACTGGAATGCACCTGTAGTACGCGCACACACACACACGTTATGCAGCAAAGCAAAGGTGACTGGAATGCACACTTGTAGTACACACACACACACACACACGTTGTGCAGCAAACCGAGGGTAGCCGGGAACGCACACGTGTAGTACACACACGCACACGCACGTTGTGCAGCAAAGCGAGGGTAGCCGGGAATGCACACGTGTAGTACACACACACGTTGTGCAGCAAAGCGAGGGTAGCCGGGAACGCACACGTGTAGTACACACACACGTTGTGCAGCAAAGCGAGGGTAGCCGGGAACGCACACGTGTAGTACACATACGCGCACACACACACGTTGTGCAGCAAAGCGAGGGCGGTGGAAACACTCCCCCACCCCCCCCGCAGCATTCTGTGCGGCTGCTGGACGCCCGAGCGGTCTCCGCAGCCCCGCGATGGCTCAGCGCTCCCGAGAGGGACAGGCTCGGCTGCCTCCCGCCCCTCCCTCTGCCAGGGGCGGGCTGGCGCCAGGGCTGGAGCTGCGGATGCGCCCAGCGTGCCAATCAGCCAGTGCTGCTGCTGGCGGGCGCAGGGGGAGGCTGCGTGGTATCCGAGCCGCGTCCATCCTTCCATCCATCAGTGTCCGGACGCCTTGAGGAATGATCTAAGATGGGGGGGGGAAAGGGGCATTAATATTCCAGGCCATCCTCCCTTCCCCTCCCCTCCCCTCCCCAATCCACCGCCCCCGACTTCCTGTTTGGATTAGAACAGGTTGTTCATTCAAGTGTGCAGGCCCCTCCGCTCGCATACAAATGGGGTTGCGTCTGCAAGGCGGTTACTCACAACTGCGGCGGCAACGCAGCTCCATTCATCCGCAGCGCGGGCCGGGCCCGGCTCCGGGGGGAGACGAAGGGGGCATTGCAGAGCGCCTGCTGGCCCAGGGCCCGTCTCTCCCCATTGCAACGGGACATGCGGGCTTAGCACGTGTGGTACGCAGTGAGGGCTGGTGCTGTGGGGGTGGACTGGGAGCCCGGGCGCCTGGGTTCTGCATTGTGCTCACTCTGCCCCCCTGGGCGGGAGATCAAGGCTGCAGTGGCTGGTCGTTTTTGAGGGATCTGATGCGAAACTTTAGACCTGTTTTCCAGGGGCTCTGAATGCCAAAGTCCCTGGGAGCTGCGAACGCTCTGGCCAGAGGCGTCCCCACGCTGGCTCTCCAGAAGTGGAGGCGGCCTCCCGTCTCTCTGCGCCTTGGCTTTCCCGTCTGGAAAAGGGGGCTCCCGTCCCTGCAGGGCTATGCTGGGCGTTTTTACAGAGGCCTCTTGAGGGCTTGGGGCGCAGAATATCCTTCTTACGGCAGCTGGGTCAGATTTTTGTGACCGTCATCCATCGCCGCTGCTGTTTTCCGGGGCAGACCCCGCAACCCAGACCGGGGCTCTGGTGAGCTCGAGTCAGTTCTCGGCTCCGTCGCCGACTCCCTGCACGGCCCTGGGCGGATCCCTTAATCTCCCTTGGTTGTGCCCTTGGTTCCCTGTCAATGATGTGGGTGTAACGAACAGCCGGGCTTGCCTTGTCCGCTTGTGAGCGCGCCAGGGCCCGGACTGGCCCTGATCTCGGCTGGCGCTTTTAAGCACGGCCACACTCGTCGTAGTAATAACGGACAATCAGATGCACGCTGCCGTTGAAATGCCGCCCTGTCACGAAAGGGCCCGGAGCATCGCACGGAGATTTACTACCACTCACTGTCTCCTCTCTGAATGGATCCGCATTGGAAGGGGACACTGAGGCACAGAGAGGGGCAGTAACGTGCCTCAGAGCACATGGCAAGTCATGGGCAGGGTCGGGAAGAGAACCGGGGACTCCCGGAGGGCTGCTCCAGCTGCCGGACTGTGCTCCTAGAACTGGGGTCGTGACTCCCGTTCCCCACCCTCCTAACTGACTGAGGGCGTTCCCTCCTGTACCGATGCCCATACAAATAAGGGAGTTATGGATGCTTAAGGCAGTGTTGCCTAGTGCCTAGAGTACCGGACTGGAGAGACATGGGTTCTATTCCCGTGACCTGCTAGATGACCTCGGGCAGCTCGTTCTGCCTCTCTGTGCCTCAGTTTCTTCATCTGTAATATGGGGATAATGATCCCGACCTCCACTTTAATGTGCTTTGAGGTCCACTGCTGAAGAGAGCTGGGTGGGGGGTTATGCCGGGTGGCTTCCAGGTAGGATTCTCTGCTAACGTCCAGCCCAATTGGCTCATGAAACGAGGAACAAAAAGTGAGTGAGTTTTGATTTCCCCCATTTTTCCCCCCCCATCGCTCCGTGCTGCCCCTCCCCCCCTCGCTGCAGCAGGGCACACGGCGGAGATTTCTGCCCCAGCAAAGCTGGAATCGTCTGTGCTCCTGGCAGGGGGTTGGTGCCGCGTGACTGGACGGCACAGTGGAGAGCAGGCTCGGCCCCTGGCTTGGCGAAGGGCTGGATCGTCACAGCGTCGCGGTTGGGTGCCGGAGGACTGCTCTGGTGGCGTCACCGGACAGCACGGCTGAGCGGCCCCTTCGACTCCCTGGCATCTGGTGTGGGAGTCGGTGCCAGGGAACATTGCTTCTCTCGGCAGCTCTGCAGGTTGGGGCCTGCCTTTAACCAGCGTGGGGTCAGCCCTGCCTATGGCCCCGAGGGGAGAGGGGAATTCAGTGCCGGCTTCTCTGCCCTGCGCGGGGCTTACGCCGTCTGCACTGACATTAGCGCACAGGTCGGGCTGTTCACCTTAAAAGGGCTTCCCTTAGGTGGCCTGGGGAAAGTGGGATACCAGGACTTGAGTAAGCAAGTCGGGGTTGAGCTGGGGACAGAACCCAGGAGTCCTGACACTCAGCCTCGGAAAGTGCTTTGGGATCCTCGGGCGAAGGAGGGAAATGTGACGATTCATTACACCGACGCTCTTGTGGCAAGTAGGGAGATGCACTGGCCGGGTCAGGAAAGTCGGAGCGAGGTCCCGCTGAGCCGGCTGCTCCTGGCCGGCGACCACACCCCCGCCGAAGGAGGGCACAGACTCGTCAGTGGACGGATTCCCCTGGGTCGGAGGCCGGGCTGTTCTCCCATACAGCTGGTTAGGGAGCTGACGGTGCGTTTGGTGTCTTCACGGCTGGCAAGAGTCAAACCCATGGTCCTAGCTTCCTATTCCGGTGCGGGGCACTCGCGGGGCAGACGGGTGAGGTTCCGCCTCGGCCATCTCTTCCAAAGCCAGCTTGGTGCCTCCTGGCCATCCCACAGACAAGCGGCTACGTGCCGCTTGGCGCAGGCATGGGCAGTGTCCGGACCTGCCGCTGGCCGTCTGCCCCGAGCCCTGCCAAGCCGCAGCGGCATCCCCTGGGCAGCCGCACCCGTTGTCAGCAAGGGGTAATTTTGCTACGGCCTGGGTGTGACCGTGTGCCGGGGCCTAGGAGCGAGCACAGTAAATGAAGGGGGAAGACAGCCCTGGGAGAGCTTCGGTCACAAGGCAGAGAAGACGGCTTCACAATGGGTGTCTGCGCTAGACGTGTCCTGCTGGGTCCAATCCCCCATGGCCCTGCACCACGGGCGGCCGTTCCCAGCCAGGCACACGGTTACTGCTCGGATCGGAGACCAGGGTTCTCCGGAGTGGCTGCGCCAGGGCCCTGGAGAATCGGTGCCATGGTGGGCACCGGTGCAGCCCACCACTGGAAAACCCGCCACCCTCTTGGGGTCTCCGCTTCCCCTTTTTGGAACCCACTAGGGAGAAGGAGCCAGTGGCCTGGTGGCTGCAGATTTCCTGGGAAATGGGAGGGGAGAGGGGAAGCAGTTATTAATGATTGGGGTGCTGGTGATGATGATAATGCATTGAAGTAGCCCCTAGGCACTGTGCCTAGCCCAGGACGCCCTGGTGCTAGGTGCTGGATGGACACAGTACAAAAGGCTGGTGCCCCTGTTCCCAGTTGGGGCCTGACGCTGAGTTTTTTGGACGTAGGTTTGGCTCCTAAATCCTCAGGGAGGCTTCTAAATAAACGACCTGATTGTTGCAAAGGGCCGAGGGGCCCGCAAATCCCATAGAAGTCGCAGGGAATTGCAGGAGGTGCGGGGGCAGGGGGCCTCTCTGCAGAACAGACCACGTCCCCAAGGGCTGGAATGTGAAATTAAGCGCTTAACGTTAGGATCCTCTGGTTAAAAGTCTTGTCCGTCGCTTCCAGGCGTGGCCCCGATTCTGGCTGCACCTGGGGTCTGATTTCCAGGCGAGACCGGGCGGCCATGTTTTCCAGCTGAAGGCGTCAGAAGCTGATGGGGGCCTGGGCACGTATAAGGTTTCTCAGTTTGGACCCCCCAAAATCATGGGCCGCTTTATAAAATACAGGCCAGAGGGTATCTAGGCCTAAAAGGCGTTTAGGTTGCTAACTTCCAGTGAATGCAGTGGGTCTTTTCAACGCTCGTGAGGACGGACTAGGGCAGGGGGTTCTCAACTCGGGGGCGGGGGTCTGACCCCCTTGCCGTTCCCAGATTGACCGGTAGGCCCCGCTGGCTCCGTGGGAGGGGAGAACGTGGGCTGGGATCAACTTTCTTCTGACCCTTGGATTCTGGAATCCTTTCAAACCCCAATATAGGTCAGTCCTAAGAAGGCCTTGAAAAAGCCTCAGGATGACACTCGCTTGGGTGTGCGGCGGGGTTGATCCAGTATCTTTTACTCACGCAACCTGCCCCATTGACTTCAGTCGGCTTACTTCTCTGCATAAGGGCTATGGTGCGTGGGTAAGAGCCGGCCGCGTGCGATCCGTCGCCGGGACTCCTGGGCTCTGTTCCTGGCTGGGGAGGAGAATGTCGTCCAGTCAGTAGAGCAATGTTGCGGGAAGCAGAGGAGAGAATAAGGACAGAGGTTCAATCTTCTTTGGGTCGTGCAGGGCTGAGGATTGGCGCACGTGGGGGGGGGGGGAGAGATAGGGGACTCGTGCCCATGGCGTTGGCGATCACCGATGAGAACAAAGTGTCAAACCCTCCGGGTCAAATAGGATTGCCCTGCTTTTATAGATGGGGAAACTGAGGCATGACACGATGAGGAAAGGGACTTGCCCAAGGTCACACGGCAAGGCAGTGACCCAGCTGGGAATAGACTCTACCTCTTCTGATATCCAGTGCGGTGCTGTAACGAAAGGTCATGCTTCCCCCCGTATGTCGCACGCTATATATAGTCAGTCACATATGTATAATAATATTTCATGCTGTCCCTCAATAACATAGGACTGGGGGGGAATTCCTTGGGACTATGAGACCCTGTTATCTCACGGCAGCCCTGTGATATCCTCCTGTTCATACACTGATCGAGCTCCATCTTAATCCAGGTCGTTTGCCCCACTCCTGTTGGGAAGCTCTCCCTCCTTGGACGGTCATTCATACATTTCTGATAGTGCCGCCTAAGGGTCTGTCTGCCTTGCATGCTAAGCCCAGCTCTGACTCAGGTCTGAGCCCAACCCCTCCTACCGTCCACACACAAATCAGTCTGACTTGGGTCAGCAAGCACTCAGGATCCGGATCCTAGGACCCTGCTAGAGGGGTAGGTCAGAGCCCAAGTCCTGCAGAGAGTCGGGTCTAAGCCCTGTCAGTTTGCTGTGTGGACGCAACTCAAGCCACGGACCTGAGTCAGAAGGTCTGCACAGGGCCGTGTGGACATGTTAGCACGGTTGTGAGATCCAGGATTACAAAGCAGCATGGACGCATTAGCACGGCTGAGAGATCCGGGGTTACAGTGCAGCGTGGACGCGTTAGCACGGCTGAGAGATCCAGGGTTACAGTGCAGCGTGGACGCGTTAGCACGGCTGAGAGATCCAGGGTTACAGTGCAGCGTGGACGCGTTAGCACGGCTGAGAGATCCAGGGTTACAGTGCAGCGTGGACGCGTTAGCACGGCTGAGAGATCCAGGGTTACAGTGCAGCGTGGACGCGTTAGCACGGCTGAGAGATCCAGGGTTACAGTGCAGCGTGGACGCGTTAGCACGGCTGAGAGATCCAGGGTTACAGTGCAGCGTGGACGTGTTAGCACGGCTGAGAGATCCAGGGTTACAATGCAGTGTGGACGCTCAAGGTGTGGGGCTTTGAAATACAGAGCTTGGTTTACAGTGCAGAGTAGACATTCTCTGAAGGGCTCAGCTGTGATCAAGGCCCCGTTTTATTTACACACACCCAGCGAACAATCTCAATAGACAAAGAGCAGGAGGGGAAACTGAGGCACGGAGCGGTGATGGGACTTGCTGACGGTCCCCCAGCAGGTCAGTGGCAGAGCTGGGAACAGACCGCCGGCCTGGTAGCACCCATTCCTGTGTCGCAGCTACAAGATGAGTCGGCTTCTCTCTGTTTTGCGCCAGGTCTGGACGCGCGGGGATGTTGTTGCTTATGATCTGTCTTGCGGTAGCTCCTTGGCGCCCCAAGCAGGGACCAAGAACCCCCTGGTGTTAGATGCTGTACAAACAAGGAGAGTTAGGCACCTCAGTACCTTTGAGGATCGGGGCCTCAGTTCCCTACGTGTAACCTGGGGGATGATACTCCTATCCCTGAGCATAAACTCAGTAAAGATTGTAAGGGGCTTAGACACTGTGGTAATGGGGGCCATGCAGATGCCGTAGGGAGCGGTTGAATTGCTATATGACGTATCCGGGGCCTGATTCTCCCTTGCGTGGCAGATTGTGCTGTGAAACTGATCCCGACGGCCCCTGCCCCTACCGTCTAGCGGGTCCTACTGCTTCCCAACCAAACGATATGTATAAACCGACCCTAAAGCAATCCCGCCTCCCGCCCCCCTCCAGCCAGGTTTATAAAGATTTAATCTCCCTCATTTGCTGGGAGTGTCAGATCAAAAGCCTGAGGCAGGGCCCACCTCCGCAGAGGGGCTGGGACAAGAGGATAAACACTCTTGATTTGATGTCAAATTATTGAACCGAGCAGGGTCGTCTGTGTGTGTCACTCGCCCTACGCACGGGCTGGGACCGCGTCACCGCCGCGTCAGCAGAGTTGCCATGGCGAAGGAACACAAAGGCTCGGCTGTGGTGTGTGTCTGGGAGTTGGCGGGGGTGTTGTGTCATTCAGCAGACGGGAGCTGTTTGCCACCCGCCTCGCCGTGGGGAAGCGCAGGGGGTTGTGGGAAACTGGCTGAGCCGTGGCCGGCCTTTCGCTACCAAACCGAGCTGTGTAGACGCGTCCCCTGATTGGCGTTCTCGGCTCGGTGGTTGATTCTCCTGAGGTGGGCTGGCACCGCTCTCTGGCACTTCTAAAGTGCCCATCCTTGCAGTACCCGGGCGCCGGTCCGGTTTCCTCTTGCATCTTTCCTCCGCCTGCCCCTGATTATTAGCTGTATTGGAGTAGCTCCTGGGAGTTCCAGTTGTGCTAGGTGCTGTCCAGACACAGACTACGATGACAGTCCCTGCCCCAGAGGGCCACAATCCAAGGATAAGACACAGGCCAACAGGTGGATTCAGACTGGGGCGAAGGGCCTCAACTCCCAGTCTGCCTGACGGTTGCCATGGTTTTTTTCTAGTCCCCCCCCTGCAGTGCAGAGCTGGAAGAGGGGATTGGAAATCCCTCGCTTCCTCTCCACCTGCGGGATGTGACAGTATTACCATTCGTAGCTGGAAATATCGACGTGACGGTAGCGCCCAAGTCGGGCTCGGGGCCCTGTTGTGTCGGGCACTGCACACACGCGACCGTGTTCCCGGGCAGGCGGGGATGATTCTGTCTGGAAAGTGAAAATGTGACTCGCTCGTTCCGCAGTCTCCGCTTTGTATTTCTCCGGCCGTCGCAGCATGGGGATGGCTGGTTTGTATGGCGCATGGAGAACACCCCCGGGAAATGCAGTTCGCTTACCGGGGCTGTCTGCCTTCCTCCAGGAGGGGGATGCTGCTGTGGCTGGACAGGGATGCCAGAGAACTGGGGGGTTCTCTCCCCCGCTGACCTAGAGCAGTGTGCCTCAGTTTCCCCGCACCTGTGGGATTGGGTTAACGATACTGATCTACCTTAGACTGTGAGCTCTTTGGGGGTAGGCGCCTTCTTTTTGTTCTGTGTTTGTACAGCTCCTAGCACCTTGGGGGCCTGGTCCATGCCTGGAGTGGCGAGGCACTACCGTAATTTATCTAGTAGCAATAAAGATGTACCGCTCCTAGCACATTGGCTTCATGGTTTGTGATTGGGGTGCCTAGGTGCTATGACCATGCCCATAAATAACACAGTACCTCGTAGTGGGGGGCAGTGTGTGTGTGGGTGAAACTTAACTCATTAATGCTTTGAGATCCTCACGGGGAAGGGCCAGCGGTCAGCGATTTTCTCTCTCTTTCCTTCTGTAGCTTCTTCCCCCTCCTGCCTTTTGCAGCAGCGCTCATGTGCCAGCTCTCTTCAGCGCTGTCCTGCACCTCCCGCTTCCACCCTCCAGCCTCCCCGCCCCGCTCACAACAGCTGCTGTTTGGCTCTGTCTATATTTAGCCCTATGTGTTGATCCGTCCCCCCCCTCGGTGTCGTTACAATAAACCCACAGAAAGGGGATAATTTCCTGGAGAAACCCCTCGCTGCAGGAGAGGTGGGAGTAGCCGGCGCTGCCATGTGCCCCGCGAATGAACACACACACACATGAACACCTGAACACATGCACACCCGAACACACACGAGTGCACACACAAACACACACACACGAACACACACACACAAGAACACACACCCCCTGGGCCTGTGCGGGTTAATGACAGCGCACATGGTTTTACAACAGACGGGGAGACAATCAGAGGAGTGAGCGACTGAGTCACCGCGGCTCTCGACTCATTCACAGCTTGCCAAAGCCCCGGCGCCTGGCGCAGCCATGACCACAGGGCCTACGGCGCGCAAGGGGCTGCACGGTGGGTTACGGTGCCCTGGGCAATGACAGGAGCGTCCTGCTGGGCAGCGGGGCTAGGGGAACTGGACCCTGGATCTGCCGAGCCCCAAGGGTCGTAGGGGGATGGGGAATATCCCTCGTCTCCTACCCTGGGCTCTGCCTAGGCCGCCCGCGCTGGGAGCTGCCTCCCAGACTCAGATCTCTGCCTTGGCTCTTGCATCCAGGAAGTGGCTCTGCACAGCCGGTCCGGGTCCCAGTAGAAGTGACTCTGTGAGGATCAGGTCTGGAGCGCTGGCCGCTTCCCGCTAGCAAGGGTCTCCCTCAGATCCCACAGCGCACGTTGGCCCGCGCGGGGGGAGTGAAGGGCTGGCCGAGAGGGGAGAAGGCGCCTCCCCAATGCCCACGCATCGTGTCCAGGGAGTGAGAGCTCACCTCATTCTGGTGAGTGTGCAGCCATGGCCCCCTTGCAGGGTCTCTGCCAGGAGTGAGGGGGCCGACGGGGGTAACGCTGGACATAGCCAGCTCGATCTACTGCTTGTTTAACCCTGATCCAGCCCAGCCCCCAGGTTAGCCAGCGTGTGACACTCCGAGACGGGCTGGCTGGAAGCTCTGGGGCTCCATTAACTAGGGGGCAGTGCCAGGCCAGGGGCAGACAGAGGGAGGGTGGGAATGGGAAATGCAGGAGATTCCATGACCTGGATGGATTTGACTTGGCCCCGTTCTCTAAAGCACCCCGGGATGCTGGGCCCACCGGGGCACCCCGGCCGTTCTCGGGACGCTGGGCCCAATGGGGCACCCTGGACGTTCCCGGGACGCCAGGGCACCGTGGCTGTTCCCGGGATGCTGGGCCCAATGGGGCACCCTGGCCGTTCCCAGGACGCCAGGCCCACCGGGGCACCCAGGCCGTTCCCGGGACGCTGGGCCCACCGGGGCACCCCGGCCGTTCCCGGGACACTGGGCCCAATGGGGCACCCCGGCCGTTCCCGGGACGCCAGGGCACCGTGGCTGTTCCCGGGATGCTGGGCCCAATGGGGCACCCTGGCCGTTCCCAGGACGCCAGGCCCACCGGGGCACCCAGGCCGTTCCCGGGACGCCGGGCCCACCGGGGCACCCCGGCCGTTCCCAGGACGCCAGGCCCACCGGGGCACCCAGGCCGTTCCCGGGACGCCAGGCCCACCGGGGCACCCGGACCGTTCCTGGGACGCTGGGCCCACTGGGGCACCCAGGCCGTTCCCGGGACGCCAGGCCCACCGGGGCACCCGGACCGTTCCTGGGACGCTGGGCCCACTGGGGCATCATGGCCGGTCCCGGGACGCCGGACCCACCAGGGCACCCCGGCTGTTCCTGGGGCGCTGGGCCCAGTGGGCCCCCAGCTGCTCCCTGCCCCCGTGCCCAGCGAGCCAGCAGGAGAGCGGAAGGGGAACTCTCCCTTGCTTTTAGCTGAGAGGGGGAGTCCTCCCGCCCTCGAGCTCTGCCCTCCCCGCTGGCTGGTCCCTGGCGGGGGCTGATTGCCGAGGCCTGTCTCTGTTTGCTCCCCAGCGGTAGACGTGAAGCCGGTGCTGCCCGTGGCCATGCAGAACTCCTGCGGCGGTGGTGGCAGCGGCGGCAGCAGCCCGGTGGACCTGCGGACAGACGCCCGGGGCAGCGGGCCCAGCGTGGACCCGGCGGTGCGGGAGCAGCAGCTGCAGCAGGAGTTGCTGGTCCTGAAGCAGCAGCAGCAGTTGCAGAAACAACTGCTCTTCGCCGAGTTCCAGAAGCAGCACGAGCACTTGACGCGGCAGCACGAGGTCCAGCTGCAGAAGCACCTCAAGGTGAGATGCCCCGTGGGGCTGCCACCGCCGCACTCCCTGGAGGGCATCGCAGAGCCCTGCCCCGCTCCCCCTGGCCTAGCTAAGCAGGCTGGAGCCTGGCTGGTACCGGGAGGGGAGACCCGCAAGGTCAGTCGAACCAGCCCTGCACCTGGGGGCCGCTGCTCTAACGATGCCTCGTGGGAGATGTTAGTGACTCGGCAGGGGAGGGGCTGCTCTTCCTCCAGCGCTGGGGCTGGCCTAGTAGAGGGGTGCCAGCTCCTGCCCAGCCTATCCTGAGTTGGGGGGGCGGGGCAGAGTGTCTCATGATGTTGGGTGCTCTTCTGAAAGCCCCAGCTCCTAGAGTCAGGTGAGGACTGAGAATCGTGGCTTTCATTTAAAAATACAACCGGTTCTTGCCCCACCCCGGGTTGCGGAGAGAGGCCGGGAGACACAACTCTGAAAGGCTCCAAAAGTGGAAAGGGAATAAAAAAAGAAACACCCCCCCCCCTACTATTTTTATTAAATCTCATCATTCGAAGGGGGGGGCTGGGGGGGAGACTACTGGGTGAGTTTTGAAGGCCTGGGGTTGGCCAGGCTGCTGCTACCACGTCACGAGGGGACTCTGGCTTTCAGCTGAGCCCCAGAGCCAAAGGGGCTCTGATCGTTGAAATCCCCTGGCCCTTTTCATGAGGACCCTGGCGTCCTGCCGCATTCTGATTGGGGGGAGGTGGGTTGACTACACTTCGCCAGCCCAAGATTCCTCTCTTGCTTTAGCTGCGGGCCGTGTTCCTCCTCATTTCCCACCCGAACCTGCTGTTGAGCTGCTAGCACAGAGTGGCGGCCCCGTTCCACCCCAGAAGTGGCTGCATTGCAGTAGTGGGCAGAGGTTGCATTCCCGTGGGAGACCTTTGGAGGCGTCCAGAGGCACTAAATAAATCAGCCACTAATTATTATTATTCGTATCACCATGGCACCTAGGAGGCCTAGTCATGGCCCAGGACCCCAGTGTGCTAGGCGCTGTACAAACACAGCGCAAAAACCACAGTAATGCACAATTGTCCTTCCTTTCCCCTCCCACCCTGCGTAAAGGAGGGAGCTCTCCCCTGTGGAGTACTGCAAGCTTCTATAGCCCCTTTCATCCTGAAGGATCCCGGATCACTCCCTTGAGATGCGGCCACCTCTGGGGTGGTATCTCACCTGCACATAGCGTGGCAATGCCTGGGGAAGGGGCAAGAGAATTTGAGACAAGGGCAACCCCCTGCTGCTCCCCGGCAGAGCCTACAGGAGCTGGCTTTGCCGAAGTCTCGTTCAGAGGGCCCGCACGCTGCACGGGGTGGAACGTACTGCAGCGGGCTGAGTCGTCGGGGCCGGCCCGTGGACTTTAGGTGCAGGGGGCCTGATTCTCTGCTCGTTCACCCACTGAAGCCAACACAGCTGCACTGTGGGTAGGAGAGGAGTGTCCCGGTTTCAGACCGGAGGCTGAGAACCCAAAGCCCCTCCGCCCCGCCGGCCTGTTATAGCCACGGAAGGCAAGGGATGCAGGGGCAAATTTTCCCAGCATCCCTTGCTGGCTCCCTGCCTTGCCTAGGGCTCCGATGTCTCCCAGACGTCCCCTATTCCATCTCATTGCCCCTTTGAAGCTCCCCCCTCCCCCCCGATGCTGGTGGTGCAGGCCTGGCTCTCGAAGGATGTGCGGGGGCTTCCATGCACGCTGCCCCAGTGGGGGCCTCTTTGCCAGCTCCTAGCCAGGCTGCTCTGAGCAGCTCCCTCTCCTCAAGGAGCCCGTGCGAGAGCCGGCCAGGTCCTGGGTTTAATCCCGGCTTAGCCGCTTGCTCGCTGCCTGACCCCAGGCGAGTGGCTTGATGCCTCCTTGCCCCACCTCAGGTGCCCCCCCGGCCTGCTGGAGGGGGCCTCTGGGCTGAAACAAGCCCCCCGCTGCACCAGCCACCAGAGGGCCTTCTGGGAAGCCAGCCGGCTCTCCCCTCCGTGCCAGCCCTGCGCCAAGGGCCGGAGCTGGGGAGTCGCGCTCCGGCAGCCTGGGCTGCGACCGGGCCCCGCAGGCAGGGGGCGTGTGCTTTACACGGGGCCCCTCCATGCTAACCTGGGTCCCTCAAACGAGGGACTCCCCTGCCACCTGGGTTCACCCTCCCTCCCCTGCTCACCTGTCCCCCCCCCATTCACACCTGGTGTCCCCTCCCCTCCTTAGTCCCCTCTCCGGCTCTCACTTGGTTTCCCCCTGCCTCGTCTCTCCCCCCCCCCGCCCCGCTCTTACCCCCTGCCTCGTCTCTCCCCCCTCCGCCCCGCTCTTACCCCCTGCCTCGTCTCTCCCCCCCCGCCCCGCTCTTACCCCCTGCCTCGTCTCTCCCCCCCCGCCCCGCTCTTACCCCCTGCCTCGTCTCTCCCCCCCCCGCCCCGCTCTTACCCCCTGCCTCGTCTCTCCCCTCCCCCGCCCCGCTCTTACCCCCTGCCTCGTCTCTCCCCTCCCCCGCCCCGCTCTTACCCCCTGCCTCGTCTCTCCCCCCCCCGCCCCGCTCTTACCCCCTGCCTCGTCTCTCCCCCCCCGCCCCGCTCTTACCCCCGCCTCGTCTCTCCCCCCCGCCCCGCTCTTACCCCCTGCCTCGTCTCTCCCCCCCCGCCCCGCTCTTACCCCCTGCCTCGTCTCTCCCCCCCCCGCCCCGCTCTTACCCCCTGCCTCGTCTCTCCCCCCTCCGCCCCGCTCTTACCCCCTGCCTCGTCTCTCCCCCCCCCGCCCCGCTCTTACCCCCTGCCTCGTCTCTCCCCCCCCGCCCCGCTCTTACCCCCTGCCTCGTCTCTCCCCCCCCGCCCCGCTCTTACCCCCTGCCTCGTCTCTCCCCCCCCGCCCCGCTCTTACCCCCTGCCTCGTCTCTCCCCCCCCCGCCCCGCTCTTACCCCCTGCCTCGTCTCTCCCCCCCCCCGCCCCGCTCTTACCCCCTGCCTCGTCTCTCCCCCCCCGCCTCGTCTCTCCCCCCCCCGCCCCGCTCTTACCCCCGCCTCGTCTCTCCCCCCCCGCCCCGCTCTTACCCCCTGCCGGTTTCTGCCCCCTCTGCCCGCTAACCCCGCCCCCTCTGCCTGGCAGCAGCAGCAGGAGATGCTGGCAGCAAAGCGGCAGCAGGAGCTGGAGCAGCAGCGCAAACAGGAGCAGCTGCGGCAGGAGGAGCTGGAGAAGCAGCGGCTGGAGCAGCAGCTCCTCATCCTCCGGAACAAGGAGAAGAGCAAAGAAAGTAAGAGCCCGCCGGGGGGGCGGGGCGGGGGGGGGGCAGGCGTTCAGCCCCTGCCCTGCGGAGCCTGGGCCCAGCTGGGGCAAAGCCTGGCCCGGGGGCCTAAAGCCCCATGGTCTGGCTGGGCTCGGCCCGGGAGAGCGCAGATCCCAGCCATGCTCCGTCTGGATCCTGGCGGAGCGAGGCGGAGCGTTGCATTCTGGGAGTGTGGCTCAAGAGAGAGCAGTGCATGCTGGGGGACGTTGTCTCCAGGGGGCCGTAGGGACACAGGGTAGAACTTTGCAGGGGGCATGTGGCCCACGGCAGGGGCCCACTTTGCATGTGACCCGGAACCAGAACTGCGCCAGGGGCCACGGGGGAGGCCCAAGCCCCTGAGACTCGTGTCGGGTCTGGTCTGAGCTTTCGGTCCTGAATAAAAGACCCAAACCCCTTGTCTGCCAGTCTTGGTGGGGGTCTGTTGGTGGCATTGGTGCCGCCCCGCTCAGCGCCCAAGTCCAGAGATCACCCGGCCCGGGACACATGAGCCCGTAGGGCTCGGGGGATCCTTCTCCCCAGCCATGCTCTCGGTCGCATGGTTGGCCTGTGCCTCCCCCATGGACCGTGTCCCGTCTGTCTGCAGGTGCGATCGCCAGCACGGAAGTGAAGCTAAAACTCCAGGAGTTCCTACTCAGCAAATCAAAAGAGCTGACCGCAGGCGGCTTCAACCATTCCCTCCCACAGCACCCCAAATGCTGGTAGGTTGGCCGGCGGGCCCGGCGGAGCAGGGGAGGGCCGGGTGAACTGGCTGGGGCCTCTCTTAGAAGACTGAGATCCCGGACTCCTGGGTTCTGCGCTCTGCCCTGGGCGGGAGTGTGGTGTAGTGGTTAGAGCTGGGCGTCAGGACTCCGGGGTTCTCTCCTGTGCTGTGGTCTGGTGGGTCACGCAAGCCCGGGTTCGCAGGCCCTCTAGCTGCTAAGCCACACGCTCCCCCCGCCCTTGTTTCCTGCGGTGTATCTTTGTCGGAGCCCTGGGTGGGTAATGGGGCATGTACAGCGTAACATCCCAATGGGGAGTCTCAGGGTGGCGTGTGGATGCGCCAGGCTTCCCCAGGAGGCCAGGGCATCACTGAGGGACGTGAGCGGTTAACACGAATCCAGTCAAACCAAAACGGCCCCATTCTGGGTCCCGCGGAGGGAGCCCGTCCGGCCCCGAGGCTGGGAGGTGGCTGTGACGTCTCTCTTCGCCTCTGGCTTTAAAAAGGGGCTGGCACGCGCGGCGGCTAATTGCATCGCAGTGACCTACTCCACTTCCTGAGTCCAGGGATGCTTAGGGGATAAATCCACTTAGCCGGCTAAAAACAGGTCCCTGATTGGCCGTCCCCCTCCCCCGCACTTCCTTCCTGCTTACCAGTAACATTTTGTGTTTCCACCAGGGTCCTCACACCCTGGCCCAGTATTGCCCAGGGACCTCCGGGATCCCACAGAGATTGTTAACCCCCCCCCACACACACTTTTCTCCTGATCCTCTCCCGAGCTCTGCCACCCCGTCACAGCCCAATTGTCCCCCTGGTTATAACGTGGTCGGGTCTTCGAGCGGAGCCGGGACCGGGCAGGGTTTGAATTGTGTCCCTGTCCCACCCTTGGCTGGAGAGAGCGCGGTCTGTCTAGACACTGGGGCCCCCCTGCTCGGCCTAAGGATATAGAGCCCAGGGGAGACATGCCTCAGTCCCATCCAGGCAGGAGGGAGGGATAGCTCAGTGGTTTGAGCATTGGCCTGCTAAACCCAGGGTTGTGAGTTCAATCCTTGAGGGGGCCACTTAGGGATCTGGGGCAAAATCAGTACTTGGTCCTGCTAGTGAAGGCAGGGGGCTGGACTCAATGACCTTTCAGGGTCCCTTCCAGCTCTATGAGATAGGTATATCTCCATATATATATATATATATATATATATTTTTTTTTTTTTCTCCACCCCGGGGAGTGGGTCGGGTTGTCACTTAGGTCCCCCGCTAGGGTTGATGGGGCCTGAGTTCCCCTGTGTGTCACCTGGAGGGCATTCCCGGCTCGGCGGAGAGAGCGGGGTCATGGGTAGGCTCAAACAGACCTGTCTCCCTGCATGGGTAGGACGGACAGAGGCTGGATCAGAGAGAGTTTGCACTCGGGCTGGGGCGCGGGGCTGCCTGTCTCTCTCTGGCCAGTTGGGTGCACAGGTACCAGCCAACGGGGTAGGTCTCTAACAGCTTTGCTTCTCGGCCTGTCTCCGCAGGGGAGCCCATCATACCTCGTTGGACCAGAGTTCCCCTCCCCAAACAGGCAGCCCGGGAACACCGCCCTCCTACAAACTACCCCTACTCGGCACATACGACAGCAGAGACGACTTTCCGCTCCGGAAAACCGGTCAGTGCCGCTGGAGGGGAAGGGAAACTTACACTCCGCCTCGGTGGGGCTGGCTGGCTGGCTGGATCGGGGGAACGGGTGCGGCTTTGCCTCCGGGCCACGGGTTCGAATCCAACCCAGGGCGGTAGCCGACTGCAGAACGTTGCCACCTGCTGGCTGTTTGGGAGTCTGAGTGAAATGAGCTGGGCAGATCTCAGGACAGTTCCCACTGGGCCGGTGTCACAAAAATGACCATCATAATTGGCCCCCTTGTCAGAAGAGAGGTCAAGGTCTGAACTAAGCCATGGAGACTGATGCCCTCTGGAGGGAGGTGGGGAGGATCTGTGCTTGTAGCTAGCACAGCTTCATCCTAGCCCGCGGAGGGCTGTAATTATCAATATAGGACCTAATATTCACGAGAGCCCAGTTCTCATTTAGGCACCAGAATCGGAGGCCAAATTTTCATCAGAGTCCAGCACGCGGGGTGCACCTTGGGAGCTGAGCTCGTCTGGAAATCTGGCCCTGGCAAACCTGGCCCTGAGCTCTTTGCAAAGCCCTTAGGACACTAAGTGCTTTACGGACCAGACCCCGGCCCCAGAGCCCCACCAAACAGCCATCAGAGGGCAGCGATTGGTGCTCACTACTGCCCCAGGCTGGATTTGACCCGCCCGCCCAGAGGCCCCAATCCAAACAGCTGGTGTCTAGAAGGGGCTGGCCCGCTGTTGTGGGTGGAGAAGGCCCCTGAGGACTGGGGGGCGCAACGGACACCCCGGGGTCCTGCTGGGGAAAGGGTCAGTGTGACGGGCGGAGGGGGAGGAAGGATATTCCAGGCTCTGGCGGGAATGTGGGATGGCGGGGGGAGGGCGAGCTGCTGTCATCTCAGCCACAGCCCCTCTAGCTTGTAGCCACAGGGGCAGGGCAGTGGCCCGGAGCTGCCAGCGGGGGGCCGGGAGGCAGTGGGAGGCGGGCCTGGGGCACCGAGTCCGGGTGAGCCCCGTTCATGATGCTTTTCCTTTCCCCTTCCAGCCTCGGAACCCAACTTAAAAGTGCGCTCGCGGTTAAAACAGAAGGTGGCCGAGCGCAGGAGCAGCCCCTTGTTGCGGAGGAAAGACGGGACCGTCATCAGCACGTTCAAAAAGAGAGCCATCGAGATCACGGGTGAGCGAGGCCTGTGGGACCGACTCGCGGGGGCTGCCCGTCGGCACGCGGGATCCCCTTGGTCATTCAGCACGGGGCTTTGGTTCTGATTAAACGGAAGTTGTGTCTGGTGTGGTCTAGAGAGGGGAGAGGGGACGGCGTTGAGCGGTGGCTTGAGCACCTGGCTGGGAGCCCAGACTCTTGGGTTTTAACCCCAGCCGTGCCACTGATTTACTCTAGCGGTGAGTCACTTCCCCTCTCCATACCCCAGTTCCCCATGGGTGGGGGGGTGCTGCTGCCGCTGCCTCTCTTTGTAAAACACTCGGGGGTCAGTGGCTGAAAACGGCTGCAGCGTAGAAGTATCACTAATTGGTGTGCAGCGTGTTCTTTGGACGCATGGCAAACAGCCAGCGTGCGGAACAAGTCTTTGGGGGCCGGGGGTGCTCACAGCCGGGGCTCCAGACCATTGTTACTTTGCAAGAAACCTGAACCCCAAAGGGGTGAGAACGTGACGTGCAGAAAGGAATGGTTGGGCAGGGAGAGATCGCCTTTGATTAGACCCACATGGTGACCTTGAATTTCTGGGTGGGGCTCAGACAGGACAGGGAAGATCCTAAGCAGAGAGAAGTACATAGACTGTGTCCTTTCATTGCTTTACCCACAAACATCAGGTGGGTGGAGCACGGCTCCCAGCGGGGGAATCACGGCCCGCTGTGGGTCTCTGAATATCATCCCGCTGCCCTGCGTCCAGCGAGATCGCCGACTGCGTGTGTGCACAACCACGCGCCTGATTTGAACACGCAGTTGTCGGGAATGCACGTGCAAATCCCGTGAGCGTGCGTGCAAACAGCCGCTAAGCCGCAGTTGTGTGCGTGCTCCTTTTGCTTGGGAAGGGGGGGCTCTCCGGTGTCATTTCGCCTTGTTGAGCTTCGGGATGTGTGTGTGTGTGGGGTGTTTCCGTTAGAGTTGCTGGTCTCTGCCTGGAGCCCCGGAGAGGCTAAATAGAGAAACCTCTGGTTGGCATGCGCGGTGGTGGGTGTTGTGTGCGCGCAGTCGGCTCTGCCTTGGCAGCGTCCCGTTAACTCCTGGGGCGTGGATGCGGGCAAGCTAGCTGGTGCTCCCTTAAGGGAGAGCCCTGTAGTGCAAACTTCCCTAGCGGAGACACAGTAAGAGAGTTCTTTTGCCGGAGTTGCTTAAACCAGTGGCAGGACTCTTTGGCTGGACGGTTTTGCCCGTGTCCACACTAGGGCTGGTGCTGGCAAGGCTCTGTCGGTTGTGAACGCTAGTGAAACTTTCCAGAGTAGAGCAGGCCTGCAGGAGACTAAAGGCTGGTCTCCGTGGGTACGTTTTCCCAGTTATACCGATATCTATCGTACAGGTCTAGTTATACCAGTATCATCCCTCTATGGACCTTCTCAGCTCTGAGTGGTTTTTCTTAGCGTGGTTCCCTACGTGATCCTCTTATGCTGAAATAAGATTGTCCCCACGGGGGTTGTACCTGTACAACTTTAGGTTACAGCTTCGCTGACGGCGCTGTAGTGCAGACGCTTCCTACATTGACGGAAGGGGGTTTTCATCGATGGAGGTGAAATCCACCTCCCCGTGCCCCGGCAGCTAGGTCGGCTTAACTGCGGCATTCAGGGGGGTGAATTTTATCACACCCCCGAGTGACGGCGTTGGGTCGCTCTACATTTTAAGAGTAGACCAGGTCTTAGTTTATAGCAAAGAAACTTCCCTGGGTGACGCTGGTAGATCTGAGGACGGATTATAGGCTGCGTCGATCCCTTTGACTGTGCGTGTGCGTCTGTCGTTTGCTACTCGGGTTTGTAACTCGCAGGGTAAATGTCTGGCCCAGAGCCGGCGACCGATCCAGCCCCCGCCTGCCTGTTTCCCTGCAGACCAGAGCATGGCGGTGAATTTCCATTTGGAGAGCGAAGATGGAAACCCTGCTTGGGAAGTGGAGAGTCTTGAGGGTAGCCAGGCTCTGGGGCCCGGACGGGCTGCCTTGGTGTCCTGATGTTGGCATTGAGCTTGGATTTTCCAAAGTGCGTCAGATGCCGGTTGAGTGACAATGGGAAGTGCTGGGTGCTGGGCCCTGGTTCTGATGTCAGCACCCGAGCGAGAACTGAGTTCTGGCCCTGCATGTGGCTGCTGCTGACTTACAAATGTGGCAGGAGCTCTTGTGAAAATCTGTCCCCTGCGTGGCGTGGGATCTGTCTGTCCGAGGCCGCCTGCCACCAGCCGTGCTGGGCGAACTGACCCCCCCGAGGTTTATGAGAGAGGGAGAGGCTGACAGGGCATCCCCTGGAGGTTGAAATTCCCATCCCTGGTTGGAAATAGCCTAAATCTGGGGACCGTCACGGCATGCTGCAAAGCCCGTTCGCCTGGGCTGCGGTGAACGGTGGGCGGGCGGGGGGCGTGGATTCTGTGATGGGGATTTTGAGGGATGGTCTCTGCAGAAGGGCTGGGGTTTGTGGGGTCGGCTGCTCCTTCCCCTCTTGCATTTGATTTCCTGGTTGGATTGAATATTGTGCCCGGCTCCCTGGAGTCTGCACAGACCAGGCAGCGTTGCCCTGATTGACACCTGCCCGTCCATCTCCTCTGAAACCCAGGCCGGCCTGCCCCCGGCGACGGGATCCCGGCTCCACGAGGGATGAGCCAGTCGCCCCAGCTCCTCTGGCGGGGCTGCAGCCCGCTCGCTGCTATGCAACCAAGTGTTCATATCGAATTAAGAAATTAATCCAGAAGCCCTATAATCTGTGCGGGGCCATTTTGTGTGTGTGTGTGTGGGGGGGGGGATAATCCAGGAGCATCTGTTGTTGCTCTCTAAGGAAATGTTTTGCAGGGGAGGGGGCGGGGGCAGATACAGCAGCCGCCTCTGAGCTGCTGTTACATAACGTCCGACGTGTTCTGGAGCCGCGACAGTGGCAGCCGTCAAGGGCAGCGGCAGGTACTTGTCTGCCTGAGATACAGGGTGGGGCCCATCCGCAGAGCGTCAATGGGCCAGATCCGCAGCCGGGGCAAGTCCATTGATGGCCACGGGCCAGATCCCAGCGGATGTAAATCAGCATCCCGTTGAAGTCAATGGAGGATCTGCCCCCTGTCTGCTGACCCTGGCATGTAGGTGGTGCTGGGCGAACCGCTTCCGCCCATCTAGTGCGGGTGGCTGGGGGCGGTGCAGAGCAGGCTGGGAACGGGGACGTGAAGCCCGCGGTTGTTTTCGTACCTGTCTGGATGGGGGTTTGTGCTGACCTGGATTTCTAACCTAGGGTGCCCAATGGCCTGGGGCAGTCACAGCCGGGGAACGGGGAGACTCGTGGGGCCCACCCTGCCACGTGGGAAGATGGGATTTTTTTCTTTTTGGTGCATTGCATCTGGGGTCGTGTTAAAATCCCGCCGTCTCCCCCGCGCAATCATTTGCTCCAGACGCTACTGACTCCGACCGCTACCGGCTTATCCCTGCTTTGCACTGGGGCCCACGAGGGCACAGCCCCGGGGGATCCGGGCCATGCCTGTGTAGGGAAGGTGATCTCGTTCCAGCTGTGCGGGACCACAGAGCTCACGGTCTCAACCGCTTGTGTGGCCAGCCCCCCGATCCTGGCCCACGCAGGGAGCCGGGCAGAGCGATGGTACTAGCAAACACTTGTCAAGCCGCCTTCGCTGTAATGAGTCCTGGGTCAGGGATTTCGCACGCCCTGAGCCCAGCTCTGTGCCCATCCTTTGGGCCCAAGAATGGGGGTGAGCTGATAGTAATTACATTTCATCCTTTCCAAATCCTTCCACTCAGGGCTTGCAAAGTGCTTGACGAACACTGCAGAATGTAGCCCCTGCAGCCCTACCCCCGCGAGGAGAAGCAACGGTCGGGGAAACTGAGGCGGGCAGTGACTTGAATGCTCCCCAAGCAGGGACTAGAACTCCTGCGGCGTCTCCTGTCTAACCACTAGACGACACTCTTGCACCCCTCTCCCACTGTGGCAGGAGTGCTCTGACGCTGGGGAAAGGCAGCGTCCCTTCCTCCCAGACCCTCGGTGGGTCAGTTGTGCAGACGTCTGTGCCAAATTTGCTGGTGGAGATCGATGCCTTTGCCAGCCTGGCCCTCAAGGCTGGTTTGGGTCCATGCTGGATGCCCAGGGCAGGTCGAGCCCGCTTGGGAAGGGCAGTGAAGGTTGCAGGGTTTAGCTCCTGGCCCATGGGAATGACGTCTGGATCGGCCTGGCCATCGGGAGCATTGCAGGGAACGGGCGTCTGGGCCGTGTGTGCAATTCTCCCTTTCTCTTGCAGTCTCCTCTGTGTGTAACAGCGCCCCGGGGTCCGGTCCCAGCTCCCCGAACAGCTCCAACAGCGCCATCGCCGAGAATGGCTTCACAGGCTCCGCCCCCAACATCCACACCGAGGTAAGGGAGCCCCCCCCCGGGGGGGCGCTGGGCCTCCCCCACCCCAGTCCTCGCTTGCTTTCTTCAGCACGAGCCCTGACCAAAGAGCTGAAAACTCATCTCCTTAGTGGAACTGCCCCGTCTCCATCAACGCTGCTCTGACACGTGCTGGGCCCTTTCCTTTTTATCCGCAATCTCCAGGCAAATCTTGTGGCTACTGTAACGTCAACGACGTTTTCCTCTCTTCTGTCTTGTCTCTAAACCTTTTCTTTGGCTACAGGAGGGCTGCAGTGTTCCAGGAGGAAAGGGTTAATATTGTGGGTGGGGGTCGCTGGGGGCTTCACATCGCTGGCGCGTTCCACGAGCGAAGCACACGCGAGTGCGAGGCGTGTGTCTGGGTGGATGCTAGCGGGACGATGGAATTTCTAGTGGAAACGGCGCCGATTCTCTTGCTCGGGTGACTCCCACAGGGCTGGGGGGAAAGAGATTGGGGGATTTTGAGGTTATTTTTAGCTGGGGCTGGGAGAGTGTCTGGGGCTTTTTCTTCCTCTGCAGTTGGGATGCTGCCATTAGAGAAAACAAAACATATGTTGCCTAAAAAATAAAACAAAACAAAACAGCCAATGACCAAACTACCCCCCCCCAGATACCTTCCTCGGGACCCGAGTGACATGAGCTCGGTAAAGTCGGGAGGTCGTTTAAATCTCATTCCCCAGTTGCTGCCCTTTGTTTACTTGTTCCATTTCCTTCACCTGGAAGCTGGCATTTTCGGTGGGCAGGTCCCCGGTGCAGTCGCCGCATGTAGATTGAAGGCCCTGATTTAAATAGTTAAAGGGGCCATCCTGGGGCGGCCGAGCTGGGCCCCCCCATGTGTGTGCTGGGCGGGTGGCAATAGGGAGAGGTTCTTCTGGGGTGCCAGGGCCGGGCCGGTTCTCCCCGGCGTGCTGGAGCTGACGTGTTACCCACCGTATCTGAATTCAGTAGTGGGAGTTGGGGGGTGGATCCCAAGCAATCCAAGGACAGGAGCTCGAGAGGTGCCAGACTGTGGGGCTGCGATGGGGGTCAGCCAGCTCCTCGGGGCAGGGGCCCAGAGCAACAGTCATTAGCGTGGGCAGCGTCTCTGCCCCTCGGCTGCTCCATCCCGCGGGATCCTGTCCTCCGTGGCAGAGCCGAGACCGTAGGGACCATCAGTCGCCTGCCACACGCTGCTTCCCCCCCACCCCCCAAGCCCCTTGCCAGGACCGAGCTTTGGGCTGATCCGCTTGTTTGACGCCTGCGGTAGAAGAGAGCGCCCCCTGCTGGCTAGTGCTGTCCTAGCAAGTCCTGTTCCTGGCGGGCTGGGGCTGACCAGCCGCACCTGAGCTGCTGCCACGTCCTCCTCTCTCGCTTACGTAGCTTCTTACCCTTGTCTCTTTCTTTCCCTCCATCCCTCCCTCCTTCCTTCCTTCCTTTCTCTTCCAGCTGCTCCCCCAGCACAGAGCCCTGGCCATGGACGGGTCCGCTAGCCAGCTCAGCCTCTATACCTCCCCGTCCCTGCCCAACATCTCCCTCGGACTGCAGGCAACGGTCACCGTGACCAACTCGCACCTCAACGTGAGTACGGGCGCGCACGTGCGGCCACCCGCCCCCTCCCCGGCCCCAAGCGAGGATGGAGGCAGCAGGGGGACCAGGAGCAGCGCTCCGTACAGGACGGCAGCGCCTGGCGCTGGGGAGAGCGAGGCAGACCGTGCCCATGCCGGGGCGGGGTGCATCCTTGGGGCTCACCAGGGCTGCGTCGGCCCGTGCGCCGGCACAGGGCGGGGGCAGCGTGTCGCCAGTCTGAGCCGTTTCGCACCGAGGTAAAGGACGGTGGGGAAGCCCGGCAAGGAACCCAGGAGTCCGGGCCCCCGCCCCACTAGAGATAAGCTTGACCTTGCAGCGGGGGTCGTTAATAGGCAAACTGGGGTCAAATCCGGACCGCCGGATGCTTTTGAACGGACCCTGAAATCTTTTAATTTGCTTATTCTTCTCATTGTTGGGGGTGATTATGAAGCGATTGTCTCTGTATCTGCCACCCGGCCCTCCGCCGGCCTGTGCGGTCAGACAGCCATGCACGGCCAGGTCCCGCCCTGTTCCCACAGCAGAGCTGCAAGCCCTGGCATCTCAGTGCAGCCTGGAACTGGGACCGTAGTTTGGGGGCACGTGGGGCCAGCGGGCCGAGGTGTGGGGACTTCCAGCCCAGTCAGGGTGGGGAGTTTTCTGATCGCCCACTGCCACCCGCGAATGGATCTGGGAACCTGCTAGTGGTGAGCTCACAACATGGGCTTGACCCATCCCTGTGCAGCCAGAGGGAGGTGTGGGGCTGTTCGCCTGGCCTGGGGATGTGCCCTCAGGGATGAGCTGGGCTCCAGACAGAGAAGCCCCTTGTGACTGGCCGCGTCTGGCTGCTGTGCAAAGCCCAGCGTCTCGCTGGGACCCCACTGTCCCACCGGGGGGTCAGGCTGCTTCCATCCCCCAGGGAGGGAGGCACTTTATCCAGACAGGCCAAGCTGCTTCGGGGACCCGGTTCTGATCCTGCGCACGCCCTGGGCCGAGGGGCCGACTTCAGTTCTGTGATGCTGGTACCGGCCGGAGCCTGCGCTATCCCCCTTGGCCTGGTCCCACTGGCTCCCCGCGCTGGGGCGCTGCCTCCGACAGCGGGTCAAACCAAATGTAGCTGTGCCGGGGAGGCTGAGGAGTGTTCACCGCCCCCCCCATGGCCCCCATCACACACACACACATGTCCGTCAGAGACACACACATACACATACACAGACAGACATGTCCATCAGACACACACACTCCCACACCGGTTCATCACACACACACGCACACGTCCATCACGCACACATCCATCAGACACACACACACACACACACACACACGCAGACATGTCCATCAGACAGACACATACACACACAGGTCCATCACACATACAGGTCCATCATACACACACTCACACTGGTTCATCTCACACACACACATGCACACACACGCACGTCCATCAGACACACACACACACGCACACACACGCACGTCCATCAGACACACACACACACACACGCAGGTCCATCACATATACAGGTCCATCACACACACACACAGGTCCATCATACACACACCCACACTGGTTCATCTCACACACACACACACACACACGCAGACATGTCCATCAGACAGACACATACACACACAGGTCCATCACACATACAGGTCCATCACACACACACACAGGTCCATCATACACACACCCACACTGGTTCATCTCACACACACACACACACACACACGTCCATCAGACACACACACACACACAGGTCCATCACACACACAGGTCCATCATACACACACACACAGGTCCATCATACACACACCCACACCAGTTCATCACACACACACACACACACGTCCATCAGACAGACACACACACACAGGTCCATCACACACACAAACATTCATCTCTCTCTCTGTCTCACACACCCACACACACACCCAGCCGTCACGTCCCACCCATCACGCTGCCCTCACCAAACACCCGCCATCCCACACAGGTGCTATTGAAGAACCCGGCGCGGAAAGGCCTTTGCAAACCTGGCGCTTTGGAGCCTACGTCTCGGTGGTATTTAGGGCCCTAAGATCATTGGGCTCAGTCGGGGGGTAAGCGGGTAAAACTCTCCGGCCCAGGCTGTACAGATGATCTGATGGTCTCCTCTGGCGGCTCTGTGAACCCCAGACCTGCTCCGATTCCTGGCAGCGGGGTTCTCCTGGCCGGAGATCTGTGTCTGGCCCAAAGATCCCTAATTGTATGGCCTGATTAAACCCCCCACCTAGTTTGGAAGTGATTATCCTTCCAGCCAGCCCCTTGCTTCTCATTGTTACTGTCTGCAGCCCATCAAACAGACGGGGGCGTCCGTCACCTTTGTCTTTCCTTAGCTGCTGGTGGCGCTGTTGGTTTTAAACCGTAATTAGCAAATCCGAGCAAAGAATAATACTAAAGAAATGGACTGGTCCCCGAAAACACAACAGCCCGGCTTTAGGGTGGGCCCAGGGCCTGGCTGCGGAAGGGGTCCTGGGCTCACAGCTGGGAGGAGAGGGGCACTCGCTGTCTCGTTTCTAGCGGGGGTCGGCCCACAGCTCCAATTCTCCCATGCTCGGGCGGCTCCCGGGAGAGAGCAGAGCCGCGGGGCGGGGGGCTGCGGGGCAGGGTTCAGGTGCGTGGGCAGAGCTGTGTGTGCGGAGGGGCATGTGGAAGCATCGGAGGCTGGTGGGAAGGTGCATTGGCAGAGTTTGCTGCGTGCGTCCCACACCCTTTGCTTCCATGTGGAGATCTTGTCCCCGTGAGCCGAGGGACCGAGCAGCTGTTCGGATGGGAAGGGGCTTGGCGGGAGGGGGATTCGTCCGGCCCGGAGATAAAGCCAGCTCCTGGGGATTGAGCCAAGAGGCCACTGGTCACTCCAGAGTAACTGAGCCGAGTCCAGCCAGGGTCTGTCTAGAACAGGGGTTTTCAACCTGGGGTCCGTGGAGGCCTGAGGGCCCAGACCATGTTTAAGATTTCCAGAGGGGGCCACATGGAGAAAGGCTGAAAACGCCCGGGGTGGACCGTGGAGAGCCCAGATTTCAGGCGGGCGGCAGCGTGGGCACGCCAGGCGTGGCTCTGAGGTGGCGGGGGCCTCCCTGGTGGTGTTAGTGGTTGTGACGCCGGTCGGCAGAGCGTGCCCTTCAGCTCTGGCTGGGGGTGTCAGCCCAAGGGCTTAACTCTCGATAACGCGGACGGTTCCAGATGGATCTAGGGCCGGGCGTGCCTGCAGGCCCATGGCAGCCGTGGGCGGGCGTGCTGCCACCAGCCAAGGTGCGCAGGGCATGGGACACGTCCTGGCACTGAGCCCCTGAGTAACTCATCTTTGTCGGCTCCACCTTCGCTGGGGCGGAGCCCTGCGGCCATCTGGGGACAGGGCAGAGCTGGGGACAGAGCCGGATGCGGTCGGGGGGGGGGTTACGTCATTCATGGTCCTAATACCCCCCCTTCCCCATTGGTAACCCCAGCGGGTTTGCGGTCCACAGGAGACCCTCCTGCCCACTGTCCTGGCAGCCAGAGGTGTGTTTGTGGCGGGGGAAGGGGACGTGATCGTGCCCCCCCATCCCTGGCCAGCATTCAGAGGATACAGAGGAGCAGGCCCCCCCCAGACACTCTCTGTTCTCTCTCCTCCCCCCGCAGGCTTCCCCGAAGCTCTCCACCCAGCAGGAGGCGGAGCGCCAGGCCATCCAGTCGCTGCGCCAGGGCGGGGCGCTCACGGGCAAGTTCATGAGCACCTCGTCCATCCCCGGCTGCCTGCTGGGGGTCGCCCTGGAAGGCGAGACCAACAGCCATGGGCACGCCTCCCTGCTGCAGCACGTGCTGCTCCTGGAGCAGGCCCGCCAGCAGAACACGCTGATCGCCGGTGAGTGTGGGCGGGGGGCCCAGGCCATGCTGGGGTAGGGCAGGGGGCCATCACCGAGGGACCCTGGAAACAGCTGCCCTGAGATGGGGCTCGGTATTGATCAGACGCCCGGTCCCCGGCTCTAACCACTAGGCCTGAGCCGGGGACAGAGCCCGGCGCTCGGACGCCCGGTCCCCGGCTCTAACCACTAGGCCTGAGCCAGGGACAGAGCCCGGCGCTCGGACGCCCGGTCCCCGGCTCTAACCACTAGACAACGCCCCTCTGTGAAAGACTCGCCAGGCTGGGAGGGCCAAGCTTGAGGCAGGCCAGTGGGCTCGTGGGATGGGAGGCTGCCGTGAGGTTGCAGCAGGGGGCTGGGGCGGAGGGTTCTGTTCCCGGCTGCGCCGCCGTCCTGCTGCCTGGAATAGCCCTTGGCGTGTTTAGCTCCACCCCTGTCGGCGTGGCTCTCCGCGCTGCGCAGAAGGGGAAACGTAAGCCCCAGACCTACGCAGTGACCGGAGCTGGGGAGAGAACCCAGGAGTCCTGACTCCCATTCCAGTGCCTTGACCAGCAGCCCCCCTACCGCTGGATCAGGCTTCCTGCGCTAGCCCGGCTGCTCTCTCCTTCCAGTGCCGCTCCACGGCCAGTCCCCGCTGGTGACGGGCGAGCGCATCTCCACCAACATGCGGACGGTCAACAAGCTGCCCCGGCACCGCCCGCTGAGCCGCACCCAGTCGTCCCCGCTGCCCCAGAGCCCCCAGGCCCTGCAGCAGCTGGTCATGCAGCAACAGCACCAGCAGTTCCTAGAGAAGCAGAAGCAACAGCAGCAAATTCAGCTTGGCAAGGTGGGCAGGGGGAATGGGGCGGGCAGGGCGGGTGGCTTGCAGGGCATGGGTGGATTGAACCTGTCAATCACCAGAGAAACCCCCCTCCCCTTGTGCCACCTGCGGGTGGGGGGGGGACGGGGACGCATCATCTGCTGTACGTGGCCTGGGCGCCAACCCCCTGTGCCCCTAGATGCCCCAAAGACCCCTTGCCCCTCTCTTTAAAGATCATCACCAAGACGGGCGAGCTGCCCCGCCAGCCCACCACGCACCCAGAGGAGACGGAGGAGGAGCTGACGGAGCAGCAGGAGGCGTTGCTGGAGGACACGGTGCCCCTGGGGCCGGTAGCCTTCGTGGTGGACGGCTCGCCGGAGAGCGAGAGCACGCAGGACGAGCTGGAGGAGGACGAGGGCGGCGAGCCGGTGAAGGACGAGGGGGGCGCGAGCGGGGACGAAGACGAGCACATCGACTCGCCGGAGGTGGAGGAGCTGGGCGTGGCTTACAAGCAGGTGAGCCCCTCCCACTGCTCCCCTAAATGAACCAGGGTCTCCTCTACCTTACTCACCATCTGCCAGGAGAACAGCCCCTCTCCTTAGGCTGACAGGCGGATTCGAACCCAGGGCTAAGGCCTTGTGCCTCTACTGCTTGGTCTAAAGGAGTGACTCCCCCAGCTGGCACCTGTAGTAGGCTCTTATCCTATTCTGCGCCCCAGCCACCAGAGGGCGACCCTGTGCTAGTGGGGGATGTGCCACCACAGGTGTGACCCCTGGGAGGAGGGAGCAGCAGTGGGAGATGCTCGCCCCAAATGTTGACTCTAGCCGTAGCACCCGCATGGTGTGGCTGCCGGGATCACGCCGTTCCAGCCAGGGATGGGGCAGCTGTTTGCCCTGGAGATCCCTCCAGCCTGCCTTGGTCCAGGCGTGTATCCTTGGCCCAGCACCGCGTGGGTCCGGATCCCAGCTTTCCCCATCCCCCATGGCGGGCTGTGCTGGGGACTCGTCACCCTTACAGCTGATGGGGAGGGGGCTCCCCACCGGGCTGCTCGGAGAGCCGGGGGGGCTGGGAGGTGGGGTGCTCGCCCCGGCCAGCCAGCAGTGGTGGGGCAGGGAAGCAGGCGCTCGCCCTGGCCAGCTGGGTCCAGCTTACACAGAAACGGGCTAGTGAGATCATCGGGCACCTGGGAGACGGCTAGTGCTGGCTCCTGACGAAAGCCCCGGGCCGGCAGTGGCAAGTGGCCCCGGTCGTGGGGCTGGGGGCGTGAGCAGAGCCGCAGTCGGCGGAGGGGCAAAGACCTGGCCGCAGTACCAGCCCGCTTGCATGCCCGGCCGCGCTCTGGGGCGCATGCCCACGTTGCGTGCCCAGCCGCACGCGCCCCCGGGGCGTTCTCACGCCTGATCACACCCTCCCAAAGCCCTGCGCCCTTTGGCACGGCCCCGGCGCCCGCTTCCCACCCTGCCCAGCTCCAGTCATTCAACCCAGCTCCTCCCCGCTCTCTGCGGCTTTCAACTCCGCCTCTGTCGCGTCTGCAGCCTGCCAAGCTGGCTCCCCATTCATCAGAGACAGCTCTGAGGGACGAGTGACTCATCCACCCCCCCCCCTGCATCGCCCTCTTTGCTCCCCGCTTCCGGCCCCCACACAGCCCCCCCCCACACACACACACATCGAACCCAGCTGCCGCGGCTTCCAGGGCATGACTCATCCAAAGCCTCTCGCGTCCCGGCTGCTGAATATTTGATCACTGCGCTGGCGGGGGCGCGTGGGGACGCACGGCGAGGCGGGATGAGTCTCTTTCCCCGGACGGGACGGGGTTCGTAAAAGGAGAGCGGGCGGGTGGGAAGCCGCTGGCGTCTCTGCAGTGCCAACGCCGTGCTGTGGTGCTGTCGGGGCCCCAGCACGAGGATAGGGAGAGACCTGGGAACTGCCAGCCCACGCTCTTAACCTCATCACCGAGGTGCCTGGGGCATTGCAGGCTGGGGTCCTGCAGGGGTATAGACACAGCGCAGAGGAAAGGGGTCGGGGGAGCCTGGCCGCCGGGCGAGCGCGGATGCTGCAGCCTGGGTGTTGTGGGGCATCGAAAGCCAAACGGATGCTTCAGCGGGAGGCGGGATGGGGCAGATTCGGATACGTGTGGGTGCCCAGTGCTGGCTCAGAGGGACTCAAGGCGCCCACTCGCCCCGTGCGCTGGGCCCCCTGCCAGCCGGTCGTGCCTCTGCACTGAATAATTCCTTATATTGACGTGGCACTAGAGGCTCAGGGTCCCGCTGCGCTGGGCACCGCACGGACCCTGGCCCTGCCCTACAGAATGTACAGTCTTAATAGGCAGAGCGGACAAAGGGTGGGAGGCGAAACTGAGGCACAGAGCGGGGACAGGGCGGGTCAGTGGCAGAGCCGGGAACAGAACCTGCGTCCCAGCTTGTTGCCCTGCCGCTGGCCCGGGCTGCCTGTGGAGGGCTCGGCCGTGGGTGAATTTCCCGCCCTGTGTACATCCCCTCTCCGCGTAGGTGTTCCCCGAACCTCAGCCGCTGCAGCCCATCCAGCTCTTCCCAGCTTCCCTGACCATCACCACCCTGCCTCACCAAGCGCTGAGCCGGACCCAGTCCTCGCCCGCCGCCACAGGCATCAAGAACACGGCGGCTGAACCCCCGGTCAAACACCTGTTCACTACTGGTAAGAAGTCATGTGCCCCGAGGTCCCCTGGGGGGAAAAACAGCCCAAGCCACGCCCACAGCCCACGCTCCACCCTCACAATGCCAAAGTGGTGCGCCACTCACAGTAACCTGGGCAGAGCCGCGTCACGTGATCATCCCTCTCCTTTCGCGGGTGCTTTGATCAGCCGGGGAACCGCTAATGCAAACCGTCGTCGTTAGACTTCAGAGTGAACGTCCCGCCGAGCTGAATGAGGCGGCTCATGCCTTCTTCGGGTGCTTGTCTGCAGACTCAGGTGGACGTCGGGGTGTGGCTCATGCCCGGGTCCGCTTTGGACGGTTTCTTTTGCAGCCATCAGGCCTAGAAACTTCTAAATGATTGAGAAAATGAAAATTTCAGATTCGGGGGCAGGATCTGGCAGGAGGAGCCTAGATTGGCCGAGGCAGGCCAGTTCTCTTGGCTTTTCCCAGACCATCTGCCGTAGAAAAGAGACGGCCACTTGCTCTATTGATGACCCAGGACCACGCTGCAATAAAAAATCCACGGCACCAAGTCACACAGCCCGGGGCAGCTGGCTCAGGTGGCGAGTACAAAATTACAGTGTTGAGGTTCAGGCCCGGGCTGGAGCCTGGGCTCTGGGACGCTCCCCGCTCGCAGGTCTCGGAGCCCGGGAAAAGCCCACACATCTACACTACAATTTTATAGCCCTGCAAGCCCGGACCAGCCTTGGCCGCGCTGCGGGTCTTTTACTGCAGCGTAGCGGTACCCAGAGAAGGTGATTAGATGACGCAACCCGTCTCCGTGGGGCAGCAGCGGGGAACGTAGGTACCGACTCCGTGGGTGCTCTGGGGCTGGAGCACCCACGGGGAAAAATCCCCGCCCCAGCTCACCTCCGCCTCCTCCCCTGAGCGCGCCGCGTGCCTGCTCTTTCCCCCAGCTCCCAGCGCTTGCGCCGCGAAACAGGTGTTTCGCTCGGCTGGGAGGGAGGGGGAGGAGGGAGAACGCGGCGCGGTCGGGGAAGAGGCGGGGCCGGGGCGGGGATTTGGGGAAGGGGTCCAATAGGGGCAGGAAGGGGGTGGAGTTGGGGCAGGCACTTTGGGGAAGGGGTTGGAATGGGGGTGGGGAAAGGGTGGAGTCGGGGCAGGGGGGCGCCGGGGAAAGTTGGCGCCTATGAGGCGGGGAATGAACCCCAGGGCCTCTGGTTCCGAAAGCACGTGGGGATACGGCCCAGCTCCATTAGCCAAACGCAGCAACCTATGTCTGCTCCCAGCCACCACGCTGAGTAGGGCGGGGCACGCCCGCTCGCTGCCCCCAGGAAAGCCTCCAGGGCCGTGCCCCAGGCCACGGGCTGCCCCACAGCCAGAGTGGGTCTTGCTGCCATAGGGTTCCTGCCATCCAGCCTGTACTTCCTGTCCCTTCCCTTGTCTCTCCCCCAGGCGTGATCTACGACACGTTCATGCTAAAGCACCAGTGTATGTGCGGGAACACTAACATTCACCCAGAGCATGCTGGGAGAATCCAGAGCATCTGGTCCAGGCTCCAGGAGACCGGCTTGCTGAGCAAGTGCGAGGTGAGGATCCGAGGGAGGAGGCTGGGGGAACGTGGGGGCTCAGGAGGCAGCTATCAGGGGTTGAACCTCACGCAGAAAGTGTCAAGGGACCATGTGTGGCTTGGACCTTGGTTTATTGTCCCACCTCAGAGATGGCGACCGCGGCGCCCCAGCACCATCTCCTACGTCTCCACTGCAGAGGTAGCCCGGTGATCGGCCTCGGGGCAGTGCCCTGGCCAAGTCACGGGGCCCTTGCTGGTGCTGCGTTCCCCCGGGTGTGTCGCTGGGACTTCTGGGGGCACAGTCCCTGGTTCTTGGGGCTGCCCTCCACGGAGCCGCTCTGTGATTCTTCCCCGGTGCCTTGTGGGAGAACCCGTCTGTCCATCTGGGCCCGTGGGGGACGGCTGGAGGACTCGGCACGCAAAGGATCTAGCCTGCGTTCTCGCTGCGAAGTGAGGTTACCAGCCCGAGTGAAGGCAGCACCTGGGCTCCGAGCCCCAGCTGTGCCAGCCTGCTGGGGTTGGAAGCCCCACCAAATCAGGGCGAGAGGGTTTGGGGTGTGGACGGGGGCGGGGTGAGAGCCCGGATTCACTGTGCAGTGCAGACGTAGCCCTTCCTAGCGCAGGAGACTTGGGGGGGACGGGGGACCCTCCCCAGCTTCATCCAGCCAGGCCAGCTGCCTGCTAGAGGTGTCAGTGAGATCGGATTCCCCCCGCATGGAGCAGCCTGCCCTGCAAAGGGGGTGGCAATAACCCACTGAAAAACCCCCGCCCCTCCCAGCCTAGGGGTATGGCGGGGTGGGGGTGTGGCTGGAGTGTTCTGTGTGGCTGCTCTTCTCTGCTGCCTGTAGGGGGCGATAGGAAGTGCAGTATAGGTTAAAGCAGCTCTGGGGTGGCTCCGAATTACCGCAGGGGCTGGAGGGGGCTCTGCACAGCCTCCGAATACAGGGAGCACACCCACTGCAGCCCTGCCCCATGGGAAGGGACCCCAGTCTGCTGCGTGGATCCCCACGGGGCTGACTGGTCCCCAGCACCAGAGGTAAATGTCTCCTGGCTGAAGCATCCACGATCCAGCCACCCCCTGGTTGCAGCTCACTCACTTCAGAACCAGGGTTGTCACCTCTGAGTGACAACCCCAGGACCCCCGGGCTGATCCTGAGCCCCTCGAAGTGGGCGGCTGCCCGTGTGCCCCGAGCACCCAGACAGGTTTCCCAGCCCAGCCACCTCCATAAAGTGACAATCCTGGGACCATCTGGCCAGGCACAGCCCCCCTCACCCCGCTCTCTCTCTCTCTCTGCTAGCGGATCCGGGGCAGGAAAGCGACGCTGGACGAAATCCAGACAGTCCATTCGGAGCATCACACGTTGCTCTACGGAACCAGCCCCCTCAACCGGCAGAAACTTGACAGCAAGAAGCTGCTAGGTAGGTGGCCCCGGCAGTGCCCCGTCTGAGGGCAACTTAGAGCCCTGCCTGCTCCCACCCAGTCCCTGGGCGTTTAGCTGTTGGCTACGGCGGGAGGCGGATGGGGTTGTTCATGCTCCCTGCCTAGTGTGCGTGGCGGGGGCAACGTTTTCTTCACGGTGGCTGCGTGGTTTTTTTTAATCGAGCAGAGGCAGCACTGCCTAATGGTTTGAGCAGGGACCAAGGAGTCAGGACTCCTGGGTTCTTTTCCTGGCTCTGGGAAGGGAGTGAGGCCTGTTGGTTAGAGCCGGGGACACAGGGAGTCAGGACTCCTGGGTTCTATCGCTGACTCAGGGAGGGGAGTGCATCGTAGTGGTTAGAGCAGGCGGGGACTGGGAGTCAGGGGGACTGGGTTCTTTTCCTGGGTCTGGGAGGGGAGTGTTCCCTCTGGGTTAGAGCAGGGGCACTGGGTTCTTTTTCTGGCTCTGAAAGGGAGGGTGACCTGGGGGGCAGAGTGGGGACTGGGGACCCTTTCTGCTACGGTGAGCGATTGGATGTTGGTCCAATCTGTTCCTACGGCAGCAGCTGGGACACAACCTCAGTGGGTCCAGTGGGGAGATGTGTCATGGCAACTCCTACGCCCCTGTGTCCAGATCCCCCCCATTTTTACCTCTTCCCAGTCCAGATCTCGAGGGGCGGGGTGAGGGGGACCGTGCCCTCCCCAGGCAGGGGCGTGGGCTCTTGGCTGTCTGTCACTGCTCCCTCTGCTCTGCCCAGGTCCCATCAGCCAGAAGATGTATGCGGTCCTGCCCTGTGGCGGCATCGGGGTGAGTAGCTCCTCGGAGGCGGGGCTAGGGGCTCGGGGGCTCTGTGCCACGCCCCCAGGGCGGCCCCGGTAACGACCCGGCTTGCTTTCTGGGCAGGTGGACAGCGACACGGTGTGGAACGAGATGCACTCGTCCAGCGCCGTCCGCATGGCTGTGGGCTGCTTGGTGGAGTTAGCCTTCAAGGTGGCCTCGGGAGAGCTCAAGGTGAGTCCCCTGCACGCAGCCAGGGGTTTGGGGGCTCTCCATCACGTCTCCCTCTAGTGGCGGAGCATGGCCATTGTGATGGCCTGCTGCTGTCTGTTATTTGCCATACTTTAGCACCTAGGGGCCCAAGTCATGGTGCTAGGCGCTGTACGCACGCAGAATAAAAAGACTCTCCCTGTCCCCAGGGGCTTGCTGTAGCTGGAGGGGTTGTCCCTTTAGCTCAGAGTGTAGGGGATTGTGATTTTTGGTGCTGGAGGTCCCGATTCACATGGAGCTGGTTCACATAGAGGATAACAACCTACTGCTGCTAGCAACTCAAGTTCTCCCTCAGCTCTCCGGGAAGAGAGCTATGCTGTGGAGATGGGTTCTCACTGATCCGTGTAGAGGGCCATCAGAAGGCGTTAAGGGGGGAGCAGAGCACTCCCCCAACACTCTCCCTCCTCCTTGACTGCGGCAGAGAGCTCCCCATCCCTGTCCCAACCTGCTTTAACCCCTGCTCCGCCCATTTCCCCTTGGGGCTCCACCGGGGTAAGTTGCAGATGTTGCTGGGGTCACCCATGGGGAGAACACTCCGGGGCCAGTTGCCATGTCAGAGGAGCCATACATCAAGTGGCCATGCCTGCGTCGGAGTCTCCCACGTGGTCTTGCTGATGCTGCTGGGATCTGGCCAACCTGCCCCCGTGACCCTGCCCGTCCTGCCCTTGGGATTCTGGCTGTGGTGGCAGTGGAGAAACGGGGCAGCAAAGGACAGGCTCCCTCGAACGCAGTCGCTCATGTATTTACCCCCGGCCTGCTGGCACAGGATTATTCATCGCTGGGAGTCAGGGAGAATCAGGGCCGGGGCGGTGGCAAAGTGGTGTCCCAGGGTTCAGTCCCGTCCAGATCAAACACAGCGGGTTTGATCAGAGGTTTTCTCTATCAGCTGGCTGCTGTTGAGTTCCCCTTTCCCCCGGGAACCAATAGATGGGACGCAGCCTGGGACGGGAGGTGTCCAATATTCCCATGGCACGGAGCACGCAGGGACATCTCCCGCCTGCGATCACGGAACCCGCCCGGGGCAGCAACTGGGAAAGGAATTCCAGGACGAGGCGCCTGGGAAAATCAGGCCCCGCGTGGTCTTCGGAGCTTCTTTTAATGCTGTTTAGCTACTGGAAATGAAGAGGAGTCGCAGCCCCGTGACCAGCCTCCGGGGATCACAGTATTGTCTAGGGGTTAGAGCAGGGAGGAGCCGGGCAGCAGCCCGCCCGGGGGCTCGTCTCAGCTTCGGAACGAGGCGTGTAGCCTTGTCATTAGCGCAAGAGAGCAGGCGGCAGGACTCCTGGGTTCTATTCCCAGCTCTGCCGCGGATTAGCCGTGTGGCCTCGAGCGAGTGCCTTTACCGCTTCCGAGGCGCCGATCTCCTCCCGTGAAAGGCGCTGCCGTTTCCGGCATCCAGCCTCTTCCGTGAGCAAGACTCTGCCGCTGGAATCCAGCTGAGGATAATGCCGCTGATGGAAGAGGCAGGGTAGACTGGCAGGTGGGCTAACAGGAACGGCGGCTTCCCTGCGGGGGGAGCACCTGCAGTGTCGCTCGAGGGACTGTTGTGGGTCACCCTTCTGCTTGGCAGTGACTTGTTCTGTTGCCGTTTATTATCTGTATTGGGCTGGGAGCCCCAGTGATAGACCCAGGCGCTGGGCACGGTCTCAACACAGGACAAAAAGTCAGTCCCTGCCCCCCGGCTCTTACCAGCTAAGTGAAAATAGCATCTCTGATCTCATGTCCCCTCCTGACGTTTCCGGCCGTCCCCGGGTCTGGCCCTGCCTTTCCTGAGCGCCGTTAAAACGAGGTGAGGGAGCTTCGAACCCGGCTCACTCATTTAACCCCCCTGCCTCTCTGGTTCTCTGTGCAGAATGGATTTGCTGTCATCCGGCCCCCGGGGCACCACGCGGAGGAATCCACGGCCATGTAAGTAAGGGCAGGGGAAAGGGGAGAATGGCAAAGTGACCCCGAAGGGCTGGCGTCTGCCCAGTTCCAGCCTGGAGTTCTCGCCCCGTCACGTGGCTGGGGGGCTATCAGGTTCTAACCGAGATCAGTCCCACACCAGCCCTGGGATGAGATTTGGGGCGCCCCGCTTGAGATGCCCCCAAGGGGCCTGGTACTCAGGAAGTGCTGGGCATCGGCCCTCTGACTGCCAGCCCCTTTGAAGGTGTCCTGAGCTGCGCACTCAGAATCCCTCTTTGCCCGGCTCCAGCATGATTCAGCAAAGGGGCTAGGACCTGATTTGATCTCCTCTCCACCAGCCAGGCTAGATCCGTTCTGTCCCGGGGGATCGTCCCGGGGGGGTGGCGGCTGGCCTGGCTAGAGGAGGGCATGCCCCTCCCTCGGGACCGGGGTGCAGGAATAAGAAGGGACCCCTGCCAGTGTCACGGTAGAAGCCGTCCAGGCCTTGTCTGGGCGATGGATGAACCTGGGGTAGCAGCAGCTGTGTTTAAACGAGAGGTGGGGGCTCAAGCTACAAATCTGGGTCTGGATTCGGTCCTGTGCTGGCCAATTTGTCCCATTCGCGTGGCACAAAGCAGGGGACCCTTGGCCCTCACTGGCCCACTGAGAATTCCCGTGGGGTGAGGGCCCATCACCTGGCACAGGGGATAGGGTGGAGCAGCCGCTGATTCAGACTTGGCATACGATCCCGGACACCTCGCCAGCTGGTATACGTTAGAGCAGCCCGTGAGCTGCTCTAAGTGAGGGCAAGAGACGGCGACCGGTGCAGAGGCACCCAGGAAACCCTGGAGGTGAAACTGGCCCCCTGCACTGAGCTGAGGGATGTTGGCGCAGAAAAGAATCAGGGCTCGGCTCTGGCCCCATCTCTAGTTCTAGCCGCTGGGGCTCTAGGCCGCTTTCTCTGCCCAGTGCAGGCAAGGAGTGTGTTCTGGGGCCTGACCCAGCCCAGCACGTCACCGACCCTCCCCCTGCCCGGCACACCCAGTCCCCAACCCCCTAGATGGTTGCCAGACGTGAAGCTTGGGGTGCCTGTCTCCCCCGGCCGTCATTCCCGGAGCGCCGCCCTGCTGCCGGCTTTTACCCACCATGCCCCGTCGCTCTGCCCGGAGCAGGATGAAACGACGCTTGGGGCTCTCCGGGCGCCGGCGCTGAGCCAGCGGAGCGGTGGGAGGCACACAGCAGAGGAGCCCTAGCGTAGATGCCGGCAGATCAGTGGAGCCAGTTCCCCGCTGCCCTGGCGCTCACGCTGGCTGGGAAGCGGTAGCCACATCTCTCTCCTCTCCTGCCTCCTCAGGGGCTTCTGCTTCTTCAACTCCGTCGCTATCGCTGCCAAACTGCTCCAACAGAAGCTCAGCGTCGGCAAGATCCTCATTGTGGACTGGGTAAGGAAGGCGGCCAGGCCAGCCAGAACGTACCTCCAGATTCCTGCTCCCCTTGCAGGGGCTGGGTCCTTCTCTCTCCAGCCAGCCCTGCAAGAGAAAATAAACGCCCCCCCCGGCCTTTGGCTTGCCTTTGCCCCGCGTGACGGAGAACGAAGGAGGTTGGGGGGTTGACAGTGTGGATGCAGCAATGCTGGCAAAGCTGTGGGCAGCGTAACTTATCCTTGCAGTTTTGCCGGTATAGCTGCGTCTACACTAGGGTCTCTAGCCAGCACAGCTCTGTCAATCGGGCTTCACACCTCTTCACGCCCCTGATTGCCGCAGTTACGCCAGCAAAGGGGTTTAGTGCAGACCCGGCCATGGCTAGATCCGGTCGGTCCTCTCCCCGATCCCTGGGGTTCACCTTGACTAGCTACCCCGAGGTCAGAGCTAGGGTGCCTGGGATCGGACAGCCGACGAGTTAGCATCTCGGGGTGGAACCGCACCTTGCTTTGCAGTGAAGATCCAGCCCCTGACCTGGTCCCACAGCCAGCTCTGTCCATTCGTGTGTGATTTTTTTTTTGTCCTGACACGGGGATACCAGAGCAGCCCCTAGCGTGGGTGCAGTTCGGTCGGTATAACGGTGCTCCTACGGGACTAGCTGTACCGGCAGCAATGTGCCCACGCTCGGGGGCCTGCACCTCACCCTCTACCCCGGCTAAAGCCGCACAACTGCTGTGTGCAGACGAGCCCATAGGCGTGTGGACAGGATGGGGTGGCCGAGTCCCTAACTAAGAACTTTTCTCTCAAGGGGTTAAAGCGCCCTTGTGCTGCTCTAGGCACATCTCAAGCCCTGGTTTGGTTCAAACCCTGGCTATAAAACCCCGCCTCCTCTCAGGCCAGCCGGGCTCCCTGTCTCCAGGCGGCCAGACGCTGTCCTGCGCGAGACGAGCTGAGTTACTCATTCAAAACGCAAGCAGAACCCCTCCCCCCCCCCGGCTTTCTCTGTTCACAAGCTAAAGACCCCAAGCCCCAGTATGTGGGTCTCCCTTTGCAGGTGGTGACAGCCAGCTACCCGTTCTCTGTACCACTCGCACCAGCGATGCTTTCCCCTCCCCCCCACACACAATGGGGATGATGGGTTTGGGGTGCAGGAGGGGGCTCCAGGCTGGGAGCCCTGGGGGCCGAGAGATTCGGAATGTGGGAGGGGGCTGCAGGTTGGGGTGTGGGAGGGGTGAGGGCTCTGGGCTGGGGGTGCAGGCTCTGGGGTGGAGCCGGGGAGGAGGGTTTGGGGTGTGGGGGGACTCCAGGTTTGGGGGGGCTCAGGGCTGGGACAGCGGGTTGGGGTGCAGGCTTACCTCTGGCAGCCCCCAGTCAGCGGTGCAGCGCGGGGGCTAAAGCAGGCTGCCTGCCTGTCCTGGGTCACCGCGCCGCGCCCCGGAAGGCTTCTAGGCAGGAGGCTCCGCGGCACACGCTGCTCTCGAGCTCAGGCACCGCCCCCCCAGCTCCCATTGGCGAGTTTGTGGCCAATGGGAGTGCAGAGCTGGTGCTCGGGGCGGGGGCAACGCGCGGAGCCCAGTGGCCACCCTGCCTAGGAGCCGGACCTGCTGGCTGCTTCTGGGGCGCAACGCGGTGCCCCAGGACAGGTAGGGACTAGCCTGCCTTAGCTCCACAGCACCGCCGACTGGACTTTTAATGGGCCGGTCAGCGGTGCTGACCGGACCCGCCAGGATCCCTTTTCAACTGGGTGTTCCGGGCGAAAACCAGACACCTCGTTACCCTAACTGACATGGCCATCAAACCCGCGAGGCCCTCAGCTAAATAAACCCGGGAGGTTCGCTGCACTACACTGACGTGGAAAGCAAAGTATGTGGCAAAAGAATCCCTGTAGCGGCTTTCTCTATCCACCAAAACCCCCTCCTCTGGCCCCCGTCAGCTCCCCCTCCTGGTACGAAGATGTTTGTGGGGAGGGCTAAGAACGCAGGTTGCAGGAGTGAGTCGCTGCGCCGAGGTCACCGACCGTTCCCAAGGGCGGCTGCAGCCAGTGCACGTGCGGCTGCGTTTGTGTGCCCGGTTGCTGCCATCGTTAGCCTCCAGAGTTAACACCCCACGGAGACAAAAGGGGTCTCTGGTCACGGCCGCTGCCCTACACCCTGGCCTCATCGGGAAGGGTTTAAGGGCTGGAAAGTCGCTCGCTGTTTCCCGTGGTAACAGGTTCAGAGCTTGCCAGTGGGGCATTGGGCACCGCTGCCATAAAGGGTCAGCTGAAAAGGGCTGGAGGGAGGGTGGCCGCTGGGATCCAGTCAGCCCCAGTCCTGATGGAGGCTTGTTTGTATCTACCGGTCTCTGCATCAGCGCAGGGAGGCCTTTGGCCAGACCCGACCAGTCCCCCTGCCCCCATCAGCAGGGGAGCCCCCTAACCGTCCGTGCTCCCTGCAGGACATTCACCATGGCAACGGCACCCAGCAAGCCTTCTACAGCGACCCCAACGTGCTGTACATCTCCCTGCACCGCTACGACAACGGCAACTTCTTCCCAGGCAGCGGGGCCCCCGAGGAGGTGAGTGCGGGCCCGGGAGCCACACGGGGCCATACAGAGCTGCCCGCGGGGCCGCGGGGTCTCTGGCCAGGGAGGCCCAATGCGCACGATCTGGGCGGCGTCTCGCTGGGAGGTGACAGGGCTCAGCGCGGGAGCCGGGTTTCTTGTCCGAGGGCCGGTGGGCCCCAGCGAGGGAGCCTGTCCCAAGGCAGATGGCGGCATCAGGGTGGGGGTTGCAGAGTGGCGGGATCTGAGGCAGGACCTATGGAGTGTGGGGCGGCTGTGGGCCCCTTCCGCCATCGGGTGTGGCGCTGGGATGTGACAGCTGCCAAGGATCTGACCCAAGGGCATTCCCTGCTTGGGGTTATACAGTGCTGGGGAAGCGGGAGGATTCTGAATCCCCTTGTAAGGCTCCCTCCATGATCCCCTGTCCGCTCCCCAAATAGCTAACGGAGAAGGGGCATGATCAGAGCGGCTGGGACGGCAGAGCCCTGAGCCGGAAGGACCCCCCCGCCCCGTGCCATACTCTTCCACAGGGGCGGTGGAGGCCGGGCCCCTGCTCGTGGTTTGGCCCACGGATCCAGGCATGTCCTACGCAGGTCTCCTCTGTTGCAGGTTGGCAGCGGGATGGGGGTGGGGTACAACGTCAACATAGCCTGGACGGGCGGCGTGGACCCCCCCATCGGAGACGTGGAGTACTTGGTCGCGTTCAGGTAGGGCTCCCCCAGGTGACACCGCCAGCTCCTCTCCACGGCCTTAGCCTCAGCGCCCTGCTGGCAGGTAGCGCCGTAGCTTCGGCCGAGAGGAAGGAGAGAGGGGACCTGCCACTGACTCTCTGGGTGTCCTTGGGCCAGTCACTCGGTCTCCATCCATCTGGGGCGGGGGGGGGGGAGCATCCAGGAGGGGTTGGCCGAGGGGACTGGTGCTGAGAAGAGGTTCGGGGCTAATAGGACTGGAGTGACACTGACCCTAGTTGGGCCAGGCCAGGATGACCGCAGCCCCAGTGGACAGCGCTAGCAGCAGCGGTGGCGTGTCTCTGCCCTTCGAGCAGCATTATCCCCACTTCACAGAGGGGGAAACTGAGGCCCGGAGCAGGGAAGTGACTTGCTCGAGGTCAGCCCGCAGGCCAGTGTCAGAGCTGGGACTAGAACCCAGGAGTCCTGCCTGCCCATCCTGTTACCCTCCTACCTGTTCTGGCTGCAGCATCTCCGTGTGCCATGGATGCATAGGACTCCGTGGGGCGTGAGCCCCTGTTGTGGGGAAGGGGGCCTGCAGAGAGCCCTCCCTGGGGCTGGGGGAGGGGGCTGGGGAATGCTTAATCTCTTGGGGCCCAGAAAGTGCTTTTGTTTTGCTGTGGGGAGCCAGGCGGGGTGGGGGGGGGGAATCCCAGAGCAGAAGGGGGGCAGAGACAGGGGTTCCCAGGAGCTCAGGGCAGGAGGGGAGCAGGGGGAGGGTTGCCCAGGACAGGCCACCTCTCCCGCAGGTGCTGAGATGTTCTGTGCCCTCTCGCTGGCCAGGGAGCCGGTCTCCCAGCCCTGGGGGACTCAGCCGAGGGTTGCTCGAGGCTGGCGTGCTCTGCCGGGGGCCTCACTCGCGGTCTCCCCTCCCCCAGGACGGTGGTGATGCCGATAGCCAACGAGTTCTCCCCGGACGTGGTCCTGGTCTCTGCCGGCTTCGACGCAGTCGAGGGACATCTGTCTCCCCTGGGCGGCTACTCCGTCACGGCGAAATGTGAGAGCGGGGCCAGCGTTTGGGGGCCAGTGGGGCTGCCCCAGGGGGGTCGAGGGCCGGCGTTTGGGGGCTAGTGGGGCTGCCCCGTGGGGATCAGGGCAACAGCCTGCGTTTGGAGGCAGGCAGGTCTGCCCCGTGGGGGTCGAGGGCTTGCTTTTGGGAGCCGGCTGGGTTGCCCCATGGGGCTTGGGGCAAGGGCCTACGTTTGGGGTCGTGGCTTGGGGCAGAGACACGAGAACCGTGAAAATTGCAGGTGGAGGGAAACGCGTCAGGCTGCGCCCAGCCTGGGCCGGGGCTAGGTCCCCACAGCGCCTCTCGCCAGCCCATTTGTCCACGATCCAAGTGCTGGTTCCCCGGGCGGGAAAGCCCCTGGAGGGTGAAATGCCCCCGGGCAGAGGGTTGACACAGGGTCCGGGCGCCACTCGCTCCCACTTCATCTTCCAGGTTCGGTGGCTTGGGGGACCCTGAGCGCTGAAGTGGGAGCTCTGATTCCCAGGCCTGGCCTGGGGAGGGATGTTGGAGCCAGGTGGGGGCGGGAGCCAATCCAGGTCAGGCTCTTCCCCTGCTGGGTTAGCCCTGGGTGTCTCTACTTGCTAGGATCCAGCCGCTCCAGGGTCTCTGAGCTGGGCTGCACCTGGTTCTCCTGCGCTCCCTGCAGGCCCCCGTAGCAGTGGGGCTAATACAGAGAGAAGTGCTCTAGGCACCGTGGGCCCAATGGTTTAACGCACCGCAGGGTGGGGTTCCCCGGGCTGTACCCCTGACTGCGCTCCCACCTGGCTTTCCTGGGTGACAGAGGGAGAGTCACTGCCCTGCTCCGTGCCTCGGTTTCCCCATCTGTGAAATGGGGGTTTAATCTACTGACAAAGCACTTTGCAATCCCCAAGTCGTGAGCAACGGTTAGTCTGTCTATCTCCATGCATACAGGCATACCTGTCTGTCCGTCTGTCTGTCTCTTTATCCTCATCCATACGCCTCTCTCTCACTGGCCCCTCTTATCCCAGTGCCCCTGGGTGCTGCAGGACTCTGCTAGGGGAGGGTCTTGTCCCACACTGACCACGGCAGTTTCTCCCCCTCCCTGTAGGTTTCGGACACCTGACCAAGCAGCTGATGAAGCTGGCCGGCGGGCGCGTGGTGCTGGCTTTGGAGGGAGGTCACGACCTGACAGCCATCTGCGACGCCTCAGAAGCCTGTGTCTCCGCCCTGCTTGGCGTGGAGGTCAGTGGAGTTCCCCCCCGGCGCAGCCCACACGGGCTCATCTCTGGGCCTCAGTTTCCCCTCCCACCTGCTGTTTAGCCTTCTGGGCTGGGACTGTGTCTTACTGTATCTGTGCAGCACCTGGGTTGGGTGGGTTAATGTGATACAGACAATAAATATTATTATTAATCAAGATCATTTAGTATCTGCATGACAGCCGCGTCTAGGAGCCCCAGTCGCAGGGCCTCGATTGTGCAAACACAAAACAAAGCGACCGTCGCTGCCCCAAAGAACTGACTGCAATAGAGGGGAAAGTGGGCCCCAGACTGGGCCCGACAGCCCCCGTTCAGGAAAGCATCTCTCTTCAGGACAGTTAACTTTAAACAGGTGCTTCAATCCCCTGGTGAACTTCTGGCTCCACTGGCGTGAGATTTCACCCACCTCACCCAGCAGGACTTCGGCCCATGCGCTGAATAGCTTCTCGTTGGTATTACAGGGGCTCCTGTGAGCCCCCAGTGGGCCGGGTGCTAGGCGCTGCACAGACGTGCTTAAGTGCTGTCCTGACCGGAGACGGATTTCATCGCGCGCTTAAGTGCGCGGCTGAATGGGAGCTGAAATCAGCGCCGATCGACCTTTATTGATTACAATCGAATCCTGCCGTGTCTGACAACCGGCTGGATGTACCCTGGGTGTTTTGGGATTCTTTTCTGCCTTTCTCTGAAGCATCAGAGACATGACACTGAACTGGAGCGGGGGGGACAGAGAATCCTCTTCCTAGATGCCTGTCTGGGGTGTTTTGCGCACATGCTGAGGATCACCGTGAGCCCCAGATTTGGGGCCAGGAAGGATTTCCCCGCTGCTCAGATTGGCAGGGACTTGTGGGGGGTTCACCTCTCTCTGCAGCGCGGGGTGTGGATTACGGGCTGGGATCCTCCGGGTGTCTCTCACCTGATCAGTTCCCTGCCATTGGCGGCCCCGGAGGTCTCTCCAGTTCCCTGCCTGCTGTTGGCACCTAACAGTTTAGCCTCGCGAGGGTGGATTTGATCTAACGAAAGTCTTAATACAGGGGAGTCTGGGTGAAAGATAAGGGCCGGGGCTGTGCCGCAGGTCAGGTTGGTTCCAGACTGGCCATAAAACCTCTGATCCCAGCTCGGCCAGGTAACAGAGCAGGAACCGTGAAACTGACCAGAAACAAGCGTGAAACTGACGATCACCATGGATCGGGAGGGAAGTAGGAAAAAGAGAACGGACAATAGAGCCGGCCAGGAGACTGGAACTATAAACCCTCCCACTGTGTTACCAAGGGAAGGGGGCATTTGGGAAGGGCACTTGCTTTTAAAAATAAAGGAATTATGGTCCTGATCCTGCAATTGAAGTGCACAGGCGGGTCCCATCTGCCTCTAAGAAGCCCTTGCCCCCCCCCGCCGCCCGATCAAGGGGCAAGGTTTTCGGAAGTGCTCAGGATGGGCCACACTCCGCTCCCAGCAAAGTTGCTGGTAAAACGCCCATTGAGTTCAACAGGAGCAAACTGAGGCCAATCGGAAAAGCCCTCCGTAGGGGAGGCCATTGTGGATGGAGGGCCCATCCCAGTCCCGGGGGTGGGGCCCATCTTATGACTGTTGTAGCTTTTATATGATGATGTCACTGTATAATAATGATGCGGGAAGGGGGGACCCCCTCGGGGGAAATAGAATTGAAGGAAGCAAGGGTGGGGAGAGGGGGAGGATGCAGAACATGCCCCCGACTCGCTCTGAGACTCTCTTCTCTCCCCACCCCCCTCTCTCCCAGCTGGACCCCCTGGATCAAGCTCTCCTGCAGCAAAAGCCAAATGTAAATGCCGTGGCCACGCTGGAGAAGGTTATTGAAATCCAGAGTAAGTGGGGCGGGGGGGGAGGGCAGCTCAGGGCGCTGGGTCTGAGGAGGGGTTAGGGGAATCCCTTCAATTGATGCCCTTTGGTTTCACCTCCGGGGATGTGAGATAGGAAAAGCGAGTCCCGGATGTGCTGGGGGTGGGCGAAGGGTCATAGGATGAGGAGGCTTTAGCTGTTCTTCCAGCAGGGGGCGCTGTAGGAGGTGGGGCAGTAGCGCTGGCTGTGGGGGGAGCTCCCAGCTACGCCAGCCCCAGCCTCTCCCAGCAGGGGGCGCTGTAGGGAGGAGGGCAGGAGCGCTGGCTGTGGGGGGAGCTCCCAGCTACGCCAGCCCCAGCCTCTCCCAGCAGGGGGCGCTGTAGGGGGTGGGGCAGGAGCGCTGGCTGTGGGGGGAGTTCCCAGTTACTCCAGTCCCCGCCTCTCCCAGCAGGGGGCGCTGTAGGGGGGTGGGGCAGGGCCGAGTGGGGTTGTCAGGCGCCCCTAATAACTCCCTCCCGGGGCCTGCAGGCAAGCACTGGAGCTCTGTGAAGCGCTGTGCCTCGGTGGTCAGCTGCTCCTTGCTGGAGGCGCAGAAGGGAGAAGCCGAGGAGGCAGAGACAGTAAGTGCCATGGCATCGCTCTCCGTCGATGCCGAACAAGGAAGCACAGACTGCAGCCCCAGGTACGGCCACCCCCCCCGCGGCACCCTCAGCCTTTGTGCGTCCTCAGCATCCTGGATGTATTGTACCTTGTTGCTTACGGTTCGGATTAGCCTGCTGGCTTGTAGCCCCGCAATGCGGGCCCGAGCGCGGTCCTCGGTTGGCTCCTTGAGCCAGGCTCTGATAGCATTTTTGTTGGAGGTGTACGTGTCTCGAGCTGGCTCTAAACTTCGCAGTGGCCGGGGGATAGAGCTCCAAGCCTCCTGCATCCAAACAACAGGCCCTTGAGCTAAAGGACAATCTCCATTAGCCCATATCTGTACGGGGCCTATGACACAGAATTGATCCGTTCTGCACCCATCCAGTAGAGGGCAGTGGTGCAGAACTGATCAATCCGGCCGACTCGCTGCAGTGTGAACCTTCCGAAACATCCCACAGAGCCTCCACAGCTGCACCTGCTGCTTCATTGCCCAGCTCGGCGCGTGCTGAGGGATTTGCATTTGCAGGTGAAATTCTCCCTGGGCAGCGTGTCACTGGGACAGTGTCTCCCGCTGGCACCTCAGAGTGGGGGGGCTTAGGGGAGGGGACATTTCTCCTTTGCACACCCTGGCTTGTGAGACAGCTCGACCCCTCCACCACCTTTTACTCACCCACTTACACCACCTGGGCAAGTCTCGGCCCAGGGCATAGGCACTGACTTTCCCGCTTTCCCCTGGGTGCCCCCGGCCCCCACCCCACTCCACACCTTCCATGAGGCCCCGCCCCTGCCCTGCCTCTTCCCACCCTTGCCCCGCCCCCATTCCAACCCCTTCCCCAAAGTCTCCACCTCCTCCCTGCCTCTATTCCAACTTCTTCCCCAATCCCCGCCCCAGCCCCGCCTCTTCCCTGCCTCCTTCCCTGAGCGTGCCACGTTCCCGCTCCTCCCCCTCCCTCCTGGAGCGTGCTAACGCCGCCAAACAGCTGTTTGGCGGCAACCGGGCGGGAAACGCTGGGAGGTAGGCGGAGGAGCGGGGACGCGGCACGCTCAGGGGAGGAGGAGGGGCCGGGGGGTAGGGGAGCTTGGCTGCCAGTGGGTGCAGAGCACCCACTAATTTTTCCCCATGGGGGCTCCAGCCCCGGAGCACCCACAGAGTCAGCACCTATGGCCCAGGGGAGCTGTGGCTGGCTTGAGGCCCCTTGGACAAGTGAATCCGTGGGGTCCGTTGTCCTCCTGCCGTGGATTCAGGCTGAGCTCCTGCCCGCTCACATTGCTAGTGACCAATAACACGCCGCAGAGGAAAGACCCCAGTGCCCCAAAACCACAATCCAAACTCCGCCGGTCTTTGGCAGAGCCGGGACGGTGGGAAACATGTCCCAGCAACCAAACACTGTGGGGTCTGATCTGCTGCGGCGTGTCTGGACTAAGTGCTGGGGGAGACGGGGAGGGCAGGGGATCATGGGCCATGTTCCCCTGCCTGCTCGCAGGACAGAAGGTACCAGGAAGCGAAGCGGTACCATGGCGAGGTTCATGTTCCAACACACCCATCCTCTGCCCCTTTTCTCCCCCCACCCGCCTGGTGCGGAAGGGAGCGAGCAGGCAGGGGGCTCAGACTGGCCTGGTCTAGAGGGAGAATCAGCCCCAGTTTCAGTCACCATGCAGACCCCCAGGCACAGAGGCAGGGCTGGGATTGATGCTGGCGGAGCTTTGGCCTGGGGTCAGCTCGAGGGCCGCAAAGCTCAGCTATCCTTGGCTGCATTTGGCCAGACTCTGGTGAAATCCGGAGCTAATCCCCAGTGTGTGCAGTCTCCCTGCGCCTGGCACGTCTCCTTTTTATTTGTGTTCCTGTAGCACCTACGAGCCTGTGGCGCTAGGTGCTGTACACCAGAGGTGAAAGTAAGGCGGTCCGGTCTGGTCCGGCGTACCGGCAAGAGCCAGTACACAGCCGACCGTACTGGCGGGGGCAGCTTCCCCAGGCTGGCGATTTAAAAGGGCTCTGGGCAGCAGCCTGCTGTCGGAGCCCTGGGGTAGTGGCTGCGAGCCCCAGGGCTCCGGCGGCTTTAAGGCCCTGCCCCTTTCAGTTGAGGCCCCGCCCCCCTGCTCAGGACCCCGGCCCTGTGTACTGGTAAGTCCCTTAAGTTACTTTCACCCCTGCTGTACAGCCCATCCCTGTCCCCAAAGAGCATACAGTCGCTAAGACCAGACAGACACATGGACAGTCAGCAAATACAGACACTTATCCCCAGCCTCACTCCTTTGCAAGAGGGACACATTTTCCAGCATGCTGGGGGCAGAGCTATTCGGAAAACCCAGTCATCTGTATCACCCCTGAAGTTACAGGGTGATGAGGCCTTTTGAGAATCAGGCCTTTATTTAGGTACCTAAATGGGAGCTGGGTTCTTCGGACGGTCCGGGCTCCACTTGCGTGCGCTGAATGCCGGGGACCATCCGTCCCTGGAACACAACCTTCTGCCTAAGATCAAGCCCGCCCCATATTAACAGCTGGTGTCTCTCTCTTTGCCCCTAGACAAGTGGATGAACCGATGGAGGCGGAGCCTGTTTTGTGAAGTGCCAAGCCGTCGTGTAGCTGTCACTTTTTTGTGGGTTTTTTGGTCATTTGTGATTTCGTTCCCCCCCCCTCCCCCTCCAAAAGGAATTTTTTTTCTATTAAAAAGAGGAGAAAAAAAAAAAAAGTCACACTCGACTCCACAACAAAGCCGTGTGTGTGATTGTGTCCGTCTCCAAGCAGCTGACCCCACCGGCATCTCAGTCTTGTCCCCGCACCTTTGGGATTCAGGGGTTTGGTTGGTTGTGATTTCCTCCTCTCCTGTCTTACTTCTCCGTCGTTCTTCCCTTTGGCGACACACGGTAGCAGCGAAACAAGAAACTGTTTCACTTTGGGGTCCTTTACGCTCTGTGCTCAGGAGAGAGGAGACGACCCGGCTGATTTCAAATCCAAACGGCAACACCGTCCTGATTTCTCTCCCTCTCTCTTCTTTTCTCGTTCCCCTGGTTCGCTCACACCGAAATCCAAGCTCTGTGACTTGCGTGCTTGCTTTTTTTAAACCTTCACACCTGAATTCATCTTTCTGTCAATTGTGTTGAAGTGTTTCTGAGACATAAGTGACTCTGAATGCTAACTGAAGACGGTCTCTGGGGGAGGAGAAAGGAAATATTCGTGCCTTTAATTAAGTCATTTTTTTTAATGCCTTAATTTCCCTGTGATTTTCATTTTGCTCTTTTGAGTTACCGTTTCAGAGGGAGCTATACATATATAAATACGGGACAGGGGAAGAGAGTCACACTTTTTGTTTGATTCTCAATCACCCCCTCCCTCCCCAACCAACCCTCCCTTCTCCTACCACACACACTGTGTAATTAATCCCATTGTAATTAAGAGAGCCACTGTGCATCCGTGTTCACGACCAATGCTTTCTGGAAGTTCTTTTGGTTTTGTTTTCACAAAGCCTCGTCTCGCTGTAAATAATTTGATTTCTTGTCTCGTGTGCACAAAAACCGTTGTCCATTCGTAAAAAAAAAAAAAAAAAAAAAAAAACGAAAAAAAAGGAAAAAAAAAATATTTTTCTTTTCCTGTTACTTCACCAGCCTAAGAGAACTTAGAAGGATTTTAGCTTTAAAAGAGGAAAAAAAAAAACAAAGGTATATAATTTTATTACAGATGTATTATTTAATAGTATTTTTTTAAATGCACCGCACATGCTTTTCCTTTGGAAAGTCGGGTGGTGGGGGGCCGGAGATTTGCACCAAGGACAGAGCTGGGTGGTTTTGTTTTAAATGATTCTTCGGCGGCGGGATTTCTAAGTTTCAGGTGATGTCAGCCTGCGTGTCGTGTGGTTTTTCTCTTCGGTTGAAACCTCTGATGAGGTCTGTCGGGGTCACCGTTCCCTTTGGGTTTATTGCTCCCAGGGGCTCCCTGTGGAATGGCCTCTTTGATCATCTCAGCATTTGGATTCACCTTTCTGTTCTGCCCTGTTCGTAGACACCCACGTGTCCTGGTTGTGTAGCAAGGAGATACAAGTCATTGGGGGGAGGGAGGGGGGGGTTAGGTTTGTCCTGGTGTGGAGGCATAGGACGATGCTATGTAAACCCGTCGGCTGACCGGAGACTGTAGTGGTGCTTAGGTCTGGTGCTGGGCCCCCGCACAGGGCGACAAGGGGCTGACATGTTGCATTGGCAGGGGGGTGAATTTCACCCTGGCCTACAGGAAGTGATGCGGGAGGATTCCGTGCCGCTCGCCACTGTGCGAGGCATTCTGGGAAGTGGCAGGGTGGATCTAGAACCCTTGGCTGCTGCGGGAGCTGCTGTTTGCCCCTCCCGTCGGGTTCTCAGTAATAGACCCAGATCCAAACAGCCCCAGAGACAATTGCTGGCCCCTCTGATGAGGCAAACCTGATTCCTGGATCCAGCCTGCTCTGTGCTTTGGGGTGGACTGTCCCACTGCCAGAGGCCCCTTCTTTGTCGTCAGTTGTCTTCCTCTCCCTGGCTCAGATCCCTTCTCCCCGACACCGCGGTGGGAGTAGCTGTGTTGAACTCCCCTCACGAAGGCCCTGTCTACGCTGGGGTTCAAGCCCTGACAGCAGACAGGGCCAATTGCCCCTCCCAGAGATACCCCTGGGACGCGTCACCCCCCTTTGTAGGTTGCGGTGCTTAGGGCAGGCTAGACTTGATTTTCAGGACCTTTGTGGCCTCCTTTACAAGGCTCCCACCGCCCAGTGCAAGCCCCTTCCAGCTTGTGTGGGGATCAGACTTTGCCCCTGCGTCCCCGAGTGGCTGGCTGAGCGCTGGGCCCCTTTCACGGCCTTACTTGCCTCCCTCCCCCAAACTGTTTCGTAGCCGTCAGGCCCAACGGCACGAACCCAGGCCAACGCAAGGGTGTGCGGACGAGAGGGAGCGTCGAAGCGCTCTCAGGGCACGAGGCTCCCCACCTGCTGCCCAGCTGCGGCACCCTGCCCCTGAAACAGAGAGGCAAGCCAGCCACTTGTCTCTTGTGCCCAACACTGAAACAGAGAGGCAAGCCAGCCACTTGTCTCTTGTGCCCAACACTAACTGAGCGGAGCTGGAGAGAGTTAGTGCAATACTTACTTGTGAACACTAGATGGTGGTCTGCTCCCTAGAGCTCTGCACATATCACCCTCAGTACCGCCAGGTGCTAAACTGGTTCTTCCCCTGTAGGGCAACTCGATCGCCCTTCGAGGGGAGAAGGATCTATGCACCTTGGCCTCCGCCTGGCTGGCTCTGAAGAGAGTTCCCCTGGGATCCCCAGCAGCTTCTGGCAGACGGGTAGCAAAGCAAGACCTAGCCAAACAGCGCTGGTTACCCAAGAGCTCCATGCTCGGATAGCTTTGTCCCAAGGACGGGCGTGTTAGGGCCGAGCTGCCTTGCCATTCAAGCTGCCGGGCATTTCCGATCCTGGCCCATTGCAGAGGCCTCTCCAGTGCTGCTCCATTGGCGAGATCGCAACAGCTCCTTAGCCGGGGCTGTGCCGTCTGGCGTGTGGCTAAACCTGCCAGGGGCACCGCCTGCCAGCTCACCTCACTTGTGGGCCGGACTCCAGGCCTGGCTACGTGTGGGTAAGAAACCCAGCTCTCTTGTTCCGAAAACCAGTGCCCTAGAGAGAGCTGTGGAGTTTACTCAGGTGAAACAAAGAGAGATGGGTCATTGATCCTCCCTAGCATGGGATGGTGGTGGGGGGACTTATGCGGGTTGATCTTCCGTCCCTGCTTATCCGGCTCCCCGTCCCAGCCCTTCTCCCCAGCCCTTCTCTCCAGCACGGTGCTGGCCATTAGCTTTGGTGGCGAAGGTCGGATGGTCTAGTCAGACTCTTGCGGAGCAGTTAAAGGCAGAAGGAGCAGGGGAAGAAACAAGAGGGGTTGGTTTATTGGCAGCTGTGTAGCTTCTCCCTGGTGGCTTCTTGAGGAAACCTGCAGCGGTGGCAGGGTCCGTGTAGCAGTGACTCTAGGGTACAACGCGTGTCCCTGTGGTTGTCGGTTCACATGCAGCTCAGGTTGGCAGTGACTATGGGTCTGTCTACACTGGACTGTAAACCCAGGCTCAGACTCACATTTGGGCCCATCCACACACAAATCAGTCTGAGGTGGGTCAGCAAGCACTCAGGACCCTGGTCCTAGGACCTACCTGGGGCGGTTGGGGGAGGAGTGGGAGCCGGAGTGCCACTGCGATTCGGGTCCAAGCCCTGTCGTTTTGCAGTGCGGATGCAGTTCAAGCTGCAGCCACGAGTGAGAAGTCCTGCCCAGTGCAGTGTGGGCCCGTTAGCATGGCTGTGAGCCCCAGGTCCAGCACCTGTAAACCCAGGTTTACCACGCAGTGTGGACACACAAGCACGGGCTTGAGTCCACAAGCCTTGGGTCCCACAGACCCGCGTTTGCAATGGAGCGTAGACATACTCAGTAGGGTCCCAGTGATGCACCGCAGCGTAGCCGTGCTCGGTAGGGTCCTGTTGACGCACCGCAGCGGAGCCGTGCTCGGTAGGGTCCCGTTGACGCACCGCGGCGGAGCCGTGCTCGGTAGGGTCCCGGTGACGCATTGTGGCGGAGCCGTGCTTGGTAGGGACCCGGTGACGCACCGCGGCAGAGCCGTGCTCGGTAGGACCCCGGTGACGCACCGCGGCGGAGCTGTGCTCGGGAGGGGCCCGGTGACGCACCGCAGCGGAGCCGTGCTCGGGAGGGGCCCGGTGACGCGCCGTGGCGTAGCCGTGCTCGGTAGGGTCCCGGTGACGCACTGCGGCGTAGCCGTGCTCGGTAGGGTCCCGGTGATGGAGGTTTAGCTGCAGGGCCTGGATGTCAGATTCGTCTCTAAATACCTTTTGGGCAGGTCATCCAGGGTCCTGGCTCGGATCTTCACCTCTGCCTTTCGCCATCCTGGCCTGGCACCGAGCAGCGCTGAGGCGTGACATACAAAGCGAGCAGGTGCTGTACGTTGGAAGGCTCCGTTCGATTCTGAGCTGCCCACCCTTAGTGGAGACATCGCCCAGTCGGGCAGGCGGGCATGCAGTGAGACAGGGTCTCCAAGCACGGCCCCAGGGGGCCAATACGGGGGGTGGATTTTGCCCATGTGACAAAACCCACCTTCCCACCTGGCGCCACTCCTCTGTCTTGGTAGAGACGTCCAGGACTGAATTCCCCTTTGCCCTGCCAGGGTGGCCCCCTTCAGGGCAGAGCTGGCCCTGCGGAAACTTGCCCATGCTCAGTGGCTCAGTTCCTCTTGGCAAGGCAGGAGATGTGGAAACCCCGGCAGGGCTTCCCAGACTAGGGGCTCACTGCTCTCGGCTGGGCTCTCGCCCGGAGGCAGGGAGACGTTCAGCACAGAAGGGTCTAATATAGCTTGTCTCAGCACTCAGGGAGTTGGAACAGGGCTCTCAGCCCTCTGCTCGCCCCTTGCTGGGCAAACCCACTGGAGGAAGGGCCCCGATGGGTCACTCGAAGCCATGGGTGGTCCCTTCGAGGCCCTGTCTCCACTGAGCTCCCAGATCCCCTTCCCAGAGCAGCACAGAGGTCGTTGCCAGGTTTCCAGAGGGCATATCCGGGAGCAGGGTGGTTTACAAGGTTTAGCTCTCCTGATTAAAGGCCCACCTAGAAGCCACACTAGGTCCGTTCTGCCAAGAACCCCTGTCCAAATGTGAGCCCTGCTTCCCTGGGACGGCTTGGCTGTGGCTTGCCCGCCGGGCAGGCAGAGCCCGAGTTCTCTGCTCTAATCCCAACCGCTCGCAATACCAAGCAAGGCGCCCTCAGCTCGGCCACCACAGCTGGCTCCCACGTGGCAGGCCCCGAACACGGCACTATCATGGGAGCTGAGCCCCTTGAAAGACTCAAGCTGGTTCTTAACCCCCCCCCCCCCCCTAAACCAGGCTGCCCCCGGGAGCCATCCCCCACTCAGTGGAGACCCCACGGGCCAACAGCAGCAACTGCTCCTGCCTCTTCTTTGGGTGGGGAACCTCCCCTCCGACCCACCTTGGCTAAATGTTGCCCTGATCTTGCCACGATGGTAGCACAGTTCCCTTCATCTGCCCTGTCTGCTCTAGAGATACAACTGCCCCCGCCCACGGTTACAACCCTGTTTCGTTCCGGAGTGTAGACGGGACCTCAGGCTTGTTTTCTAGCCGCACTATGGCATCGTTCGAACCTAGTTCCAATACGCTGGCCGAAACCCGTCTCCGCTCCGCAACGCAGTCCCGGAGTAGCCGGCCCAGGGACGAGCCGTCTGGAACTGTCACCCGGACATGGCTGTATGGGTAGGACCCTTCGACTTTCTGATGTACCAGTAACCAGAGGGCCCTGTTCACCCTCCCCCTGCACCTCGCACAGTCATCTGGGTGTAAAACACTACCGGATCAGACCAGGCCTGTTTCACACCCTCAGTGCACTCGTGCAAACGATGGCACGGGGGAGTCAGGCCCATCCGATCTCAGCACCTGAATACAGCTGAGCCCTCTCTGCCCAAGTAAAGCCAAACTCTGTTCTCAACTGTGTTGGAAACCAACACTGATCCTAGAGATCAGGGGGAAGAGAGGGGGGAATGTTTCGCCTTTCTGCTCGTAAAACCCTCCAGTCTTAAAGAAACCGAGAGAAGAAAAGCATTTTCCCCTTGGTCACATTGTTCCTCATCATGGTAATGAGTTTCTTTATTTTGGGGGGGGGGAGGGCAGTGAGCCACTTCCCCCCCCCTTTGCAGTCTGTCTCGGTTGCAGTATGGGGGTGTCAAGTTTCTGCCAGGGCACTGTTCTTCATTCATTTGCAAAAAAAAGCCATGACTCCATTGGACACCTGTAAGTGTTTGTCCATGGGTGGATTGTGTCCCATGGTCTCGTTTCTGAGTTTCACACCGTCTCGGCAGTATTACGTTGTTGGGGGTGATCTGTGCCGTTTTTGTTGTTCCTGTCCCCTGGACGCTGCAAGATGCCACCCCCCCCCCCTCCGGGGTGGGAACTGTTTCTGTCTGAGGGTTTGGTTTTGGTTTTCTGGTTTTTTGCCCTGCTCTCTGTCTCGCTCTCGCTATGGTTTTCAGTTGAGTATTTTGTAATCTGTTACAATGTTTGTCCTTGTGTAAATAAAACTGTTTCTGGCAATACCCGCTGGTGGCGCTGGCGTGCGTGGGTTTGTTTGGGGTTGTACCTTTCTGCCTAGCCTGCCAGGGCCCGAACGGACCAGCCCTGAGGTTCACTTCCGTTAGGGTTCCCGCAGCGGAGTTGGGGGCCGCCCTTGGATTTTGATTACTGGCCTGATTTTCAGAGGTTTCCCGTAGCATAAAGGGGATAGGACGGCCTTTTACGTTGGCAGAAAGAGGCGGTGGGGCAACTCGCTGGGTCGGAAGGCTGGTCTAGTCGGTAGGACACTGGAAGGCACTCCAGCCACCTGGGTGCTCGTCCCAGCTCTGCCCCAGATGCCGTGTGGACTGGGCCACGTCGCTTCAACTGGCCGGGCCTCTGTTTCCCACCTGATACTGCCCTCGCTCCCACAGGGGTTGGGGCTTGGTTAATGAGTAGAGGCACTACAGGGATGGCAGCCTTCGAAGTGCCAAAGCCACACCCACAAATGCCTCGCCCTGGAAAGGCTTTAAAAGTGTTTCCAGTTCTCGATGGGAGGGGCCACCCCTCTGGCAGGGGGCTGAACTGCATGATGGTCCAGGGCTGGTTCTTTAGAAGGTCGTTTGTAGAGAACGACCCAGGCCCGGAAATGGGATGCATTGCTAGCAGAAAACCAGCCCCCTTTGCACTGGCTGGGGAATTCCATGTGCACTGCCTGTTCTGGTGGGGTAGTGGGGAGCCTTTGCCCCTCATCACGGCCAGTTCCTCCAGACGGGGCGACGCTCCCCGCCCCTTCAAATCCCCGCCCAGCGGTGGGGAGGATGAAGGGCGGCTCACTTTGAATGAGGTGCCGAGGGTCACACAGGCAGTTGCAGGGTCCTTTATTTGGGTCTCAACACCAGGAATAAATACACGCCGCCAGCACTTGGCCATTACCCTGTAGCACCTGGGCGCCCCAGTCACGGACCAGGCCCCTGTTGTGCTAGGTGCTGGACAAACACATGGCTGAATCACTCTCCCCTCCCCCCAGTGTTTCAAGTCACAGAGGATTTGCAATGACATGGACAATGTACGTGAACAGAAGCATTTTAGCTACAGCCTGGGAGTGCCGCTACCACCAGAGGGAGGCTGGCCTGTGGCCTTGTCACTCAAGGCCTTTGGCCCTGTCACGCCTAAGTGATGAGACGTTGCTTGGGTCACCGTGACCTTGTCCAATACCTTGGCCTTGTCTCCGCCAGCACGACTGATCCCTGGTATCCAGCTAGTCTGCACCAGCACTTACAACGTTGCTCGTTTCCTGGCAGTGTGGCCTAGTGGCTAGAGAGTGACTGGAGATTCAGGAGCCCTGGGTTCCATTCCCAGCCCTGCCACTAGTCTGCTGGGTAATCTTGGGCAAGTCACTTCATGGCTCCGGGCCTCAGTTTCCCTAGCTCGAAAAATGGGGATGATGACTTGGCCTTTTATAAAACGCTCTAGCAAAGATCAGGGGTAGGCAACCTATGGCACCCGTGCCGAAGGCGGCACACGAGCTGATTTTCAGTGGCACTCACACTGCCCAGGTCCTGGCCACTGGTCTGGGGGGCTCTGCATTTTAATTTAATTTTAAATGAAGCTTCTTAAACATTTTTAAAACCTTATTTACTTTACATACAACAATAGTTTAGTTCTATATTATAGACTTCTAGAAAGAGACCTGCTAAAAACGTTAAACTGTACGACTGGCACGCGAAACCTTACATTAGAGTGAATAAATGAAGACTCGGCACAGCACTTCTGAAAGGTTGCCGACCCCTGCGCTAGATGTTAGTCTAGAGACTATGGCTGGAAAGACGCCACGTATTAAACAATCACACTGGAGGACAGGCTTAGAATTCAAAAGGACCCTGTTAAATCAGTGCCCTTGAGCTGAACTCAACAAACTGAAATTCAATAAAGAGAAGTGCAAAGTACTTCACTTAGGACGACAAAAAGCCAGTGCACAAGTACAAAATGGGGAGCAGCTGACTAGGTGGTCGTACTGCTGAAAAGCACCTGGGATCTTAGTGAATCACAAATTGAATATGAAGCGACCATCTGCTGCAGCTGTGAAAAAGGCGACTATATTCTGGGCGGTAATAACAGGAGTGTCGTATGTAAGACACGGGAGGTAACTGTCCTGCTCTACTCAGCGCTGACGAGGTCTCAGCTGGAGCACTGCGTCCCGTTTTGTGCCACGCTTTAAGAAAGATGTGGTCAAACAGGACAGAATCCAGAGGAGAGCAACAAAAATGATCAAAGGTTAGAAAACCTGACCTGTGAGGAAAGGGTAAAAAAAACAAACTGGGCACGTTTAGTCTTGAGAAAAGAAGACTGAGGGGGACCTGATAACCGTCTGAAAATATGTTAAGGCCTGTTACAAAGAGGATGGGAATCCATTGTTCTCCATGTCCACTGAAGGTAGGACAAGAAGCGATGGGCTTGATCTGCAGCCAGGGAGATCGTTAGATATTAGGAAAAGCTTTCGAACTCTCAGGGTAGTGAAGCTCTGGAACAGGCTTCCAAGGGAGGTTGTGGAGCCCCCATCACTGGAGGTTTTTAAGAACAGGTTGGACAAATGCCTGTCAAGAGATGGTCTAGATGTGCTTGGTCCTCTCTGAGCACAGGTGGCTGGACTAGAATCAGTGTTTCTCAATGCCCGGGTCCATGGACTGGTGCCAGTCCCTGCGAGCTCCCTGCCTTTAGGATGGCAGCAAGATGGTCCCTGGTATCAAAAAGGCTGAGAAATACTGGACTAGATGACCTCTTGTGGTGCCTTCCAGACCCACATTTCTATGAGCCTATGGTAGTAGCAGTGCAGCTGGAGAATAGAGTACCACATTTTCTAGTGCAGATGCACCCACTGCATCCACACACAACTGTCCCAAGCATTGGGATGGTGTGATGCCCGGGACACGGTCTTCAGTACCAGCCAGAACAGTTTCTCTGCAATCCGGACCGGAAGCTACCAATGTTGGAGCTACAGGGGTCCAGCTGGTCCTCCAAACAGCCCGCCTTGCAACACACTGCCTTGTGTCTGGCTTACCTCCTTGGTGCTAATGCTCAAGGGGACAGACGCAAGTCACTGGGTTATTTGGATCCTTCTAGCGTGAGGCCCCCTGTCTAAGCCAGAGGAGAACCTGCGTTAGCCAACGCAGGGCTAAGTAACTGCTTTCCAGCAAGGCGTTCTAGCCAATGCAATCCTCCTCTAGCCCAGAGCCAGCTGCTCTCACGCACAGCCGCACTGACGCACAGGGGGCTGGACCAGCAGACGGGAGAACAGAATTTGGCCTGTGTTGCAACTAGTGATGTTGGAAGCTGGGAGGATGGATGCTGCTACTTGCTGGGAGATTTAGTTTACGTGTACGCGGGTAGTTCCAGCCATGCCCCCTAGGGTGAGTGACCCGCCATCTGTCTGGCTCACTGATGCACTGGACGTGCTACTCAAAGTGTGGCCGGGTCTGCGTGAGAGGGAGCGACCGCACCAGCCACGGAACAAGCGCCACCACCACCCACGGGAAGCTGGCGTATTTCAGAAAGTTCAGGCCGTACCATAGGACGATGTTCTCCGGCTGCCCCACGTTGTTCAGGCCCTGAAGGGCGGCGAGGGCCAGGCCAGCGCCCACGGCTCGCTGCTTCCAGCCGGGTCTCTCGTGCCTCAGCTGGGTGTAGAGGGAGGAGTGGGTGGCCAGCCCCAGGCCCGCGGCAGAGGCTGTGTCTCGGCACAGCGACGCGAAGGGCCTCGTGTCTACGCGGATCCACTCCGGGTTCAAGCACCACTTAGTGGCCAGGTGAATCGACCTAGACGAGCGGTGGAGAAATGTCAGCGCCCGACAGCTCTTCACGAAGAGCCCTGGCAGTCACTGAGTGGCCCTGCCGCCCCAGCTCTGAGCTTGTCAGCCCTGAGGAACGGGCCAGCCCTCCTGTGAGCGATTCAGGGGGACCGCTGGAGTCCACATTGAACCCGGGCCTTAGGACAGTGCTAGGGAGGGGCTCTGGGGTCATAAAAGCTCCAGAGGGTAACCGGCCCTTTAAGAGGGTGCAGGGTTCTGTGAACCTATGACTGATTAGCTGCCTCCCACATGGGCTTAAAAGGGGGTGCCTGGGCCCCAGAGGGTGGAGCTCTGGAGAGTCAGAGCTGCCAGGGAAGAGCAAGGAAAGGGTCAGGGGAGAGCTGCAGAGAGCGGAAAGGTCTGCCGGCCGTTCCCGGGACTAGGGAGAAATTGCTGAGACCAGGTGAGGGGCCCCCAGCTGACCTTCCTGAGCGGCAGAGCCAGTGCCAGGGGGCTGAGGGCTAGGAGATCAGCGGAGTGGCTAGCTGAACGACCCTGCTGCCCTAAAGAACCAGAGCTGGATGGCTGAGCTGTTGGTCTGTGTTCTGAATAAATGATGCCCAGAGGTGGCACCTTGAACTGGGCCAGGAGAGAGCTGTGCTCGTCTCAGACCTGGCCCAAGGGGATGCTGAGGCAGACCCACCGGTGGTGCGCCCGGGCAGGGGCCCCTTGTCGCCGCTCCCCAAGGCACTTTCCAAGAGTGTGGGTGTTATCCCGGTCCCTGGGCATGTTCTCTCTTGGGCAATTCTGCCCCCCTCAGCCGGAGTGACTGTAGAATCTGCTGTGTCCCACCCAGAGGAAGGGTGGGATTCTTGTGCATAAAGCCCCAGGGGAAGGAAGATGCCACAGGACGGGAAGTTGCCAGTAACCTGAGGCGTGAGAACCTGGAGCGTTTGTCTGCTCAGGTCCTGCAGCCGGTCAGGCCATGCTGGGCCTGGGCGTCTCCGAACGGAAGCCGTGCCAAGGGACCCTCTTCCCCTGAGAAGCTCACCAGTCGATGTCCACGCCAAGGGCGACCATGCTCCAGTGCAGCCCAGTGGCGCTCAGCAGCAAGGCCAGTGAAGTGGCAAGGTAGAAACTCAGCTTCCTCTCTGCTGGGACGCAGGCCTCCAGCATCCAGCCCAGGGCGGCTCCTAGGCAGCAAAGAGACACAGGGCAGAGGGGCGGGGAGTCTTGGCAGGCAGCAGTCTGAGGACTGGGAGGGTGAGGAAGCTTGATGCTGCCTGGCAGTGAGGGAGGAGGGTGCTGGCCACAGGGCGGGAAGAGGGCTCAGACGCCACCAGAGGAGCAGGTCCTGAGGAGTGGATTCCCACTGCCGGGGTCAGCTGGGGTCAGCGTAACCCACTGCCTGCCATCTGCCTGGCAAGGGGAGCAAGGACCGGTGGGGCTGTGCTGGCCACAGAGGGTGGGCTCGGAGAGGGGAGGGTTAGCAGACACTTAGGGCCCACCAGCCCCAAGCGGATGATTGCAGTGACCTACCCGAGCCTGATGGCAGATGGATGCGCCCCAGCGGGAGAGACACAAGTCTCCCACCTGCGCTGCCTCCCCTCCCATGAGACTCCGGTGGCTACCCTCCACCCTGGGGCTTAACGCAGGCTCACGGCAAAGCTGCAGGCTAACTTGGCCAGACCAGCGCGACCGGGACCAGATCACATGGAAACCAAGTATAGAAGCCGTGCTGGGACCTGGGCCAGCCATGATGGCCTGCCAGGCGGCTCGGCTAGCACAGCCCCCTGCCCAGATGGGGCCAGTGTCTGAACGCAGTCACCACCTCCTTTCCTCTGGGTGACAGCCAGACAGCCTCCTCCCTCTGCCTGCCAGGCCCGCCAGCCTCCCCCAGATCTACTAACCAGCCACAATGCCGCCCAGCACCTGGTGGGGGAAGTGCGCCAGGATGAAGATGCGCGAGAGCCCCACAGCCAGCAGGAGGAGAAAGTAGACCGTGAAGGGGGTTAGCTTCACCAGCCGGCTGTTAGGGGCGGAGGAAAGGAAGAGGAGTTATATAGCTGGGTGGGAAAAGACACAAGCCCTCCTGCCTGCCAAGCACAAGGGGCAGCTCTGTCACCTCAGCGTTACCAGTCCAGCCACCCCACCCTACTGATCCGTCCAGGTATGTACCACCGGGGTACCTGAGCACTGCACGGCTCAGTCCTGGTCACCAGCGAGTCTGATCCCCTTTGCCCTGCACCGTGAGCAGTCACTTGCACTGTGACCGCCGGTCTGAACGCTCTGTGCTGGCGGGAGTGACCGGGGGAGGTACAGGGCGCTGGAGAACTGGGGCAAAACCGCTTAGACGCGAGGCAAAAAAAGATAGTCGAAGGGGAGCCGAAAACTGCAACAGAACAGGGTGAATTTTTTCGCAGAGATTGTTCTTGGATTTGTGGGAACTTCCCCCAATTTTTTTCAGAGGATTGTTTCCTTTTTTGCAATAGTTGCTCACAGGGGGACAGGGGCGTGTGGGCCAAAGTCCAAGCGCTACATTTCCTGGAAATTGTCCCATTTAGATGGGACCCTGCCCATTTTTGCCAGGGGCTTCCCAGTCGCTCACTAAAACCCTGTCTTGGGCCCCACACCAGCAAAACATGAAGGCCCAGCTTTGGAAGGGATTTTGGTGATGCTGCGCTCAGTGCTGCGATGCCCAATTGACTTAGGAGCCTTAAGTCTCGCTTTCAGGGGGGTCTAGGTACTTCGCCCAGGCGTAAGTCTCCTAAATCAGTTGGGCGTCGCACCACTGAGCGCAGCAATTAAATATCTGGGCCTTAAGCCCTTGGTTAAGTCCGTCCCTGCTCAGCAAAGCTCTTATGCACATGCTTATCTGTAGATGCACGTTTAAGTAGATTGAAGTGCTCAGTGAACAGCTAGGCACATGTATAAATGCTTCGCTGACTAGGGACCACCTGCTGAATCGGGGTTTAGTTGAATAATACAATTAGCTAACATGGTATTAAGCCCCTCCTAGCACCTAGTGAAGACAGGGTTTAACACCTTTCAGACATGTTGGGTTTGACTATGACTAGCTGTGAGAGACGCAGTGCTTCGGAAGCATGGAATATAGCACCATCGCTCTCCCATGAGGCCAGGAAAACAATCGCTAGGCAGTCGATAAAGATACACGATCGTTTCGGAATATTCCATCTGTCCCATCTCAATATAATCGTCTTTGAACGTTCTGTGCTTCCAACGCATTGCATCGCTCACCCCAGCAATCGCGTTTTTAGACACCCCGGGGGCTGATTCTTGACTGGCCTGCACAGCACAAGCTGGTAGCATCTCACACGTCTGAATGGCCGTGCTTTCTACCTGCTTTGCACTTCTATGTAAAGGATGCCACAACATTGGGGGCAATAAAAACTCAGGTCCTGGGGCCTGATCCTGATCGGGAGGTCTCAGGGCACTACAATAACACTAATTAGAAGTATAACCGATAGGGTAATAGTTGTACCCATTGGAATAGGACATGCCGCAGGCTAGATCTGTGCAGCGTGGCTCAGCTGTGTGACGACACCCTCCATGCAAATGCCCACCCCACCAATAATGGGGTGTCGGGGAACTGTCCGCCCCAGGGCCCCTGCGGTACCTACCTAGTGGAGTGTCGGGATGCCAATGCCGTGAGAGCAGTGACGATAGGCCACAAGGCTGCCCCTGTGATCATGCAATGGCCGGAGGGGCTACCTGCGTAAAGGGAACACGAGGGGTTAAATATTTTTCCTGCCTGTTTCTGTGAGAGGATAGTTAGGATCTGGAGATAGCATGGCCTAGCGGATAGGGCACTGAGAACCAGGAGATCTGGATTCTGTTTCCAGCTCTGCCACTGGCCTGCAGAGGGACCATGGGGGACCAGTTTCCCCATCTATGAAACAAGAGAGAATGACACTGATCTCCTTTGTAAGGTGCTGTGAGATCTACTGATGACATGTGCCCGGAAAGAGCTAAGTGTTAGTCAGCTGCTTGTGGAAGGAAGGGTTACTGACCTGTTTGGCAAGAGTGTTTGTAACCAAAAGTCACACAGCCAGTCTGGCCCCCAGTAAAATCCATCAGCCTGGGCAGAAACCACCCCTGCTAGGGACTCCTGGCCAGATCCTCAGTGGAGTATGAGTACCTACTGGAGTAGCTCCCCAATAGAGGGGCTGGCCCTCAGCGGCTAGCGTTACCCTGGCATGAGAGGGGAACTGAGCCCAGAGAAGGGTGGCAGTATCAAGATTACGGTCCTAGAAGATGCTGCATTCATGTTGCCTTGTTTCTATGACCTCAATCTGGGCGGACTGCTGGGTTCTGTGGCTTGTGCATTACCCTGCGCCCCCCTCACTATAATATCATGGGAGAGGAGTGGTCAAGAATGGCCTCGGGGCGCCCGCTCTTCTGGTTGCTGGCACTCACTGCATGAGTATCCACACCCCAGATGCAGGGAGAGGAAACAGAACCTTCCTTGGAGCCATCTGCCCTCGTGGGCTGGCACTCAGCCACCGGGGCAGGAGACTGGGGCGTCACGGGGCGGAGGGGAAGGAATGGTGATCCCAGGAAAAGGAGCTGGAGGCTGGACTTTCAGGGCCAGGGGGAAGCCGGGCTGGAAAGGCCAAGCAAGATTCCCCTTCTTCCCACTGCCTGCTGTCAGCATGCCGACCTTCCCGGGGATTTCCTGGCCTAGAAGCAGGCAGTGATATTTATTACTTGCCAATGTCGGTGGCACAGATTTCACTTCCCACCGTTCACTAATGTGTTCTGCTGAGAATCACAGGCTGATTAATTGCCTTACAGCTGAGCTCTGTCTCTCCCACGCCATGACCCCAGCTGACTGGTTACTTAAGGCTGAGGCACTGTCCGCGCTGTCCCATCCCAAAGGCCCGGACAATGTGGGCTGAGCACAGTCAGTGCAGACAGGGCCTGCAGACGGCCACATTCTATAAATGCCCAGGGCCTGGCAACGTCCTCCTCCCGGACGGCATCAGGCCACTTCCCTCTGATGACAAGTGGGAGTCGCATCGGGCCCCGAGAGCCCATTTCCGCTTAGTCCTTAGAAATCAAGGTGGATCTGAGGCTGCCTTTGTGTAAGTAGCCACCCGAGAGACCAGAAGGGAAGGAGCTTGTGAATGTCCCATTTGAAATCCCCTCTGGCCTCCTTTTAGGGCTGCCTGTCACAAAACCATCAACAACAATGACCTCATCTATTGCCCTCTTCATCTGTGGATCTCAAGGCACTTTACAAAAGGAGAGTAGGAATCCTCACGGCCATTTTACAGATGGGGAAACTGACGCACCGGGAGCTTAAGTGGGCAGGCCTTCTGTAATGTGGGGACTCGGCTTCCAGTGATGGTACCGAAGTGTCAATCAGCTGTCCTGGCCAAATTCATAGATTCTAGGACTGGAAGGGGCCTCGAGAGGTCATCAAGTCCAGTCCCCTGCCTGCATGGCAGGACCAAATACTGTCTAGACCATCCCTGATAGACATTTATCTAACCTACTCTTAAATATCTCCAGAGATGGAGATTCCACAACCTCCCTAGGCAATTTATTCCAGTGTTTAACCACCCTGACAGTTAGGAACTTTTTCCTAATGTCCAACCTAGACCTCCCTTGCTGCAGTTTAAACCCATTGCTTCTGGTTCTATCCTTAGAGGCTAAGGTGAACAAGTTTCCTCCCTCCTCCTTATGACACCCTTTTAAATACCTGAAAACTGCTATCATGTCCCCTCTCTGTCTTCTCTTTTCCAAACTAAACAAACCCAATTCTTTCAGCCTTCCTTCATAGGTCATGTTCTCAAGACCTTTAATCATTCTTGTTGCTCTTCTCTGGACCCTTTCCAATTTCTCCACATCTTTTTTAAAATGCGGTGCCCAGAACTGGACACAATACTCCAGCTGAGGCCTAACCAGAGCAGAGTAGAGCGGAAGAATGACTTCTCGTGTCTTGCTCACAACACACCTGTTAATACATCCCAGGATCATGTTTGCTTTTTTTGCAACAGCATCACACTGTTGACTCATATTTAGCTTGTGGTCCACTATAACCCCTAGATCCCTTTCTGCCGTACTCCTTCCTAGACAGTCTAATCCCATTCTGTATGTGTGACACTGATTTTTCCTTCCTAAGTGGAGCACTTTGCATTTGTCTTTGTTAAACTTCATTCTGTTCAACTCAGACCATTTCTCCAATTTGTCCAGATCATTTTGAATTATGACCCTGTCCTCCAAAGCAGTTGCAATCCCTCCCAGTTTGGTATCATCCACAAACTTAATAAGTGTACTTTCTATGCCAATATCTAAGTCGTTGATGAAGATATTGAACAGCGCCGGGCCCAAAACAATTCCTATGCTGAGTGTTGCATTCTGCTTCCCTAAACTCCTTCTGCAGTTTCAATTCAGTACCACATGCTTCACTTCCATTCCTGAACTCTTATGTAGCAATGCTATGCAATGTTAATCAGCCGCCACTGAACGTCAGTGGTTGGTAACGTGATTCCTGTGTATGTGCACGTGCTGAAGAGCACGCTGCAATCCTTTGGGAGGAAGGTGCTATGGGACTATGGGACACCGCTGTTAAGAGCAGTGGTACTTTCTGGAGACATACAAGCTGAAACTTTAGCCATCTTAATAACCAACCTGGCCCTGTTTCACAGGAGACAGGGAACTGGCGAAGCAGGACTTCTTCCTTGCTGGAGAGTCCAGATTCATAGACCCACCAGAATGGCCGTTCACCAAACAAGAGCCTAGGGGCAGAAAGGGGAGACAGAGCTGTGAAGGCTAAAAAACAAAAAGCCCAAGTCTCCCAGAAGCCACATCCTCTCTGGAGCCAACAGTCCCGTGGGACGCAGTTGAGGGCAAAGCCTGATCCATGACTTAGGGTGCATCAGGGCTGACATGTGACCTCAGTGCCAGCCAGGTCCTTTTCTCCCTAGAGGGCTGAGGAAGTGGGTCAGCTGATTCTGGTTCCTGGTTTTGCTAAGTCTGCCCAGTCAGCGGACCTGTGACCACTGCACAGGGATCTCCCAGCAGCACACGGTCCAGCACGTGAGCCAGTCTGCTCCGAGTGACACCTGAGTAACTCCCCACACGGCAGTGGTGCGACGCTCGGTCTGCACCCGTGTAACCGAGATCAGGGTCTGGCTCGGCGTGCCTGCGATTGCTGTTTGCTGGGTTATTAAGCGAACGCCTGAAGGTTCAAGAAGAAGAGGAGTAGGGAGAAGGGAGACGAGCAGACGAAGAGGCAGAAAGAGAGAGAGTAGAAAAGAGGAACGCAGGGAAGTAGAGGCGAGCTAGGTGATACACCTCTACCCTGATAGAACGCTGTCCTCGGGAGCCAAAAAGTCTTACCGCGTTATAGGTGAAACCGCGTTATATCCAACTTGCTTTGATCCGCCGGAGTGCACAGCCCCCCCCCCCCCCCCCCCCCCGACCGCGGAGCGCTGCTTTACCGCGTTATAGCCGAATTCGTGTTCTATCGGGTCGCGTTACATCGGGGTAGAGGTGCATTTATGGGCTGTGTGGGTCTGACCCATAGCCCACTGAAGTCAATGGAGTGTCTCATTGACTTTGATGGGCATAGGATCGGGCCCAGCAGAGTCAATGGACAGCCTCCTATGGGCTTTGAGTCCGTTCTAAGAGCATGTATAAAGTGGGGAGGAGCATACACTGCTTCAGACCTTCCATGGCTCTGGGCAGCGCCGGGTGCCACTGCAGTCCTGAGCCTGTTGGATCCCCCACACTCTTTGCTCCTTGGCTAGCACACACCTGTCCACGAGTATTAAAGCGGGGTCAGGTGGCAGGAGCAGGGCCCCGTAATCACGATGACTTTTCTAACTGCTGTTGCAGCACTTTCCACCTGGGATCTGGAGTCACGCTGGGATCTTTCTGCCTCTGCCATGGTCGCTAGTAATAAAGAGCCCATGGCTGGGATTTAGTTGATGCATCTGGCGTGAGGCAGGAACAGGCCCCGGGCTCACTCTCCCACAGCTGGGCTAATGGGAGTGGGTACTTTTACATGTCAATAGAACATAGGCGTGTAGGAACTGCGACAACGGATCAGACTGGTGGATCCATTCAGCTCAGTTTCCCCCCTCGGAGGGCGGCCAATTCTGGATGCTTCAGAAGAAGAAACCATGCAGGGAGCAGATTTTATTTTTTAAGGGGAAGCACATGATGCGGGAGGGAGTGGCCTTGTCTCACTCTGCTTCCTTAGTGCAGGAGTAGTGACTCATGCGTCACGTAAAGGCGGTGATGCTGGGCAAGCCAGCGTGTGCCTTGCTGAACACCATAAAAACAGATCACTGGGAAGATGGGTTTCATTAGTAATAACAGCCTGAGCACATGGGTTTCTTGGTCCAGTGAGTCTGCTATCTAGGGGAGTGCAGGGGATTCAGCCCTACGTGTCTATCGGAATGTCTCGGAAGAGACCTTTTCTCACCATTTAGCCACTATATTGAGCCACTCGGAGACTAAACCGCTCCACAGCACTGCCACCCCAACCTTCCGGTCCAGAAAATAAGCCAGCGGGAAGAAGATGATGAAGATACATTTGGGATCGGCCAGGAAGGTCACCGAAAGCCAGAACCGCTCCAGCCAGGGCGGCCCGGCCTGCAGCATCTCGGCAAACAGAACTCCGCCGCTGTACAAGGCGTCCATGGCGGCCAGGCTGAAAGGACAGGGGAGAGCGTTAGCAGGGCCCGGACCCGCCACCAGGCGCGGGAGCTGCAGGGCTGCACCTGCCGTGGCATCGGGCACAACTTTAACCCCCCCCCCCCACCTCCCCCCATTGTGCATAGAGTTTGTGTGACGCTGTGAGTGAAGTGTGTGTGTGTGTGTGTGTGTGTGTGTGTCTGGCTGAGGCAGAACAAGAGGCCGGGCTGATGAAAAAACAGGTGCCCCCTGAGAGGCAGGAAAGCCTGATACCCCCCCCCCCCATCACTGATCCCTCCCCTCGAGACTGCCCCTTTAATGCAGGGGGCACCTGAGAGCCAGGGAACCCCCCCCCCATCACTGATCCCTCCCCCAACACTTCCCCTTTCATGCATTTTCCCCTCTAAGGGGCTCACTGGGTCCGCCCCCCCCCAGGCAGCGTGAGGCTGGCGCAGGACTCGAACCCGGCTCTCCCGAGCCCGCCCCCCCCGGCTCGTGCTCCAACCACGGGGCCATTCTACCGCTGTGCCCGCGCAGCTTCCCCCTCCTCCTTCCCTCGGCCCGCGCGCGCGCTACCCCCCTTCCCTCGGCCCGCGCGCGCGCTACCCCCTCCCCTCCATTGAGTCCTTCCCCGCCGCCCCGGTACCAGCAGCTCCCGGATGATGACGCTCCCTCCCCTCCGCCTACATTTCCCAGAGGCCTCAGCGGCCGGCGGGGCCCTACGGGGAGTGGGCGGGGACACACCGGTGCGCCACGCGCGCTCTCTGCCCCCGCCAGGGCCCGGCTGTGGGGCCGGCCTCGCCCCAGCTCTGCGGGGCGTGGCTGCTTCCCCTCGCCACGCCCCGTCCTCGTCTCCTGTGCCCCCGATGTCCCGTCCCACGCCTCCTAAGTCAGCTGCTGGCCCCAAATCCAACTCCTGCCCCCCCTACCAGTTCCAGCCCCCATGCACTCATCCCACCCTGTAGCCGCCTCTCCTTCCAGATACAGCCCCTAAACTGGCACAGATCCCGCAGACCTCTTTCTCCTCCTACCCCATTCCTACCTGTATCCCAAATCTCACCCCCGTCCACCCACTCTCCCTCCCTACACCCCAACCCTGCCCCTATATCCCTCCTGTGCCCCACTCCCATCCTCCCTCTTCTCCCGTACCTCCAATCCCACACCATGCACCTCCTGCACTTGTAATCTCATGCTCTAATCTGGGCCCTCAATCCCATATATCCTGCTGTTACTCCTAGGGTGACCAGACAGCAAATGTGAAAAAATCCGGGGCAATAGGAGCCTATATAAGAAAAAGACCCAAAAATCGGACTGTTCCTATAAAATTGGGACATCTGGTCACTCTAGTTACTCCCATGCCTGAGTCTATGTGCCTTCAGTTTCACCTTGTTCAAACCAGGGGTTGGCATCTTAACAAAATTACCATACTTAGAGACGGACATTGCGGGGGGGCGTTATGTTATTCAGCGTTTCTTGAAACATTAACACGGACACATTGCTGACCCCTGGTTCAAACCCAGTAAAACAGTAGATTAAATCTAAACAAGACACACCACACTTCCATCCAGGACACACCACACGATCCATTGTCTACAGCCAAGCTCTAAGATACAACCGCATTTGCTCCAATCCTTCGGACAGAGAGAAACACCTGTAAGATCTCTATCAAGCAAACAATACCCACCTGCTGAAGTGAAAAAACAGATTGACAGAGCCAGAAGAGTACCCAGAAGCCACCTACTACAGGACAGGCCCAACAAAGAAAATAACAGAACGCCACTAGCCGCCACCTTCAGCCCCCAACTGAAACCTCTCCAGTGCATCATCAAAGATCTACAACCTATCCTGAAAGACGATCTCTCACTCTCACAGATCTTGGGAGACAGACCAGTCCTCGCTTACAGACACCCTCCCAACCTTAAGCAAATACTCACCAGCAACTGCACACCATACAACAAAAACACTAACCCAGGAACCTATCCTTGCAACAAAGCCTGATGCCAGCTATGTCCACATATCTATTAAAGTGACACCATCATAGGACCTAACCACATCAGCCACATCATCAGGGGCTCATTCACCTGCACATCTACCAACGTGATATATGCCATCATGTGCCAGCAATGCCCCTCTGCCATGTATATTGGCCAAACCGGACAGTCTCTATGCAAAAGAATAAATGGACACAAATCAGACATCAGGAATCATAACATTCAAAAAACAGTGGGAGAACACTTCAACCTCTCTAATCACTCAGTGACAGACTTGAAGGTGTCAGTTTTGCAACAAAAAAACTTCAAAAACAGACTCCAAAGAGAGACTGCTGAACTTGAATTAATATGCAAATTAGACACAATTAACTTAGGCCTAAACAGCGACTGGGAATGGTTGGGTCATTACACTAATTGAATTTTTTTCCCCCCATGTTAAGTTCTCCTCACACCATCTTGATTATCACTTCAAATTTTTTTCTTCTGCTGCTACCGATAGTTCATCTCAATTGATTGGCCTCTTACAATTGGTACGCGTACTTCCACCTTTTCATGTTCTCTGGATGTATAAATATCTTCTGTCTGTGTGTTTTACTCTATGCATCTGATGAAGTGAGCTGTAGCCCATGACAGCTTATGCTGAAATAAATTTGTTAGTCTCTAAGGTGCCACAAGTCCTCCTGTTCTTTTTCCAAATAAATTTGTGAGTCTCTGAGGTGCCCCAAGGACGACTCCGTTGTTTTTGCTGATACAGACTAACATGGCTACCACTCTGAAACCTGTAAAACCGCTGGGAGAGCCTAGAAACCTTGTGTGAAGTGCATGTCTGTGCTATTATTTATGTATCGCTATAGTGCATAGTAGCCCCAATGGGAAGTTTACTCTTAAAGGTGACCTGCTAAGGGGTGGGAGGGAAGTAGGTTTATGCCATTGTTTGCTGCTCTGGACTGGGATGTTTAAGAATTTGGGGGGGGGGGGTCCACCTCTTTTTACAAAAAAAAAAAAAGTCCTCCCAGCTGCTTCGTTATGTTAAAAGTGGATGACTGAAGAACTAGACAAGATTTGATATCGCTAAACGGGGAGGGGGTGGTAGGGGAGTAAACCTTCCACCCTTTTTGGCTGCCTTTCTCCATGATTAAGAAGCAAAAAGGAGCACACACCCGATTTAAAACAAAACATTCTTTGTAGGTCATCTTTAATTTCATCGGTGTTAACAAACTAATCCTCTTTTTGCTAAACTGCTGCATACAAAGGGAGAATAAATAAACCCCTTTCTTGACCCTTTTCGGAAAAGTAAGGAAGATGCCTGGTGTTTCCTCAAGGGACTTTCACAAGAATCTAGAAAACAATTGAGTTTGGGATCCATCCTGTCATGCTTCTCCCAGATTTCTGCAGACTTGGCTACTTTGGAATGATGACGTACAAAGTGCTTCACCAGGGATAAGGAAACTGTGTGGGAGTTTCGGAGTAGCAGCCGTGTTAGTCTGTATCCGCAAAAAGAACAGGAGTACTTGTGGCACCTTAGAAACTAACAAATTTATTTGAGTATCAGAGGGGTAGCCGTGTTAGTCTGAATCTGTAAAAAGCAGCAGAGGGTCCTGTGGCACCTTTGAGACTAACAGAAGTATTGGGAGCATAAGCTTTCGTGGGTAAGAACCTCACTTCTTGCATCTGAAGAAGTGAGGTTCTTACCCACGAAAGCTTATGCTCCCAGTACTTCTGTTAGTCTCAAAGGTGCCACAGGACCCTCTGTTGCTTTTTACAAATTTATTTGAGCATAAGCTTTCATGGGCTACATCTGAAGAAGTTTCTGTAAGTGTGTGTGTGTGTGTGTATAATATACATGCATTTCTGTAAGGGTGTGTGTGTGTGTGTATAATATACATGCATTTCTGTAAGGGGGTGTGTGTATAATATACATGCATTTCTGTAAGTGTGTGTGTGTGTGTATAATATACATGCATTTCTGTAAGGGTGTGTGTATATATATTATACATGCATTTCTGTAAGGGGGTGTGTGTTTGTGTATAATATAGCTGCATTTCTGTAAGGGTGTGTGTATATATATAATATACATGCATTTCTGTAAGTGTGTGTGTGTGTGTGTATAATATACATGCATTTCTGTAAGGGTGTGTGTGTGTGTGTATAATATACATGCATTTCTGTAAGGGTGTGTGTGTGTATAATATACATGCATTTCTGTAAGGGGTGTGTGTGTGTGTGTATAATATACATGCATTTCTGTAAGGGTGTGTGTGTGTATAATATACATGCATTTCTGTAAGGGGTGTGTGTGTGTGTGTATAATATACATGCATTTCTGTAAGGGTGTGTGTGTGTATAATATACATGCATTTCTGTAAGGGGTGTGTGTGTGTGTGTATAATATACATGCATTTCTGTAAGGGTGTGTGTGTGTGTGTATAATATACATGCATTTCTGTAAGGGGTGTGTGTGTGTGTGTATAATATACATGCATTTCTGTAAGGGTGTGTGTGTGTGTGTATAATATACATGCATTTCTGTAAGGGTGTGTGTGTGTATAATATACATGCATTTCTGTAAGGGTGTGTGTGTGTATATATATATAATATATGCATTTCTGTAAGGGGGGTATGTGTGTGTGTGTGTGTATATAGGGTGGATGAGTGTGGAACCTTTGCTGCAGCCTACAGAGACATCCCTTCCCAAGGTCACACAATCCCACCTTGCATGGCTGGCCACGCCTCCTCCCTCCAGATGGCCCCACCCACTTATCCTGGCCGCGCCCTCCCACACGTCACATTTCCACCTCGCCTGGCCGGCTCCGCCCCTCCCCCTCCCCGGCCTCTCAGGCCCCACCCTCTTCCTATCCCCGGCTCCGCCTCCTTGCGTCGTGACGCCAGACGCCTGCGCGGGGCGACGCGGCAGCGCGCCCCCCCCCCCCCGGCCGTGGCCCCGCCCCCTCGTGCCTGGCGTGGGGCTCCCTGTGGCTGGGTGGCTGAGCCGAGCCGAGCCGCGGCGGCCGCTGCTGAGACAAGATGGCGGCCCCGGGCGAGTACTTCAGTGTGGGCAGCCAGGTGTCGTGCCGGACCTGCCAGGAGCAGCGGCTGCAGGGCGAGGTGGTGGCCTTCGACTACCCCAGCAAGATGCTGGCGCTCAGTATCCGACCGGGCCGGGCCGGGGGAGGCCCGGAGGGGAGAACCGGGCCAGGTGCCCTGCGGCGCCCAGGGGGGCCGGGCCGGAGAGCCCGCGGCTGGGAGCGGGCCTAGATGGGGGCGGGGAACCTGCTCAGGTGGGGGCCCCCGTGGCTCTGCTGCGGCCTGGGAGTTGCCTGGCGGAGCGGGGAGAGCAGCGTGGGGGGGGCTGGTGTGTGGGGAGGGGGTTGTCTGATTTTTTGGGCTGGGGGAGGGGGCTGTGATCTACCCATGGGATTGCATGGAGGGGGGAGGGGTTGTGTCTGATCTACCTGGGGCACTCTAGTGGGGGGAGAGAAGAGGCTGGGGGTGGCAATGCTGGCCGGCTTTGGAGGGAAAATGGAGCTGCTGGGTGGGGGAGGTTGAGTCTGATCTTGCCTGGGGACACGTGTTTGTGTGTGTGTGTGTGTGGGGGGGGAGATTTAAGGGTAAGAGGTAGATGCTCTGGGTAGATTGCTTGGAGAAAGAGGGATATGTGCTTGCTTCTCTGTGTGGCCCACTGCTGGCTATGTAGAGGTAGAAGCGGGGAATGGAGACCCTGGCAATACGTGAGCCCATCGTTCGGCTCTGGACACACTTAAAAAGTTAGCCTAAAACAGGCCAGGCAGGCCTCTCGCCACATGCTCAGGAAAGGCTTTGCAAGCTGCCCCAAAGGTCGGTGTGCTTAGGCTCCTCAGGTCTGGGAGAGAGAGAGAAACTCCAGAATCAAAGTCCATATCCCTGCCTGTGCGAGCTCTGTCTCCAACCTCCCCACCTCTGGGTGCTGCTAGCCAATGTCAGGACAGTGTCTGAGCTGGTCTTGAGTGCTGTGTTGAACCCTTCAAAAGGAAGAGCAGGCAATCTGAGTAGGTTGCTTTGTGGGATGTTACAATGGTTCCTCCCTTTCTGGCTTTATGGAGGAGGTAGTGCTATCCAGGTTTGATGAGAATGTGGATTTGAACAGCAAAGGGAGGGTGAGAAGTAGGGTCAGATGCTCTAGCTTGTGGGCCAGGTTTGGATCCTTTTCCAGAGAAAAGGATGTGATCTGGACGCAGTGCTCTGGGGAGTGATGTACTTTCCCCAGTTTTCTCTCTCCTAAGTTTCTCCCCTTTTTAGGTGAGCTTCTGCAGGTGAGGGTTTCATATCAGCTGTAGTATTAACTTAGTCTGGTGGGAGGGAGATCTGATTGTTCTTTGCTCTTAAGCTGCAGGTGTCTCATTTATATGGAGGAGGCCAGTCTCCCTCCCCTCCTAGGAGTGGAGAGGCAGTGGAGAGCCATATGTCTAATGCAGTCTCCTCACACTAATAAACCCACCATCTCTCTCTGCCTTGATATGTGCTTCTCTGCTTACTCCAGCAGACAGATGAAGGAGAGGAGGACTAACTATCCCTCTTCATCAGGAACAGATTGCGCAGGAATTAATGTCAGTTCTATAAAGGTTTTTCTGGGGGTGGTAAACTGGTGTCTGATTTACACTTTTCTGTCATTCTAGAAGTGTCAAAGTACCTCAAATGCATGTAAGGTTTATGTTATTGAAAATGTGCTAATGAATGGGAAAGTCTCTTATATGAATCTGGAGAGCTTGTCACCCGATTATTATCTAGGTGAAAGCATTAATAGAGTAACTTATGTTCAGGTTGCATCAGGTGGCATTTGCAGTAAGGGAATGTTCTTGGTAGAGACTCTAAACCTAGTATGTGTCTGTTAAGGTTTGTCTACATGAGGAAGTAATTCTGGAATAAGGTAGGGTATGAAATTAAAGGGCAATAGCTATCCTGCAATAACTATCCGTGCCCACTTTCTTATTCCAGAACGAGTGCCCACACAGAGCTGTTCTGGAGTAGTTTATTCTGCTATGGTTACACTGGCGTTTTACAGCGCTGCAACTTTCTCGCTCGGGGGGTGAAAAAACACCCCCCTGAGCGCAGCAAGTTACAACGCTATAAAGCGCCAGTGTAAACAGTGCCCCAGTGCTGGGAGCTAATCCCCTCATGGAGGTGGGGTACCTGCAGCAGGAGCGCTTTGGAGTTTCAAGTGTAGCCACAGCCTTATTTTGGTCAGCTTCTCCATGTAGATAAGCAAAGGTTTATCGACTGATATCCATGCTGATCAGCAAAGCCTTGTCCCCATCACAGTCGAAACCATGACATGAACCCCTCTAAGTTTCCTTGACTAGAATGGGCAAGGTTGTATGTACCCCTGAAAAGCATGCTGTAGATCACACAGCATCCTAGGTTGTCTACAATGTAGACCCTGTCCCATGGTCAGGGAAACCATGCTAGCAGCAGCTGAGTTTAAATAGTTGTTGCTAGCACTGTTTCTGGTTTTTACTGCTGACCAATCGTTTCATTGTTATAGGGTTTAGTGTGGTAGAAGAACTTATCTGCTGAAAATCTAACTCTTCTATTGACTTGTTCTCTAAACTCCATCAAATAGCCCTCCTTACCAGTCGTCTTTTTAGACTTGTTAAGTATGTCTGCCTGGATTTGTTTTCCTTAATGCTGTTTTCCTCCAGAATGTCCCTCTTCCAGTGGAAAGCCCAACCACGCAGATATCCTGCTCGTAAACTTACAGTATGTTTCAGAAGTGGAAATAATTAATGACCGCACGGAAACCCCTCCTCCTTTAGCTTCACTCAATGTTAGCAAGGTAAGGACCCTTTATCCTTTTGTGTGCTCATGGGTTTACACTTGATTTGATTGACGGGAAGAGCTGAAAATCAGTTGCATTTCTTACTGTTAAAATACCCTGCTTTGCACGATGTTTGCTTAGCTGACATTGCTTTTATGAATTTAAATCAGAATATTCATGTGCATGGTGCTATTCTGGTTCCCCGTATACCGTGAAGCACTTAGATGTGCATTTAAGTTTCTATGTTAATGGGCAGTCTGGCCATCTTTATATTTAGTGATCATCATTCAGGCCTAAAGTAGAGAATGTGGAGGGTTTTTTTCCCAAGTTAACTAGTCCATGGACAACTGAGTTCTTCAGTGTGCAGATGAAAACGTGATGGTCTGGAATCTTGTGGCCATGCTTAATTAGCTACATGTGTTTTGCCAAAGCATAGTATGGAGCATACCTGGCTGAATGGAGCTAGAGGAGGAATGTATTCTTGTCCATTTCTTCTGCTTAATGTAGTTTACAAGGAAACTGACGAGACCAACTTCTTTTAAGTCTTGGGTCCAACTTGCTGTTCAGCCGGGCATCCATGATTTTAGTGCTGATCACCAGGCTTGTCTAGGTTGCTGGACAGTAGTAGACTGTTAGTACTGTAGATGTGTACGCTTCTTGGTCCTGTTGACGTTGTCAAAATCCAGGGGGCTTTTGGACCTGATTTCAACATGGCCTTGTCATGGAGACTGGCTCTGTGGCTTAACCATCCTGAAGTGTGCCACAGCCTTGGCGTCTAAAGTGCTGTAGGTGCAATTTGGGACCACGGTGTAGGCCACTCTGCACCATAAGACCCCACTCTGTCAGGGTTTTACTGTGTTGTGACTGGACTCAAGCATGGCTTATAGGCTACACGGACCGATGATCCTAAAGCCAGGTCTACATTATGGATACCACAGGGGCATAGCTGCAGCACTGTACTAAGCCACTGTAACACCTATGGTGTAGACCTTTCCAACTATGCAGAAGAGGTTTTTCTGTTGCTGTAGGAGTGCCACCTCCCTGAGCAATTGTAGCTATGTTGACAGAAGCATTCTTACCATCCACCTAGCTGCATCTATGCTGGGGGTTAGGTCTGCATAGCTACGGTGTTTGGGTGTGGATTTTTCAGATCCTGAGTGCTGGAACTACGTCTACGTAACTTTTAAGTGTAGAACAGACCTAATAATGGCAAGATGGCATCTGAATATTAAAGGTGTGTGAAGTGGCAGTGAGCAAAGGCTTCCTGCATTCAGTACCTCAGTGACTAATGTTTTACTGTTCTGTTAGCATCTCTTCTTCTAGAAAAACTGCAGCTGTGTAGATCCCTCTGCTTCCTGATGAAGCCCTGGTATCTCAGCAGTAGAAAATGACACAATGCTGCCCTTGCAACAAAGCAGGAAGTGAAGAGTAACTTTCCTGTGTCTTAAGTGCAGTGGAAATCTAGGTAGCTGGATTATGATCACCTGAGCTGGAATTTAGCCAGGACACTAGGGCTAGCACCTATAGTCTTATATAAAGTGCAGCAGACTCTTCAGTGACCACAAGCGGTCAGGATCTCTCAGCCAAAAAATAACTTGCTTGATAGTGCTGTCTCCTTGCAGTGCTAATATAAGGTTGTGCATTCATTGCTCACAGAGCTTGCCAAGCGCTGAGTCTCCCATCACTGCTCCCTGCAGCACCCAGGTTTTCTTTGGCAGGTGGTGTAATCAAGAACTGATGCTATTGGCTACAAAATCACAGGTCAAAACAGCTTGTATTTGCTTCTTATTTTGGAGGTGATGCTAATGGATAGAAGTGGCTACAGGCACAGGTTAACACTTAAGCTGTCACCCTTCCAGCCCATGTTTGCCGTGTGCCCTTGCTTTAGTCAGTCTCCAATGGATTCCCATCCATTGGAGTTTTCCTGCTCTTGTGAGCAGGTCAGAGTTCCTATGGTGGGAAGATACCGAAGCCTTGAAAGACATGGAGTGGTCAGTTGTATTTCAGGGATCTCTGTGTAACTTGAATGAAACTTCCCCTCTAAAATAGATCATTTCTGGCTTTTGGGAAGTGCTGTCTGAGAAACGGAAAGGGAAATTATCTTGTGCAGTCAAATGAGTTGGATGTCTTGTGCTAAATGCCCCAGCCAACTGGGCTGGGAAAACAGAGCAGTGTGGGGAAGGTGTATCCTTTCTTCAGTGCAAGAAACCCAAATCAAATTGTACTTCCACTGGCAATTTCAAGTATCCAGAAATCTGTCTGTATTCCCATAATAATAATAATAAAAAAAACTTTGCCTGATTGAGACAACTGCAGCATTTCATACCTCTTGTATTTACAAAACTCCTCTTCCAAAGGATGGTGTGTAGGGTGTTGTCTGGATGCTTCAGGACTGGAAAATAGTGCAAACTGATAGCTGTAGTGTCAGAGGAAGGAAATCATGCTACTAGGGGATGTAGAGAAGATCTCAGCTGAGTATAGATTTCATATAGGAAGAGGGGGAATGATGTATGAAGATGGAAATAGAAAGCTGCCATTTAAAACAGCAAAGAAAGTATTCGTCTACACCAGGCCCAGGTGTGAATGGAAGAATGAGGGACAGGGGAATGGATCATTGTTGTTGGAGTATCAGTTGCAGGGGGAAGTCTAAGGCAGTGTGGAGAAGAAATCCTTGATACAGCACAAATGAAAGAGCTCTGCTCTGGGAAGGGGAGCTGAGATGAGCAGGCAGGGAAAGTGGAGAAAAAACTTTAAGATGAAACTTGAAAACCAGGCGGGAACTGTGAATAGGATTGGTAAATGGATATGCTGCTAGAAGGCAGGATGGAGAGAGGGTGATATGCTTATGCTTCCTGCAGTGAAAGTCTAGCTGTGGTGTTTGGGATGCCCACAGGACTGGCCTGTAAAATATTATAAAAGGGAATTGCCAGGAATTAAGATGGGTAGATGATGAGGATGTTTGGTCAAGATGTGGCTGAACAAAGACAATTTTGTGGTTGCAGTGGTGGGCAAACCAGGGAGATGTTCTGGAAGGGATCTGAATTGAGGACTCTTCAATCTATGGCCTTGGGAGCAAAGAAAAGGAACTAGAGAAAGGAGAACTGTGAAACAAAACATTATTACTCCGGGTGTGAATGTCGTCCTTTGACTAATTTCGTGTTAATTTCGCTGGTGTGTTCAAGCCAGGAGGTGGCAGTCCACTTGGGAAGCTGAAGGCTTGAGGAATGAGTTTAAAGAGCTAGAACAGGGGTCGGCAACCTTTCAGAAGTGGTGTGCCGAGTCTTCATTTATTCACTCTAATGTAAGGTTTCACTTGCCAGTCACACATTGTAACGTTTTTAGAAGGTCTCTTTCTATAAGTCTATAATATATAACTAAACTATTGTATGTAAAGTAAATAAGGTTTTTAAAATGTTTAAGAAGCTTCATTTCAAATTAAATTTAAATGCAGAGCCCCCCTGGACCGGTGGCCAGGACCCTGGCAGTGTGAGCGCCACTGAAAATCTGCTTGCGTGCCATAGGTTGCCTACCCCTGAGCTAGAATAACACTTGAAGGTAGCCACAAGATGGGCTGTGCATGGCCTGGGTGGAGACTTATTGGAGGTAGCAGCATTTCCACTAGAAACTAACACAGTGGTGTGAAGGGAGGCTTTAAAATAGATGGTTTGGGACTTTGTTGTTGTGATTCCTGTGTTCAGCCGCATACAACCAGTAAACCTCAGATGCCTCCTAGAATCCTTTTCCCTGGCCACACAGCTCTGCAGAGCGGCTGCCCCAGGGACTGGCGCAGTGGCTCAGCGTGCTCCTGGGGCCGAGACGTGGCTGCAAACAGCGAAGTCCGTTTCAGTGACAGGCTAGCCTCGCCTGTTGTAACTAGACTGCTGGTTTATACTGACACCATTACTAACGTGAGCTTGGTCAGCCTGTGCAATGAGATGTCACTCTGCATCTGTATAGCTCTGAACTGGGAGTGGTCCTCTTGGGATAAGACGGCAACAGGTCTGTTTGTCTAATTAACTTAGTTGCCATTTAGTACTGGGGGGGAGGAGGAGTCTCGGGGGACAATGACTGAGGAATGTGACCAGGCAGCTTATTGGAACTCAGTGGCTTTCTTCTAGTCTTGCACGTATTCGTATCATTCATACATACGTGACTAGGGAAGGGAAGTGACTCATCCATTCATAGAATTATTGCACAAGGTGTATAACTGCATCGGCTCATAGTAGCAAGTTCGGATGCTCTTTGGAGACTGGGGGAGCTGGAACAGCAGAGTATATTTGACAGTGAAACCGCTTTGAATGCTTGAATTGGAAACCGTGTAAACGAGGCTTTTGCAGATGCAGTAAATTTTTCTCTTCTGTCGCTAGCAGCGATAAGTAATGAAGCACATCCTATGAGCTCGTATGCTTGTTCTGTAAGGGCCCTTCAGATTAGGCGCTTGATATGTGGGATTAATGAACACCAGTAAATGAGTTTGTTGCCCTTAGTTTCATTCTTCAGCGGGTGACTAAGTCCATTGTTCTGGTCAAGCTGAGGGCTGGAGTTCCAGGTGTTTCCCCTTGATCCCTCCTTATTTGTAGGTGGACTAAAGCGCTGTTTAAGTCAGCGGGGAGGAATCCCTAAAGCATTCTTTGGATGTTGTCTACAAGTCTGACGTGCTTTGCGTTGATTCACCGTGTTTGTGTTCCAGGCTGGGGGTCTAGTTATGTGAAGACAGGGCTATGAGCTCTCCGCCAGCAGAGGCATTCCCTCAATCAGTCTGGCAGTGCGTGTGACTGGCCACTGGGTTCTGACGCTGCGCGCTGCTGTGTAGGATGCATTGTAGCAGTCCCTCACTGAGGAGATTTACTCCCTACAGCGTAATTGTTGCTACCTTTCTTGCAAAGGCAGGGTCCCCGCTAAGACCTGACTGGTCTCTCCTGCATGTGCTCTGACATGCCAGGCCATTGGACAGGGAACGTTTATCCAACGTAGCCATTGCTTTGAGCTGTCAGCTCCCGAATGGACAAAGAGCCTGTCTGAGCATCCAGCTATCTCAGTGCAGAGGATTCTTCTGCTAAACGCTTCGCAGTGTCTTGTCAAACACAAGAAGCCGGGAATAAATCGCTGCTTGTGTGCAATAAGAACGAACTCTTCGTTGGCTGCCCAGTCTCTCCGCTACAGAGGGGGATGTATCACAGGTCCAGCCTTCACCTGGAGCGAGGCCATGCAAGCTACCATCCTGTTTAAATGAGGCGGGTAAGCGGCTTCTAGAACCACGATCGCCAGGGGCATTCTCTCTGCTGACGATGAGGTGAACCAACCACGCTTTACTAAAGAAACCCATTAAAGCAACACTTCTCAGGCAAAAAAAATCTCTGCTTCCACTAGTCAGGGAAACTGTTTTCCAGCAGCCATATAGAAACATGGTTGTTGCTTAGATGTAAGTTACGGGAAAGCTAGGTTGAAATGAGTCTCTTAATCAAACTACCAAGTGAGATTAGTTCTGAGTGATCTTTAACTAAACCACCAATCAGCAGCCAGAAGGATTGCTAATGAGCAAGAGGATTCCCCCCACCCTCTCTTGGTGTTACAGCTTCACAGTTCTTCAGTAAAAGGCATTAGGGGCACATGAGAAGGAATCGGAACAGTATCCCCATGAGTCTCATTCATCTAAGCACGGAAACAAGACACAACCGGCTATTTTTTGGCTAGATATTTTCTCCCTCCGTGGGTGGGAGGGGGGAAATCGATCATTTGCTAGTGTTGAGAATTGTAGCAAAGTTCCCCTGCTGTGTGGGGCTTAGGATTTTCACACTGGGAAGAGGGGGGCAGAGAATCTTGATGATGTATCTCATAGCTGTGTGAAATGTGCCATTTCTAGCTCCTCCGCGGTGACTTTCCTTGGGATAGTTGGGGTGACCCTTTGGGAAGACGGGCTGGTTTGCAAGTTGGCTTTGTATCTTTAGAAGATGCTTTCTAGGGATCAGCTGGCATGAGATGCTTTCTCCTTTATGGCAAAGAAGCAACTGCATTCTGTTGACAGTCTGTTAACTTTTCCCCTTTCATCCCTGTTCTATGCGTTGGGAATGGATTCCTCTCAGAGGGGTGTTGACTTGCTTTATCCGCTTGTGTTGTGCTGTAGCACAGGGGTTCTCAACCTTTTTCTTTCAGCCCCCCCCCCCCCCATGCTATAAAAACTCCATGGCCCACCTGTGCCACAACTAGTTTTTGGCATATAAAAGCCAGGACTGGCATTAACGGTAGCAAACAGGGCAATTGCCTGGGGCCCTGTGCCACAGGGGCCCGCGCAGAACTAAGTTGCTCAGGCTTCAGCTTCAGGGCTCAGGACCCTGGGTATCAGCCCCATGCGATAGGGATTCAGCTTTCTGCCCTGGGCTGCAGCGAGTCTAACACTGGCCCTGCTTGGTGGACCCCCGCTGAAACCTGCTCGCAGCCCCCCAGGGGCCCCGGACCCCTGGTTGAGAACCACTGCTGTAGCGTGCTTTAGAGAAGTCATAAGTATCCTAGTTTACTGGTTTAACTGGACCTGATAAAGGGACTCATTCAAGCCCTAGGATGAGCAGAGGTGGATGGGTGGCTTGCTTTGTGCTCTGCAGATCTCCTCTGACTCTGAAACTGAAGTTTGATGTAGAGGGAAGGAAACTTCCTCTTGTAACAGGGTTTTTTTTCCTCATAACTGATTAAAACTGCATTGCTGTTTGTTTCTTAAAATACCCCTCATGACCACATTTTCCATAGAAACATTGAGCAGCTTTTAGGTCACACATCTAACGCTGCAGTGATCTCTTCTAGTCAGAGCTGTTGGCTTTGAGTTTTGCAGGGCTTAGAGTACGCAGATGCCCTACACAGTTGGGTAGTATAGCAGTGGGTTATTGCCGATTGCAGTTGGCCATTGTAAAAGGCCTTGTAGCAAAGTAACCTCTGATTGGTTTGGGTCCCATGGGTTGACTATGGGGCTGGAGGTCAGTTTCCCTTTTTTTAAAAAAAGGAATGACTGAGCGGAGGGAGGATAGTCCTGCTTTGTGACCAGCTCCCCACTTCTGAGCAGAGAGTGCAGGAAATACTTGATGGTTTCCATCTCTCCACAAGCATTAAGGCCTTGTCTACATGGGGAAATTGACCAGCAGAATTATTGTGGAAAAACTATTCGGCCATAACTATTCTGGTATAACTTAGCTCCTCTGGAGTAAACCCCCCTATGTGGACACTGTCTTCTGGAATAATTACTGTGCTGTGTGAGTGGCGTAACTATTCCAGAATGAAATTGCTCTTATTCTAGAATAGAGTCCACAGAGTGTGTGTGGGGTTGTGAGTCCTGAAGTAGCTATGTTGGAATAGTTACTGGTCTGGTTCCCTGTGTAGACAAGCCCTCATAACCCCAATAACTCACCTGCTGTTAATACAGGTCTGTCTCCTCTTACGCTGGGGTTACCTTCCGCAGTCAGCGCCTAAAGCAAAAATCGCATATAGTCAAAATTACATTGAGTGTAATGGCGGGCGGAATCGCCCGCACTACAGAAACAGTATTTCAATTATTTTTCTCTTTGTTTTTGCCGACCGTGTAAAGCTGAAATCGCACATGTTAAATGCGCCTAAGATGCGACAGACCTGTACCGGAAATGACCACGATTCTGAGATTAGGAGACTGGCAGTTCTGCTGCTGTGTATTTGACAGCACAGTGTATATAATCTATTTCTCCTGCGTGTGTGCGCTTTGCACAGAAATGTGGGGCACAAAATAGGAAAATGTGACTGTAAAGCCCCAAAGTTGTCGGGACTCCAGGGCAGAGATGGTTACTAAAACCACCTTAAAGACTAGACTGACTTGTTTTAAAACTTAGGTCGTGTGATGGTCCATGCCCCTAGGGTCAGGGCAGCGTGGCCTATCGGTCAGTCTATAAAGCAGCCCTTCCGAGCAGGTCAGCGTGGCCTAGCGGTTAGTCTATAGAGCCGCCCTTTGATGCAGGGCAGCGGGGCCTAACGGCTGGAGTCCATAAAGCAACCCTTTGGCGCAGGGCAGCGCTGCCTAATGGCCAGAGTCTATAGCATTGGGGAGCCCCTTATGGGGTGTGGCAGCCCCAGTAGGGGGGCCCGGGCCCACCCGACTCCACTGGACCCTGACCCAGGGCCCTAACAGTGGCGTAACGGCTTGCTACTGACTCAGCGGGGGGTCCTACCAAAACACGCTGAGTTTCCCCGGGTGGGAGATACCACTCCGTCACCCTCCCTGGCTCACTTCCTACCAGAGTCTGTGCTGGGGTTTCCCATGCGATGTCTGGTCCTCTGTGTTTGGCTGGGCCAGTCATCTCCAAGGGTTCCTCCAGTCGCCGGGGTGCTGCACCGGAAATTGAAGCCATCCACCTGGCCCTCTGCAGGAGCTTCCCAGGCAGGTCCTTCCCCTGCGGCTGCCAGCCCAGAATGAGCTGGGCTCCCTCCCTTTATACTACTAGAGCACTTAGAGCATGCCCAGTCTTGTCAGGGAGGCGGGACTTCCGCTGTCAATAACATGGGCTTAACCCTGTCTGGGCTAGTGCAGAGTAAGCAGATACACAGGTACATAAGGGTCTTTAAGATCTTTGGATGAGAAGGGCAAAGGCCTGTTTGCATCCTCTCCTTTTTGCAACCATCAAACTAACTTAACCTGTGATCTAAACCATAAAGTGCAGAGATGCATTTTTAACGTGTGGGAAACATGCATAGCAGGAGCATTTAAAGTACTTAACTTCCAGTGCAGAACCTGATGCCATCTCCTCTGAGAGGCCAAGCACTGAATGGGCGGGAAGACTTGCCCTTGGAGGTTCCCTGTCAGGCCTGAGAGGTACTGATGGCCGGCAGTGTCTGGGAACCTGTAACTCGGGCTTGCAAAATGATCATGAGAACATTTTTTTTTCCCCAGCACAGAAGCTACTAGACTGTGAGCACCGTGAGGCAGGGACTCTTACATTAGCTCTGCATAGTGCCCGGCTCAATGGGACCCCGATCCTGGCTGCAGCCTCCGGGCACTATGATAATAAAACTCATCTTGCTGTTACCAGGACAACTCACAGTGAAAATAACTTGTATCTTACTCCTCTGCCCCCAAAAAGCCCAGCTTGGCTCAGGGAGCGGGCAAGTGTGTATTATCTGTGTTACTGTCGTGCCTGGAAGGGACAGTCCTGGGCCAGGCCCCCAACGCGCCATGCGAACACGCAACAAAAGATGGGCCTTGCCCCATAAAGGTGACAGTCGAAGGTGGCCAGAGGTCTTGGTTCTTCAGAGATGCCCGCGTGGCACCGTCTCACAAACCTGGCAGTTACTTAAATGATCTAAGGTCGGGCAGCATAAAGCTTGTTTATAGCTCCCTGCCTGCAGCTGATTGGATTTAGGGCTGCCGTGGCGGAGTGGATAATGTGAGCTGTAAAACAGAATGTAAGCGATGAGACTAGGACTACATCTCCTTTGAATAGTCAGAACTATGTGTAGGGGGGCTGAATCCAGGGAGGGATGCATGGAGCTTCAGATGTGCCAGCCACATGAGAGGAGACGGTCCCTGCCCCCGAGAGCTTACAATCTAAGGGAGCTTTATACTTGGACCAGTCAGGAGCCCCGTGCCTATCTGAACTCCGGGCTAGAGCATTGTTGCTTGCACTAGCATGGTCCTGAAGTCTTTCTGCTGGGGCCCTGCTGTTGCTGCATTTTATTTCCCCTGTGTTTACTTCAGTAAGGCATGTACCAGGTTTTATTTCTGTGACTGGTTGCCTTTATGCAAACAGTTTCACCGGCAGGATTCACCTCTGTCAAATGCAGGCCGGCCAGTCTTAATTTCTCTTTGCCTCTCCCACTCGGGACTCTGCTGTTTGTGGTTAAAAATCAATAACGCTCCGGGTCTTTGTTTCCCTCCCTCCAGCTTGCCAACAAAGCGCGGACGGAGAAGGAAGAGAAGATGAGCCAGGCGTATGCAATTAGTGCTGGTGTCTCTCTGGAGGGACAGCAGCTTTTCCAGACTATACATAAGACGTAAGTTGGCTGCTGGGGGGTGGCTGGGAGGTCTTTGTTGTTTCCTTCACCCTTGGGTACGTGCATGCGCCTGTGTTCTCTAGCGGGCGGGGTAACTCTTCCCAGGACGGATTCCGAGAGCCTCCCTCTCGCTGGTGGTCTCCGTCTAGTCGTGTAACAGGACCTCCAGGCTCCTCTGGGCTGGCCCCACGTCTGCGGTTGCTGCCCTCTCCCATTGCCCTGTGTGCTGTCTGGCCTTCCATGGACTCTGGTCTGCTGCCGATGGACTGGCCAAGCTGCCAACTGCTCTTCTAGGCTGCACGTCATCTCACTATGTAGTGTAGGTGGAAATGGCCCCATGGGACGGAGAGTCTCAACCCTGCCTAGCCTCCTTAAATTACAGCTGGAGCTGATAACAGCTTGGAGCTATGCCATTTCAACCCTCAGGCTGGCAGCCTGTGGCCTTGTGAGCGATTGGGCTGCAGTGCAAGGGGTTTGAGTCGCTGATGTGCCAGCCCAAAGCCCAGTCTAGTGTTACAGGTACATGGGAGAGCTCCCACGCTTCGGAACGCAATCAGATCTGCAGTTCCTCAGTGCGCGCTCCCTTCCGGGAGGGCTTTGCACATCAACCCGGCAGAGCGACTTGTCACTGAGAGGCGACGTTGTAACTCCAAGCCCACAACAACGGCTCTGAGTGATGTACGCCTCTTGCCGCTAGACGGATCTCTCATCAGGACGCCACTTCCCGTAATCCTTCCCTGGAGGTGCCGGCTGTGCCTTCAGTGATGTCCTGGCTGCTGGCCCAACCACGCCCCCAAGGCTGGTTTATTGGGGCAGGGCAGTGGCTCACTCCTGTCTGCAGTGATCTGGTTTCAGAGCTGCTACAACCAGTGTTGGGAACTGACAGGGCCCTTTTGAAACCCACGTGAGAGGGGAGGTTGGCGGTGGGAGGGGGCGACTTAGGGCTCTGGAGCTGCTGGGCAGTAGTGGATGGGGTGAGTGCACGGCAGTGCACCTCTGCCCTGATATAACACGACCCGATAGAACATGGGTTCACATACAACGCAGTAAAGCTCTGAGCAGCGTGTTAAGGGTGCCGGGCCGGGGCTGAGGGGTTGGATAAGGAGCAGAGGGTCTCAGGGGCGGTCAGGCCCCCTCCCCCCCCAGGGTCTAGGAGGCAGGAGCTGTGGAGGGGCAATTTTGGGGGCCCCGCAGTCCCAGAGTGGCCCGAGGGATTAGCGGGGGGCCGGGAGCAGCCCACTCTGCTTCCCCGGCCCCAGCCGTGTCGCTCTGGGGAGGAGGCTTGGGGGAAGGGATCCCCCCGCACTCACCGGCGGCGGGAAACGGAGCAACGCGGCCCCAGCCCGCTCCACTCTGCCAGCTCCCAGCCGCGGCGCTCTGCTTCCCGCCGCAGGTGAGTACGGGGGGCGTCCTTACCCCAACCTCCCCGCACTCGCCGGCGGCGGGAAGCGGAGCACCGCGGCTGGGAGGTGGCGGAGTGGAGCGGGCTGGGGCCGCGTTGCTCCGTTTCCTGCCGCTGCCGGTGAGTGTCTGTCAGGGGGCGGGGTGTGTGGATAGGGGTGGGAGCAGTTAGGGGACAGGGAGCAGGGGGGTTGGGTAGGGGGTGGGATCCTGGGGGGTGATTAGGGACAGGGCTCTCTGGAGGGGGCAGTCAGGGAACAAGGAACAGGGGGGGCCAAAGCAAGTTCGATATAACGCTGTCTCACCTGTAACGCGGTGAGACTTTTTTTGTCTGGGTAGAGGTGTATTAGTAAAATCCTGCCCTGTTTCTGCCTCTCCCAGCATTAAAGACTGTAAATGGCAAGAGAAGAACATAGTGGTGATGGAAGACGTCGTTATCGCTCCTCCGTACCAAGTGGAAAACTGTAAAGGCAAGGAGGGAAGTGCCCTGAGTCACGTACGCAAAATAGTGAGTAGAGGGAGGGTGAATCCCCCGACGTAGGTACCTGTGGGACCCCATTATGGTCCCGTGGAAGGTCCCTTTCCCCCGCTCCGCGCTGTCCGCTCCCAACGAGGAATGGTGCATTATGGCCGAACAGTAGTTGCAACTACTGTTCTCGTCAGTGCCTGCAGTGGGGTTTTGAATCAAGCAGGCAATAGTTTAAAAGGTGTCTTCTTATGGTCCACTGAAGGGGCCTGGTGTCTCCTGTACCCACTTCCTGTGGAACCCCTCACTATGGAGCCAAGCCGCTTCCAAGGCTGGACTCTGCTCTCCGGTCCCCGTCCCGGTTTTACTGCCGGAGCAGTCAGGCTGGGGAAGGAGTTAAGGGTTTGATATTAAAGTTTTAGCCACTGGGGAGATGTGATCTCCCTGGCACTTGTCCCCAGGCCCCATAGACCATTCTCTGGGGAAGAGTCTAAGACTTGGCCTTGCCATCCCATACTGCCTGTGTCTGAGTCTGCCTCCTTGCAGATCAACGTGTAGGACAAATTCAGCTATTGAGTTTGGCCGTCTCCATCTACCAGGCTGGAGGAGATGGAGCACGTGTCCATAATCCCCATCCCAGCTGTTGCAAATCCCACGATGCTGGTCACAACGATTGCTTCTGGTCACCAGGGACCACTTTCGCGCATGTGCCCTGCACCCTCCCAGTCTGGTGGCACCCACGAGACCCGATCACCCCTTTTTGTACGCCATGTGAAATTGTACAGTTAAAACCCAGCAACGCTGAGCCACCTTTTCCTTTTTTCTCTTCCCCTTGGCCAGGTTGAGAAACATTTTAGAGATGTGGAAAGCCAAAAGGTAATGCAAGGTTCACAAGCACAGCAAACACAGAAGGACGCCACCCTGTCATCCTGAGCCCTGCCCCCTTCCGATCACCGGGGCACTCTTCCAAGATCCAGCAGAAGCCGACATGATTTCTTCAAAGGAGACCGGGGCGGGGGAGGGCCAGGGTTATATTTTATTTCCCGGGGGCTCTTTAACGGGGAGCTCACCACTTCCAAACTTTAGACTTTAAAACAAAAAAAGAGAATAATTTAAAAGATCATCCATTACTTGACTAACAACCTTTCTTTTTGTCCGCCATGTTTTCTCCTAGGACAGTCAGACTTTGTTAGTTTTATTTTTGACTTCCTTTCTTCTTCCGCCACCCCACACAACACCCCCCCCTTTTATTTTTGTAAAGGGGGGGATCCACCATTCTCCCCTCCCTCCTTTGACGTAGGAGAATCTGCTCTTCCCCCAACACCCTGATAAAAATAAAAATAACAATCTGACTGTGTTAACTGAATCGGGGCCTTTCTGCCACCGGCATGGTCCCGTTTTAATTTTGTTTGCACAGGGCAAGGCTTGAATTAGTCTTATTTTTCTTATCTTTAAATATATATATGAATATATATATTAAAATGTTCTTTAAATATTTTCTGCTTCTAGCAGTTCTCTTCCCCGGGATCATGGCAAAAAAAGAAAAAGCAAACAACCCTCCCCACCCCTAATTAGCCCTGGCAGAGTTGGTGGCTTTGCAGGTGACATTCGGGAGAGTTCGCACCCGTTAAGACTGGGGATTTGGGAGGGCAGGAGAGCCCCAGGAGGTGGTGGTGCTCCCTAAATCGTAAACCTCTTCTGACTGCTTTCTTACTGTCCTGTGCTGAAGGCCAGCTGGCCCGCTCTGGGAAGACACAGGCGCTAGGAATAACACAGGATGGTGCTGCTAATTTACTCTTCCCTGCCTCCCACGGGACGGTACCGCACAGCCGTCTCTCGTCCGCGGTGGGCTGGCCGATCCGGCGACACGGTGGCTTTCTCTTGCGTCGCGTTGGCTCACGCCACCGAGTACCGTGCGTGTTAGATCGTGTGTAGGCTTCTGTCTTTTTCAAGGTTAAAATTATCCAAATGATCTTGGATAGCAGCTCGTTTGTGCTTCATCCCCTTTCCGCTCCAGAGCTGCGTGCGCCTGGGATCATTACAAGCTGGGACACGGTTTGTATACGTCCGAGTGCCCGTGCAGAGAGCTCTGGGGTCTGGCCCAGCAGTGCTGCACTGTGCTCCGTTTGCTAAGAGAGCACGCGGGCTTCTGTCAAACCCAACCCTTCCCCTGTCCTGTACCCGACCCAGCTGGCAGTCACGCGGTGATCCACGCTGCATGGGTGACTGCAGCCATCGGCTCTGCGGCAAGCCAGATTATGGAGCCCGTGAAACTGGCTTCCTCCCAAGCTAGGCAGGGGTGCGGCTAAGCTACAGGAGTGTCTCTTATTATTATCCTTTTTTTTTTTTTTTTTGCCATGATCTTCCCCCTTCCCCTTTTTTTTAAATAAATGGATCAAAATTAAATAATTCAAGCCCTGCCTTTAAAAAATAAAAATGGAAATTTTTTTAGTATTGTTTAGCAAAACAATAAAACCCAAAATTTTTTTAACCATCAAAAGCGCCTGCAGTGGTGGGTTTGTTTGCCTGCAGCCTTGTGCCCGGCAACGAGCCGGAGCAGGGGCGCGTGCAGGCTCGAGCATACAGGACCCTCCTCTGTGGGTTGGACTGCCCTGGCCTTCGATTGACTGCCTTGCCTTGCTGTTCTGTTGGAAAGGCAAGCCCCCCCGCAGCAGCCTGTGGGGAGGGGACTAGGCCTCCGGAGAACGGGGCGCAGGACTTGAACAATGTCCCCGGCGTAGGTACTGACGCAGGGCCAGGTGAAGCACAGAGCAGAGACTGCTTCCAGCCGTGCCTTTGGTGCTGCGGCATGGTGCTCCCTCTGCTGTGAGGAGGGATGGGGGGGTAACGGCTTGGCACTGCGTTGAATGGGCACATTTGTGCAGTCTCGGGCGGGTGACAGAGATGGGCTCTGCCTCTATGTGCCCAGCGGGTAGGAGGGGGTCACATCTCCTTGATCCCCAGCGGCCACAACTTTCTTAATGAGCTAACTGTAGCGCAGATGGAAAAAAACAGCCCTGGAGGAGAACGGCATCAGGCTGCAGACCACGTACAGCATGTGGGGCCCAATGCAAACCTGAATGGGTTCTGAATGGAGACCTTCCCTGAGCTCACTCCAGGCCACTGGCCAGCCATGGCTTGGTGGGAGTTTTGCCAGAACCGATCAGCTTCAGCCTAGAGGTGATGGGCTCCAGGATCCTGTTACTGAACCAACTGATGGCGCTTGACCCCTTCTCCAGCAGGGAGAGGAGAGGGGAATTGTCCCGCAGAGACCTAGCAACCTGTCCCCCTGGCTGGCTAACTGTGCTTTGAGCCCTCGGGCTCTCCTGCAGCCGTGTGGACACTTCCCACCTCTCTGCCGGTCGCTCGAGAGCAGAGGCTGCTGGTGAGGGCGATGCTTGGAAAGCCATGGTGCTGTTTGGCCCAGAAGCTCGCTCAGATCCATCCCCTTTGGGTCTAGGGAGAGAACTGCATCCGCTCCCCGCTTGGCCCAGCCGCTGCCCGGACTGGTCTTGGGGGGTGGTTTTCCATGGGTCCGGCTGTCTCCGAACAAAGGGGCCTGGGATTGTTCCTTCGTGTAGCCTGCATGGAAGGGGGCTGTTACTCTCAGAAGTACTCTGCTTTCATGTGCCCCGGGGGAGAGTAGTACAGGGACTGTGCTGAGCTCACACCCAATGCTCCAGCCCTTTCGCTGTTGGTTAATGTTCTCCAGGTTACACACTGTCAATAAGACACCCTTCTTCCCACCCCACCCCCCGGATAATGCTGCACAGGGCAAGGGCACAGTGGCTGAAGCATCGGTGGGGTCCCGGGCTCTCTTCCTGGCCCTGCCCCATAACAAGGCTGTCTCCCTTCTTTGGGCCCTGGCGGTGACCAGCCTCCCCGAGGGAAGCAGAGATCTGGAAAGCGCTGAGGATCTCGGGCGCAGGCTACCACATGAATGTGTGCTAGGGGCGCACGGTGGGGGAGGGTGATACCTTGTATTGGCCCAACCGCAGGTGAGAGAGAAGCTTTCGAGCAGCTCCTCAGGTGTGGGAGATGTGGGACCCCCTCTCGTGTTCCAGGGGGTCCCACCTCCAGCGCTGGCTGCTTACAGAAGTCAACCCTGGGCCTACGTGGCAGTGCTTCCATTAACGTGCCATGGCGAGCAGGGCAGCGCGTTCTCCCATGGGCTTAAACGCAGCTTTGCTGTCTCGGTTTTCTGTCCAGCAGGGTCACATGCCTGTTCTGGCTGCTGTGAGCAGTTACGACGTGGATGGGGGGAGTGGGACAAACTCCCCTAAGGCCAAAGCACCTGACGAGCTTGTCTCTTGGCAAAGATCAGAGCTGCTTAAAAGGCTCCGCCCTGGTGGCTTGGAGCTGCGGGCTGAGGGGGAGACTTCCCTCGTGCTCTGCGAGGCTCATGGCTGCCTTCTGCGGGGTTGGCACTGAAATCAAAATCATTCCTTAAGGGGGGATTTCGCTCCTCCGAGCTGCTTGGAGAAATGTTGCTCTCCCTAGCTGTGCACAGCTGGCCTCTGCTGGAATACAGGGGAATTATGCTTCAGACGCCAGACAGAAAACTACTGTAACTGCAAGAAGGGTGTCTGAGATAAACGGTCTGTAGGAGTGATATGTAACGGCGGGCTCCATTCGGGCCAGAGCATTAACCGGTGGAACTCACTGCCACAAGATATCCTTGAAGCCAAGAGCTTGGTAGGATTCAGAAAAGGATTTAGATGGCTCAGGGCAGCCACAGTTGGATTAACATGGGCTGTAAACTGATGCTTCCGGGCTGATTGATTGAGGGGGGTTCGGTAGAAACTTCTCTGGGATAGGCTAGCCCAGAATTTCCTGACCTGGGGTTTCTTGCCCCTTCCTCGGACTGGCTGGAGCCCCACGTTCTTGCGATTCCTACAGCACGTGCACTGTGGCCAAGCTGCGGAAAGAGACTGTTAAAGTGCAAGAGAAGTGTGTGTTCTGCTCCAAGATCTCCAAGCGCTCTGCAAGCAGCAGTGACCTCAGAGCCCTGGCCTAAGCTTGTCAGCCTCCTTCAATGCCAACTTGTGTGGAGGCAGATGTCACTTGGGCCGTGGGGGGGGGAGGGGAGTGCATGCTTGCGGGGGTGGCTGGCACAGCTCAAGGAGCACAGAGCAATGCCCCCTCCCCTTGCATGCAGTGTGACGGGGATTAGGGTTCTTGTTGCCTCTGGGAATTGTTGGCTGCTTGGCAGGAAGATTCTAATCATGCCGCCCCAAGGATGTGACTTAGCAAATCGTGCCATCTACAAGGGCCTATATAAGAACGGCCAGACCGGGTCAGACCAAGGTCCATCTGGCCCAGTGTCCTGTCTTCCGGCAGTGGCCAATGCCAGGTGCCCCAGAGGGAATGAACAGAACAGGGAATCATCCAGTGATCCATCCCCTGTCACCCATTCCTATCTATTGGGGCCTAGACACTCCCTTTGCTTGGTGGTCCAGGCAGTGTCCTGGATCTGTGTCCCATGTGGGCCAGCCCCCTGGGGCTCCGGTACGTCTCCTCTTGCGTCTTGCACGTTCCAGGCCAGCCCTGGAGCACTGGCCTCCCTGGGCCTTTCCATGGGTGTCACGTTGGCTTGGGAGCTCTTCCCTGGTGGCCGCAGCCTCACCCATCAGGAGGAAGTGGTGGGGAGAGTGCAGCAAATCTCGGGCCCCCAGCCAGGCGGGCCAGCGCTTAGCAAAAGACACGCGTGGCCTCGTTTGTGAAGGGCCCGGGAGCGGTAGGTTCGTGCCCAGCGAGTCCCGCTCCTCTTGCTGGACCTCTGGGGCTACGGCTGCCGGTAGCGCTCTGGTGGGCCAGCTGCAGCGTTTGAGTGTAGACGCTCCCCATCGCGACGGGAGTTAATCCACCTTCCCGGGGTTCGGTGGGCGTCACCACCTGGCTCATGGGGGTGGGTTTTGCACACACCCCTCAGCGATGGAGCGGGGGCCACTTCCCTTTTCGGTGCAGACCTGCCCTAGAGCTGAGTACAACGCCTTCGGCATGTTGCACAGTCTCAGAGCGCCACCTGCTGGGGTTGTGTTGGCATCGTTGCTTGGCAAAAGCTGTGGGATGCGGGAAGGGGTTGGGGCGTCTTAGACGGTCTGCTCCTTGTGGCAGAGTCGGCTGAGTGTGTCTCTGCCCCAGGCCTTAAAGTGGGCGGGAGGGTTAGCTGTGGGGGGAGCTCACAGCTACTGCAGTCCCAGCCTCTCCCAGCAGGAGGCGCTGTAGGGGTGTGTGCAGTCCTAGCTTCTCTCCAAGAGGAGTTGGGGTAGATTAGCTACAGCCAGGGCCGACGAGAGTGGGGGGAAGCCGGTACAAATTACTGGGGCCCAGCAGTCCGGAAGGGGGGCCGGGGCCTGGCTTTGTCAGCCCTGTTTAGCCGATCCATTCTTGCTGGGGGGCCCGAAAAATTTTTTTCACCGGGGCCCAAACCCGCTCTCGGCGGCCCTGGCTACAGCTGTCCGAGCTGTCTGAAGGGAGGGGGGTGGCGGCTGTGTGGAGGCCATCCCTCCCCCAGGTGCGTGGGCAACAGATGGAACATACCCTCCCGTCCCACCGTGTCAGGTATCCGGCCAGGCCGGGAGCGCTGGGTTTGTATGTGTTTATTGGACACTAGCCTTGATTAGCTGCTGCGCATGGGGATGGCCGTTGAATTATGGATGAGACGTGAGGGTGATGAATTTTGCATGGCCGGCTCAGGCGCTTGGGTGCTGAGGGAGTGAAATGAGAGACTCCGCGCTACCAGGCCCTGGGGCTTTGCTGGGGGTCCTGGCTGGAGAGCTGAAATCTCACTGCAGGGGGAGAAAGGGAAGTGGGTTTGGGGGGGGTGGGGAGAAGAAGGACCTATGCTAAGAGTCCAGGACCATGCAAAGGAGCAGCCTGATTGTCCCTGTGTGTCTCGCCCAAAACGTCTTCATGCAGACCTGGAGCGCTCTGCTTGCCACTGAAAGGCGGCCAGCTCTGGGGTGGAGTGCAGCAGGTGTTTCACAGCACACAGCAACGTACTGCAGGCATTTAGGACAAGGGGCAAAGAAGGATCCAACTGCCAGGACAAAGGGGGAGATTGAGGGAGGTGGGGATGTAAAGAGAACCCCCGGGCACCCGGCAGGCCCTGTCACTTGTTCTGAGCAGGGATGCTGGGTCCCAGTGATGCTGTCTCCTATCCTGTGCCTGACTTTGGGCTGACCCCCAGGCGCTCTCCCGCCCCAGGGGTCGGGTTGCTCAGTGGCGTTCTCCTCCTTCAACAGCTGGGCTGTGACGCCGCTCCCCAGAGACGCAGAGGCCACCATTGTCTAAAAGCGGCTCCTGCCTTTTGGCTGTCTGGGGTGGGGGATGCCCCGGGGTGGCCCCTGAAAGTGCCAGGTGAAGCCAGCAGGCACCTGGGTGCCTGGCGCTTTGCACCCAACAATGGAAGCTCCTAAAACTTGGGGCGGCTTTTGATACTGTCGGTGACTTGTCCCAGCTTGCACGGCAAGTGGGTGGCAGGGCCCCAGGCCCCCTGACTCCCCGTCCACTGCCCCACGGGCCAGTCCCATAGTCCCTTCCCAGAGCCAGGAACAGAATCCAGGCCCCCTGCGGCGTGCTTCTCTAACCACTAGCTCATGCTCCCTCTAGGGTAAGAAGGGCAGACCCTGGGGGCTCCTATAGGCATGGAGACAGGGCCCCTCTTGGGGGTGGGGGGGTAGAGGGGACTTTGGGGAGGGGCCGAGCCAGCCCCCCAATTGAAGAGGCCAGAGGAGAGTGGCAGGATGAACCCCCCGTCTTTCCAGCCTGCCTCCTCCCTCTGGGACTAGGCCAGCGGTGCCCCCTACACACACCCGGCTGGCTTCTGATATCCTGGGCTCTCCCGCCGTGGTGGCGGTATCGGGGTATCACGATGCGCTAGGGGCAGGGTGAGGATGCGGCGGGGTGGCACCGAGCTGGGCAGTGTCAGTAATCCCGAGCCCAGATTAGATTCCGCTCGCTCCTGGGAAGGCAATCCCCTCCTGCCAGCCCCGGCAGCTGTCAGCCAGCGCTCTGCCTGCCCAAGGGACCAGGACGCGGGGGGCTGGGCCCCAGGCTGCGGCCGGGTCGGGCCTGACTTCCAAGGTACGTCCAGGTCCCTGGCCGTCGGGGCGGCTGGGGGCGAGCGTCTCTGGCATTTGCTGCCTTTCGAGTCGGCCAGCTGCTCACCCCTTCACTCTGTCTGCCCTGTCCAGGCTGGGGAGAGAGAGAGAGAGAGAGAGAGAGAGAGAGAGAGAGAGAGAGTGTGTGTGTGTGTGTGTGTGTGTGTGTGTGTGTGTGTGTGTCCTTCCTCGGGGCTGCCTGGACAGACCGATCTTTGCTTCCTCTAGGGAGGGGCTGCCCCTCACTGTGAACCCCCAAAGGCCATGCTGGGGGTACAGCTGGGTTAGAAGTGTGGATCTCAATGCCCCACCTTCTTGGGCTCATGCTTAGCAGGTGAACGCCATGGAGCAGGGATCCGTGTGATAGGATCAGCTGGGACTGTCCCTCACCCCACAGACTGCGGGGGGCTGGGGCACCTCTGAGCGACACAGGGGGAGTGTGCTTCCAAGGGAGGCCGGGCTAGAATTGAGGTTGCTCTGGACCCTCGGGCAGGTGGTTTTGAGTCGAGATGGCGAATAAGGAATTTTTCAGTTGCTGGCAGCACTGAAATATAGGGGTGTGTGTGTGGATGGGGGGGGACGGAAAACACAGTGAGACGTCTCATGGGGGTGTTTGTAATCAAAGCCAAGGGAAGGAAGCGCTAGATTCACACCCGCTGCTCTGCTGCCACCACCTTCCTTAGGACCAGGCTGGGGAGGGTTTGATTTTTTTTTTTTAAAACCAGGAAACGTGGATAAATGTCCGTTTCGCTGGGTGCACACAAGCCGGCGGAAATCTATTTCTATGGCTAAGAATCAAAACGCCCAGAAAAGCAGAGTGAGAAAAATGCGGCTTGGGGCCGCTTTAAAGTTTGCTTTTCCGGCTATTCCCCTGGTCTATTGCCGTGTGTTGCTGCCAGTTTGTGTTTGAAGGGTTACAAAGCTGGAATCTCAAGGTCTGTTGTCATTACATAAGGACTGTCTGACCCCCCCTCCCCGCTCCTCCCTGCCTCCATTATTCCTGGCAATCAAAATAGCGATGGGGTGCGATTCTCTAGCCCAGGGCTTGTGGCCTCCCTCTCAGACGTGGGTGTTCTCTGAGTTCCAGCCCCAGCTCCACCTTGGGGATTCAAACCTGGGTCTCCTGTGCCCTGAGTGAGTGCCCCAGCTGCTGGGCTAAGGATTAAAATGGGGGCAGTGTAGGGTGACCAGATGTCCCGATTTTATAGGGACAGTGCCGATTTTTGGGTCTTTTTCTTATATAGGCTCCTATTACCCCCGACCCGCTGTCCTGATTTTTCACATTTGCTGTCTGGTCACCCTAGGGTGGTGGCACCGCCCCAGCTCCTGTCTGGCGAATCTAGGCTGACAAACGGAAACGTTTCGTTTTGATGACGTCGAAACGAACCCTTTGGACCTGTCTGGAAACATCTGTTTTCGTTTTGGCTGAAACCGTTCCACCTTGCCCCGAATTCATGAAATGTTTCAGTCGCCCTGAATCTGCCTTTTTCGGCAGAAGTCTTGGCCCAAAATTTTTGCCCCGGCTCTAGTTATGACACGGGCTATCGCTACAGGACCATGTGGTCACTTTTTTCCCCACTGGACCATTCAGTGCACAGGGTGGACGGTTGCAAGGGGAACCTTAATGCTGCTTTTGCCAAACGGTCCGAGTGCTTGACTTTGCGACCTGAATGACATTCCCATAATGTAGATTTTTTTTGGGGGGGTATGTAATTTCCTTGTTTTTTAAGAAGGAAAAACCAAAGTGTGGGCCTCTAATGCACATTCTCCAGCACTGGCTTCAGGATTTGAATCCAGGACCACAGAACTCTGCCGCTTGAGGTAAGGATTAATTACGCTAGCTGGCCACAGGGGTAGACGGAAGGTGGCAGGGGAGGGTTATTCCGTGTGGCTAGAGGGATGGGGCCAGGGCTAGTTTTTTGTCCCTCCCCACAAGCCCCCAGGCAGGCTGTGCAGATGCAGGGCTTTGGGCACCCTCCTTGCTGCCTCTGGGTGCCAGGGGAGAGCTAGCCACCTCCATCCCCATGAAACACGTCTGTGGCTCTGCCCGGAGCGTGCCTCTCTAGCCTTGCAGACCTGGAACCCAGGGGTCTAGAACCCAGCCCGGAGTAGGGCCTGGTCCCGTCCCCAGCCTGCACGGCACTCAGGGACTAGGACTCCAGCCCCTGCCTATGGGGGACCAGTCCGTCTTCCCCCAGTCTCTGGGATGAGTGTCCCAAACAGGGTAACGCTTTGAACCGGCAGCTGGCTGGCTGGGTGTAATTGCTGCCGATCTGCTGCTGCTAAAAGCAGGAGGGCTGGGGCTGCCCTAGGGCAACTGGCCTGGCTGTGAGACCTCCTGGTGGGCAGGGGCCAGGGGGCAGTGCTGAGCCGTGGGGAGAACACCTGTCAAGAGGAGGACACAGGCCGGATGGGAAGTTGGTTGTGAACCGGAACTGGGGTGGGAAGTGCCCCCCCACCACCAGTGCAGACCAGATTTCCACCCCCAGATCCTGGCATGCTCATCCCCTGCCCCACTAGGGCGACCAGATGTCCCGTTTTTATAGGGACAGTCACGTTTTTGGGGACTTTTTCTTATATAGGCGCCTATTACCCCCCCACCCGCTGTCCCGTTACTTCACAGTTGCTATCTGGTCACCCTGCGCCCCCGCTGCTGCCAGCACACAGGGGCATTTCCCCAGGGCAGCAGCGGATGCCACCAGCCGTAAACTGCCCCCACTGCAAGCCCCAGTGTAGGGGGCATGCCGGGGCGGTGGGGGCAGGAGGGAGCACTCCACACCGAGATTTCAGGCTGGGGCATGCTGGGGAGCAGTCTGATTGACACCGGGATCTGCTTCACCCCTGAATTCAGCCAGGGCACAGGTGGCCTTCACGCTCCTGCCCCCTCCCTGCCACGGCCCCGCACCTGCCGCTGTCCCGAGACAGGAGCATGTCTGTCTGTCTGTCTGTCTCTCTGCTGGCTGGAACGGGCAGCCCTGGGGGCAGCTTGGGTAACCCCTTAACGGCTGCTCTCGCCCCTCCTCTGCCCAGCAGATCTAGCGCAAGGCAAAAGCTGCGGCCCCGCGGGCGAAGCGAGGGGCTGGCCGGCAGGGCTGGAAAGAAGAGCCCGGGAGGTCCTCCCCCAGCCCGAGCACCTATCCGAGCTGTTCCCTCCCCGCTGGATCGTTCAGGGTCCGTCTCCTGCTTTGTCCTGGAAGGAGAAAGGCCAAGAAAGCTCTGGACTCGTCACTCAACAAAGGACTCTTTGTTACAGCCTCCTCCAAGGAAACCTGACCTCCCTCCCCGTCCGTGGGGCGGAAAGCGATCCGGACGGGGCCACTGGCTCGGCTGGGCCCTCTCTCCTTCCGTCGGCGCCGGGGCTCTGCTCTTTGTGGGCCAGTCTGTCTCTGTGATGCCGCCCTTCTTCCTGGCTCTCCTGCTTTGGGCGCAGGCGGCAGGAGCCGCCAAGGCCTGTCCTCACCTGTGCGTCTGCTACGAATCCTCGGATTTCGTGGACTGCCGTGGCCGGCGCCTGGCCCACGTCCCCCGCAGCGTCCCGCACAGCACGTGGCTCCTGGATCTGAGGCACAACAACCTGACCAGCCTGGAGGCGGGCTCCTTCGACGCCCTGTGGTCTATGAAGATCTTGCTCCTGGCCCACAACTCCGTCGGCCAGCTCTGGCCCAGGGCCTTCGCGTGCCTGGGCTTCCTGGAGAAGATAGACCTCAGCCACAACCTCCTGTCCCAGCTGCCTCCTGACTTCTCCGATGAACTGGCCTCCCTGAAGGAGCTCAAGGCGGCCTACAACCGGCTGTTGGCCGTGGGCTATGAGAGCCTGCAGCACCTGGAGAGCCTGGAGAAGCTGGACCTGAGCTACAACCAAGTGGCTTCCATTGAGAAGGGGGCCTTTCGGGGCCTGTCCAGGCTTCGCTACCTCTACCTCCAGTCCAACCGGCTGGGGATTGTCCACAACGGCTTCTTCTCCATGCTCCAGAACCTGGAAGTCCTCTTCCTTGGCAACAACAACATCAGCGCCATCGAGCTGGAGGCCTTCACCTCCCTGCACAACGTGAACCTCCTGGCTTTGACCGGCAACCAGCTCCTCCACCTCAAATTCAAGACATTCCTGAACATCCAGACGCCTAGCACCCACCTCCAGCTCGCCGGCAACCCCTGGGCCTGCGACTGTGACCTCCAGCGGGTCTTCAGCAAGATCCTGAGCGTCCGCCACCTCCACGTGGAAGACTATGCCAATATCACCTGTGCCAGTCCCTGGCAGCTGGCCGGCTTGCCTCTGGTTTCTGTGGATGCCCAGCTGTGTGTGGCCGAGACGGCCACCGTCCTGGTGATCACGGTCACCGTCCTGGTGACGGTCGTTGCCGCCATCGTCATGGCGGAGAGGAACAGGAAGAGGAGCCAGGAGAAGAACTGGAACGAGTCGGACGGCCCCTTCGACCCGCAGGAGAAGTGAGACGAGGGGTGGGAAAGCTGATGCCTGGTGCGTGAGAAGCAGCCGCTTCCTTTCCCTCTGCCTTTGAGCTCTCCTGGATCCGCGCTGACTGGCCCTATTCCTAGCTCCTCGGGACCCAAGCCCGGATGCCTGGTGTGTGGACCGGAGCCGCCCTGCCCAGAGACGTGGCTGCTGCACTGACCCCAGGGGGCTCCCGCTCGGTCCCATCTTGGGCCAGGTCCCCCTTCCTTTCACCTGCTCATTGCCACCAGGTTCTGTGAGCCAACAGCTGCCCTGCCACGCCCCTGCACCCACCTCCCCGGCCTTCAAACCCTCCCTCGGGCACGCCCCCGCCCCACACACGCTGGCCTTTAACAGCTGCCCTCAGGGACACCTCTCCTGCCCCCTGCTGGCCTGTGGGGTGATTGCACAGATGTAGCCAACTGGAACGTAGTGAAGAGGGGGAGGGAGGGAATCTCAAACCCCCCCCCCCCCCCGCTGATGGGAGGGAAAAGGGAACAGTGCTCTGGTTTCGCCCCTCAACTCAGCAGTTCTGGCTCCGTGAGCCCTCACAGCCCTCCCCTACGAGGCGGGGATTATCCCTGCCTTACAGCTGGGGAAACTGAGGCACAGCGCTTCAGTCCCGCCGTTCTCAGCCCCTCCTCTGCTCTGAGCTGGCCTGTTGGAGTTTGGGGGCAGTGTTGCCTTGTGGGAAGAGCTGGTTTAGGGGCGGCTGGGGCTTCCCTTAGCTGCTCCCTCCAGAGGCCAGTGCAGTGGGTGGGGAGCTGCTAGGCAGAGCTGGTTGTCTGCTCCGTGAGTGAAACCTCTTGGGCTGGTGGGGGGCCCTTGACTCAGTGGCCGCGAGGAACCATAAGATTCCACCCACCTGCTCCACATTGATCCAGAGGCCAGGGCTGCCTGGGGGAAGCTGATGGCCGGAGCCTCTGCCTAGCCCTCAGCCCTCCTCCCACCTGGCCCAGCGGTGCTACGAGCCACGCTCCCAAACACGAGGCCCTCGCTGTGCATTCACCCCCTTGGCCAGTCCCGCACCCAGCCGCGCAGCTCCGAAAAAGGCCGCAGCTCTGGATTAACCAGCTGGGGGCCGAGCGCCTGGAGAGTGGGGCTGCGTCCAGCCTGCCAGGAGGCCCGAGCGCCTCTTGGAGGGAGAAGGAGAGTGGGGATTAGGTCAGGTTTGGTGTCACAGATGGGCCAGGCGGCTCTCCTGGGGGGGCAGGTCCTTTGGCCACGGGATTTTACAATTTGTGGGGCGTGAATGATTTGGCAGGGAACGTGGGAGCAGCAGGACAGGATGGGGAGGCAGGCTGGAGGGATTGTGAGACCTGAGAATGTTCAGTGGTTTATCCCAGCTAAGGGCCCGATCCTGCGAGGTGCTGCCTGCCTGGGGCTTCCCCCAATGAGGGGGCCTCTGCATCTTACAGGATCAGGCCCTGAATCGCTTTCCCGTCAGGCCCCTACTAAACTCAGCCAGAGAGCAGTGCTGTGTTTTGAGCCGGTCCCAAAGCTCATGTCTGCCAGCAGCTCTTCGAGCTGGGGCAGGGGCAAATCCCCTGTGAAGTCATCTACTGGGAAACCTGTGTGTCGAGGGGTTCCTGGCTGCTAAGATAATTAACGCTGCTCTTCCCGATGGCAGCCTTGTACGGCCGCCAGGCTGCAGAATCCTGTCGTGGAAAAGAAATAAAATCTGGTTTTCCTGGGTGCGTGTGCGTTATTTACTGTGTGTATCGCACTAGGCCAAGGCCCCCCCAATGCTGGAGCAGGGCCCCCTCGTTCTGTGTGTACAGCACTGAGCACGGAGAGACAGCCCCTGCCCCAGGGAGCTTCCAGGCTCAGGGACGTCGGTTGGCAGCGTTTTCCACTGGTCTCTCCAAACTCTCTTGCCTCTTGGTCCCCCACCAGGGTAGGAATAGAAAGGTAGCACGGCTCAGCATGCAGCGTGGTGAACTGAGACCTGCGTTCTGTTCCCTGCTCTACTTCTGGCCTAGTGGGGCACTTTCCCTCTCTTGCTCAGTTTCCCTATCTGTAAAATGGGCGTAATGACCCTGGCTTCCTTTCTAAAAGGCTGAGACACCTATTTTTGGAAAGGTCTAGGTATTGTTCTCTGAGCACTTGTTAAGTGGTTTGGGATTTATCTCCACCGTGGCCAGGTGAAATCTTATCCCCATTTTACAGACAGGAAACTGAAGGCAAGGGCCACATTTTCCAACGCACTCAACAGGATGGGTGTTGGACACATGCATCCCCATGCCTCTGTGCTTCTAAAAACCTGACCACAGTTATGGGTGGTGACCTCTTGAAAGCCTAACCAAGGTCATGCAGGAAAGCACAGACATGGGCAAACTACGGCCCGCGGGACCATCCTGCTCGGCCGGGGAGCCTAGTTCCAGGCCCCTCCCCTGCTGTCCCCCCTCCCCCACAGCCACCCTGCTGCATGGGCCGCCCTCTGGTCCTCTGCTCCCCCTGGGCAGCGTGGGGAGCGCAGCTGGCTCTGGCTGGGGGTCGCGGCTGCGAGCTCCTGCTGCTGGTAAGGGGGTGGGGAGTGGGGGGTTGGGTAAGGGAGTGGGAGGTCCTGGGGGGCAGTCAAGGTGGAGCTTCGGGGGGGGGGGCAGTCAAGGGATGGGAAACAGGGAGGGTTGGGAATGGGAGTCCCGAGGGGGCCTGTCAGGGGGCGGGGATGTGGATGGGGTCGGGAGGGCAGACGGAGCAGGGGGGGTTGGATAAGGGGGTGGGCTCCCAGGGGGAAGTTATGGGTGGGGGACAAGGAGCAGAGGGCGGTTGGATAGGGGGTGGGAGTCCTAGGGGGGCTGTCAGGAGTCGGGGGTGTGGATAGGGGTCAGGGCAGTCAGGGGACAGAGCAGGGGGGTTAGATGGGGATGGGGGCGGTCAGGGGACAAGGAACGGGGGGGTTGGGGGCTCTGAGGGGGGCAGTCAGGGGGAGGGGACCAGGCTGTTTGGGGAGGCACAGCCTTCCCTACCCGGCCCTCCATACAGTTGCGCAACCCCAGTGTGGCCCTTGGGCCAAAAAGTTTTCCCACCCCTGCTCTAGCCAGTCCCTCTCCGGTTCGCTCCTTGTTGGGACACCCTTGTCTTTGTGGAGTACAGTCTGAATGCCCTGCACAGGGCACTCCCTCAATGGCAACGGGAACTGAGAACTGGTAAGACACCCAGAATGAGGTCAAGTAAAAGTCTAAGCTAGGCAACCCTAATTCTCTAAACCTATCTGCCCTTTGAAAATGTCCTGGCTGGAGCCTGGGCCGTAAGAACAGGCTCCGTATGGAGCCCCTGGGGGACTCCACTTGTTAGCAGGGAGAGTATTGAACTCAGCAGAACTACTCCTGCGTGTAAAGTTACGCGCCTGCGTACGCGCGCTTGCGGCTCAGGCCGCAAGGTAAGTAGCTGGGTTTTTCCAAATTGCCGTACGTGTTGCGCGCTGGGCTGCTTGGAAAACCCAGCTGTAAGCATCCCTTCTGCAAATCTAATGCTTATTTCGGTGCCCAGGTGAGGGCTGTTACGTGGACCAGCACCAGGAGGACTGAACAGAAGATCATTGGTTCCCCCATCCCTCTACCCCCTCATCCCCAATCTAAGCGAGCTCAGATATTATCTGCTGGCATCGCAGCAAACTCTGTGACCTAAAGCTGGATTTACTGCGTTTGCAGAAACCACACACTAAGGGCAGGAAGCCAGCATCCCATAATCCCCCATTTTTAATTAATCCCCCATCACTCTGGCATTCACCAGCTGTAGGAGCAAAATGTAACGTGTTCTTGGCAGGCCTCTGCTCTGTTTCGGTCCATCTGGGGTCCCCCAGACTGCAAAGGGAGACAGAGAGGTGAATTCTCCCACCGAAACAGCTAAAATGATGGTCAAAGCTGCAGGCACCAGGCTGACACGTGAGAGCCCAGGGCCGGGTTTTATTAACCGACTATCAGCTAGAAATACAGGGAGCGCTCCCAGGGCAGCACTGAAGGACGGGGAGAGGAGCGTTACACCTGGGTGGGGACTGAGAGCTGTGACTCCTGGAGTCTGAGCCCCTCTTGGAAGGGGCTGGGGTCTAGGGGGTGGGGATTGGGAAGCAGGACTCCTGGGTTCTGTTCCCAGCCCTTGGCAGGGAAAGGGGTACAGGGTTGGAACCAGGAGGGATGTGGGGGGCGGGGAGGCAGGACTCCTGGGTTCTGTTCCCAGCCCTTGGCAGGGAAAGGGGTACAGGGTTGGAACCAGGAGGAATGTGTGTGTGGGGGGAGGGGAGGCAGGACTCCTGGGTTCTGTTCCCAGCCCTTGGCAGGGAAAGGGGTACAGGGTTGGAACCAGGAGGAATGTGTGTGTGGGGGGAGGGGAGGCAGGACTCCTGGGTTCTGTTCCCAGCCCTTGGCAGGGAAAGGGGTACAGGGTTGGAACCAGGAGGAATGTGTGTGTGGGGGGAGGGGAGGCAGGACTCCTGGGTTCTGTTCCCAGCCCTTGGCAGGGAAAGGGGTACAGGGTTGGAACCAGGAGGAATGTGTGTGTGGGGGGAGGGGAGGCAGGACTCCTGGGTTCTGTTCCCAGCCCTTGGCAGGGAAAGGGGTACAGGGTTGGAACCAGGAGGGATGGGGGGGGGGAAGGGGAGGCAGGACTCCTGGGTTCTGTTCCCAGCGGGGGGAGGAGGGGAGCAGAACTCCTGGGTTCTCTCCCCCCGTCCTGAGGCGGCTGGCTGGTACGGGGGGGGCCCTGTAGCGAGGACACCCCCGCAAGGCAGTGCTGGGCGAGGGGAGGCCCATCGACTCCAGCGTGGCTGGAAGGAGCCTGCGCCCGCCCGCGCATCTCCCAGAGGAACCTCCCGTGGCCGGAACCCCGCTGCTGGCGGGGCGCGTTTCCGGCCGGGCAGGTGTGGGGACGGACGCGAGCGGAAGCGCGCTGCCGGACCGGCCGGGCTGCCCCGCACTAAGATGGCGGCGGCCGGGGCTCGGCGGCGGCGGTTGTTGCGGCTGCTGATGCAGCTCGGCTCGGTGCTGCTCACGCGCTTCCCCTTCTGGAACTGCCTCAGCGCCCTCATGCTCTTCGCGGAGCGGGCCGACGCCCGCAGGTGGGGCGGGGCGGGGCGGGGCAGCATGGATGGGGGAGGGGCACTCAGAGGAGGAGTCAGGAGGGGCGGGGGAGGAGTCGGGGGTGGGGAGGAGCCAGGAGGATTTGGGGGAGCAGTCAGGGGTGCGGAGGAGACGGGTGGGGCGGAGGCAGGAGGGATGGGGGAGGGGCCAAGAGAGAGGGGGGGAGTCAGGCGGGATGGAGTCAGGCGGGATAGGGGAGGGGCCAAGAGGAAGGGGGAGGAGTCGGGGTGGGGTGGAGTATGGGGGGGGCGGAGGGGGAGGAGTCGGGGTGGGGTGGAGTCGGGGATGGGGGAGGGGGAGGGGCCGAGGGGGAGGGGGAGGAGTCGGGGGTGGGGTGGAGTATGGGGGAGGGGCGGAGGGGGAGGAGTCGGGGTGGGGTGGAGTCAGGGGGATGGGGGAGGGGGAGGGGCCGAGGGGGAGGGGGAGGAGTCGGGGGTGGGGTGGAGTATGGGGGAGGGGCGGAGGGGGAGGAGTCGGGGTGGGGTGGAGTCAGGGGGATGGGGGAGGGGTGGAGGGGGAGGAGTCGGGGGTAGGGTAGAGTCAGGGGGGATGGGGAAGGGGCCAAGAGAGAGGGGGGGGAGTCGGGGGTGGGGTGGAGTCAGGGGGGATGGGGGAGGGGCCAAGAGAGAGGGGGAGGGGAGGAGTTGGGGGTGGGGTGGAGTCAGGAGGGTTGGGGAGGGGCCAAGAGTTAGGGGGAGGGGGAGCAGTCAGGGATGGGGAGGAGTCAGGAGGGATGGGCAGGGGCAGGAGAAGGGGTTAGATGGGGAGGAGAGAGTAGACATTAGGATCGATGGAGTCAGGGTCATGGGTGGTGGGGGAGGAGGAGAGGGTTGGGGGTGGGAGTGAGGATGGCTGGGGGGGAGTGGTTGGGGTCATGGGGAAAGGCAGAGTTAAGGGCAGGATGAGAATTGGTCCCCTGAGGCCAGCAGCTGCCTGTGCTACATGCTGTTCCTAGGCATGGGCTGGTTAATGGCCTTGTTTCTGCTGGTGCTAAGGTAACATCAAGGCTCTGCCTTAACCCCGGGGACCCTAGCTCAGGCTCTAACTCCTTCTTACCATATCTCATGGTGCTTAGCTCTTGCTTACGCGAGGTGCCAGACTGGTGGTGGTTAGAGTTGCCAAGTGCCCGTTTTCTAAAGTTCAGTTACTGTGAGGTGGGAGGAGGTGCCTGGTCATTAACCCAGCCCCTGCTCAGCTGGGGGCCACCTCCTACCTGCCCCCAGGCTCCTTGTTAGCCTGCAGCAGCTCCTGTCCCAGCCCTGGAACAGCAGAGGGACCCCAGCTGGGGGCGGGGAAGGTGGAGTGGATCCAGCCAGCAAGGAAGGGAGAGGTGTGTGTGACGGGGTGGATCCTTGGGGGAAGAGGCAGAAAAGGGAGTGGAGCCTAGAGAAGAGGAGGCGAAGGGGGCGGGAACTCAAGGGAAGAGGTGGAGCAGGGGTGGGGCCTTAGGGGAAAAAGGTGGGGCAGGGCCCATTACTGGCAGTTAGAAAGGTGGCAACCCTATTTGGATTGCAATACCCAGATGCAGCTAATGCTGGAGTGGAAACCCTGTAGCACTGCACGTGCCTTTGGGGAGTTAGAGGTGGAGCTTTTCTGATGGTGCTGGGTCACCCAGAGAGGCACTGTGAATGGCCTTTAGCTTATTTTCATAACACGTGGAATGGCAAACTTGGATAATTTGAGTGGCCTCCCTCTCCATTCATGGTAGGCATTGGGGAGGCAGTGTTGCCTAGTGGATAGATCACTAGACTAGGGCTCAGGAGATGTGCGTTCTATTCCTGGCTTTGCCACTGCCCTGCTGGGTGATCTTGGGTATTTTGCTTATTATTATTACTCATGTTTATTATGGTAGTGCCTACGGGCCAACCAAGATGGGCCTCTGTTGTGCTAGGTGCTGTACAAATACAATAATAGACAGTCCTTGCCCTGGAGAACTTATTCTTATTTTTTGAGTGGATTTGCTTCCCCTCTCTGTGCCTGAGTTTCCCCCTCTGTAATATGGGGATAATGATACTGACCTTCTTTGGAAAGTGCTTTGAGATCTGTGGAAGAAAAGGGCTGTATAAAAGCTAGGGATTATTGTTGGATGCGGTTGAGGCATGCTGATGGGATGACCTGGGGAAACTTGCCTTGCCACTATTTGGCCCTTACATACTCCAGGATAAATACAGGACCTCCATGTCCAGGGCTGTCCCTTGGACACTTATTCACAGGTTGTGTGAGCGAGAGAGCTCAGGTTTGTAATATCTCCAGCCTGAAAGCAGAGTTCTTCCTAAGGCAGTGCCCGGACACAGTTGGGCACCCTGGGCTCACATGTGGTTGCTTTGTCCTGCTTACGTGGTATGACTTGATTCCTCAGATGCCCAACTGGATTGAAACTCCTTCCTTGTCTCCCCCTAGGAAACCTGACATCCCCGTCCCGTATCTGTACTTGGACATGGGGGCAGCGGTGTTGTGTGCCAGCTTCATGTCCTTCGGGGTGAAGCGCAGGTGGTTTGCACTGGGAGCTGCTCTTCAGCTAGCAGTCAGCACGTATGCGGCGTATATCGGGGGCTATGTGCACTACGGTGATTGGTTGAAGGTGAGGGGTTCATTGGAGTTCCCTGGGTGGCTGATCGGCTAGGGGGCAGCTGCCTCATCCATTCCCATGCCAGCCTCGCTTAGTAACCCTGGACTGTTTGGCCTGTCTGAAATGAGTGTAGATCTCGGTCCAGGCCCCCTGGCACTAACATCCAAGTGAAGCTAGTATCCTCATTGAGCCTCCTTGTTCGCTCTTTCAGCAGAGAGGGCAAGGAATTAAGAGGCCATAGAGACTGAATCGCTCCCTCGCTCCTTGAGATCAGGACGATGTAAGGGGAAACTTGCCCTGTAATGCCTGGGTTGCATCTGCTTTGTAAATAGAAGAAGGCTTCAGTCTCCATGTTAGTATTTCAGTGAGAGCAAAAATTATCCCCATCGCCCTTTTCTTCCCCCTCCACCTCCGCCCCCATTTTGATCCTGCTAGTCCGCTATCTCGTGGCCAAAGCAGCTGCTTCAGCAAGATTGCATTGCGCACCTAGCTACAAGCCTACACACTTCCTTCCTGACCTCAGCTGATGATCAGCTTGTGCCCTGAAATGTGAAGATGAGAGGTCTGTATCCAGTGTAATGCCCCTGCAGATGTCGTTTTCGTGTATCTAAATGCCTCGTGCTTTTATTTCTTTTAAGTTTATGGGGCTCCTTTTCATTTCCCAGTCCCTAACTGATGTACACACTGTGTGATTCCCCCTGCAGGTGAGGATGTACTCACGAACTATAGCTATCATTGGTGGGTTCCTGATCTTGGCGAGTGGGGCTGGTGAGATCTATCGTCAGAAGCCACGGAGCAGGTCTCTGCAGTCCACCGGGCAGGTCTTCCTCGGCATCTACCTCATCTGCGTGGTATGTACCCAGCGGGGCAGGAGCTGGCTGGTGCCACGGTGGACTTCCATGCACAGCTCTGCCGTTGCTAGCCAGCGTGCGTTGGCTTGCAGTGAAATCACCAGAGCACGGGGGGTGATCAGAAAGAAACTGGGATTCAGCACTTTGTCATGTGGCTGTGGCCGCAATTGGGAAAGTGTGGGTGTTGGAGCAGCTTGTATCACAGCTGGGGGGAGATCAGACAAGGGGGGGATTCTCTGTGGGGCACAGGTGGCCACTTAGGGTGCCCCTTGGACTAAAAGGGGTTGTTGCCAGAGGAACACCCCAGCTGCCATGGTTACTGGCCAGCCCTGACCTACTTACTCTACCTGAAGGTGCCTTTGGGTGTCACATTGGTTCTAGAATTCTTTGCACCTCCTTTGGACACCCCTGCAGCCTCCTGCAAAGGATTCTGGGGTGTTTAGAAAGCCATAGCACTATTTGCATATGGCTGGACAGAAACAGAGGCAGTTGATTGGATCGGTGGGAGGACCATCAGCTTCCATGATCCCCTAAGACCAGCCCTGCAGGGTGGAGGAGGCAGAGAAATGGAGATAGTATTTTGGTACCAGTTATACCCTTAGTCTTTGTGGCTATTATGTGATTGTGTAGCAGGCACTGTTCCTTCCTGCTGAGGCTGTATTAAACCAGAACCCCCAGCATGACAGCAGGGGGCACTGTGCCACTGCCTTTCAGAGGGGATGGAAAACTGGCATCCTGATCCCATGGGGCTTCGTGCAAAAGTCAGCTATTAACCTTAGTCTCCTGGCCAAATTCCAGCCTGAGGATTAAACTATAATGAGATCCAACGGCTAGAAGTTGACGCTAGATACATTCAGACTAGTAATAAACTGGCAAATCTCGAGTAGGAGTTGGGAGGTTATTTGACCTCGGTATTTGGCACTGGTGTGATTGCTGCTGGAATACTGTGTCCAGTTCTGGTGCCCACAATGCAAGAAGGATGTTGATAAATTGGAGAGGGGTCAGAGAAGAGCCATGAGAATGGTTAAAGGGTTAGAAAACCTGCCTTATGGTGAGAGACTCAAGGAGCTCAGTCTATTTAGCTTAACAAAGAGACGATTAAGGAGGTACCTGACCACAGTCTGGAAGTACCTACAAGGGGAACAAACACTTGATAATGGGCTCTTCAGTCTAGCAGACAAAGATTCAGTGTCTGGAAGTTGAAGCTGGACAAATTCAGAATGGAAATAAGCCATGAATTTTTAACAGCGAGGGTAATTAACCACTGGAACAATTTGCTGAAGGTTATGGCGGATTCTCCATCGCTAGAAAATTTTTCAATCAAGGTTGGCTGTTTTTTCTAAAAGATCCACTCTAGGTCAACCACCAGCCGACTCGAAGCAGGAATTAATTCCGGGACGTCCCGATAGGCTATGCCGGAGGTTGGACTAGATGATCCTGATGGTCCCTTTTGGCCTATGCTCTCTGAATTGCATTGGGCCTCCTTCCGTTTCAGCTGGTCTCCTGCACCCCTATGCTGCTGTGCAGTGATTGGGTGCGTGCAGTGAAGCAGCTGCTGTCACGCACACAATCCCCAAAGCCTTTTGGGAGGAAAGGCTGTGGCTATGTCGACACTGCATTTGGGGGGTGTGATTGCACTACATGTCGACATACCTGAGCTAGCTTCAGTAATGAAAGCAGTGAAGCTGCAGCAACATAGAATCATAGGACTGGGAGGGACCTCGAGAGGTCATCTAGTCCAGTCCCCTGCACTCAAGGCAGGACTAAGTATTGTCTAGACCATCCTTGACAGGTGTTTGTCCAACCTGCTCTTAAAAATTTCCAATGATGGAGATTCCACAACCTCCCCAGGCAATTTATTCCAGTGCTTCACCACCCTGACCATTAGGAAATTTTTCCTAATGTCCAACCTAAACCTCCCTTGCTGCAATTTAAGCCCATTGCTTCTCGTCCTATCCTCAGAGGTTAAGAACAATTCTTCTCCCTCCTCCTTGTAACAACCTTTTATGTACTTGAAAATTGTTATCATGTCCCCTTTCAGTCTTCTCTTCTCCAGACTAAACAAAGCCAATTTTTTCAATCTTCCCTCATAGGTCATGTGTTCTAGACCTTTAATAATTTTTGTTGCTCTTCTCTGGACTTTCTCCAATTTGTCCACATCTTTCCTGAAATGTGGCTCCCAGAACTGGACACAATATTCCAGTTGAAGCCCGAGTAGAGCGGAAGAATGACTTCTTGTGTCTTGCGTACAATACTCCTGCTAATATATCCCAGAATTATGTTTGCTTTTTTTGCAACAGTGCTACACCATTGACTTATATTTAGTTTGTGATCCACTATGACCCCCCAGATCCCTTTTCGCAGTACTCCTTCCTAGGTGGTCATTTCCCATTTTGTATGTATGCAACTGGGCAGGGGGCCCCTGGTGTATGTACCCAGGGTCCTGGCCGGGCAGGGCTAGATCAAAGCTAGCGTGGGTATGTCTAGCCGTGCTGTAGTCACACATCCTGATTGCAGTACAGACATATTCAGTGTGTATGAATTTGCTCCTACCTCTTGGTTTACTGTTCCACTGCGCCCTACAGGCCTATTCCCTCCAGCACAGCAAAGAGGATCGTCTGGCTTACCTCAACCACATCCTAGGTGGCGAGATCACCCTGCAGCTACTCTTCATCCTCTATGGGGTGCTGGCCCTGTCATTCCTGTCCGGTTATTACATCAGCACGGCCGCCCAGATCCTCTCGGTGATCCTGCCCCTGGTCATCCTGTTCATTGATGGGAACCTCGGCTACTGGCATGACTCCCGGCGCGTCGAGTTCTGGAACCAGATGAAACTCATCGGGCAGAACGTTGGTATCTTCGGGGCTGTCATCATCTTGGCCACGGATGGTTGAGATGGGACAAGTGGGGGCAGATAGGACAGGCCTGGGGGAGGGCTCTGCAGTTCGGGGGAGGGGATGGGAGTAGGTTTTTTTAAAATCACCATTATTTATTCTTTTTTACTACTTTTAAAAAATTCCTAGTTGATTTTTTCCCATTGACGGGCCAGGGGACTCGGTGGCTGCCTTTCTTGAGCACGTTAGTCCTTCATTGCACTTTGACAGGTGTTTTAAGCACAGCCCTATAGCACCTCACTCTTCTGGCTCTGTGTAGCAGCAAAGGGGACATTGTAGAACAGCTGCCCACAGGGTCAGACTAGCTCAGTGGGTGTGTGAGCAGCGTAATTCCTCTGCGGAAAGGAGGAGTGGATCCTGGAAGCTTGGGAGTCCCCCTGGGGAGCCAGATGATTGGTTACTGGAAAGATGCCAACAATGAACTGAATGGGGGACTTCAAAGCCACCCCTTCATCGTCTGTGGTGAACTCTGCACATTGGTTGCAATGTGTGGGGTGTGTGGGGACCATTGTGTGTGTATGTGGTGGGTGGGGACAACGGTAGTAATAATCTAGCTCTTATTTAGTGCTTTGCATCAGTAGATCTCAAAGCGCTTTACAAAGGAGGTCAGTGTCATCATCCCCATTGTACAGATGGGGAAACCGAGGCACAGAGCGGGGACTTGACTTGCCCAAGATCACCCAGCAGGCCAGTGTCCAAGCCAGAGTAACCGTCCTCCATTCGTTACTTAAGCTGGTTCTCACTGTGCTTCTAACTATTGCCTGTGGAATTTCATGGGGTTACAAAGGAACCCTGCTCCCCGAAAGGATGCAGTGCTGTGGAGAGGAGCGATTTCAAAGGGGAACAGCCCTCAATGCTCTTGAGAGGGAGAAGGAAGCTGCTTCGGAGATGAGAAGGGAATAATTTTGCCTCTTGCCCCGCTCCCGCTCTGTGTGCATCCGTCCATGCTGCCTCCCGTCCATCAATGGAGCATGCATGTGAATCAGTTGTGCATTGGCTTGTCTCCTAGCACAGCCCGATGGAGGGAGCAGATGGACACTGCTTTACAACCGGACAATCCTGCCTGCCAAAGCCTGGAGGAATGAACAGTAGAGAGGGGAGCCGCTACCTGTCCCCCCAAGAGAGGTGGAATTTCCAGAGTGCTGGGGTGGAGTGAGAGTGAGGAAGGGAAGCTTGAAAGGGGGGAAAAGTCCAGTTCCCAACCCTCTGAGGATCCCATGTCTTACAACCCTGGTCAGGGTTGTCAGGGACAGGTTGGGAGACTGCGCTCCATGTTGTAAGGTGACATGCTGCCCAGAGACAACTTGCCTTTGCCCCCTGAGGGCCTCCTGCCCCCAGGTTTGGTTTGCCCTTTGCTGCGGGGCTAGCTAGCATGCAGGATCTCTCTAGCTCTAGTGCCCTGCCCGCCTAAGGAGAGCGCTCAAACACGGTCATTGTCTCAACTGCCTAGATCAAGCCGTCCACTTGGAGCTGCTGTTGCGTCTTCCCTTTTCTCTAAACCACTTTCCCCATCATGTATTTCTGATGATTAAATGAGAAAAGGCTTTTAACTCCACCCCTTGAGTTTTATTTCTTACCGGAACATTGTTTGGCTTTAATCAAGTCAAGCCAAACCCTACGGTACTTCTCCGTCCTCGTTACTGTTATCTGAGCACCTCACAAGCTTTACTATGTTCATCCCACACACATCTCTCCCCCCCGCCCCGAGCCATGTCTATTAACCCCATGTTACAGATGGGGAACTGAGACTCAGAGGCCCACAGTAATCCAGGGTGTCGGTGGCTATGGAGGGAACAGACCCTGTGTCTTCCGAATCCAGGCTTGTGCCCTAACCACTGGGCCATCCTTCCTGTCTTCCCCCTAATCACAGGCACGTGAACAGAGGAAACTTCAGCTGCCTTTCCGCTCTAGAGCCAGGTCAGATCTTACTTAAGCCACCAACAGAGATGCTGGCAGGAGAGACGTATAAGCCAGAATTTTTTAACCTAAAGTTAGACACCTAAATAAGCAGGCCGACTTTGAGAGGTGTCGGGCGTCATTGGAGTACCTAGTACCTCCCAGATACTTAAGGATTTGTCCTCCACCACCCCTCTGAGGCACAGCAGTGTTGTTATCCCCATTGTACAGATGGGGAACCGAGGATGAACTGCCTTGCCCAAAGTCATGCAAGAAATCTGTGGCAGAGCTGGGAACAGAGCCGAGGTCTTGAGTCCTGCTGCCCAGTTCCTCTCCTGCCTGAACAATGTCTCCCATCTTCTGCTTCATATGCACATCGCTTTTAGTTTGTGCCTAACCAGTTGAAGCTACGGTACCTGTACATTTCCTCTCGGGCTTACTAGTGCCTAACTTTAGGTTAAAAAATTCTGGCTTCTACGTGGGTAGTGCTGGCATTTTAAGAGTTCATTGCAGGCTCATGGCACTTAACCAGACAGGCTCTCCTTTAACCCTGCCATTGATGATGGTAGTTCTTAAACAGATCATTTCAGACTTCCTGGTGCTTTACTGGCTGACTAGCAAGCGTTCACGGTAGATTCATGGCAACTATCTCGCAATTGGACGTTTAAATGTTTCACTGCCAGGGATGCTGGTGATGGACGACGAGTAGGTTTGTGATCAGGGTGAAATGTTCAAAAGTGCCCAGGGGACTTAGGAACCTGTCGTTTTCAAAAGTTGCTCGGGCGCCTAAGTCCCACTGCCAATAAGACGTAGATTTCTAAGTCACTTTTTTTAAATGGGCCATAGGCTGCTAAGTCACTTAGGCTCAGATTTGGACAAGTATTTAGGCATTGCCGTGCTCAGTGAAACCTAATTGATTTAGGAACCGACATCATTTTCAAAAGGGATTTAGGTGCCAAAATCCCATTGAGAGTCAGTAGGATTTAACCTCTTAAAATGAAGTTTAGGTTCCTAAATCAGTTAGGTGTTGCAATGCCGAGTGCATCAATGCCTAAAGACTTTTACAAATGTGGGACTTCGTCCCTTCTGACAATTTTACCCCGTTTACGTGTGGGGGTTTTCAAAGGCACTAGCTGGAATTTCACTGGTGGTTTGGTGTCTGCGGCCCTTTGGCCGCTCTGAAGTTCCCAGCTGACATTTGTCAATCAGTTCTGGTCATGCACTGGTTACGGAGAAAGCAGTAAGACCCTAACATCGCACTGTTGGGATAGCTAAAGAAAGGCGAGACACCTTGAAAAAGAAGCCAAAATCACATTAAAAGTCGACGCTTTCCAGCTACTCTTGTCTGGTTTCTGCTGTACACGTTGTATGTGGAACTCCACAGCCAGGCTGCCGGCTCCTATAAATATAAGCTTTGTGTGTGTGTGACTCCTACTTGCTGTTCCACAGGATTGTAAGGAAAGATGTCGCTGCTCTTTTTACACGTTCGTTAATAGCGGTCCCATTTTATAGGTCGGGAAAGTGAGGCACAGAGAGGGGAAGTGACTTTGCCGAGGTCCCACGGTGAGTCAGTGGCAGAGATGAGACTTGAACCCAAGAGTCCCGACCTCCTCGCTCTAACTTCTCTTGACAACAGTCCGCACAACACAGGCTTTGCTAGCACTTTTTTAGGGAAAAGCGGGGTGCTGAATTGGCAAAGAGGGTTCTTTGTGCCAATCATTCCTCTGGGTGCAGGAAACACCCCTGGGGCTCTGTGCATGGCTGGCCGTTCTGAGCTCTGGTTCTTCTTATCCAGTCTTGATGTACGAAGGCCTGATCCTCCCAAGCCCAACCTGCTCCGCTCTCACTCTGCCCTAGAAAGATCGCCCTATGGTTTGCAGAATGAGTCTGGAATGGATATTGCGTGGTTCACCAGCTCGTAGGAATCCCGGATGTCGGACAGGCCAAACCAGAAGAAGATCCATTGGTGGTTGGTGAAGCTTCCATCACTGTGCTTGAAATACCTGACGGGAACAAAACGAACGCTTACTCCCAGAGCAGTATCTGCATCCCGTAGAGCAACAAGAGCGTCCATGGATACAATTACAGGGATAATACTGGGTCAGACTTGCCACCTGCTGTATCTAAGAGTATCTGAGTCCCTCCTAGATATCAGTGATTGTATCCTTGCAGCACCTCTGTAAGTAGCATAGTAGTGCTAATTCTGTTTTACTGATGGGGAGGTCCAGAGTGAGTGGGAGGGGGTTACAGGTCAGGGTTAAGGGGCATTGGCAGGGTGGCGTGGGAAACCTAGGCCTGGAATGGTAAGGGGTGGTGTGGATCAGAGTACAGACGCACCAGCAGAGCGGTGGAGGGGCCCAGCCCTGGTGTAGCAGGGGTGTTGCACTCAGGATTGAGATGCACTGCCAGAGCTGGGTGTGTGTGTGGAGCAGAGCCGCAGGTAAGGGTAAGAGGCATTGGCAGAGCTGTGTGTGGGGAGCCCAGGGCTGGAATAGCTGGGGGGCTGCAGGGCAGGGTTGTGGGGAATTGGTAGAGCTGTGTGTGGGGAGCCCAGGGTTGGATTAGCTGGGGGGCTGCAGGACAGGGTTGTGGGGAATTGGTAGAGCTGTGTGTGGGGAGCCCAGGGCTGGATTAGCTGGGGGGCTGCAGGACAGGGTTGTAGGGAATTGGCAGAGCTGTATGTGGGGAGCCCAGGGCTGGATTAGCTGGGGGGCTGCAGGACAGGGTTGTGGGGAATTGGTAGAGCTGTGTGTGGGGAGTCCAGGGCTGGATTAGCTGGGGGGCTGCAGGGCAGGGTTGTGGGGAATTGGCAGAGCTGTGTGTGGGGAGCCCAGGGCTGGAATAGCTGGGGGGCTGCAGGGCAGGGTTGTGGGGAATTGGTAGAGCTGTGTGTGGGGAGCCCAGGGCTGGATTAGCTGGGGGGCTGCAGGGCAGGGTTGTGGGGAATTGGTAGAGCTGTATGTGGGGAGCCCAGGGCTGGAATAGCAGGAGAACCATCAGTGCATTTAAAACTTGAGCCCAGAACAGATGTGCATCTGTGTCGGCGTCCACCCGGAGGGTGGCATTCCCAATGGTCTCCTTTCTACCTACCAGGGGTTAATGGGGTTGGTGACGCGAGACCGCCAGAAGAGGGTCCTGAGGTCCTGCCGTATGCACTCCCACAGCATCTGGCCGGAGCCTTGGCTTTTCTTGGTGGAGCTGACCACAAACTTGTCCAAGTACGGCATGCCGCCCAGGACCGGCTCCTTCGTGATGATGGCTGCTGCGTTGTAGCTGGGTGACAAAGGGTAGGGTGAGCCGCACGAGCAGACTCTGCTTGGCAGGGAAGGCGTCCAAGAGGAAGGGAGGAGATTTTGCACCTTCTGTTCTCCCTCCCTCGCTCCCCTGGGCCCATGCAGCTAGGACAAGGGTTACCCCAGCTGTCCGCTTGTGGTAGCTCTCAGGCACTACAGGAAATAACCACTTTGTGCCTGGCTTTCGCATGGCCACAAGGTTCGGAGGCTCTGGGGTTTGGGTCCGTACTCTACAACAGGAGCCAGTTGGGAAGGCTGGAGCGTGCCTTTTGCAGGCCTGTCTCCTGTTGCGTGTGAGGCTAGAGGCCTTCGCTGGCCCCCGGTGTGAGGTGCTGCACGTAAGGAGAGACAACCCCTGCCCCCAAGAGTTTCCTGTCTAAACAGACCAGGCGGAGAAAGGGGGACAGGGAAGGTTTTCAGATCTCTGGGATACAAGACAATCCCCAGAACTAACGGCCTTCAGCCAGATGTTAGGGTCACTCTGCACCCCAGGGGCTGCCCCTAGAAGTGGCTGAATAGGGATCTCTCCCCTTCTTAAATATCCCGCTGCCTGCCTGCTCCTAGAGCTCCTGGGCCCAGCAGAGACGCGCCGGGGGCCTCCTTACCCCTCTGAGAAGTAGATCGAGTGCAGCCTGGGCCGTATGGAAGCCAGATAGTCCCCTCGGAGGGTCTTCCCGAAGGACGTGTTGATCAAGGAGACCAGGCGCTGCTGGTCCAGCTCCTCCAGCCTCTCGGCCCGCAGCATACGCTCAGCGTTCCTGAACAGGGTCCCCGAGCCTGGAGCCAAAGGGAAGAGCCAGGGCTTTGCTCACTCGGACGGTCTTCCGCAGAGCAGCAGCGCTTTGCTTCCTGCTCCACTCGCCGGCGCTAATTCTCCAGCCGAACTCAGCTCCCCCGTCCTGTCCGCCCACCCTGAGAGAGCGAGGCAGCATCTGTGCCCATCGGGGCAGGGGCAGGCCCCGGGGGGCCACGCTCACCTTTGTTGCTGAAGATCTCGGCGAGCAGCGTGCCGGCAGAGGCGATGACGGCGGAGGCCTCGTAGGGCAAGCGGCTCAGCAGGTCGATGATTAGCCTGACCTGCTGCTGCTCCTTGTGGCCCATCCACTGGGCTTTGGTCACTAGGTCCAGGTCAGCGGGCAGGTTCACGTTCCCCAGCACCTGCAAGGCCGGGGGGGGGCTCAGCAAGGGGATGGGCGAGGTCTCCATGGGTTAGGCCCTTCTGCCCATCCCCTGCTCCATGCCGGCTGCCTCCTGGAATGGGCCCAGCCCAGCTGCTGAGCCCAAGTGCAGGACACAACGCAAGCATGGGGCGTGGTGGGGAAGGTTAGCTCTTGTTCCCGCCGTGGTCAACCCCGGTAGAGGGGTGCAGTGCAGAAGGGTGCTTTGACCTTCTCCCAGCTGACGGGCAAACCCAGCAGCAGCTGGAGGCCTCTGCAGCCCCTCCCCACGTGTACGTGCCTGCCCTCCAGCCTCGCCCCCCTTGTGTACAATGCTCCTCAGCGCCGTCTCCTGGCTCCCCGGTCCATGCATGGGAGGAGGTGACCAGGAGCTGGGGAGGGGTGAAGGGAAGGGTGGGGGGCCCCAGGAGGCAGTCGGGGTGTGGGAGTGTATCCTGGAAGGGGCGGGATGGGAGCCCATGTGCCGGCACGCGCAGTAGCAGCAGAGGGTGGGTGAGTCGGCGTCTCCTGTGCCAGACCCTGCGCTGCCCTTACCCACCTTCTGCCCGGAGTTCCTGATCCCCCCCGTCATGTTCAGGAAGATGATCTTGGTGGGCAGCAGCGTCCTGGAAATGGCGGCGGTGACCTCGACGGAGTCCAGCAGCAGGGACTGGCGGCCGCGGGTCTCCCCGACGGGGCAGATGATGGGGATGTTCCCGGACTCTAGGCACCACTGCAGCAGGTCGCTGTCCACGGAGATCCCGCTGGGAGCAGAGAGAGGGGTGTTAACGGGAGCCCTCGGGCCGGTAAGGAGAGCCAGGCCCGCAGGCTCAGCGGCTGACCTGGAGTTGGCGGGCGACTGCTCCGCTCCTAGCACGGCGCCGGCCCCGAAGAAGGGCATGGTGGCAGCGGAGTTCTGGCGCAGGGCGTCCGTCAGGGCCTTGCAGTTCTGGGTCAGCAGCGCCTTGGTATCCCGGAAGGTGAGGGTGTCGCTCAGGGAGCTCCGGGACGGCAGCCCCAGCACCAGCAGGGGCTTCATGTCCATGCGCTGTAGGAAGGCCAAGCTGAAGGCCAGGCTGGTCACGGTCTCCTTGCAGCGGGAGACGGCCTCGTCCACCTGCCCAGGGGAGAACAAGGGAGCCGCGTGTCAGGGCCCCTGGGCACCGAGCGCCTGGGGGGCAGCCCGGGCTCCGCGTTAGCCCGTGGCAGAGCCGCTCCTATTGCCCTGCGAGCACCTGCGGGCGCTGGGTGGCTGTGAGCTCGGGGCCTGGCAGGGCCAGGCAGAGCCCTGGGGTGGGGGGTGATGTGACTGGGGAGATCGGGGCCCTGCTGCAGCCAAAAATTCCCCTCCCTGCCTCCCCTAATAGACTGTTCTCTCCCCTCCCCCACTACAGCTATGGTCCTTCCCCTCCCCACCACACTACAGCTATTGCCCCTCCCCTCCCGCCCCCTCCCCATTACAGCTATCACTCCTCACTCCTCCCCTCCCCACTACAGTTATCACCCTACCCCGCCCCTCCCCACTACAGCTATCGCCCCTCCCCTCCCCCTGCCACCCAGCCCCTCCCCGCCCCACTACAGCTATCACCCCCTCTCCTCTCTTATCAACCCATTCCCTCCCCTCCCCCATCAACCCATCCCCACCCCAATCCCTGTAATGCTTGGTGCCCTTTGTCCCTAGCAAACGCTGTTATCAGCGGCCCTTATCTGGACCCTTGCTATCAGGCACAGCTGGGCTGATCCAGCCCTGTTCTTCACTGGAGGAATGTTTACGAGGACTTGTGGCCAAGGCTTGGCCAAAGACTGCTGCCCTCTCCCCCCCCCCCGCACCCCGCCAGGTGTGTATGGGGCGGGAAGGGAGGAAGTGGTGGGAGAACCAGCAGAGGGCCCCGCTGTACTGCCTGGGCCATTAACCCCCGACCCCGCGTGCCAGTCAGCCATCCATCCCTAAAGCCCAACCTGCTCCCTCCTGTGATATCGGAGCAGACAAATGGGCCCATCTGGGCCAGGCTATCGGGTCCCTCTAATCCAGCATCACAAAGGAGACCCAGGGGGTCATCTGGACCCAGATCCTGAGGCTCCTAACTCCCATAGTTGTCAGTGGAAGAAGATGCATCTGATGAAGTGGGCTGCAGCCCACGACAGCTTATGCTGAAATCAATTTGTTAGTCTCTAAGGTGTCACAAGTCCTGTTCTTTTAGTGGAAGTTAGGAGCCTTAAATGGGCCCTAGCCATGTGACCCAGTGAAATCTAGCCGCAGTACTGATCCGGCCCCCTCCCGGCTTTGACAGATTTCTCCTCCCAGCACCTGTGAGGCAGGCCTGTGATCCCACAGCACAGGCAGGGAGTAGGGTGACCAGATGTCCCGAATTTATAGGGACAGTCCCAATTTTGTTTTTTTTTTCTTTTATAGGCTCCTATTACCCCCCACCCCCATCCCGATTTTTCACACTTGCTGTCTGGTCACCCTAGCAGGGAGCCACGGCCCAGCAGGGCTAAATCCAGCTTCTCAAAGGCTTTTCGGGACCTATCTCCCATGGAAAGCAACAGGAGTTAGATCCTCAAAGCTATTTCGGTGTCTAAGTGACATGCCCTGGGTCACATAGGAAGTCTGTGGCAGAGCAGATAATTGAATGTAGATCTCCTAAGTCCTAGGCTACAGCCCTAGGCAGGGGTCACCCTTCCCTAGCCCACTGGTCTAGCGAGGGCGGTAGCCTGCCTGTACCAGGACAATCTAGTTCAATACCCCATCTTGTGGTGTTTGCCTCTATAACAGGGGAGGTCAAACTTTTTGGCCCGAGGGCCACATCGGGGTATGGAAATTGTATGGCGGGCCATGAATGCTCACGAAATTGGGGGTAGAGGTGCGGGAGGGGGTGAGGGCTCCAGGGTGGGGCCAGAAATGAGGAGTTTGGGGGGCGGGAGGGGACTCTGGGTTGGGGGGCGGTGTGTGAGGGCTCTGGTGTGGGGCTGGGGATGAGGGGTTTGGGTGCAGGAGGGGGCTTCAGGCTGGGACCGAGGGGTTCGGAGGGTGTGGGGGGGAATTAGGGATGGGGCAGGGGGTTGGGATATGGGGGAGGGGTGTGAGGGCTCTGGCTGGGGTTGCGGGCTCTGGGGTGGAGCTGGGGATGAGGGGCTTGCGGTACAAGGGGGCGGAGCTGGGATTGAGAGGTTTGGAGGGGGATCAGGGCTGTGGCAGGGGATTGGGGTGCAGGGGGGCTTAGGGGTGCAGGCTCTGGGTGGCGCTTACCGCAAGCAACTCCCGGAAGCATGTCCCCACTCCGGCGCTGAGGCACGGCCAGGCGACTCTGCGTGCTGCCCCGTCCGCAGGCGCCACTCCTGCAGCCCCCATTGGCTGGGAACTGAAGCCCCCATTGGCTGGGAGCTGCGGGGGCAGTGCCTGCGGACGGGGCAGCACGCAGAGCTGCCTGGCCATGCCTCCACGTACTACGGAGGGGGGTCATGCCAGCTGCTTCCTGGGAGCCGCGTGGAGTGGGGCAAACCCCCGACCCTGCTCCCCGGCGGGAGCTAAGGGCTGGATTAGATGGGTCTGACAGGCCGGATGTGGCCCGTGGGCCACAGTTTGCCCACCCCTGTTCGATAACATCCTGAGGCAGAGAGTTCCACAGGTTAATCCCATGTTGCTTCCAACTCTGTTTCCTTTCCTCTCGTTTGACTTGGCTGCCTTTTTAATTCCGGTTCCCCTTTTAGTTATTAACTGGTTTATAACCAGCTACTTGAGAAGCACATTTTTTTTCACCCTAAAGTATCCTATTCATTTTTGGGGGAGAGGGGGTTGGGGAGAGAACCTTAACCCTGACCTGTCTTGTAAAATACTGTGTGTAAGTGCTTGGGTGGGTCAGAAATGATGGAGACAGCCCAGATTCATAGATTTTTAAATCTCTGCAGCGCCATCCCCAGCATCTCCCAGGCATCCACCCCTGTTGCCCCCACTCTGCAGCCCCCCGGGGCTTTGGGGCTGTATCCACCCACCGCTTGCCCCTCCCACCCACAACCCCCCTGAGTCTGGTGCCCCCTGGCTGGGTCCACCCCACCCAGCTGTGCCCGCCCCCCCGATGGCTGCCCCATTGCAGCTGTGGGTCCGGTGCCCCCTGGGCCGTAACTCCCCCCCAGCTGTGGGTACGGTGCCCCTGGCCATGACCCCCACCCCCCAGCTGTGAGTCCAGTGCCCCTGGCTGTGCCCGCCCCCTGTTGGCCATCCCACCGCTGCTGTGGGTCCAGTAACTCCCCCCCCGCAGCTGTCGGTCTGGTGACCCCCCGCCCAGCTATGGGTCCAGTGCCCCCAGCAGTGCCTGCTCCCTACCCAGCTGTGGGTCCAGTGCCCGTGGCCGTGACCCCCCCTCCCAAGCTGTGAGTCCAGTGCCCCCGGCCGTCCCTGCCACAACCCCCCCCCCTGGCCGTCCCACTGCAGCTGTGTGTCCCCCCCCCGAGCTGTGGGTCCGGCGCCCCCTGGGGCCGTGACTTCCCCCCCCCCCCCAGCCGTGGGCCCAGAGCCCCCCTCACCTCGATGACGGCGAAGGGGCGGCCGCTGGCATGGCCGAGCGCCTGGAACTGCGCCAGCCAGTGCCGCGCCTCGCCGGGGCTGCCGCCGCACTCCCGGAGAAAGGCCTGGATGTCCCGCCGCACCACGGGCGCGGGCACCGCCCCGCCGCCGGCCGCCGCCCCGACCAGCTCCAGCCGGGCGCCCGCCAGCCCGCCGGGGCTCTCCCGCCGCCGGCCGCCCCTGCCACAGCTGCGGGGCTCGGCGGCGCCCGGGCGCTGGGGACCGCGGCCGCTCAGCACCCGCGGGACGGGCGCGCACAGCAGGCGGCCGGCTGAGACCGCCGCGGAGCCGGCGCTGAGCGAGCCCATGGCGATGCTGCGGGCAGGCTGCAGTGGGGCGAGGGCGACACCCGAGGCCTCCCCCGGTCCCCGCCCCTTCACTCCAGGCCCCTCCAAGCAAATCAGCGGCCAGCTTCCGAGGTGCCTCCCCTCCTGGGCGCTGGCCCCTGGCCGACCTGGGGCTGTGCAAACAGCGGCTTGAGCAAGCCCAGCGCGTGCTGCCGGGCCGGGAGCCAGAGCCAGGTGCTCTGGGGGTTGGGACATCCCGCTCCCTGCACAGATCAGAGCCTGTCCCACCCCTGCTGGGGCTGGGGGGGCTTGTGCCAGCTCCCACCTGCTAAGGCTGCCCGGGCGCTTTCCCTTTCCACTGCTTCTGCCCCAGGCTTGGCTGGTGTGTGCCAACCTCTCCCAGGCCTGACCTGAGAGTCCCGGGGCCAGCTTGGCAGAGGGGGCCTGACCTGCCGGCTGCAGTGAGAGCGGCTGAGAGCCGTGTGGGGGGTGGGGATGCCAGGCCGCAGGCCTCTCCAGTTGGGACCCCCCAAATCAGGGGCTGCTGTTGAAAATTACAGTTTAAGGCCATAATGGGTGGGAGTTCGGCACCGAAATGGATCTGGGCTTGAATCACTAACCTGCTCTAGGTTGCACAGGGAGTCAGTAGTCGAACAGGGAATGGAACCCAGGAGTCCTGACTCCCAGTCCGCCTGCTCTAACCGCTAGACCCTATTCTCTCCCACTTAGCAGTTCTGATTCCCAGTCCTGCTCTAAGTATTGGATCCTCTCTTTCCCCAGACCTTGGAATAGGGTCCAGTGGTTAGAGCGTGACTGGGAATCAGGACCAGCCCTTTGCTGTGACCAGACTGGTGAAGAGGTCAGGAACACGAGCAGCAGCAAAGACCGTTGTGGGGAGGAACGTGCCAGTTACTGTCGGGGGTGTGTGTGTGTTATAAATGGTAGCGCTTAGTCCTAAAGACAGCAGTAGACATGGATGCATGAGACTGATTCTCATGCACATGTTTCTGGAAGCTTTGATAAATGGTCTTATAACAATCACGGCTAGTAATTAGTGATAATTGGAGTCTGTCCAGGTGAACATGGGTAAGTGAAGCTGTTAGTTATATACATTGAAAAGGATCAAAATCACTTCCATCTCTGCTGCCTTTCTGCAACGGTTCCATGTTGAAGTGTCGTCGCGAGAAAGCGAACGTGCTGTATTGCTGAGAGACGAGTGGGTTGGAGTTTTGGGTCTGTCCGTCTGTCTTTCTTCCACCCCAAACGAGCCGGGGCCATAGGAATGTGCAACAAACCACAAAAGGAAAAAATAAAAGGTCACAGCCATTTTACAGAGCTTTGCCAACTGTCCATGTTGTAAGAGAGAGATTCCACCCCGCCAATACTCTGGACGCTTTTCAGCAGATCTTGTCTATTTCACTCATTATGGGAAACTGAGGTACAGAGCAGTGTTCTCAGGGCGTCCTGGTAGCAAAGTCGGGAACAGAACCCAGGAGTCCTGAAGCCAAGTCCTGTGTTGTCTCCTTGAATCCACCTCCCCTCCCAACTTCTCTAATCCCCGACCTTTTAGGTCTCTATTGCCAATCTCCATGCTGAAGCCCAGCCAGAAGTTCTGGGCTGAATGCAGGGACTTCTGGGTGAGGAGGGTCTCTGACCTGTTATTCAGGAGTCCCATCCAGTCTTGGAGTCTATGCATGTATTTCACCCTCTGGAGCACCCAAAGGGGCTCACCAGACCGTCGATGGGCCCATAGTGTGAGAAGCTCTGGGCTAAGTCAGAAGCCCTGTGTGGGACGCAGCTCCTGATACGTTCTCACTTTGTGTCTTATCAGAATGACCTGCCAAGGCCTTTTAGCCACGTGATGACGTCGTCGTTCCCGAAAGCCGTGAGTTGGGGTCAGCGTTGTGTACCTGGAACAGCACGCCGGAGCCCAGGCCAGCTTTCTGTTGACTTCCCGGGGTTTGCACTTGCGTGGCTGGGAGAGGGATGTGGTGGGTGCGTTCTGCTCTCATTTCTCAAGAGCTGATAAAAACCTAAGAGCAACAAGGCAGCGGATTGTGCCCCGGAGTGAGTGGAGAGCTTCAAAGAGAGCTGCTCCGTAAAGAGGGGCTGTCGAGAGATAGGAGAAAGCAAGCAGTCAAGGCCATCGGAGGGTGGGGGGAGATGGATCAATGCTCTAACATCCCGTTCCCATAGCAGCCACCTTCCTGCAGAGATTCAGGCCAGCTCTATCCCTTTTTTTATAGGGGCATAAATAGGTCGGTCAGGGAGGTGACTTTTTTACCCCATTGTGTTTTTTTCCGATGGCTAGGAGCCCTGTCCTGGATCCAGGACCCGCTGGTGCTAGGCGCTGTACAAACAGAACGAAAAGATGGTGCCTGTCCCAGGGGGTTTCCAATTGAAGTGTAACATTGTACCCCCAGGTGGGTTGTCAGCAGTAGGGATTGAGATACGGCTGTATCAATCTCTGTGGGGCCAAGCCACTGCCAGAGAGGGACCGAGTGACACACCACGCTGGCATGGGCTACCTGGGTATATAAGACAAGAGACAAACGGATTCGGACGGGGGACACAAGGAATCAATGAGCCAATATAGTTCTCTAATAACAGGAGGCCAAGCTGTCAGGCTGAAAAGTCTGTGTTGAGGGTGGAAGATCAGCTGATGGGGATCCCTTAGATATCTGGAGGTTTCTGGGGTCCCTAGAGAAGAACCTCTCTCTTTTTTTCCCCTGGAAACCATTTTCAGAAATAAAACTAGTCAGTTTTCGGCAACAATTGTTCAGTGTCTGGGGTTTTCCCCCCGTTGAAAACATTGGTTGACAATGCAGGTTCCCTGGGGCAAGGTTTGGTTCTGATGTAGAATTCGTTTTGCATCGAAACGATGTTCGGATGGAAACGTCCTGCCCAGCTCTAATCGCCAGGGTCACTTTTGGCCGGTGTGTGGCCTCTGCCCCCTTTTATCTCCAGCCGCCATCACGTGCAGGGGGATCACCTCCAGTAGAGGAAGCCACAGTGCAGCCAGCGAGTGGAGGGATTATAATCAAATGATCACAGAATCATAGACATGTGGGGCTGGAATGGACCTTGAGAGGTCATCTAGTCCGGCCCGCTGCGCGGAGGCAGGGCCAAGTAAACCTAGACCAGCCCTGACAGGGGTTTGTCCAACCTGTTCTTCCAGACCTCCAGAAATGGGGACTCCACAACCTCCCTTGGAAGCCTATTTCGGACCTTAACTACCCTGAGAGTGAGAACGTTTTCCCTAATAGCTAACCAAAATCTTCCTGGCTGCAGGTCAAGCCCATTTCTTCTTGTCCTACCTTCAGTGGACATGGAGAACAATTGATCGTTGTCCTCCTTGTCACAGCCCTTAACATATTTGCAGATTGTTATCAGGTCCCCCTCAGTCTTTTTTTCTGCAGACTAAACATGCCCATTTTTTTTACCCTTTCCTTTTAGGTCACGTTTTCTAAACCTTTTATCGCGTTTGTGGCTCTCCTCTGGACTCTCTCTAGTTTGTTCACAGCTTCCGCAAAGAGTGGTGCCCATCTGAGGCCTTACTAGCGCTGAGCAGAGCGGGACAGGTACCTCCCGTGTCTTACATACGACACTGCTGTTAACACAGCCTGGAATGATATTCGCCTTTGTCGCAACTGCACCACATTCTTGCTTCATATTCAATTTGTGATCCACTATCACCCCTGATCCTTTTCAGGGTATTACCACCTCGCCGGTTATTCCCCATCTTGTAATTGCGCGTCTGTTTTTTCCTTCCTAAGTGAAGTACTTTGCACTTGTCTTTATTACATTTCGTCTTGCTGGAATTCAGACAGATTCTCCAATTTGTCCAGGTGGTTTTGCGTTCGAATCCTGTCCTCCAAAGTGCTGGCAACCCCTCCCCTCCCAACTTGCTGTCATCTGCAAATTCTATAAGCATCCTCTCCACTCCATTATCCATGTCCTTAATGAAAATATTGACTAGTACCGGACCCAGGACCCCACTGATTAGCTTTAAAGTTGTTCTCCTCTCTTCACCCCCTGTGGCGCTGGATAAGCTGTGTCAGGGCTCTGCTGTCCCTCATGCTCATGCCATGAGATTTATTCCATGCCAAAAAAAAAAATGACATTAAAACACTGGCACTACAATGATTCCTTATGGCAATCTGCCTGTGTTGCCCTGCGCTGGTTTCCTGTTCTGTCCCGCGCAGAGGAGAAGCTGCTTGTCTTTATAACCTCCGCTCCTTCCTCGACTTCTGTTCCTGATGTGAACTGTGCCCCTGGTACTCCCGCTGCTCCACCAATGGTCCATCTCCTCTCATGCCAAGCCCTTCGCCCTCCTGGTCCCTCTTGGCCAGCTCCCCCCTTCTCTGCTATTAAGTCTCCCCGTAGCACTGACCTCTGTGATGCTCGCGAGATGTGAACTGAGTGTTCGGAACCGAGCCGGCTCTTCCGAGCAACCCCCCCCCCTCCTGGTTAAGGCTGGGTTATGGTAGCAAGAGGTGTGGGGGAGGGAAGCCTCTGCCTTCGTTAGGCAGATAAGGAAGGACTTGAGCCTTCCGGGTGCTCAGATCTTCAAAAACACAGAACTCCTCCAAAGAGACCGAGGGCAAAGCTAATCATAGAATCATAGAACATCAGGGTGGGAAGGGACCTCAGGAGGTATCTAGTCCAACCCCCTGCTCAGAGCAGGACCAACCCCAACTAAATCATCCCAGCCAGGGCTTTGTCAAGCCGGGCCTTAAAAACCTCTAAGGATGGAGATTCCACCACCTCCCTAGGTAATGATGCTCTTCCTTGGCGAGTCGAAGGCATTGTAGGCACTGCCAGCAGGTGGTGCTGGAACACTGATGTCCTAGAAGAAGCGTGGCTGTAGCGCAGCTCGAGGGGATAAGCCAATGTTCTGAGGTCTCCAGAGCGCTCACGCTCTACTGATGGTTTTTGTGTTGCTGCGCGTCAACGCCGTCTTGTGCCTGGTGCTGTACAGGTGGGGAGACAGTCCCTGTGCCAAAGAGCTTCCCGGTTAATCAGACCAAGGCAGGATTGTGATCCCCATGTACCAGAGGCAGAACTGAAAGGTCACACCGGGAGACTCTGGTAGAGCTGAACCAACATCTTTTCAATCCCAGTCCACTGTCTTCACCACCATCCTGGCCGCAGCCTTCATCAGGCTGGAACATGTGAAAGGGAAAAATGAAAAACCAGGCCAGGCAAAACTGCAGGCTGTTTGCCTCCCTGCTGCAGAGCCCAGGTGCCGTTAGAGTGTTTGGGTTAGCCAGGACCCCCTGGGCTGGGTTCAGGATCTTGGCGTCATTGTGGGTAGTTCTCCGAAAACATCCACTCAATGTGCAGCAGGTGTCAAAAAAAGCGAACGGAAGGTTCGGAACCACTGGGAAAGGGACAGATAGATAAATAAATAGATATCTCAATCCATGGTACACCCACACCTTGAATCCTGCGTGCAGATCTGGTCGCCCCATCTCAAAGAGGGTATATTGGAATTGGAAAAGGTAAAGAAAAGGGCAACAAAAATGATAAAGGTGATGGAACAGCTTCCGTCTGAGGAGAGATTAAAAAGACTGGGACTGGAAAAGCGACGACTAAAGGGGGGATATGATTGAGGTCTATAAAATCATGACCGATGTGGAAAAAGTAAATAAGGAAGTGTTATTTACCCCTTCACATAACACACACACTACGGCTCACCCATGAAATTAACAGGCAGCAGGTTTAAAACAAACAGGAGGTGTTTCTTCACGCAACGCACAGTCAACCTGTGGAACTCGTTGCCAGGGAATGTTGTGAAGGCCAAAACTATAACCAGGTTCAAAAAAGCACTAGAGAAATGCATGGCTATTAACCAAGATGGTCAGGGGTGCAGCCCCATGCTCTGGGCATCTCTAGCTGGAAGCTGGGGATGGATCACTCGATGGTTGCCTGTTCTGTTCATTCCCTCTGGGGCACCTGGCATTGGCCGCTGTCGGAAGACAGGATACTGGGCTAGATGGACCCAGTGTGGCCGTTCTTACATTCTAGGCTCCCAGGTCCTGAACACCTTGATGGATGGAGCTGGTGTCTGCCTGCTGCAAGGCTTGGTACTTTATAAGGCCCTAGTGACGTAGCTCAGGGCTGCACTTCCCGGTGCCCTAGGGGTGATTGTCCAGGTGCTGAGCGCCCCGTCCAGGCAATCGATTGATCCCCACGTTAGCAGTGAGTGTGACCATCTGCCATGCACCAGGGCTGTGGTTCTGTTGTTGAGTGAGCTGGTCCAGCCTGCCTGCAGGGAGGTGTACCTCCCGTCCCAGGCCGGGTGTACACCAGCGCTTCCCTTCGGGGGCATCTGCGCTGACTGCCGCTTGGTCATAGCTGGGATCGGATTCTTGCTTGACCGGGCAGCCAGGAGCTGTGATGCCTGGCAGAGGGGTGGCACGTCCCAAGGCCTTGTGACATCAGGTGAGGGCTATTGGCACTAGAGGGCACCATTACCCCGTCTCTTGCAGCCCGCCGCACGTTCTGTGCCGTGGGTTGGCTGGCGTTCCTTGAATTGATACCACGAGTTTAGCAGGGTAAACCTCCATTGACTACAAGGTGAGAGGGACCTTGCCCTGCCCCCAAGCTGTTTGTTCGATAGGGAGCAGTAAAAAGCCACTGGCAAAGAGTAAATGGGAAGTGGACACGGAAATCATTTAAGGGATAGGTTGGTGGCCTCATGTGGGCGCTGTGCATTGCCATGAAGGGATTTGCTCTCAGCCTGGCCTAGTGGTTATCTCAGAACCGTCTGAGTGCCGGACTCCTGCTCTGTAGAACGGCCTGGGGACAGGTAGCTCGTTCCTGGCCTGCACCACACCCAGGTTGAATCTTGAACCAGGAGCCCTTAGAGATGAAGTGGCTGGAGGCAGATGTTGCTGGGACGGTGCCTATTGGTGGTCTCGCTTCCCGGCCCTGCCTTCCCGGGCCGTGTCCTCCTCCACCTGTCCCGTTTGTTGCCACCCCACCAGGCCCTTTGGATTCAGTTGCTACGGCCGGTTGACTGGCTTTACGGGGAGGAGGCAGCCAGGTTCTTAGCGGGAGTGAGGGGTGAACAGTGGAACTCCAGCCGGAGAGAGGAGAGAGCCCCTGCTGCGTCCTTCGCCAGCTCGTTCCCCCCGCAGGCACAGTGGAGGTGCCTGCTCTCAAGGGGGATCTGGGAACAGGATGGGAGGCGGTATTGGCTAGCAGATAGAACACTGGACTGGGACTCAGGGGACCTGGGTTGTGTTCCTGCTGGGTGGCCTTGGGCAAGTCACGTCCTCGCTCTGTGCCTCAGTTTCCCCATCTGTGAAATGGGGATAATGATACTGCCCTCCTTGGTAAAGTGCGTTGAGAGCTACGGGTGGAAGCACTACAGAAGAGCTAGGGATGATGATTATTATTTGACCCTGTCATTCTCCAGCGGTAGCTGCCCTAGACTCTGCAATAGACTGGACTCGGCGGTTTTTTACCACTATGTTAGCTAGTCCGGCTCTGAGCAGGATCAGACAACCCAGAGCCATGTCCCTGATGCTGCTGCCACCAAGGGAGAATGAAGGCCTCTAGTTTTCCTAGCCGGCCAAGGCCATAGAGTCTGGAACTTCTCCCCAGAAGTGTCCCAGAGCAGAGGCCGCGGGGGCAGGGGATTGGGGTCCACATGTGTCTACGGTGGCTCACGCCATCCCTGCTCTGTGGCTAACCACAGGGCTTGGCAACGCACTCGATTCCCAAATCTCCCAGCTCTGGCAGTAAGGGGGCCGCTGGGAATAAACATATCAATCTCGCCAGGGCTGTCATTTTATTTCTAACCAGTCTCGGGCATCAGCGTCTCTTCCCCAGAAATCAAGGGGGGGCTTAGTTGTCTCGTCACGAGCAGTCCTGAGACATCGGCATGTGCCCCTGAACTTCCCAGCCAGGGCGAATAGACCGCGGGCCAAGCGGGAACCTTTGATTCACGCTCAGCACGCTGATGTTATAGCGTGGTCTCTTCGGCCCTGGACCCGTCCCCGGTGCCAGCGGCCTTCCACCAGGCCAGTGAGTAACTTGAGTTTTATGGTTCGGTTCATTTCTTCCCTGTCCATCCCACAACGAGCAGCTCCTCCGTAGCTCACGCGTCATGTCGATGGCCCGTGAGCGGCTGCAGCACCTTCCCCCCGAGATCTCCCAGCTCCTTACAGACATTGAGGAATGAATGAACAGGGCTTGATGCATTGTTGAGCCTCGTGGCTGGAGGAACATGGGACTTGCCAGAGTGGCTGAGATCCCCAGGTCCGTCTAGCTCAGGTTCCCATCTCTGACTCCTCAGCGCCGGGTTCTGACCCCAGATCTGCCGCTGGCCTGCTGGGCGACCTTGGGTAAAGTCACCGCCTCTCTGTGGGCCTCAGTTTCCCCCTCTGTTCAGGGGGATGATGAGCACCGGCCCTCTGGTTTTAAACCCCCAAACCAAAAGGCTTGGCTCCGATGTAAAGGGGACGGGCGGGTGGATGCCACTTCACCCCAAGGCCGCTCAGCTGGAAGAGTGAGACGCTCTCGGTCTCTGCCTGGCGAGTCCCGGGGCTGCAACCTGCAGCCACTTCAAATCCAATTTCCAGCTCCGCCGCGGTGCCAGGTGCGCTGCCGGCCCGTTGCCCCAGAAACGGGCTCGCCTCGGCTGCTGGAGACCGGCACGCGTCCGAGGGGAACAAGGGCCCAGCAAACGGCCCCGTTGGAGAGCAGCAGGAACACAGGTGGCATCACTTTGCTGCTAATTAGATGCTGTGGCTGAACGGGGGCTGGGAGAGGGGAGGAAGGGATATGGGATCAGGGCTGGAGGAAACGAGGGATAGGTATGGGGGGCAGGGCTGGGGGAAGGGAGGAAGGGATATGGGATCAGGGCTGGAGGAAACGAGGGATAGGTATGGGGGGCAGGGCTGGGGGAGGGGAGGGAGGGATATGGGATCAGGGCTGGAGGAAACGAGGGATAGGTATGGGGGGCAGGGCTGGGGGAGGGGAGGAAGGGATATGGGATCAGGGCTGGAGGAAACGAGGGATAGGTATGGGGGGCAGGGCTGGGGGAGGGGAGGAAGGGATATGGGATCAGGGCTGGAGGAAACGAGGGATAGGTATGGGGGGCAGGGCTGGGGAAGGGGAGGAAGGGATATGGGATCAGGGCTGGAGGAAACGAGGGATAGGTATGGGGGGCAGGGCTGGGGGAGGGGAGGGAAGGGATATGGGATCAGGGCTGGAGGAAACGAGGGATAGGTATGGGGGGCAGGGCTGGGGGAGGGGAGGAAGGGATATGGGATCAGGGCTGGAGGAAACGAGGGGTAGGTATGGGGGGCAGGGCTGGGGGAGGGGAGGGAAGGGATATGGGATCAGGGCTGGAGGAAACGAGGGATAGGTATGGGGGGCAGGGCTGGGGGAGGGGAGGGAAGGGATATGGGATCAGGGCTGGAGGAAACGAGGGATAGGTATGGGGGGCAGGGCTGGGGCAGGGGAGGAAGGGATATGGGATCAGGGCTGGAGGAAACGAGGGGTAGGTATGGGGGGCAGGGCTGGGGGAGGGGAGGAAGGGATATGGGATCAGGGCTGGAGGAAACGAGGGGTAGGTATGGGGGGTAGGGCTGGGGGAGGGGAGGAAGGGATATGGGATCAGGGCTGGAGGAAACGAGGGGTAGGTATGGGGGGCAGGGCTGGAGCAGGGGAGGGAGGGATATGGGATCAGGGCTGGAGGAAACGAGGGATAGGTATGGGGGGCAGGGCTGGGGGAGGGGAGGAAGGGATATGGGATCAGGGCTGAGGAAACGAGGGATAGGTGTGGGGGGCAGGGCTGGGGGAGGGGAGGGAGGGATATGGGATCAGGACTGGAGGAAACGAGGGATAGGTATGGGGGGCAGGGCTGGGGGAGGGGAGGGAGGGATATGGGAGCAGGGCTGGAGGAAACGAGGGATAGGTATGGGGGGCAGGGCTGGGGGAGGGGAGGGAGGGATATGGGATCAGGGCTGAAGGAAACGAGGGATAGGTATGGGGGGCAGGGCTGGGGGAGGGGAGGGAGGGATATGGGATCAGGGCTGAAGGAAACGAGGGATAGGTATGGGGGGCAGGGCTGGGGGAGGGGAGGGAGGCATATGGGATCAGGGCTGAAGGAAACGAGGGATAGGTATGGGGGGCAGGGCTGGGGGGGAGGGAGGGATATGGGAGCAGGGCTGGAGGAAACGATGGGTAGGTATGGGGGGCAGGGCTGGGGGAGGGGAGGGAGGGATATGGGAGCAGGGCTGGAGGAAACGAGGGATAGGTATGGGGGGCAGGGCTGGGGGAGGGGAGGAAGGGGTATGGGGGGGCAGGGCTGGGGTGTCCTGAGAAGGTTAATTGTCCACCTGCAGCTCAGGTGATGGCAAACAACAACTGAGGGGCCTGATAGGCCCTGCTGCTCTGTAATTAACATGATCAGTGGGTTCCCATCACCCCCTTGCTGCTGGCTTCAAACTGCCCCTCAGCCCTGTGGCTGCAGCCTGCCAGAGGGATGCGTGCCCTTTAACCTCCCCACGGCAGGAGAGCTGAGATTTGGGGTCTGACCTGGTGAGGAATGGTATCTTTTCTCTTGCTGAAGGCGCCTTGCTGGCTGACCAGGAACTCAAGCACTGGGGATGAAGGGACTTGCCCAAGGTCGGACAAAGAATCTGGGGCAGAGGCGGCCATATGTCCCCTGGGTCCCAGCTCAGTGTGTTAACCCCAAGCCAGCGGAGCAGGGCTGGAGACCTCGGTTCAGTTCTTTGGACAGCCTGGTGAGAGCGAGGGATGGAAACCACTAGGTAAGAGCGAGGCGTGATTATGAATTAAAACCACGAGGGGCGTCGGGGCCGGTAAATGAACCACCTGGACTGGACTTAGCCCCTGATATCAGAGCGAGGAGCCTGGCTCCTGGGGGGAAGCCCCCTAAGATCTTCCAGGGTCAGGCGCTCATGTTTCAGGGTGTCTCTGCAGGATGGCACCTCTAGCCCGCAAGTGGGACTGGACTCTGAAGGAAGAGTGTTAGCTACCAACCCCTCCACCCCCTTTCTAAGCGCTCTGTAGCCACGTCTACACACAGGCCACGGGTGGATGGGGAGCAGCTAAGGCCCCTTACGCCAGTCGGGCATGTTCACTCCGGCATCACCTGCCTCGTGTTTGAGCTGCACTGAATGGGGCACCTGGCAAGAGTCTGGGATACCTCCACCAGGCGAGCTTGGGTTCCTACCCCACACATGGCATCCTGGGTCATTGCCCACCCAGGACGCCCCTAGCAGACCAGAGGGATTGGGGGACAAAGGGCCGCATTGCCATCAGCCCTTTCCCCTGATCCCTGCTGGGACGAGCTCCGTGTCCAGCCAGCTGTCCCGGCGGATGAGGCCCGTCGCTCAAAGTCTCCCCTCCCAGGGCTGGCTTAGCTGAGGAGACATGACACAAGAACCAGGCCGGCATGTCGCTTGCTTCCTTCCCTGGCCCCGGTGCGCCTGGCTCCAAATGCTCTTTGGCCTCCCCGGGCCCCCTCTCCGGCCAGGCTCCCCCCCCCAAAGGAAGCTGCGATGCATAGGAGGCCATTACAGCGGGGGAACAAACACCAGGCTGGCGCACAGCCGCTAAGTGGCTGCATGTCGCCCCGTGGCACTGATAAGGGAGCCGGGGCTGGGGAGAAGGGTTTTAGCGCCGCGCTCTCGGAAGCGTTGGGCCATAAAACTCAGTGGCTCCTTGTTTGCACAGAAGCTCCACTTCGGTCTCCCTGGGGCGGCGTGAAGGGCTGGCGGGGAGCAGCCGAGTGACCCAGAGCCACCCTTGCCGGCAAGGTTGGTGGAACAGGAGTACAAGTTAGAGCAGCCCTAGTCTAGGGGAGGCACCAGCCACCCTCTGGCTTTCAGCACCAACAGATAGACGCATCTGGTCCATTGGTGGGCAAGACTCCCTTCCTACCCCCTTCACACCTGAGAGCATAGTGCTGGGATTCAGTTAGCAGAGTGGTTACCTCCTCCTCCAATCCCGGCTGTCCGCTACACCCGGGCGAGCACCGCCTTCCCAAGAATCTCCACGCCCTTTGCAAACCATGCCATGACCCTCCCAATGCCCCTTATCCGCATTGTACAGATGGGGAAACTGAGGCACCCCAAGGGGAAGTGACTCGCCTGGGGTTGCACAGCAGGCTAGTGGCAGAGCAGGAGTAACGGAGTGACTTGTGCAGGAGGAACTAATGGTCCCTTCTAGCCTGAAGCTCTCTTAGGGTGACCAGACAACAAATGTGAAAAATTGGGATGGGGGTGGGGGGTAATAGGAGCCTATATAAGAAAAAGACCCAAAAATCGGACTGGCCCTAAAAATCAGGACATCTGGTCACCCTAAACTCTGTGCAGCTGTGAAAACATCTGTGGCTGCAGCAAAGAGAAATGGCTCTCGGTGGCAACAGAGCCTCGACCGGCGCCGGCTCGGAGAGCAGCGGCTGGAGGAGTTTATAGCCCAGCGCTGGACAGCAGTGGAGAGGGAGCTCAACCTGGTAAACTTGCTTCGCAGCTGCTGGCCGTGGGGCTGGGATTAGAGATGGGACCTGAGCCCAACCTTGGATTCAGAACCTGGGGCGGTTCAGACCTTCCTGGCCCTCCTCTCTGCAAGGGACTTAACCAAAACCCTCCTCTGAACCAGGGCGCGGCAGAGGGCCAGCGTCGCGCCCAAAGTGGGTGGCATAGGATGGTGGGGTACGGGGGTGTAGCCAGAGCATCGCCAACTGATTCAGGGCGTTCCTTTCCGCCTCTGTTCCTATGGGCTTATCCGTGATCCCCTCTGTCTCGTACAGGAGCCGGGTAGTAGCCCTTGACAGAGGTTGTGGGTCTAAGCGGTGCTCATTGTGTTCTGGTTTAGCCGTGGGCGGAGCAGGTCCCTGCTGTGCCCATGTGGTTGAGGAAAGGACGCAGCACCCTCCACCAGCAAACCCCAGGGCAGGGTGGCGGAGTTCCCCACGTCTCCCCTGCCCCCAGGGCTGACTCTCCCTGCGTGCCTTGGAAGAAGGAAGATGGCCAATGTTATGTGTGGGGCCAGAGAGAAGGAAGGAAGGGTGTGTGTGTGTGTGTGGACAGGAACGAGCTGGCTTGTATTCGTGAAGTGCTGTTTGAAATGATTTCCAATCAGGGTGAAGTGCAGCAAGGCCCCAGGCTGGAAAGCAGAGCCTGTCTCGAGTCCCGGAGCGCAGGCTGCAGGCGTGCCCACCAGCGGGGCCCAGAGAGCAGCCGGGGATCAGGGCGATGACCTGGCGAGATAGAGGTACGTAGTTCTGGGGACGCGGTCAACTTGACATTCAGCTACGTGCTCAACAGAGCTATCAATCCCCCTGCTTCAGGGCATGAGCCAGCCACTCCCAGGCAGGGGTCAGGAAGGGACTTCCCCGGGGCAGGCTACTCCATCCCTGAGCAGTAGGGGAGACAGGCCAGCGAACCCAGTTATGCCTGGCGCCAAGGCTGCCCAGCTCCAGGATAGCACCTCCGCCCGCCCCCTGTGCCCTCCTTGGGCCCCATCCAGAGAAGCTTTTCCATCCCGCTCGGCGACCTTTGGAAAATTGCTTTTTACAGCCTCTCTGGTAAATGGCGCGGAAGCCGCCTTTGCCCGGTCCCGTCACCGCAGCGCCAGTTCGTGTCAACAGCGTTGGCTCCGGAGCCGAGCGCGTGAGCTGGGGCGGCTGAGTGCTCTGCCCTGGTTAGCCAGCTTCACCCCCCTCCTGTCGCCCGGCGCGCATTAAGATGGCTTGTCTGACATTTGTAAGTCATTCGAGAGGATTAGGCCCGGCTCTGTGTCAACACAGGCCAGGGGCAGGGCCACGGGCCGTGCTATTTACACTGCCGGGGCTCTCAGGAAAGACGCGGCCTGGATGGAATCGAAAAATCAATCCCGCCTGGGTTTTGCAGCCAGCTATTAGCTTAGCCAAGCGGCAGGACGTTCGCTTTCCCATCGCTGGGGGCCGGCCTGTCCCCTCGCCACTGATCTGGCTAAGATGGCGCTTTCCTCCCGTCCGGAGCAAGGCCGAGCTGCGAACCAACCCCGTGTCCCTCTGCCCGGCCACGCTACTGTCTCAGGGCTGAGTTCGACAGGCAGGGAGAGGGGCCAGGTGTCACTCAGATGAGGTCTTAGTGTGGTTTGATTTGGGCAGGTGGCTATGGGCCCCTCATCATCTTTCTGTCTCTCCATCCCCAACTCGTTCATCAGGTGCTGATTGGAGTCCCAAGGACCCTCCAGGCAGGTCGGCCTAGGGCTAGAGCCCTCTGTGGGCGCTGGCCGGGCCCAAACAGGTGGGAAGGTGGGAAAGCTGTGTGTCCCCTCGACCCCTGTACTCTCCCGGCACTGTGACAGCTTGTGACGAAGTGGGACTGTTCTTAATGTTTCCTCTGAATACTGTGTGGGTGCCTCAGTTTCCCCTATGCATTTCTTAAGTCTCTAGGGGGTGAGATTGTGCATAAATGGCCGGCACTCTGTCTCCTGGCAACTGATGGCCGGGGCTCTTCCCCCCCTTGCAAGGGGATGGCTAAAGTTGTTGGAGAACAAAGGGATCAGGTGACCTCCTGCCCTGGAAAGGAACAAAGCCCAGAGGAGGAGGGGCTGGAGGGTGAGTCAGTTTGGGGCTGGCTGGGGACGTGGAGTGAGGTGCAGACGTGGGTGTCTGGCTCACTGCCCCCCAAAATGGACCTGGCTGAGGGGTCCTGTTCTCTGTACCTACAAGCTCTGTTTTAGCCTGTGTTCCCATCATCTAATAAACCTCTGTTTTACTGGCTGGCTGAGAGTCACGTCTGACTGCGAAGTGGGGGGCAGGACCCTCTGGCTTCCCCAGGACCCCGCCTGGGCGGACTCGCTGTGGGAAGCGCACAGAGGGGCAGAGGATGCTGAATACTCCAAGGTCAGACCCAGGAAGGTGAAGCCGTGTGAGCTTCTTGCCCTGAAGACAGTCTGCTCCCAGAGAGGAGACTTCCCCAGAGTCCTGCCTGGCTTCGTAGGGAGCCTCGCCCGGGGACCCCGTGACACCGCTCACCTGCCGGAGGGGGTTACCGCGTAGGGTTGGGGTTAGAGCTCCCTCTGGGTTAGACTTTAATGGCCCCGTCTGATTGCCATGGAGTTCAGTGGGAGCTATGGGCACCCAGGGCCTCTCAGGATCTGGCCTGTTGGCTTTGACGACCTCAGGATTGGGGTCCCAGAAGGAGCTGAGGGCACGGGGATGGGGTGATGCTCAGGGTGAGGTACCCAGGCTGTGACACTCCATCTTTGTTAACCCCGCGTGGGTTTGGATCTGCTTCCAAGCACCCAGCCCGGCGGGGCCAGCGGCGGCTTGATTTACCCGTTCCCTGGCGCTCCGTCTCGTTCGCCTCCTCCAGCACCTGAGTCACCGTCGGCTAATCCCATCAGGGGCTTGTTAAGCAGCGAGCCTGCCCCGCTGTGAAATTACCTCCTTCTGGAAACGGGCTGGCAGCTCCGCAGATGCGGGGGACACAAGCGTGAGCCTCCCTCCTGCGTCCGGGGCAGGGATGGGAAATCTCACCAGTGCCCTGGGAGGGGCCTGGTGCCAGACACACACCGTGCAGGTGGAGCAAGGCCCAGATCCCAGCTCAGGGCTGCATGGACCTGGAGCTCTGGTGCGGGCCTGTCTCTAGTATCATGCTGGGATCTGGGAGGGAGCGTGACCCTGGTGCCGAAGACGTGGGTTCGATCCCAGCTCGGGCCCAGGCTCTATGTGAATGTTACAGCCCATGTGTTTGCCACGCTGGGTAGATTAGTGTTGGGGGGTGACTCCAGGTACTCCCACATGGCTCCTTTCCCTCTGCACTCGGGTTCCCCTCTCTGTCCCCCGAGCCGCTGGGGGTGAGACACACGCTTGGCAGCTGGGGCCCCCTCCCGGCCAGCCCGGGGCCCTGGAAGCGAAGCCCACCCCGGGGAAGCCGTCCTGAGTCACGGGGCGAAAGGGGAGCGGCTCAGTGGGAGTGCGAAGCCAGCGGGTGGGGGGGATGGCGTGAGTGGCTGAACGGTTGCCATCAGTTCGGATTAAGGAGTTCAGGCTGAGACAGGGCCTCCCATCTCTCTCCGGCACGGAAAGCCCCGGCGGAGTTTGATCTGGGGGCGGAAAGTGCCTGCTTTGATGGAGACGCTGGTAAAGATCACGCCGCGTCAGGAAGCACCTCGGGGAGGGCAGGGGGGGAGCCGGATCTCTCCGTTGTCTTCTCGTGTTAGCCTGGGACGTGGTGGCTTGCTAATCTCTTCCCAGCAGGGGGCGCTGTAGAGGTGGGGCAGGCTGGGGGGGGAGGCGCTCCCCAAGGTGCAGTCACCTGGGGCTCACCACAGGCCGTGAACAAAAGGGGCTAATTGCAAAGCGCATTCTTATCCCTGAGCCGCTTTCCCATGCTGGGGGGGGGGCAAGGAGGGGGCACTGCCGTGGGGGAACACAAGCCTTTTCCGCTGCCTTTGCATCTCTCTCTAATTAGTTTAACTGCTGACCGGACCATCAGGAATCCGCACGACACAAACCGTGGGCTGGTGCTGCCCCGGAGCCCCACCGGCGCGTCCGTGCCCGGAGTGGCATTAGGGGGCCCAAAGAGAACCCCCTTATCAAGGGATGTCTGAGGCTCGGAGTGACACGTGGGTGCTGTCAGCATAGGGGGTGGGGTAGGAAGCCAGGCTGGTGTCACTGGGGACAATGATTTGAACCTACCGTTCAGGGGCAGCTGTTTAATGAGGCCATAAAGGCTAATGGACTGGCTGCTAACGAAAGGCTGCTAATAGCTTCATTTCACGGGTTCTGGATCCAGGGGAAGCCCTTACAAGGCTGAGCAGCCCCCCCCCCCCCCCCCGGCACTCCCTTTCCAGAAGGCCGTGCGTCCCAGAGCGCCTCATGGCCTTAGCCGCTGCTGGAATGCAGCTGCTGCTGGGGTGGAGCAGAGTGGCTTTTTTAACCGCCGGGCAGCAGCCCGCTTAGGACAGGAAGTGAAGGATGTCATAAGCAGCTGACAGCAAGGGATACTGGGTCATTGCTGACTAGGAGGGAAGAGCGCCACCTGCTGAAGCACCATCTTCCCGCAGTCGGGGAGGGGACCGTGTCCTAGGTCCAGGGCTGGGGTCCTGGATGGAGCAGCTCGGTGGCTCGCAGTGGCCAAGAGCTCCCTCCATCCTAGCTCCTTGGTGCAGTCCGCGCCCTCAGTGGGAGAGATTTGGGGTCGGGAAGGTCCCACCGCCTGACGTTCGGTGGGGCCGCCCTCCGCACCCCGTCTCTTGCCACCCGTCTTCCAAATGGGCAGGAGAGGTCTGAGCCGGTTCGGTGCCCACCTTGCACATCAAACTGGCAGCTGTGGTTTGGCTGGGGCTGCAGCAGTGAACTGGCTTCGCTGGGGGAGCCGGGAAGAGGGTGGCAGCGTGCCCAGCTGCCGCTGGTACCCAGTGCCATCGACCGATGCTTTCAGAGCCTGGAGCACCCTTGGACGTCCCTGGTGCCCTTGCTTTGTCTGGATTTCCCTATCTGGGCCCTGCTCCTCCCAGGCCAGGCAGACCTGGACCCGGAGGAATATTGGGGGGGGTTTATTGATTTCAACCCAGTCCCCCCCGCTACGCCCAGATCCATGAGCACTGAGCCTCATGCACCAAGTCCTGCCCACTGATCAGGAGTGACTCCGACCTCTCCCGGCTCTCGGTACCTTCTCTCAGCACCTGTGGCCCACAGGCTCAGGGCTGGATGGCAGATGTCCCTTCCCCCAACCTGGAGAAAGGAGACGGGGCTGTGATTGTGCGTTACAAGGCCTGGGATTACCCCTGGCTGAGCAAAGGCCCCGGGGCTCTCCGTCCCTTTCCGCTCTGCCGCTGGCTGGGCGTGGGGTGAGTGGCGGGAGGCCCGGTGAGACGGACAAGCAGGGACGGGGGTGGGAGCGGAGGATCAGGGCCAGTTGACTCTGCCCCACGGCAGCAGTGCAGAGAGGGGGCGGCAGGAGAGGCAAGGGCTGGGGCTCCCTGCCCGGTGTCCCAGGGTTGTGGTGACGCTTCACAGGCATAGGTTGGAATGGCGGCCCCCCCGGGCTGGGATGGCATGTCCCCTGAGGTTTGCTCCCAGCCTAACCCTGCGGACCGTCCCTTGTGCCCTGCCTCCAGATTCACATGGCAGTGGGGGCAGTAGACTTACTCCCCGTCCTGGACCGGGGCATGGGTGGTCAGGCCTAGTGGTCAGAGCAGTGGTGGTCAGAGGCCAGGAACATGCCAAAGGTTGGAGCCAGGAGTCGGGCTGGGCTGAAGTAAGGCTGGGAACCAGGCAGGCCCTAATTCCTGGCATCCCTGGACGTTTCACACAGGTGCAGAGGGGCTGGTGGGACCCTGCCGTCACTGGCTCTGGAGAAGATGCTACAGGGAACTGCCCTGTAGGAGACAAGTGACCTCGCTGGTCTTTCCCAGCTGCGGCTTCTTCTTGCTCAATTCTTAATCAAGCCAAACTTCTACGGAAATCACTGGCACAGCAAGATTCACCCTCTGCGGACGGATTGGAGATTCCCAGGGGTTTGCTTCAGGGTCTGATGGCTCCTCCAGACGTTTGTTGGGACTGGTCCTTGAGCAGGTGTCCAAAGCCGGGCCCAAGGTTGGTCGGAAAATGTTCATCTCAGCAGTTTTGCCCTGGAAAACGCTCGTTTGATTAAACTGGATTTTCTGTTTTGTTTTGCAAAATCGTGTCGGTTCTGATGTAAGTTCGTGGGGATGTACGTTTAGAAAATGTCCAAAGGCCTGTGGAATGAGAAAAGTTTGGCCTGTTCATTTGGAAACGTATTCACCGCGCGGGCGCCCCTAGGAGTCGAAATCCGAACGAAACATTTCAATTGCCCGGAAACGAGGTCGGCTTTGGTTTGGAATTTTGTTTCATGAAAAGTGTGGACGTTTGGGCTTTTTGGGCCCAATACCAGGTGAATTCTCCCCCCCCGTCGTCAAATGTTTCCCAGGATGTAAAATCTGTTTTCTGACCAGCTTCCATCATGAGAACAGGGATCGGATCCTCCGCGGGTGTAAGCGCGAGTGGATCCATTGATTCCTTTGTAGCTTCCACCCCAATGGAAACCAGATTCACTTGGGAAGCCAGTGATCGGGGAGCGCGTGATGGGGAAGGAGGCCAAGCTCCTTTGAGTGTCTTTCTGGGCCAGTAGGTTTTGGGTTTCTGAGGATGGCAGCTCTGAGCTTCCTCCTTCATCTTCCAAATGCTTCTCTGGCCTGTAGGTACTCCCTGTTTCATTCGCTCCATCCTGGCTGTTAAACCGAGTCACCCTCCCCCAATGGCCACTTTTTTGTGCCAAACGGAACCATGTTCTCGGGAAATTTCAAGGGGAAAGAAACGGCAGCTTTCCGAAAGCTCTGCAGACACCAACGGGTGTCCCCAACGTGCCGAGCGATTTAAAGCGTCCGCTCCTGATTGACGGGCTTCATTAGGATCCGAGTTCCTCGGAAAATAGGGTCCTCCGTTGTGGTGCATTGAACCCTTCACGATTCTGCTCCTCTTGCCTGGGGGTGTGACTCCCACCCTGACGCTGATGCGGCGATAAGATAACCCCCCCAGGGAAGACGTTCTCTTCGGCTAACGGACATCAATAGCAATCAGTTTAATCTGTGTGAAAAAATACCCTTGGCCCGGAACCTCCTTAACCGATCAATTTGGGGCCAGGCGCGTGTTTAAACAAGATAAGGGAGTGAATTAGCCAGACCCCCGCTGCCGCTGCGTACATTGCAGCCCAAATTCAGTTTAAACAGATGCCGCTTCACAGGGCACAAACCTTTTTATTGGTCTCTGCAGGTGCATTAGCCCTTCCGCTGGGCGTGGGGGGTGGGAGCCGGGGACATGCGCCAGGAAATGGATTTATGTCTTTGTCACACGCCGAGCTGCTCTGCCTGCTTGGGATGTAAATTGCTGGGGTAACGTCTTATGGCTCCCGCTGAACCCGCGCGGGCAGTGATGCCTGATGGTTAGGGCACTTGCCTCCGGCTTGAGAGGCCGGGCTTCAATTCCCAGCTCCACCACAAACTTCATGTGTGACCGGAGGCAAGTCTCTTAGCCTTGCTGTGCCTCAGTTTCCCCTCGGGCTCATGTCCCTTGGGGGGTTTGAGGCTAGATGCATTAAAGATTGTGAGGGGCTCGGATAGACTGGATTTCAGGCTTTAGTGGGGTGGTTTTTTTAATAAAAAGCCATTGAAAGTGACCCAGTGGCAGCCCCGGTATAAGCCAGTGCACCAGCCTGTCCCTTCCAGAGACCTTGGTTGCTTTGAATCCTGGGAGGTCAGATGAGTTTTGACAGTCCCGTCCTGCCACTCCCCGGTTTGGCATTGCTGGTGGCTTTCCAGGCAGGCTCGGCTGGAGGGCTGGGGGGCCGGGGGTGGGGGCGTCTGTGTGTCAGGACTTAGATGTGTTGCTAGAGCTCTGTGAGCGTGTGACGGGGAGTGAGTGGAGAGAGAGGAGCAGGGGGCTTGCCCGGAGTGGGATGGAGGTGCAGTGTGGGGCTCAGGGCGGGGGGGCTGCAGGGCAGGACGGAGGGGGAGCAGAGAGAGAGGAGCGGGAGCTTGCCCGGAGTGGGACGGAGGTGCAGTGTGGGGCTCAGGGCGGGGGGGGGGGGGGCTGCAGGGAAGGGCAGGAGGGGGAGAAGAGATAGAGGAGCAGGGGGCTTGCCCGGAGTGGGACGGAGGTGCAGTGTGGGGCTCAGGGCAGGGGGGGCTGCAGGGCAGGATGGAGGGGGAGCAGAGAGAGAGGAGCAGGGGGCTTGCCCGGAGTGGGATGAAGGTGCAGTGTGGGGCTCAGGGCGGGGGGGGCTGCAGGGAAGGGCGGGGGGGAGAAGAGAGAGAGGAGCAGGGGGCTTGCCCGGAGTGGGATGGAGGTGCAGTGTGGGGCTCAGGGCGGGGGGGCTGCAGGGCAGGGCAGGGGCGGGAGAAGAGAGAGAGGAGCGGGAGCTTGCCCGGAGTGGGACGGAGGTGCAGTGTGGGGCTCAGGGCGGGGGGGGGCTGCAGGGAAGGGCGGGGGGCAGGAGAAGAGAGAGAGGAGCAGGGGGCTTGCCCAGAGTGGGATGGAGGTGCAGTGTGGGGCTCAGGGCGGGCGGGCGAGGGGGGACTGCAGGGAAGGGCGGGGGGCAGGAGAAGAGAGAGAGGAGCGGGAGCTTGCCCGGAGTGGGATGGAGGTGCAGTGTGGGGCTCAGGGCGGGGGGGCTGCAGGGCAGGGCAGGGGCGGGAGAAGAGAGAGAGGAGCAGGGGGCTTGCCCGGAGTGGGATGGAGGTGCAGTGTGGGGCTCAGGGCGGGGGTTGCAGGGAAGGGCGGGGGGCAGGAGAAGAGAGAGAGGAGCAGGGGGCTTGCCCGGAGTGGGACAGAGGTCGCAGTAGGGGGGTCAGGGCGGGGGGACTGCAGGGAAGGGCGGGGGGCAGGAGAAGAGAGAGAGGAGCAGGGGGCTTGCCCGGAGTGGGACAGAGGTCGCAGTAGGGGGGTCAGGCCTGGAGGAGCGGGGGGAAAGGGGAAGTAGGGGCGTCAGCAGAGCTGTGGTGCCATTTGCAGAGCACACCCCTGCACTGCCCTGCCCCCCCTCTCCCCCTGCCGCCCTGTTACCAGCCTTTCACTTTCAATGTCCCCCCGGACTATTCCCAACCGCTCTCATCGGGAAGTGAAAGGAAAGAGGACAGCCAAGGCAATGATCCCATGAGGCCCCACAGCCACATTTCCAGATCGAAATCTTATTTTTTTTTTTAAATTTTAGTTTTTAGCCCAAATTTCTTGGGTTTTCCATTTTCCCCTACAACGTCAACATTTGCTGGGGAGAATTTTGAAGAAATGGGTTTGTCTGATGAAAAAGCTTTTCGGTCGACTTTTTTCCCCCTCCGACCAGTTGTCCGTGTGACCTCGGGCAAGTAATGCCCGCTCGCTCCGTGCCTCAGTTTCCCCAACTGTCAAATGGGGTCAGCGGCAGTGAGCTTCCTTTCTAAAGAGCGTTGAGATCTAGGGCTGGAAAGCTAAAGGGCAGCGGCAGTAGCGCCATAGGGTAGACGCTTCCTACATCCATGGAAGGTTTTCCCTCATAAGAACGGCCCTTCTGGGTCAGACCAAAGGTCCATCCAGCCCAGTGTCCTGTCTTCCGACAGCGGCCAATGCCAGGTGCCCCAGAGGGAATGAACAGAACAGGGAATCATCCAGTGATCCACCCCCTGTTGCCCACTCCTAGATTCTGGCAAACAGAGGCTAGGGACACCAGCCCTGCCCATCCTGGCTAATAGCCATTGATGGACCCATCCTCCAGGAACTTACCTAGTTCTTTTTTGAACCCTGTTATGGCCTTGGCCTTCACAACATCCGTGCAATTAATTCACCTCTTCGAGAGGCGGTAGCTGGTTGAGGGAAGAATTATTCCATCAACCTGGCGGCATCTAACCCTAGCGCTCAGGGCGGGGGTTTTTCCACAGCCCTGTGCGACGTGGCGAGGTCGATGGAATTTTTAAGTGTAGACCCGGCTTAGGTATCGCAGCATGAAGCTGCCCCCGTCACGTCGGTGCTGCCTCACAGCTCCTGCTTCCTCCGGCCCCTCGGAATCACGCTCCCCTCCCAGGCCTTCCCTCCTCCCGTGGGCGCGTTTGCTTCTTCTTATTGATGGAGCTTCTGCCTCAGATTAGGACTTAATGACTTAGCAGAAGGGGAGAAAAGATCATTGATTTGGTCCGGCCGTGGAAATAACTTTGCCTCATTTCTCGGAGTGCCTCTGCGAGGTCCCTGGGCTGAAAAGCTCTGGGGGGCCGGGGGAGCCTTCAGCTCTAGTCCCCCAGCTCGGGTGCGTTCCCAGCGTGATGGGTGGGCCCCAGATGCAATGACTTGGGTTAGGAGGGGGAGTCGGGATCGAGGGGCCCTGGCAGAGCTGGGGGAGTCTGGGAGTCGGGATCGAGGGGCCCTGGCAGAGGTGTGGGGGGAGGACTGGGAGTTGGGGGATAGAGGGGCCGTGGCAGAGCTGGGGGAGTCTGGGAGTCGGGATCGAGGGGCCCTGGCAGAGCTGGGGGTGGGGACTGGGAGTCGGGATAGGGGGGCCGTGGCAGAGCTGTGCGGGGGACTGGGAGTCGGGGATCGAGGGGCACTGGCAGAGCTGAGGGGGGGCTGGGAGTCGGGGGATAGAGGGGTCCTGGCAGAGCTGGGGGTGGGGACTGGGAGTCGGGGATCGAGGGGCCCTGGCAGATCCCAGGACAGGAATGGGGGTGGGGAAGGGCAGCTGCAGCTCAGGATGGGGGTGCATCACCGAATCTGCAGGGGGCGATTGTGGGCCTGGGACAGCAGCTGCTCAGGCCTCGGGTGCAGCCGCAGAGCGGAACAACCTGAGACTCTGTGGAAGGAACACGCAGGTCCCAGCATCGCCAGTCGCCTCCTCATTAAAACTCCCCCCGCGTCCCACCCTGCTGTGCGCTGCGTCCTGTGCGAGGCCTGGGGGGGCGGTGATTGTGGGGGGGAGTGTGGCTTTCCCGTGTCCTGGCCAGGGTGAATCATTGGGGGACATTTCCCGGGAGTTGAAAGGTGATTTCACATAAACGCCCCACGCGGCGACGGGCGCGACGCTGAGCCAGGTCCCTAGGGCGGGGGGCAGGCGGGCGTGCGGAGCGGCAGGGCCCTCACAAAGGGCACGGGAAGGCTGTTCCGTGCCAGCAGATCCAGCCCCTGCTTGGCAGGCGGCCGGTGAGGAGCCCGTCGGCTTAGCAGAGCAGCGTGACGCCATGTGCAGTGATCTGACCGCACTCCCGCCTCTCCCTCCCACGTCCGACCCCGGCCTGTGCCCCCCGCCGCTCTCCAGCCGGCGGCCCTGATGGCTTAGGAAATGGATTGGAAATATTCGAGGTGGCATCCAGTGCCAGACCTTCCTCAAATGGCGAGAGCTCTGCCCGTGGGCCAGGGCTCCCTTCCCTGCCTCTGCATGGGGTGGAAAGAGGTGCCCCCCCCCCGCCTCTGGGTTGAGTTCTCTCTTGCTCAGCCAATGGGGTGTGTGGGGGGGTTCAGTGGCGGGAGGTGCTGGCCCTGCCAGCCAACTTTCCCATGAAGTTCCCTGCAGAGAGGAGGTGGGGTGGCACCCCCAGAAAAGGGGGGGTCCGTCCAGTGCCCAGAGGTCCCGCTGTGCCTGCCGATGCCAGGTCAGCCCTGCTGGGGAGGGACAGACTCTCCTTGGGGTGGGTTTAAAGGGCATTTTGACTTATGGGCTGCCCCATTGACAGCCCAGATCTATGGGCTGGGGGAATCCCTGGGGACCTGTTCCCTTCTCAACCTGCGAATGGCTAACTGCTCGTGGGCCGGGCAGCTGGCGTCAAGCAGCAAAGAAGGAGCATCGTCCTGTGGGGAGGGGGCGGGGTGCTAGCCGGACACCTGGGTTCAATTCCACTGCAGGGTTCCTGGATGATTTTTGGACAAGTCCCACAGGGTCAGATGTTCCAAGGTATTTAGGCACCTAGTGGATTTTCCAGGCACCTAAGGAGGTTAGGCACCAAACTCCCATCGGTCTCAATGGAACGGAGGAACTGGGCTGCTTAGGGAGCTTGGAAAGTCCCACTAGGCGCCTTCACCTCTCTGGCTGAACAGCCCTGCCCTGCCCTCCACGGGGCCTGGAAGGAGGATACAGCAAAGACTGGGAGGTGCTCGAATACTATGGCTACTGGGGGCCAGGTCTGCACCTAAGCTAGCTTGTGTGGTACCATTGGCTGTGGGAGACGTCATGGTCTAGTGCACTGGGCGTGGTCTAGTCCCAGCTCTGCCACTGAGCTGCTGGGTGACCTTGGTCACGTTGCTTTCCTCTGCTTCCCCTTCTGTCTTGTCTCTTTGTCGGGGGCCAGCACCTGGCCTCAGGGCTTCTGTCATAGGAATAATAATGGACTTAGTGGAGCTCTGTGGATTGTACCAGCTGCGGATCTGGACCCCTGGGTTCCTTTTCACCCCTGGACAGAGCAGGAAGCCCCCCGGGACGCACTCTGCCCTTTTTCGCTGCCTGTCTTCTCAGCACCGCCTGCCGGGACGTCTCCTGCGGTCCCCGCCGCTGTCCTCGTCTCTGCTTTGGGGACGCCGCGTCCTTCCCACTTCTGAGAGGCTCCTCCGAAAAACAAACCGACTCCAGAGCGCATGAGAAACCAGCCGGGGATTGTCTCCGCTTCCCAGAGCTGGCAGTGCCCAGGCAGTCACAGCTCCAGCCAGCTGCAGCGAGCCAGCTCGGTCCCCTGGCGCCAGGCGAGGGAGGTGGAAGAGAGCTTGCGGGGGGAACTGGACGTCCTTTCTCTGCCTCCCAGCAAAGGACACCACGGATGCCCGGAGGGACTCGAGAACAGCCTGGCATGTGCTGCAGTGGAAAGGCACCAGCGCGTCTCCCAGGCAGGCGATCGCATCACGGCTTTGGGGGCTGAATCGAACCTGTTGTATCATTGTGACCTGATGATTATTTATTATTGCAGGACCCCCAGCTGCGGACCAGGCCCCACGTGTTGCCATTGCCCCACTGTGGCTAGTTCCCGTGGCTGGGGGCTTGCTGGGTAACTGCGGGGAGCCGTTGGCTCAGGCGTGTGGCTAATTACAGCAGTGCCCTGAACAAAGAGAGGAAATGAGGCGTGTTGGCCACGGCGGGAACATCCTCCATGTTCCCTGGCAGGGGGTGTGTGCAGGGCTGGGGCGCAGAGCCGCTACAGGCATTTGTCCTGACACCCTAGTGTTCCCTGTGTATCCCCCCTCCAGCCCCGTCTCTCTGCCTGTGTGGGCCATCCTCTCTCCTTCCTCCCTGTCTGTCTCCATCCCTCTCTCCGGCTGGGAGCTGGAAGCTCTGCTCCCCCGCACCGGCCTGCTCCTCACCGGCCATATCCACCAGTCTGGGCTGGTGGGGAGTAGGGTTACCATTCGTCCGGATTCCCCCAGACATGTCCGGCTTTTTCGAGTTAAAAATAGCGTCCGGGGGGAATTTGTCAATGTCCGGACTTCCCCTCCTTCCCCCTCCCATGCAGAGCGTGCGCGCGGCTTACAAAGCAGCCCGGGCTCCCACAGCCAGAGCCAGAGCCAGAGCCCTTCCTGCACTTCCCCCTCCTCCCTCCTGAAACTTGACACCCCTCCCCTCCTCCCCCTCCCTCCCTGCATTCACAGATCGCCGGCTCCGACCCTGCTGCCCTCCCCCGCTGCCGAGCGCGCTGCTCTGCAGCACAGTAAGGGGACCGGGGGGCAGAGAAGTGGCAGGGAGGTTCGGGGGGGGGTAGTCAAGAGATAGGGAGCAGGGGGGAGGGTTGGATGGGTCAGGAGTTCGGGGGGGGCTGTCTGGGGGTTGCGGGTGTAAGATTTTGGGCAGTCAGGGTACAGGTGGGGGGGTCTTAGGAGGGGGCAGTTAGGGGACAAGGAACAGGGAGGCTTAGGTAGGGGGTGGGGTTCTGGAGGGCAGTTAGGAGCAGGGGTCCCAGGAGGGGGCAGTCAGGGGACAAGGAGCGGGGGGGGGGTCGGGAGTTCGGGGGGGGGCTTTCTGGGGGGGGTGGATAAGGTTTGGGGCAGTCAGGGTACAGGTAGGAGGTAGGGTCCTGGGGGACAGTTGGGGGGGTCTTAGGAGGGGGCAATTAGGGGATAAGGAACAGGGAGGCTTAGGTAGGGGGTGGGGTTCTGGAGGGCAGTTAGGAGCAGGGGTCCCAGGAGGGGGCAGTCGGGACAGGGAGCAGAGGGGTTTAGATGGGTCGGGAGTTCTGGGGGGGGCTGTCAGGGGGTGGGGGTGTGGATAAGGGTTGGGGCAGTCAGGGGACAGGTAGGGGGTAGGGTCCTAGGGGGCCAGTTAGGATGTGGGGAAGGTCTCAGGAGGGGGCAGTCAGGGGACAAGAGGCAGGGAGGCTTAGGGAGGGGGTGGAGTCCTGGGGGGCAGTCAGGGGAAAAGGAGTGGGGGGGAGGGTTGGGGGTTCTGAGGGGGCAGGAAGTGGAAGGGAGTGGAAGGGGCAGGGGCGGGGCTAGGACAGGAAGGGGGCGTGGCTAGGACAGGACAGGGGCGGGGCTAGGGTGGGGCTCCTCTCGTCCTCTTTTTTGATTGTTGAAATATGGTAACCCTAGTGGGGAGAAGGACCCTCATCCAGGGAAGCCCCACTCTGAGAGCCCTGAGCCTGGGGACCCTCTAATCTGAGAGGCCCCATCCAGGAGCCCCTCAAACCGAAGCCTCCGACTCCAGACCCTGCTGCCGAGACCCCCCACCCCAAGGGGCCCTGCTGTAGGAGACCCTCAGGTCTCAGTGTCTCTTCGGTCTAAGAGGCCACAGGGCCCAAGCGGGGCCATGATCCAGCAAACAATCCCAGGTAGGCGTGGGATCCAGGTTTCCAGCCGGTCCCATGGCAGCCGTGCCAGGGCGAGCCGGCCTGTGGCTACGGCTAAGCCATGATGGCAGTGAGAGCTGGTACCTGGACGACTCTCTCCTCTCCACACTCCCTTGCCCTTGCCACGGGAGCGTGCCATCTCCGCTTGACTTCTAGCCCCGTCCTGGCTCCGGCTGGCTGGCAGCCCGGGAGTTCGATGCTTCGCCTGTGACGTGGGCGTCTGGCAAGGCCGAAGTCTGTGGCCCTGTCTCCTCTGAGCGGAGAACAGCTTGGAGGCCAGGCCCCGCTCCTTCCGCTCTGGCGGGCAACCGACCCAGTCCTTCCGGTCTCTTCGATATCTCGGCTCCCCCAGGTCCTTGCTGAGTGTGATGGAGGAAGAGGCGCGTGCAAAGCGGTTTCACGCCCGACGGCGTGCAAAAGTGCATGTGCGAGACGGTGCCCGAGCGGGTGCAACGGTGAGTGTGAGCGTCCGAGTGAGCACGTTGGGATGTGTGCGAGGTCAGAGATCGGGAGCTGAGTGGGTTCGTGTCAAAGCTTGGGAGCGTGCGTGTCAGCTTGCCTGGCTGTGAGTGGGTGTGAGCGTATGGGTACGAATGGCTGAGAGCGGAGGGCGAGCGTGCTTAAGGGAGTGTATAAGTGTGTGTCACAGCACAGGCGCACCCGAGGGTGATTGAGCGGATGGGCCCGGAGGAATGGATGTGCGTGTCCATGTTCAGGTGTGTGGGGGAGAGACTCGCAATTGTTCACCCCTCCCATTCGCACCCATATGTGCACAGACACTGCTCCCACGTGCGCTCACACCAACACACCCGGCTATCGCTATGTGTGTGTGGAGGACAGCGGCGGTATCTGTTGAACCCCCCTCTGCAGGGCATCTGCCTCTCAGTCTATTTCCAGCTGCGCTCCGCATGGCCCCAGCTCCCAATCTCTCGTTGATTTCAAGAGGAGATATAATGTCTTAAATCTCAGCTCCCCGCCTGGGGCCATTAGAGCAAATGGGAAAAGCGTTCACCTCCGGGTTACGGCTGTGGCAAAGCGACAGCGTTATTTATTTGGTGGGGGTTTTAACGTCTCTTTGTCAGAGCTGCTGGCTGGTAATTGATATCTATGATGCGATTTGTCAGGCGCTCACATCAGCTCTTGGTATCATGTGTCTTGCGTCCTGATCTGGGTCCTGATGTATCAGCGTGGCTCAGGCTGCCTCGACCCTTAGAAACCCCCTCAGGGCCTTTGAAGAGGGCAATGAGTATTCGCTTCTGTCTGCTTAAAATGATGGGATAGGAAATAAAGAAATAATTTGGTTTGGGCTGGCGTGCGTAATAATTCTCTGCCCTCAGTCCAGGGGTCTCAAAGTTTCTTACTAACATTAATTCATGAAACCTCACAAACCCCACTTGGGGGCAGGCTGGTATCATTACCTCTGTTTTATAGAAGGGGAAACTGAGGCACAGAAAGGGTTGAGATGGGACTAGACCTCAGGAAGCCTGACCCTGCTCTAACCACTAGACATCACTCCCATGTGGAGCTGGGGTTCTAACCCAGGTGTCCTGCCATAGCCACTAGACCACGCGGCGCTGGGAATAGACCTCAGCAGTCCTGGTTTCCGTTTGCCTGCTCTGAACACTAGTCCTCACTCCCACCCAGAGGTGGTCGGAGAACCCAGGAGCCCTTTGCTTTTACCACAGCTCACCCTAGTGACTACATTGGCTCAGGTTTGAGCCTGGAGTTTGCCAGGGGCTGGGTACAAAACCCACCAAGGGCAGGGAAGGGGCATCTGCCATGCTTCTAGGCGGCCCGCTTCAGATGACAGGCTCTCGATGGAGCTCAGACAGAAGGCCAGGTGCAGCTTGACGCGTAATCCGCGCTGTGTGGCTTAAGCAATGGTAACTCAGCTCCGTTTGGTACCGGCAAAGTGATACATCTTTACACACCACAGGATTCCCACTGGAAAAGTTCCTGTGGTTGTTTCTCTCTGTGTCTCTCCCCCTTTTCTTTTTCTTTTCTTTTCTTTTCTTTTCTTTGGTCTGTCTAGCTCTTTCCCCACTTCCAACTCAGCCTGTGGGGAATCATTTGGATCGACTGAAAATCAACAAACACGACAAGAGGGTTAGAAAACGCGACCTGTGAAGAAGGGTTGAAAGGAAGGGGAACATTTAGTCTAGAGAAGGCCGAGCGGGGACAAGATAACAGTCTTCAAATACCTAAGAGGGTGTGATAAAGAGGACGCTGATCGATTGCTCTCTGTGGCCACCCAGGGTAGGACAAGAATTAATTGACTTTGCAGCAAGGGAGATTTAGGGTAGATATTGGGGAAAACGTCCCAAGGATAAGGACAGGTAAGCACTGGACCAGGCAGCCTAGGGAGGTGATGGAGTCCCCGGCATTGGCTGTAAGAGTACGGTGGGGCGTGGTTTTTGTGTGGAAACCACAACTTTTAACACACGCAACTTCTTAGCACTGCCGCAGATTTGAGTGGTGTTGCAACCTGGCATCCGGGGTCGTGACGCCACTCAACTGCGGCCCGGCCTCCCCCTTGGCTGTGCTTCCTTTGCGCATGGGCTGCTGCCCTGCGATGGAAGGTAGCCGTGAAAGAAGGTGCTGGGGCTTGTGTGTGGGCGTGCGCCCGGGGGTGGCGCTCCCGGCGGGGGCTGGCGTTCCTCGGGAAACAGGGTGAAGGGAAACCTGAGACCGACCCCGCAGGGGAGCATCTGTCGAGTGCTACGTTGACATGCCGGGGTCTGACCGTACCAAAGCCACCGCCGCAGCAAAGGCTAGACTCCATCATCTAGCCAGCGAGGCACGACTCTGGTGCGAGCAGTTGGTGCCTCACCTGCTTTAGGTTAAACGACGTGGTGGTAGAGAGCTGGGCCAATGCTCTGACTGTTGCTACAGCCAGGGTGTGTTGTTGCTCCAGGCAGCCCGGATGATCGGCCCCGGGGTCTGAGCACCCAGGTGAGCCGTGCCCGGGGGTGTAACAGACCACGCTGCAAAGCCCTGCCCGAGGGCGTGTGCGTCCTCGCCCATGCTGCACGCCCCCACGTGTGCTGCTAGACGTTCGGGGGAGGACATATCCCATGGTGCTTTGTGCTGCACTGGAAGCTGAGCCGCTCTGTCGTTCTTTCCAAGTGAAAGTTGTGGATGAACTTGTCTGTCCCTCTAGGCACGTGGGGGGAATTGTGGGAAGGCATTGGAGGACTATCAGCATTCGAGTGGCTTAGCCAGCATCCTGGCTGTAAAGAGGGCAGGTTACCCGCCCTAGTGAAAGTAGCCCCGGGGCTCTCTATCCCCCCAGCCGGGCCAGCTAGTGGGAGGGGTTTGTGTGTGGACGGGGTGTTTAGGGGCAGCACCCAGGTCAGAGCCTGGGCTAACGCCACTGTAAAGACAGACCCTGAGTGGGGCAGCATTAGCGAAGGTGGGAGATTTCCCAGAGGAGTCGGGTGCTGGTCTGTGAGGACTGAAGGCAGGACCGTCGGCTCGAAGACACCGAGCTGCTATTGCCATGAGCTAAGTGGCCAAGCGGCACCTTGGAGGTGACAGTGATCCGGGCACAGACACAGCCCGAGGCGGCATGAATGGAGAAGAAGTGGGGCCAACTTTGGGTGCTTTTCAGTACCCAGATTAGCCTGCTCCTCGGAGGCGCCGAGCATCCGCAGCTCCCATCTGGACTTGTGGGTACTCAGCACCCTCTGAAAATCAGGGACCAGCCAGCTCCAATTGGCTCCCCAAACCAGGGGCTACGTCTGAAAAATGCCCAGCTTAGCCTCTCTGTGCCTCGGTTTACCCATCTGCAGCCGGGACGGGGGGGAATGATATTGACCAATCTCAAGGGGATGGGGAGGAGCTGCCTTGCTGCTGTCTGTCTGGGGCAGCCGGATCCTTGATGGGGGCTCCTTGGAATTAATAAAATACAAATAAATCATAACAAGGGAATGACGGTACGTCACCTTGAGATTCTGTGATAAGAAGGGCTATAAACGTGCCAGTGTATTAGCTGGGCCATATTCAGGGAAAACGCCCCTGGGACTTCAATGAGAATTTTGCCTGAGAGGGAAGGAGGCAAATCTCTCGAGATCCAGCCCCTTGCTCTTAATGCCAAATCCATAAAGAATTAATGTCCCCCCACCTCCGAGTTGGGTTTTAATGAAACTGAGCTGCAAAGGGCAACTCATCAGTCCATAAAGGGGCTTTGATGACTATTGATTGGACCAGGAAACTTTCCGGGAGAATAATCAGAGTCTTAATGAGAGAGCCGATCGCGGAGCGGTGATTAATTAACTAATTACTCACCTTTCTGATTATGGGGCTGAGTTGGTTGGCCATGTGTGCGGTTGCACATGTGTGTGTGTGTGTGTGTAAATCAATTGGAGCTTGTTTTATGTCGGTCCTTTTTTTTAAATGACCTTTTATCAAACGCTTGGAGGGAGTGGGAGTGCCAGGCCCAGAGCAGAGTGCCAGCAAACATAGTGTTAGGGCAAGGTCCCAACCCATGGAAACTGAGTCTCAGACGACCCTGCGTTCTATTCCTGGCTCTGCTACTGGCCTCGTGGGTGGCCTTGGGCAAGTCATGGCAGCCTCCTACCTCAGTTTCCCCATCTGTAAAAACGGGAATAATGACACTGGTCTCCTTTGTAAAGTGCTTTGAGATCTACTGCTGGGAAGAGCTATGGAAGAGCTTGGGGGTTCTTGTTCTGTCTCTCTCCCCTGCCCCAGTTGTTAGTTGTGCTGGGCAGGGACTCTGTGTTTGTACAGCCCCTGGCACAAGGAGGCCCCAGCTCGTCTGGTCTCCAGGCACCGCTGTAATAACGATTGCTAATAATGGGCTGGGGTTATCCTAAGATGGCAGCTGGGATGGGGGGAGATGTTCAGCTATCACCAGTCATGGTGCTAGCAGCTCCCCAAGGGGGTGAGACATTTGAACTGTAACGGAGCAGCCTTCTGGATACCGAGGGGCAGCTCCTCGCCTCCAGTTACAATCGCCTCACGCAGCCCTTTCCCTCCCTAGAGCCCACAGCACTTTACAAAGGAGGACAGGATCGCGATTCCCCATTTCACAGATGGGGAAACTGAGGCACGGCAGGGGGACGTGACTCAGCCAAGCTCACTGAGCAGCCGAGACAGGACTAGAACCCACCTCTCCTGAGTCCCAGTCCAGAGCCCATAAAGCTGCCCCGAGCTGGGTAGCTGGGGGTAGGGATTTCTCTGGCGTGTGAGACAGTGCAGAGTCTGTGGCAAGAGGAATGGTCTGTATGGGGTTGTTGCAAGCTGGCACAGGCTAGAGCAGCCCGGAGGTGGCTCTAACTAAAGCAGCCCCGAGGACCAGGAGCAGCCCTGTCTTCCCAGAGCTCTGGCACAGCAGGGGATCTGGGTGCTGCGGTTCCTTGGCTAAGTCCCCGCGGCCCCCTGCAGCACAGGCTGGCCCGGGGGATGCTGCAGGGGTCCAGGCCGGGAGGCAGATTGCAACAGTCCCCAACTCTCCTTGGCTTCCTGCTCGGCGTAAGCCATGCCAGGGGGACGGGGAGAGTGGCTCCGCTGGCAGATTGCGGGCACGGAGCCTGCTGGAAGGCGCAGCTTGTACTGGGCCAGCTCCAGGGATGAATCCATCAAAGGACATGGCCTGACGCCCGGGGAGCGTCCCGCTGCGCAGCGACCCGCCGGCTCCTTGGCGCTGGGGCTCCGTGCCTTTGCCTGCAGAGCGCGTCGCAAGGATGGTGTGGCAGGGGGCTGTTCCCCCTCCCCTGCCGTCCCTGTGCTGAGCGCTCAGGGGAACCCCCGAGGCCTCTCCCCCAGGGCACACCTGGCTGTGTCCCAGGTGCTGGGTTATTGGAGGGGGTCACTGAGCCAGGCTCTAGGGCTAGGGAGGTGGCCCATGCTCCAGGCGCTGACCGTGTGCTCCCCTGCACGGCAGACGCCAGCTCTCAGGCCGCAGGAGTCAAGCAGCTGCGCCGTGTGTCCTGTAAATATTTCCTGTGGCTGGCTAGGTGAGCGGGCCAGCTCTGTTCCCGTGTCATGGCCGGTTGGGTCAATACCCAGGGCAGATTCCCAGTGAATTTCTCCCCGGGCTTTCCCAAACAGTGTGGTGCAGTGGCTAGGGCAGTGTAGTGAGACCTGGGTTCTAGTCTCACCTCTGCCACTCATTGAGCGTGTGGCCTGGCGCAAGTCCTTTATTCCGTGACTCGGTTTCCCTGTCTGAGCTTGTGCCTGGCTCATTTATTTCAGCTGGAAGCTGTTTGGGGGCAGGGACTGTCTCTTGCTAGGTGTTTGAATAGCGTGCAGCACGGCTGAGCCCGGAGGCTGCTCACTCTGTCTAACGTCTCCGCTCCGGACCCTTTCTTCCATGTTGATGACATGACTCCAAGCATATCCCTCAGCATCAATGGATTTATGCTGCCCCCCCCCCCCCAAGAAAGGCAATGGTTTTATCCCCATTGTACAGATAGGAACCTCAGGCAAAGAGAAAGAGACTGAGGCCCGGATTCTCAAAGGTGTCTAGGCACCTAACTCCCATGGGCATTTAGCACCTAAATCCCTTTGAGGATCTGGGTCTAAGTGACTTGCTCAAGGTCACCCAGGGAGTCAGCGGCAAAGCTGGAAATTGAATCCAGTGTCATAACCATTTGCATTACGTAAGCCATTGAGGAGAGTTTGCCTTTTATGTTCCTGTCCTTTCTCCTCCGCCGCTGAGTCATTACGTCCTCACGGCTGTTTATTTATAGCCGTCCCTGCCTCCCCCCCGCCACCTCTGCTGGCACTGTCCCCCAAACAGCCTTGTGTGGAGTGAGACGGGATTAGCTCCCGACCTGTGTAGATCGGGGTGGGGACAAACCACGTGGTGCTCAGCATTCACCTCTGCCCATGTCACCTGCACTCTGCCCACTGCTGCAGCCCGGTCTGGGCTACGGCGCAGGGGTGTCTGAACTGCCACGAAGAGGCGTGATCACAGCAGGTTTAGATATACCCAGCTGCCCCGGCTGTCCAACTGCACTGCGGACCCAGGCTAACACTGCAAGTCCCAAGCAGCTGCAAACCGCTCCCCTTCCCCCAAATCTTTCCCTTTGGCCCCGAAATGTCGAATCTGCCCGTCCTGCAGAGGACGCTGCTCCGACATGCAGGAGCGGGCAATGGGCAGTCCTGGCTCATGGACAAGATCAAGGGGCCAGATTTCATGAGCCAAACTGATGCCTCATTCCAGCGGGGAGGGGGAATTTCCCCTTTGGAACAGCACGTGGCAGGACAGGAGAAATATGATTTTTCCAGTCAGGGGAGGGTTTGATGTAGAAAAGGGGATTTAGGGTTTTTCCCCCCTCCCTCCAGGCCAGACTGGTTGGATTCAGGTTATTGTGTCAAGCTTGGCTTGCCAGGCGAAGGGGTTGGAAAATGGCACCGGTCACATGCCTCGAAGACAGTTCCGGAATACGTGGCACATACAGAATACGCGCTGGTGTGGTGCAGGGCTGAGGGGCTAGCGGCGTTCGGCTGGGACCCCGGCGTAGCTCCCCCGCGGCTTCATGCCAGGTGAATAAAGTGCCCCCCCCGGTTATTATTCTAGCACCGAGAGATCCCCAAATAGGCCCCCATGGTGCTAGGTGCTGTAGAGACCCACAACGAAAAGCCACTGCCCCAAAGAAAGAAAGAAATAAAGGATTGAGATGAACAGAGACACAGATAGAATTTGAAATAGATCATCAGCTATATCAGGGGTGGGCAATCTACGGCCTGGGGGCTGCATCCGGCCCTCCAGATGTTTTAATTCGGCCCTCGATGGGGGCTGGAGGGGGGACATGCCGCTGCTTCTGGGAGCTGCTTGAGGTAAGAGCTGCCCGGAGCCTGCATCCCTGACACCCTCCCGCGCCCCAACCCCCTGCCCCAGCCTTGATCCCACTCCTGCCCTCTGAACCCCTTGGTCCCAGGCCGGAGCCCCCTCCCGCACCCTGAACTCCTCTTTTCTGGTCCCACCCCGGAGCCCGCACCCCCAGCCGGAGCCCTCACCCCCTCCTGCACCCCAACCCCCAATTTTGTGAGTATTCATGGCCCGCCATACAGTTTCCATATCCAGATGTGGCCCTCAGGCCAAAAGTTTGCCCATCCCCGAGCTATATATTGGTCAACAGAGAATCTACTTTGACTGCTGTCTGTCTCTGTTCATTTATCTTTCTGTCCGTCTATCATCCCAATTCCTTCCTTCCATTGTCTTCTATCTCTCTCTACAGATGTTGTCGTGTGGTCGGTCCTGCCTGAGTGACCCCCTTACAGATCGGGCCTTTCACACTCTGCCCACGCCATCGCCCAACCAGAATCGCTTCACCCACCACTGAAGTGCAGCCACCGCTGGGCTGGAACACGGCGGCTGTTTATCAGCGCTACATAACAGTTTGGGACAGGGCGTGAGGATCCAGCGGGGATGACAGTGGGAATCTGATGCAGAGAAGATGTGGGGGGTTGGCCAGGACACTGGGGCTAGCCCCCCGACTCTGCCAGGGGATCCCGAATGAATCTCAGTGCTACACCCCCCCTGGACTCCTGAGTCCAAACACTGTAGCACCCCCACCCTCTCCTGTTCCGATCCGTGCCCGCCCGCAGCACCCAGCCACGGTGGAGTCAGTCCCACCGCAGGCTCCAACCGTCTCTCTCCCCCCACCCCGTGTCCTTTACAAAGGGAAACTTATCAGCCAGTCTCCCCGGGACTCAGCCCAGTGCCCCCTCCCTTGGCATGGCCCCTGCTCTCCTTGGGGAGGCACCAGGAGTGGCTGATGGCAGCACATTGATCAGCGAATGCTGGGGGGGGGGAGAGGGTGAGGGAGGAGCCTTCCTCCTTCCTTACTTCCCCAAGCCAGCAAGGCTATAAAGCGCAGGCAGAACCGTACGAGCAGCAAGAGGGACTGGAAGCTCCCGGTTCTCCCATCGCATCCGGCTGACGCCCGCAGCTCTCTCCACCTCCTGCACCCCGACGCCTGCCCACGGTGAGTAGCTCGGCCAGGGGCTTAGCTTGGGGCCAGACGCTTCCCCTGGAGGTGGGAAGCTGGGGGGGGGACACAGGTTGCCCCCTGTCAGGGCTAAGCTGAGCAAAGAGGGAGGTAGTGGGTGGCGGCATGGCCTCCCCAAGGGAAGCAGAGAGACCCCCATTGTTTGGGGCCATCCCAATTCGACTGGGCAACGGGGTGGGGGTCGGCCCCACGGCTCTCACTCCCATCAGCTTCCGGGGCAGGGACGGCTGTGGGAGTTACTGGCCAAGCAGCGTGGGAATGTGCAGCGCCTGGCACTCTGGGGTCCTGGGCCGTCTAGGTGCTACCGTAATACACCTAATAATGTGCAGCGCCTGGCACGCTGGAGTCCTGGGCCATCTAGGTGCTACCGTAATACACCTAATAATGTGCAGCGCCTGGCACTCTGGGGTCCTGGGCCTCCTAGATGCTACCGTAATTAACGTAATAATGCACAGCACCTGGCACTCTGAGTCCTGGGCCATGCCTAGGGCGCCTAGATGCTACCGTAATACACCTAATAATGTACACCACCTGGCACAACGGGGGTGTTGGGCTGTGCTCAGGGCTAGCACAATACAAATCATAATAATAAGGAAAGCCCGGGGTGGAGGGAACGGGGGTGACTCCTAAAGAGGAGGGTTTGAGGGGCATCTTGCTTTCCCTCCCCCTCCCCACCCCGAAATCTCTCCTGCTTTGGGTCTCAGTTCGCTATTCCCCGTGTCTGATGAGCGAGGGGGGCTGTCAGCGGAGGGCGATACAGCCTCTCGGGTGGTGGTGGTGGTGGGGGGTGAGTATCCGTCTCTTCACATTTCCAGGAAAGTGGGTCAGGGGAACATCTAGACGGATTTTGCGCTCACTAAAGGGAAATAAGCGTGAGTTCAGCCCTGCCGTAAGGCCCTTAGAATCAGTGGGGTGAAGCCTGCCTCTGCCGAGTTTCTTTTAAACACTTGATTTCAGCGCCATCGTCTAGAACCACGGGGGGGCTTAGAAACAGCCCTCGTAGCACAGCGCTCGGCCGGTGTAACATAATGGGCGACTGATGCCATAGGACATTGTCACAGCAGGTGCATTCTAGTGCCGCGTCTGGCTAGGATGCAAAGCAATTCTGGTTATGGACATGCAGAGGCTGCCTCTGACCGAGCATGGAGTGCCCCCCCCCCCCGCCCCTTTTACAGTAGGTCATCCGCAGAGAAACACAGCACAGAGAGACCCGCTCCGAATGTACATCGCACACACATCCAATAGCACTACATAGCTAGCGAACAGCCATCCGGCTTCGTGTGCAGTGGGCACAGACACAAAAGGGCCCCGTCTCTTTTATCTGTACAGCTCCAGGCGTGCAAAGCGTCTGACAGAAATAACACTGCGACTCTACGGCTGCACACAGAATAATCGGTGTGTATTTAGACCAGTGTAACTCACTCTCTTCTGTGGCTGATTTGCAGCGGCGTACCTGAGCTCAGCGTCTGGTCCTAAATGCGGCGTTCGTCTCTGTAAGCCTGGGTGCATAAATGAAGGCATACGGTGCTCTGGAGTCTAGCTTCAAAGCGCTATGCCAAAGATCAGTGTATTGGTATTCATCCCCCTGTAACACAGATGGGAAATAGAGGCTGACCTTCGCTGCACTGGTGTAAAGTCGGCAGTAATGCCCTGGAAGTTAATGCTGTGACGGTGGCATAGGTGACAGCAGAATCAGGCTGTTAGCGTTAACAGCTGCTGTGTTCCACCCCAGAGCTGGCTGCTTTGGGGTGGTGGAAAAGTGACTTGTTTATGGGATGCCAGAGGGAGCCGGGCACTTCATTCAGGCTCCTTTAAAACCTCAGCTTTCTATGCGGTGATACAGCAGGCCAAATTCACCTCTTGGGAGGAGACTTCCGCCCAGGACGTGCTAACCTGTGGGGATGAACCTCAGGCCCTGTGTGGAACCGCAGGTCAGGAATCGGAAGGGGGAACAGACTCAGTCACTCAGCTGCCCTGTGCATTTGCAGGGGAAGAACAGGACCAATGGGTTGTCCCCCTTCTTGGTACATGGAAATGTCCCCTGGGCTGGAAGTCTCAGAGGACGAGCAAGCAGTCCTCTAAGGAACTGGGAAGGATCAGCATCCCATTAGGGGATGGGGCATGATTGAAGCTGGACAGCCATTCCTATTGTTATTTGTAGGATAGCAACCAAGGGCAGGCTCCCGAGAGGCAGGACTTCCAATCGAAATAGACACACAGAGGGTGGGAGGGGAAAGAGGCACCCGGAAGGAAAGTGACTTGCCCAAGGTCACCCAGCAGGTTGGTGGCAGAGCCAGGACCAGCACCCAGCTCTCCTGATTCCTACGCGGGTGCCCCGTGCCCTACACCACACTTTCAGGACCACTTTTATTGTATCCTCGGACGGGCAGCAACCCCTTCCCCATAGAAACGCAGCTGTCAGGGTGTTTCCCCATGTTGCACAGCCGGGGGCAGTGGAGAGGGTGGAAGGGGTGATGTCTATATTCACCCCTTTTTTTGCCCCGCTCTCAGATGGTCGCCTCTGTGAAGCTCTGGCCCATGCTGGTTGCCGTGACCCTCTGTGTGCTGTTCTGCTTGGGGGCGCTGGTGGAGGCCTACCCCCCGAAACCAGAGAACCCCGGAGACGACGCCTCCCCGGAAGAAATGGCCAAATACTTCTCCGCCCTGCGGCATTACATTAACCTAGTGACAAGGCAGCGGTGCGTGTGTGCGGGTTGGGCTGTGCACGCGTTTATGTGTTGTGCACGCCTTGGGCAGGCGTGTCTGGACACCGTTTGTGCCCGAGTCTGCGTTTGGGCCGGTGCGGGTTTCTGTACGGGTGTGTGTTTGGGCACGTGGGTGTTTGTGCTCTGCACGTGGGTGTGTTTTGGCTGGGCAGGAATCTCCCTGGGTTTTGTGCAGGAGAGTCCGTGTTTGTGCCCAGGGGTTGCCGTGTCGGGGGCCATGTTTGTGTACAAGCACGAGTGTCTCTGCACAAGTCTGCGCTCTGGGGGTGGTTGTGCGTCTGTGTGTCTTTTTGAGCACGGGCAGTTATGCACAAATGTGGGAATTGGTGCACGACGTTGCCTGGGTTTTTCCCCCGTGTGGGTGTGTGTCTGAATGGGGCAGGCGTTTATTCCCCGAGCCCCCGGTCCCAGCCAGATCTGGGTCTGCGGTGTCATTCCCGGCTCCGTGTTCTCACTCCAGCGAGAATCGTGAGTTTCATTCTCCCTCTGCCCTGGATAATTTCCCAGCGTAGCCTGTGGAAGAGGTAGTCTGCTGGGTCCCCCAGCCCCTGGGGGGTCCTTGGGGGAGCACAGCGAAAATGGCAGCCATGAAACGGCACATTAGGCACCAGCTTCATCAACACAGTTTGCCCCGTGGGGGCCTGTTAGCCAGGGGCTAATACTCACTAATTGCAAATGCGAGGGGGCTGCTTGAAACCCTCCTCTGCCAGGCCCCTCCCTTACACATCCCCCCCACCCAGCCCCTTCCACACACTAAGATACCCCCCACTGCCCTCTCCACACACTCACACCCCCCTTGCACACTCAGACACCCCCCATGCCTGGTGCCCCCCCTCCCTGCATCCTGGCACACTCCACTCTCACTGATGCCGTCTGCCCCCCATCTGTGCCCCTTCCCGCCTTTCCGAGTAGCTGGGGAGAGGCTGGACTCTGGGGCCTCCCTCCACCAGGCCACATCCGTGAACCCTGTGCTCTGTTTAACTGCTCCCCAGGTACGGGAAGAGATCCAGCCCAGAGGCCCTGATGTCCGAGCTGATCTTCGGGGACAGCAGCGACCACACCGGCAGATCGCGGTGAGCGCGCCCCTGGCCTCTGGGGTTCCCTTCGCTACAAAGTCGGCGCTCCCCCCACACACACACTCCCGGGTGGCAGGGGATGCACTGGGGCCAAGTCCATGCTGTCGTCCGAGTGCCCCCCATTGTCCTACACCACCCCTGGTAACCGGCCGCTTGTGGGACCCTAGATCTGAGTGGAGATCTGGAGCCGATGGTCCTTAAGGGCTGGATCAACCCCCACCCCTTTCCCAGACCGGACCCCCCGCCCAGTGAGGGGACTTGGAATCCAGATTCGAACTCCATGGCTCGGGTCCTACATGAGTGGTACAGGTTTGGGGGGAGGCTAGGCTGGGGTACAGGGAGGGGTGGTCCCCGTATGCCCCAACCCCTCCCAACCCCCAGGCCGGCCCTGCCCTCCCCGTAGGCTGGGGGAAGTGTATCCCAGTGGCAGCATTGGGGCGGGGGGGCTGCCATGAGCAGGGGGGGTCAGCGACTGGCTGCTCTGTGGGGCGGAGGGAGAGACAAGGATAAGGCTGAGGGGGCGGGTGGGGGGTGGGGGGGGCTCTGCCTGCTGTTGTCCCAGTGTCTAACTCCCCACTCTCTCCGGCAGGTACGAGGACTCCTACCTATGGTGACGGGCTGCCCCCTCCCCGCCCCCCACGGCCTCTTTTTAAATGTTCCCAAGTCTTCTGGTGTCATTTGCGTTTTTAATTGAGCCCTGAGGAGCTGGAAATCTCTCTGCAAAGAAGGTCTTCCCTCCTCCCCCCCCACCCCCTTTTCCGGCCCCCTCCCCAACCCCACCGCAGCCCCCTCCGAGGCACCGAGACCTCCCCCCGCCCCCCGTACAGCACCTGGAGAGGCCGCACCACAGTGCCTGAGGACAGCCCGGTGCTAAGGACGCCCCCCCACGGCGTGGGTCACAGGGATGGATGTGGGTCTGGGGGGTGGGGCGGGGCGGGGGGCCTCTCTGGGTTGTCGTTGTAATGATGTCTGTGTGCCGTGGCCACTCTGAGCAGCTGGATCCCGACCCCTCGTTGTCCCCCCGAATCGGGTTGATTTTATTTTGTACGTCATTTATATACATATATTTCCAGTGGAGTCTCTGAACTCTGCCTCCATAATAAAGAGCAAGTTGAACGGAAACCACCGACGCCTAGAGTGTTTCTGTCTCTCCCCAGCAAAGGCCGCAGGGCCGGGAACCCGGGGGTAGAAGAAAGGTCAGATGGGTGGAAGGGCTGGACGGGGGCTGTCACGTCCCACAGCACCAACCTATTAACAGAGAGAGAGAGAGAGAGAGATGGGTATGTATGGGGAGTGAGGGGTAGATAGAGAGATTAGATAGGTGCCTATGGAGATGGATGCATGCGGATAGACAGACAAATAGGGGGATGGCTAGATAGATTAAATGGGCTTGTAGGGCATCGATGGATCTGGGGTTGGGTAGGTAGATGGGTGTGTAGGGGGATAGATGGATCTGGGGCTGGGTAGGTAGATGGGTGTGTAGGGGATAGATGGATCTGGGGCTGGGTAGATAGATGGGTGTGTAGGGGATAGATGGATCTGGGGCTGGGTAGATGGATGGGCGTGTAGGGGGATAGATGGATCTGGGGCTGGGTAGGTAGATGGGTGTGTAGGGAGATAGATGGATCTGGGGCTGGGTAGATAGATGGGTGTGTAGGGAGATAGATGGATCTGGGGCTGGGTAGATAGATGGGTGTGTAGGGGCATCGATGGATCTGGGGCTGGGTAGGTAGATGGGCGTGTAGGGGCATCGATGGATCTGGGGCTGGGTCGGTAGATGGGTGTGTAGGGGGATAGATGGATCTGGGGCTGGGTAGGTAGATGGGCGTGTAGGGGGATAGATGGATCTGGGGCTGGGTAGATAGATGGGTGTGTAGGGGGATAGATGGATCTGGGGCTGGGTAGATAGATGGGTGTGTAGGGGATAGATGGATCTGGGGCTGGGTAGATAGATGGGTGTGTAGGGGGATAGATGGATCTGGGGCTGGGTAGGTAGATGGGTGTGTAGGGGATAGATGGATCTGGGGCTGGGTAGATAGATGGGCGTGTAGGGGATAGATGGATCTGGGGCTGGGTAGGTAGATGGGTGTGTAGGGGATCGATGGATCTGGGGCTGGGTAGATAGATGGGTGTGTAGGGGGATAGATGGATCTGGGGCTGGGTAGGTAGTTGGGTGTGTAGGGGATAGATGGATCTGGGGCTGGGTAGATAGATGGGTGTGTAGGGGGATAGATGGATCTGGGGCTGGGTAGGTAGTTGGGTGTGTAGGGGATAGATGGATCTGGGGCTGGGTAGATAGATGGGTGTGTAGGGGGATAGATGGATCTGGGGCTGGGTAGGTAGATGGGCGCGTAGGGGGATAGATGGATCTGGGGCTGGGTAGGTAGTTGGGTGTGTAGGGGACAGATGGATCTGGGGCTGGGTAGATAGATGGGTGTGTAGGGGGATAGATGGATCTGGGGCTGGGTAGGTAGATGGGTGTGTAGGGGGATCGATGGATCTGGGGCTGGGTAGATAGATGGGTGTGTAGGGGGATAGATGGATCTGGGGCTGGGTAGGTAGATGGGTGTGTAGGGGGATAGATGGATCTGGGGCTGGGTAGGTAGATGGGTGTGTAGGGGGATAGATGGATCTGGGGCTGCGTAGATAGATGGGTGTGTAGGGGGATAGATGGATCTGGGGCTGCGTAGATAGATGGGTGTGTAGGGGATAGATGGATCTGGGGCTGGGTAGGTAGATGGGTGTGTAGGAGATAGATGGATCTGGGGCTGCGTAGATAGATGACGTGCCCCTCTGAGTTCTGAGCCCTGCGGTTGAGCTCGCGTCACGTGTTCCGCTTCTTCTCTGCAACCACAAGCGCTAGAAACATACTTACTGTTAATAATAGCTGCATTTCATCACATGACTCCAGCAGCTGGGGCTTTAAGAGAGGCACCAGCGCTTGTGAGGTCTGCAGTGAAAGTGTGGGAGTTGGAGACACTGATCTGACCTCCTGCTCTCCATGCCCCCAATGTTGCCATTGTCAGCTGTGACCCAGGTGCCGTCTGCCAGTGTCCCCGACTCCGAGAGCTCAACGATCACCAGTCAGGCCCCCGAAATCCCAGGACCGTCTCGAAAAAGCACGAGACTTTTAACCAAAACACGAGCTGTGGGATCGGTTGGTTCGCTTGCTGAGCCCGCGTGTCGCCCTCATGTCACGTTTCCGTGGCTTTCTCTTAACCGTAAGGTCTAAAAACGGCCTTTTTTGGTACTATGAAAGCGGAGATTTTCTCAGCATCCCTGGACTCCAGCCGCGCAAGATTCGGCAGCGCTGTCCCTCCCTGGGAGGTTGTGATGCCGGAGAGTCAGGGCCCCAGAGGGTGTGGCACAAACTGGTCCTGCCCCGCAAGTCCTTACAGTCTAAATAGCTAAGGCAAAGGGGAGACAGAAGCCTGGACAGGGGAAACGACTTGCCCAGGGTCACCCTGCACATCCGTGATAGCAGGGCCGTCCTTAGGATTTATGGGACCCTATGCGGTATTATTAAACTGGTGCCACACGCCCGACGGCAGCCCGGGCTCGCATGTGTATTTAGATAAGAGTGGTCCTTAAGGATTTATTTAAAAAACGATGTCTGACGCTCCAAGCATTTAAGGCTAACGTGGTATCCTCAGATTGTGCATCTAAAAATCTATGCAAGGGGTTTTTTTTAGAGATGGAATTTTATCATCTTTAGCCACTCACTAACGAAGTATTTTTAAAGCAAATTTGAAACGAAAGGTCCTGTAGACTAGCATGTTCTGAGTAAATATCGCAGTCACGCACACGTGTTTTGGTCAGAAACGGACAGTGTGTCCCTGGGGGTTGGCACATGCTTGTTAAATGGCTTCATTACCACTGAATGGCTCTTTCACAGTTTCAGCGTTGAGTTAATAGGGCTGGCAGGCTGGAGGCGTTTTCACTCTGAAATGACTAGATCCCCTCCAGAGGCAGCCTCAGGTGTGGGGGGAGCCTGCAGGAAGGGTCAGAGCAGGGCTAGGAAAAGGGGGTGATGGGGGGTGGAGGCTAAGCCCTAGGGGTGCCCCACACCCCAGGCTCAGGCCTGGACATCTGCCCGTGCGCTTCCTCCTTGTGGGGCCGTGGCCTTTAGCTGCCCACGGCAGAGCAGCATCCCATGGCAGGGTGTGTGTGTGTGTGTGTGTGTTGGTTGTACCTCCCCCTTCCGTTGGTGCAGGGTTCGACCTCGCTGAGCGCCAGCCACGTGGGCGTGCAGAGGACAGGGAAAGGAGAGAAACATGCAGCCCATGGCCCCCCGCTCACGGGGGGTAGTTACAGCCCCTCCCGCCCCACAGATTTTCGGGAGGAGTCGTGTCCCCGGATTTGGCTTTGTTCCACGCTGGGCACTGCAGAGGGGTGGTCGCCCCGCTCCGGCCCTGGAAGGGTACAAGCCCTGGGGATGGCTGCAGCTCTGAGAGCTGGGCTGGCTAAATAAGGGCCCCGCTGGCCCTTATAAGAGGGCAGGGGGCCAGGAGCAGGCAGTCCCCCTATAGCTGAGGAGGGAGATGCACCCAGTAAAGGGGACTGGAGTGGAGCAGGGCTGGGGAAAGGCCAGAGGAGCTGGGAAGCTCCAGGCCAGCAACTCCCCAGGCTGAAGGGCCCTGTACAAGGCCCCTGGAGGTACTGGGTTGCAGGGAAAGGCAGCAGGTCAAAACCTCCCTTGCCTATGATGACTGGCTTATACAGACTGCAATCGGCCCCAGTGAAAGGGGGCTAGATGGTGACTGGCAGTAGCCCATAGGCTGAGGCAAGGTGGGAATAGAGGGTGGGGGGTTCTCCAGGGAGGGGAGACCCAGATCTGTGGGGTATTGCCTGGAGGGGCAGCACCTCAGGTAAAAGGGCACCAGGGTCCTGGGAGGGACACGGGGGGCAAGCGGGACATTGGCCTGCAGAGGGCGCTCCAGACCTGGAAACAGAGCTAATTCCCAGGAACCAGCAGGAGGCGCCGCTGGGGTGAGTCGCGCACTGTCACAGGCACCAGCCCCACTTTTCGTAGCTTGAAGGGACCACGCTGTGATGGAGCGGGACCTCCTGCATCATCCAGGCCCCAGAGCGGCCCTGGATTAATTCCCGGCTGGACCAGACCAGATCTTCCAGAACAGCGTCCACGCAGGATTCGTAAACTGCCAGCGATGGAGAATCCACCACAGCCCTGGGGACGTTGTTCCAATGGTCAGTTACCCTCCCTGGAAACAACTTCTTGCCAGTCTGAATTGGTCCAGTTTTGACTCCCAGCCATGTTAGACCTTTGCCTGCTCGACTGCAGAGCCCGTTATCAACGTGTGGCTCCCCCTGGAGGTACGGATGGGCTGGGATAGTCCCCCCCACTTCACCTTCTCTTTGCTCAGCTAAAGAGAGGGACTCCAGGAGCTCCAGCATTATAATCTCGGACCCCCCTCCAGTTTGCTGGCGTCCTTGAATTGTGGGCCCCGGCACTGCACGCAGGATTCCAGCCGTGGTTGCACCAGCTCCAAACCCAGAGTTTCCACGGCCCTCGGCCTCCAACACCCAAATCTGGGCCCGCCGGGTCTGACTCTGCGGGGGCCGGGTTTCCCCAGCCCCTGGGAACGGTCACCGCGCCCCTGGCCTGGCTGCGGGCTCCCAGGTCTGCCCGGGCTGTGACTAGCCTGGGGTGCCACCTGCTGGAGGAAAGTGCCCACTGACGGATTCCAGGTTCCTTCTGCAACTGCTGGCTATCGAATCCTGCGTGCTGATGTGGTCGCCCCATCTCAAAAAAGATGTATTGGAATTGGAAAAGGTTCAGAAAAGGGCAACAAAAATGATTAGGGGGATGGACCGGCTGCCGTATGAGGAGAGATGAATAAGACTGGGACTTTTCAGCTTGGAAAAGAGACGGCTAAGGGGGGATATGATTGAGGTCTATAAAATTATGACTGGGGTGGAGAAAGTAGACTCATAGACTCATAGACTTTAAGTTCAGAAGGGACCATTATGATCATCTGGTCTGACCCCCTGCATGATGCAGGCCACAAAGCCGTCCCTGCCCTTTCCCTTGACTCTGCTGATGAAGTCCCCAAAACCTGTGGCTTAGAGACTTCAATTAGCAGAGAATCCTCCTGCTAGCGATCCCTGCCCTATGCTGCGGAGGAAGGCGAAAAACCTCCAGGGCCTCTGCCAATCTACCCTGGAGGAAAATTCCTTCCCGACCCCAAATATGGCGATCAGTAAAACCCCGAGCATGTAGGCAAGAGTCTCCAGCCTCACCCTCATTAGCCATTATACTATTTACCTGCCATGGCACGGTATTCATTTGACTAAAATCATGTTTTTCCATTAAACCATTCCCTCCATAAACTTATCTAGCTTAATCTTAAAACCAGACAGGTCCTTCGCCCCCACCATTTCCCTCGGAAGGCTGTTCCAATATTTCACCCCTCTGACCGTCAGAAATCTTTGTCTTATTTCAAGCCTAAACTTCCCCACGGCCAGTTTATATCCATTCGTTCTCGTGTCCACATTAGTACTGAGCTGGAATAATTCCTCTCCCTCCCTGGTATTTATCCCTCTGATATATTTAAAGAGAGCAATCATATCCCCCCTCAGCCTTCGTTTGGTCAGGCTAAACAACCCGAGCTCCCTGAGTCTCCTTTCATACGACAGGTTTTCCATTCCTCTGATCATCCTAGTGGCCCTTCTCTGTACCCGTTCCAGTTTGAGTTCATCTTTTTTAAACATGGGAGACCAGAACTGCACACAATATTCCAGATGAGGTCTCACCAGTGCCTTATACAACGGAAGCAGCACCTCCTTATCCCTACTAGATATACCTCGCCTAATGCATCCCAAGACTGCATTGGCTTTTTTCACCGCCACGTCACATTGTCGACTCATAGTCATCCTGCGGTCTACAAGGACCCCGAGGTCTTTCTCCTCCTCGGTTACTTCTAACCGATGCGTCCCCAGCTTGTAACTAAAATTGTTGTTAGTCATCCCTAAATGCATCACCTTACCCTTTTCACTATTAAATTTCATCCTATTTCTGATACTCCAATTCACAAGGAAGTGTTATTTACTCCTTCTCATAACACAAGAACCAGGGGGCACCAAATGAAATGACTAGGCAGCAGGTTTAAAACAAACAAAAGGAAATATTTTTTCACACAACGCACAGTCAGCCTGTGGAACTCCTTGCCAGAGGATGTTGTGAAGGCCAAGACATTAACAGGGTTCAAAAAAGAACTAGATAAGTTCATGGAGGATGGGTCCATCAATGGCTATTAGCCAGGGTGGGCAGGGATGGTGTCCCTAGCCTCTGTTTGCCAGAATCTGGGAGTGGGCAACAGGGGATGGATCACTTGATGATGATCTGTTCTGTTCATTCTCTCTGGGGCACCTGGCATTGGCCGCTGTTGGAAGACAGGATACTGGGCTAGATGGACCTTTGGTCTGACCCAGTGTGGCCATTCTTACGTTCTTCTCTCCTCCTGCACTGGGGCTTGCTGCAGAGTCCCATTTGCCAGGCTGTCTCTGACGGAGACCAGCGGGGCTTCCCCTGGGGCTTTTGTTTTATTCTAAGGTAATGTAATCTATGGCCCCACTACCCCCTGCCTGTCCCCCACCCCGAGCCTTAATTGACCGGTCTCTCCATGCACATGCAGGGAAGCTCCCACGTGGGCTGAGCACGCTGGGGGGAGAGACCCCTCTGCAAACACAAGGCCCCTTGGGTCAATGAAGCAGCTGAGTGAGGGGGCTGGTGGTGGGAGCAGGGGATGGGACATCAGGACTTCTGGGTTCTAGGCCGGGCTCTGCTGCTGACTTACCGGGTGGTCTTGGGCCAGACACCTTCTGGCCCATCCTGGGTACCTTGTCGGTCCCCTTCTCCCCGGTGAAAGGTCTGGACCCCTCGTCCCCCTTGGCTCTCGGAAGTCGGTGGGAGCAGGCAGCTCTCTGCAGGGGGCTGGGAGGGTCGACTGACCTGGTGAAATATTAACCCCACCTCCCCAGGCGCTGAACAATGGGCACCTGTTCCCACACAGGAGCCTGTCATGGGGGCCCCCCGCCTCTGCATGGGAGCTCGCCCTTCCCAGGTGAGTGGGGTCCCAGAGCTGGGCTGGGGGAGGAGAGGGGGCACATTGGGGTGTCTCCAGTGGCCCCTCCCCCAGGGAGATGTCAGGGCAAGTCCGCCCTTAGCACATCATCGCAATGGGCATCTTCTGGAGAGCTGAGATCCTCTCCCAGCCGGAGACCCCCGCAGAGCCCAGATCTCACCCCTTGGGGGCATGGGGATCCTGGATCGCCCTGTGTCTGTCTGTGGGGCGCCCCCTTTATAGCTCCTGGTTCCTCCCCAGAGTTAAGCAAAGGGAAGAAACAGCCACCATGCTAGGGAGACTGCTTGGGGAGGGGGGACTTCGACCCACTGCCCGGCAGGGGTGGGCGACGCGAGCGGAGGGTGACATCAGAGCATCTGCCCAGAGCGGGGAAGCGATGACGCAGGGACAGGCGGAAGGTGGGGGCTTGGGGGGGTGTAAGGGGAGATATAAACCTCCGGAGCTGGCTCCGGCAGTGCAGACCGCGGAGGGACTCAGCCAGGCCACCAGCACCCCTGTGTCGCACTGCACCTCTGCACCGCACCCCGTTGGATCAGGGTAAGAACACGGGGCTGGGACTTGGGGCGCGGGGGGATTCAGTGGGAGGGAGGAATGGGTCCCTGCCCTCTCCTCCCCGACATGCAGCGGGCAAGCCTGCCAGCACCCAGCGTTGGTGCCCTCTGCCTAGGGCAGGGGAGCGTATCTGCGTTCGTGCCGTACAGCGCCATGCACATCTGTGGCACAAACGCCCCATAGTTCTGGGGAGTGCCCTGGGATTCCCGGGGCTGGGAGGTGGAGGACTGGCTCGGGGGGTCTCCCACACCCTCTCTCAGTACCAGTGCAGGAAGAGCAGAGGGCGGATTTGGGGCAGCAGGGCTGGGGGCGTTGCTTGCCAGAGTGCCAGTAGCTGGTGGGTCCTGGCGGGAGGGTTGGCTGCCTTCGGACACAAAACGTGACGTTTCCCCCCTGGATAGATAGAGGGAGCGGCAGGGGTTTGGGATCTGGAGCCTGGGGGATGGAAATGTCTGTGTGTGTGGTGCTGGGTGTCTGGCCAGGTCTGTGTGAATGGGCGAGTGTGTCTGTGTGCGTGTGAGCATGCGTGTGTCGGCATGTCTGAATGTACGTGTGTACGGGTGTTGGCGTGCGCATCCCAGCGTGCAAGCATGAGGGGACGCACGTCTGTGAGTGGGGGTGCGAGCACAGATGTGAGCAGGGGCAGATAGCTATGCGTATGCCAGCGACTGCAAGTATTCCCTTGTGTACTTGCGTGTGTGTGTCTGTGTCTGCATGCACATACACGGACGGCTGGGCGTGTGTGTGCGCGTGTAGTGGTGAGCGCACGGCAAGTGCGTGCAGTCACGAGCCCAGGGCGCACGTGAATGGTTGTGCGTGCGCTCACGAGTACAGGGCATGCGTGTGCATTTCCCACACAAGCCAGCACCATCTCCTGACAAATCAGGCACCCTCCGGTGCTCTCCTCCTCCAGGGCTCGCTGGCACGTCCTCCAGCCGCACCGCCTCCCAGTGGCCTCCCTGAGCCCTGCTGATTCCCCTGGGGCCGGCCGCCACCCCTGGAGTAGTCGAGAAACCCAAAAGCTCGCCCCCTCCCCCCCCTGTTGTCCTGGGGTCCTACCGGCGTCTCTGCTGGGGCCGGCCCTCTCCTCCCTGCCCCCATGGCATCCACCGCAGCCGTTTCTATGGCAACGCGGCTGGATCCCCCTCTCCCCCGTCGCCAAGGACCCCTTGAGCAGCATGGCACGAGCTCGCCCCGCTCCTCTCCACCTGCCTTTGCCTGTCCCCACGCTGGCACTGCCAGCCCGGCACTCTCCACGCTGGGGCCCCATTCAGCCTGTCTCTCTCCTCCCCCTGGGTGGTGTCCATACCCCGGCTCTCTCTCCCCAGCCCCGCGCTGGCCTCCCCTCCAGTCCCAGCCCACTCGGGGGGCTGTCGCCTCGTCTCACCGGCTCACGCTCTCCCTTCTCTCCTCCCCCAGATGGTCGCCCCCTGCAGGCGCTGGGCTTCCCTCTTCTCCCTCACCTGCTGCGTGGCCCTGCTCCTGGGGCACCTGGGCAGCGCTGCCCCCTCGCACCCCAAGTACCCCGGGGACGATGCCCCCGTGGAGGACCTGGTCCAGTTCTACAACGAGCTGCAGCAGTATCTCAACATGGTCACGCGGCCCAGGTAAGTGGCTCGGCTAAGCCGGGGGTAGTCGTCTGCGCGCCTCTGGCCTGGCCTCCCGGACGGACGGGTTTCCCAGTCCCAGCCCACGGCCCTGTCTCCCCTAGGGCCATCTCCGAAGCAATGACTGGCTGCATGCTTTTCTCCCCCGCCCCCCCTAGATACGGCAAGAGATCCAGCAGCCGGATGCTCTGCGGAGACCCCTATGACCCCTCTGGATGCTAAACCCGCCAGGTAAGATCTGTTCTGGGAAGGAGCTCAGGAATGGGGCATGTGTGCCTACTTGTTCATCTGTTACCGTCCGGTGACTGGCAGACCAGTAAGCCAGTAAGGGACGCCCTTCCCGGCAGCCCCATCCCACATCAGGGGGCAGCCGGAGCTGCGGTCTGTGGTGTTGGTGAGTCAGAGGGATTCGCTATCCTCTGAGCTCCTACAGAACACGGCGCGGCGCTAGGGGGCGCTGTGATCCTGGAGGGGCTGGTTTTTGGGTGGGGCATACAAGCCAGGCCCCAACCAGGTGGCCAGGTTCCGAGCTGGGCGATCACCTTCTGCCTCCCTGTGAAATTTCTGGTGATCGTGTTCTTCTTCACCTCCTGCTCTAATCTGTTGTGCGGCAGGAGCTGTGGAGAACTGGCCACCTTCCACCCCAGAGGCAGCTGCATTTCAGCAAGGGGTGGGGACAGAGACGAGGGCAGGAGGGGCTGGTTCCAGATCAGTTACTTTGCTGGAGGACGAGTTGTCTGGCTGGTACCGAAGTCACTCTTGTGAGGGTGTCTCTGTCCGGCTTTACGAGAGTTCCTGGGCTTTTGCTCTGTCTCCCTGCCCTGCTCGGAGCCCCGTTCTGACCCCAGCTCACAGCGCACCGGATGCCTGCAACAGGCCTTGGTTGTGGGGGGCAGCGGATGCACGGGAGAGGTTGGGGGGGGGGGGCTCAGAGCTCTGTAGTTGCAGGAAATATCACGGAGAGGTTTGGGGTGTGCTGGAATGGGCAGCAGCGTGGTGAGAGCAGGGGGCTGGGAGTCTCAGGACTCCTGGGTTCTATTCCCAGCTGTACCACTGGGCTGCTGTGTGACCTTGGGCAAGTCACTTCCCTTCTCGGGGCCTCAGTTTCCCCATCTCTACGGTGGGGATATCGATACTGTTGAGCCTCCAGGATCGTTGTGAGGCTGCGTTGATGCCTGTTTGCAAAGCGCCCGGATAACCCCCGGAAAAAGTGCTACATAAAGACAGTGTTATGCCCAAGGGCTTAGGAACATGGGCGGGGCGGGGGCCTTCGCATTCAGCGTTCCCACTGTGCCCACTAGGTGGCACTGACAGACCATGTCTCTAGGGTTGGCATCGCGCCCTCTGTGTGAGGAGGGAGCTGAAGGGGCCGCAGAGGAAGGAGACCAGGCCCCAGCTGCTGAACAAACCCTGCTCCCTGTTCAGCCTTACGGGGCCAGGTGTGGGGCTTTCCCCCGGGAAAGAACCGTGACGCAAGGCTAAAATCAGAGCGTTGAAACGGACATGGCTCCTCAGCGGCATCATGGAGCAACCCCTGCAACCAGGGCCGGCTCCAGGGTTTTGGCCGCCCCAAGCAGCCAAACAAACAAACAAAAACCAAAACAAAACGAAAAAAGCTGCGATCGCGATCTGCGGCAGCAATTCGGCGGAAGGTCCTTCGCTCCGAGCAAGAGTGAGGGACCGTCCGCTGAATTGCCGCCGAACAGCTGGACGTGCCGCCCCTGTCCGGAGTGGTCGCCCCACGCACTTGCTTGGTAAGCTGGTGCCTGGAGCCGGCCCTGCCTGCAAGTGGGAGGGTTTGAGCAGCAGCGCTGGTACCCTCTCCTGGGCACTTCTCCCAGCGGCCTGGGTGGTCAGTTTCAGGCTGTCTGGTCAGTGTCATTGACTGAGTCTCAGGAACTAGCAGAAGCTTGTCCTGTTTGGGCTGAATCGGCTGCAGGGGAATATCCTCTCTCCCTCTCTCTCTCTCTCTCTCTCTCTCTCTCTCTGTGTCCTATATCCACCCACCCCTCCCTCTACCTACCCACCCATCCATCCCTCACTATCCCTTACCCATCCCTCCCTCCCTCCCATACCCACCCACCATCCACCCACCCCTCCCTTTACCCACCCACCCATCCCTCTACCTACCCACCCACCCATCCCTCGCTATCCCATCCACACCTACCATCCAGCCACCATCCAGCCATCCCTCACTATCCCATATCCACCCACCCACCATCCATCCCTCGCTATCCCTTACCCATCCCTCCCTTTCTCCCATACTCACCCACCCACCCACCATCCATCCATCCCTCACTATCCCATATCCATCCACCCATCCATCCCTCGCTATCCCATATCCACCCACCCACCATCCATCCCTCGCTATCCCATATCCACCCACCCACCATCCATCCATCCATCCCTCGCTATCCCATATCCACCCACCCACCCATCCCTCGCTATCCCATATCCACCCACCCACCATCCATCCATCCATCCCTCACTATCCCATATCCACCCACCCACCATCCATCCCTCACTATCCCATGCCCACCCACCCACCATCCAGCCATCCCTCGCTATCCCATACACACTCATCCCTCCATCCCTTGCTATCCCATACCAACCTGCCATCCCTCCCTCTCCCATACACATCCATTTGTTCCTTTCTCCATCCCAAGATCTTAGTAGGCTCCTCAGTCTAGCTCTATAAACTCCACAAACTCTTCTCATTAAATAAGGGGGGAGGGAATGAAAATATTGTGGCGAGCGCTCGGTTGGGTTGAGAAGCGAGGAGCGGCCCGAGGACGGTGGAGGAAGCGTCTCTGCGGCGGGGCGGCCGTTGGCGTGTTAGTAACAGAGGGTGGAGCTGGGGGCGAAGCCTCTTTACAGGGGTCCTGGCTTCTGCCTGCACTTGCCCAGCGTCACACCTGCCCCACCAGAACCTCCTGCAGCCCTACAGCCCCCAGGGAGGGGGGCTGCTGCTCTGAGGTGGTGGCCGGGGCTCGGGGGGGCCCAGCAGAGCATTGGACCTGCTCACACTTGGGAGGAGGGGACAAGATCCCTCCTGTAATTCCCATTTCCATGTCTCCATCTAGGGGCAGCCCCCAGGGACAGCAAGCCCTGTTGCTTCCAGCCAAGGGATCATGCCTTTAGCTCGCGTGGGAGGGGGCTGAAGGTCTGGGCTGCAGTCCCCAGTCACACCCTGGGAGCTGGCTCGGTACTAGGGTGACCAGATAGCAAGTGTGAAAAGTCGGGACAGGGGGTGGGAAGTAATTGGCGACTATATAAGAAACCCCCCCAAATATCTGGACTGTCCCTATAAAATCAGGACATCTGGTCACCCTAGGTGGCACTGAGCTGCTGTTTTCCTGTTTGTTTTATGGCAGTGCCTAGATGCTTCCACCCAGGCCTGGGTTCTGAGGTGCAAGGCGCTGTACAGACCCAGCCAGAGACAGCTGATCGGTTCAGCAGACCCGTCAAGCGGATGGGTTTCCCCATTGCGGTTGGCTGCGGCGGTGGATGTGAGAAGCGGCAGGGCAGAGAGGTCGTAGGGCATAAGGAATCCAAATCCCACTTCCTAAGACATATGATTTGTATCCCCAGGCTTGGACCAAGTGCTGGACTCACACACCCCAAAACCGTGGTGCTCTAGCCCGGTGGTTCTCAAGCAGGGGCACATGTACCCCTGGGGGTCCGCAGAGATCTTCCAGGGGGTACAGCAGCTCATCTAGATACTTGCCTAGTTTTACAACAGGCGACATAAAAAGCACTTAGCGATGCCAGTACAAACTAAAATGTCGTACAATGATTTGTTGATATGGCTCTGTAGTCTATACACTGAAATGTAAGGACAATATTTATATTCCAGTGGATTTATTTGATAATTACATGGTAAACACGAGACAGGCAGCAATTTGCCAGTACTAGTGCGCTGGGACATGTTTGTATTTTGACGTCCGGTTTTTGTAAGCAAGTAGTTTTTAAGTGAGGTGAAACTTGGGGGATGCAAGACCCATCCGCCTCCTGCAAGGGGGACGGCAGTCTGGAAAGACATTTACACAAGCAGCGCGGGGGGGGGGACCCTGACCTGCATGAATCAGGAGACCTGCCGGGTCCTGGATACAGCTGGGCACCGTCCTCAGAGAGCTGCTCTGGGGGTCCTGGGACATGAGTGGGGGGAGGAGCAGAGGAGAGGAGGAGACGGTTTGGGTGCAGGGCAAGTATCGATCTCTAACCCAGGCTAAGCCGTGGGACTCTTGGCTGGAGAGTTTTGGGGTTGTGACTCCCCTAAGCTAACAGGTGGCTCTTTATCCTGGACAGGAAGTGGTGCTGACTGGGTCCCTGGGATCCTAACTGAGTCTTTTTGATCATTTCAGGGCGTGATCCTGAGCGGAAGCCACCTTGGGGCAAACAGGAAAAGGCCCCGGCGCTGATCCCTCTGTGATTCTCCTCTCTTCCCCCCCCTCCTGTGCCCCCCGGGGCCGCCTGCTTCAAAGTCAACCAACACCACAGCTGCCACTGTCTCTCTCTGTCCCTTGGTTCCTGGGTAGACTAATGTGAATAATGATCAGCACAATAAATCTGGGTGTAAGTCACCATCGGTTTGCTGCTGTTTGATCTGGAGTGAGGGGAGTGCAGACACCCAGTTGTGTGGGTGGAGGCGGGCGGGGGGGGACAGCACGGCTGTGGGGTGTCAGGGGTTGGGACATCCTGATGGCTGGGGTGTGCGTGTGTCTGTGTGTGTGTGTTTGTGCATTCACAGGGGGGGCCTGCTGAGATTCGAATCACCAGGGATGGGGGTTGCTGGGGGGAGGGAGCGTGGAGCCAGCATCTGCTTGGCAGGGGTGAATGACCAGGGGGCAAGAGGGGTATCACTGAGGCCCAGGGCAGCTGTATGAGAGGGGGAGGAACGGGCTGGTGAATGGTCCCACAGCAGGGTGACCTCCGTGGGAGCAAGCCCCTGTACTTCCCTGGGGTAGGAGAGAATCCCCCCCCCCACACTCAGTGCCTGGAAGGTCTGGTCCCATTACACTGGCACATGGACCCTGGTGTGTGTGTGTGTGGGGGGGAATGGAATCCAGGCCCTAGAGCCTCCCCATGAGGAAATCCCTTCCCCGGCCTTTGTCTGGACCCACAGCCCCACACCTCCCCGGCGCCTGCCGAGCACCCCAGCTGGTGAGCAGGCTCCTGGTGCCCCCCCAAGTACCCAGGGCAGGGGCAGGCAGAGGGGCAAGGAGTAGGGTAGGGCTGATTGTGGGGAACCTCTGGTAATATCCTCCCCACCTGAGCCAGTCCTGAGGCCCGTGCCTGTCCATGTAAACGGTGTTTGTGGGGGGGGGGGAGGGGGGGAGGGAAGGGGCACACCTTCATTGAGATCTCAAAGCGCTTTGTGGGCAGGAATGATCAGCGCTTCCCTGCCAATTCTGGGAGGGAAAGGAGCCGATCCCCTCCCCGTTCACTCCTTTGCGTTCCTGTTCCCCCATTCACCCACCCTCGATGGACCCTCTGCTCTCCTATCCCCCCATTCACTCCCCCGCTTCCCATTCACTCATCCAGCCGCATCCCCTTCATTCTGACCCCACCACGCCTTAGGGCCCATCCGATCCCACAGCCTTAGCCCGGCCTTGGCTCTGCCCTTTGCCTCAGCCCCTAAAAAATGACCCTGGTGCTCTTTCAAAATGGTCTATTGGAAACAGCCCCTCCCTTGCACCCTGCTTCCCCCCCAGTTTGCAGGAGATAACTGATGCCCCCTACAGCCCCTGCTGGCTCAAGTCAGATCTGCAAGGGAGGGGAGCAGATCAGGTTATTCACACACCCGGCTGATCTTAGACGTAGACTGGGGTCTCTGGAGCCCCGGTTGAAACCCACTGGGTTGAAACGGACCAGCCGCCAGCTCGGTCCCCGGCTCGCTGGTGGGACCCAGCCAGCTCCTTTCCAGCGGCGTTGCTGCTTTAAGAGCCCCAGAGGCAGCGCGGAGACTGGCAAGCGAGCGGCAGGAGCGAAGCGAGCCCAGCACCGCCCCGCCGCGCAGCGCCGCGCATCCCAGCGAGCTCGGGGCCTCGGAGCAGCGCCGCCGGGGCAGGTAAGAGCCCCCGCCCCCTTGCGGGATCCGGGAGCAGCTGCTAAACTGACCTCTCCCCCCGCCCTCCCCAGGGCTGCTGTTGGGGTCCCCCTTTGATGTGCAATGAAGCAGAGACTCAGGGCTGGAAGGGACCTCAGGAGGCATCTAGTCCAGCCCCCTGCTCCAGGCAGGACCAATCCCCACTCCATCAGCCAGTTTCAGCCACCTGAGAGGGTCAGTTTCAAACCTCCCCCCCCGCCCCCCCCCCCGTTTCCACGCCTGGATCCCTGCCAGGAGAAGTGCCTCCTTGCTCCGCCAGCCGGGCGCTGGGCGAGACCGGGTGGTTTCAATAGGTGCCCAGCGAGCTGCGTCTCTGACCATCTTCCTCGCCTCCCCCGGGGGCAGCCAGCTCCCCGGATCCCCTTGGCTTCTCCTCCCCTCTGGCCAGGGCTTAATTTGTAATGAAAGAGGCGCCCCGGGGCTCAATCAATTTTTTCTTTTTACATTCATAACTGATGCAGCAGGCCCAGAGGTGCCGGGGCTATGAACTGCCAAGCCCAACATGGCCCCGGGGCCCTGAAGGGCCTGGCCCAGAGGTGCCGGGGCTCTGAACTGCCAAGCCCAGCAGGGCCCCGGGGCCCTGAAGGGCCTGGCCCAGAGGTGCCGGGGCTCTGAACTGCCAAGCCCAGCAGGGCCCCGGGGCCCTGAAGGGCCTGGCCCAGAGGTGCCGGGGCTATGAACTGCCAAGCCCAGCAGGGCCCCGGGGCCCTGAAGGGCCTGGCCCAGAGGTGCCGGGGCTATGAACTGCCAAGCCCAGCAGGGCCCCGGGGCCCTGAAGGGCCTGGCCCAGAGGTGCTGGGGCTATGAACTGCCAAGCCCAGCAGGGCCCCGGGGCCCTGAAGGGCCTGGCCCAGAGTGGCCCCGGGGCCCTGAAGTGCCCGGCCCAGAGGTGCCGGGGCTATGAACTGCCAAGCCCAAATTAAGCCCCGCCTCTGGCTTTGTGTGGGCTGCAGAATTCCTACTATTGCGGGACTCATCTCTTGGATTTGTTGGCACTGATTTTTTTTTTGAGGAGGGGGCAGTGAGGGAGGGGTCATGGATTTTATTTTCTCCGCTGGTGGATTTCACTCCCCCAGCTGTGTCCCTCCCCAGGTAAAGATGCGAATTTCAGCTTCCGGCTGTGCGTCGCTTGGGGCATGTCGAAGAGCAACATGTTGTTACGTAATAATCAAAGTAGCTGCTTTCTGAATGGGTTGGGGGGGTGTTACTAGCTCTTGGTTTGAGTCCCCCCTTGCCCCGCAAGCTGGGGGGGGGTGTCGGTGGGTTTCACATCATGAACCAATTGTGAAGTTTGACGTCTCAGCTGCCGGGCTGTGGGACCCGAGGTTCCGCATGAGAGCAAATGACCTGGGTGGTATCAAGATTGGGTGGGGGCGGGGTTCCGAGGGGTGAGCTCACTGCCAGTCACTCCCACCCACGCTGCTCATCGCCACCAGTTTGGGACCCGCGGGTGCTGAAGAATGGCTGGATTCAGCAGGGCTGCCCATCTGGGCCCGGCTCAATCAGTAGCTTTGTTCACCACGTCCGCCCCGCAGAACGGCCCTGCGTCGCTCGCAAGCTGGTACTCTCCAAGTGGGTCCAAAGAAGACGCTCCCTTGCTCAGCTTGTCTCGCTCGTATCCTGGGACCACTGCGCTGACATCTGTCCGTCAGAAACATCTGCCCCCGGCCTATGGTTAGAGGCGAGGCTGCGGGGTGGCAGAGAGGCAACGTGGAAGAAATGAAACGCAATGAGAGATGGGCAGTGGAAAGCCACCAGGCCGGATTCCCCACGGCCGCGCAGTGTGTGCTGTCCTTTACCCGCGTGCAGAGAATATCACCGGGCAGTGTTTCGCCCCTGTGCTGCGACAAGGGGCAGCGCACTGAAGAACCGGGCCCCGGAGCCCAGCTGCGGCCTAGGCAGCGTGGCCCTGAGAACTGGCTGAGGAGGATGTGGTGGGAGCCTGTAGATTCTCCTCAGACAGTGTTGTCAGTTCAGGGAGTGCTGAGCTGGGAGGCAGGATCCCCCTGTCACCACCAAGTGCCTCTTAGATCAGGGCTGGAGTCTGTCAGGGGAGCGCTGTGTGTGTGTGTCAGGGGAGCGCTGTATGTGTGCATGTGTGTGTGTCAGGGAGTGCTGTGTCTGTGTGTGTGTCAGGGGAGCGCTGTATGTGTGCACATGTGTGTGTGTCAGGGGAGCGCTGTGTCTGTGTGTGTGTCAGGGGAGCGCTGTATGTGTGCACATGTGTGTGTGTCAGGGAGCGCTGTGTCTGTGTGTGTGTCAGGGGAGCGCTGTATGTGTGCACATGTGTGTGTGTGTCAGGGGAGTGCTCTGTGCACGTGTGTGTGTGTCAGGGGAGTGCTGTGTGTGTGTGTCAGGGGAGCGCTGTGTGTGTGTGCACATGTGTGTGTGTCAGGGAGTGCTGTGTCTGTGTGTGTGTCAGGGGAGCGCTGTATGTGTGCACATGTGTGTGTGTCAGGGAGCGCTGTGTCTGTGTGTGTGTCAGGGGAGCGCTGTATGTGTGCACATGTGTGTGTGTGTCAGGGGAGTGCTCTGTGCACGTGTGTGTGTGTCAGGGGAGTGCTGTGTGTGTGTGTCAGGGGAGCGCTGTGTGTGTGTGCACATGTGTGTGTGTCAGGGGAGCGCTCTGTGTGTGTGTGTGTGTCAGGGGAGCGCTCTGTGTGTGTGTGTATGTGTGTGTGTCAGGGGAGTGCTGTGTGTGTGTGTCAGGGGAGCGCTGTGTGTGTGTGTATGCACGTGTGTGTGTGTCAGGGGAGCACTGTGTGTGTGTGTGTCAGGAGAGTGCTGTGTGTGTGTGTGTGTGTGTGTGCGTGTGTGGTCAAAGGGAACTTGTAATGAAGGTGGATGCCGTGCAGCCAGTGCAAATTAGTGACAGACAATAGCGATTCATACATTAGAAACGGAGACCGGTGTGTCCTGGCTCCCTGGACCCTGTTCTAACCACTAGGCCGCACTCCTTCCTCGCTCTGGGAATAGGACCTAGGATGGGACCTAGGATGGAACCTTGACTTCCACGCTCACGGGTGGAGCCAGAAAACACTATGTGGCCTTGTAGATCTCCTCCGCCCCCAGTCTGTTGCTGTGCACCCACTGAACTGCCCTTAGTGGGCGTGTGGGCTACGTGTTCTCCCCTTGGTGCTCTCTCCTCATCGCGACACTGGTTGGGACGTTTCCCGCCCGGTGAGGTCGTGTCAGCATCCCTCCCGGAACAATGAACGCGCATCTGCACCCCGGGAATGCGGATGGCTTTCTGATGCGGCTGCAGATTCATACCCTAAGCTGGGACTCCCACTCCGAGCCTGGCGGCACGTCTCAGGGCGGTAGGAGGAAGCCACATGGATGGAGCCATCCCCAAGATTCCTGCTCCCAGCCTCTGGGCTCAGCCAGATCCAGGAATTATCGCAGCTCCTCATGGCCCCAGGCATGAAGATGCTGCAGTCCGGGTCGTGGGCTCATCCTTCTTCAGCCAAGCTGCCACACGGGAGCCTTCGCTGGGAGCAGGATTGCTGTCCTGTTTGCTCAGGCAGGCCGAGCTCATTCCCTGGTTTGGAGTGTGCAACCCCCTCCATGAAACGAACTCCGATTCCATCCTTCTCATGGAGATTCCCTCTGCCTGTCACTCGGGATTCTCTCCACTCAGTGCCAGGGATGGGGCAGAATGGGACAGGTCTAAGCTCACTCCAGCTACGGCTGAGATTGGTGCTAACCTGGGCAGCTGCCGGATGGCTGCTCTATCTCGTACCAACCATCTCCAGCTCATACGGGCCATCCGGGATGCTCTTCACGCTCCTATGGGAGCATCCCCCATCCTCCTCTCATGCTGCCTTCTGAGTCCAGAGCACCTCACTGACGCCAGTGATAATGTTTCTATTCGTCCCTCCTTCCTGGTTTTCTTTGTTAGGGTCGGCTGGGTCCAGCAGCGGAGTTGGCTGGTGTGATCAGACACAGGTTTGTGCAATGCCGGACTGGCAGAGTCCAGATCGGCACAGGCACAGTGCCACCGGCACAGCATGGCGTTCAGGCTGAAACTGGTATCTGCCCCATTCACTCTCCTGAGCTCCGCTCTTCCCCCCCCCTCCCCCCGCCCCCAGACCAATGTGCATGTGGCTTCTGGCCAGGGAACATTCCAAAGGCACCTGCCCAGGTGCTCAGGTATCTGGATTTGTGATCTGGTGGGTGGGGCGGGAGAGAGAGTTAACCCTTAAAGCACAGAGCAGGGAAAGCAACTGAGTCGCTGTTTCAGTTCTTGTGTCCTAGCCTGGAGGGCCCAATTCCTCCCCCACACCCCAAAATGTGACCTGTTTGTCGCTTTGCCCCAAAAGAATGAAATTGATGCTCTGACAGCTGCTAAGACCGGGCATGTTCATTTCACATGGCTGCATTCCCAAGTGTGTGTGTGTGTGTGTGTGGGGAGGGGAAGGGGTGGGAGAGGCCTGGAGTTTGACAGCAGGAGTGGAGCAAAGAGGCTGGCTGGGGACAGAGCCCGCATGCGAGCAGCCTGGGGAAGGTGGTGCCCATCCCTGCTTTGTAGAGAGGTTGTTTCAGGCACGGGGCCTTTCAAAGCTGGGGGGGTGGGGGGTGGGTTGGAGGAGAAGCTGATCTAGATGTTGCCTCCTGTGACCGGAGGTGGCATGTCGCCGAAGCAGGGAGGAATTCGACGCCGAGTCTCTTCCCTGAGGAGTTCACAAACAGTACGTGGGCGGGAAGGTGCGGAGAGCTGTGGCCCCCGGAGGCCAGCTCCCAGCACACGGGGGCTACAAAGCCGGGCAAACCAGCCTTTTTGGAATCTCCCCCAGCAGCGTGGAGCAGTTAGATGGGCCTGCATTGCCCCTGGGTGGAAGGGAAGTGGGCTGACCGGTTCACACTGTGCTCAGGTGAATCTGGATCACCTGCAGCGGCAGCACCAGGGGCCTCTCTAGTTGACCCTGATGGCCTGTCAGGTGCAGAGGTGGTCCTGCAGCCCACATGGCTTCAGGAGCAGCGTCACTTAGCACCATAGGGACCGGCCCTGTCCTGGACTGGGAGAAGGGCCCACGGGCCCTCCCCTTGCGACCTGTCCTTCCCCCGTCCTCCCCGACCAGCTCGGATCCCTAGCCAGCTCCCTGGCAGCATCTCCAAAGGGCGGTAACCTTGAGGGGTGGGCTCTCGGGCGGCTCCCACTGCTTCCATATTGTTCTCCCGCTCCAGTGTTGCTATGGCAACCGGGGAATTAGCATCTCCTCAGTGTGCCAGCAGCTTGTCCATGGCCCTGTTTCCTCAGCGCAGCCCCGTCCTGAGAGGACGCTGTGGGCTCAGCCATCCCTTGTTTGGCGGCTGGCTCCAGGCCGGGATTCGGAGCTGGGAGAGGCCGAGAGAACCACAGGGTCTGGCTGTGGCCGGCAGCCTGGACAGATGCGCCCCCCTTTGCAGGCATCATAGATGGGTCCTGGCTCTTCCCTGCCACAAGGGGCGCTAGACGGGCGAGGCCTCGTACAGGGCAGCCTGCTGTTGCTCCGGGGTCCTGAGCCGACTAGATTTTAACCCCCTTGAGTTCACCGGCCCCGGGAGGCTGTCGCTGCCGTGGACGGGTGGGAATGTGGGGTGACGGGTGGCTTTTCAGGGCGTGGGCTCCCTCCGGCACTGAAAGGGTGAATGCCGTTCCAGTAGCAATCCCCTTCCCGGGCAGGATTTTAGGGAAACAACTGCAGACAAGGTTCCTGTTGTCTCCCAGAAGGGGGCGCTGTGGGGGATGGAGCAGGAGTGCTGGCTGTGTGGGTGGCGGGGGTTCCCAGGTACTCCAGTCCCAGCCTCCCCCAGCAGGGGGCGCTGTGGGGGATGGAGCAGGAGTGCTGGCTGTGTGGGTGGCGGGGGTTCCCAGGTACTCCAGACCCTCCCAGCAGGGGGCGCTGTGGGGGATGGAGCAGGAGTGCTGGCTGTGGTGGTGGTGGTGGTGGGGAGCTCCCCGCTGCCCCTGCCTCAGACTGCAAACATCCCTTCTTCTGGCACATGGTGCCCGGTGAACTCGGCGTCTCCTCGGCTCCTGCGTGTGGAGATGATGCTCCAGTGACCCCCGGTGGGAAAGGGCGGAGAGTGGCTCTGAAGGCGGGCGGCTGGTCACTATGTGCTGTGTCTCCTTATCCCTCTCCCTCCCTCCCCACTGGCAGTCGGGTGGCATTCCCCACGGGGCCCTGATGTGCCAGGAATCCGGACGGGACTTGTATGCCCACAGCAGGGGTAGCGCAGGGGTTGCTAGATTGATGGCATCCTGGGGCTATAGGCTTCCCCCATATAGCTCCTTTCCTCTGTGTCCTGTGCCCCCTCCCGCTAGTCCCCGCCTCTTCCCCCTGCGAGTGACTGGCTTTCACCTTTTCCTCTCTCTGCAGATCCCTGTGTGTGCCCGTTCAGAGGTGCGCTCGCCATCTGACGCCCCAGCCCTATGCCAGCTGCTGAGATGCCTGTGGCTGCTACCAACTCCGACTTGGGTAAGACACGCCCTTTCCGGGCTGGCATTGTGAAACGTCGCCCGGGCCCTGCTTTCCATTGTGGGCACAGGGCACCCTCAGTCTGTGCCCCTCACCACCCCTGAACTCCCACGGGGTTTGGGCAGCTCTCCACCGAACACCCGGCATAGGTGGACCCTGGAGACGGGCCCAGGCCGCCAAGTTTGGACTCAGATTTAAGAGCTCCCCACGACCAGCTCTTGGGTGTGTGAGGCTTGGCCCAGAAGGGGCAGGTTGACCGACTCCGTCTCTACCGCCTCCTCAGCTGTGAGATCTGGACCCTGCTCTGAGCTGGGAGGGGAGATTGCCCCATAACAGAAAGCCAGTTCCCTCGCCGCGCTGGCGCTCCCGCCTCTGCCCCGCCAGGTCCCTCAGATTGTCTAGCTGGATTTTAGAGGTGCCTGCTTCATCTCTCCTGTCAGGAGGATGGTTTATTAGCGGGGTTATGGGAGAGCACCCCAGAAGCTTTCTAAGCCCACTGGATGGGGCTGTCCATGTCCCAGAAAGCTCGCTGTTCGTTCCTTGTGCTGCAGGAGCAGCTGGCTGCTGGCGGGGAATGGAGGGGACAAGTGCCCAAGTAAGAGGAAGGATGGCTTAATGGTTAGAGCACTGGCTTGGGACTCAGGTTCAATCCCCAGCTCTGCCACATTCTATAGGTGTGACCTTGGGCAAGTCACTTAAGGCCAGATTTTTAAAGGTATGTAGGCGCCTAACTCCTATTGAAGCCGATGGGCGTTAGGTGCCCAAGTACCTTTAAGAATCCGGGCCTGTCTGTTCCTCAGTTCCCCCATCTGTAACGGGGCTAGGAGGACAAATACACTAAAGATGGCAAGGCACTCGGAGGTCACGGGAATGGGGGTTATAGGCGGATGTGAAATGAACTACCTGACTTCTGTGCTGAGAGCTGCGTTTTGGGGGTCCTGATTATTCTGGCTGGGGAGATGGGGGGGTGCAGGACACCAGGCTGTTCTGAACGCTCGTCCCCTGTGAGGTGACGTGGGTCAGCTTCATTGGAGGGGACGAGTGGCTGGGAGCCAGCTCTCCTGCTGTCTCCCAGCCTGACCCCCGCTGCCTCCCCTGGAAGGGGTAGAGGTGATGCCGCGGTCAGGGGCTGGCACAGCAGGGTTTGGCTGAGGCGAGATGGAGGCTGGATCGGTAGCTGCCCTGGCTTCTCTGCCATCAGTACGGCCGGCGGCTGCAAAGGTCGCTTCCCCTCCACCCGCTTGCTGGGATGCTGGTACTGACCGACTGCACCGCCTGCTCGCCGGTGTCCATGGAAACGCAGCTGCAGAAATTAAAGAGGCCGCCCGGAGATTCTGGGCTGGGCAGTACGGAAGCATCTGCCCCCGCTGGAGTGTGTTACCCCCCCAGGCTGGGGGGGGACAAGACAGAATGGGGCCTGAAGGGGGGGGAATGAGATCGGGAGGGGGCAATGGGAGAGGAGCAGTGCAGGGAGAATGGGGGGGGGGTACGCCATGGGATGGGGGGAAGGGCTTTGGGTGAGTGAGGGGGACAGTCCCCCTGCTCCTGATTGGTTCTGCTGGCTGCACCCCTCACTCTGGGCTGCAGCTTCTCTCTCTCGGGCTGGCTGCGTATCCTTTGATGCTAGTAAATGCACAGGTGTGCGTGTGTGTGTGTGCGTGTGTGTGTGCGTACGCACAGCTTCTGCTCCCTACCTGCCCACCTCTAACCCTCTTACATTTAATTAAACCTCTTCTCTTTAGCTGGTGATTACATTGTAGGTCAGGCAGGAATCCTGGGGCTGCGCTCTAAGCCAGTTAATGGCACACCCGGGCCATGGGGCTGGGCCAGACCCCCAAGGCTGGAGGAGAGCACTGGGAGTGTGTGGCTTGGGGAACAGGTGGGCACATGCCTGCGTGTATGTGCGTCTGGCATGGGGCGTGCGCCCGTGCACCTGAGCATGGGTGTGAGCGCACGGCTGTACACCAGTGTGTGGGCATATGCATGCCTGTGCACCTGAGCGTGGGTGTGAGCGCACGGCTGTGCACCAGAGTGTGGGTGTGAGCATGCCCGTGCACCAGAGTGTGGGTGTGAGTGCATGACTGTGCACCAGAGTGTGGGTGTGAGCGCACGGCTTTGCACCAGAGTGTGGGCATGTGCATGCCCGTGCACCAGAGTGTGGGTGTGAGCGCATGACTGTGCACCAGAGTGTGGGTGTGAGCGCACGACTGTGCACCAGTGTGTGGGCATGTGCATGCCCATGCACCTGAACGTGGTTGTGAGCGCATGGCTGTGCACCAGAGTGTGGGTGTGAGCATACAGCAATGTACCTGAGCATGGGTGTGAGCGCACAGCTTTGCACCAGAGTGTGGGTATGAGCGCATGGCTTTGCACCAGAGTGTGGATGTGAGCGCACGACTGTGCACCAGAGTGTGAGCATGTGCATGCCCATGCACCAGAGCGTGGGTGTGAGTGCACAGCTGTGCACCAGTGTGTGGTTGTGAGCGCACGGCTGTGCACCAGAGTGTGGGCATGTGCATGCCCGTGCACCAGAGTGTGGATGTGAGCGCATGACTGTGCACCAGAGCGTGGGTGTGAGCGCATGGCTGTGCACCTGAGCGTGGGTGGAGGGTGGAGCCAGGGCCACATTTGAATGGGAGACCTCTCAGGAGCAGCCCAGATGCTGCAGGGAATGTGGTAGGGGGCTCAGGAGGGGGCGCTCTGCCCTCAGAGCCAGTGCTGACCCCCGTGCATAAATCTGAGCTGCTGGGCACTTGTGTTCCTCAAGGGTCCTGTGTTTCCTTTGCGAAACTTGGGGTGTTACCTTGGCATCTAGGCTGTTTCCTAAGGCAGGTGCCTCCATTCTGCCCCCCTGTGGTTTCAGCAGGGTGCTGCTGGGTGGCGCTGCAGGGAGCTGCTAATCAGTAGCTGTGTTCCACCCCAGCACTGGCTGCATCTCCGTCGTGGTTGTATCGCACACTGGGGGGGTCCCTGGGGGTGAAACAGCTGGAGAAACACAGAGAGGGTTGAGTGGGGTCTCAGGGCCTCTGTGTAAAATGAGGCAGGATGGCCTGTGGGTCAGGCACTGCCCTGGGACTTTGGGGAGCCCTCCTCTGCCACAGACTCCCTGCGTGGGTCACTTGGTCTCTGTGCCTCTGTTTCCCCCTGTAATAGGATAAGCAGAGCCCAGGGGGTCAGGAACAGCAGAGGTGGGGGTGCTGGTTTGCATAGAGACCAGGTACATTTCTGACACTGGCAGGACAAGTCAGATCCCAGGCCCCCTCTTCCACCCCCAGTAGCCACATGAAACGTCCCTGGGTGTTAGCTGCCTCTGAATCCACCTGGCTTTCTAAGGGTTAATCCCAGTCTCAGGCAGATTCTGTTTCTCTCCATCCCCTCCCTCCCCCACCCAGGCCAGTCAGGGCTGGGAAGGGGGTTGGGGTGGGGGATGGGGTCAGAGTGGGATCAGATAGGGGGGTGGGAAGGGGTCAGGCTGGGTGGGGTGGGATGCGGGTCCAGCAGGGGTCTGGGATGGGGTCTGGGTGGGGAGGGGTGAGGCAGGGGGTGGGATGGGGTCTGGGTGGGGTGGGAAGGGGGTTGAGTTGGGAGGATGGGGTTAGAGTGGAATCTGGGGTGGTGAGTTGGTGGTCAGACGGGGGGTGGGATGGCATCAGGCAGGGTGGGGTGGGAAGGGGTCAGGCTGCGGGGGGTGGGAAGGGATCAGGCAGGGGGTGGGATGGGGTCAGGCTGGATGCGGTGGGAAGGGGGTTGGGTTGTGGGGATAGGGGTTAGAGTGGGATCTGGAGTTGGTGGTCAGGCAGGGGGTGGGATGGGGTCAGGGTGGGGTGGGAAGTGGTCAGGCAGGGGGTGGGATGGGGTCAGGCTGGATGCGGTGGGAAGGGGGTTGGGTTGGGGGGATTGGGGTTAGAGTGGGATCTGGGGTGGGGAGGTGGTGGTCAGGCAGGGGGTGGGATGGGGTCAGGGTGGGGTGGGAAGTGGTCAGGCAGGGGGTGGGATGGGGTCAGGCTGGATGCGGTGGGAAGGGGGTTGGGTTGGGGGGATTGGGGTTAGAGTGGGATCTGGGGTGGGGAGGTGGTGGTCAGGCAGGGGGTGGGATGGGGTCAGGGTGGGGTGGGAAGTGGTCAGGCAGGGGGTGGGATGGGGTCAGGCTGGATGCGGTGGGAAGGGGGTTGGGTTGGGGGGATTGGGGTTAGAGTGGGATCTGGGGTGGGGAGGTGGTGGTCAGGCAGGGGGTGGGATGGGGTCAGGGTGGGGTGGGAAGTGGTCAGGCAGGGGGTGGGATGGGGTCAGGCTGGATGCGGTGGGAAGGGGGTTGGGTTGGGGGGATTGGGGTTAGAGTGGGATCTGGGGTGGGGAGGTGGTGGTCAGGCAGGGGGTGGGATGGGGTCAGGCTGTGGGGGGTGGGATGGGGTCTAGGTGGGGTGGGAAGGGAGTGGGACGGGGGTGGGACTGCGAGGGGGAGCAGGTGATTTGGGGCGAGAGGGGCTCAGGCTGGGGGTGGGGTGGGTCGACGCTGTCCCTTTAAATTTGTATCCGTCCTGGCTTAACGTCCTTGGATGTAATCCCTTCCTGCTGCCATGGCAACGAGGGTATAATAGCACCAGTGCCAATGCCCGCCTTAAAGGGGTTAAGGCACCAATGCCCCCGGCCCCTGGGGAGGGACTTGGGACCGGGGCCTTTCCCACCTGCCGGGTGCCTGGTGCACCATCCCCTCCCCCCTCCCCCGTGGTCCTGCTCATCCCCCGCGGCCCTTACGCCCCTGCTGGCAGGAAGGGGTTAATAATTCGGGGGGGCGCGAGGCTTACCCCCTGCCCCATTGAGAAGGGGACAAAGGCAGGGAAGGGGCAGGGGGAGCAGAGCCCTGCAGGTAGGCTGGAATGGGCGGGTCTCGGGCTGAGCGGGGCGTGGGGGCCATGTGGGGCTGGGTGTGTGAAGCTGTGGGGGTGTGTGTTGGGTGGGGCTCTGTGTGTGTGTTTTGTGTAGCTGTGTGTTTGTGCACCATGTGGAGCTGTGGTTGTCAGTATGATCAGTTGTGTGTGCGCGCTGGGTGGGGCTCTTGTGTGTGTGTGTGTGTGTATTTGTGTGCCGTGTGAAGCTGTGGGGTCCAGTGTGATCGTGTGTGTGTTGCATGGGGCTCTGTGTGAGTTTTGTGTAGCTGTGTGTTGTGCACCATGTGAAGATTGTGTGTGTTGGGTGGAGCTGTGTGCTTGTGTGTGTACGTGCTGTGTTGGGTGGGTGAGAAGCCGTGGGTGTCAGTTCAATGTGTGTTGTTTGTTGCGTAGGGCTGTGGCATGCGTGTGTGTGTGTGTGTGTGTGTGTGTGTGTGTGTGTACAGGGAGGGGGCTATGCATGGAGTGGGGAGAATCAACCTTCCCAAAGCTTCAGTGCTCCCAGATGTCATAGTTAACCCCTTCCCTGCTGCACTTTCCATGGGATGCAGCCAGCCATGGACCTCTTCTCCATTGCCTTGGAAAATGGGGTCAGTCGTTCCCGTTGTGGATGTGAATGATTGCAGGTGGAGTGGGGCGTTGGAGAGCCGGACCCGTTGTGTCTCTGTGGGCGAGCCCGTTCGTGTACACAGCTGGGGGGGGAAAGCACCTCATACCTCAGCTCTCCTGGTTACTGTGTGTGTGTGTGTGTGGGGGGTGTTCACTGAAAAATCCCAAGCCTGCTACAGAATAATGATACCAACATTCAGTGCTGGTATTGGGCTTCTCCTCCGTAGATCTCAGAGGGGTGTCTGTTGTTAGTCCCCATTTTATACATGGGGAAACTGAGGCACAGAGCGAGGAAGTGACTTGCCCAAAACCTCAGTGGCAAAGACAGGAATAGAACCCAGGGGTCCTGATGCCCAGGATCCCTGCTGGAACCACTAGACCCTACTTCCTTCCTTTCAGATTCATGGAGGATGGGTCCATCAGTGGCTATTAGCCAGGATGGGCAGGGATGGTGTCCCTAGCCTCTGTTTGCCAGAAGCTGGGATTGGGTGACAGGCCATGGATTACTTGATGATAACCTGCCTGTTCATTCCCTTTGGGGCACCTGCCATTGGCCGCTGTCAGAAGACAGGATACTGGGCTTGATGGACCTTTGGTCTGACCCAATATGGCCGTTCTTATGTTCTTGGAGCTAGCAGTAGGACCCAGGAACCCTGACTCCCAGTCTCCCTGCTGGAACCCGTGGGAGATAACTGGCAGTAGAACCCAGGTGCCTTGATTCCTCGTCCCCTTCTGTAACTACTAGGCCATGCTCCCACCAGCTCAGAACAGGTCCAGGAGCCCTCCCAGGACTCTGCTGTATCCATTAGGTAACATGTGGCGCTGAGAATAGAAACCAGGAGTCCACTTCCCAGACCTATAGTAAGTCCACTAGGACCACACCTGCCCCAGGCTCCAGTTCCTGGTGCTGATCCACTCACTGGCGGGCTTTGCATTGGCCGGCTGGTCTCTCCAGGCAGCAGGGCTGGTGGGGTCACAACTCCCCCTTAGGCGGCTGCTCTCGCCCACCTTTGCCATCTGGTGCCAGCACTGCCTGTGCCAATCACGCTGCCGGCAGCCGAGCTGGCTGATTGGCTGGCATTTTGGGGAGATGCCTGGTCTTCTCTCCAGCCAGTGGCTTCTGCCTCCTCCGCCCTTCCCCACGCTGCAAAAGCGTCGGGTTCAGCCCCATCCATCGCCTGGGCGGGCGAGCTGTCAGGGCAGCGGGAGACGGTCGCCGTGGCAGCCAGCTCGGGTACCCGCGTCTCTGAGCAGCAGTGTGGAAAAGCCTGTCTCTGAGCATCCCTGACCGCAGCCATGAGCAGCAGCCCCGCCAGTGGCGTCTCCTTAGAGGGGATCTCGCTGGATTCCTCGGAGGAGTCCGAGCTCCGCAGGGAAGGTAGGGAGAATCCGTGGCTGGGGGGAGGCTGCTTCTGGCATCATGAGGGGGATTGGCTCCCCCGGCCCGCCTTCCCTGCTGCCTCCGGGGCTGTGGTCCGAGCTGAGCTGCGACGTGAGATGTCGGAGATGCTGGCGGGGGGGAGGGCTGAAGAGAGGAGGCCAGCGACGGAGCAGCTAATCCCCCAGCAAAGGAAGGAAAAGGGGCACTGAGATGAGTGGGGGGCAGGGGCTGTGCACGAGCCAACCCTGCCCCCAGGGGAACCACTGCCCCCTCATTTCCCCACTGCCCCTTTCCCCTAGGGATGGAAATCTAGGTTCTGCCCACCAGGAATGGGCACAGGGCAGGTGGGTTGCTGCAGGCTGGGAGCTTTGCCCAGATGGCAGCTCTGCCTGGAATTCGGGGGGCAGGGAGGGGGTGGGTCTCTGGGGGGGTTGGTCCCCATCCATCATGCTTTTCCCATCCCTTCCAAAGAGATGAATGGGGCGGGGATATTCCCTCCCCCCCCGCTACGCAATAGCTGATCTCTGGGGGGGTGGGACACGTCAGTTCAGCTCCCCCCACCTCTGTATTGGCACGTTAAGGCATTGTTGCTAACTGGGGCTTTGGGGACTGGGACCAGGGTTTTGGGGTCTCCCTGTGCCCTTGGCTCACCCCGGGGTCTGTATTGGGGAGGGGGTTCGGTATATATAGTGCAAGAGCTGGGTGCCAGCAGGGGCCCTTTACTTTGCTGACCAGGGCATCGCTCGCCCCATGGGTGGCTCTGTGCACTCTAGGGAGCCCCCATTGACTCTAGTGGGGTATCCCTGAGGGCAGGAGTTGGCCTGTAGTTATTAATACAGGCATTTGGGGGAAGGAAAATTGGATCTACGTCTCTTATCTCCACTGAAATGCACTGGACTAAAGGGGTTTCTCTGGGGGGCAGGCTGGAAATGAACGATCTCCCTTGTGTTTAGACAGTGGTTTATAAATGGGCAGATGCAGTGCTGGGCGCAGTTGCCTCAGCGGGTCCCTGAGGTGGTGACAGAGGGGGGTTGTGTGACGAACTGGGCCTGTTCTTACTGTGGTGTGTGAATGCTGACAGGGGAGTGTGGCTGGATAGTCTGCATTGGGGGATGGGAGTCTGAGTCTGCCCGAGGGCGAATACCTGGGCGTGTAGCATGGGAGCCCAGGAAGGGGTTGGAGGCCAGGTGACTCCTTGGCCTGGGAAACTGAACAAAGGCTGTGGGAGGGGTCGCTGAAGGCAGAGTGCTGGAAGCGGGCTGGAGAGATGGCTGGGAGGCAGAGATGGCTCTGACCCCCCAAAGGGGGGTGGGCTGGGATGCCCTGGGACCCCAAGCTGGACCTAACTGAGGGGGGCCCTGTTGTCTGTGCCTGCAAGACCTGTCTTGGACTGTATTCCTGTCATCCAAATAAACCTTCTGCTTTACTGGCTGGCTGAGAGTCATGGTGAATCGCAGGAAGCCGGGGGTGCAGGGCCCTGAGTCCCCCAATACTCCGTGACAGGTTGGCATCCCCGACTGGAGACTGGTACCTACAACAGCCTCAGAGAGGAGGGTGCCGTGGGTTGTTTCTCTCCTTGGCCTTTCACCCTCTGGGCTTGGAATCCACCAAGGATCAACGCATCAAGGTGTCTGGTGCTGAAAGCCTGGCGCCTGGGTAGTCTTGGCACCCACCGCACTGGTGGACACAAGGGGCTTGCTTTCTTTCAGGGATAGTGGTTGAATAGCAGGAGGTGCTGCAGATAATCATCAAGGTACCTGAGGTCCATAGATGGCTCAGGTCTGAGGGGCATCAGCAGAGCTGTGTGTATTGGGGAGCCCAGGACTGCAATGGCAGAGTACATAAGAACCGTCACACTGGGTCAGACCAAGGATCCATCAAGCCCTGTATCCAGTCTCTGACAGCGGCCGAAGGCAGATGCTTCAGAGGGAGTGAACAGAACAGGGCAATTTCAAGAAATCCATCCCCCGTCGAACAATCCCAGATTCTGGCAGTGGGAGATTTAGGGACACCCAGAACATGGGTTGCATCCTGGACCATCTTGGCTAATAGCCATTGATGGATCTATCCTCCATGAGCTCATCTAATTATTTTCTTAACGCGGTTATACTTTTGGCCTTCACAACATCCCCTGGCAAGGAGTTCCACGGGTTGATTGTGCGCTGTGTGAAGAAATACTTCCCTTTGTTTGTTTTAAACCTGCCGCATATTCATTTCATCGGGCGACCCCAAGTTCCTGTGGTATGTGAAGGGGTCAATAACACTTCCTTATTCACTTTCTCCTCACCAGTCATGATTTTATAGTCCTGTATCATATCCCCCCTTAGTCGTCTCTTTTCTAAGATGAACAGCCCTGGTCTTTTTAATCGCGCCTCATATGGAAGCTGTTCCAGCCCCCTAATCATTTTCATCGCCCTTCTCTGCACTTTTTCCAATTCCAATATATCTTTTTTGAGACGGGGCGACCAGAACTGCACCCAGTATTCAGGGTGTGAGTCTAGCATGGATATATACAGTGGCATTACGATATTTTCTCTTTTATTATCTGTCCCTTTCCTAATGGTTCCCAACATTGTGTTGGCTTTTTTTGACTGCCGCTGCGCATTGAGCAGGTGTTTTCCGAGAACTAACCACGGTGACACCAAGATCTTTTTCTGGAGGGGTAACAGCTAATATAGACCCCGTCCTTTTGGGAAACGTAATCCCAACTCTCCATACAATGTGCATGACTTCGCAGTTCTCAACACTGAATTTCATCTGCCAGGTTGTTGCCCAGTCACCCAGTTCAGTGGGGTCTCTTTGTAACTCTTCGCCGTCTGCTTTGGACTCGGCGATCTCGAGTCATTCTGTGTCGTGTGCAAATTTTGCCATCTCACTGCTCACCCCCTTTTCCAGATTGTTTTTGCATGGGGTGAGTAGCACTGGTCCCCGTGCAGATCCTTGGGGAACGCCGCTATTTACCCCTTTCCATTACCCCACGACTGCGTCCTTTGCTTAAGAGCTTTTGGTGAGAGACGTTGGTTGGGTCTACACCAGGGGTTCTCAACCTTTTTCTTTCTGAGGCCTCCCCCACCCCACATGCTATAAAAATCCCACAGCATTGGGGGTAGCAAGCAGGACAATTTCCAAGGGCCCCGCTCCACAGGGCCCCCCGCCAAGCTAAGTTGATTGGGCTTTGGCTTCAGCCCTTAGTGCAGGGCCAGCTCTGGCTTTTTTGCCGCCCCAGGCAAAAAAGCCTCCTGCCGGCCCCGAACCCCTGGCGGGGAGCACGGCAGGGGAGGGCGGCGAGCCCGGCCGGGGCCCTGCTCTCCCGGACCGGCCGGAGCGCCGCCCCCCTCCAGGTGCCGCCCCAAGCACCTGCTTGGTCGGCTGGTGCCTAGAGCCGGTCCTGCCTGAGTGGCAGGGCTTTGGTTTTTTGCCCTGGACCCCAGTGAGTCCAACGCCAGCCCTGCTCTCTGGCTTATTTTGGCGCACCCCCTGAAACCTGCTCGCGGCCCCACAGGGGCCCTGGACCCCCAGCTGAGAACCACTGGTCTATGCTACGGAGTTAGATCGACACAAGGCAGCTACCGTGGAAATGGCAACGTGTCCATTTCATGCTGTAACTGCCTCGCTGCGCCGACTTACTAACTCCACCTCCGCGAGTGGGGTAGACTCTAGGTCGATGCAGTGTCCGTGTAGACGCTGCGTTGTGATATTTTCTCTTTCATTATCTATCCCTTTCCTGATTGTGTTGGCTTTTTGGAGTGCCGCTGCATTGCTTACGTCAGGACTGTCACTGGCTTTCGGGAGCCGTCCCACCATGCACCCCGCGGACAGTACAATCGAAGCAAGCGTTCCTGGTGAGGAGGTGTGCTGCTGACACGAGCAACGCCGTGTTGACATGCACAAGCCATGTCGTTACTGCGATGGCTGCACGCTGGCCTCAGTTCGGTCTCTGGAAGCCTGCAGCTCCTGTGCTCCCCAGGCCAGAGATGCAATGGGGACTGACTACTGGGAGGATGTGACCCCTTAGCCGGCTGGTGACCCCTGCAGATTAGAGCTGCTGCTTGTTTCAGAACTGCCTCTGGGTTAACCGTTTAATGGCAGGACTGTCAAAACGCCATTGTGCTGAGCCGCGGGGTCTTGCTTCTCAGCCTGTGTTCGTTGAAACGTCTCTGCTCTTCCCTTGTGTGGAAGTCCGGTTCCAGAGAGTTTGGCACGAGGGTGGGAGGGATAGCTCGGTGGTTTGAGCATTGGCCTTCTAAACCCAGGGTTGTGAGTTCAATCCTTGAGGGGGCAATTTAGGGATCGGGGGCAAAAATCTGTCTGGGGATTGGTCCTGCTTTGAGCAGGGGGCTGGACTAGATGACCTCCTGAGGTCCCTTCCAACCCTGAGATTCTATGCGGGGCACACATTTGCCTGCACCCGTGCCCACATTTCTACCCGGGCTCTGTAGCACACATGTTGTCACCCACTTGCACTTACCACCCACGTACACATGTGGAGACAGAGCTAGTGCACGTCTCGACCTCACACGCCAGCCTGTATGTTCAGACACTTGCACGCAGATACCGGGGCGCTGGCTTAGGCACATCCCTGCCCAGACTCAAAAACACATTTGCACGTGCAGCTACGTGTGTGTGCATTCGCACGCCTACATCTGCCCATTGGCACCTTGAGGCCCTGTCGTGCACTAGCACCCTGTTGTGCGAGGTGCTGTACGAACCCAGAACAAAATCACTACCTGCTCCAAGGCACTTGGTGCATGCGTGTGCGTTCGCACATGTGCCGACTCACAGATCTGTACTGTCCATCCCTAATGCTGCGTGTGTTCCCCCACCCCATTGGCTTGCACACAGATGTGTTTATCTTCCCCTTCCCCCCGCTTCCAAAAACATTATTTTTATTCACATTACCGCAGCAGGAGTCCAGGAAAAGGGTCTGATCCGCTGAGCGCCACCCCCCGGAACGCGGGCAGCACGGAGCAGTAAACAGACTCCAGCCTGGTTGCTCGCCCCCGCCCCCCAACCACGCTCGACTGCTGCGCTTAGTGGCCCGGAGCCAAATCTCCGCATCGTTTCACTTATTAATGAGCTTGGTGGATGGGGCATTCGGGGACAGATGCTCGTCACTTGCTGCCTCGGTGGCTTGTTTGTGTTTTGGGCACACATCTTTTAGGGGGGAGGGGGATCCGTTCCTGAGCAGTCGAGGTGCCTTGCGAGGCGTTTTCCAGTGAGCCGGCTGGTCCAGGCTGCGGTCCTACCGGTGACCCAAATCCAGGGTTTCTCCCATAACACCCCCCACTCCAACCCCTGAGCGGGATCCGCCTGAACCCTGGATTCCCCACCTCACCCCATAAAGGGATCTACCAAATCTGGGCTGTCTCCTCAGAACTCCCCCAACCCCTAATGGGATCCCCCCAAATCCAGGATTGCCCCTCACCCTGCCCCTCACCCCACCCGCTCACTTGTACCCCTCCTAGGTTCTGCCCAAGCCTCATATTTCTTTTCCCTACAACCTTCTGAGCCACTGATTTTCCACCCCCCCCGCCCTTCACAAAAAAGTTGCTATAAATATTCCAGTGTGTTTAATATTTAACTCCCCCGAAGGAGATCATTGCTGGGCAGAGTCCAGGTGGATTGTTGGGGCTGCTCCTCCCGCAGCGGGGCTATTGCTTGGGGCGGGGAGCTCACCCCGGGAGGGTGGGTGATGTGTGCTTGAAGTCAAGGGGGTGTACTGCCCTGATCCATCAGGGGCGGCGCAGCTTCCTACGTTACCCTATCCCTGGCATCCAGGCTCCTCCCAATCTTCAGTATATTTACCCTCCTCACATCCCTGTGAGCAAGGGCAGTGCAGTGCCGTGATCCCCGGGTCACGGATGGAGAACCGAGGCCCAGTCAGACCGAGGGGACATCTATGCTGTCATTAGACGCTGTGGCTGGCTCGTGCCAGCTGACCCGGGCTCGCGGGGGCCAGGGTAAGGGGCTGTTCGGCTTGGAGATTGCTCGGGCTGCAGTCTGAGCCCGAACACCTACATTGCAATCAAACAGTCCCTTAGCCTGAGCCCTGCAAGCCTGCGTCGGCTGGCATGGGCTAGCGGCGGGGGAGTAATTGCCCTGTAGACGCACCCTAGGTGACCTTCCCAAGGTCACGCAGGGAGTTTGTGTCAGAGCCAGCGCCTTAACCATTGGGCCATCCTTCCCCTCACTTTGCTCCCCCATTGGTGGAGATGGGCCTCACTCGAACCCCCCAGATCTGAACTATGGGGTCCAGGCCAAACTTTCTGCTCCAATCTGAGACCAACTCTCTTTTCCCACCTGCCCCTTTAAGAGCCCTGGAGCCAGTGCCGATACCCTTAAAGGGACGGGATCCTGGGGGTGGCGGCATCTGTTCCTCGATTAGGGTCACTTCTCAGCGACCCGGGAGCGAGCCGGGCACGTGGGACAGGGCAGGAGGCCAGCTGAGTTGCAGATGGCAGAGCCTGCGGCTTGCTCGCCCTCCCCATCCGGAGTCTCCACCCTAGCCCATTTCTACAGCCACATCCGTCTCCTGCCCTCCAGGGTGGTGCTGGGAAATTCTCGGTTGTTTGTTTCTTTAAGGGGAAAATGCACCTTTTCCTGCCGTTACCAGTCGGGGTGGTGGTGGGAGAGTGGGGGATCTCATGGCTGCCTGAGTGATCAGCCATTTGCGTACAGAGAGGGGGCAGGGCAGGGGGCAGTGGTGATGAAGTGGCTAATAGCCAGACTCAAATCGGCCCCGTTTTAGGGGGTTAGGGAGTGGCCTTTCTCCCAGGGGTCCCCAAGCAGGATGATTTTACTCTGACCGATCTCGGGGTCACGCTGATTGCCAGGTTTGGGGTCAGGAAGGAATTTTCCCCCTGGGCTGATTGGCTGGGACCTTGGAGTTTTTTGCCTTCAGCTCGGGGCGGGGGTCACTTGCTAGGTTCATCTGGGCGTCTCTCACCTAGTCAATTCCCTGTGGTTGTAGGGGACTCGGGCTCTGGTGGCCCCATTCTCTGCCTGGGGCTCACAACAGTTTAGTCTGCCGAGCGCTGGCTAAAGTGGAACTAAAGTCATTGGGCTCAGGGCATCTTTCTGGGTGACAATGGCCTGGACTTTACAGGAGCTCAGACAAGATGACCTAATGATCCTTTCTGGCCTGAAACGACATACTCCTCATTGGCCCGAGGGTGTCTCAGAAGGACAGGGACCCTGGGGGGACGGGGGCGGGGCTGTCACTGAGACCTCTGCATCCCTCATCCGTTTGCCAGCGCCCCGAGCAGCTCATTCCGGGCAGCTACGTGGCTGATTCTTCTCTAAAGATGGTCGCAGCTTGGGAGGGAGTGTGCCAGGCTGTGGGTGGGTGAATCCTGCTGGTAGGGTCTGGGTCAACTCTATGCCCTGGCAGAGGCAGGGGTAGGGGAGGATCCATCCGTAATCTCGTCCTCAGGGAGGGAGTCTGTGGGCCGGGGGAAGATCAGACCCTGGGGGGTTTATGTGATGGGATCGGGTCAGGGGCAGCATAGGTCACCCGTCCGTTTGAGCGCTGGTTACAGCCCCGAGGCCGAGCACGCCGGCTGGCGGCAAAGGCCTCGCTTGCATCTGCGTTGCCTTGTAGCCGTGCTTGACATCCGCCCATGTGGCTTTTTCTTCTCCTCCTCCCTCCGTCTCTGCCCCTCTTCCTTGCGCTGGGATTCTCTTGCTTTCACCCTGCCCGCTTCTCCCCCACCCCCCCTTTCTTCCCCCAGCCATGCAGCAGGTGCTGGACAACCTGAGCGACCTGCCCAACTCCACCGGGGCGGCCGACCTGGATCTCATCTTCCTCCGCGGCATCATGGAGAGTCCAATAGTAAGATCCTTGGCTAAGGTACAGTCGCATGGGGTGGCCGGGGAAGGGGCAGCGGCTGAGTTTGAACCTGCTTTTCCGGATCGAGTGCAGCATCCCCTGTCCCCATCTTCCTGCCGCAGGCGCCTCTGGTACAAAGTCGTCCCTGGTGTTCCCTGCCTGGCACCCCCATTTCCGTGGCTGGGCTAGCTGCTACCAGGGCAGGCTCTTCTGGGTGTGGCTGGGAATGTGGGAGCAGCTGATGTCTGGCCTGGCCCCAGCTCTAGTTTTACTGCCCCCGCACTGGTATAGACGGTCACCACCTTCTGTGTCCTTGGGCTGCAGCTGGGCTCCCCCAGGTCCCTTGCCCAATCTCAAAGTGCACAGGTCTGGAGCCGGGGGTCATGAGCGTGGGTGTGTGTGCAAGGCGTGTGTGCACGTGTGGCGTGTCAGCGTACGAGTTGATTGGGTGGGGGTGACGTGTGTGTAACTGGGAGGAGGTGGGTGGGAGACTCTGGGAGTAGGTGTGTGTGTGTGTGTGTGTGTCTGTGTGCCGACTGGTTACACTTTGGTGCATGCTAGTTACATGGGTGGGTGGGTGTGCGCTCATGCCTGCCTGTACGTTGGCTCCTCTGTGTGTGTGTGTGTGTGTATGTGTGTATGCACATGGGTGCCCGCCTGTATGCTGGCTCCAGCCTGTGTGTTGTGCACACGCCTGTGTGCTGGCTCCAGTGTGTGGGTGTGAGTCTGTGTGTGACAATATTATTTTTAGTACCCGTCTGTGCATCGCTCCCCTGGGTGCCCAGGCAGCAACCTCCCACCCTGCCAGCCCCCGTCACTGGCACCGGCAGAGCGGGAGAGGACAGGCACCAATTCAAGCAGGCTAAAGATGGGCTGGATTGCTAGGCTGCTCCCGGGCTTGGGCTGCCAGGGTCCCCCTGGGGGCTGGATGCCGAGCCTGGCAGGGGGCTGGCGATGCAGTGCCGGAGGCACACGCCCAGGGAGCTGGGGGCACTCAGGAGAGGGAGATTTCTGCTCCCTAGAACCCCCCCCCCCCCGAACTCTTCTCTCACCACTCCTCTGCCCAGACCACCCCCTGCCTCTCCCGGAGGGCTAGTGTCTGGAGGAGGTGTGTGTGCCTGCCTGGATGCTGGCTTGTGTGTGTGTGTGTGCACACCTGCTCTCTGTGTGTGTGTCCCCGCATGTGCCTGCTTGGATGCTGGCTTGTGTGTGTGTGTGCGCATGCATATCGGCACTCTGTGTGTGTGTGTGTCCGCGTGTGCCTGCCTGGATGCTGGCTTGAGTGTGTGTGTGTGTGTATGCATATCGGCACTGTGTGTGTGTGTGTGTGTGTGTGTGCACGTGCGCATACCAGCACTCTGTGTGTGTGTGTGTGTGTGTGCGCGCATACCAGCACTCTGTGTGTGTGTGTGTGTGTGTGTGTGCATACCAGCACTCTGTGTGTGTGTGTGTGCATACCAGCACTCTGTGTGTGTGTGTGCGTGCATACTAGCACTCTGTGTGTGTGTGTGTGTGTGCATACCAGCACTGTGTGTGTGTGCATGCATACCAGCACTCTGTGTGTGTGTGTGTGCGCGCATACGAGCACTCTGTGTGTGTGTGTGTGTGTGTGTGCATACCAGCACTCTGTGTGTGTGTGCATGCATACCAGCACTCTGTGTGTGAGTGTGTGTGCGCATACCAGCACTGTGTGTGTGTGCGTGCATACCAGCACTCTGTGTGTGTGTGTGTGTGTGTGCATACCAGCACTGTGTGTGTGTGCATGCATACCAGCACTCTCTCTGTGTGTGTGCATACCAGCACTCTGTGTGTGTGTGCATGCATACCAGCACTCTGTGTGTGTGTGTGTGTGCATACCAGCACTCTGTGTGCGTGCGTGCATACCAGCACTCTGTGTGCGTGTGTGTGTGTGTGCATACCAGCACTGTGTGTGTGTGCATGCATACCAGCACTCTGTGTGTGTGTGTATGTGTGTGTGTGTGCATACCCAGCACTATAGGGCGAACAAGGAATACGGGGGGGGGGGGGGGGGGTGCATGCAAGATACCAGGAGACCTGATCAACTGCTGTGACAGCTGGTGTGGCCGCGTGGCCGAGTCTCTGCGGATTCCCGCCCCCCCCCTTTGCATTTTGCTGGGCTGGGTGGGGCTGGCCTCGCAGACGGGCACGTACCGCGCAGCTTGACGGGCCCCTTGCCCCCCGCCATCCTGTTGTTGCCTGGGAGCAGATGCTGGGGTATTAAGCACCATGTGATCGGACATCTGTGTCACAGGGCGGGGCGGGGGGCCTGGTTTGGCCTCACAAACCCCCCCGTCTCTTCCTTTCCGCGCAGGGCTCGGCGTCTGGGGCTCGCCAGCCGGGGGCTCCAGGCGGACGAGGTTAATGGGGGTTTGTTTGTGCTCTCTCATCCCCCGCTGCAGGCTCACGAGCGCCTGGAGGAGACCAAGCTGGAGGCCGTGAGGGACAATAACGTGGAGCTGGTGCAGGAGATCCTGCAGGACATCGCCCACGTCGCCGGGAGCAACAGCGCGGCCGCCGAGCTGGCAGGCATCCTGCAGGAGCCCCACTTCCAGGTGCCGCCGCGGGGCGCTGGGCGGGGCTGTGCATTCCCCTCTGGCTGCGTGTGTGGGGCAGAGGGTCTGGCTGGGATCTGGGGGGTGGGGGGACTGGCCAGGGTCATGCCCCTCTGGCTGTGTGTGTGGGGCAGGGGGTCTGGCTGGGACCTGGGGGGTGGGGAGGGTTGGCCAGGGTAACACCCCTCTGGCTGCGCGTGTGTGGCAGGGGGTCCGGCTGGGATCTGCAGGGCGGAGGGGATGCTGGCCAGGGTAACACCCCTCTGGCTGCGCGTGTGTGGCAAGGGGTCCGACTGGGATCTGCAGGGCGGAGGGGATGCTGGCCAGGGTCACGCCCCTCTGGGTGCGTGTGTGTGGCAGGGGTCCGGCTGGGATCTGGGGGGCGGGAGGCTGGTCAGGGTCACGCCCCTCTGGCTGTGTACGGGGTGGGAGGGCTCTAGCTGGGATTTGGGTCATGCCACAGTCCAGACGATGTTGCTTTCAATGCTTTATCCTCTGGAAGGTGGTAGCGTGACGGGACCTGCTCCTGGGATCAGGGGCCAATTGGGCAAATAGCTCCCCAGAACCAGCCCCCGCCCCTGCCCTTGGGAGCTCCCGGTCTGGGCTTTAGACACTAGGTCGCAGTTGGATACACCGAGAAGGTGGGGCGCGAACAGCACAGACAGTGGGAGCAAAGCAGCCACAGGGTGGATATGGGATCTGGCAGGGAGCTGGTTTTGGCCTCATTAGCTAGAGTTTGGCTGAGATCTGGTACAGATCTGGCCTGTGCCATGCGGCCTAGGATCTGGTCATGATCTAGGCTCGTGTGCTGTATTGGCTGGGATCTGGTCTGAGCCACACAGGCTTGGATCCGGCTGGGATCTGGTCTGTACATGCAGGCTGGGATCTGGCTGGGATCTGGTCTCTGCCACACAGGCTGGGATCTGGCTGGGATCTGGTCTGTGCCACACAGGCTGGGATCTGGCTGGGCTCTGGTCTGTGCCACACAGGCTGGGATCTGGCTGGGATCTCATCTGTGCCATGCAGGCTGGGATCTGGTCTGTGCCATGCAGGCTTGGAGCTGGCTGGGATCTGGTCTGTGCCACACAGGCTGGGATCTGGTCCATGCCGCGTGGGCTGGGATCCGGGGGAGATCCAGTCTGTTTCCTGTCTGCGCTCTGTGTGCAGTGGACAAAGCCCCTCCTCCCATGCTAACATCCCTCCCTTTTCCCCCCTCACGCTGGGGTCTCAGTCTCTCCTGGAAACCCACGACTCGGTGGCCTCCAAGAGCTACGAGACGCCCCCACCCAGCCCCCTCCTGGACCCCATGTTCAACAACCAGCCGGTGCCGCCGGATGCCGTGCGCATGGTGGGGATCCGCAAGACGGCCGCAGAGCACCTGGTGAGCCTGGGGGTGGGGGTGGCTGGGGTGGGGGCTCCTGTCAGCCAGCCGGGTGCCCACGGGGAGCCTGGCAGGGGCGTGAACGTCCCACAGGAAGGATGGTTCTGAGCATTACCAGCTCTCTAGTAACACAGGCTGCTCAGTGCAGGCCTGGCCCCCTTCCCCACAGCTCTGTCTGCACAGCAGGCTGGGAAGACCCCTCCGGGGTCAAGCCGCAGCCCCTTCCCCCACAGCGCCGGCTGCCATCCAGGCCTCCCTCCCCCCCCCAGCAGGGCATCAGTGCCGCTCTATTAATCGGTCTGTCCCACGCTTGGCGAGGCGCCGGAGCTCAGCATCGCCGCAGAGAGGGGAAGGGGAGGGTGTGTGGGGGGGAGGAGGCTGCGGGGATGGGTGTGTGTGTGGAAGAAGGGGTGTGTTTGTGTATGGGAAACGGGGGGGGGTGTAGAGATGGGAGTGTTGGGGAGGAGGTGTGCGAGGATGGGGGTGTGTATGGGGAGAGGGATTGTGTGGGGACAGAGGTGTTGGGGGGCTGTGTGTGTGAGGGGAGGAGATGTGAGGATAGGGGTGTGTGGGGATGGGGTGTGTGAATGTGAGGGGAGGAGATGTGGGGGGATGGGTGTGTGAGTGTGTGAGTGTGAGGGGAGGAGGTGTGAGGATAGGGGTGTGTGGGGATGGGGTGTGTGAATGTGAGGGGAGGAGATGTGGGGGGATGGGTGTGTGAGTGTGAGGGGAGGAGGTGTGAGGATAGGGGTGTGTGGGGATGGGGTGTGTGAGTGTGAGGGGAGGAGGTGTGTGGGGGGGCTAAGTCTGAGGGGAGGAGATGTGAGGATAGGGGTGTGTGGGGATGGGGTGTGTGAGTGTGAGGGGAGGAAGTGTGTGGGGGGGCTAAGTCTGAGGGGAGGAGATGTGAGGATAGGGGTGTGTGGGGATGGAAGGTCCCTTCCCAGAGTCTCCACCATCACACAGAGTCCTTGCCTACCCTAGGGCCTGGGGGGCCAGCCCCCTTCTGCCCCCAGCCTTGTCTGGCTATGGGGTAACAGATGAATGGGCTTATCCTCCACTCATCAACCCCACTCCCCCTCCCTCCCCGTCTAGCTCAGCCCTCTCTTCCCCTCCCTCTCTCTTCTTCTGTTTTCTCCTCCTCCCCTCCCTCTTCCTCACTCCCCTCTTCCCCTCGCCCTCTTTCACACCCTCCCGTCGGACACAGCTGGCTGGGGGGCTGGGCTGGGTGTCGCGGGGAGGCCATGGGGCAATGGGGTGCAGCGATGGGCCCAGCTGAGGCTCCAGGGCTCCCCATGATTCCCCGGGGGCCTGGCCATCGCAGGGCCAGGCTCTGAGGTGCGTGCCCCCCCTCCGCCCACAGGGCGTGACCTTCCGGGTGGAGCGGGGCGAGCTGGTGGTCGCCCGCATCCTGCACGGCGGCATGATTGACCAGCAGGGCCTGCTGCACGTGGGCGACGTCATCAAGGAGGTGAACGGCAAGGAGGTGGGCAACGACCCCAAGGTGCTGCAGGAGATGCTGAAGAACGCCACCGGCAGCGTGGTTCTCAAGATCCTACCCAGTTACCAGGAGCCTCCCCTGCCCCGGCAGGTAGGGCCCCCGCTCGGGTATATGGGGGTGTGATGTTCCCCAGGGTGCGATCTGGGCTGCCGAATAGTGGTTCTCCGAACTGCTTGGTGAGCAGCCACTCCTGGTCCGTGACCACACAGCCTCCAGCGTGTGACGCGCTCCCTGCTAACCAGTACAGAGTGCTATTAGCCAGCCACTCATGCATTACATTGCAGAACACCAGCAGCTTCCCAGCCCCAGACTTGCCCCGAGAAATGTGCGTTCTCCACTGCCCGGTCCGCTCGCTGTGCAGAACAAACTCACACAAAGTCCGTTGTTTCGTCAAAGGAAAGCGATATGCCCACATCTTGTTATCGTCCCCCAAAGACGCTGGTTTCGATAAAACAGTGAAACAAATCGATTAGCTATAGAAAGGAAGATTTTAAGTGATTGCAAGTCATGAGGCTTAAAAGTCAGAATCGGTTACAAAGCAAAATAAAAAGGGAACAATGCCATCTAACGTCTCAGCTTAGCAAGTGAAATGAGCTTAAAAGCAAAAGGGTTTTTCTCACCCAACGCTTACAGCAGTAGGCGCTGGCGGGACTCTGCCCAGCATAGTCCTTGATGGCATCAGCAGAGAGATGGTAAGAAGAAGAGTGAAGTCAGGTGTTTTCCTCCCTTTTCTATAATTCAATTTCATGTGCTAGAAACATCCTGGCTGAGTCACGGTGACATGCAGTCTGTTGTGGACGTGACGTTTGAACCGTCCCTATGATTGAATGTGAATTTCTTGTTTACCTCTTTCCCCCCCTCCCCCCGCGCTGGAGAATGGCTGCTTGAGTAGGTAATAGCGGGGGGCCAATGTGCCTTTGTCTCTGAAAAACTGGTCTGGGTCTGCTTTTCTTTAACTTGGAGCACGTCAGAGTAATGTTATACAGTAGAATCTTATAACTTTGCCTGCAGTGTTGATACACACTTTTTACCAGAACAATAATGTTCAGCGGATTATGAGTTTTCAAATGCTTTGTACAACATTTATCGTAGTCCTATGAAAGGGGTGAACATGGGGTTTATGCATTGTACCTCCTCTTTATACCACCCTTCGGGTATATGAGCACTGCACCCCCTCTTTATACCACCCCTGGGTACATGGGGCATATGCATGGCACCCCCTGTTTATAACTCCTCCTCGTGTGCCTGAGAAACATGTGCTGCTGCACCTCATTATAAATCTCCATGTGCCTACCCTTCTCTGGTCCTCCTCCCGACCCCGGTCTGCCCCCAGCCGGGGAGCGTTCCACGAGAAGGCCAGCAGGGAATTTGTGTGGGGACGCCTTGGGCAGGGAACTGGAAGAATTTAATAAGCAGCTGTCAGCTCAAATGTGCTCAGTGGCTTAATAGAGCTGGACCAAGTTTGGCCCTGGCGCCGGCCTCTCCTGCCTTCCCCGGCTGCAGGGGCCTCTGGATAAACCCAGGGGAGGGGCCAACAGCCGGCTGGATTCTCCTTGGGGTGGGGGCTGGGCTGTCTTTCAGGGAATGGGGGGGCTCGGTGACACCCCAGTGACAGCTCAGGGCCCGGTGTTCTGGCCTGTCTGAGCCAAAACTTCCCATCACCTGCTCCCTCCGGCCCAGGCCTCTCGGGTGCCGTGGGCTTGGGTCTGCTCTGGGAGGTGGGGTGGATAGGTGTGCAGGGGTGTGATTGCTAGTGTGTTTGGGGTGTGCTCCCCCTGGCACGTGTGTTTGCCGGTTGGCTCACAAGTCTAGGTACACGCTGGCTATGTGACCTGGGACAGCCCCTCCCCTACTCTGTGCCTCAGTTTCACCATGTGTAACAGGGAGATGACGATACATATGCAGGGGTGTGTGTGTGGTATATAGATAGGCCTGTGTGTGTAGTATAGATGTGGGCCTGTGTGTGTGCATGTGTGTAGTACATATGCAGGTGCGTGTGTGTGTATCTGTGTATATATAGGCGGCCATGTGTGCAGCTGTGTGGTATATATGTGGGCTCTGTGTGTGTGTGTCTGTTTGTTATACGCAGGCCTGTGTGTGTAGCTGTGTAGTATATATGAAGGTGTGTATGTGAGTGTAATATGCAGGCCTTTATGTGGTTGTGTGTGCAGCTGTGTAGTATATATGAAGGCACACGTGTGTGTGTGTGTGTGTGTGTGTGTGTGTGTGTACTATGCAGGCCTGTATGTGGTTTTGAGTGTAGCTGTGGAGTATATATGAAAGTGTGTGTGTGTTTCCTTGCTGGTTGTTGTTGTCCCCTCTGTCTGTACTGGATTTGGTGGCAGATAATCCCATCAGTGGCGGGTGTGTGTGTGTTTACCTCTCTAATCCCCAGCTCTCCTCACACGCCCCAGGAGAATTCCTTGTCCCCGCAGCTCCGATCACCCCTCCCTTCCTGGCCATGCTCCTGCCAAGGTGGGCTGTGGACTCTGCCCATGTGACAGCCACAGGGCCCGGGGGGGTTGGCTGGTGCTGGGATCAAACCCCACGGAAGACAGTGAGAACCACTGACCCAGACCAGCTAACACCTGTTCAAACTACAGCTGCCTTCACTGCGCACTAGGGCCCTGTCTACACTCCAGGCTTCTGCCGGCATAGCTATGTCGCTCAGAGGTGGGAAGAGGTGTGATCCCTGACCGGTACCGCCGTGCTGGCAGAAAGCCCTAGTGTAGACAAAACTCAGAGAGCTCTCCGCAGTTCAGAGAGGTGAACGGAAGAACTCCTCCCATCAGCGTGGGCTAGGGGGCTACGTCGGCGTAGGCTCTGTCGTGTAGACAGTACCAGTATAGCTGCATCCACACCAGGAGTGCTTTGCTGGGAGCGTACACCGGGAGTCCCAGACTCTGCTAGTGTAGACCTAGACTAGGATTTTAAGAGGTGTTGGCGAAGGCATATTAGCAAGCCACCCCTTTTTCCAGTGTGGACAAGCTCTTGGGCTTCACCATGACCAGCCAAGATGAGTTTTAAACCCCTCTCTGCCCTAGCGGCTAAGGTTCGATTTAACAATTAACACCTTTGAGCTCCCAGAGGTGCTAACCCCCTGTTTTCTCCGAATGGGCCGGGCTGCTGGCTCTGGGAGGTGCTGGGGACGCTGCAGGGACTGGGGTCGTGATAAAAGCTCAGACAGACAGACGGGAAGTTAGTGGGCGGGCAGGTGCGTGAAGAGAAAGAGGGCACTTCGGATGGGCTGATACGGCTGTTGCTGGCTGGGAGCTGGGGGAAAAGGGATGGATGATCATCCCCTTTGTGGAATGAAAGAGGATTATCTCTCAGCAATAAATCTTAAAAGGGATGTCCAATAAATAGAAACAGGGCGGGAGGTGCATGAAACATAGCCGGGCAGGGGCTTGTGGCTGGCAGCCAGTTGTGGAGCTGAGACAAAGTTCTCTGCCGCACCAGGATGAGCATTTGTTGGCACCGAGGTGCCCATTGAATACCAGATGTGTTTTTGGGCTGCACACACGACTCAAAAATATTATTTCTCTGACAGCTGCATTTAGGGATCCCAGCTGAGATCAGGGCCTCGCTGTGCTGGGCAGCAGTATTGCCAGCTGCAATATTTGGTGTTTTTTTTCTCAAAGCTCCAGCTCCTGGAGTCAGGGGATTATGTGAGGATCTTGGCTGGCCCCTCCTGCCGCCCGGTTGGCTGCAGCCACGCTGCTATCTCCAGCCCACGAGCTCGCTCAATGCCAGCATGGGGATGTCTGCCCAAGTTGGAAATGACACTCCGGCTGCAGGGTAGACGTCCCCTGAGAGAGCCAGCGGGCTGGGTGGGAAAGGTGTGGCCCTGGTCGGCCCTGATTCACGCCTGCTGCGATCCTGTGGGCTTTGCACTGGGCCAACTCCAGCCCCAGTGTCAGGAACTGCAGCCAGCTCTGCTCCGTGACCCCGGCTCTGCACCCAGCCCGGGGCTGCCCCGGGAACCATGTGGCATATGTCTGGGCAGGGCTGGGCCCAACGTGTCACTGAAAGGGTTCCAGAGGCGCTGAGCGCCCCCCCCCCCGCTCCCATTGCACAGGCTGCATGGCCTCGCCTGGGTGGTGGCCGCAGGAAGTGCTATCCAGGTGGGGGAAACTGAGGCACATGCGTGTGTGTGAGTGAGACTTGCTCAGAGTCACACCAGGAGTCGATGGCAGGCCTGGGAATAGAGCCCAGCTGTTATCGGCACAGCAGGGGAGGAATTTAAGGGGTTGCTGAGGAAGGCATGGTGGTGGACAATACATTTAAGGGGTGGGCAGAGCAGGCGGGCAGGGGGTTGAATTTGGGGTTGGCTGGGGTAGGCACAGTGTGTGAGGGGGAGAGATTTAGGGGGATCAGGGCCTGTTCCTCCAGGCAGCTCATCTTCCCTTCTAGCCTGTATCCAAGCCATTGTCCCAGCACTGCCTGCCCCACCCCACTCCAGCCTGCTCTCCTGGGCCCCTGCCAGCCGATGCCTGGCAGGAACGGAGCTGGGGTGGAGGGCCTGAGGGCAGAGCTGCACGATGCAGACAGGAGCACACGTCACCTGCCTTTGACTCTCTGGACACGTTTCTCTCCCCCTGCCCCTGGCTGAGGACAAAGGGGGGCCTGTCAGCCGGCCCTGGCATCTGCTCCGTCAGCGTCATACGTTGCGGGGCCTGGGCACCGGAAGGCACCTGGCAGCGAGGGGCGAGCAGGAGATGGACTGAGCTCCGGCCCCCGTATCTCCATTTGCTATTTGGAGCTTGTCTCGGCTTGTTACCTCACAGCGGGGAGCAGGGCAGAGTCCTCCCCCATCTTCCCCAGCCCCCCCCCCGTTCTAGCGGGGCCCCCCCAGCCACCCCCTCCAGCCCTGCTCCAGGCGGGGCCCGCCCAGCCACCCCCTCCACCCGTACTCCCAATGGGACTCCCCCAGTCCCCCTCCACATCTCCCTGTGGGGGCCCTCCACCCCTACTCCCAATGGGACTCCCCCAGTCTCCCTTCACATTTGATCCCTGTGGGCCCCCCCTTCACCCCTGATCCTGGAGGGGCTCCCCAGCCCCCCCTTAACCCCTGATCCAGGTGGGGCCCCCCAGCCACCCCCTCCACTCCTACTCCCGATGGGGCTCCCCCGGTCCCCCTTCACATTTGCTCCCCGTGGGGGCCCCCCCTCGGTCCCTGCTCCCGGCAGGGCAAGCTCAGGCATCAGTTACACTTGGCTTTCGCCCGTCCAAGGTTTTCTTTGCAGCCATTACAGCTAGACTGAGACAGGGCCGCCCAGAGGGGGAGGCAAGTGGGGCAATTTGCCCTAGGCCCCGCAGGGGCCCCCACGAGAGTTTTTCGGGGCCCCTGGAGCGGGGTCCTTCACTCACTCTGGGGGCCCCGGAAAACTCTCGCGGGGCCTGGGCCCCCAGAGCTGCTTCTGCTCCGGGTCTTTGGCGGCAGTTTGGCGGCGGGGGGTCCTTCCACTCCGGGACCTGCTGCTGAAGGGTTCGGCAGCAATTCGGCGACGGGGGCCCCCTGCCGCCAAAGACCCCAGGCCCCCTGAATCCTCTGGGCGGCCCTGGACTGAGACTCTTTGTTATCAATAGCTGAGCGTCTGGGGAGCGATGGAGGGGCCTGGCTGGGCCCGCACATGGGGAGTTGACGGAGGCTTTACCCTGAGGTCTGTCCTAGGTATCTAGATGGACACTGTGGGCCCAAGGCGTTACTGTAACCCAGTCACTGCCCAACATCAAACAGCGTCAGACTCGGACAGGGTTTGGTGTACCAAGACGTCAGCCGGCCAGTCCCAGGGCAAACCCCCGCTGGAAACCCTGGGCCCCCTTTAGCAAAGGTGCAGAAAAGAAGTATTTGAAGAGTAAGGCTTGAAGTCAGGCTTTCATTGTGACACCCTCCAGCGTTCCCTCGAGCTGGGGAGTCTACCCCAGGTCCGACAGTCTCCTGGATGGTGTTCAAGGTGGTGATTAGCGTCCCGTGCGGGGCCAACAGGAGAAGTTGGTGGGGATGGGATGGATAAAATCCGCTCCCCTTTCTCAGATGACAAGCCAAGACAAACACAAAAGGAGAGAGGAACGCACAGCAAAGCTGGAAAATGCAGCTTCTCTCTGTGGGGTCAACTTCACTTGCAACCTCATGACTGGAGAAAAACAGGCCCGGCACGAGGCCTGGCCAGGTGCTACGAGGCCTGGCACGCTTGTAGCAATGTGGGACTGTTCAGGGCATTGCTTTTAATGGCGTCTTTCTGATCACAGCAGCGCAGTCTTGGCTGGCTAAGCCAATCTCTTATGAGAGAGGGAGCGGTGGGTGGACTATCTCACCCCCTCATTATTGGGTCCACCAATTAGGCCTCATATCCGACACCCCGATTTTGGTTCACTGATTTCTGGTCCTCGGCTCCTCTCGTGTACCAGGCATAACCGTGACCCCGTCGTTGAGTGAGAGCCGGAGGCTGTTTCGTCCGGTCTAAGTCGGTGTGTCTCTCCCAGCTCTGTTCCTTGGGCTGGGTCAGGGGTTCTCAAAGTTCATTGCACCGCGACCCCCTTCTGACAACCAAAATTACTCCAAGACCCCAGGAAGGGGGACTGAAGCCTGAGACCCCCGCTTTGGGGGGGCCCCGAAGTTTGAGGGCTTCAGCCATAGGCGCCAACTCCGTGGGTGCTGTGAGGCTCCACATCCACTGGCAGCCAAGCTCCCCCCGCCTTGCCTCCTTCTCCTCCCCCTCCCTCTCAGCGCTTCCTGCCCCCCCGCCGCCTAACAGCTGTTTGGCGGCGCTTAGGACTTTCCAGGAGGGAGGGGGAGGAGCAGGGAGGAGGCAGAGAAGAGGGAGGCCAGGGGCGGGAACTTGGGGGAAGGGGGTGGAGTGGGGGCAGGGCTGGGGTGGGAAAAGGCGGGGTGGGGAGGGGACTTTGGGTAAGGGGTGGAATGGGGGTGGTAAGGGAAGAGGTGGGGCTGGGGCGGGGCCAGGGGCGAGGGGGCGGGTCGAGCACCCACTAGGAAGATGGGAAGTCGGTGCCTATGGATTCAGCCCTGGCTGGTGGGTCTTGGATTTTGGCTTCAGCCCTGGGCCCCAGCAAGTTTAACAGCAGCCCTGGTGACCCCATTACAACAGGGCCCCGACCCACAGTCTGAGACCCGCTGGTCTCTGTCACGTGCTTTCCCTGGCTTTTCACAGCGGAGCTCACAAGCAGGGCCGGTTGTCACAGCCGCTCCCGGCTCCAACCCGTCCCAGGGAGTGGGGAAATGGATTTCCAGGTGCTCGGCACAGCCCAGCGGGGCCTGGATTTTCCAAAGAGCTCGGCCCCTCTGCTCTCCCTGCCTGGGGCTGACCCCCCCCCCCCCCGCTCTCCCCGTAGGTGTTTGTGAAGTCCCACTTTGACTACGACCCGGCCAGCGATAACCTCATCCCCTGCAAGGAGGCAGGGTTAAAATTCACGGCCGGGGACCTGCTGCAGATCGTCAACCAGGACGACCCCAACTGGTGGCAGGTGAGGACAGCCGGGTGGTCCCGAATCCCCCACCGCTTGGTGTGACCCAGGCCTGGGAACTGCCTTGCACCCTGGGATGGCTTGGATGGGAGGGACGGGTTACGGAGGTGGGGAGGGTCATGCCACATGGAACACCCCCCATCCCCAAGGCACAGAGGGGCTGACGAGGGGACCCCATGGTCATTGCTGGTTTGATCGAGGGATGGCGCTGAGGGTGGCCATGGAGCTCAACAGCAGCCGTATGGAGGGTGAGGGTTTGGGGATGGGGGCTGTGGGTGGGTGGGGCTCCCTGGAAGGGAGCTGTGGGTGGCCCCAGGGTGGGGGTGCTGTGGTGAGGGGGCTGTGGGTATCCTCAGGGTGGGGTGGGAGGGCTGTGATGATGAGGCTGTGGGTGGCCCCAGGGCGGGGGAGGGAGGCTGTGGTGATGGGGCTGTGGGTCGCCCCTGGAGGGGGTTGGAAATTGGGCTGTGGGTGGCCTAGGGCAGGGGTGCTCCAGAGGGTGGAGGCCCTGGTGGGCCCCCGGCGTGGGGCTCTGGGGGTGGGGGCCATAAAGGGCCCCCGTATGATGGGTGGTGGCTGTGGGGACCCTGGCTGGCTCACCATGCCCGGGTGCCGTTTCAGGCCTGCCATGTGGAGGGCGGCAGCGCCGGCCTCATCCCAAGCCAGCTGCTGGAGGAGAAGCGGAAGGCGTTTGTGAAGCGCGACCTCGAAGTCCCCCCCACATCCGGTAGGAGGCGCCCAGGGATGCCCCAGGCCAGCCCCAGTGCATGCAGAGCCCTGCTGCCCATCCCCAGAATGCTGCGGGGGTGCCCTGCTGCCCAAACCCTCCCTGTCCCCTACGGCAGGGCCCTGAGCCAGGCCAGCGCCCAGCCTGGTGCCCAGTGCCCGCAGGGGGGTGATGAGCCCCCACAAACCCTGGCTCCTTCCTAGGGGTTTGCAGTGGCACTGCCCTGACACCCCAAACCCGGGGAATATCTCCAGCCAGGCCAGCACCCCGATCCCTGCTGGGGTTGTCTGTGGCAGCATCTGCTTCCCGCCAGGCTGAACGAGTCCGTTCTGCTCTCCGCAGGTGCCCTGTGCGGCAGCATCAGCGGGAAGAAGAAGAAGAGGATGATGTACCTGACCACGAAAAATGCAGGTGAGGGCCCCAGGCTGCCCACGCCCTGGGCGGGCTTCCCCCTCCTCCTGCCTCCTAGTCCGGATCTTGCTCCGAATCCCAAAATTATCCTTCCCCCTTCCACTGCATGCTGCCCCGTCCCCCGACCGGTGCTGACTGTTTTCTCCTGCCCAGAGTTTGACCGGCACGAGCTGCTGATCTACGAGGAGGTGGCCCGCATGCCCCCGTTCCGCAGGAAAACCCTGGTGCTGATCGGGGCCCAGGGCGTCGGGCGGCGCAGCCTCAAGAACAAGCTCATCATGTCGGACCAGGCGCGCTACGGGACCACCATCCCGTGTGAGTAAAGACTGCCTCCCCCACCCCTGCCGGGAGCAGGGGAGGGGCGCTCTGCCCCCTGGAGCCAGTGCTAACCCCGACGCGCACCCTGACCTCTTTTCCCTAATCTGACCCCTGCTCCAGAGGGGGCTGGTGCTGAGTGTGATGCGTGGCCTGGCCTCATGTGACTTGCGCCCCTGGGTCCTCTTAGCGTGCCCTGCGGCCGGCCGGTGTGGGCATCCCTGCCCCACGCACGGCCGGCCCTTGGGGGACGCACTCGGAGGTTTGGAATGAAGGCGCCCGGAGCACCGGGCAGGGCAGCTGTCAGACCCTGGGGGCGAAAAGCCCCTGCCCCGTCCTTCAGCACAGGGTCTGGAGAGCCAGCCAGGCAGACTGACGCTGGCCCAGGGCCTGGCTAGGAGCCAGGACAGCGTGTCCTGCACGGCAAGGTTTTTCCAGCCCTCCAGGCTCATCGGAATTGGCTTGCCGCTGTGCCACTGCTTGAGGGTGTGATGGGCATGGGGGGGGGGGTCCTATGGAGAATCGCCTGGGACTGTAATTGACCGGGAGGTGAGGGCTCAGGTAGGCCTGTTTGTAATGGAGCAGCACCCCGTGGTGGGGAAAAGTCCACCCTGCACCTCATCTGCCTTCCATCTACATCCCTGGGCTCTGTGGCAGGAGGCTGTGTGAGGGTGAGATGTTTTTATTTAATATGGAGATATACCTATCTCATAGAGCTGGACGGGACCTTGAAAGGTCATTGAGTCCAGCCCTCTGCCTTCACTAGCAGGACCAAGTACCATCCCTGACAGATTATTGCCCTAGATTCCTAAATGACCACCTCAAGGATTGAACTCACAGCCCTGGGTTTAGCAGGCCAATGCGCAAACCACTGAGCTATCCCTCTGTAACTGAGCCAGTATGTGTGTGTGCTATATAAGGATGAAACCAGAGTCAGACCGAATCTGATCCCGAACACTGAACCGTAGAGAGATCTGGTTGGTTAATCACCCCCCCCACCCTGTCCTCCCAGCCCCCATGTGCCCATGGAACGGAGTCTCTGAGTCGGCCGGCTCTGGTGCCAGTCCCGGCCTGAACAAGGGAAGCAGGCCGTGCTGAGACTGCAAATGAGGCTGGCCGGGCCCGAGGGGGATCCAAGAAGCAGCCAGATACTCGGCAGGCTGCTGACCCGATCTCCAAACCCTCTGCCCGTTGTGTCACTGGGGGCGTGATACCTCCCCCGCCGCAGGCAGGCCCCATTGCCATGAATCCTCCACTTGTGGAACGTGGGGTGCATCTGCTGCCAGATGGGCTGCAGGCGACAAAGTCCCCCAAGAGGGGTGCAGTGGGACGGGCCGCTCCCCGTAAGCGCTTTGAAATCCAGCGAGCTGTCCCTGAGATCGCAAGGCAGGACTTGGCGGCTTCCGACCCTGAGACGCCGTTCAGCCAGGTGGCAGATCTGCCGTTTCCCAAAATTTGGGGGTGTTTGGGCTTGTGGTTCTGGCTCAGCCCAGTGTAGGGAGACGGAGCAGCCGCACAGCGAGGGCTGGGGACTGGTTCCCAAGTTTTGGATGATGATTTTGATTCAAGCTGATCCCCCGACTCGATCCCAGAGTTGGGGGGTGTCTGGAGCTGGGCTTCTGGTTCTGCCCATTACAGGGAGGTTCCCAGAGCGTGGCACTGGCTCTCTGGGTTCCCGGAGTTGGGAGGTGTTTGGGTCTGAGGGTTCGGTCCCCTCTCCGGTCGTTCTGTAACTCGCGCTTACTGTGCCCCTTGGCAGACACTTCGCGGAAGCCCAAGGACCAGGAGAGGATCGGCCAGGTCTACTGCTTCGTGTCGCGGGGGGAGATGGAGGCGGACATCAAGGCTGGCCGCTACCTGGAGCACGGGGAGTATGAGGGGAACCTCTACGGCACCAAGATCGACTCCATCCATGAGGTGGTGGAGTCCGGCAAGATGTGCATCCTGGATGTGAACCCGCAGGTTCGCGCTACGGGGACAGGCCCCGCTGGGAAGCTCCTAGTTATACTGGAGGGGAGGTTAGAGCTCGGGCTTGAAGCTCTGGAGAATGGCCACAGCTTGAGCAAAGACGAGGCAAGCTTCTCCTGTACCCACCCCAGCCACCTGCCCCAGCCCTGACTGGGAGGGGAGCGCAGTCTGGGGCCCACTGAGTACCCGGCCTCTCTGCTGAGCCTGGGCACACACTTAGTGTGAAGGGTCCCTGCCCTATAATGCAACTGACAAGACAAACGGTGGGAGGGGGAACTGAGGCACAGAGCAGGTCAGTGACAGATCCAGGGGTAGAACCCAGGTCTCCTGGTTCCCAGCCTAGTGCCTAACCATCGGGAAACACTGTCTCCCCGTGGCCATAGCTGGTAACAGTTATTGGTCGCTACTCGCCAGGGCTGGCTCTGAGCAGTGGGAAAAAGCTCTGGGTCCCATTCCCAGCCCCCCGGCTGTATGGTCCCCCTTCACACCTGTCCCCTGGTCCTAGGCCCACATTGACAGCCTGGCTCTGTGTTATCCAGGCCGTGAAAGTGCTGAGAACAGCCGAATTCGTCCCCTACGTGGTCTTCATCGAAGCCCCGGACTATGAGACGCTCCGAGCCATGAACAAGGCGGCACTGGAGAGCGGCGTGGCCACGAAGCAACTCACGGTGAGTCCATGCCAGCCCCACACGGTGCCACGAGAGCAGGGGGTCCAGTCCCCCTTCCCTCACGTGGTGCCATGAGACATTGGGGTCACAGGGCCTTCCCCGATTACCTGGCCCATGCCATGTCCTTGGCCAGGGGTGAAAATAACTTAAAGGACTTATCGGTATGCTGGAGTCCTGAGCAGGGGCGGGGCCTCAACCGGAAGGGGTGGGGCCTCAACCAGAAGAGGCGGGGCCTTTAAATCCCCAGGCCCTTTAAATCGAGATTTAAAGGGCCTGGGGCTCTGTCTGCGGTAGTGGTGGCTGGGAGCCCCGGGCTCTTTAAATCACTGCCGGAGCCCCATGGTAGCGGTAGATGTGGTGGTGGCTGGGAGCCCCGGGGCTCGGGCAGCGATTGAAAGGCTGCTGCCGGGACGGCTGTGTACCGGTTCTTGCCGGTTCGCCGGATCGGACTGGACCGGCTTACTTTCATCTCTGTCCTTGGCCCACATGACCCAGGATGGCTGAGCTGGGGCAGGCTCGGGTTCCACGGGGCGTGCCCAGGTATGCACATGGCTCTGTCCACAAGCACATGTGCGGCATGCACTGGGATCAGGGCGTGCTCCTCCCCGCTGGTGCTTCCTGGTGGCCTTCATTGCCCCTTTAGAGGCAGGTGCTCAGCGCTTCCCCTCCAGCGCCTCCCTGAACGTGGCCGCAGGTCGGACTCTCCATCCGGAGGGGTTGGCAGGGCGATCTCCTCGCCAAGTGCACGGTGCGGTCCGTTCCCAGAGCCACCCAGGAGAGCTGGGCTGTTACCCCCGCTCTGATGGCTGGCACGGCGGGTGGTCCCACGCAGCTCCTGCCGCTGGCCTCCAGGGAATGGCAGACTGGCCCCACCTGCTCCCACCAGCCAGGCTGCACTGACCCAGGCTGTGGCGAAGCAGGGGCGGGCTGGCGTGGGCAGCCCCTGGGGGAAGACAGAAGGAGGGCAGGGAGCCGTGGTTGGGATTCGCCAGCCCGTGCTGTGTGCAGTGCCACAGCATGGCACTAGAGGGCGCTGTGCTGCTCCAGCTGCCAATCATTACATTTCCCAGGGATGCTTTCTGCACATGGGCCCCATTGTGCCTGGCGCTGTCCCTGCCCCTAGAACCTTTCCTGGCTTATAATTCATCATATTCTGCCTCCCTCAGTCCCCCATCTGTCTTCAGCTGATTACAAGATCCGTCTTCACCTCCTGTCCCAAAGGGCTGAGTAGCATTTCTGGGGGACCGTTCAAAAGGCTGCCATGCCCCTCCCCACAGGTAGCTGCATCTCAGCTCTAGGATTTCTGTATAAAAGGCTGCCACGCTCCACCCCAGAGGTAGATGCCTCTTAGTGCTGGGATCCCTGTAGCGACCGCTTGCTGCGCTCCTCACCAAAGGTGGCTGCATCCCAGTGGTGGGTGAAGCGAGCTCTGCCTCATTTGCACCTCTGCAAAGCTCTTTCGGGACCCCGGGCTTCCTGGAGGCGTGTGCTCATTACCCAGCCTCCCCTGTGCCCAGAGCTCCGGGGCAAGGCTAACGGGCGGCATCCGGGCTTGTGTCTGGGCAGGAGGCGGATCTGAAGCGGACGGTGGATGAGAGCTGCCGCATCCAGCGTGGCTACGGGCACTACTTCGACCTCAGCCTGGTCAACGACAACCTGGAGTGGACATTCCAGCAGCTGCAGGAGGCCCTGGAGAGGCTGCGGGCAGAGCCCCAGTGGGTCCCCGTCAGCTGGGTTTACTAGGACGACATGCTGGGAGGGAAGGCCTCCCCACCCTGCCCCCACGCGGAGGGCACTGCCGACCCGCCTCCCCTCCGCCCTCCCTCCTGCACAAACCACGACGTCTCAAAACCAAGAAACCCGGATCCCCTGCCTGCGTCCCAGGCCTGTCTTCGGGGGAATGGGGGGCGGCGAGGCAGGGAACTGGGTGCTTGTTGAACGTCCCCTTCCCCCTCCCCCAGAGTTTTACCCAACTTTGCCAGAGTTAGAGAGTTTCTTGCGGGCATTCCTGAGGGGCACCCCCAGTGGAGGACCCTTCTCTGCCCTGGACACATGGCTGGGGGGCAGTGACCCCCCCATTTCCTCCCAGGAAGGGTTAGGGTGGCCATGGGGAGGGTTGAGAGAGCAGCCCAAGGCAGGGCAGTGCCCAGGATACCAAGCACAGCCACTTTAGTGCCCAGAGTGGGCACCGGGTCCCCCTTCAAGCCAGCCCCAGGGCTGTGCCTGGGGCCAGATCCCAGCAGCCAGCAGAGGGAGGTGGGCATGAGGAGGGCAGCGTGAAGCATGCCGCCGGAGGTGCACAGATCTGGGGATGGCAGCTGGCACCTCCCTCCATCCCTGCGCATTTCTCCCTTCCTCACCCAGCTGCCCGCTCCATGCCCAGGCTCCATCCGCCTTCCCAGTCCAGCCTGAGCTGAGAGGTGCCTGCCACCACCTCCAGCAGCTCCCTGCAAGACCCCTTTGCAGTCTGGAGGCAGCTCGGGGCATCTGTCCCCACTGGCCTAGGCCAGGGGAAATCTCGACAGGGACCAACCGGCTCAGGAACAGAGGCGTTCCTGGCCGGCTTTCTTCATCGTTCCCCACAAGGCCAGCGGGGTGGGGACGAGGGTGTGGGGGGGTTCGGAGCCCATCACCTCCCTGGGCTAGAGCATCAGATTCTCCCTTAACCCGTCTCTGGGGTTCGGGGCAGGAGGCATGTCCACTGATGGGCTCGGTGGGCTTCTTGGATAAACCTTGGAGGCTAACTCACTAATTCCCCACCGAGAATCCGCAGCTGCTCCCCAGCAAAGACTGATTTGTTATTTCGGGGCTGGCTGGCCGGGGGAAGAGGGGGGGAGAATTTCGGAGGAAACGACTGGCAAGTTTGGTGCCGCGGGAGATCAGGCCCATCCCAGGACCACCGGAGGACAATACAAAAATCAGCAGGGTTCCGATGCCCTACCTGAAAGAGACGAAGCCACCCCATGCCCTGCCTCACCTGCTCCCACCGAAAACCCGTGATGGATTCGTCCGGAGTGGGCCCCTGCTCTGGATGACCCAGAGCCCCGGGGCAGAAGCACAGAAGGAATCTTCTGGGGAGATCTGCACCAAGCAACACAGCTGTCTCACTGCCGACAATTCAGCTCACTTTACAGACCAAACCCCCGGCTCTGAGCCGGATGGATTATTCCCCCCTCCCAATCTGAACGTTTGCAAATGTCCCAGCGACGGTCCAAAATGCTGCCCTGTCTCTCCCCCCCACCCCAGACCTCGGTTTGCCCACCCCAACTTTTCACAGGGCTGTAGGCTCCACTTTTTGCCCCCCGCCCCAGCTTTGCAGGATAGAAACGATCACGTCTAACGTTCTATATACTAACGCAACTTTGCCCTGCTCGTGGAATTTTTCTGAACCGGTGCCCTGGAGACGCTCAGCCAAATGCAGGAGGAGGGGAGGCGGTAATCCTGAAAATGGGGGGCCAGCTGGCTCTGCGGTTTAGGGTCGGGTTTGTTGCTCAAAAACCATTCGAAAAAAGATCCGTAAAAATAGGAGGGGGGCAGCGGTTGTGTGTGGACAGCATACAGCCTGGTCTGCCTGCGTGGGTGTGAGAGCCGAGGCGGGAAGGACAGGTGCCTTCTGATCTGATCACCAGACGGGTTTGTTAGTAACCCGGCAAGGGGCGGGAGGTTCTTTATTTATTTTCTTGGTAATGACTTGCATATTTCTTTAGCCGAATCCACGCGCAGACTTAACTGACCCCATCAAATATTAAAGCTAGCTGGTCCTGCGCTCCTTTTCCTGACCTGCCCCAGGCGATTTGAGCCCCGGGCCTCAGTTTCCCCTTGCGATAATGGCGATGCTGTTGCCCTCCTTGGTCAAGTGCTTTGAGATCGACCGGTGCAAAGCGCTAGCTAACAGCTGGCCAGTACATCACCGCAGTCCCTGGGAACCTCACGGCATCGTTATTATTTCTGAAGCCGTAAGAGGCCTCAAGTGAGATCAGGGGCCTGTTGTGCAAGGTGCTGTATATGCACAGAGAGTTCCTGCCCTGAAGGGCTTCCACTCTCAATACACAAGTGGCAGGAGGGGAAACTGAGGCACAACGGGATGGGGAAGTGACTTGCCCAAGGTGACTGGGGGGGGGTAGAATCTCTGGGTACCTGGTCCAGTGAGCCATGCTGTCTCCTCTTGGCTTCAGTGGTGGCTGGGTCTTCTGACTCCCATCCACACGGCCCCTGCCCACAAGTCCTTCCCTCCGCTCTGGAGTGCAGGTTTCTGTGTCTCCGCAACTACCTCAGGCCTCAGCTGCAGCAGGGCAAAGGCCGAGCCCTGGCCTTGGCTCGGGCAGGTAAACGAAGAAGGGGCTGTTTGCAGTTGCTTTATTTGCTGAGTTTTTTATCGTAAGGCAAAACTCCAGCTCCTGTTTCTAACCAGCCTGGCTGCAGTGTGCCCCTGGCAAGCCAGACCCAGGGGAGTCCACGCACAGGCCCCATGGCCGCCCGTGGAGCTGGGATGCTTCCAGTTTTGGGTGCCTGACTTGGGATGCCTGGAGCCTGGTTTCCACGGGGGTGGAGCATTCACTGCTGTCAGTGTTAGTTCTGACCTCCCCTCCCCCCGATTTGTCCGTGGCCCCCCTTACTCCGGTGCCAGAGACCCCCCCCAGACTTACTGTATTTATCGCAAGTCAGGCACCCCAAATTTGGGGCCCCTTTGTAAAAATTTGGGCCTTAAGGTCTTGTTTCTCAAATGGCCGGAGTTCCCCTTTAAAAGCAGTTGTTCTTAGGGTCTCCCCGGCTGGCCGTCATGGTGGGGGGGGCAGAGGGAGCCAGGGCGAGACACCCATTGGGAAGGGGTGATACCCCCCCAATTCCAATGCAGACCTCCTTTGGGAGGGCGCTCTCCAAACTGTCCCTCCCCCGGCCCTTCCTGTACCCCCCTTTCTGTTCCCACCTCCATTGGGGGAGTGACCCCCAGGTCTCTTGCCAAGAACCCGGTCCACCGGGTGTATTTCCGTTGGAAGACAGTAGCAATAACACGGGGGAGAGGGTTTATGTCCCTTGTTTAAAAAAATGCCATCTGTGTAAAGAAGGGAAAACGCCAGGCTCTGAAATGGGAGCGTTTTGGTGGGGTTGTTTGTGGTTGGTTTTTAATGTTTTGCTTGAAGGCTTTACAGCCTGGCAGTTAGATTATCCAAAGAACTCATCACCCAGCAGAATCCTGGCATGCTGGGCAAGTTGGTTGATTTGGCCCCCGGGCCTGGGCCCACAAAGTTCTGGTTTGTTTGGGGTGAATCAGCGCGACTTTTTGCCCCAGGGACTGGTTTGCATCCGTAGGTGACTGTGGGGTTATATGAGAGAATGGGGCTGTGGGGGGTAAGTTTGTTTCCCTGTGTCTGTATGCAGGTGTGTGTGTGTGTGTCTGTCCCTGTGAGTTTGTGTCTCTGTGTCTGTACCCACGGGGGCGTGTTTGTGTATGTGTGTGTGTGTCTGTCAAACAGTTGCCAATTCTCACCATTTTATCACACGGTTTGTTTATTAGTCAAATCCCCAGCTCCCGGAGTCAGGTGATTCTATGAGACTCTTAGCTTTTTTTCAAGTAAGTGTCTATCCCTCATGTTTGTGGGGAAACACCACCTGAAAGGCTCCGACACCTTTTGGCAACTAAAAATGATTGGCTTTAAAGTCGTAAGTCGTGCGATTTTAAAAACAATCTCCTGATTTTTTGGGGGGGGGCTGGACTGATGATTTTTGAACAGTTGAGGTTGGTGACACTGAGGCCCTCTCCTCCCCCTCCGTGTGTGCGCATGCGTGAGTACGTGTGCATGCAAATGGGCACCAATGCGTGTGAATGTCGCTTCTGATGACAACTCACTCACGTGTTCATTTTACATTTGCTCTGCGGGGCTTAGCCAGGGACGGCAGCTAACAGTTTTTACCTTAACCCCTTTTCTATCCCAAGCTCTGTTTCCTACTGAAGGGTGGGAATAACTGGATTTAAAGACGATGTACCACTGGATGTGTCACTAAGCGAATTATCCTGCACTGTCCCCACCCCCAAGAGAAATGGACGTGTTCGATCTCTGATTTCCACCGGTCTCTCCTAGTCCGCTCCCGGCTCTGAGCGTCTGCATTAGACTCCTTGAAACACACGTGTTCATAATGATTCGATGTAACTACTGAGCAACCGCAAGGTGGAAAGTTTTTCCCCCCACCTTCTCTTTTGTTTTTGGTGAGTGGTGATAGTTCCCCTTCCCCTCCCTGGAACTGTCCGTGTCTTAGACTCGTGTTTGTTAGAGAGCTGAGCGGTGTGGTGTCCGGGTCGGGTCGGCGTTGCCGTGTGCGTGCGTGTTAGAAGCCGGCCAATTTGGATGGTTCGTGCTGTGTTTACAGCGTTGGAGCTGCCGTGCTTTATGGTGGACTCTCTGAGTCTGCGGGGATCCTGCCAGCCCTCTCTGCGGCCTGGTCCCCTCTGTGACCCTGACCCAAGGGGCGTGTGACGATTCTGGACCAGCGCTTGGCCAGGTTGTGCTGCGGGGGCAAGAGACCCCCCCACACACACTTCGCCAGGCAGCCTCTTTTTGCAGCAGGACCCACAACGCTCCCACCCAGCAGGTCAAAGGGCCCGATCCTGGGATCTGCGGGCGGGAGGCGCTTGCCCCTCCATGGGGTCGAGGGGGGCTGGCGAGAGGGGCTTAGCCTCTGGCAGCATTGGGTCCTGGAAGAGGGAGGGGTCATTGGTCTGAAATGCCCCTTCTGATGGGAGTGCCATGCCAAGATGGCTGGTTTGGTATGGGACGGGGGCGCCCAGTCCATAATGCATATGACATCAGGCCTGATTGCTCCCCCAAAAGGACCATTTTTAGGGCTATGGGGTAAGGGCAGGAGGGGAAGTTACACAGGTGCCCCCCCCCCCGAATGCTTCCAGCCCAGGCAGGCTGAGGGCCCTGGCTTGGGTGTAGATGCCCCTGTGAGAACATGTTTCTCTCCGGGGTGGGCATGGCCCCGTGGTGCTTTCTGCCAGGCTGTGCCTCGTGGACAGGCCGGGCGCCACTCGTTCCCTGTAGCCGTGGGCTGTGATGGGCTTGGCCAGCAATGGCGTTTTACACCAGGGGAGGAGCTGGCCCCTCATTTAAAATGTTAAGTCCCCACGGCCTCCCCTGTCTGTCTGTCCCTTCTCGTCTGATTGAGTGAACGACAGCGACTTTTTTGTACTGACTCTTTTCTATTCCGAGTTACTTTCTGAGCTGTGTTGTTCGACGCTCGGAGCCCTGATGGTGTACGTTTCTTTTACGGTCGTGTGAGCTGATCCAATGTACCTGCCAGTGAACGACTCCTTTTGTTACTTTTCAGTTACTTTTATTAAATTTAAAAAAACCCAAACCCCTCACGCATGATGGCTGTGTTGTTTTCATCTTGTCCTCCTTGGCACAGGCATTTCAGGGGCATCCTCCAAGGAAGCCAAGTGAGTGCCACTGTTGTAAAATTGGTGTGAGAGGAGACTTGGGCATTCTGTGCCTCGGTTTCCCCATCGGTGTTAATAATACGGGCTGATCTCCTGGGGAGGTGAGACTGGAAAGGGTTTGAATGAATATTCATGTCTGTAAAAGGCATGGAGATCTACAGTGGGAAGGCACCGGAGAGGGGCAGGTTGTTATTGTGCGGAGCCATTTGCTAGTGAGTACCTGATGAGTGTGCGTATGTGTGGAAGAGTGTGTGTTTGCCGCTGGGTGGAACTGAATGAATGGAGGGGAGGGGAGTGTGTGTGTGTGTGTGTGTGTGTGTGTGTGTGAGTCGTGCGCATGGGCTTGCTGTGTGTGCGAATCAGTAGGTGCGGAGCCAGGTGTGTGTGAACGTGGCCTTGGCTACACTAGGGCATTGGTCTCATGCCTGATGTTGACGCGTGTCAGACGCATGGAGGTGAGCAGGTGCCAAGAGCCAGTGGCACCTGTGGACAGGTGCAAACCAGTCCCCGGGCTGAGGTGGGGACCCTGGTGAAACCCAACTCGGCCAAGGAGCAGCTGTGCTGAACGCGGTTTGTTCTGCTCCACGCTCGCCTTACAGCCAGTGTCTGCAGCGGTGCCGTGTGTGTGTGTGTGTCACTGTATCTGAAGGAGCAAAGGGGTGTGGGGGGGGCGTCACGGACTCACAGATCGTGCCCGCTCTTGGCCCTGTGCGGTCCGTGGGGGGTGCCCCTGTTAGTGAGACAGCCCTTCTCGGGGGTCCACTCTCTCTCGGGGTCAGGCCCCTCCACCTCCTGGAGCCACACCTCTCGGAGCCCTAGCACACCTGTTTCTCGCCGTGGGCCCCCTCAGGGAGTCCACTCGCTCTGGACCCCCCGGGCCTTCATTCCCCGAAGGGGTTGATGCCACCCTGTTCTCTAGACCGGAGGGACTCTCAGCCAGCATAAAACAGGAGGGTTTATTGAGAGTTGAACACAGCACAAGAAACTCTCAGGGCCTCAGGCCTGGCCTCCCTCAGCCCAGCACATCCCAGTCTCTCTGCATCCAGGTGGGCTCTGCCTACTCCCCCTCTTCAGCCCAGAGCCCCCCTGCTCCCAGCTGGGCATCTGAGCTCCAGGCCCCACCTCGGTCCATTGTCTTCTCTCCAGGTAAACAGGGTCGTAAACCGGGGCCTCCTCTTCTCGCTTCTGTCCTCTGGCTGGAACCAGCTGGTTAGGTCACTGGGTCCTCACTCTGCAGCCCATTGTCCGCCCACCGGCCAGAACCGGCTGCGTCTCCTCAGCTGGGGCTCCGGGTCACCAGGTTGCCAGGTCACCGGTCGCTGGGGTATCCATCCTCCCGGCCATCGTCTGGGTCCCCAAATTCTCTCTCCGGTCCTCTGTAACAACAAACTCCCTCTCCCCTCACCTCGTTAAACCAGTAACACCAGGGAAACTGAGTCCCACCCCTTCCGCATGCAAACCATTGAAACTCCACAGAACACAAGAAACCCCCCACTTCGTCACAGGGGGATCAGCCTGTCTTCAGGGTAAGTTGGTCTGGAGCACTGCATCAGTTTATCCGAGAGCAGCGGAGGCACTGGCTGGGCAGGCCGGATCCGCAGGGCCTCCCCAGGCAGAGCTGAGCAAAGGGTTAACAGCCCTTGGCTTATCCACTGGGACTGAGGCCAAGCCGGCTCCCCGCCCACCTGTTGCTCCCAGCCTCCCCTCCCAGCGCACACAGACTCCAGTCCGCCTCCTTTGCTGGGATTTGTGCTGAGCTCTGCAGCCCGCAGCAATGTGGCCTGCGCTTGTCCTCGGCCTCTGCCTGCTGGCCTTGGGGCTGCTGGGCGCCCGGCTCTTCGGCCGGCCGGGGAACCCCTTTGCCGGGGGCCCCCTGCAGCCCCCCAGGCCGCTGGTCACGGATCAGAAGGTCAGGGACAAGGTCCTGAAGCAGGGTAAGTGTAGAGTGTGAGCCAGGGAGAGTGCCAAGGGCGGGGAGGGCGTGAGCTCTAAGTGGCACCTGGGCGGCTCTGACACCGTCCCACGGGCGCCTGTCCCCCGTCGCCTTCTGGCTGGCAGTAGGCGCACGTATCTTCGGACTTCCCCGGGGGGTTGCTCACTCCCTGCCCCTCCCGGTTGTCACCCTCTCCTGTTTCCCGACGGCACCTGCCAGCCCCGTGCCTGGGGTAGCAGCGATCACATCTGTCCGCTGAGGTTCCCCGTGGGCAGTTCTGACCGATCATTCCGCTGCATTTGTCCTTTCTGGTGGCTATTGCGGGATTAGTTTAGGGATTCCCTGAACTTACGCTCTGGGTGAGCGCTGTCACGGCAGTTTCTAGCCGTCTGGTTGCTTTAGTGTCCCGCTCCACCTGAGAAGCTAGTGAATGTAGGGGTATCCAATTATGCTCTTTAACGGGGGGAGATTGCTAGTTTCTCCTTCTTCCACAACAGGCGTTTCTTTGTAGTAGCCTCAGTTGCTCAGATGCCCTTAATTTTTGCCGGTGCTTCACTTCCAAGTGACGAGCTTTTTCCAACCGAAGTCAGCTCCGTTTAAATCCCATAAGTGCTGTTTTAGGTCAGCTCTGATATTCTGGTCCAAATCGACTGCCTTTGAACCACTCCAGATGGGTGTTTTAATGCAGACTCTGCTTTCTCGGATGCAAAGGCCATTTTTTTGGGATCAAGATCCATTGCACTCTCCGGGAAATCCAGCGGTGTCCCTCGCTGAGTTCTTGAACCGCCTTTGTTAATGTTTGATCGAGATTGGTGGCACTTTTGTAGGTAATGTGTCCCTAAGGTCTGCCTTAGGCCACGTCTACACTACACCGGTTGGTTGGTAGCTGTGTTGGTCAGGGGTGTGATAAAACCGCAGGCTGTGACAGCAAAATCCCAGTGTAGACGCAGCGGAAGAGTGCTTCTGTGCAGGGGCGGCTCCAGACACCAGCGCAGCAAGCGCGTGCCTGGGGCGGCAAGCTGTGGGGGGCGGCCTGCCGGTCGCTGTGAGGGCGGCAGTCAGGCGGCCTTCGGCGGCGTGCCTGCGGGAGGTCTGCTGGTCCCGCGGTTTCGGCGGCAATGTGGGCGGCGGGTACGCCGAAGCCGCGGCACCAGCAGATCACCCGCAGAAACGCCGCTGAATCCGCGTGACCGTGGACCGCCCGCAGGCATGCCGCCGAAGGCCGCCTGACTGCTGTGCTTGGGGTGGCAAAAAGCATAGAGCCGCCCCTGCTTCTGTGGGCATAGCTAATGTGTCGTTCGGGGAAGTGGTGTGGCTGTGCTGGCAGAAAAAACTCCTTCTGGTGGCAGATGCTGGGTCTAAAGTTATACCAACAAAGCATTCGCAGTGTAGACACGGCCTTTTGGGCAATGGGAAATCGCTCTGACTCTCCGTAAAACTTAGGAGGTTTAGTTCTGGGCTGAGTGCACGGAGCCCACCTTCTAGAATTGCTGGCCCGGGATAACCCCTCTTTATCCATGATCAGTTTGGTTGCCAGACGTCTGGAACTGAACTGGCCTGTTGCACGGAATCACCGGTCTGGTGAGTTGTTCTGAAATTGTTCCTAAACACGGATGGCGGGTTCTGCTGGATCCGAGACTGTCCCCCCTTATTCCCCTCGTGTTCAACGGTTCCGTTTTCATCTGCTCCAAGTCACTCTCTTGTCTTGTGTCGCTGCCGCACTGCCTGCTCCATCTGCCGACTAGGGTGACCAGACAGCAAGTGTGAAAAATCAGGACGGGGTGGGGGATAATAGGAGACTATATAAGAAAAAGACCCCAAAACCGGGACTGTCCCTATAAAATCGGGACATCTGGTCGCCCTACTTCCGACAAGCTAAGAAAGCTTCTTTCCGTTCTTGCGTGGGTTGTTTTTTTCCTGGTTAGCCTTTTGTGGGTCAGGTTTGCCCCCTTCCCTTTCCTGACTTTGATCATCGAGATGGAACGTCAGGGACAGTACCTTCCTCCCCACTCACCGAACACGTTCCCTTTCTAACCTCCCTGCCCGGTGCCCCTCAGATTTGTTGGATCGGCCCATGCCACGCACAGCCACTCTGTCCCAGTCAGGAGATCCTGGGAGAATTTGCAAGCTCCGTTTTGCAGCCTGGGGCCCAGAACAAATCTCCGCATTTGTCACCCCTTTAATCACAAGACCCAGTTTTGCAAAGGAGAACCTTGTTCCCGCTGGGAAGCGAAACTTTTTGTCCTTAGGAGGTTCTTGCAGGCTGAGCCCCACCCACCGCTTTTTTCTGGCAGCAGTCCCCCCTCTGCCTGCTTCAGACCCCCGCAAGAGCTCACTCACCGTGCCCCCACCCTGTCTTTTCTTAAAGGGGCCGCGCCCATTTCTCTTTGTATAAAATGTGTGTTGCCAATAACAGGAAACAAATATTCAAAGTTGTGAGTAAATCTAGACAATAGGAACCTGCTTCTGAAACACCTCGCGTCTGCGCGGGTCTGACCCGATTGCACGGGAGCGGATCGCTTCTCGCACCGCACCCCTGCTCTCTGGGGTGCTGCAGTCATTGCCCAGAGCTGGCGTCTGGGGGGGGGGGCGCAGTCTCAGCACAGGACGGAGGGACTGTCCCCCCGTATGTGGGGCAACACCATCTCCACCCACTCGCCCTTGTCGTGTGCGGGACCGGCACGGCCTGGGTGGGCACCAAAGAAAGGACCCAGAACCAAAAGGTGGGCCCTGCTCCAAAGAGCTAACAAAGTAGGGGACTAGGAATCAGGACTCCTGGGTTCCATTCCCTGCTGCACCGCTCTGTGACCTCGGGCAAATCACTCCCCCTCGCTGTGACTCAGTTTCCCCCAGAGCGTGTGTTTGTTCGAATGGATTCACTGTTCCCACAGGTAAAATTCGGCGAGTCCCCCCGGGCTGAAAGGTGCTAGTTGTGTGAGTCAGTATTACTCAGATAACCGACCCTAAAGACCTGCTCCCCAGAGCCAGACGCTTCGTTTGAAACCTGCCCAGCCATGGAAGCAGGAGCTGGCCCAGGACACCAGATTGGCACAGGGACGTCCTCCAATGTCCCTTAAGCCTGGCGCAAGGCAGCCAAGGTGAGAGACAGGGCATGCCCTGGCCTCAGCCGGGCCGCATCGCTTCTCCAAGGCACTGACTAATTTGAGGGCCGACAGACTCTCCCCTCGTGCCTCGTGGTGTCTGGGTGAACAGCCCATCTGGACAGTCCTGCGGGCACCCCGTGCTCGCTCCCCTCCTCCCTACCCTGATCCCCGTTTCATTTTGAACCTTTGTTTCCATCTGCTCCTTCCTCCGCTCCCTCCCCGCCCCCTGGCGCAGTGGCTTTGACTCAACCCGGCCACCTATTTTCTCGTTATCCAGCAGCACGATAATCCCCCTCGTCCGCCACGGCAGATGGACCGAGCCCTTCTCGGCCTGTGTTTTTCGGTTTAATCTGCGTCTATTCCGGTCCGCCGGGGCTGGGCTTTTCCCATCTCCCTCCGCTCCCGTGCTGGAGTTGGGTGTTCCCTCCAGCTCACGCGTCAGGCTGGCTCTGGGCCTCGGCCTGGGTTAGAATCGGACCCAGACACAGAGAGCGAGAGGCCACGCTCTGGCAATGCAAGGGGGCCTGGGTGGCAATGCAAATCAAATCCTCTCTCTCTGGGTCGGTCTGGGGCTTGGGTCCGGTGCGGGGGGTTCCCTGGTTAGCAGGGGGGTCCCCATCAGCTCTTGCCTGGGGGTGAAGACCAGCCCTCCCGCCGTGGGGGCAGCAGGAGTTCACCCGGGAACAGCCCAGTCAACTAGTCCAACCCCAGCGCCGTCTCTCTCCGATGCTGCTCTCTGGCTCTCAGCCTGCTGGGTCTCTACAGCAGCCAGCCCTCACCCCGGAGATCGGCCCTGGGACATTGGGGTGGGGTTTCCTGCCATCTCTCTGCTCAGCATACCCACCAAATTGCCCCACATTTCATGGTGCCCTAGGCAGCTGCGTGCTGCATATGCGACAGCACCAGCCCTCACGACCAGCCCTATCCCGGGCAGCATCTGCACGTGTGTCTCCATCCGCTCAGCCCTGCGGCTGGACGTGTCGGCCCGTGGCCCCTCGGGCCAGGTCCTGGGAGTGGGGGCGGAGTGACCGGGTCTCGGCAGCTGGGCTGCGTGTCGCCCGGCTGCTCCTGTGTCTGGAGGGGCGGGGTCATGGGTCTTACCTGGGAGTCTTGATCCGTCCCGGGCCAGGCCGCAAGGGTCAGAGGTCGTCGGTAGCAGGTGGCCGCCCAGCCCTGGGTTGCTTTGGGCTTTTGTGACCCAGTCGTCAGGCCTTGAAGTCCAGCTGTGGGTGTGGGGCTTGTAGCGGGACTGTAGGATGAGCCGGAGGCTGCTGGCAGACTCCCCGAGCCTCTCCCTGGATTGCTGGGGCCGAGAGTAGCACTGCCTCATGCCCTGGGCGGCGCTCGGGTACCCACACACCTCCAGTCGCTGCAAAACGTTTTCCACTCCGCCCTTTGGTTCTGCTGGCCACGCACCTACTTCGTTCGGGGCAGCTCCCCCCAGCTGGCCCAGCAAGACCCCAGCTCTCTGGGAAGCTGTCTACTCAGCGCGTGGAGCCCAGCCCCTCTCGGAAAGCTGCCAGGGTTGTCTGGTCAGCCCTGGTAAACTGAGGCAGCCAAGGAGCCTCTATGTGGTATTTTATAATCACTGGGGTCGTGGAGCTGCCCTTTGTTGGGGTAGCTGCTCTGACGTGGTCCCCACATCTCGTTTGTGACACCCGTCGGAGGGCCCCGGCATCAGCAGACTGGCTCCGCCGTCCCTGCCGAAGCCCCGACCCCCTTTCGGGGAGATCAAGTGTTAATCCCGGGGTCAGCGCCCCCCTTCCCACTAGGGCAATCCTTTCACCGTAGCCCCAGCCAGTCCCAAGGGAGGAACCCCAGTGAGAGAGACTTAGCGAAAGTTATGTGGGTACCTGCCCCCCTCCAGTGCAAGGTTGAGTTGCTCGGTCCTAGATGAACATACCTGCCCCCCCACCCTCAGCCATTCACACCAGGGCAGGTGGTCCTGTGGCCCTACGGCTCAGATTCCCTGGTAGGAATGACACCCCCCCCCCGGCACTGGGGAGAGGGAATCTGGCCCTCGGGGCTGTGTCGCTGGGCTGTAGCCAGCTGTCTCCGCCAGGGAGACCCTGCCAGGCGTTCTGGTGAGCAGAGGGACCCGCCGGTTCTGCCTGTGTCCTGCAGCCTCGGTGAAGAAACCCCCTTTGGATTCATCACAGCCCCCCGCAGGAGGCACCAGAGCCGCTGGGGGGTCCCATCGTCCTGGGTGCCTGGGGTGAGAAGCCGCAGCGGGGCCAGGAGAATGAGACAGAGGGTTTCGGGCTGGGTGGCAGCGACCCCATGTCACCCCAGAGTAGGGCCGTGGCACGGGTCTCCCCTCCCACGCCCCCGGGATCCTGTGGGCTCTGGCGTTGTTCACCCTTTGCCATCCCTTGCCAGGTTTCGCCCTGGAGAAGGTGCCGCCCGACCTGGACGCCATCGTGATCGGCAGCGGGATCGGAGGCCTGGCCGCGGCGGCTGCCTTGGCAAAGGCCGGCAAGCGGGTCCTGGTGCTGGAGCAGCACGACCAGGCGGGGGGATGCTGCCACACCTTCCAGGAGAAAGGCTTTGAGTTTGACGTGGGTAAGCGGTGGGAGGAGCCTGCTTGATGACGTCAAAGGAGACGCTGGATTCCTTGGGGCAAGGCCCGGCCTGTGGGACCCCCCTACAGCTTCTTGCCTGGGTGGAGGGCAGTCCCTCCCCCGCCCAGCACACCTGCTGGGGAAATGGGGTCAGAGTGCGGGGGCTTCACCCCGCTCCCCAGCAGGAGTGCTGGGCAGGCGGAGCGGGTCGGAGACGTGGGGGCGCCTATTTTTCCGGGGACCCCCCAATTGGCCGGGGTGAGCAGACGGGGGAGCAGAAGGGATTGATGACCCATACTGGCTGGCACAGTGGGCACCCCCTGCCTCACCTCTGTCATGGGTTTTGTGGGCATCGCAGCAAAGGAGAGTTGGAAGGCGGGATTTGAAAGCTGGACCCTGCATGACCTGGGGGCGGGGGACAAGTCCCGTCCCTGCTCTGTGCCTCAGTTTCCCCATTAGTAAAATGGGAGGTCATGATAAGGACCTGCCCCACAAGTGGGCAGTAATATCGGTACCAGGTCGGAAGGTGGTCTGATTTCTCTAGGGGATGGTTGTGCGAAGATCCCCCCCACCCCGGGTGCTGGCACACCCTCTCTGCAGTGTGTCGTGGGGGACACGGGGCCTAACAACAAGGTTAGCTGAGGTCAAAACCAAACCAAAACCCCCCAGCTCCACCTCTCTGAAGGTGACTCCAAGAGCAGGATGACGGCTAATTGGTTTACTTAATTCCCTAGCAGCTGTCGCTTTTGTCCTGCCGCTCTAACCCCTGTGGGCCGCCAGATTCATGTCAGATCTCATAAGCTAAGCAGCGTGGGGTCTGACCGGTAATTGGATGGGAGGCTGCCGAGGTGGCTACCGGCATCGGGGTAGGTGGGCTCGGCTGCCAGCCACAGGGGTGGCGTGTGTGCAGTACGTGGCACCCGGGCATGCTTCCTCTGGCTAGCCCCAGCGGGTTATGGCTCTGGCCCGGATCTCCAGCTTTTCTCCAAGCCCCACCCCCAAAGATCTCGCCTTCCAAACCCCGCCCCCCTCCATATCACCGGGGCCAACCCTTTCTCTTGCCCTCCTGGCCCGGCAGGCATCCACTACGTGGGTCAGATGCACCCGATGGGCATGCTGCGGGTGGCTTTCGACCAGCTCACGGATGGGCAGCTGGAGTGGGTGCGGCTGGAGGACCCCTATGACTGCGTGACGGTAGGGGACCGGGACTACCACTTGCGCTCGGGGAAACGGACCTTTGCGGAGGAGCTGGAGAAGCAGTTCCCGGCGGAGAAGGAGGCCATCCGGGAGTTCATGAGGCTGTCCAAGGTGAGAGCCGAGGTCGCGGAACGGCCCCCTGGCTGCAGCAGCCCCAGCTGAGATCGGGGCCCCATGGTGCTTGGTGCTGTACGTGCGCCCAGCGACAGAACCTGGCTTTGCCTGGGTGGGGAAAACAGAGACACAGAGGGGGAGGTGACTTACCCAGGGTCACTCAGAGCAGGGAACAGAGCCCTGAGGCCCAGTCTGATGCTCTGACCACTGGGCCATTCTGCCTCGTGATGCACAGGTGCCATTGTGCTCAAGAGTCTCCCGCTCAGGCTCTGGGATGGCTGGGGCTCTCTCCCTCCCTTCCTGGGGGAGCCAGAAGGCTCTGCCAGGCCCGTTACTGTGGGTTGTTCTCGCCTTTCCCACAGGTGGCGGCGACACGGGTGCCCCTCATCGCCGTGCTCAAGATGATCCCCCTCTGGCTGGCCACGCTGCTGATCCGCACGGGCCTCGTTCACTGGGTCTCCCCCGTCTTCAAGATGGCGGACACCAGCCACAGCCAGGTCGTGGAGCGGCTGACGGCCAACAAGGACCTGCAGGTGGTCCTCAGCTACTTCTTCTACGGTGAGGTGGGCCCCAGCCGCCTGCCCCCAGGGGTCTCCCCCAACAAGGCAGGGTGCCCCAGGTCAGCGGGCTTGGAACCACGGTGCCCACTGACTGCTGAGCCACGCCAGGGGTCGCTGGATGGCAGAGGAGCTCTCCAGGCCCTGGGGTTGTTTTACACTCCTGGGGACGTCTTGACTGTACTGATGCCGCTCCATGGAAGTCAGTGGGGTTGTGTAATACACTGACTGAGCGGGGTAGGGGGACGGGGGAGCCGTTGTCCTGGAGTATGTAGCCAATGATTTTAGTTTATTATTCATTTATTATAAGCATTATTTTTGATTTTACTTTACAGTTTGTTTCATTTATTATTCATTTGTTGTGTGATGTTATGATTAATGAACGTGTCGTTATATATAATACCCTCAATGGTGTAATATAACAGCCTCCTACTGCCTTACAGCTGGTGGAGTTACTCCCTTAGCTCAGTGGATAGGCGCGTGCGTTGAGGGTACCAGTGTCACCCGGGGATGTCAGAACCCCCAACAGGGACAACTTAACTATTTCACTCCAGGAACAAACCAACAGGAACTCAGCGATTCTGTCTGATCAAGGATTAAATGTGCTCTTGTCTAACACCGCACTTTATTAGGTTTAAGCGCACACAGACATAAACAATAGGTTTAGAACAGGAGTTGGCAACCTTTCGGAAGTGGTGTGCCGAGTCTTCATTTGATTTATTCACTCTGAGTTAAGGTTTCACAGGCCAGTCATACATTTTAACGTTTTTAGAAGGTCTCTTTCTAGAAGTCTATAATATATAACTAAACTATTGTTGTATGTAAAGTAAATAAGGTTTTTTAAAATGTTTAAGAAGCTTCATTTAAAATTCAATTAAAATGCAGAGCCCCCCCGGACCGGTGGCCAGGACCCGGGCAGTGTGAGTGCCACTGAAAATCCGCTTGCGGGCCGCCTTCGGCACGTGTGCCATAGGTTGCCTACTCCTGGTTTAGAACATCCCAGCTATTTACTAATATTCGGAGCCAGTATTGAGTCATCCACGACAGATCAGCGCTGGTCAAACGCCTCCCTGCTGGGGAGTAAAGTTGTCAGGAAAATGTCTCTCCCAGGATAGCTTCCTGGGACGGCTCCAGGGCCGGCTTTAGGAAGTGCGGGGCCCGATTCAAATAGTTTTGATGGGATTCGGCAGGGTTGACTTAAAAAAACAAAAACAAAAAAAACATAAAAAAACCACATGGGGCTTGTACTCACTGGGCCGCACTCCTAGTCTTTGGCAGTGGGTCCTTCACTCGCTCCGGGTCTTCAGTGGCACTGAAGGACATGCCGCCAAAGACACAGAGCGCTGTCGGGTGAGTAAAAATTAAAAAGGCGCCTCTAGCCAGGGAAGGGATTCTCTGCCACTTACCCCCCACTCTGGGCGGCCCTGCCACTCGGCGCGGGGCCCTCTTAGGCGCGGAGCCCGATTCGGGGGAATTGGTGGAATTGGCCTAAAGCCGGCCCTGGACGGCTCCCAAAGTACACTCGGATCATCTAAACTTTTGATAACTAACTTCTACAGAACACATAGAGAATGACCCGCTACTAAATCGGCACTTTTCTAACTTTCAATAAACTTGTACTATCAGCGCCGTCTAGATTCACGGCCGTCCATCCACATATCTCCACATTCTCAGTTACTTACTTTTCCTCCCCTCCTCCCATTCTGATTAGCAAAACTGCCAACAGTTATGACTTCGCTTTTAAATGCCTGTCTCCAAATGAACTCTTCACTAATAGGGTTGCAATTAGTTGGAGCACATATCTACCCCCTTCAAAGCCAGGGCAACCCCAGGTTCAGGCCTTGCGATGTCTGGGTCATTCCAGGGCAAGGACGTGGCCTCTGGGGTTGGAGTGAAATCCGCAGAGGGAGTGGTTACTTTTTGTGACACTTTCCCTCCCCGCCAGGCGTTCCCCCCCGGGACTCCAGCTTCCTCATCAACGCCCTCATGGTGCACCACTACAAGCGCGGCGCCTGGTATCCACGTGGGGGCGCCAGCGAGATCGCCTTCCACGCCATCCCGGTGATCCAGCGGGCTGGAGGTGCTGTGCTGGTGAGAGCCCGCGTGGGGAGAATCCTGCTGTCCGAGGGCGGCGCGGCTGTGGGTGAGTCCCCAGGGGCACCTGGGTTACCCCCTCCCCAGACGGCGGAAGTGCGTCTCCTAGGGTCTGGTGTCCTTGTCTCCTGGCAGGAGTGACGGTGCAGAAGCGGGGCCAGGAGGAGAAGGTTTATGCCCCCGTAGTGATCTCGGACGCTGGGATATTCAACACCTTTGGGACGCTGCTGCCCCCCGAGATCAGGAGCAAAGCAGGTAAAGGGGAGCAGCCCCCTGGGATCTCAGCAGAGGTGGGGTCTGCCCCACCCCTCTCCAGGCGCCCAGGCAAGGGCCCAGTCTTGCAGACGACTGGCCCCTGCAAATGAGCGGTCCGTGGGGTGGCAGAGAGAACGGATGGGCGCGGCTGCTGTCCTGCACTCCTGGCGCATCTGGGATGTCCTAGGGCGGCCCCGTGGAACTGAAGCCTGGGCCTCCAGACCCCAAAGCGAAAGAGCGGGAGCAAGACCACAGGGGCAGGAGCTGGCTCTGAACCCTCTGTGCCCCAGACACTAGCAGGTGCGGGAGAACCAGACTGTGTTAGCCTGGGGTACAATGGCTAACGACCCCTCGCTCTCTCTTACAGGGATCCAGTCTGTGCTCGGCATGGTACAGCACGGCATGGGCTCCTTCCTGGTCTTCGTGGGCCTCCAGGGGACCGCCGAGGAGCTGGGCATCAAATCCACCAACTACTGGATCTACCTGCACAACGATCTGGACGAGATGTAAGTGACAGGCCAAAGATCCCTCGGACTAGGTGTGCTTCTCCGTCTGTCCCATCTCTGACACCCGGGTCCTGGCCCCGGGCCTCGGTCAGTACAGATCCTGTGGTGCTCTTCACCGTAGAGCATCTTAAGGCCAAAAGGGATCAGGTCGTGGTAGACCCTGCGACCCGGCCCCAGTCTAGCCTTTAATTTGCGTTATGGTAGCGCTGAGGGACCCCAGCCGAGAGCTCGGCCCTAGTGCTGGGCACAGAATAACAGAGGCGCTTACATTGGAAACAACCCTCGGCTGGTTCCATTCTGCCCACCCTCAAGCCGCCCGCCTAGACTCCCAGGTGGGATTTTTCCTCCTCTCCTGCCCGGTGCGGCTGAGCTGGCAAACAGCTGCTATGTCCTGCCCCAGAGGTGGCTGCATTTCAAGGGCGAGTGATGGGATCCCTGCACATCCCTTACCTGCCGCACCCTTGGGGAGGTGAAGGGGAAACCGAAGTAGTCATGGAAAACATGATGCAAATGAAAAATGCCCACATTCATCCGAAGACACTGACCGGAGCACTGTTAATGACTGAATTCGACAGACAGGGTCTGTACTTTAAAGTGTGGCAGATGGACGGAGCCATAGAACGTTACTAGGCCTTGTCCTCTCTATGTTCCAGTGGTTATTGTTGATGTTAGAATAGCAGCTGAAGGGCCCATTGTGCTAGGCGCTGTACAAACAAGTAAGAGGAGACTGTCCTGGCTCCGATGAGTTTATGATATAAATAGTTGAGAGACAAAGAGAGAGAGGGGAAACTGAGGCATGGGGCGGGGAAGCAACTAGCCCAAGGTCACCCAGGAGGTCAGTGGCAGAGCCTACCCACTAAACCATGCTGGCTTTTCAAGCGCTTTGCTTCCCTTCTGGCTCGAAGGGTCTGTCCACAGGGTCGTGGTGGGGGGTGATTGCGGTAGAGACGTCCGCTAGGGGACAGCCGCGCTGGAAACGTGACAGCAGCCAAGCTGTGGCGCTGTAGTGTCGACACGCCCTGCAGCGATGGAAGGGTTCTTCTGTTGCAGGAGAGACGGTGGCTCCAAGGGGCGGGAGGGGTGACCTAGGCATGGGGGTCGGGGTGGATTAATTACACCGCCCAGGGCAAGGCGCAGGGGCTAACTCCGTCGTGCAGACCAGCCCTCTGCCTGGGCGGACTTGTCGGCCGTACTAGATGGAGGTGGTGGCGGGACAGGGCGAGAGCTAGATGTGTCCCGGCTCAGCCAGCGCCTGTGACCTCAGCCCCTCACCCTACCATGTGCTGTGACCCAGAGCTGCTCGCATGCCAGGGGTCGAGGTCAGACCTGGAGGACAGGGCCCAGGGGAGCGGTTGGCGGCTGAGTTCACTTGTAAGCGGGAGGTGATGGGAATTGCCCCCTGGCAGAACACAGAACGCAGCTGAGATCAGGGCCCCGTGGAGCTTGGTGCTGTACGTTCGCCCATTGGGCAGCACTGTTACTCCATGCACAGGAGGGGGTGGGGGTAGGTGGTGAGGGCAGCTCATGGGTGCAGAGGGCTGGGGTGCAGCCCCCCACTTCCCCTCCTCCCCAGGAGGTCTGCATCCTGCTGTGCCATTTGTGCCCTTTCTGGTCCTTTCAGGATGACCCGCTACGCTGCCCTCAGCAGGGAGGAGGTCAGTGAGAACGTGCCCATGATGTTCATCACCTTCCCATCAGCCAAGGACCCCACGTACCAGCAGAGGCACCCAGGTACCCACCCGGAGACCGGGAACCATTGCGGGGTGGGGCGGGGGGATATCTGCCCTTGGAAGTGGGGCAGGGGGCAGCGTGCCGGGTGAGGGGAAGAGAGGGGGGCCGTGCCGGGATGGCACAACCTTGAGATGCCTCGAACATAGGGGGGTAGGACACAGCAGGGCAGAAATGAGGACTTAGGAGGTTCCTGTTCATGGAAGGTCAAGGAGATGCTGCCTGGCCGAGGACCAGCAAAACCGAGCCATCTGTGTACCTGCTGGCCACCTTGCCCAGTAGCCAACGGGTCACACTTCTCACACGGACCTGTTGCCCCATCCTTAAAGCCCTGCTACCCTCCGTATGGTGCCCCTGGATCTAAGGATCATGCCGGCCCCTGGCCAATGGTGAAATGTCCTGGGGACAAACCCAAACCATTCGAGGGCTGGAGAAAACGCAAGACGGGGTGTTGTGCTCGGGCTCTGGTGATCTCCCGACCTCCTAGGCAGGAGAGCCCAAGCGCCAGCCCCAGCATTCCCCCTCTGGTTTTCAGGACGCTAGAGGAGCCTGGCTCGTGCACGTCTGGCTCCGCGGGCCGGGAGGCCGGGAGGCGCTGCTCCCTGCTCAGCAGGTGACGCGGTGGAACCCAGTCGCTCAGGGCTAAGCTAAAAAGCACGTTCCTGGTTCACGCCGGCTGAAGACCCGGTCCCATCTCTTCAGGCCGATGCTCTGTCCTAGCGCAGTGGCTCCCAGCGATACGTCGCCCTGGCCACACTTGCTCAGCTAGGACGGCCAGCCTCCCCCCCCCACCCCTGAGCACATTTCAGGGGGCTCCAGATGTCCTTCTCCCATTTGGGGGGCTGGCCCAACATCAGAGTGGGGGAGCGTTGGTGGGGGCAGAGGCCTGTTCAGGAGGATCTCCAGAGGTTTGAGACCAGAGCTCTTTCCCCTGTCCTCTCCCTGGTGGCGGTGTTCCAGGCCGGTCCTGCATGACCATCCTGACCATGGCTCGCTACGAGTGGTTCGAAGAGTGGTCAGGGGCTGGTGTGAAGAACAGAGGGGAAGACTACCACACCTACAAGATGGAGATCGCCCAGCGGCTGCTGGACATGGCCTTGGAGAGGTTCCCTCAGCTCCGTGGCAAGGTGACGCCCCAGTAGACTCCTCCAGCTGGCCTGTGCTGGCTTCTACTGGAGTGCCAGTAGCTCTGTGACCAGTGGCCCCTGGAAGCATTAGCCCCACAGCTCCATTGCTCTATGCCCAAGGATTAGCTGCCAGAAGGTCCCAGGCGGACCCAAAGCTCAAGTTGAAATAGGCAGGGCCCTGCACGTAGGTCCAGGTTCTCAGATCAGCCTCTTGGTCTCTGGGCCTGGGACTGCCGCGGAGGGTTCGTACTCAGCTCGATGGGATGGGGGAAAAGCCACAAGGGATTGTGGGAGCGACGGTCCTGCGAAGGCTAGTTTGCCGCCTCGTGATAACCGCGATTAGCCGGCGCAGAGGGGACGTTGCTAGAGCCCGTTCAAGGCGTGTCCCAAGGACGGGTGGCGGCCAGAAGCCATGTCCACACTGGAACCCATGTTAGAGCCCTAACCTAGACAAGCGAGCTGTCGCTTGAATGTGGACTAGCCGGTCCAGGGCCCCTTTAGTGGCGAGCCCAGGCTTAACCCCGACCCGAAAGCCCGGTTTGGAAAAGCAACCTGAGATCCCTTTGCTAGCTCCAGGGGAGCCATTGGACCCAGGCAAAGCCCCCCGGCTTGTGAAGAGATCACTGCACACGTACACGCACACACACGTATGTACATAGCAGGGAGCCGAGGGCCCGCCTCACGTGGGAGCTACAGCTTGCTGTGTTGGCACTGGGATGTTCACGTGTTAACAGCTTTTTAGCCCCCTCTTCCCAGCGAAGCCAAGGCCTGAGAGCGGGCGGGCGGGCAGGCGGGTGGAGTGGGGGTCCAAGGGCAATGGGACAAGGACCCTGACCTGGAAGGACTTGGGCCCTAGAGTCCATGCTGCGGGGGTGGGTTGAGGGGCAGGGCGGGGGGCTGGAAGGGCTGGCGGCGGGGGGTTCTGTAGCCCCATGTTTCTCCCTGGCCTGCCTTTTCTCACCCTCCCTGTGGGCAGGTGGAGTTCTTGGAGGCGGCCTCCCCTCTCACCAACCAGCACTACCTGGGGGCGCCCCGCGGGGAGATGTACGGGGCCGAGCACCACGTGAGCCGCTTCGCGCCGGCCGTCGTGGCCACCATGCGGGCGGAGACGCCCGTCCGGAACCTCTACCTCACGGGTAAGGGCAGCCTCCCTCTCCGGCACCGGCACCCCCCCGCCCCGGCCAGTGGAGCTCACCCCGCTCGGCCTAGGCATTGGGGTGGCCCAGCGGGCCTTGGCGGGGGCCTGGCAGGTTGGCGGTCCAGACAGATCTGCTGGGGTCCCACCCCCTACTCTTGGGTTGAGCCCTGATGTCACAGGAGCGGGGGGTGGGGGGTGTCTGGGTGGCGGGAGGGCCCAGGGGCAGCGTGGCTGCTCCACTCTCCGACGCCCTCGCTTGTGTCCCCCATCCCAGGGCAGGACGTCTTCAGCTGCGGCCTGGCCGGGGCCTTGCACGGCGGCCTCATCTGCGCCTCCGCTGTCCTCAACCGCATCCTCTACGTGGACCTGCTGCTCCTGAAGAAGAGACTCAAGAGAGAGCGCGGCAAGAAAGCAGCCTAGGGGCCCGGCGGGTGGACCCCATCCCTGCTCACGTGACCCATGGACTAGCTGCCCCACCTCCGGCCTTTTGGTGCTCAGCCTCGCCGTGCCCCAGCGCTTTCCCTGGGGCCGGGAACGTGCCGGAGAAGGAAGATCAGAGCCTCGTCTACACACACGTTCTCACCCCTAAACCCGCTTCTCCATCCCCAGTCTGGGATTCCCCCCCGGCCGCTGGCTCTGTGGATCGGTCTACACGGCAGTTAGACCCCGGCGGCTGGCCCGTGCCAGCTGATTCAGTCTCACGGGGCTTGGGCTAAGGGGCTGCTTCATTGTGGGGTGGACATTTGGGCACGGACTGGGGCCTGGGTCCTAGGACCTTGTGCGGTGGGAGGGGCCCAGAGCTCGGGCGGCAGCCCAGGCCTGAACATCTGTGTCTCCCACTGCTGGGCCATTGCCCTGGAGTGAGGAGACAAAACCCAGCCTGGCTTTCGGCCTATGACAGCCCAGACCGGTGAGGGGCTGTGCCACCCCTGCCCTGCTGCCTTGGGTGCATTGCAATCACCACCCTGAGTGTCTGAGTAAAGCCACAGCCCTGGTCCAGCAGCTCTGAGGCCAGCCCTCGCCAGTCACACTCTGGCTACACCAGCCTGGGTTACCACGCGCCGGGTGGCCTCAGCACATTCCCGGTCCCCGATTCCCCCCCAAAACGTGCGTTCTGCACGTTCCAGCCCTCGCCTGCACAGTCCAGATAGATCTGGTCCGTTGCCCCTCTGAGTGGCTCAGTATACAACCGTTTGCCACCTTCAAACAGTTCACAACCCTGGATTCGTTTGGATTAAAGAATCAATAAGTGTATTGAACGACCAGAGCGAGATTTGAAGTGAGTACGAGTAGAAGGCATTAAAGCCAGAAATGGTTACAGGAGAAAGAAAGGTAAAACGCTTTCTAGACTGAAACTGGGCTGGGTTCAAGGGGAAATTCACACCCCAGGTTCCCTGTAACACTGCTGACCACGTTCTCAGGCCAGGATCTGCTCCCAAAGGATGTCTTCGGTGCAAGAGTGCAGGACATGGCTGGCTGGGGAGTGATTCCTTTGGGTGTTTTTGCCCCTCATTTTTATAGTTCAGTCACCCTTTGCAAATGCATTTTCCTGAAGGTCACCCCTAGATAAAGGTCATTCTCGGAGCACGGACACCAAAAGCTGTTGGGGGTAGAGGGTCCATGCTGCCCCCCCTTCCTTGCCAAAGAATGGCCACTTGCTACCTACACGCCCCCATTAGCTTTGAGGACATCTGGCGTCAGCGGGTCCTGTGGCTTGGAGAAACTGGTTTACCCCGTCCCCAGCCCTGGCTAGTCAACACGCCTCCATCCTGATTTCAGCTGACGTTCATCACTGTACCGATAGTCGCTCCGCCCCTTTCACCAGGACGTTACTGACCAGCGAGTTGTTAGTGTTCAGAGGATACCGCACAAGGCCTATTGTGTACAATGATTATGACAATGGTGTGTAGGGTGTGAATACGGGGTGCATTCGGTCGCACGGCCCCCAGCTGGGAATGGCGTCCCTGAGCCAGGGCGGCACAGCAAGGATGGACTATGGGGTGGTGCCTTCCTCCCACCTGCACCCCAAATATTCCAGCCCGTGGCAGGGGCCGGAGGGTGCGGGTACCCAGCTCAGGCTGCGGCGCGGCTTCCGGGCCGGGCGCTTGGTCCGGAGGTTGCAACGCTTGGTTTGATGCCCGAATCGGAGGCGGTGATGCCTGTGTGCATGTCCAGTCCTGCGGCTGCAGTAAAAGTAGGGCAGATTGGTGCCAGCCCAGATGCCCAACCTGGAAGCTGCAGCTCAGACTCACCATCCCCTCTATGGCTAACCGAGCATCAGCTGCCCAGCATGGAACCCACGCTAGGTCTGAGCTCGGGGCTGCTGAAAAACAAAGGGGGTGAAGCTGAGGGTGGTGCCAGCACCCTTGGGTGGGTACAAGTGGAAGAGAGACCAGCGCCCTCGCCACAGCTCACGCCAGTTGTCTGCTGCTGGTCCCAGCTGGGTTACTCCCCACCCTCTCTGTCGGGTGTAGCCTGGCACTGTCTGGTCCTGGATCTCCCTTTCCACCCTGCTGGCTGTTGTCTTATGGCCCGACACGCCATGTTTCTCGGCAGTATGGCACAAAATGTTCTGCTCAGCAAGGACGCGGGCTCAGCTGGCACTTTGGGGATCCCAGGGGGAGCTGAGCTCACATGAGAAAAAGCTAGGCGCACGTGTAACGCCGACAGACCCCATCCGTCCGCAGGTGGGATCGAACCAGGGACCTCTGGAGCGTAGTGCCTGAGCTAAAAGCCACCTGGCTGGTAGGCAAACTCATGAATCTCTCTATGTGGTTTCAGTGCCACAACACCACACCCAGGGTGTGTGTGAGTTACATACTTCCCCTAGCTGAGGAAGCCCGTCCCGACCTTCAGAGACTTCCCAGTTGAAATCCTGGACGAGCCCACACTTGAAACGCCGCCAGGGTGAATGCTCTGAAGAGCTCTGAGTCTGGCCCCGAGGGAGACGAGGTTGCACTGATGAGGTCCCTGGAACCAGAGCATCCCACGGGCCGGTGCTTGGCGGGCAGGTGGGACGCTAGAAAGGTGTTCGCGCCAACATCGACCTGGCCTGCAGCACCAGCTTCCAGGGGGCTGAGGGGAGCGTCTGGCCCGGCCCTGGCAGGGGAGCGCCACGTCTGGCCAGGGTCTGCCCGCTGCGGCCTTGCTGCCGGGGGCTGACCGGGCCCCACAGTGTGGCGATGGCAAAGGAGATTTAAAGCCACCTCCATATTGTCCCTGCCCCACGTACCAAGCTGGGACTCACCCCCTCCCCCACCTCGCAGGGCCAGCGGGTGCTCAGGGGCTCGGCCCGTGGAACTTAGCAAAGTCCAGAGTGTAGCAACTCGCCACGTGATTGCCTGGGCCGGGCGCTGCTTTTATTGCCCTCCGGTGAGGAGCCCAGCGCTGCTCTCTGGACCGGCCCGGGGCGGGGCAAATGCGGGGCCAAAGGACGGCAGCACCCCCTGGGCACCTTGTCTCCCATTGGCGCAGTGGGCACCTGTCCCCTCCCTGTGCCCCCGCCCTGCCCCACTGACCCCACCCTGTTGGAGCTCTCTTCTCCAGCTTCATCTCCCCCTACCCAAGCCTCTTACCTGCCCTCCAGCCCCCACCTCTGCCCCTTCCACTCCCCACCCCCTCCACCGCCCAGCTCCCCTATGGGAAGGTTCAGCCCCACACCAGTTATACCCCCCACCCCAACAACAATGCTCGCTTGCACTGCCCCTTAACAGGCCAGCCCCTACTCCAGTGGGGGAGCCGAGCCTCAGCTCACCGGCGCCCCCTGCAGACTCCACCGCAGGAACTGCACGCCAGCAGTTCACGGGGATTGATCTGGGTCCTCGTGGGACCAGGCCCTCGCACGCACACAACAAGCAAGACGCAGGCAGGTTTTTTGACGTATAAATAAAAGTTCGGTTTGGCCCGTTGGCTGACTACACAGGGCAAGCAACTGAACAAGCAAACAGCCAACGGGAGCAGCCACCGGGGCTAACAGCCCGTTTCAAATACAGGGAGGGGCCTGATGTGAGTGGGGTTGTGACCCCCACGGGCCAGGTCCCAACACCGCTCCAGTTGGGCCCGGCTGTCCTTTTGATGCAGCCAATTTGAAGGCTGTTACAACCCGGCACACAGGGTTGTGACGTTGCTCATGCCTGGCCCTGGTGCCCCTCTGTCCCGCACAGTCCGGATTTTTGAAAGACAACGAGGTTCAACCCCACGGCTTGATTATCAAGCGTATCGCCCGGTGAGTCAAGCGGGGCACGCAAAAATGGACGTCAGCACCCGCAGCTTCAGTCAGTGCCAAGGTAAGGCCAGCCCGGGCCCCTGTCTCTGGCGGGGGTGGTGGTGGGCAGGACCATCTGAGGAAGATGCAAGACCCCCGCAGGAGGCAGTCATGGGGAAGCGCCTGCCTCACCCCCAACCTCTCCCTGGCTGAAGTTGCGGATGCTGACGGCCATTTTTGGGTGCCCCACGTGAATCACCAGGTGATAATCTTGTGAAGCGCATCTGCCCCAGTGATTCTTGCTAAGATGAGGACCAGTGATCCCCATGCTTCAAGGCCTGGGCTGAGCCCCTGTTGGGGGTCAGGAAGGTGTTGCGGATTGTGGGGGAGTTAGGGCCCTGCACCCCTCTTCCCGAGATTCACTGTGACTCTCAGCCAGCCAGTAAAGCAGAAGGTTTATTTAAGGACAGGAACACAGTCTCAAGCAGAGCGTGTAGGTACGACCAGACCCCCTCAATTAGGTCCCTCGGGGAGGTTCAGGGAGCTTGGACCCCAGCTTGGGGTTCCCTGCGTTGCACCACCCAGCCCCAACCGAAACTAAACTCCAAGCCCCTCCCGCTGCTCCTCTCCTTTGTTCAGTCTCCCGGGCAGAAGGTGTTAATTCTCCCCCCCCCCCCCTTCCTGGCTCAGGTTACAGCTCAGGTAGCTTCCTTCAAGGGAAGTCCCACATCCCCACTGCAACCCCCCTGCAACATTCCCAGGTCAAATCTGCCCTGCTCCCTGCTCCGTCACATCTCTCCCCCCTTCGAGACTGAACTGAGCGGGGTCACTCTGACCAGTGACCTGGGGAAGTTCAGGGCTCCCTCTCCGGGACAACGCGTCCGCTATCACGTTGTCACGTCCCTTCACATGGACCACGTCCATGTCATAATCCTGCAGGAGCAGGCTCCACCTCAGGAGCTTGGCGTTGGCTCCTTTCATCTGGTGCAGCCAGGTCAGGGGAGAGTGGTCGGTGTGCACGGTGAAGTGACGCCCAAAGAGATATGGCTCTAGTTTCTTGAGGGCCCACACCATGGCCAGGCATTCCTTCTCGATGGCCGCGTAGTTCTGCTCCCGGGGTAGCAACTTCTTGCTCAGGTACACGATGGGGTGTCTCTCCCCCTTTTCATCCTCCTGCATTAACACCGCCCCCAGTCCTGTGTCTGAGGCGTCGGTGAACACCATAAAGGGCTTGTCAAAGTCTGGGTTTGCCAGAACTGGGCCACTGACCAGAGCCTCCTTCAGCGCCCGGAGAGCCTCCTGGCACTCCTCGGTCCAGACCACTTTGTCTGGCTTCCCCTTCTTGCACAGCTCAGTGATGGGGGCGGCTATGGCGCTAAAGTGGGGCACGAACCTCCGATAGTACCCTGCCATCCCAATAAAGGCTTGGACCTGCTTTTTGGTTTGAGGAGCGGGCCAGTCTCTGATCACCTCCACTTTGGCTGGTTCCGGCTTTAGGCAGCCGCTTCCCACCCGGTGGCCTAGGTAGGATACCTCAGCCATCCCCACCTTGCACTTCTCCGGTTTTACGGTCAGCCCAGCCTTCTGGAGTCGGTCCAGCACTTGTCTAACCTGGGATATGTGGTCCTCCCAGGTCTGGCTAAAGACACAGATGTCATCGATATACGCCACGGCAAAACTCTCCATCCCCCTCAGTAGCTGATCCACCAGGCGCTGGAAGGTGGCCGGCGCTCCCTTGAGGCCGAAGGGCAGGGTCAGGAACTCATAGAGCCCCAGAGGGGTGACAAAGGCCGATTTCAGCCTGGCATCTGCATCCAGCGGCACTTGCCAATAGCCCTTTGTAAGATCCATGGTGGTAAGGTACCGAGCACCTCCCAGCTTGTCTAGGAGCTCGTCCGGCCTGGGCATGGGGTAGGCATCGGCTACAGTGATGGCATTGAGCTTCCGATAGTCCACACAGAACCGGATCGACCCGTCCTTTTTGGGGACCAGCACCACCGGCGAGGCCCAAGGGCTGGAAGACGGCTGGATCACCCCCAAAGCCAGCATGTCATTGACCTCTCTTTCCAGGTCCTGAGCAGTTTTCCCTGTGGCTCGGAAGGGGGAGCATTTTATAGGCGGGTGCGATCCTGTCTGCACCCGGTGGACAGTCAGATTAGTGCGTCCAGGCTGGTTGGAAAACAGCTGCTGGTACAGATGCAGCACCCCTCCGATCTCAGCTCGCTGGGCAGGGGTTAGCCGATCAGAGAGGGGAATTGCTTCCAGGGGGAAGCCAGCTCTTGTCCCAGGGAATAGATCTACTAAAGGGTCATCTCCCTGCCCCTCCCACTGTCCACACACGGCCAACACCATATTCCCCCTGTCATAATATGGCTTCATCATATTCACATGGTACACCCGGTGGTGGTGTGCCCGGTTCGACAGCTCCACCACATAGTTTACCTCGTTTAGTTGCTTGACAACCTTGAAGGGCCCTTCCCAGGCGGCCTGGAGTTTGTTTTTCCTCACGGGGATGAGGACCATCACCTGATCCCCAGTGGCGAAGGTGCGGGCCCGTGCTGTGCGGTCATACCAGACCTTCTGCTTCCTCTGGGCTCTGGCCAGATTCTCCCTGGCCAGGCCCATGAGCTCGGCAAGTCGTTCCCGGAAGGTCAGGACATACTCCACCACCGACTCTCCGTCAGGAGTGGCCTTCCCCTCCCATTCGTCTCTCATCAGGTCCAGGGGCCCCCTTACCCGCCTTCCATATAGCAGTTCGAAAGGCGAAAACCCGGTAGACTCCTGGGGTACCTCCCTGTACGCAAACAGCAGGTGAGGTAAGTACTTGTCCCAGTCCTGCGGGTGCTGATTCATAAATGTTTTCAGCATCATTTTTAGCGTCCCATTGAACCTTTCCACCAGCCCGTTGGATTGGGGGTGATATGCTGAGGCCCAGTTGTGCCGGACCCCACATCTCTCCCACAAGCACCGGAGTAGGGCCGACATGAAGTTGGACCCTTGGTCCGTCAAGACTTCCTTGGGGAACCCCACTCGGCTGAAAATGGTCAGCAGCGCATCCGCCACAGTGTCTGCTTCAATGGACGATAAGGGCACTGCCTCGGGGTAGCGGGTGGCGAAATCTACCACCACCAGGATGTATTTCTTCCCAGACCGGGTCGTCTTGCTGAGAGGTCCCACTATGTCCATGGCCACCTTCTGGAAAGGCTCCTCTATGATGGGCAAAGGTCTCAATGCTGCCTTCCCCTTGTCCCGGGCCTTCCCCACCCTCTGGCAGGGGTCACAGGATCGGCAGTACTGCCGGACGTTGGTGAAGACCCCGGGCCAGTAAAAGTTCTGTAGCAGCCTCTGCCTGGTGCGCCGGATCCCCTGGTGCCCTGCGAGAGGGATGTCATGGGCCAGGTACAGTAGCTTGTGGCGAAACTTCTGGGGAACCACCAGCTGCCTCCTGATCCCCCACGACTCCACTTCCCCCGGGGGAGCCCACTCTCGGTACAGGAACCCCTTCTCCCACAGGAACCTCTCCTTGCATCCTCTCCTCATGGTCTGTACCACACTGAGGTCAGCCAGGCCCCTTAGCTTCCGCAGGGAGGGGTCCTTCTGCAACTCGGCCTGGAACTCGGCGGCTGGGGAAGGGATGGGGACCTGCTCCCTCTCGTCGGCTGGGTCGGAAGCCCCAGCCACCCCGTGGCCTGTCCTTGGGTGTTCCCTCCCCACCCGGGAAGGGTTCGGTGCCTCCGGTGGGACATCCTTCCCAAGGTCAGGGCGTAGTGCCCCTCGCCGGCTCTGGCTACGGGTCACGACTAAGGCGGTCTGGGGGCTGCTTGGCCAGTCCTCTAGGTCCCCCCCCATCAACACCTCAGTGGGCAAATGGTGGTGCACTCCCACGTCCTTGGGGCCCTCCTTGGCCCCCCCATTTCAGGTGTACCCTCGCTACGGGAACCTTGAATGGGGTCCCGCCCACCCCGGTCAGGGTCAGGAAGGTGTTGGGCACCACCCGATCTGGGGCCACCACCTCGGGCCGGGCCAGTGTCACCTCTGCGCCCGTGTCCCAGTATCCATAAACTTTCTTCCCATCCACCTCCAGGGGAACAAGGCACTCGCTCCGCAGGGACAGCCCCGCGCCAACCCTGTAAACGGAGAACTTTGAATCCGGAGCATCTGGCCCCCCAGAGAAGCTGGCCGGGGGCCCTTCTCTCTCTTGAGCAGTTGATAAGCTGCCAGCCCCTCTCGCGTGGGAAGCCGGCCCCTCGTCCGTCTGGGCCTCTACCAAGTTAACCCGGTGCGGGTTCGGTCTGCTCAGTCTGTCCTTGAGCTTGGGGCACTGGGCCCGAACGTGGCCTCTTCGGCCGCAGTAATAGCAGCTCAGGTCCCGTGGGTCCCCTCGAGCCGGTCGGTTGTCCCTGATGCTGGGCCTTCCCCGTGGGAGGGGATTCCCCATATTCCCCCTTTGGGAGGTCCCAGGGTGACTCTCTCTCTGCATCGCGGCGGGCCTGTTCCTTTGGGGCTCCTCCCTGCCACCCCCTGACCGGCTCTTTACAAACTCATCAGCCAGCTGCCCGGTGTGTCGCGGGTTCTCTGGCTTTCTGTCCACCAACCACAGCCTCAGGTCGGATGGGCACCGCTCATACAGTTGCTCCAGTACCAGCAGTTTAATCAGGTCCTCCTTCGTCTGGGCCCCACCAGCCCACTTGCTGGCGTATCTTTCCATGCGGACGGCTAGTTGCAGATATGAGATCTCAGGGGTTTTATCTTGACTCCGGAACCTTTCCCGGTACATCTCAGGAGTCAGCCCAAACTCTCGTAGCAGGGCCTTTTTGAATAGTTCGTAGTCCCCTTTCTCTGCCTCTCCCAGTTGGCGGTACAATGCCACGGATTTGGGGTCCAGTAAGGGGGTAAGGACCCGGAGTCTGTCCGCGGGATCCACCCAGTGCAGCTCGCAGGCCGTCTCAAAGGCCTCCAGGAAGTCATCCATGTCCTCCCCCTCCTTGTATGGGGCCATGATGCACTTATCAAAGCTCCGTGCAGTCCTGGGTCCTCCCTCACTCACCGCAGCCGGGGGTTCGCTGCCCTTCAATCTCGCCAGTTCCAGGTCATGCTGACGCTGTCTCTCATCACACTGATGCTGTCTCTCTTTCTCCTCCCGTTCACGCTGACTCTGTCTCTCTTTCTCCTCCCGTTCATGCTGTCTCTGTTGTTCACGATCCTCCAGCTCTCTCAGTTTTAGCTCTTTCTCCCATTCCAGCCAATTCCGCTCCCCGGATGCCGAACGTCGCCGGGAGGATCCTCTGCTGGCCGGCGAGCTTCGCCGGGGGGACCCCCTGCTGGCCGGGGGGGCCACGGCGCCTTCGGTATTTGCTGGGCTCCTCCCCACCCTTCCCCTAGGCATAGGAAGGAGGGGTCTCGGGACGCCCTCAGCAGCCGGCTGACCACTCCCAGCTGGGACAGACACTGGGGCCTGCGCTGCATTTGCCAGGCTGCTTCCCTGAGACACAGGGATCAGTTCATTCGCGCGATCCTCCGCCTCCAGCTGGGCAATGAGCTGTTCTTTGGTGAGCCTCCCAATGCGCAGCTCTGCTTGCACAGCTCCACCAGGTCGCTCTTAAGCCGCTTGGCATACATCTTCCTGCTGGCCACTCACCGGCCTGTGTGCTCACAGCTCCCCACAGTTCCCAGGGGGCCCCCTAGTGTGCCAGCCCTTCTCGAGGTCACCACCTCTCTGCCAGGGTCGAGCTGCAGACTCCTCCGCCCCTGGGACCACTCGCTGCGATCCCCTCGGGGGACCCTGTTACTGCAAAAGTCCTTCTCGCTGGTCACACACTCCCAGGGGTAATAACCGTCTCTCTCTCACTCTTCAGCGCGCCTGGTCCCCGTCAATCCCCCTTCGTTTTACTGCTCCCCAGTCACTTACTGCAGGAAGTGCCGTCCACGGGGTGCAGTAGATCCCGCCGCTGCCACCAGTTGTTGCGGATTGTGGGGGAGTTAGGGCCCTGCACCCCTCTTCCCGAGATTCACTGTGACTCTCAGCCAGCCAGTAAAGCAGAAGGTTTATTTAAGGACAGGAACACGGTCTCAAGCAGAGCGTGTAGGTACGACCAGACCCCCTCAATTAGGTCCCTCGGGGAGGTTCAGGGAGCTTAGACCCCAGCTTGGGGGTTCCCTGCGTTGCACCACCCAGCCCAAACCGAAACTAAACTCCAAGCCCCTCCCGCTGCTCCTCTCCTTTGTTCAGTCTCCCGGGCAGAAGGTGTTAATTCTCCCCACCCCCGTTCCTGGCTCAGGTTACAGCTCAGGTAGCTTCCTTCAAGGGAAGTCCCCCCTCCTCACTGCAACCCCCCTGCAACATTCCCAGGTCAAATCTGCCCTGCTCCCTGCTCCGTCACAGGAGGAATCTCCCCGCCTGATGCACAATACAATACCCTGGGGGTGGCATTCAGCCCTCTGAAGCATCCAGCACTGGCCACGGAGCTCTGCTGCCACTGGCCTTTCATGACGCAAAAGACCCACTGCGGAGGGCTCAGAAGAATTTGTGAGTTCACAGCCCCCGCCCTGCCGCCGCCCCCCCAAACCACACATGAGCGATGGTGCCAAGCTGTGGGGTTGAATTAAGGTTGCCAACATTGGCTTCAAAAACGATGGGCTGAGCGTGACAGAGGGGCCCCGGGGTCAGATGTGAGCGGCGTTGCCACCCTACGTGCCAGGTTCCGACATCATTCAAATTTGGCCCAACTGCCCCTGCATCAAATGGGCGGCCAGGCCATATTCGAGTGGCAGCCGGGCCATAATTGAGTGGTGTTGGGCCCCGGCACGCGGGGTCACAACGCCACTCAAAGCAGGCCTAGCCGCCCCCTCCGTCAGCATCCTCTTGCAGCCCGTATTTCAACCAGCCTGAGCTCTGTCCCCTGCAACACTGCATCAAAGGACCCTCCCAGCCCAGCCCTGGCAGCCCCCAACCTCACGCCCACCCCCACCCTATTGGGGTCAGCGGCACAGGGTGGAGTCCATGGGGAGGGGCTCCTGCTTTAGCACTGGTCTCTTGTCTCCAGCCCTGCTGGGGAATGTCCTGCAACGGTGCCCTTGCCCCTGCCTGGCTGGTGCCCCCATGGCAGGGGGTGGCTTATCATGGCAGTCATTGGAGAGAGATTGGCGGGAGGGGGGGTGGTTTTGTTAATGGCCACCACCCCAAGGTGACACCAGCAGGTGGCGAGCTCCGCGGCGCCCCCTAGGGCATGGTCTGGACGTTGCTGTAACAGGGCGGCGGGATGGCAGGGAGTGGGTACAGGAACGGCTTCAACGCCACCTAGGAACGGAAGAGAGTCAGACAGCTCTGCCCGGCGCCCCGACGAGCCCGCAGCCGAGAGAAGTTTGGGGTCACCGGGGAGGAAGTGTGATCTAGTGGGCAGAGCGGAGCGGTGGACTGGGAGACCTGGGTTCTATCCCCAGCTCGGGAAGGGGAGTTGGGGCCAGGGATCGGAGCAGGGGGCCGGCCAGAGCAGGATCCGGCGAGGGAAGGTGCTAGAAATGGTCCACGTTATTAAGGCCAACAAACTGACTCGGGGCCAGAGCCAATCAAGCCGGCTTGCTCAGCGCTGCACAGGGGAGCCAGCAATGCACCAGACAGTGGCCAACGCTGCCATCCGAGCCCTGCTCCCCCATCTCCCATGATGCTAGCCTGGGCTCACACCCCCACCGGCCAGCGGGCACTGATGGGCTCCGAGCCGTAGAGAGCCAGGGGGAGCCGCGCGAGTCCTGGCTGGGGCACAGAGGGCTGGGCAGAGGGCTGGGCCGTAGGGCAATCAGTTCTGCACCAGCTGGTGGAGGGCTGGCAACGGGTGTAGCAAACGGCCTGTGCCCGCTGCTCCACGGGCAGACAGCCGGAACCCACCTCGCTGTAGGGCGGGGGATCCCCCTGGGGCTGCAGGGAGGGGGACCTGGGAGGGGCCGTCCTGGGGGCAGGTGGGACGTGGGGCTGCGCTGGTTCGATGCCCTCTGTCTCGTCCAGCCCAGCACAGTTCTTGCAGCACTTGTACACCGTGAAGAGGACCCCGCCCCCAATCATCACGCCCATGATGATGAAGATAAGTCTGCGGGGAGAGAGACACGTGGCTGCAGAGGGCAGGGCCAGGTGCGGTCACGGGCTGCGGGGTGAGACGGCCACTGGCATCCGGGGGCTTTGGGTCTGGTCCCTAACCCGCCCCTCTCTGGAGGACAGAGTCCCTGAAATACGGCCCCTCCCACAGCGCTGGGCCCAAGTGACCCAGCAACCCCTGCCCTTCCCCGGGCCATCCATGTGGTCAGCCAGATCTCTGCTCCCCTGCCCCATGCACCTGCCGCTCCAGGGGCTGGAAGACCCGGACTCGATGCGGATTGAGAGACCTGGACTCCTCTAACTCTTACCCGAACCCGTTAGTCGTCCCCTCCTTGAATCCTGTGCGTAGGCTACAGCACCGACCATCACAGCAGTGCTCTCCCGAACACCTAGCAGAGAGAGGGGGCCAAGGCTGATTCCCAGTGACCCCAGGTCTGCGATCTGTGGCGGTGCCAGAGGAAGCGCTGGCTTTGTGCCCACTCTGCATTCTCCCTATTCTGGGGCCGAGCAGGGGGCTGCCCGGTCCCAGGTGTAATTTAGAGCAGCCCCAGGGCTGCTGTAAATCACCTTCATTGTCCCATTGGCCTGGGAAGCAGCGAATCGCCGCAGGGCACCATGCTCCCAACATGCCACCCATCCACCGTGTGTGCCAGTGGCTGGGTGTGGCGCCCGCCCACGGTAAGGCTAAGGCCTTTTCCTGTAGCCATCTTGTAAGGCCTAAAGCCTTCATTTGCAGCCACATTAGACGAGCAGCAGCTGTTCGCTAAGAAGCAGGAAGTCACATCCTCACAGTCCATCTAAATGACATTAAAACACTGTAATAGCGGGCTATTAAGAAGGAGACCCCCCCCCCCACCCCGTCAGGGGCGGCTCTATGTATTTTGCTGCCCCAAGCACGGCACTGAGGCTGCCTTCGGCGGCATGCCTGCGGGAGGTCCGCCGGTCCCGCGCCTTCGGCGTACCCGCCGCCAAATTGCTGCCAAAACCGCGGGACCGGCGGACCTCCCGCAGGCATTCCGCCGAAGGCACCCTGACTGCCGCCCTCACGGCGACCGGCAGGCCGCCCCCTGTGGCTTGCCGCCTCAGGCATGCGCTTAGTGCGCTGGTGCCTGGCGCTGCCCTGGACCCCGTCCTAATGGCACCCACTATCACCAGATAAAGAAACAGAGCTTAAGCTGGTTAAAGAAAACTTAGTTTGATAGCATCCTGTCTGGCAAGGAATCACTCATCTATAGTTGTGGTTGTGAAATCCTCATTTCTTTATTGTTTTGTGATTAGGGTCCCCACTTCCCTATTTGTCTGGCTGATCTGGCTGGGTCTTTGATTGTTCCTATTATATAATTCATTTTGCTAGGTGTCAATTCATTAAGGTGGTGGGGTAGGATTGGTTAGAGAATTTTGTTAGGATTGGTTAGTAAAATGATTGGTTCAGGTACAGCGAAGTCGGACTCAAGTTTCGCTATATAAACTGGGGACCAAAAGGAAGTTCTTTGGGAACCAACTCCAGGACGCAGCCCAAAAGACCAGAGCTGCCAGATCTCAACACGCTGCCAACGACACCGGGCAGAAACTGGAGGCCCCCGGGTGGACCTGATGCTGACCGGCCAGCAAGAAAAGTCCATCTGTCTTACTGGGCGTGGTGAGCACCGTCTGTGTAGCGTGTGCCGTCTGGTTTGGGTGATTGTAGTAAATAGAGGTTATGTAGGAGAGTGCTGTGTAAGGATCTTTTGCTGGTAAAAGACCCCGCAGAGGAGTACGTCCTGAGCCCTAGGATTTGGGTAAGGGTGGGTGCCTTTCACCCGGCGCGCTAGGATCCAGGAAGGGGTGAGGGTTACGCCCTGAGCCCTAGGAATTGGGTAAGGGTGGGTGCCCCTAGAGTGTGTGAGTAACAGGGAATTTTGTGCAGGCAACACCACCACGCGCCTGGGAGGGGCCTGCGGAGGGGGGCAATCCCGATGCGAATTTCTGCCCCCTTTCATTTCCCTCTGTCAGAGTGGTGTGAAGGGGGTCCCAGTAGAACGGGGACTCAGCACCCCGGATTGCTAGCCACCCGGGCTATGGCTAACAGCTCTGCAGGCCCCCTGGGGCAGGGCTGTGACCGTGGCGTGGTGGCTGGGGGGGGGGTAACGGCGGGTGGTGTGACAGCTGGGCACAGTGATACTGCCTGGGAAGGATAATGCCCCGTAGGCGGGGGCAGTAGTGAGATGGGGCAGCACCAGCCGGCGGGACGGGGCCGAGTGGCAGGACCGGGATGCACAGAACTTACAAGGAGATCCCGCAGAGGAGAAAAATCTTTGGCGAGACCTGCAGAGGGAGAGAAAGCATCAGTGAGAGCAGGCCAGGTGGGCTCTCTGTGCCTCAGTTTCCCCATCTGTGCAATGGCAGTGAGGCCCCTCCGCTCCTGGCCATTACAGCTCTCTGGCACGTCTCATGTGAATAAGAGCCCAAACCCTGGTGTCTTGGCCAAATTCCAACATGGGTAATTCCCTTCTAGTTCCTCTAATTCCCCCTTGCCTTTCTGGCCTTAATTGTGTAGCGGCAGGTAGTTAAAGTGCTGCTGCGATCCGGCCCAGAGGTGGCTGCATTTCAGTGCTGGGAGCGATCCCCAGATACATGCACCACGCTGGAACCCTTTCTGATGGAGCAGACGCAAAGAGCACGGACCCCTCTCCGCCAAGACCCTGCCCGTCCTGGGATGTGGGATCCCTCGGGCTAAATTGCCTCTGGGCTTCGCCATCAGGGCGTGAGCGCTGTCCCGGAAGAACGTGACGCGTCGTAAATGAGTCACTAGCCCCTGACTCGGTCCTGGCACTTTGACTGGTGGTGAGTGGCAGGGTTTATCCCCCCTCTGCCCCATCATGTACCGCAGCATGGGCGCTGGGCTGCGGGGATCCCGTGACGGATGCCTGGCCTCTCCGCGGGCTCAGGCTGGAGACTGGGAACAGAGCCAGGCCGGGCATTAGCAGGGGGCGTCAGGGGTTGGATTGGAGGATGACTCAAGCCATGGACTTCCAGCTACCCAGGCCCCAGAGCCTGAGACACTGTGGGGTGCAGGGTATTCGCTCTGCACACGGGCTGGCGCCGAACCAGCTGCAGACCCCCTACTGCTAACCTGTAATGGGGGAGGGCTCCCCACAGAGATCAGGGGCTCAAGGGGCCCTGTTGAGTCCCCCTCACTGAGGCCACATCTGCTCAGTTGCCAAGTGCTGGAAACGCCTGGGCAGAGGGAGGGTAGCTCGGGGTTGGGGCATTAGCTAGGCTCTGCCACAGCTACTCCGGGTGACCTTGGGCAAGTCACTCAGTCTCGCTGTGCCTCAGTTTCCCTGCCTGTACAATAGGGATAATTTCACTGGCTGGGTGGCTGACTGCATTGAATGTTGTGAGCCCCCGACGGGGCCCAGATCAGCGCCTTTGGGCTAGTGTTGGGTTAGCAGCTGGACTGGCAAAGCCCTGCTCGTGCGGATGTCGTTCTCCCAAGGCGCAGGCCCTAGCTAGCGCGTGTTCATGGCCACGCTTCGCTCTGTGGGGCGGCGGGGCGCGTCCTCACTGGCAGTGCTTGTGCCGATTGTGCTGTCAGCGTGGGGCAGCTCCCGACAGCCAGTGACCGTCGCGGTCTGTAACGCAGAGTCTCCACTGACCTCGCTACCCGGGGTGGTGTTATTAAGGCGGCGAGCGAGGACCTCACTCTGGCGTGGACCAGGCCGTAGCGAGCTCGCCGAGCACAGCTGGCGCGGCTCCGTCCGCACGCATGACCCTTCCCAGCCCCGGAGGCAGTGTAGACGCACAAGAGCGCCCCCTTGGGGAACTAGCGTGGAGTAGCCGGGGGAAGCAGAGCTATGCTGCGGTGGCTGCTCCGAGCTTTCCCCCGGGTCGCTCCGAGTTCCCCAGTGGAAGGATTTTGCCCCTTCGGGGACTGGAGCAGACTCAGCAGCGCCAAGGCTCAGCGAGCGAGGAGCTGGCGGTGCTGGTGAGCGGGTGGCACTTGGGGGGCAGAGGTGGGGGAGGTGGCGACATCGCAGCCGTCATTTCTCTGACCATACGCCACATTGTGAGCCAGAATCAAAACCAGGCGGAGGCTGCTCCCAGCAGCCCACGGGCAGGGAGATTTCTGGGGCCCGGCTGCATCTGGGAAGCCCTGCGCAGTTTGAGGGCTGCTAACCACTGGGGAGGAAACGGAGCCACAGAGAAACTGTCACCAGATCTACGTCTCAGAGCAAATTGGGGCAGAACCGAGAGTAGAACCCAGGAGTCCTGGCCCCGGTGCTAACCACTAGACCACACTCCTTATCTGGAGCTGGAAACAATCCAGGAATCTTAACTCCCAGGTTTCAGAGGGGGAGCCGTGTTAGTCTGTATCAGCAAAAACAACGAGGAGTCCTTGTGCCACCTTAGAGACTAGCCAATTTATTTGGGCATAAGCTTTCATGGGCTAGAACCCACTTCATCAGATGCACCAGGGTCCCAGACTCCATCAGATTCCCAGGGTCCTGCTTGAATCCCCACCATACTCCTCCCCAGAGTGGGACATAGCACCCGGGCGCCCTGAACCCCCTTCCACACCCTACATCCTCCCCAGAGTGGGAAATAGAACCCAGGAGTCCGGATGCCCCTTGTCCCCCACCCTCACCGGAATCACCACACTACATTCTCCCCAGAGCAGGAAATAGACCCCAGGAGTCCTGATGCCCATACCCCCCTCGCTCTAACCGCTAGACCACATGCCTTCTCAAGGCAATAACAAAGCCGGGGTGAAGAAGGCACCAAACCCAAAGGCCCCAGGTCGCGTCCGGAGACGCCCCGGTCTCAGGTGCAGAAGCGAGCAGATACCCCATGCTGCGATCTCTCGCCAGCTGCCCCTGCCACCGTCTTACCTGCTGGAAGCTGGCAAAGAGGCAAACCAGGAGCAGGTGGGCCGGGGGTCTCCGGGGCAGGGGCATCCTCCCCGCAGTCAGGCGGCCGATCCCAGCCCGCTCAGACACAGCCGCTGCGTTCGCGCCTCTGCAACCTTTGCTCCGGGGACGAGCTAAATCCCCACTTCACTCAACCCCCAGCAAAGCTGCCAGGGCCCTGGCAGTGAGTCAGCCGGGCAGGGTTTGCTACGGCCCCCCCCCGATCCACCGAGTGCCTGGGTGCAGATCAATCCTCTTAAAGCCGCAGTAACCCAGGGACTGGGCAAACTGGGCTGTACTGGGGGACGGGCACGGGCTGGGTAACTGCGTCTCCTGCTTTGGGGACACCTGGGGGGTGACGAAAAAAATCTCTCACGTGATGCGAATGGGACAAATGCCTTGCAGAAGTAAATAGCAGCAACTCCCCTGATGGCCAGGAAGCAGCGTCATTTCCACCAGCAGAGAATCTGGCCCCGGGAGGGGCTGGGAGTGACCCAAGATCCTTCCAGGCCCCCGGCTGTGGGGGCAGCAGGAGGGTTGGGGTCACTACGTCCTAGCAAAGGCCTCGGGCAGCGACTCGGCCCATCGCCTGCGCTGAAGCTGTCCCCGCGCCCCCCCCCCCGATCAGCAGGCACATTTACAGGCCTCAGCCTCAGTGTCCCCATTTCGCTGACGGCCGCACCGACCAGGCCTGGGTGAGCTCCAGGCTCCGTCGCGCGGGGCACTGGGTGGACGTTACGGGAGACACCGTGACTCAGGCCGAAAAGTTCAAATGACAGCAATTTTTGCAAACTGGAAGAAACCCAAGCGATTGTTTTTGGTTTGGGCCGATGAAGGGCTTCGCTTGGCTCAGTCTGAAACACTTTGTTCGCGTTGGCCTTTGGTTTCAAGCCTGTCTTTGGCCTCCTTAGCTTAACCATTCGAACCGAAACGTGCTGCCAAACCAGGAAACCCCCATTTTTCATTTCAAAGCTTTATTTTTCCAGTCGGGTGCCAGGGTGGAAACGACCCTGTTTTGCATCAGTTTTGGTTGCAATGAATCAGAATTTTTCGACTGAAAACGTTTCAATGAAACATCCCTGGCGAGCTCCTGCACCTAGAAACGTGCACCAAGGGCCATAAATGGAGCAGGAGCTAACCAAGGGCCTAAAGACCTTATGATAGAGCAGGGATCATCTTTTTGTGTTGGGTTTGTACAGCACCTAACACCACGGAGGCCTGGGCCAGGATGGGGACTCCCGGGGGCTCTAGTAATACAAATCAAAGGATCGGGGGAGATCAAGGCTGAGCTTTCCAAAGAGCGCAGCAAACCCCAATTGCCATTGGAAGTAAGTGACTTGACCAAGGTCACACAGCAAGTCTGTGGCGGAGCAGGGACATGACTGCGGTTTTCCTGAGTCCCGGCCCGGTGCTTTATCCTCCAGCCCTGCCACTGATCCCTTGTTATTAAACATCCCGGACCGACCGGCTGTGTTTACACGAACACATTGCGCGAGGCTCCCAGCCTGGCCCAGCTCCCAAACTCCCCTTGGCATCTCGGCAGCGGGGGAGGAACGGCAGCGAAGGAAAACAAACAGCCGCTGCGGCACGGGAGCAAGCAGCTCCTCTCAGTGGACTCAGCCGAGGACTGATGGGTCTTGGGGGCAGAGCTGCCCGCTTTGCCGGCGGGGGCTCTGTCCGGGGCAGGGCTGAGGCACTTTGCCAGAGCGCGTGGGGGCCTCCAGCCTGAGCCGGCTGCTGATCTTTCTCCGTCAGACGCGCACGGGCCTCTTCCTTGCCGGGTCTATGTCCCTGGTCCCTTTGGTTGCCCCGGGGTGCGGCCTCTCGGCTTCCCCCGCCAGTCCAGTTTGTTCTCATTGCGGATCCGGAGTGGGGGCAGCAGAGAGGATGCCGGTGAGTTCCTGTGCAAGCCAAGCTGCGTGCTCGGGTTCAAGCCAAGGGTCAGCGACCCCTCCACCACCGCCCCCAGCAGGGATCCGTGAGCAGGGATCCTTTAGGCGCTGGGAACACAATTCTGAGCTCTGACCCTACATGTGTGGCAGTTCCAGGGGCTCCCCACAAGGTGTCAGCGTTGGCCTGGCAGTGGGAGGCAGGGCTGGCGGGGTCTCTGTGCCCACCCTGGGACGGGGGGTTCACCCTCAGGGCAAAGGAGCTGGACTCCCCCAAAGCCCGAGTCGAGCCGGTGCCTGGGCCGGGGCTAGATCCAGCTGGGAAGCCTCAATTCCGGGGTGTGAGTGTGAGTGGGACCCCTTGGCTGGACTGAGGGTCATCGGCAGAGATCAGTGTGTGTTAGCCCCCGGGACTGGGATAGTGGGGGGCTGTGGGGCCGGACTGAGGGGCATCGGCAGAGATCAGTGTGTGTTAGCCCCCAGAACTGGGATAGCGGGGGGCTGCGGGGCCGGACTGAGGGTCATCGGCAGAGATCAGTGTGTGTTAGCCCCCAGGACTGGGATAGCCGGGGGCTGCGGGGCCGGACTGAGGGGCATCGGCAGAGTTCTGGGCAGAGGGGATCCCAGGGCTGGACTGGCGGGGGGTGGAGGAGGGTTGTGGGTGTCCTCAGCCCTTTGCTCTCAGGGGAGCTGGAGTTCGCTGCACACGCGTGGTGTGTGTGTGTGTGGGGGGAGCCGCCAATTTTTTCACCCACCGATCCCTGCAAGAGCCAGGCCGGGGTCTCAGCTTGGTTCCCGAGGGGCCCCGGAGACCCAAGAACCGGTGGCCCGGAAATGCCACAAGATCATGGTAGATGGGGGGCCTGGGCCTAGCCCCCCCACAGCTGCTCCTTAAGTGCCAAGGTTTCCCCCCTCCGTACTTTGCTCTGCCCCTCCTGGGTCTGTGGCTGCAGCAGCTTTGGTGGCGCCCCCTAGAGGCACATACGCCGGCCGGAACACTGGAGCATCTCCAGATGCCCACGTGTTAGCTGGGTGGCAGGGGCTGGGGCATGGGCTGGAGGGGGCCTGACAGCCTGGGTGCATAGGGTGGGGCATGGGAAGCGTGGGCGGGAGATGCCAGATGGGCTCCAGGGAGCGTCTGGGCTGGCAAGGAGGGAAAACAGATTGCGGAGAAAGGAAAACCAGCAGGTCCGGGCTCCCCTCGAATGGTCTCTCCTGCTCGAGCAGGGGCCAGTCCTGCTCACCACGGCACAGCTCCCACAGCTCCAGTGGGCGCAGCACCACAAGGGGGGCGCGTGCTGGGGCCGCGGGCAGAACTCCTCCGCTCTGCTTACACCCTGACCCTCGGCTGGGCCCCCAGTGCCCCCACACACTTCTGACTCAGGGTGGTGCGGGAGTGGGCGATTTAGTAACACCAGTCATGGCAGTGCCCTCTGGGTGCCCGGGGGGGGACTAAGCTGTCCTCAGCAGTGCTTACAGTCCACAATCCTGCAATCTGAAGCGTGGCCACTTCCCGCCAGGCCCCAGCAGTGGATTGCCTGGGGCTGCCCCCTGGGTTGAAAGTTGAGCACGTCCATAAATGCTTCACTGAGTCACGGCTAGTGAAGGCAGGGGGCTGGACTCAATGACCTTTCAAGGTCCCTTCCAGTTCTAGGAGATAGGATATCTCCATATATTATTATTATTATTTATTTTTATTATTATTCCACACAATGGCATTTTTCAACGGAAATCTCTTCTAGTGAATATTTTTTTAACCTGCCCCCGTTTTCACCCAGTGCTCCTAGGGGGAGCTGTTTGCTGCTTGTATGGGAACTCATTCGTCAATGCCTGTCACAGCGCAGAATCAGAGACGCAGCGCTGCGAAGGACGTTGTCCAAATAATCCTAGAGCATCCCTGAACGGGACTGTCCAGTCTGTTCTTAAAAACCTCCACTGTCCCAGAGCTCAGCTCTCCTGAGAGTTAGAAAAGTTTTCCTAATATCGAACCGAAATCTCCCTTCCTGCAGATCAAGTCCATTGCTTCTTGTCCCACCTCCAGTGCACAGCGAGATAAATCGATCACGGTTCTCTTTGTAACAGCCCTTAACATATGTGAAGACGGATCAGGTGCCCGGTCAGTCTTTTTTTCTCAAGACTAAATGTGCCACGTTTTTTTAACCTTTCCTCGCAGGTCAAGTTTTCTAAACCTTCAAGCGTTTTTGTTCGTCTCCTCTGGACTGTCTCCAGTTTGGCCACATCTTTCCTACAGTGCGGTACCCAGAACTGGACACAATACTCCAGCGCCGAGCAGAGCGGGACAATGACCTCCCGTGTCTTACATACGACGCTGCTGTTAATACACCCCAGAATATATTCGCCTTTTTCACAACTGCAGCACACAGGTGACACATTCAATTTGTGCTCCACTATGACCTTTTCAGCAGTGCGACACATAGGTAATCATTCCCCATTTTGCATTTGATTTTTCCTTTGTAAACAAAGTACTTTGCCCTTCTCTTTATTGACTTGCATCTTCTTGTTTTCAGACCAATTCTCAAATTTGTCCAGGTGGTTTTGCATTCGAATCCTGCCCTCCAAAGTGCAAAAGCATCATCTGCAAATTTAATAAGCAGCCTCTCTACTCCGTTATCCAAGTCATTAATGAAAGGATTGACTAGTACCAGACGCAGGACTAGCCCCTGCGGGATCCCACTAGATAAATATGCATTCTTCAACAAAGGAAATCAAGTATAAATGGCCTAGTGATACTATGGGCTCAAATTTGTGTCTTCGTTGATCAGTGCCCAGAAATCACTAGCAATGTGAACCCTCGGAAGAATAGCTTTGTTTGCAGTTGGAGGTTGTAGACAGAGGGGAGTTGGGAGCAGATCGAGTTGGAGAATTTCACAGGTTCCATGACATTTTTTTGCTGAAATTTTGAATGTCGACCAAATCCCCCAAATCTCCCAAGCCACCCTTCGGGCATTAAAACTGGCTGAAATTTTCTGCAAAATTCAAAATTTGGACCACCTATTTTTGCATGAAAACATTTTCAAATGTTCTTCTTTGGTGAGGTTTTACCCCCCCCCGCCCAAATCTCCAACCAGCCTTTTGGTTTTGCTGGATGAGTCGCCCTCTGGTGGCACGTGGAGAAAATGCAGAAGTGGCACCGCTTCTGCTACGTATTTTTCAGTGTTTTTCAAAATACTGGACCAAAAATATTTCTGCAGTTAGGAAAAAGCTCAACGCCTCATACCGTTTTCCGCCACAGCCAATGTATGACTCATGAAGAGGAAACTTTCCCTTTTGTTTTCGATGAGCACCTATTATTTCTTTCTGTCTTTGGGTGAAAGTGAAAAAAATCACATTCTGCGTCACTTAACCCCACGCTGAGTAATTCATCCCTTCCCTGAAATCCTGCAGATCCTCGAATCACTGTTGACCTTGTCATTAGCAGACATCATTGAATAGCAGGGTTGGAAGGGACCTCAGGAGGTCATCTAGTCCAACCCCCTGCTCAAAGCAGGACCAATCCCCAACTAAATCATCCCAGCCAGGGCTTTGTCAAGCCGGACCTTAAAAACCTCTAAGGAAGGAGATTCCACCACCTCTCCAGGTAACCCATTCCAGTGCTTCACCACCCTCCTAGTGAAAAAGTTTTTCCTAATATCCAACCTAGACCTCCCCCACTGCAACTTGAGACCATTACTCCTCGTTCTGTCATCTGCCACCACTGAGAACAGTCTAGATCCATCCTCTTTGGAACCCCCTTTCAGGTAGTTGAAAGCAGCTATCAAATCCCCCCTCACTCTTCTCTTCTGCAGACTAAACAATCCCAGTTCCCTCAGCCTCTGCTCATAACTCATGTGCTCCAGGCCCCTAATCATTTTTGTTGCCCTCCACTGGACTCTTTCCAATTTTTCCACATCCTTCTTGTAGTGTGTGGTCCAAAACTGGACACCGTCCTCCAGATGAGGCCTCACCAATGCCGACTAGAGGGGAATGATCACCTCCCTCGATCTGCTGGCAATGCTCCTACTTATATGGCATTATTTGTGACTGCCACGTGAACGCATGCTGGGGCTGGCTCAGCGGTGGCTGATGGCTTTTGCAGCTGATTACTTAGTGGTGGCCTTAGTGGGGTTTTTTTCTGCTCTGTGGGAATCTGCCACTAAGCCCTGATTCCAAAGGGACGTCAGCGGAGGGGGGAGGGACAGCGCTCCGCTGGGGGTTCTCTGGGTGGGGGGAGAGAGGGGGGAAAACAGCAAGGAGAGAGGAATCAAAAAAGGAAGGAAAGAAGGAAAGGTGATAGGGAAAATGCCTAGATAGAGAGAAAGAGACAGGCACAGAAAGGGAGGGGAGGAGGAGAGAGAGAGAGGCTGGAAAAGAAGGAAAGCTAAACGCACGCTAGAGCAAGGAAGGGGGGAGAGGGGCGTGCGCGAAGGGGGCCGGGGAGGAGGCCGGCACATTCCCTTGGCCAGCAGCCCCCCTGATTTATGGGCCTGTGACTCTCCTGTTCCATCACTCAGCTGATCGGAATGCGCTGGGCTGGGACGGAGGAGCCGGCACTCTGCGTGGGGACTGCCCTCGTTAGGTGGCTGGGGCGGGGGGCTCCAGAACGTTAGCCGAGGATGGTGCTCTGGGCCCAGTTCCCTGACCCACCCCCAGGCTGGCCGGGGGGCTCCCGAAGCTGCAACGTCCTATGATTTGGCTGGTGGTTGGAAGGAAACTCCCAAGAGTTGGGGGATTGGGTGCCCTGCCGTGTCCCCCCCCAGGCAGCCCACTCCGGATCCGCCATTGTAACCTGCCAGCCCAGCTCCCCTCTGCACTCCTTGCCCTGTTCACGTTGGCTGGGCAGCTGGTCAGTCACCAGGGACGTTGGTGCTCCGGGCCTGGTCGGGTTCTGTGTTTGGATCGCACAGCTCACCAATCGGGCACTCACCGCCTAGGCCCTTTGGGGTGAGGAGTCGCGGGGGGCAGAGGATGGTGGGAAGACGATGCTGCAAGGCACCGAGCCCAGCGCGTAGAAACCCAGGGGGGAGAATGGACCAAAGAACAAATCCCGGGTTCTTCTGCAGCGCGTCACAAAGGCGGGCAGGCTCCTTACCCCCATGGGGCAGATGGGGATGGCGGAAATGTGGCCAATTTCCCCTTTTGTAATCCAAGACTGAAGTTCTAATGAAGCCCCACGTAAGAGCCTGTCTGGCGCTCACAGGCAGCTCCTCATGAATGATTCGAATTGCCCTAGCCAGGCCCTTGTGCTCGGGGCTGTCTGAAGGGGTGACACTAGATGACCTTCTTCTAATAACCCTGGCAAGGGGCAGCAGCGGGATTGGAACCCAGGATTTCCAGCGCCGCAACGTCAAGCTCTACCACGTACGCCTAAAAGGGTACCTCACTCAGCGTGCAGCAGCAATAGGCTGTTATCCTCTAGAGCAGAGATGGGCAAACTATGGCCCACTGGACTGTCCTGCCCGGCCCCTGAGCTCCCGTCCGGGGATGCTCCCCACTGGCCCCCCTCTCCAGCTGTTCCCCCTCCCCCGCAGCCTCGTTTTGCCGCTTTCCCAGCGCTCTGGCCCGCTGCTCTTCCTGGGCAGTGCAGCACGTGGCTGGCTCCAGCCGGGCAGCGCGGCTGCGAGCGCCTGCTGCTCTGAGCAGCATGGTAAGGGGGCAGGGAGCGGGGGGGTTGGATAAGGGGCAGAGGGGTCCTGGGAGGGCAGTCAGGGGACAGGGAGCGGGGGGGTTGGATAGGGGGTGGGGTCCTGGGAGGGGACAGTCAGGGGACAAGGAGCAGGGGGGGTTGGATGGGTGAGGGTCTGAGGGGAGCAGTCAGGGGGCAGCAAGTGGGAGGGGCGGCGGCACAGCCTTCCCTACCCGGCCCTCCATACAGTTTCACAACCCCGATGTGACCCTCGGGCCAAAAAGTTTGCCCACCCCTGCTCTAGAGCCCAGCCAGGACAGGAGCACGAAGAGCACTTTGCCCGTGTTACACGGTGTCTTAACACCCGTCCCCCCCGTGCTGGGAACGAGGGGCCGGAGCCGCGGTCAGGCCCCCTAGCACCTGGAGACGCTGCCCTGCGGCCCGTTTGCCAAGCAAAGCGAGTTCTTGCGCTGCATCTCCAGGGGCCCAATCCTGGGGGAAGCTGAGTGTTTTCTGCTGCCAGCAAAGAGGCCGGATCCTCACTGCCCAGCGTGCCCTTTGCTCCAGCCAGGCTGGGACACAGGGGTCCTAGGGCAGGTGGCTGTACCCAGCAGGCCTGGGTGCTGGGGAGTTCCAGGATGGAGCTGGGGCCGAGTGGGTAGCACAGAGGAAAGGGGGCATGGCCAAGGTAGACCTGCACCCTGGCTTTTCTGCACCCATGCAAAGTCCCATAGGGGCCACTGAAGGAAGCGTGCGAGGTAGGGCAGCCCCAGGCCCCGCAGCCCCTCCACAGGGCAGCGAAAGCAACCACTCACTGCACCAAATCTGCCTCGCAGTCACTAGGGGGTTTGGATCAGGCCCTAGGTTGGCAGCACCGGGCAGGCTCGGGACCTCTCTCTGCTGCTTGGCTAATGCCCCACCCATCGAACCGGGGGCCCCAGAGCGTGTGCGGAGAGGAGGGCGCAGCTGGCCCCCGGCCCACCGGCGCAATGAGTTTCGGGTGGTCTCTGTCAGAGCCAACAGAACCCCTCCTCCTCGCCGCCGTAGTTCACCCCGCACGTGCCCTGTGGCTGGTGTCCCTGGCTAGTGAGATAACCAATGCAGGCGAGAGGCTGGGACCGTCCCTTTGGGAATGGGATCCGGGGTTTCTGCAGGTCAGATGGGTTCGGTGCCCAGGGCTGGGCTTTTCTTCCCCTTTACCCAAAACAACAGCAACATACAAAGACAGTTCGTCGTTTTACGTAAGCAAAATCGGCCCTGGCGGGAAGCCACGGGCCGGCTGCAGCGAGCCTGGCCTGTCTCGCTCTCAGGCGGACAGGAAACAGCGGGAGACCGGCTGGTTCCCAGGCCTCTCGCCTGCTCCAGATCCTGCCCGGAGGGTCTGTCTGCGGTGCGATGGGAGACAGACCCGAGCCGGCTTTGATCGCACTCACTCCACAGCGGCGAAGCGCAGCAGCGTGCCGGGCACCCTGGCTAGGGGGACTGGAGCTGGCCCGGGTAGCGCCCACATTGCCATCACATCTCGACTTGCAGCGCAGAGGCGCTCTAAAGCTTCACCAGCCGTGGGAGATCCTCCCAGCGGGGCAGACCAGTGTAAGAGCCGCTCGGCTGCCCTGCGGGGCTGGGGCTGACGCACCCTTTGGTTCCTTGTCGTTAGGTGCCTTGCGGTAGCCCCTAGGAGCTCCAGTCACGGCCCGGCCCCCACAGCGTGCAAGGCGCTGCACAAACGCTGAGCAGAAAGCCAGCCCCTGCCCCGAGGAGATCACCTTTGTCCTGTGAGACCCTTGTGGGGCTTGGGGAATGGGTATCTTTTAATGCCACCTTCAGGGAACTTGGTGCTCAAGGGGATGCACCGAGTGAGGGGCAGGGCCAGGATTCGAATAGGGGTCTTCCCCCTCCCACTCCCATGGAGAAAGCACAGCGCTTTTTGGGGGAGGGGCCGGGCGAGAGGCTGTGCTTAGGCTGGTACATCCCAGTTTGGCACGGCCCACGGTCGCTCCTTTCCCTCTCCCTCCCCTTTAGCGACTGCCCTCGGCCACGCCGGGAGACTTCCGCCTCTTTGAATCCGTGCCTGGCGGGAATGAAAGTCCAGTCCGGGATTTCCCTGTCTCTCCGTGGGGCTGCGGGGCAGGTAGAATTGGGATGAATCCGCTTGGAAGAAGGGGGCAAAACCCAAACTGGATTTTGTTGGGCCCACTCGGGAAGGGGCTTTCCCTGGTCCCCTGCCAATCAATTCAGTGGGCATGGGGCGGGTCTGTGCCCGGCAGGCACAGAGCGCCAACTGATAATTAATACAGACATTGCTACCACCTCTGTCAGCCTGGGCCCTGCAGAGGAGGGGTGGCTGGGGGTCAAGGGACTTACTTGGGACACAGCAGCTGGTTCCATTGCTGGTTCTGCTACTGTAGTATCACAAGCCCCCTGTTACACTGGGGAAACTGAGGCACGGGACAGGGAAGTGACTTGCCCAAGGTCACCCGGCAGGCCGGTGGCTGAGCCAAGAACAGAAGCCCCATCCTCTGGGGCGGCGCGCTATCCACCGGGCTACGCTGCCCCCTCGAAGCATAGCCCATTTGAGCCTTTCAAGTCCCGTCCATCACTAACAATAAGCGCCTTCACCACAGGTAGCGCTGGAGCCAGGCCTGTCGCTGACCTGCGCCCAGGAGGTGCGGCTGGGCCAGGACCCCCCAGCGACCCTCGCCCTCCCCCCCTGGAGTCTCCAAAGGGGTTTTTCTCAGCCTGAGTCTACGCTGCTGCCTGGCACTGTCCCGGGGAGGCTGCAGGGGGAGCAGGGAGCCGTGAAAACCACCCAGCTCGCCCAGCTCCCAAAGAGGGCGGGTGGTGGGCAGGGGAGGAAGGCGGCAGCTGCTTCGCATGGGCCAAGAGTCCTACATGCTGAAGGAACCAGAGATGGGCCCGGAGAGGCTCCTGGGCTGGGCTGCAGGGGTGATCCCGGCCAGCGCTGGGTAGTTTACAATGGCACCAGGCCCACGCTCAGAAAGGGGCCCCGGCCTGGTCTGCTTGCCCTGAGACCCCGCCAGCCTGCTGCCCCCCACCCCCCGCGCTCCTCTCGGCCTGCCCGCCCACTGGCCAAGGGCTCCTCTCCGCCCCCTGGCCCCACCCGCCGGCTCCTCTGTGCCCCCCGGCCGGACCCCAGTGGGCCTCCGGCTCTGGGCCGTCTCTGCTTCCCCCCACCTGTCTCCCCGGAGCTGGGCCGCCTGGGACTGGGGCAGAAGCCTGGCCAGTTGGGGGGTGGACAGAATGGGGTGGGGGGGGGGCTGGGCCCCTCCAGGCAAGTGGGTCCTGAGGGAGCCTGGCTGGGGCAGGCTCTGGCCTGGCTGATCGCGCCACTCCCGAGTGGCTGGAGCGATTCCTGGCCCTGGGACCAGCCCTGACTGCTCAGCCCAGCAGAAACAGCTGCCTCCCAGAGGGCCGGGGAGTGCGGCCGGGAGGCAGGGCGTGGGGGAGTGGGTCTGTGGGTGGTCTGGGGGGGGGGAAGGTGCTGGGCTGTGAGGGGGCGGGGAAGATGTGTGTGTTGGGGCACTAGGGAGTGGGGGTTCTGGGGGGGGTGCTGGGCAGTTGTGGTGGAGCTGTGGCCAGGGGGCGCCGGGCAGGGGTGGTGGTGGGCAGGGCGCTGTGCATTTGTGGAGGGGGTCGGGGCGGGTGCTGGGTATAGCGGATTCGGGGGCCTCTGGCCATAGGGAGTCAGGGGGGTTCATGTTGGGCAGCAGGTGGTGGTGTGTGGTGAGACATGGGCCCACCCCCGAGGGGAAGGGGCATGTTGGCAGCACAAGGCCGGGCAGGCCACTGTGCATCTGGCAACTGCTGGTTTGTAACTAGTGCCCTCGCACTGGGCTGGGCGGAGGGGGCCGCCCCTGCCATGCCATGCCCCTGGCCGGCCCCTCACTGTGGGGACTGACCTCCCCCGGCCATGCTCCATTGCCTCCATGGGGGCTGTGGCGGGGCAAAGACTCACCGGCGCAGTGCCTCCTGCTGGTCACCTCAGGAATTAGCTATTTCCAGCCCCGAGCGCCCTCTGCAGGCCGGTGTCTCGCCTGCCGCTGGCCCCCGTGTCCCTCCCGGACCCCGGTGCCCCTCTACTTCAGGGTTCTGCCCCCAGCAGCAACCCACCGTCTCTGGGTCTCCCCTCCCAGGGGAACCCCCAACCGTCTAACCCCACCTTGCCTCAGTGGCTGCTGCCAGTCATCACCTAGCCCCTGTTCCCTGTGGCCAACTGCAGTCTGTAAACCACTCGTCATCGGCAAGGGGGTTAGGACTGGCTGCCTCTGCCTCTCTCTGGACTGCCCCTCTGCAGCCCAGGTACCCTTTTGTAGGCCTTTAACTAGGCCTGCAGCCTGCGGCTTTGCTAGGCTGGAGCTCCCCAGCTCCCGCTGCCCCTCCTCAGCTCCCAGGCAGCCAGACCCTCCTCTCCCCAGAAAGCGAGAGAGAGAGAGTGGGTCTTCTAGACGCTGGCCCTCAGCCCTCTTATAGAGCCGGCTGTGGCCTGATTGGGGTGTGGCCCCACCTGTGGCTGTTTCCCCCAATCAGCCTAGCTTTTCCCCTGCCCCAGCCCAGCCCTTCAGGGCATGAGTGGGGTGACCACCCTGCTACAGGGGCCCACAAAAGGTTAATCCGGCCCTGTTCCCGGCGTTGGTGGGTCTCAACCTACTCAGCGTGGGACCCTCTTCCCACCTGGCCAAGAACCCCTCCCACTCAGCAACATGGAACAAGCAGGGGGGTCATGGCCTAGTGACACCCCTTCCCAACCCTTCTGCCCGGTTCCCGATCCCCCGAGGGGGGCCCAAATCCTGCACCCTGCTTCGCTCTTCGGAGCCCGGGGCGGGGGCTGGTCAGCTCTCAAAAGCAAAGCCGCTGGCAGTCAGGAGAGCTCCGGTCTTGCCGCATGACCCTTCCCACCTCCTGCCTATTCACACTGTGACCCCTTTTGGGTGGGACCGCCCCTTTCTAGGGGTGCACACAGCGCCTGCCACGGGCGGAGGCTTTTAGACACTCCTGGACCATAATTCAAATGATACCAAAACTCAGCCGGCCCCGATCCCCCCCAGGCTCAGCCACTCCCCTGAAACGTGGGGTGTCTGGACCCCAGCTCCGAACTTCGCAGCCAGCCCTGCCTGCCATCCAACAGCTGCTGCTGACGAGTGCTTTCCGGCGATCAGCACCTCAGGGAAAAGGCCACAACTGGTTTGCGGCTGCCTGGCTGGGGCAGGCCCGGCGATTGTTTGAGGCAGATAAAGGAGCGAATCCCCCACTCCTCCCTCACAGCCCACCTCTCCCAGGGAATTTCTGTGCTTTGCTGCCCAGATGATTATGATATCCTGACAGCAGAACCTTATGGTGTCTCCAGAAGGCCGGCATGTGGGGTCTCCTCTTCTTTTCCTAGGGGGAGGAATAGCTCATGGTTTGAGCATAGACCTGCTAAACCCCCGGTTGTGAGCCCAACCTTCAAGGGGGCTATTTAGGGATATGGGGGAAAAATTGGTTGGATGATTTAATTGGGGGTTGGCCCTGCTTTGAGCAGGGGGTTGGACTAGATAATCTCCTGAGGTCCCTTCCAACCCTGATATTCTATGATTCTACATTGGGGGTCAGCAACCTTTCAGAAGTGGTGTGCCAAGTCTTCATTTGTTCACTCTAATTTAAGGTTTCGTGTGCCAGTAATACAGTTTAACGTTTTTAGAAGGTCTCTTTCTAGAAGTCTATAATATAGAACTAAACTATTGTTGTATGTAAAGTAAATAAAGTTTTTAAAATGTTTAAGAAGCTTCATTTCAAATTAAATTAAAATGCAGAGCCCCCCCGGACCGGTGGCCAGGATCTGGGCAGTGCGAGTGCCACTGAAAATCAGCTCGTGTGCCGCCTTCGGCACGCGTGCCATAGGTTGCCTACCCCTGTTCTACATAGTCCTGAGCTGGGGGACACTCGGCAGCAGCTAGGGACTCAGTTTGGGGTCAGCCCACCTTGAATTTTGCCTTGATGGAGTCAGGGCCGGTCCTAAGCCAAATGGCACCTTCGGCCTCTGACCCCATTGGTAAACAGTTGAAGGCCTGAATTTTTACTGCCTTTGTAGCCCATTTCGTGACTTTGAGGGACGGTTTGCATGCATGATTTAGCCCTGTCCTAGAAGACGCTACATTTGCGTGCTAGGCTCGCCTGCCCCTAAACCCGGCTCTGGATGGGGTTCATCGAAACCCTGCAGACGGATACTGAACATCACCAAGTTTCCGCCTGGAAACAGGCGGGGGTCCAAAGCTCCCAGCAGCCCCCAGCTTGGGGATTATGGCCCTAAGTCAAACCCAGGGTCTTTCTGCATGCAGAGTAAACTCCCCGCGCGAGCTGGTCACGCGTGGGCATCCGGACTCCTGCGTTCTCTCACTGTCGCGTCCGAGCGCCTCACAGACTAGTGAATTTAGCCACACCCCCAGGGACACTCCCTGCCCTGCAGATGGACAAGACACACCTAGGCTGAGAGGGGAAGGGACTTGCCCACCCAGCTGGGAACACAGCCCAGGGACACGCTCCCGTGCAGAAGGTCCGGACAAGGGCGGCTGCCACTGATGTCCCACAGGCCTACGTAGCCCGTCGGTGGTGACTGGGCCTTGGGCTGGGTGGGAAGTTTCACTCCAGGAGCTGCGGGAGCAGATCCAAGCTGCCCCCGGGAGGGGCACCCCTTCAACGCATCGGCCCTGTGTGTCGTTGCTCCGGCAGGAGGTGCTGGGGGTGAGGGGCAAACGGCAGGAGAGAGACCCACTGAGCAAGTGGGAAAAGGGGACACGGGAGGCAAGGCGGTGGAGCCGGACTTTTCTCTGCTAGCCCAGGGCAGGGGCTTGGCACATGGATGGAGCTGGGGGGCACTGCTGGAGGAAGGCCCAGATTCAGTGACCACGGAGCCTCTGGGCTTAGGGAAAGGGGGTGCTTCCCGGGCAGGGGTTGATGGAAGAACCCACATTCCTCTCTGGGCACAGGAGCGGGTGATGCGTCCAGGTCAGGTTAGCGGCGCATTGACGGACGGGGCTGGGGAAGCCACAGCCTCAGGGAACGGGGGAAGCCGAGTCCCTTCTCGCAGCCAAGCAGAGCGCGTGGCCCAGGCGGGGCTGGGGAGGGGTGACTTTGGGTGACAGAGCACGGCGGAAGCCCAAGATGGAGCAACCGGGCCAACAAGCCCGTGAATTTGCCTCTTCCCAGCAATGATGGGGGAGAGCCGGCTCCAGCCCCATTGCGTTGGGCACCTCTCGCCACGGGCAGGGGAAAATGTGCCACCAGAAGGGGAGACCCTCCCTCCCCCCGCAACCCAACAAATCAAATTCTTCTTTTGGACTTTTTCAGGGTTTTTTTTTCCACATCATCTGGCTCCCAGCTGCGGGGGCCTTGGCTCCTCTCCCCCTGCTGTGATTTTTGTGAGCTGGGCTCCTTTCCTGCTGATGTGGCAGTAAGAGCAATTCCAGGCTGCAAACCCCAACCCTCTCCTCTAGTGATCACTGCTCCGATTTTCCTTTAGTTGCTCCAAGCTTCGGACGGATTCTCTGCCCTCCCCTCCTCTAAACTCCCAGCACCTTCCCCTCCTGGGTAGCACCAGGGGCCTTTTCCACCTCCTAGCTATAGCCACCCAGCTCCCTCTTTTCACGCGCTAGGAGTCACAGGGAGAGATGGCTCCTGGCCCAGAAGCGCTTCGGCCTCTTTCATTCCAGTTTCTGTTTTCCGATGCTTTGTCCGATTTTTCCGGCTCCCGCCAGCTCCTCCAGCCTGGGATTCCACCCACCGCCCGCCTCACCTCCTCGTCCTCGCTAACCACAACAGGGGCTGCTTGACGGGGTTGTGCCAGGCACCTGTCCGGTCCCTAAGAACAAACTGCTCTACCCAGATCCCTCTCCCTCCTTTCTGTCCTCTCCTCTTTTCGCAGTTTTGTTTGGGGGTGGGGGGCGAGATGCCCCCTAAACATTTCATGCAAACTGATTCTCTGGGTCAAGGGGTGGGCTGGGGGGGTCAGTGACCCCCCTGGGATGTGGGAAAGCTCTCAAGTTTCCAAAAGAGGGGTGCTTTTCCCTCCCTTCTGCTGCGGCACGACATGCGGCTAAGGATCGGTTTCGGCTCAGCCCTTGACGTGTGCTCAGGTGGAATCGTGGCCAGGGTAAATTGCCAGCACTCGCTGTTAAGCAGCTAAATCAACCTGGGCAAACGTTTTCTCTCCTACTTTTCTTGGCCCGGCCCGGGGAGCGTGGTATAAACGTATCGACACCACGGAGATGCACACGCTTATGCCAGGGAGGGGAGGGCGGGCGGGCCTTTAGTTTTTCCATTTGCCTTTTTGCAGAATTGATTTTACTGATGGGTTTATTTCAAATCTCCAAGTAGCTCAAAGGGGCTTGCTGTCAATACAGCCGGTGAGCCAGTGGGCCTTGCCGAGCGTCCAGAAGGCTCCCAGACCGGGGCTAGGGTGACCAGACAGCAAATGTGAAAAATCGGCACAGGGGGTGGGGAGTAATAGGAGCCTATATAAGAAAAAAGCCCAAAAATCGGGACTGTCCCTATAAAATCGGGACATAGAATCATAGACTTTAAGGTCAGAAGGGACCTTTATGATCATCTAGTCTGACCTCCTGCACAACGCAGGCCACAGAATCTCCCCCACCCACTCCTGTATCAAACCTGTGTCTGAGTCGTTGAAGTCCTCAAATCGTGGTTTAAAGACTTCAAGGTGCAGAGAATCTTCCAGCAAATGACCCGTGCCCCACGCTGCAGAGGAAGGCGAAACCCCCCCAATGCCTCTGCCAATCTGCCCTGGGGGAAATCTGGTCACCCTAAGTCCGGGGCTCTTGCGCATCGAAGCAAGCTGCAAAACTGAGGTTCCTTTGCAAAGAAATGCCTGGTTGCAGCTCCCTTGGGGAAGGGGACAGTCTCCCCCTCCTCCCATCCCAAGGGGGTTTTAGCCAAAACAAAACGGGGCAGATGGTTTTGATCCAGATCCAGGCTGGTTTTCGGGAGCTCCAGAGGCTCCCAAATCAAGGGTGACTCACCCTCCTCCATTCCCGGTGGGATCCTAGTGGACCCTGCTAGAACTGTTCTAGACTTGCCTCCAAGATGCCACTTGGCAGAGGCCTGGCTCCGGCACCTTTTCTTCATTTGCCCATATATGGATTGTAGCCTCACTTTGCTGCTCTTTTGCTATTGGTGGTGGTGGTGCAGGTCGCGTGTGGGGGGAGGCGGGGCTGCCTCTCTGGCCAATGAAATGCCGAAGCCGCGGCCCAAAGGGGAGGAGCCAGGGACCCATTGCACCAAACCAGGGCTGGGGTGGGGGTGACTGGGATGATGCAGAGGGGAGGGGGTGCAGTGCGGGGAGATGGGGCCCGTGGGCCTCTCCAATAGGAACGCAGGCAAGAATGCGGCGAGGCTTTGGGGTCTGGCGCGTTGCCTCAGTGATTCCAGATGTTTGGGTGACTCAGCCTGGAAGCTGCCCTGGTTCAGGAACTGAACAACAACGAGAAGGAAGCTGCGTTTTCATGATGGGGATTTGAAAGGGGGGAGCCACTCACAGCTGCCCGCTCCACTCTGCAGATAAGGGTTTAAACGCAGCTTTAATGCCGGCCGGGGCTTGAGGCTGGTTCCTCTGGACACACGGCATAGCTGAGGGCTTCTTGTTTGCTTCCATGTTCACGCTGGAGGGGCCACCCGCTCCTGGGCGGAGGGGAGGGGGGAAAGGGGCATTGGCCAGTAGCAGGAGCAGCTGGAGGTCCCAGCTGGGAATGGGGTTCCGGCGTGCAAGGTGCTGTCCATGCATGCAGTGAGGGGGCTGCCCCTGTCCAGCTAGACAAGACGGAGCGGGGAAGGAGCCCGAAGTCATCCTGGTTGACCGATGGGGAACTGAAGCCCAGAGAGGTTATGGGCCAAATTTTTTCAAAGAACTCGGCTCCCCTTTGGAAAGGTGCTGCCTAGGAGACCTGACAGAGCTGGGAACTGACGCAGATCTCCTGCGTGCCAACCCAGTGCCCCGGCCACAAGACCAGCCTTCCTAGCCCCCCCCCAGGGGCCACTAGGGATCATTTGTGCTGGGGCGACAGGGTGGCCCATCCTGCTAGAGGAACCTTCCTTCCACGGCTCACTAGCCAGCCAGCCCTCATGGATCCCCCCCCACTGCTCTGCCGAAAGCCCCCAAAGAGGGAACCTTCCCTCTTGTATGTCCAGTCTCCAAATACTCCCCAGGTCCCCCGCCCCCACCACCCAACGGGGCCCAGCCCTGACCTGCACTGCAGAAACCTTCACCTCCTGCTCTTCCCTGGGATGCTGTGGGCTGTTAGGGAGCTGATGTGTTCCACCCCAGAGGTGGCTGCACTTCAGCATGTGGCACTGTCCCCGTGCAGCTGCAATGTGGAGGCCCCCTGAAATGAAAGGAGCCATAGGCGCATCGCGCCCCGCAGGTATCAGGATAATTCTTGCGGGAGCCAGGGACCCACAGCCCCAGTGACTCCATCTCCGGCCTCCAGATGGGCCAGAGCGTCTTGCCTGTTTGCTTTGGCACGTGTGGGGGAACCACGTCAAAGGCCTGTGGGCTGGGGCTGGCTGAGCCAGGGCTCTGCCGCGCCAGGAGATGGAGCCTGAGCAAAGCGAAAAGCTGGGGAAAGCGACACGGGGCAGGGAAGGAAGAGACCGAGGATAGGAGAGGGGGCAGGGGGAAGAAGGAGAGACTGGGAAAGAGGGGAATTCCCTGGGGAGCGAGCGAATGTGGCAGCATCACTCAAGGAGAGAGAAGGGCCTAGGCAGGGAGAGGAGAGGCGGGAGGGGAGAGACAGACAGATCCAGTTGGGATGAGCATTAAGTATTTCAGTGTGGGGTGGAAGGGAAAAGCGAGAGAGAGAAAAGAAAAAAAAAACACAGGGCAGAGGATGGAGAGAAGGAGAAAGAAGAGGGGGAGGGGGAAACCAAATCCCCCAGCACCCCCCCACCCCCCAAAGCTCCTTTCTCTGCCAACTTCCTTTCCCTGGAGTTAAAGGGAAAACGTGTAACGTCCCCCTCACCGCCTCACCCCACCCCGCAGGGCCCCTCGCTCAGGGGAGCTGGGCTCTCCGTCGGAGCCGGGGGGATACAGAGCAAGGGGTGGGATAGGGGGCGAAAGCCAGCAACCCCAGGTCTTTCAGAGCCCGGCCCTGGGTTATTTAGGGAAAACGGGACAGCGTGTGTGGCTGGCCCGAGCTGCTCACCCAAGTCCTGGTCCCGTCTCCCCGGACGGGGCTGGCGTCACTGCTCACCCAAGCCCTGCCTGCCCTCCGCCCGAGCCCTGCCGTCCCCCTGCACGGGGTTGGCTTCTCCCCACCCCCAGTCCCCCGCCCCCCATCTTTTGGACAAAGTGGGCACCTGTCCCGTTTGCTCCTGCCAACTGATCAAGTGCCCACTTCTGCCCAAAAACGTTGGAATAGCTGGGATAGGGCTTAAAAAAGGGACTATCCCAGTCAAAGCAGGAGGTCTGTTGCCCTGTTTATAGGGGATGGGAATTTTAATTATTCTTCCCAGCCTTTGCCCCCCCTCCCCCATTTTAATTAATAGCAAATCCTCCATGTTCGGTGTACGGGGCATCTCTTTTTAAGGAGCCTCTCTGGGCGGGGGTTCCCTCTTACAGACGGCTCGGGGGCTAGGGGATGGGGTGCTTAGGGAAAGGGGGTTTGGGCCTGGATTCCCCTCTCACTGGGCCAACCCAGTTGACTTCAATAAGGGGCCAATTTCGGCCCCTGAGGTGTGCCGCTCGGACCAGGTACAGGGGTCAGCACCAGGCCATGCACGGTGGGGGAGAATTCCCCCAGTGAAGGCGCAGCATAGGGCCAGCACAAGCAGCCATTTGCTGTCCCCCTCGCCCCCTGCAGCCCCCGGGCTGGGGCAGACCCATAGCGCTCGGCCTGACGGGGCGCTTCAGCTACATCCCAGCAGCTGCTGTTAGAGCAACCCCCGCCCTGAATCCAGCTGGCACAAACTTGGCGTAGAGACCTGTCTGCCCCAGTGCAGAATCTCCCCCTCGGCTTGGCAAAGGCCGGGGCGGGCGTGGGGTCCCTCCCTGGACAGCTCCGTTTGACGGGGTTTGCAGGTTATTCTTGGCATTGGCAACGACAGGACGGGGATCCCAGACGAGAGGAGGCACGGGGGGGGGTGTATGAGGGGGCAGAGGCAGTCCTTTCCAGTGTGGGGCAGAGGAGTGGAGTCAGCCCCCCACTCTGGCCCCATTACTCCCCCCACTCAGTGGCTGTAAAATCACTCTGGACCCTGGTGTGACCCTGTGCCCAGCTCCACCCCCCATCACTGACACATGCGGCCGGCGACGGGGCTCAGAACGGGCCAGTCAGCGGCTCCCTGGGTTACAGGCCTCAAGCAGGGGGCACCGCCCTCTAGGCACGGCGCTGCTGCTGGCCGGCTAACCCTCCCAAAGCCCAAATGCCCAGGTAGGCGAGGGCATGCCCTGGCTGGCTACTGCGCGGGGGACACTGGGTCGATGGGCGCAGGCGCGTTCTGCTCCCCCCATGCCCTCTGCCGGGCACCGGGGCAATAGCTGGGGATGCCTCCCACTCTGGTGCCCACTGCAATCTGACAGGGCACCTTCTGCCCTCTGGCCCCCATGGTGGGGTCACTTGGAGAGGGAGGCTCAGAGTTCCCCCCCCCCAGCCCCGTGGTTGCAGAGGGGGGTGAGCCCCAGAGAAGGGCTGGAGCCCCAAAGTTGGGGATTGGGGGTGGGTTGGGATCCAGCGATTTGGCGTGGACTCGGGTCCAGCTTCCACAGAGGGGGAATGAGTTACCAGATCCCGAGACAGATGGTCCGGAGGGAGGGGTGTGGGTGAGAGAGAGAGAAAATCAGACACAAGGTGGGGGCACAGGATGGGGTCCCTCCTCCCTCTTGAATCTTCCTGCTGGCCAGCCAACCACGCTGCCCCCTCCTTGGGGCCCCAGGCCGTGCGCGGAGCCCAGCCGGTGGGAGCAGGAGGCCGAGCTGTGATGCAAAGGGCTGGGTGCGGATACCAAGGGGCGTGGCAGCCACTAGCACCAGGTACGGGCGGGGGGGACTGCAGCGTTATCCTGCGCCTCAGTGGGGCCTCAGGGATGGGCCCATCGGAGCCAGGGCAGGAGGGAAGGGGAAAGCAAGGATGAGAGAGGAATTAGCTTCGAGATGGACAGCTGGGTCTCTAACCTCCCCCATCCCTACCCTCGCCCCTGCAGAGCATGACGGGGTACAGCCCACAAGAAGGGGTTCTGGAGAAAGCAGCAACCAATGTGTCCCGAGAGAGCCCCCTGCCAATGCGGGATGGGGAGAGACGGGGACAGCTCCTCCCAGGCTAGGAGCAATGGGACATTAGGGTATGTAACTGGGTCACCTCCTCTTGAGTGCCCCCTCGTGGCCCTGCAGCCCCCTGCCTCAGTTTCCCCTTCTCGGGGCCTCGCAAGAGCTTTGGCTGCCACCATGGCTTGATCCCCCAGCTCAGTCACTAACTAAAACTCCACCCCTTCCACGGTGCCCAAGTCCAAAATGGACTCCAATAAAGGCTCATAAGAATGGCCACACTGGGTCGCCCAATGGTCCATCTAGCCCAGTGTCCTGTCTTCTGACAGTGGCCAATGCCAAGTGCTTCAGAGGGAATGAACAGAACAGGCAACCATCGAGTGATCCAGCCCATGTCTTCCAGCCCCCAGGTTCTGCCCGTCAGAGATTTAGGGACACCTAAATGGGGGCATGTCCCTGCGCAGCTTGGCCAACAGCCACCTTCCACCCAGTCCCCAACTAAGGCCGGTTCCTCCTACCTGAGGGCCAGTTTTCTCTGGTTCTCTGGGCAGCGGTTCAGACCCCAGCTCAGTTTAGGTTCCAGCTGAACCAGAGCGAGAGGATCAGGCATGGGATTGGATTGTACCAAAATCTCAGGAGCTACTTGCGGGAGATTTTGGTGGACTTTTCTAAAACCCGCTGATCCCAGGAGGTGTCCACCGTTGTGGGCCAAAATCTGGTAAAATCAGCTGATCTCAGGAGACCAGAAGGGACCCCCAGGTCATCTCTCCCGACCCCCTGTATATCCCAGGACAGAATTTACCCCGGTTCCCTCAGTAGTGAGCCCAGTCGCTTGTGTTTGACTAACACATCTCTTCCAGGAAGGGCTCCAGCCTTGAGCCGAAGACATCCCAAACTGGAGAATCTACCACGTCTCTTGGGAGCTTGTACCAGTGGTTAATCGTCAGGGCCTTATTCCCATTTGAATTGTTCTGGCTTCCGCCTCCAGCCATTTCTTCTTGATCTGCGTTTTCCTGTGAGCCCTAGATTTAGCGCCCGCTATTTTCTCCTCGTGACGGTGCGGATCACATCCCCTCTTGATCTTCTCTTTGAGAAACTAAACACACCGAGCTCTCCAAGTCTCTCACTGTCGGGCATTTTCTCCAGCCCTCGAATCATTTTGCTGAGTCTTTTCTGCCCCCTCTCCAGTTTTTCCACAACCTTTTCCCAGACTGGGAGGCCGTTATTCCAGTACCAGGCTCACCGGCACCGTCTCCAGACTGCCTGCTCCCAGTCACTTCTCCCCTGTTTATATTTCCACCCTCTTGGGTCAAAATCTGGTGAACTCAGCTGATCCCAGGAGATTTCCACCACAATGGGCCAACATCTCATGGGAACATCTGTTCTCAGGAGATTTCAGCTGCATGAGGGGTTGAACCGGAGAACAGGCACTTTGCGATTTCTCAATCCCTGCTGGATTTCTATCCAACCCGCTCCTTGCTCCCTTGAAACTCAGCGAGGTGGGGGTTTGGGGGCTATCTCCGAAAAGCCCATAGAAATCCAAGTCTCTTAGCAGAAAGTATCCAGCGAGTAATAAGAATAAATAATTGCTAAGCTTCTCACGATGAAATCACACCCCTGCCAAAACAAGCATGGCAGGGACACCACGGGGCTAAGCAACCCTGTATCAGCCTTGGCAGACTCCCTGAGAAGGAGCTATGGGGTTCACAGCCACTTGGAGGCACCCACGTTTGCAAAACCAGGGCTGGATGTACGGGGCCATTTGGTCACCGCTGAAATGCAGCTGCCTCTGGGGTGGAACGCGGACGCTGATCCATGCCAGCAACACAGCGGCCTCACAGCCTAAGGGTGACATGGAACATGCAGAGGGGGGATAGGGAAGCAGAATGGCGTGCCCAGAGTTGGGACAAGAATGGGACACTGGGGCTAGCACCGCAGCTCTTACAGATAATGCCAAGGGAATCGCAGATCTCTGGCACTATCTGCTGCAAATGCCCCCTAAGACACCATAGTGGGCAATGGGTCTGGTACCAACTCAAGAGGGAAGAACACCCCCTGCGGAATCCTAAATAACATTTCGTGCTGGGCCTGGGCGCCGTCCCTCGGCAGACGTGAGCCGGGGACACCTGTATGTGCAGGTGTGGTGTGTGCAGGTGTTTGTGTGGGGGGGGAATGCGGGGCAGTACAGGGATGTCTAGGCGTGCTGACAAACGTGTAGCGGAGAACGGAGAGGGGAGCAGGGAGCTTTCTGGCTGTTGTGGGAGTGTGTGTGGCCCTGGAACGGGTGTAAGTGGTGCCTGCGATGTGTGTGTGTGTAATTGTGGGGGACAGTGCGTGGTGATGGACGCATGGGTGTGGACCTATGTGCCCGTGCCATGGGCGATGTGTCCTTGTACAGACAGTATGGGGGGGGTATAGGGTAGGGGTGTATACGCTGTGGGTGTGTTCTGGCTATGGGGCAGTGTCTATAGTTTGGAGGGGTTGTGGGTGTGTGTTGGGGGCTGTATGCAGCCCCACGTGGTGTGTGTGGGGACTATATCCACGGGCGTGGGGGGAGGTCGACACAGCCCCCTAGCGGATGGATATAGAGCAGAGAGAGGGCGTGCGTTTGTGTGTGGAGCAATATACAGCCACGGCTGGCTGCATGCCCAGCGGTGTGGGGCAGGGGAGGTGCCTACGGCCCCATCAGCAGCGGGTGTGGGTGGCCGTGGGGGGGCTGTGTGTGTGTTGGGGGGATGGGGGTGCTGCGGGGGGTGCCCAGGGAGGTGCCGGCTGCCCTGCTGGTGGTGACACGGGAGGGAATCTCGGAGCCTTTCCCCGTGTTTGTTTGGAGAAGGCGGCTCGGTCACCCCGTCCTGGACCCAGGCTCTGCTGAACCCCAGGGCAGCTGACGACATGGGAAGCACATGCCAGCCTTGGAATGCCAGGCTCCTCTTCCCCACTCCGGACCTGGGGGGCACAGAGGTGGGGGGTCCAGCCTGGCATGCCCCGTGCCCCCCCATGCTTGGCAAGGGAGCTGAGTGGGGCCCCTGCCAGGTGAGTCACCAGCCTGTAGGATTTTCCCCTGTCACTGCGGGAGGCCTGGGCACCAGCTGATGCCGTCCTGGTGACGGTTCACCCTCTGGAACCCCCTATCCCCTTAGGAAGAGAAAGTTTAAACCACGAGGCCTGTGCCCAAACGAAGGGGGTCGCCCCGGTGCCCTAGCCGGAGGGGGCGATTAAGCAGCGCCGGGGCATTGGCACCAGCACGGGGCCCGTCGGGGTGGGCAGAGCTGCAGCCAACGGAGGGAGCCGGGAGCAGCGCCTTAGAAAGAGCCGCGGCCCCTTTAAATCCCCGCTCCGTGCTGCTCCTCTCCCCGCTGCCAAGGTGGCTTCTCTGCATTTTCCTCCGGCTCCCTGGGGATTTGGCCACTCCAGGTGCAAGGCCGTGCCAAGGCCGCCCCCCGTGCCAGAGTAAACACGGCCCTAAGTGGCTCTCTCGGCCCCACACGGTTTGTGCTTCTTGCTGCGTTGGCGATGAATAGCGCAGTGCCTGACTCCAAATGCAGCTCCCTGGGTTAGACCTGCTGCTCCGGGTCCTGCGGGGGTTGTGTGTGTGCGTAGAGGGAAGTGTGAGCGGGGGATGGAGAAGGGCCAGGGGCATGGGGGCAGCAAGTGGGGACCCCCCCCCAGCAAGGAGGAGACAGGTCAGGAGTCAGCTGGGGAGGGCAGTTATAACCAGCTGGCTCAGTGCACAGGAGCACGGCTGCCCCTAGTGGTCAGCCCCGGGGACTGCAACAGCCTGCTACTGACACACAGCGGAAGGAGCGACTCCCCTAGCTCGAGTGGGTGGGGCCTGTGCTGAAAGTGGCCGGTTTGATCCCCGCTCATGATGGTGGGGCCCGGCGGCTCGACGCTGGTCAGCAGAAGGGAAACCGGGGAATCATGCCCTGGGGAGAGGGCTGCAAAGTCGGCTGGAGGGGACTCTGCAAAGGCAAAAGGGAGGCTCCTCCGCTGAGGGAGGGATGGGCACAGTTCCAGCTCCTTGGGCTGCATCCAAAACCACCGCACGACCTCAAGGGCCAGCTCCTCACTTTGATTGCAATGAAGCTGCCCGCGTTTGCATCAGCTGAGAATCTGGCCCTATTCAAAGGGCCCCGTTCCCAGGTGCTGGGGAAGGCGATCTACTGAACTTCAAAGAGTTCTTGGAGCCAGCCATAGAGAACCCCTCACCCCGAGGGGTCTGAGCCCTGTTTGCCCCACACAGGGATTACCACTGATGCCAGGCAGAGCTCCACACCTGGGGTGGCTGCAGGCAGTGGAAGGATAACGTCCCCCGAGGCTGTCGGTGGTTTGCACAAGGTGGTGCGTTCCCAGACCAAACGTGGGATCTTCTCACCTCAGCCCTGATTTCCACCGGCCTGAGTTACTGCTGCGTTCCTCCGCGGTCTGGCTGGGCTGAGGGGGACTGATAGAGCAGTGTGTTGGAGGCTAATGGTGGTGACCAGACCAGCTCGCCATCCCGTCTCTGACTCAGGCCAACACCAGCTGCTTCAGAGGAAGGTGCAAGAAACTCCACAGTTAGGGAATAAGCTGCCCCCAGGGAAATGCCCTCAGTACCCCCCAGGAGTAAGAGGTTGGCTCAGGCCCTGAAGTCATGGGGATACTGGGAGCTGGAGTGTAGACCAGGAGAGGGGGGAACTGAATGTTCTGATTCTCCTCTTGCACTGCTGTAAACCAGGTGGGAGCTCCTCGGGCTGACAGCGCTGGGAGAGGAAAATCCCCCCTTGCTCTGGGAAAACGACGGGCACCACACAGGGGACCTAGAACTGCTTTCCGATCTCACTAGCCAGGGTTACCATGGGAATCACGCCCATGCTCTGAGGAAATCCAAATAGAACAGGTTGGAAAATGGGGTTGTTCTTTTCCTGTAGAACATTTTGACATTTCATCAACCCCCCTCCCCCCAAATTTTCCATTTCCATTTTTGGCTGAAAATGTAGAGATTTTTCAGGTTTGGGGGTTTCGGACCAGGAATCGAGCCGTTTCCAGGAAAGCGGGTGCTTCCCGCCAAACCATCTGTTTCTCCCAACCCCGAATTCTCCACCCAAAAAAGGTTCCAATGGAAGGTTTTCCAACCAGTTGAAATGCTGAGCCCTCGCTTTCATCTTGCAAAACTTTTCCTAGCCGAGATGCACAATGGACCCAAAAGGGTGAGACCTGCAGGTGATGATGGCTTGGGGGAGGACTTTCACGCTGACTGTATCCAGTTTGAAACGCCTTTCCCACAACTGACTGATCTCCCTTGACTTTTCCAAAGGATCCCTAGCGTTCCTCTGAAACGAGACACGTGCCTCCATAAACCCAGCAAATACCAGTGGAGCAGACAGTTCGTTCAGTTTTATGGGTTTCTCTGTGCGGGGAGCTGTAATTTTACGATTGGCCTGTGACGAGCTCCTGTTGTTGGCCTGTAAAGATTTTTATCTTCTGCGGAACTCAATGTAAAACCCAGGGAAAACAAACACCTCCAGATTCTCAGCTGGTGTACGTTGGCATTGCTTCACTGACTTCAGCGCTACGCCAAATTACACCGACTAGGGGAGTTCATCCCATTGACTTCAAAAGAGGTACGGCCTATTTACCCCAGCTGGGGATCCGGCCCATTGGAGCGATCCTGCTTTACGCTGGTTGGCGGGTTTGGTTCATGGACTTCTGGCCAGGTTCTCCAGGACAGCTGGAGTGATGCTGCGGCCAGTCAGGGTCCCTTTCTCTGGTGAAGTCAGGGCAGCGTCACAGTGATGAAAAAGGAGCTCAGGTCAGAGGTGCTGCTCGCTGAAGTGAGCTCTCTACGTCCTGCGCCGCTTGCAGTGTATTGTCTCCCCACAACTGGTCCTACATCCACCATACAGTCTCCAACTTCAGCCACTGGCTACAGTCTACTCTCCAGCTAAGATTTTCTAGGGCTCCCATTGGTGGAGCGCCTGGGTGTTGCACCAACTGCAATGAATTTATCCTCCTGATACCCCTGTAAGGGAGGTCAGGACTAGAACCTCCCTGGTACAGATGGGGGAAATCGAGGCACGGAGCGATGAATTGACTTGCCCCGGGTCACCGCAGGGCAGATGAGTTCCAACTCGTCCCCAACACAGATACCCTCCACCCGCCTGCCCCGACTCCAACCTTTAGAGCCACTCGCTCGCATGGGCCAGGGGAGCAGGCTGGCGGGGGCTGCCGGACAGCCAAGAAGCAGAAGAGGAGGGAGTTTTTACCAGGCTTAGTCAATAGGAAAAGGCTCAGAGTTCACCCTGGCTATGTCGGATCGTCTGGGAGCCAGGCCACAGAGCTGGAATCCCCAGCTGGTCCCCGTGTCCCTGGACACATCTGCCCCGTCTTTTATGCACACGCTGTGGGTTATTGGTGGCTCAGAGAGCAGACACCTCCCTGCTAGCAACCAAGCCCACTCTGTCTGCCACGGCTCCCCTGGGGTCACCCCCGAGCCAGGGGATGGCCCCTCCTGGGCTTGCCTTCTCCCCGCGTCCATCACACCATGTCCCTCGCGCTCATCCTGTGATGGGGGCATGCTAATTTCCAGCACCAGCCACGTCAGCCCAGCCCAGGGTCCGGCCAGTGCCCCACTCCTCCCAGCTGTGTGGTGGGGGAGGAGGGGTCCGTCCCTGCTCCCACCGCATAAGCCCATGTCTCCGTCTGTCCCCAGCCCCCTGGGCCCAGCTGCGCGAGGCGGGGAGGGTTGCTAGGGCAGCAGTCCCTGCCAGATCCCACTCTGCCCAGCCTAGTAGAGCACTGGCAATTGACTCCAGGGGAGGATCTGGCCGTTCATGTTTACTGACGCCAAACGTCTGCTGATGTGATCTGAGCGAGGGCCCGAGGATCAGCCCCTTGGCTACCTTGGATGAGGAACGGCAGCGTGGGTGGAAAGCGAATCTGGGGGTCAGCAGAGCTGAGTTCTAGTCTCATCTCTGCTGCTCGGCCGGGTGCCCGTCGCTTCCCAGCTCTGTGCCTCAGTTTACACGGTAAGCGCCTCCGAGCAAGGGCGGTCGCTCGCTAACCATCCATGCAGCACCCCGCCTGGTGGGCCTCCGTTAGGGCCGCAATCGAAATAACCCATAAAACAAGTGGGTTAGGGATCAGCCCTCTAGAACAGTGCCCCAGGTGTGAAGAGCCCCGCTGAGCCGGGATCCCTTAGAGATGAGCTCAGTCAAGCCCATAATCTCTTTCTGATCCTGTCTTGTGCCTGTGACCTTCTCCCTTTCGCTAGGATCCTGGGCTGGAGCCGTGTGGGGTATTTCCAGGGATGTTTTGACCTGGCAACCATGTGGGAGCCACCTGGTAGACGGGGAGGGGATGGCTAGGGCGGGGAAGGGCCGTGGGACGGGGACTGCCATCGTGGAAACTGAGGCGCGCTTGCCCAAGTCCTTCAATCGGCCGAGGACCCCCCAGGCGCAAGTAGACAACAGACCTGCCCAAGGCAAGACGCTTTCTCTAATCCAGCTAATTCCCAGCAGGGATGCACTCAATGACCTGCTGCCAGCGTTGAGCTCTTTCCAGCTCCCCCAGCCCCTCCTGCCTCTAGCACAGGTATTTTAGGGGACCGGCGGGGCCGGGAGTGGGTGAGCTAAAGAAGAAGGATGATGGGAAGAGCGAACCGCAGAGAGGAAAGGCAGACAGAAGCCAGAGGGCAGACTGGAGCTGCGGCCCCTGGATGCCGCTCTGCTGGTGAGCACGGGACACAATGGACCCCACGGGGGATGGCAGCATATACTGCTCCTACTCATGGCCCCCAGTGTAGGGGCATGCTGTGCGGTTGGGAGGAGGAGATGGCAGTAATGCCTCGTGCGCCGGTTATTGCTGCCCTGGAGAGGTTGCTGTCAATTACAGCAGCCTGTAGGGCTGCTCTAAGTTACGCTACAGGTTGTTTCGGCCCCGGAAGCAGTCCAGAATCCAGGAGACCTGAATGCACCTTTCTAGGCTGAGCGTCCAGGAGGCAGAGCACAGACTCCAGCCCAGAGACGGAGAGAAGCCAGCGGCACTAGACGTTGCAGAGTAAAAGGAACAAGTGGCCGTTCAACTTGCTCTAAATCTGTCCCCACGCGGGGTTAGCTCCATCGGTGTCCCCTGCCCTTCCAGGTAGCGCTGAGCTAACGTGACAGTTTCAGTCCTCAGGGGGTCGGGCAAACATTCAGATCACACGAGGTCCACGACCCTTGGAGCGAGGGGTTCATAGTCTCCAATCAGACCAGAGCCACAAGCTACCCCCTCTCACCCCATCCCAGGGCAAAACCGCAACATTGCCCACCAATACGCTCCAAATCTATTTATCTGGGGGTGCTTATCTGGCCTCCGTGGTAGCAACCAGCATGGACCTTGGAAGGAGGAGCCCAGGTTTCAGGGAGCCCCGTGAAGTCGGTCTGTGTGCACGTGGCTGGAATGCTAGCGTCTCGATAGATAGTTTTCTTATTAAGAGCCAGTGGAGTTGGACAGGCCTGGAGCCCCCTCATGAAACACCCCTCCCTGCAGTACCTGAGCGCCTCACAATCATTATTGTATTTATCCTCACAACACCTGGGAGGCAGGCCTGTTATACCCATTGTACAGATGAGGAACCCAGTTACAGAGAGGCTACGTGACTTGCCGGAGGCCATGCAGGAAGTCTGTGGCAGAGCTCGAATTGATAGTCATGTGACAGCGGCCACCTCGGCCAGCACTCCAGGGCCTGGGGAACCTGCAGAACGAAGAGCAGGACGTGCCACCGCTGCAGGGAAAGGAGCAAGGCTGCCCCCCTGGTGGCTATCACAGACCCATATCCTCTGTGCATTGGGCACAGAAGGAGACATTCACCAGCGGGTGACACACAGGCCTTAATGGAGCCAGGGCAGAATTTGGCTGAAACTTTAGGCCTCCATTTTCCAAAAGGGACTCGTGAAGTGGGTGTTGGCCCTTGACGGAGCACCTCTGCAGCCACAGCGCTCAAAGCGCTCAGCCCAGATGGGTTGGTGTCGAGAGCTCTGCTTTAGAGGTGGGGAAACTGAGGCACAAACGGGCTGCGTGATTTGCCCCAGGGTTGCCCACTGAGCCGAGCTGCCTTGTCTCCTGCTTGGCACACTAGCCACCAGCCCACAGCTGCTCTGCATCAATGCCGAAGCTTGTTCAAAGCCCGGGTGCTCCTTTCTGGTCCCCCGCTTTCCAGCCCCGCTCCTTTAAACAGCCTGCTCATGGCTGTTTTGCCTGGTTGGTGAGACGCCAAATACAACAACCCAGAGAGCCAGCGACAGAGTGAGCTAGCGAGCAGCCGAATATAAATATTCCAATCTGTGTGTGCCGGGGAGGCGGGGGGGGGACGCAGCTCAGGAGGGGGAGGAGGGAGGGAGGGAGAGGAAGGCTGGGATGGATTCCTTGCAATGTATAATTTGGGAGGTATTTTTAGGGGAAAATTGAGCGTCGGCCCTCTGGCATCCTGGATTTCCTTCAGAACCAACCTCAGCAGGGCTGGGGCCTTTCGGTCCTGGGTGGAGGGGTCCTGTCCTGTCCTGTCCACGTCCCTCTGCCAGCGTGACAAGATGACACGGTGGCCCCTAGAGGATCGAGAGGGCTAAGCAGTGGGACCCCCTTACCAACGCCATCTGCTCTGTGCGCTGGAACGGGTGCGGCAGGAGTTGTGTTTCTCCAATGCTCCTCTCAAAGGCAACCTGCTCTCGGCAAAAGGGTTGTCCACCTGCAGGGCTGCACCGGGTTAATTCAAAGCGTGGTTTGAAAAGTCCGGTGGGCATTTTTGTTTCCGTTTACATCAAGCTTCTGTCAGGTTAGCGGCAGTCGAAGATCAGGAGCAGGTTAACACTAAACCAAAACCTGAGTGTCCACCCAGAGGGATAACCAAACTAAGGCTAGGCAGGGCCTAAGGCAGTAGCCCTGTTATGGACCAAAATGTCCTGGTGTGAGAATCTGCTCCTTGTTGGCCTGGCTGTGGAAGGCTCCTGGGATAAGAGACTATGGGGATGGGTGCTCCATAAATACCATGGGATGGATGGATGGATACATACATCGATAGATCATGGGTCATAAATCAGGAAGGGGTATCTCCAGGACATTGTGGGGATCTTTAGAAGACACCAAAAGGTCCACAGGCAAGATCAATCTATCTATCTACCTTGGAATAACTACAGAAGAGCTCCTCCCCAGAGAATCCACCTCAGGTTTTTCACTGAGCCTAGTGGACGAAGGGGATGGGGACTTTGGGGCTTCAGTCAGTGTTGGGTGGGGGCAGAGGCCGCGCAGTCAGGATCCATGCAGATCAGAGTTCAGTGGCTTAGTTTATCATACAAGTGGCCCTTCAACCCAAAGTGCCTTTGCTCCCCACTGCCAGAAAAGGCTTGAAAAGGGGGAATTCCCAGAATGGAGAAAGGGGCATTGGACATAGGAGTGGAGGGATGGCTAGGAACAATGCGAGCACTGCTTGAGTTGGCCAGATTTGGTTCAAGCAGGGTGGGTTTCAGCTTGGTGGGGAAAAAAAAAAGAAAACAAGAAATACAAATTTGAGAGGAAAGCAGACACTTCCTGAAGCAAGTTTCACTTAGTTGAAAGCCCGATTTTCTATCGGGGAAAAAACATTGATGGAAAAATGTCAACCAGCCGTAATATAAAAAACCCCAAACCAGAACCTCTTTGGGTCGTTCCCCTCCAACTAAATGTATCAGAAAATCTACCTGAGTAGGTTACAATTTACCAAGGTGCCAAAGGGGTTTAGATGTCCAACTCCCATTAATTTTAACGCTGTGCGTAATTAAATCTTAATGAATTATGATCTGACCATCTATATATCCTACCCCAAATGCCCCTCTTTTTCTTACAGGCCCCAAGTAACATCAGAGCCTCTTTGTGCCGGGCCCTGCCCCAAAGACCTTATCCATCTAAAAACAGAAGGGAAACTGAGCAAGGAAGTGACTTTGCGTCCCCGTGCTGTGCCTCAGTTTCCCTTTTGTGTTTAGATGGATACAGTCACCCAGCAGGTCAGAGCACGTACTAGAACTCATGTTGTGTGAGCCCCGGGTCACTGCCCTATCTGCTGGACTGCATTGCTTCTGTTGGCAAAATCTTCCCCCATGGCAGGGTGTGTAAGTCCCCCAGGATCTGGGAGAGCCAGGAATAGCCAGTGCAGGTAACTGCGAAACCATGATGTCTTTGAGCTGCTTGAAATCACTAAGGCCCCTGCCTATGTGCATAATGACATGCGTGCTCCCTCTCCCGGCAACGTCCCATTGGTCACGGCTTTCCCTTACACTACACTAGAAGCCGTTTGGGCCGAAAGCACCTCGCCTCTTGGTGCACAGGGACCAGACAACGGCACCCATCTCGCTTAAACCCGCCCCATGCCCCCTCCCTGCTGGATTTCGGTCGCCTGGCGCCCGTGGTTCTAAGGCCCGGGGAGGGTGTGTTTAGTCTATTTTCACTGGCATGGCTTCTCCGTGCGCTAAAACCCGACAGCACCGTGTGTGCAGCCGGCTCGGAAGATTACAAGGCCAGCCTGGGAAGCTGAAATGCCTTTGGAGGATTCTAATTACACGCCAGCCTTCCCAATGCTAGAATTAAACGCCATTCGGGAGGCTGAAATGGACAGGTGTGTCCTCGTGGCCTGGGTACCTCTGCCAAGAAGCCCATCCTGTGGGCTGTTTCCCTGGGTGCCTGCCACGGGAAGCGGATTCCTTCCCATGCATCCCAGCCTCCTTGCAACTAGCTTTGAAGCGGCTGCCGTTCCCCGAACGCCCTCTGTGATTAGCCTGCAGGGACAACTACCTTCTGGTTGCAGGACTAAACAGCGTGGCCAGGAGCGTCCCTGCTAACCAGCGGTTTGGGGCCTGGCCCGTCGGTCCCTTGGGACCAATCCAAGCCCCTGGTTTCTGTTTTTAACGTCTTCGCCGGGGGACGAAGCAGTTTGGTCCACAGCCCTCCGTTAACTTTACCCCTTTCCTTGGGTGAGATACCCCCTTCCCATGTGTAAAGGCCTCCCACCCGTGGCTCTCAACTGCAAGGACTGCTCTGTGTCCTAGGAGAGGAGAATCCAGCCTCTGCAATGGAGGGTGAGGACACCGGGCTACCCAGGCGGTCTGCAGGATCCCGATGTCTCTGCCCTGCGGCTTCAGCACTTTCAGGACTTCTCCAGCGCTGTTGCTTTCGAGACCGGTGAGCACCGGACACGTGGCCGCCCCGGCATTGCTTCCTCAGCTCTCTGGAATGCCGGGCACTCATGCCAGTCGAGCCGACTGCATGTGCCCTGCCAAAGCCTCGGTGAGCCCAGGGCCCTCCTGCTGCATGGGGAGCTTGCCGTAAAGTCAAGGCAGTGAGATTCCCCAGCTGCCCAGCATAAGTAACGCACAGTGGTTCAAGCCTTCCCGAGGACCACAGGGATGGGCACGGCTGACCACAGCAAGGGCGGCCAGCGATGGATGTGCCATCGGTTCAGATAATCCCTGCATAATACACTCAGATAACGCGGCGGCATGCAGAGCCCAGGGTGATTAGATAGATAGACATTCTAGAATCTAGGGATGGAACGAAAGAAAGAAAGAGAATTTAATGTGGATCCAGGATACTGGTTCAACCCATTATAAAAACACGGGTCATTTGCAACATTGACATTTGAGTCCAGTCTTGGATTTCAAACACCCCCCAACGTTTCAGGGTGCTGGGCTATGGTGCTTTGGTTCAGACCAATTTCTGATCCAGACTTCTCGGATCAGAGAATTGGGCTGCAGATAGGGTGACCAGATGAGATGAAGAAAATATCAGGACACCGGGGGGGGGAGGGAGGGGGGGAAAAAAAAAAAAAAGCCGAGTGCTGCCGGCGACGCAAAATATCAGGACCAAATTGTGTCCCGAGCAGAGATCGCGGGACAAACAGCTCAAAATCGGGACGGTCCCGATTTTATCGGGACGTCTGGTCACCCTAGCTGCAGATCGCCCAAGCGCTAAGAGATTTATGGTGCCACCTGCTTTCAGACAGGACGGAAGCGGTGTCTCTTGTCCCCATGGTAGCTCAAGGGGGCAGTGTGGCCCAGTGGATAGGGCACCTGAGTGACAATCCTGAAGCCTAGAGTCTATTCCCAGATCTGTCACTGACCGTGGGCAAATGACTCTCCTGGGTTGTACTTGCTCCATGCTTTGTTTTCTCCTCTGTAAAATGGGGATAACTGTTAGCGACAAGTGCTGCGGCAGGCAGGCAGGCAGGCAGACTTGTAGGAGAGAGATCTTTACTGAGCCTGCATAGAAGCCCAGGTACACGCTGAGATGCCTGAGTTTGGTACCAGCCTGGCCCAGCTTGTATAACCAATCCTCTGGTGTCACTAAATCAGGTCCCTCCTGAAACCTGACTCTCTTTCTCTAGTTCCACTCATTACTATTATCTGTATTACCGGCGTGCCTAGAAGCCCTAGGCGTGGTTCAGGCCCCCAGTGTGCAAGGTGCTGTACAATCACAGAGCAAAAAAGACAGACCCTTTCTGACATTCCTTGGCTGGATGCGAAGCGGCTGCGTAAGAACCCAGCGCCGTCCCGCTGTCGCTACCGGCCCAGATGTCGCAAGAAAGAGCAATGGCAGACAAACCGAATGGCTAACAGGAGGCTGCAGACAGGATCCAGGTTGGATCTGTAGGTTCTGGGCAGAGTTCGCGTTCCACACCCGGCCGCCCCGATTTAAGGAGCATGCTCTGAAATGGAGCGCGCCAGCAGCCGCCTCTGCTGTGAGCTTGCCATGTTTTCCTATCGTATTCTAAGCACGGGCTAATCTCGGCCGCGAAGCGTCTTGGAGTCTCCTCACAACTAGAAACCTCAACGCAGCTGCCAGCGGCTTCTTTCTCTCCCCTCCCCCTGCGATTTGTTAGTTCTGTGTCCCGGCCCGGGCGGCCAGTTGCACTACAAAAGCCATGCAGAGCATTGCTTTTTTTCCTGGGCTCGCTGTGATAAATGGACAGGCTGGAGTGCCTAGGTTTTACATTTCCTGTTATTACAAGGAGAGGCAGGGTAGCTCTTAAAATAATTCCGCGGGGCCACCCTGCAGTGTTTTCTTAGGAGATGTCCCAACAGATAAGCAAAGGGACAGCAAAGCGCTCGGGGGGCCCCTGCTAGTCCGCAGACGGACAAGAGGATGCTCCGCGAAACCGGTCAATTCAAAACGGATACAAGGAAGTGCTTTTTTTCACACGCTGGCCTGTGGAATTCATTGCCACCAGATGCCACCGGGGCGCAGCACTTTCCAGAAAGGGAGGAGACATTGATATGGATAAGGAGGACATTTTCAGAGTTATAACAGCGACTATTATAAATAAATGAGGTTTGGAAGGAGCCCAAACCCTCCTGCTTCAGGGCATGGGATGATTTTTTCCACTGATGGTGTCAGGAAGGAACTTTTCCATAGAACCCAGATCGTTAAAGGCATTTAGGCATTCTTGCACTCTGTGTTGCAACTCTAACAAGCGGAGGAGCCTAAAATCACATTGTCAATGGGATTTTGGCTCCTAAGTGCCTAAATCCCTTGTATGTGTAGGCTCCTAATGCAATGTTGAGTGCAGCAATGCCTTAATACCTTACAAAGCTGGGCTTAATGACTGGGGCTCTTGCCCCTTCCTCTGAAGCATCTGGTGCTACGCCAGCCACTGTCAGAGACAGGACCCTGGGGTAGATGGACCTTGGGTCAGATCCAGCCTGGCGCGGCTTATGTTCCTATTAGCACCTTTCCCCTGGATGAGAAGGGAAGTCCTGGCTCTCAGGAGACTGGACCTTCTGTATCTACCTCACTCATTTTCCTAATCCGCCCTGGTAACATACCAGCTGATGACCCACGTGAGCTGAGTTTGGCGAGGTCTCAGTCCAGTTCCCCCCAGGCTGCCCTTCACAGCCCACGTCCTCACCCCACAACTGCTGGGGCTGGGGAGACCAAACTCCCCTGGGGATGGCCTCTCTCGAGGGGGCTGCGATGCGCTGGAGGAAGAGCATCATGTATCGTGGCCTCTCCAGACGTGGTACTCTGCCAGCATCCTCCCTGCATTCTCCATTCAGAGGCAGGAGGCCCTGCTCCTGTAGTGGGGACCCCCGTATAGCTTCCTTTGGGCCAAATCCTGACCAACGTGTCCATGGGGATGACCCTGCTGTCCCTTCTCAGTCTATAACTCAAAGAGACTCCTCAAGCCTCCATTGGGAATTTGCTTCAGTGGGTTATAGTGTAGGCAGCGTGGTACAATGGGTAGGGTGCTAGACCAGTGGTTAGGAGAGCAGAGAGCTGGCTTCTAGCCTGTACTCTGCTACTGACCCCTTGTGTTCCTTGAACATGTCACCGCCTCTCCTAAACCCATTGTACAGGTAGGGAACTGAGACACAGAGGGGCTAAGTGAGTCACCCAAGGTCACAGAGGAAGTCTGGGGCAGGTCAGGGAATTGAACTCCAAGTTTTAGGCTAGATGTCTAACCATTAGACCAGCCTTCCCTATGAATATAAACAGCACCCGGTGCAGCCGGAGCCTGATTTCAGCACTGCCAAACAGAGAGAAAAGGCAACACTCGAATGCTGACACCAGGAAATAAAAAGCAGCCGCTCGAGGGTAGAAAGGGCAATCTGGGGGCCTGGGACTCAGGAGACCGGGGGTTCGATTCCTAGATAAGCCAACAGTGTGAGCCAAGCCCAGTCGATTGTGCATGCTGCGTGCCTCAGTTTCTCCGGTGTACAATGGGGCTCGCATTGCCGGCCCTGTGCGGGGTGACTCCATTAACAAGGGCAAGGTGCTGGGGTCCTCTGGCGACGAGGGCCGTACGTCTACCGCGGCGGATCAGTAGCCGAGGCGATTTCTCCTCCCAAGCCGTGATTCAAATGCCAGCGGCTGGATGGAAAGAATGAAGTCAGGGCCCAGCGAAAGCTGCCGGGCTGCAGCCGCTTGGGTTTCTTGTCGCCCGGCCAGACGCACATTTGCTTTTTATTTCAGGAGTTGCCAGCACAGCAGTTTAGACAGAAGGGGCGGGGGCCGGCGGTGGGAGTGCAAACCCCCACCCTCGGGACCCAGCCGCTCGGCTCCTCTCCCCTCTCCGGCCGCACGCCAGGGTGGGAGTCCACCTTGCTGGCGGGGCTGGAAGAGGCGCTAGTCCGGAGCGGGACGCGGCAGGAGCGGGAGCAGATCGTTGGGTTTATGGCCAAGGTTGCTAGGCACTGGCTGGTGCAGATGCAAAGATTCCCCCCTGGGTCTTTCCTGCTGCTTCTGGGCAGGAAAGGGGCATCACTGGTGGGGTGCCAGAGCCCCTGCCCTCCCATGCCCAGCTCCCTGATGTCTCCGACCTGCTTTTCTTCCCTGGGCGGATCTCCTGCTGACCTATCTCCCCAGTGGGTTCGTAGAGCAGGCTGGACCGGCGTTCGTATGCATGCTGTACCCCCTGCTAACGTGCCTCCGCCCCCTCCCTCCGCAACCCCTGATCCTCATCCAGCCCCCGCCCTTCCTGCTGGGCGCACGGGCGGCTCTGGAGTTTGCAGGGTCCTGTGAAATCGGCTGCCATTGGGCTTCACGGCCTGGCCCACTGGGCTCAGAAGAGGGGATGGGGAGGGTCCTGGGGGGGTATCACCGAGTGCCCCCAGGCTGTGCAGGGTCCCATGGTGGGCACGGAGCACTTTGCCACACGCTGGTCATAGCGGAGGCTGCCGAGAGGGTGAGTAGGGGCAAGGGGGGTGGGGAGAGGGAGAGGGAGGGCTCTAAGTGTTATTTACTCCTTCTCATAACACAAGACCCAGAGATCACTAGGCAGCAGGTTTAAAACAAACAAAAGGAAGGATTTCTTCACACAACGCACAGTCAACTTGTGGAACTCCCCGCCAGGGGATGTTATGAGGGGCAAAAAATATACCTAGGTTCCAAAAAGAATTTGGTAAGTTCCTGGAGGACAGGTCCATCAATGGCTATTAGGGAGGATGTCAGGGACATAACCCTATGCTCTGGGTGTCCCTAAGCCTCTGACTGCCAGCAGCTGGGATTGGACAACGGGATGGATCACTCGATCGTTGTCCTGTTCCGTTCATTCCCTCTGAAGCACCTGACCCCGGCCGCTGTTGGAAGGCAGGACACTGGGCTAGATGGACCTTGGTCTGACCTTTTATGGCCGTTCTTATGGCCTTATGACTTTCGAGTACTAACGAACCCCGGGCTGGATCAGAGCTGTAGGGTCCCCAACTCCCATCGCCCTGAGTTATCCACTTCCCCCCCCCCCCCAATCAGCAAACCCACGCCTTGGGGGAGCCATTTGGCACCCGAGCCCAGATTCCCTGCTCCTGCCTTTGGCCAGAGACAGTTTCTCCTCCAGCCGGGAGAAAGAGAAAAGACAAAGTGAGAGGGAAAGATATTTCCTCCCGCTCTGCCAGCGGGAGCCCAGGACACGCTGGCGCTATTGCATATTGCATTGCTGCACTGAGATATTTCATGTCAGAGGGTTTGGCACGAACAGCCGCAGCGATTTTCCCCGTTCCCCGTCCCCCGCCCAGCGCGTGCCCCCGGGCCAGGGTATATTGCATTAGGAAGGGAAGCCCTGGGCCGTGGCTTTCAGGCAGGGCCGGTGTGTGTTTGTGTAGGGGGAACCCTGCCAGCTCTGCCTGTCTGGTGCTCCCACTGCAAGATTTATAACCCGGTGACACTTCCTTAAATGCCTTTGCAGTTCCTCCACCTCTGCCTGCGTGGAGGCCTGCGGCAGGGTGACACCTGGCCGTGGGGGGGGGGGGGGAGAGCCCTCTTATGCTGACTGCACTAGTAGAGTTGGGGTTCGTGCCACATGTCTTGCCAGGATAGCAGTGCCCCTCGTCTGCCCCGGTCCAGGTCATGCATTCTGCACCTGTCTGCTCCAACAGCCCGGCCGTATCCCTTTCCTCCCATCTTCCTCCACTGCCGAGACGTGGCCACTGATCGCCCAGCCGACGTGCTGCCTTTGCCCAGCCTGGTGGGAAACTGGCAGCCGTGGCAAAAGTTAGACCCCCCCTTTCTCCCCCAGTCTGACCCCCCTGCAGCTCTGACTGTGCAAAGCCCCGGGGCAGATGCTCTGCAGAGGCGGGGTCGGCACGGAGTTCCTGGGATCAGCCGGCCCCACCAAAGCGTTGAGGTTGGGAGCGACAGGGGGATGGGCGTGGATCTGCTCTCTGGCCTGGTTCTGATTTGAAAGCTTCTCTCTCTCTCTCCCGCTCTCCTTTTATCCCTTCCTGCTCGCTCGCCTGCTGCCAGTGTGGAGGCTTCAGGAATTCACTTGGCTCCCGCGGGAGGGCAAGGTCCTTTGCAAAGCGCAGCCCGTGGGGGGAGCGTCAGCCTTCGGGGCAGCCTCTGGCATAAAGGGGCACAAGGCCGGATGGGCGGGCTGCCCTTGTGCCAGCTCCGTGCCACCTCCAGCTGAGCCGGGTGCACGGCAGAGAGTGTGGGGAGGCATGGCCAGAGAGGCCACGTGCCCTGGTTAGTCTACACCCCTGCAGTGGTCAGTGCGGCAGAGTTGCAATTTAGGGCAGCCCTTGGGGGACCCCTGTGGGACCCCACTGTCACGGAGTCCCCAGGCGATGCTCTGGAACTGCTCCCTACGAAGCCAGGCAGGACTCGGGTGAAGTCTCCTCTCTGGGAGCAGACTGTCTCCAGGGCAAGAAGCTCACACGGCTTCACCTTCCTGGGTCTGACCTTGGAGCATTCAGCATATGCCCCTCCGTGCGCCTCCCACAGCGAGTCCGCCCAGGCGGGGTCCTGGGGAAGCCAGAGGGTCCTGCCCCCCACTTCGCAGTCAGACGTGACTCTCAGCCAGCCAGTAAAACAGAGGTTTATTCGATGACGGGATCACGGTCTAAAACAGAGCATGTAGGTACAGAGAACAGGACCCCTCAGCCGGGTCCATTTTGTGGGGTAGTGAGCCAGACACCTACGTCTGCACTTCACTCCTCGTCCCCAGCTAGCTCTAAACTCACTTCCCCTCCAGCCCCTCCTCCTCTGCTTTGTCCCTATCCGGGCCAGGAGGTCACCTGATTCCTTTGTTCTCCAACACCTTTAGCTATCATCTTGCAGGGGGGGAGGGGCCCCGGCCATTAGTTGCCAGGAGACAGAGTGTCGGCCATTTATGCACAGTGGCCTTTATCCCACCACCGAGAGACTTAAGAAATGCATAGGGGAAACCGAGGCACCCCTACAATATTCAGAGGAAACATTAAGAACAGTCCCACTTCGTCACACCCACAGCTTCTGAATAGGGCAGATGCAAACAGCCCCTCTATCCCTGCACCTGTGCAGGGCTGGAGCTGGCCCCAGGTGCAGACCAGCCCCGAGCCCCAGCTCTCCCGAGGTTTAGTTAATGGGGGTGCAGCTGTGTCTGGCTCCACCTGGCGGGGGCAAGGGGGCGGCAGAAGGTTGCACAGGACGCGGCTGCACCCCGGGGATCTCAGCAGAACTCCTCGTTCCGCCTCGCTTGGCAGCTGCAAACACGTGGCCGCTGCGTGGCCGCACGACATCTGCACCGCAGCTGCTTCCTTTGCCAGATGCACCCCTTTCCACAGAGAGCAAGTGCTGCGTTTTCCCGGACAGCGCCCTGCGAGGGGGATTATATCGCAGCAAAGGGCGAAAATCCGGAAAAAAACAAAAAAGGGCTGGGATCCACTTGCCTCCCACTTAAGCCTTAAGGACTGGCTGGGGGCCCCAGGAGCTTAATGGAGCTGAATGATGTCGCGTGCTGGACCCGTGCACGGGGTGGATTTCATCCTCTGGGAGCTGGGAGCACGGTCTAATAAGCAGCAAACACGCTTTACAATGGTGCTTGCCGGGGATCTCTTACACAGGCACTCGCTGCTCCGGCAGGCTACACGGGAGAGTGACAGATCCCATTGGCGCAGTTCACACGGGGGAGATCCGATTCCACGTTGGTGTTGTAGTGACCGGGTCTCTCTGCTAACCTGGGATTCTGCCTGCCACAGACCGGTCATGATCTTGCCATTTCTCGTCAGCTGTGTGGTGCCTGACCCAGAGCGGGGCCTTGTGGGGATAGACGACGCTGTACAGACGCCACAGAAAAGACAGTGGGTGCCCCAGAGAGCTAACAGTCTAGGGACTAGCCTGGCAAAGGGGAGGAGAACAGAAATCTCACCATCGCTCCGTTAGTGGCAGGAAAGGGAGACTCAGAACAATTAAGTGAGTGACCCAAGGTCATACAAGGAGACTGTGGCAGAGCAAGGAAGTGAAACCAGGTCTCCAAAACCTAAGGCCACAAGTTTGACCACTTAGCTAGCCTCCCTCTCTGGGCCGAAAGTCTTTTTAAGACCACAAACCCTCTCCAAGAGCCTGGCTCACTGGCTGCCTGGCGTTTGGGCCCCCAATGGGTTCCAGAGGCATGGAGTGCTCCCATGAAGATGCCGAAACCTGACCGTGGCCCATCTGAAGAAGACTCTGTCCGGCCAGGTCATGACAATGAATTGAGGCGAGCATATGGCGCAGCCCCGCTCGTCTGGGGGACAATTGGGGCATGTGCGTTCCCTGCAGTGCCTTATCCACAACTGGTTTGCCTGGACCCCTGCTGCAGAGGCCCTCGGGAAGGATTTCTAATGGGCATTGGGCGTCTGTGACTTGGGCGGCTTTGCAAAGCTCGGAGATCATTTTAAAAGTGCCATGGGGGGGGTAATAAAAATAACAAGCCTAGCTCTTCGAGAGCACGTTTAGTCTTTCGATCTCAGAGCTCTTGACAAAGGAGGGCAGGATCGTTAGCCCCATTTTACACAGGGGGAAACTGAGGCACGGGAAAGGGAAGTGACTTGCCCAAGGTCACCCACCAGGCCAGAGCTGGGACTAGAACCCCCGTCTCCTGCATCCCAGCCTCAGGCCCAATCTACTAAATCCGGATTGCTCTTCACAGGCGCGAGCGGAGGTCGTGCAAGAAGTGAATCCACACATTGGCAAGCGTGCTGCCCTTCACCCACCTGCCTTCCCGGCAGCCTGCGCAAGGAGACAGGCCTGCCTGAGCAACGATCCCATGGGTGCACCCACCGGAGCAGACCAGCCCGGTACAAAGAAGAAAACTTAAATTTAAAAATAAATGGCTCTCATCAAAATGATTCCATACAAGGCCACCCTGCCGAGTGGGGGTCCATGGGGCCTGCTGACACTCAGGGTTAGCCCAGCTCAGCTCCCGTTGAAGCCAGTCCCGTTGCTGGGGGCAGAGATGTACTAGGTGTAAGCTCGGATTCCTCCCAGTCTCTCCCGAGATCCTAGAACGCCTCCGAATCTAGCGATCCCTAGAACCGGGAATGCTGATCGGTCTAGCACCACACAGACCCCGATTCCTATCTAATCTGGGTTTTTTAAAAGATCTGTTCTAGATCAGAAGGAATTATTTGGGGGCAGTATACAGGAGACCAGACCAGATGATCCCAATGGTCCCAACTGGTCTGGGGAAATCTATGAATCTGTCTACCGCTAGCTCCTGGAACGCTGGCTCTGTCTAACTGTAGTAATTCCAAGACCTGGTCTACACTAAAAAATTAGGTCAACCCAGCTACGCCACTCAGGGGTGTCAAAAATCCACCCCTCTGAGCGCGGTAGTTAAGCCGACCTAACCCCTGGTGTATGTAGACAGCGGGAGGTCAAGGGAAGAATTCTTCCATCGACACAGCTCCGGCCTCTCTGATTCCTACACTGATCGGAGAACCCGTCCTGTCCCTGTGGGTAGGGTCTAAAGTGGTAGTGGAGGAGGTGGTAGCTAGGTCGAGGGAAGGACACTCCCATTTACCTAGCCGTGTCTACACTGGCGCGTAGGTTGTTTTAATTACATCACCAGGGCATGACATGTTTCACAGCCCTGAGCGATGTAGTGAAGCCGGACCAGCTTTGCTGTGTGGCCCAACCCTCGCCCAGGTGTCCAACCCAGCAGACTGAGAAATTAATGGCACACTTATTCAAGAGGCCGGGTCAGACCCAAATCCCGGGGCCTGTCGCTCCTCTTGGGCTGGTGCAGTTCGGGACTCGCTGCTCTGAAGCCAGTGCAGTAGCGGTGAGAGCAGAAGCCGGCCGTCGAGCCCAGCCAGGGGACAGAGGCAGGGTCTCTACCCCTGGCTGGAGAGGAGCACGCTGCCGCTCGAGAACCTCAGGGACTCAGAAGAAACACAGAGGCTCAGCAGAGGGAAGGTTTCATGAGAGGGGCCTGATCCTCGAGGCACAGAGCACCTGCTTAGATCCTACCCGGGGCAGCCCAGCCCCTCGCTGGGTCAGCACCGTGGTGACCAGGGGCTCTGCTCACTCCGACACCCCTGTGATGAGCCAAGCCCGGCTGTGTGTGGGGAGGGGGTGGGTCACTTTGTCTGGGGAACCTGGATGCCCTTCTGGTTCTCTGACACCAGCCTCGCCTAACCTCAATTCAAACCCCACCCTCTTACTGGCCCCCCCGGCACTGCCCAGCCTGGAACACATTTCTGACCATGACACCCCTGGGCAGAACCTTCTGCCCCCGGCGGTGCCACTGGTGCCAATTCCTTGGTGTGACTGGGCAGGCATAGCCGGCCCAATAGGGCTAAGGAGTGGTCCCAATAGGGTTACACCCGTGTCCTAGCTACAGCGGAGAGAAGAAAGCGAAGAACCAGGACTCCTTTTCTCTCTCCTTCTTCCGCCCTCCCCGCTTGCCTTTCTCTCCCCCGCCCTCCTGCCCCCTCTCTGTATCTCTCCATCTCTTTCCCTCCCTCCCCATCCGGTCTGCCTCTCTCTGTAGCTCTCTCCCCGTGAATCTCGGCAAGGTCGGGGCTCAGCCAGACGTCCCCCCATCTGAGCCTTCCCCCCCTCCCCCGTGCGCCCGTCAGCGTTCTGAAGTTTGAAGCTGTTTTTTCCACAGCGCCTGCCAAGAGCAGCTAATGAGAAACAAACCCGGCTCCTTGGACTGCAGCTGATCTCAGCCCACAGCTCCGGGGCCTCTTCTCCCCATCCCTTCCCGGAGCCAGGGAGAACCAAGGGGTGAGGCGATCGGGCCGAGGTAGGCAGCACCCACCACCTCTTCCCCACAAGGAGAAGTGGCTCTGGGGGGCAGGAGTCATCGCCCCGGCTGCAGAACTAAAGCCGTGGCCTGGGTGCGTGGCTGCATTAGGGTCCTGATCCTGGCAGCTCCCAGATCCAGTGACCCCCCCCATTGACTGCACTGGGGCTTCTCTGCCCCACAGCAATGGGGCCTGATGCATGGATGTTTCCACTGGTCCCAATGGGCTTTGGATTGAGCCCTTGGAGAGCAGCAGCTTTGCCACCCATGGGTCATCCCAACGCAAGGGGATGCTTGGCTGGCGTCCAAGCCCCACACCTCGCTAGGGGGCGTGGCCAGATGGAAGGGGGTGTGGCTGAGCTGCGGCCAGGACCCTGGGCAGCGGTCCCAGGCCTGGGGGAATGCAAAGGTGGCTTAAAGGGCCGGTGTCTATTGCAACCCCCTGGAGCTCTGGACGAGTGTTACTCTGCTGGGGGCGGGGGCTGGTCTCCAGGCCGGATCCTCCTCCCACCCCAGGAGAGGCGGGATGCAGCCACATTAAACATAAGAACCCAGGGGACAGGGCGAAGCAGGAGAGTCCCACGGCCGCGGTGACGCCGCCGACAGGCAAACGCTGAAAGGGGAGTGTGCCCCGTTCCCCGCCCCAACTTGGCAGCCGCGCCCTTGTGGAGAGGGTGGGAGGCAGTAGCGCGGTGGGCCCACTGGCACAGCAACCTGCCTGCTTGCTCCAGGACGGTTCCCTTCTCAGTCCTGGGGGAACACTATGGGGGAGGGGAGGGGGCAGGATCTGTGGGCCAGCGGCGCGGGAATGGGGCTTGCAGTCCTGCAGCCTCGGTTCTAATCCCCACGCTGCTGATAGCCTCGCTCACTCACCCTGGGGCTGTCCCGGCTATTGCAGCTAGAAGCTCTTTGGGGCAGAGACCGTTTGTACAGCTGAGCCAGGGTCGGGTCTCAGCCCTACCGTTAACAGCGGGGGACAGAGACAGCCTTTCCCTCCCACCCTGCGGAAGGACGGTCTGGTTTCTTCCATCGAGCAATGCTGTCTGGAAATCAAAGAGTGCTGGTCCCAACTGCAGCTTCTGAAGGCCTGCTGGGGGGGCAGCAACCAGCGTGTCCTCCACTCAGCCACCAGCAACTCAACCTGCCTCCTTTAAAATAAAGGATAAACCCAGGGAAGCCTTTTCCCTGCCTTCCTCCCCTGCAGGGACAGCTGTTTTCTGCACCTAGAGGGCTGCCTCCCACTACATTCCTCCAGGAGAATTACTCAGCTGGAGTTGTCCCTAAAAGGAGATGCCTCCTCGCAAAGGCCAGGGCTTCAGGGAGCTGGGGAAGGAGAGCTCCTGGGCTGGAGACGGAGAACTAAGGAGAGAGGGACAGAAGGATCTGTACAGCAGCGGACAGAAGGCCAGAGGGGTGTACGTATGGCCAGAGACAGAGACTTTTGATACGGTCTCCCACAGTATTCTTGCCAGCAAGTTAAAGAAGTATGGGCTGGGTGAATGGACGATACGGTGGATCGAAAGCTGGCTAGATCGTCGGGCTCAACGGGTAGTGATCATTGGCTCCGTGTCTAGTTGGCAGCCGGTATCAAGTGGAGTGCCCCAAGGGTCAGTCCTTTAGCTCCATTGGCTTTTCTCCCTGCTGGTGTCCACCCTCCGGATGGATGGACCCAGAACCTCCTTGTCCCCTCTCAGCCTTCGCTGGGCTAAAGAACTCGAGTCTCCTCTGGCGAGATCAGCTCTGCGGCTCCCCGATTGATCCAGCAGCCTGGCTCTGCGCCTGATCCAGGCTGACGTCATCTTGCGTGAACCTGGCTGACCAGAACGGGACGTGGGATTCCAGCCAAGGTCTGGCCAGTGGGATAACAGAGCCCAGAGAGCCGGCACGGATTCCATTAGCTTTTCAGGCAGGTCCCATGCGTAACACCCACTTGGGGTTTCCCAGTTTCTGGAGCTTTGATCGGCGCCAAGTCCTATGGGAGTTAGGCCCAGAACCTCAATGGTATTTAGGTGCCTACAACTAAGGCCAGGTCTACACTAAAAACATAGGTCAACCCAATGACATTGCTCAGGGGTGTGAAAAATGCCCCCCAACCTGCACCCCTGCTGCTGTTGCCTTTAAAATATAGGCAAGCCCTTGGATGGCTGTCAAAGCCCCCAGCCCGTTCCCGGCAATGGCCAGAGGGCTTTGGCAGCCATCTTGGTTGCAATCGTCCCCTCTAGAAGAGGTTCAGACCAGAGGAGCTGGGAAAGCCCAAGGGGGTTTACACGTGCAAGCAGCATGACCTCAGGGCTGGGATTAGGTCTGACCACAGCCGGGCTCTGTGCCTGCCTGATCCTATGGTCCCGAGCAAGTCACTTGCACGCGGAAGTGGCCCCTGGTTCTGAGTGCGGAGTGGGGGGTGCCCAGAAGAAAATGGAATCTCCCCGCCCCGCAGGAAGAAATTCCCACATGTGTTTATGTACATTCCGAATCGGAACGAAAAGTTGACGTTTGCCCCAAAACAGAAGTGCCGAACAATTTCCATTTAAAAGCGTCCGCACATTTCGTTTCCATGTGACAACACGCTCCAATAAACACACCCGTGGCCAAGATCAAATTCCACACGACTGCTCCTCGCAGTCTTCGGCTTCTGATAGGGTCACGCAAGAGTCAAACTGAGAAAGTCGACGCATTTCAGCATCAACACGGAAACGTTTTGACATTCTTGAAACCAAGAGGGTCGAGCCCAGTCGGTGACTCTCTCTATTGCCTTTCAGCCGAAATGATTCATTTCAACTTTCTCCCCTCGAAAAAATGTCATTGAAATTGCCACATTCCTGCAAAACGTTTCTATTCTGACGCAACTCCGTTTTCCAAGAGAACACCGTTTTCTCCACAAAACTTGGACCAGTTCTTGGCCCAGTCTCTGGGAAAGCTAGAGAGAACCACAACTTCTGTTAGTGTCTAGCCCCCTTTATACTCATTCCAGACAATTTCTGTCTCTTCTCTACCATAAGAGACACTGCACATCCCTTAGATTCCTCCAGAACACCAAAGTCCAGGTCCTCACTCCTCTGGGATGTTGCCAAGCAAGTGCCAAGCGTCCTGTCTAATAAACTAGGTGCTTCACTTGGTCGGCTCCATCTCAGGAGGGTCTGGGATGTAGGAACCTTCCGTTTTTTCCCCTCCATGCAGTACTGGTGCCCTGGAGGAAGTGCTTGTCCCAAGACCAGTGCTCAGTGAACTTCCAGGGAGGTGTGCGTCACCATCAAGTGCGGGTTTGTCTGAGACACAGCTGTGTGTGGGTGTGGGCATGGGTGTGTGATAAGGTGGGCCCACCCTTCTGTGCTGGCCATGGTACAACAGGCGTGCCTGCCTCACTTTCCCCTTCCGTTTGCCCGTGAAGGGAACAGTCTCTAGCTGTCGGATACAAAATCCCATCTCTGGGCATAATTGATTCACATACACCTGCGTCATCATTGCCCCCCAAACCCTCGTGGTCAATCCATTCTCGACAAACCCACAGAAAATGTGGAAACATAAAAGAGTTTGTCCACATATCAATAGCAGCACTGGGCTCCCGGTTCATTTTGCCTCTGCTCCAGCTCTCCCAGAGAGTGACCCGTCTCCTGACTCTTACCAGGGGCCCCGACTCAGGTCCCCTGCAAGCCAGCTCCTTGCAGAGCTCCACTGCCCAGGCCTCTCTGCCCGTGTGAGTCCTACCCATGCCCAGGGCACCTCCCTCCAGGGTCCACCCTCTTGCTTCTGGCTCTGTGTCCCCTCAATGAGCTGGGGCTTCCTCTTCAGCCCCCTTGCCACTGCCCCGTCCTTCTGCCCTTCGGGGCCCCCAGCCTTGGTCAGTTCTCACCAGCAGTTCTGGTCCAGCTTTGGTAGCTTTCTCCCAAGCATCTCCCAGCGGTTCCCTTGTCTCCTCTGACAGCTCCCGCCTGCTGATCTCCTCCTTAACGGGCCCAGGTGCCCTCTTGGAGGGCAGATGACCAGTCACAGGTGCACTGGAGGGACCCTACTCTCTCTTAAAGGGCCAGTGTCACCGCTGGGTGTGTGTTGGTGTCGGGCGTGTGTGTTCTTTCTTAAAGTGAGTTCACAACCTGCGGGCCAGATCCCACTTTTCTGATCAGTCCTGATGCAGGTGAAGGAACAACAAATCCACTGGGAGTGGTGGCTGGGTCAGGACTGAGCAGAAGACCCGGTTGTTTTGCCACCTGAGATCTCTGCCCACCTATTTGATGACTGGGATTGGTGGGCGGAGCCTCCCAAAGCAACGGAAGTCCCACCCCTTCGGGTGAGGGCGGGGCCCCAGAACCCAGACATCAAGCGAGTTCGTGGGATGACAAATGAGAAATGGGGGGCAGGTTAGAGGAACCAGGACACAGAGCAGAGAGCCCCGGATCATGTCCGCTGGATGTCACATCTTTAACGAAGCCTCATTGTCTCCCTGTGAGGTTTTATCCCCATTTTATCGATGGGAGAAACTGAGGCACAGACTGGGTAAGGCAGTTGGGCGCACCAAAGGTCCCCTTAGTCCCCTTTGTCAATCCCAGCCTCCGTGACTGCCCAAGGCTCCGTGTCTCGTGGCAAAGAACCCACGAGTCCTGACTCCCTGTGCTCAGCACCGAACCACTGGCTCTTCCATGGCATCCCGGCGCCCTGACTGCTTGTAATTCCAACCTCTGGGTCGTGGAATAAGGTCCCAGTTTCCCTAACCAGGTGCCTGGCTGGGGTTTCCTCTGGGGACATGGTGCGGGGAGGGGGGAAGGGGGGGGGGCTGCAGAACCTGTCTCCCCATCAGTCCCCTGGGGAAAGGAGCTTCCCCCGCCTCCCGATTTGCCCCCGGTGGAGGGCAGAGGATGGGGAAGGCGGCTGGCGCTGGAGTGGGTTCGCCTGGACTCCAGTGGGTCTTGGAGGCTATGGAGGTTCATCTCCAGTGTCATGGGCAGACAGGCCCCTGAAGATCCCTCCCCGCCCCCATTGTGCCCTGGTGAGTGTGTGTGTGCAGGGCGGGCGGGGGGGGGGTTCTCTCTGTGGCTTATTCCCTCTCACCTAGTCCCCCCCACCCCCCCAGCACTGTCTGGCCCTCCCAGACAGCAGGATGAGTCAGTGGCCGCAGACCAGTCCCAGGCTCGCTTCTCACGCTGCCTGCAGCTCCGCTCATCCCCTTCGCCTCGGGGGGTGGGTGGGGGGTGGGTCACCATATGGGTTCAATGGCACAGGCTGGGGGGCACAGAGGGGATCTGGGAACCCGTCCAGGGGGGTGGCTGCCCTGTTTTTGCAGCCGGAGGGCGTGTCCAGCCTTCGAGCTGGCTCGGATCCAGCCAGCGCTAACAGGAGAACGCAGCTGCGGCCGCACGGGGGGCTCCCCGTCCAAGACCCTCGGGACGTCCTCAGGGCGTTCTGTCTGCAGCGGGCTAGCGCGGGCGCCTCCCCCAGCTCGAAGGCTCAACAGACCCCGCGTGGGAGACTGCTGCAGACCTGTGCACTGTCCGAGCAGGCTCAGTGGTAGAGGGAGCTGGGGAACACATTGAGTACACGTGGGACATGTACAGAGACACTGGTGCACACACATATGCACAGCCGCACACTCATAGTGCACACACCCATGTCCTTTCTCCAGGCACACGAAGGCAGAAGGCCATGCACGCACCTGTGCATTGCTCATCAACAGATGTGCACATTGATATGGTCACCTACCCATGTGCTCTCGCACCCATCCTCATGTGTATTTGCTCACACACATCCCTGCACACTCATCTGCCCATGCACACGCACACATCCCTGCACACTCCTCCCCCATGCATACACACCTATGCACACACATGCCCTGCACACTCATCCTCCCATGCACACACACACATCCCTGCACACTCCTCCCCCATGCATACACACCTATGCACACACGCACGATCTCGGTCACTGACTGCATAGACAGCCGGGCCAGTTTCCCTCTGGCCAAGCCCTGCGCCCCTGAAACGAGTGGTAATCACCAGCCTGCCAATCATTCGTGTCACTGCCCATGACTCCAAAAGGGGGCTGGATGCCCATCACTGCCTGCTAGGCCAGAGGTCATTCTGGCTGCTGACCCAGCAGAGACCACCGGCATGGCTCTCCTCGGGCAAAGGTTTAAAAGTCCCAGCGTGGCCTGTCGGGGCAGCTTCACAGCTGAGCAGACCATGCTCCTGGGGTCCCACGGAAACAGGGACTTGTGCTTTTTCAGCAACTTCCCCTAAGGCGTTCCAAGCCCTTCACCCCTGTGTGAGCTGGGCAGAGAGCGTCATCCCCAGGCTGCACGGGGGGAAACTGAGGCACAGAGGAAGGCTGGTGCAGTGGTTAAGGCACTAGCCTAGGACTTGGGCGAATAGGGTTTAAGTCCCTTTTTTCCCCCCCATATGCGTAACCTCTGTGTCCCAGTTCCGGGGCTGGGAGGATAAAGACCATGAGGTACTCAGATATTTAGGCCAGATCAGTACCTGACAGAGAGGAGAAGTCGTCACGGAGTCCCCGGGCGATGCTCCCTACGAAGCCAGTCAGGACTCTGGGGAAGTCTCCTCTCTGTGAGGAGACTGTCTCCAGGGCAAGAAGCTCACACGGCTTCCACCTTCCTGGGTCTGACCTTGGAGCATTCAGCATCCTCCGCCCCTCCGTGCGCTTCCCACAGCGAGTCCGCCCAGGCGGGGTCCTGGGGAAGCCAGAGGGTCCTGCCCCGCACTTTGCAGTCAGACCTGACTCTCAGACAGCCAGTAAAACAGAGGTTTATTCGATGACGGGATCACGGTCTAAAACAGAGCTTGCAGGTACAGAGAACGGGACCCTTCAGCCGGGTCCATTTTGGGGGGCAGTGAGCCAGACACCCACGTCTGCACTTCACTCCTCGTCCCCAGCTAGCTCTAAACTCACTTCCCCTCCAGCCCCTCCTCCTCTGCTTTGTCCCTATCCGGGCCAGGAGGTCACCTGATTCCTTTGTTCTCCAACACCTTTGGCTATCACCTTGCAGGGGGGAAAGGCCCCGGCCATTAATTGTCAGGAGACAGAGTGTCGGCCATTTATGCACACTGGCCTTTATCCCACCACCTAGAGACTTAAGAAATGCATAGGGGAAACTGAGGCACCCCTACACTATTCAGAGGAAACATTAAGAACTGTCCCACTTTGTCACAGAAGAGACTTGCTGAAAGTCGCTCAGCAGCTCAGCAGTGGAGCCGGGGATACAGCCCCTGCCTCCCATAGCCAGGGTGAGAAGGCACCCTCTCCCGAGAGCTGTGGGACTCCCTGCTGCTCCGGAGCCGTCTCCCAGGGCCGGCAGTAGCAGGAATAACTGCATCAAGCTGTCAGCGACACGGCCTGCCTCTGGCAGTCGGCAGAGCTCTGGCTAGGTGGAGCTGGCCACGCTGAGGTCCTGAGGGACACGAGCGTGGACAACCCCCCGGGGAGTGCGTGCTACCGATCCCCGATCTGCACGGGATAGGAGTCTGTTACAGACATAGCAGTGACCCGTTAGCAGCGTCTGGAGGTCCCTGGGTTGACCTGGATGGAGCCATCACGCAGACTAGGGAGACGCCCCAGATGTTGGGACACCGGGGGCTACGCAGGTGTCTTGGTGGGAGCCCAGGGGAGGCGGTTCTTTTGCAAACACATTCACGTGATGTTTGACTGCAGAATGATTGCAACACCTGCGCCTGCTCCTCAGGCCGCAACCCTCCCTGCAGAGGATGCTGTTGCGGCTAAGTTTAGAGGAAGCTCCTTAAATCCAGGCACCGAGGCCCAGTAGTGAGGTGAGTCTGGGGCAGGCACTGTCTCTTTGTTCTGTCTGTACAGCACCTAGCGCAGGGGCAGGACTGGGGTTCTGGGGTGCTACCACAAAACAAATGTTAATAAAAAATACTAGGTCTCTGTGCTGTATTGCTCCTTGCATGGGAGTCACGCCTAGAGACCCCCACCAAGATCAGGGCCCCGCTGGGTACTGTTCAGGCACACAGCAAGGACGGTCCCTACCCCAAAGCGTTAACAATCCAGACCAGTGGTCCCCAACCATTTTCTTCTGGCAGGCCCCAGACGACGAGCCACGGAGGACCGTGGCAGCGGACGAGCATCCGCTGAAATGCCACCGAGAAGCGGCAACGTCAATAAGCGTCGTTGCCGAAATGTCGCCGACAAGCAGCGTCATCGCCAAAATGCCACCGAAAATCGGCAGCGACACCTCTGGATGATGCTGCTTGTCGGCGGCATTTCGGCGGATGCTCGTCCGCTGGTCAGTATGCGGGTGCACATAGATGCCCCAGCGGGCGCCCAGGCACCCACGGGCACCGTGTTGGGGACCCCTGATCCAGACAGACGACACGTGGTTCAGGGAAACAGCAGCGAGGTGACGTGCCCGAGGTCACATTGGGGAGTTAGGAATAGAAGCCAGGTCGGCTGAGTGCTGGCCAAGTGCTCTGCCCACTGGACAACACTGCCCCCCTGACATCCTCCCAGCACTAACTAACTAACCTCCCTCCCCAGCCTGTCTCACCCAGACACAAAGCTCCATGAGTAACCCAGCATGGCCTGTTTGGGGACCCCATCTAGCTTCTAGCAGGGGATCTCTGTTGGTACTACTGCTCTGAAGCATACAGCATCCTCATCCCCCCACCTCCATCACCCCTTCTCCCCCATCGGCTCCCCAGACCCCAATTCTGCCCCAGAGCCTCGTGTTGTGTTTCAATCCCCTTTAATCTCCAGCTGCCTTCAGGATCCCTTTGAATCATCCGCCAGGACTGTGAGTCATCCAGAATCCTGCAGAGCCGTGTGTGGTGAGCCCAGGGCTGGAATAGCCGGGGGCTGTGGGTCAGGAGTGAGGGGCACTGGCAGAGCTGTGTGGGAAGCCCAGGGCTGGAATAGCCAGGGGCTGTGGGTCAGAGTGAGGGGCACTAGCAGAGCTGTGTGGGGAGCCCAGGGCTGGAATAGCCGGGGGCTGTGGGTCAGGGTGCGGGGCACTGGCAGAGCGGTGGTGGGGAGCCCAGGGCTGGAATAGCCGGGGGCTGTGGGTCAGAGTGAGGGGCACTGGCAGAGCTGCGTGGGGAACCCAGGGCTGGAATAGCCGGGGGCTGTGGGTCAGAGTGAGGGGCACTGGCAGAGCTGCGTGGGGAGCCCAGGGCTGGAATAGCTGGGGGCTGTGGGTCAGAGTGAGGGGCATTGGCAGAGCTGTGTGGGGAGCCCAGGGCTGGGATACCAGGGCGTTGTGGGTCAGGATGAGGGGCACTGGCAGAGCTGTGTGGGGAGCCCAGGGCTAGAATAGCCGGGGGCTGTGGGTCAGAGTGAGGGGCATTGGCAGAGCTGTGTGGGGAGCCCAGGGCTGGGATACCAGGGGTTGTGGGTCAGGATGAGGGGCACTGGCAGAGCTGTGTGGGGAGCCCAGGGCTAGAATAGCCAGGGGGCTGCAGGGCAGGACTGAGGGGAAATGGATGAACTTTGGGGTCAAACTCCCCCCTCCCGTGTCCAAGTGGGTTCTGAGTTGTGTAAAAGGCCCCTGCTTGCCCCACAACCAGACTGTTTCACTGCGAGCCTGCAGGGCTGGATTGACGTTCTGACCCTGGTGTGAGTCCGCCCGCCAGTGGGGTGCGTGCAGGGGTCACCACGAGGAGAGCTCGACCCCGGGGCATGTGTGAATTACACCGAAGAGCCCTTGTGAACTGAAACCTCTGAGGTTTGCTCAGGGGCTCACAGGGAGGAGGAAGGGGGGGGGGCAGGTTGAGCGTCTGGCCCCTCCGCTACCTGGAAAGCATATTCCTCAGTGCAGATAAGGAGATGCTGGGCCTCGGAGGGACCTCCCCCCCCCCCTGTGCTTTGCACGCTGTCTAGGAGAGGAGTGGTTGCAGGAATGGTTACTGGCATCTGACTTCTCTTTTTCTGCCCCCCTCCCGCCCCCCCCCCCCGCCACTTCAAGATGATGTCTTCAGCGAAGCATTCGCCGCTCCAGTTGGCTCCCATCACCGCCGCGCATTATCTGCAGCGGCCACTGGGCCGGAGTCAGATTTTCCACGGCGAGGCGGTGTTTGGGTTTGACGCGCAGGCCGGGAGCAGCTGGGGGTGGGGAGGTCGTCGGGCACGATATATCTAGAGGGTGAGCGAGCCGGGGAGGCACTGAGCTGCGCCGGCGTGACACCGCTGCGCCCAGGTTTCCGCCCCTGGACCTGAGAGCAGAACTTGGCTGAGAGAGGAGGAGAGGCTCTTTAATGTTTATTATCCATTCATTCCCCTGTCCCACCCTTCCAGATCATGCCCCACTCCCCCCTTCCAGAGACGGGGCCAAAATCCAGGATCGCCCGGGGACCCACGCTAGGGAAGCCGCAGGACCTAACAGGAAGGGTGTCACAGCTGCCATGTGATCCTAGAAACCAGAGGAGGAGAAGACCCAGGGGAAGCCAATGTGCCCGTTGTTCTTTCCCAGTGTTCCTTCCCTTCTGTCTGGCGTGTTTTCCGGAGAGTCTCTTCACATCCCCAGAGTCTGTCCCATGGCCTGATAGGTCACACAGCACTGTCCTGCTTCCCTTTGCTTTAATGTCAACTCAGTCCTCCTCCTTATCCCTCCCGCCGGAGCACCTCAGCCCCCTGCCCATCTCCCAGCCAGATGTGAGCACCCCTCGAACGCTCCCTCCTCTCCCCTAGCCCCTCGTACACATCCCTCCAGCCTGTTCCCTGGATTCCTGTCCAGTGGACGGCTTTGCAGGACGGGTCCGGCCAGAAGGGCAGGAACGGCTGGGGAATGGGGAATGAAGCAGGGCGGATCTAGGGGCAGTTCCCGCGGCTGGGTTGGAGTCCGGGAAACATTGGGGCTAAGCTGGGCTCCCCAGGGAGACGCCCCCTGTGTCCAGAGCCCAGCACCCCAACCTGGGGCCAGAGGGTTGAGGAGCTCAGCGGGCTGGGTGCAGGATGAGGGTCTGGCCCTGGTGGAGGTGCCAGGCTCTTAGAAAACTGGGGCTCGATTGTGGGTACTGAGCCCTTGGGGATCAGGCCCTGCGCTCTCTGCAAATCCAATGCCAGCTAGATCATGTCACGGTCTGTGTGTACAGCTCCTAGCATGATGGGGTACAGATTGGTACTAGAAATAATAAACAATAATAATATTAGTAAGGAGACCAGACTGAGTCACTGCACTGCCCCTAAATGGATCTGAATCATGTCATTGTTTGCAGCTAGGGTGACCAGATGTCCTGATTTTGGGGTCTTTTTCTTACATAGGCTCCTATTACCCCTCACCTCCTGGGTCTACACATAGTAACGCAGTGCTGGTGTCTTTGCTCCAGGGAGCCGCCATAGATCATAGAATATCAGGGATGGAAGGGACCTCAGAAGGTATCTAGTCCAATCCCCAAACAGATTTTTGCCCCAAATCAGGGCAAACTCACAATCCCAGGTTTAGCAGGCCAATGCCCAAACCACTGAGCTATCCCTCCCACACACACTGGTGTGTCCCCTCCTCCCACTACAGGGGTGGTGTGACCTGGAGCCTCCCGGAACACAACGGGCAAAGCGAATGCCCTCAGCGGATCCGGCCCTGAGCGCACAAGTCGAGTGTCTGTTCCGATCGGGCCTGATCCACTCCGGGCAGCTCCCCCCACCCTCGGCCCCCATTGCTCTCCGGCTCCTTTCGCTCGCGGCCTCCCGCCGGGCCGAGTGCAGCGCGGAGGTGGTCCGAGCGCACCGGCTGCTTCCTGTGTGGGCGGAGGGCGTTGGCCCAGGGCCTCAGCCCTGCTGAGCGGCGCTCCAGCGACACCGGGCCAGTGCCTGGGGGAGCGGCCACGGCCCATCTGGAAGGAGGGCCAGTTAGCTGCAGACTCGCCCCTCGGCTGGTGGCTGCATCGCTCCGGGAAGCTGCTTCCTGGATGTGGGTGTGAAATCATCAAGGGACGGCTGGGGTCTTAACTCTCCCCTCCCACCGCTTCATATTCCCGAGGCGCTGCCACGGTAAAGGGGCACCTCGCCAACAGGGACGGGCTGACCCTCCACCAGCATCGATAGCCCCATTGTACAGCTGGGGGACTGAGGTGCACGCTGAGCTATTGGGAGCTGCCGAAGGGGCTTAGACCCTTGATTCCAGGGAGAGCGGGGCTGCTAAATCCCATCGGTGGCTTTGAAAAAAATCACAACCTGAGTTCTGTGCTGATTTGCCCCGATCTCTAGAGTCCCATCCGGTGCCTTAGCCACCCACCCAGCCGTCCTCAGAGGCTCCCGGCAGTTACTTCTGTACATCTCTACAGCGGCCCATGCATCCCGGCACATCCCCAAAGACTGCCTCCCCCGCCACGCACCCATATAACACATCATGTTCCTATGGGTCCCCCCGGCGGGCTGTCCATCATCCCAGACACTCCCTTATCATTCTGGATGGTCTCATGGGCCGGAGTTTTCTCCTGAACAATGTACCTTGCGCGGCCCAGGCACGGCCGCACGCTGCACGTATAGTCTGCTCCATGCACGGTGTGAGGGCAGAGTTGAACTAGAGATCTAGGTCCAGATGCCGAGCTGTCCCCCGCAACCTCCCTGCTCCAGACAGGAGGTAACCTGCACCTGGAGAGGCTAAGCCCCATGTCACCGCTGCACCGCTGCTGGCTGGCCTGCGACTGAGAGAATCTCCTGGAAATCCCCGTCCCCGGGCAGGCTTTCTGGGCTGGAGGCTAATGCTCCTCCTAACCACTGGCCCCGTGTCAAGGACTGGGGCCTGGGCAGCCAGGCCTAGTGGTGGGAGCAGGAGTTAGACCTAGTGGTTAGAGCAGGAGTTGGTTGTCAGGAACTGGAGCCCAGGGGCAGAGCTAAGGGTAAGGGCTGGGGCCCAGGCTAAACCAAGGCGCTGGAGCAAGGCTGGGAACAAGCAGGCGCAGGGGCTATCGTAGTCCAAAGGCAAATGCTCTGAGCAGCCACTGACCTGTTGCGGTTGCACAGCTAAAGAGCCCGTCCGCTGGCTCGTCCCAGCCATCAGGCCCTACGGCCAGTCAGGCAGCCTACTCTAGGCCAGCCGCACTCGTTAGGTTGCCCAGGGCCCGGTTCTGCTGCAGGCCATGAATCCCGACACCCGGTGCTGCATCCCATTGACCCAAACCAATTGTGTCCCCATGCCAGATCCCTGGAGATGGAGGGTTAATCGCCATGGCAACTGGTGTCACACGCTAGACCCTTGGAGATGGAGGGTTAATCGCCATGGCAGTTGGTGTCACAAGCTAGACCCTTGGAGATGGAGGGTTAATCGCCATGGCAACTGGTGTCACACACTAGACCCTAAGAGATGGAGGGTTAATCGCCATGGCAACTGGTGTCACAAGCTAGACCCTTGGAGATGGAGGGTTAATCGCCATGGCAACTGGTGTCACAAGCTAGACCCTTGGAGATGGAGGGTTAATCGCCATGGCAGTTGGTGTCACAAGCTAGACCCTTGGAGATGGAGGGTTAATCGCCATGGCAACTGGTGTCACAGCTAGACTCTTGGAGATGGAGGGTTAATCACCATAGATTCATAGATTCTAGGACTGGAAGGGACCTCAAGAGGTCATCGAGTCCAGTCCTCTGCCCTCATGGCAGGACCAAATACTGTCTAGACCATCCCTGATGGACATTTATCTAACCTACTCTTAAATATCTCCAGAGACAGAAATTCCACAACCTCCCTAGACAATTTATTCCAGTGTTTAACCACCCTGACAGTGAGGAAGTTTTTCCTAATGTCCAACCTAAACCTCCCTTGCTGCAGTTTAAGCCCATTGCTTCTTGTTCTATCCTTAGAGGCTAAGGTGAACAAGTTTTCTCCCTCCTCCTTATGACACCCTTTTAGATACCTGAAAACTGCTATCATGTCCCCTCTCAGTCTTCTCTTTTCCAAACTAAACAAACCCAATTCTTTCAGCCTTCCATGGCAACTGGTGTCCTCTGCTAGACCCTTGGAGCTGGACAGCTAACACTCACCCCTCCTTCCCCATCAACACTCCTGTGGGATAGGGGGCTCCCTCAAGCAAACTCCCCCAGACCTCCCCGGCCGAGCACATGAGCTCTGTGCCTGTGGGGACCTCGGCAGCTCTCTCTCTCCAGGGCCTTTCCAAGGATGTTCTCATAGAGAAGGTGTTAAGTTTAGATGCCAGACACAGCCGCGTGTCACAGCGTGCTCGGTAGGAGATCTAGGAAAATTGTGTGTGTTGCGGGGGGAGGTAAGAAAGAGAGAGGGAGGACTCTATGTGTGCATGTGTGTGACAAAGAGGATTGTGCGTGCATGTGTGTCTGCGACGGAGAGGACTGTGTGCGCGTGCACGGGTGTGAGACAGGATTGTGAGAGGGCTGTGGGGGATGTGTGTGACCGAGAGGGTTGTGGAGCTGAGTGTGTGTCTGGGTGCTTGTGCAGGGATCAGTTTGTACTGACCCTAGCTACACACTGAACCCTCCTCCCGCCCAAGGAAGCTGTTCTTGCTCCCTCCTGCCGGTCCGTTCAGCCTTCGGTCCAAACACTGGCCATCCTTAGACCAGCTCTCAGGAATCCTTGTGGTTTCTCTTTGCAGAAGCATCTGCTCGGCTGTCAGAAGATGGATTTCCAAGCAAGGCCGCTCCAGACAGCCCAGAGAGATAAGAAAGCCAGTCCAGACACTCCCTTCCTTTTCCCCAGTTGGTAGTCTCAGTAATCCAGTCCCAGCCTCTCCCAGCAGGGGGTGCTGTAGGGGAAGGTGCAGGAGCACTGGCTGTGGGGGGAGCTCCAGGTACTCTGGCCCCACCCAGCATCCCCACCCCATGTTTGCCACTGGCTCTTTCCCCTTCTACAAGAGACCAGCCCCTGTGGATTCTTTCACACTGACCAGAGATGGTTTCGCCTGGCAGATCCATCCCCGATTGTGAGCCCTGGAGGTGCACTCAGGTGGCTCGCAGGTTCTTTTCTTTCCTTTCATTCCTCCTTCCCTTCGCCCCGCTGCTCGCAGCCGGGGAACCTGTTCACACTCTCCTTGCCTGGCTGCTTGCCAAGCCTGGGAAACCCAGCTCTGACGGCTGCCTTCCTGTCTGCAGGGATGGAGCGGAGGGCACCGGCGACGGCGCGGCTTTGCTGGCAGAAGGCAGAGAGGTGGCAGAGGCCCTCGAGTCACACCACACGCCCATCCATTACAGGGAGACGGGGCGTTCAGCAGCGATTGAAACAGCACAGCCAGATAGGCACAGGGCGACAGCAACGAGATCCTGGAACAACCAGGAGCCCCCCCCCTCCCAACGCGCAGGGCACAGGCAGGAAGCAGGTGATGGTCCGAGATGGCAGGGCCCCTCGCTGCCCCTTGGCTCTGGGAGGGAAATGTCCGCGAGACTTTTTTTTAAACACACAGTGTCCAGGAAGGAATTTATGCCAAGTGACTTGGGGAGGAATCGCAATTGGCATCACAACATTGACTGCGCAATGCCAGCTGCCCATTGCAAGAGGCGAGCTGTGTGCTTGAGGCCTCTGGCACATACCTCTAGTCTCTCAGTTCTCGGTGATTCCATGCCAGAGAGTCGGATACTAGCCTCACTGTGCAAGGTGTTTGCATGCTGGGTGCCGTACAGAGTGCAAGGTGTTTGCACACCAGCTACCCGCTTCAGAGTGCAAGGTGTTTGCACGCCGGATGCCGGCGGCAGAGTGCAAGGTGTTTGCACACCAGATACCCGCTTCAGAGTGCAAGGTGTTTGCACGCCGGATGCCGGCGGCAGAGTGCAAGGTGTTTGCACACCAGATACCCGCTTCAGAGCGCAATATGTTTGCATGCCGGATGCCAGTGGCAGAGTGCAAGGTGTTTGCACACCAGATACCCGCTTCAGAGTGCAAGGTGTTTGCACACCAGATACCCGCTTCAGAGTGCAAGGTGTTTGCACGCCGGATGCCAGCTGCAGAGTGCAAGGTGTTTGCACACCAGATACCTGCTTCAGAGCGCAATATGTTTGCACGCCGGATGCCGGTGGGAGAGTGCAAGGTGTTTGCACACCAGATACCCGCTTCAGAGTGCAAGGTGTTTGCACGCCGGATGCCAGCGGCAGAGTGCAAGGTGTTTGCACACCAGATACCCACTTCAGAGCGCAATATGTTTGCACGCCGGATACCAGCGGCAGAGTGCAAGGTGTTTGCATGGTGGATGCCAACTGCAGAATGGAAAGTTTTTGGGTGCCTGACGCAGAAACCAAAATGCCACCTACCTATGCTTTGTTCGGCTTAGAGGGATTAACTACAGATTCCTGGACAAACCCGACTCTTCCTGCCTGCCTGAGATGATATTCTATCTCACGCTACACCCTAACCTCATGTGCTTGGTTTCGGTGCACTGTTGAAACAGCTGCCACGTCCCGTCCCAGAGGTGGCTGCATTGCAGTGATGGGTGAAGAAAATCCCAGATGGTTTGGAATGAGAGCTAGCGGCTGGGACTGGGATCCTTTGGCCTGCTCTTGGTGCGGTGGCGCTCCTGAAGTGAACCGGGCTCTTCCCCCCTCCCCTCTCTGCTGGCCTGGGAAAGGAGCGAGGAATGTGCAGTGAGAGGAGAGTCTCGGCTTGTCCATGTGCAGTGAGTTCACCGCCGGGGTGAACGCCAAGAGCCAGCGATTCCTTGGCAGCCCTTCTGGAACAGAGTGAGCTGTCTAAGGAAAAAATGCCGGAGCTGCCACCAATCCCCGTCTGGAAGCTCCCCCAAGGGACAGCCCCGCGGGGTGCTGGATCCATCACAGCCTGGACTGGGGGAGAGGGCTGGGCACTTTCAGGAAGCATTCACCATTCCCTGAGGCGTGGTTGGAGGGCAGCGAGATCGCTATCTAGGCACGCATGCCTAAAATCCCCTGCCGAGATCTGGGCCCCATCATGCCGGGTGCTGCACAGACCCATAGCGAGCGGGGCGGTCCCTGCCCCCAGAGATCTTTCAATCCGAATCTGGTGTAATAATTCTTCGTTTGGGGGCGACGTAGTACAGAGATCGGGGGCCGGGGCGAGGCAGCTGGTGACATCTGGAATGGGACAGGCGAAACTGAGGGCTGGTCTACTCTGCAAACTGGCTACATCTCTCGGGGGGGGGTGTGTGTGAAAAATCCACCCCCCGGAGAGGTGTAGCTAGACCGACCTCAGTTTAGACAGTGCTAGGTGGATGGCAGAATTCTTCCATCAATCTAGCTGCGGTCTCTCGGGGAGGTGGATTAACTCCAGCAGTCACCTGGCTGCCCACCCTGGGTGACCCGGCCGCGCGTGTGGAGGGACTCGGTGCTCGGGAGGCTGGGCGCTGCGGGTGCTTCGCCATGGGACGGGAGAGGCTGGTGGGTCTGGGGAAGGCCCGAAGTCGGGCTGGCTGGAAAACAAGAATTTCATTTTGTGAAAAACGTGGCGGTTTCCGAATCTGCGGCCGGGCCGCATCGGAACGAAGCCGAGACCTGTCGGTGGAAAAAAGATGAGCAAGAGAGAGATCCGTAGGCCGGCGGGAAGGGCGCTCACCTAGGTTCATGCCCTTGCTCTCCCTTGCAGCAGGGTTTTGACCTTGTATCTCCCAGGGGAGCAGGCTAACCCCGAGGCTACAAGCTCTTCTGCAGCGGGGGGTCAGGCTGTGTCTGTGCAGGAACAGGGTTGGGGAGGTAACGTCTTTTATTGGGCCAATTCCTGTTGGCAAGAGACAAGCTTTCCAGCTCCACAGAGCTCTTCTTCAGGCTGGGTAAGCTCGTCGCTCTCACCAACCGAACGTGGTCCTTAAAAGACATCACCTCTCCTGCCTTGTGTCTCTTTAATATCTTGGGACCAACCCGGCGATGACAACGCTGGAAGGTGGCGAATTTTGCCATCTCTCTCTCCGCAGAAATTCCAGCCTGGGCCCGAGAGATGTTTTTGACGGATCAGCATTTTCTGATGAAAAAGTTTCCCCGAAAGATTCCTGACCAGCTGACGTCCTACGGAACCCTCCCATTTCCCCGCCCACCCGATCCCATCTTGCCAACCTCAAGTATTCAAAAAGCATCCGCCAGGCCCCCAAATTCATGAGCTTGGCGTCAGAAACATGAGGTGTTTTTTTAAGCAAGCAGAGCATTTTGAATATTTTCTTTGCAGCCGCGAGACATCTACCTATCTATGTGAGCACCTGTCTAGGCAGAGACACCTAGTGGATAGGGTGCCGGACTGAGACAGGGGACCTGGATTCCTTTCCCAGTTCCACCCCCGCTTTGCTAATTGACCTTGGGCAAATCGCCGCTCCGTGCCTCAGTTTCCCCAGCTGAAATGGGGATAACGCTATGACTTCTTTAGTAAAGTGCTTGAGATTTAGGGATGAAAAGCTCAGTGGAAGAGCCCAGGATAATTCTGATCCCCTCTCCCGCCTCCAGTCCCGTCTCTTGTCCACTTTTAGGCAGCTTTGCAGAAGGCGACATTAGAGGGCTGCCCCCGCTCGGCTCCCTGCAACATGACTCCGCTTGCTTGGGTCCCTGTCACGCCACGCTGGGAACCCTGAGAGCCTGCGACCGCCCAGGCGGGATCCTTTGCGGGGTGGGGGGGGACGCTGCCGTCTCTCTCAACCGCTGATACGTGGATGTTTTTTTTTATTTTTAGCATAAAAATTGCTCTCTTCCCCTCCCCCTCCTGCTGGGCACGCCACGGCCAGGATCCGAGCTCCCCGCTCGCTCCGACGGGGGCGGTCCTTGCTAGCTGCCTCACTGCAGATGTGGGAAACATTCAGGAAAACACTCTCCCTTCCCGCCGCTGAGGGAGGCAGGATGGCCTAATGGTTAGGGCCCTTGGGTGGGGATGTGGGTTTGATTCCCAGTTCTGCCACAGACTCCTATGGGACGCTCTAGGCCTTGGATCCCCATTGGTAAAAGATAGTCTTGCAGGGGTTGGGCGGATAAATGCATTGACAGGGGGGAGGTGCTCAGGTTGACAGTGATTGCGTGTGTGGGGGGGGCAGGTAAGAGCTTCAGGGTTCTAAGAAAATCTGGCTTCAAGCTTAAGCCCCTTAAGAGAGGAGAAAGGGTGGAGAGCTAAATTACTGGGTCCCCACTGCTGGAGCTGAGATGCTGGTGGGCTTGGCAAAAACACCTGAACCTCCCACCTGCAATCACTTGGGGGGGGGGGGGAGATCATGCCCCTGAGCTGCAGAGGGGCTTGGGAGCAGAGCGTGGGGTAGTACAGAGGGGAAAGTATTCCCCAAGAGATGCAAGGACCCCTGCTTGCTTTGCTTAAAGGAAGAGTTGGCCCCTTCGTACGTTGGGTAGGAAAGAGGGAGTGAAAGAAGGTGAAGAGAAAAGGGGATGGGGAGAGGAAGGAAAGAAAGAAAAGAAAAAAAGGAGGGGCTGGCTGCAAACACCCTCCTCTTACAAGGGGTGTCCCCTGGGATCTATCATGGCCCTGCGAGGAGACAGGTGCATGGCTTTTTAGATGGAAGGCCTGCCCCAGCAAACCGAAGAGGTCGCCTGCAGAGCTGGGCTTTGATCAGAACCACAACTGAGCCATCGAAGCACAGGTTAGGGCGGAGAGGCAGCGCAGGCTAGTTGGTAGTGTCCTGGCCTGGGACTCTGAAGGCCTGGGGTCTAACGCAGCTCTGCCCCCGCCCTGGGGTGAGTCACTTCCCGTCTCTGTGCGTTGGTCTTGTCTTTGGAGATTGTAAGTGCTCCAGGACAAGGCCAGCCTCCTCCTGTGTGTCTGTACAGCTCCTAGCACAATGGGGCCGTGATCTGAGTGGCAGCCACCAGGGCCTGATGCAATGCTACTGGGTATATCTCACTGAGTCCCTCGTGTCGCACCCAAGAGCCGTGACACTTTGGTCCCCTGCCTGCTTGGGAGGGTGTTTGGTGGTCTGTGACAGGCAGGGGGGTGTCTTCTGGCCTTCACCTCTATGGCCTCCGTGGGACTGGCAGCCACGTCCCCAGGGAGCCCCGGGCTTACAGCCATTCCCTCCGGGGGCGGCCAGGCCTGCGCGGCTCCTGGGGAAGTCAATGGGCAGGAAAAGACCCCGTGTGACTCGGGCGTTTCCAGGCTGTGGCTGGGGGATAGTCACGTTCCGTCCGCTTCGGGCCTGGAAACTCAAGCGGAAGCTATTGAGGCCTGCTCCCCGCCCCCACCCCAAGGCAAGGGTGTGAGCAAACTTCCCTGAGCTTTACCTGACCGAGAGAAACAAGGTTCCCAGTGTGTGTGTGTGTGTGTTGGGGGGGAGGGGATGGGAACTGGAAGCGAAACCCTGCAGCACCTGCAGCTAAAGCTATCATGCCATTGCTTGTCCCAGGAGCTAGCATCCCCTCCCCTCCCCCGGGACCCATCTGAACCTCTGCAAGGGGATGTCTAAACACATCCAGCTTGGGGGAGGTTTCTAGCCCCTTGCCCCTGCTGCCCTGCGCCTGGGCTCCCTTACCCGCCGGAGCTGGGCTGGGTGTCAATTTCCCTCGCGGGTCCCTGCACTCCACAGCCAGGAGGTGACCGCCGAAGGATGCCGGGGGTGGGAGAGTTGGTCCCTGTGACCCGGTAGCCAGGCTCCAGCAATGGCACGGCCTGCTTGTAAGGGCTAAGCCTCTTGTCCATGCCTAGCTGTCTTGGCAGGGCAAAGGCAGCAGGGCCGGTCCCCCTGAGGTTTGCCCTAGGTAGGGAAAGCCTGGGGTGGGGCAGAGCCATCCTAGTGGGTCCTGGTTGCCAGTGCATGGGGCGTGGTTGGCGGCAAAGGGGTGTGGCCAGCACACGCCATCACTGGCTGCTGGAGCAGCGCACCTCAAGGTTGCTCTAACATGCACTAGTGACCCCACCTGGTGCCAGGATCAGGGAATCCCTCTACCTTGGACTCATGCTCTGTCTGACTAGGGTGATCCTGCAATTCAGTGCCAGGTGCTCAGAGGAATACATAATCCCTCCATAATGTCCTTCCTGACCCTCGGACTAGGGCCCAGTTTATGCCCTGAAGCATGACGATTGAGACCCTTATTCTAGGGAGCATCATAAAAGACGCTGGCCCACAAAGGGAACTGCGTCCCTCCCAGTGGGGAGCAGCTGTAGCCAGGTGAACCCAGGAGCAGCCTCCCCCGGCCCCCTGCTCCGCTAGCGGGTGGGGGGAAGTGATGCTCCAGCTTAGCCAGTGCAAATATGGGATGGAGCTTTGCCATCTTTCACTCTTGGGTCAGGATGGGGGATGGGGGTTGCTGCCCCCAGTACCCGGAGGGGGCCCGGCCTGTGCCGTGTGTGTGGTGAGGGAAGGGATAAGGACAGGAGAACCCGAAGGGCGGGGGGAGACGGGAAAGGGGTGAGGGAAGAATGGGAGGAAAGAAGGAGTGGGGATGGAGGGAGAGAGAGGGGGATGGAGTGGGGATGAAGACAAAGCCTCGAGTTTGGCTGGCTAAAGGGGAAGGATGGCAGGTGTCCCACCTCCCCGTGTACCTCCTGGGCATGCCAGCCCTGGCCTGGGGTGTCTGCCCCCACTGCCTTGCCCCAATCTCCAGGGCATGAGTCCCTGAGAGGCCTGGCCGCCCCCCTCCCCCGACTTGCATACGTGGAGCTGCGGAGAGGTGCTGGGCCGCAGCCCCGGGTACGTGTCAGCTCCCGGCTGGAAACTTCAGAAGCCTCTTGCGTTTTCGGGGCGGGAGCCAGCTGGGCCTTGGCACGAGCGGGGCTGGGGCGGGAGCGGCCGAGGCCGGAGGAGAGAGGGAAAGCGCTCGGCAATGGGAGGAAGGAGGAGACAGAAGGAATGAAACAGCCCAGAAAAATGTGCCGGGTATAGAAGCTAAAGGCAAATTCCTCGCTGCTCTCAGCGGCCGGGGGGTGGAGAGGATCTGCTTTCAATTACTGCACCCAGCAGCCTAGATCCCTCTCAAGTGTCAACGCCGGCCGGGGGCTGCTGCTTGGGGAGGGAACCCCACCCTGCCACCCACCTCAGCGCCTCCCCCAATTGAAATACCCCCTTCAAGAACTTCCGAATCCCCCGGAGTTTGGATTCGCCCTCCTAGGCCCGAGCAGCCCTTTCAAAGCCCCGAAGACACAATTCCCCATCTCCCATGCAGCGCCGCCCTCCTGGCGCCGAAGCCACGTGCTCCAGCAGGGGACGGGATGGCTCTGGCCAGAGAGGGGCTCCGGATCGAAAGTGATTCGTATTTACGCTGTGGTAGAACACCAAGGCCCCTAACCGAGATCAGGGTCCCTTTACGCTCTGTGCTGTACATGCACATCGCGAGGGATAGTCCCGCCCTGGAAGATCTGATCACCTAAATAGACCAGTCAGATGATGGGAGGAGAAGCAACTGGCCCAAGGTCAGGCAGCAGGGAAGAGATCCCAGGTCTCCGGAGTCCCAATCCAGTGCCTTACCCCTTGGGCAACGCTGCCTTTTGAGAGAGCCTCCTTCTGTCTCACAGCACCTTGTGCCTGAGGCAATGCCAAGCTCTAATGGGCTGATCGCAGGAGGAGGAGCCAGGAACTCCCAGGTTCAGTCCCCGGCTCCGTGTGTGTGCTAGGGACGGCCCGTGCCTCTGCTTCTCCTTCCACAAAGCGGCCGTTTCTTTACCTCCCCCAGGTGTGGAGCAGTTCGCTGCGCTGATGTGCCCGCAGTGCGCTGAGAATGCACGGCCGGGCGTGCGACCTCTGGGTAAATGCACAACCAGGGTGAATTGTTTTCGGTCTCCTTAAGGCCGTGCGAGGTTGCCGTCCTCACGCCCGAGCATCACTGCGAGGCAAGCAGCTCACGTGCTAGTGCGAGGGGCAGGGCAGGGTGAGGAGCGAGCCGGTGAGCGAATGAGAGACGTGAGCGGATCGGTGCGTGGCAGCACGCCCCACGCCGCGGCTTATGGTTAATTAGATCTCTCTGGGGAGGCAGAGCTGTCAGGCGTCCTTAGCTGCAGGCTGACACTGGACCCTGGGCCGGACACTGACGGCCTTTGGTTGGTCCTGACACGCAGCTTTGCGGCTCCATAATAACACGAGTTAAAATAAAGGTGTGTTCTTAACATGAAGTGAAGCCCTAGTGAAGACAAGGCGGGGGGAGCCGTCCCGTGGGTTAGCAGGGGGAATTAGTCCCTGGCCGTTCACTCGGCCCACGAACTTGTCCGAAACCCGCCCGCTCCCTTGGCTCCACTAGTCAAGAACACACCTTTGTACTCGTCACGTGGCCAGGACTTCCCTGTGCAGGGCTGGGGGGAGGATCAGCCGCCGAGTTTGGTGGATCTGAGAGGCAGCTTGGGCCAGAGCGCTGGACTGGCTCTGCTGTTGGACCTGGCACCGGTCCCTCCTCCTTACGGAGCCTGTTTCCCCTCCTGCTTGTTCTCAGTCTTGTCCATTCAGACTGGACGCTCTTTGGGGCCGGGACTGTCTGGACCAGCGCCTGGCACAACAGGGCTCTGATCTCCGTTGGACGCCTCGGGGTCCCACTGCAAGGAGCCCGTTGCTAACACAGACTTTTTGGTGGGTGACGTTCCTTGGCCCGACGGCTCATTGCCCAGCTAACCGGCCCCCTGCATCCTGAGGGGCCCCACTCCTTTCCACAGGATCCCCCCCCCAGCAGACCCCGACGCCCTGTGCTGGTGGCACTGAAGATGCCCGGAGCGATGCTGGCAGGACAGGACCACTTAGCTCTGCCCTTCCGTGAGCCCTACAGAAAATAGGCCAAATACTTCTCTGTATGACTCAGATGGTGTCAAAGCTGAGCATGGAGGGCAGGTTTTGGCAGATCGGGCTGCAGCTGGTTCTGTGGCAGCGACTCCTGCCAGTCCGCAGTGGCGAGAGCGAAAGGCTGGAGGCAGGATCAGAGAGGGGAAGGGAGAGGATCCGAGTTTGGAGGTGCGGGGCGGGGGGTGTGTGAGATGCTGACGTGGGCCTGGGAGATGTGAAAAGCCCCGAGAGAGAAGGCGAGGTTGGCGCATGGCTGGGCTCTGAGTTCGGCTGCCCGGGTGTGAATCCGTCCACTCCTCCAGTGGGCTCACTCCGGAGTCACCCTGGCTGAGATCAGCACCCGGGTGACCAGACAGCAAATGTGAAAAATCGGGATGGGGTGGGGGGGTAATAGGAGCCTATATAAGAAAAAGGTCCAAAAATCGGGCCTGTCCCTATAAAATCGGGACATCTGGTCACTAGACACAGCGAAGAGGTGCCGAGGCGGAGCGCTCCGATTTAGCTCTCCCCCAACTTCACCTGGTTCCCCCCCATTCACCGCTGCAGCCTCCCTCCACCGTGGAACCAGACCCAGGACCCCAGTTCCCTGCCCCACCCCCTGCGCGGGGGAATCACTGACTGTGGGGCAAGGGGGACAAATGCTCCCCCCCAACTTTTCCTAGGTCTCTGTGCACCATTATGTCTTCCGCATCTTCCCCCAGACTGGGCAGAAGCTGATCCAATCCCACATCATGTCCCATGTGTTGACACCACGTTGCCCTCCCCCCCACCGAATGTTTCAAAGATGATGCCCCTCCCCCGAGCTTGGGGCCACGTGGACCCGCACCCAGCTCGAAAACGCTTGGCCCGTGGAGCCTGTCTCTCTGGGAGTGACTGCCCACTGGGTGCGCAGAGCAGGCCCTGTGTGAACGGGACAGGGGTCTGCAAACAAATAGGTCACACCTGCAGGGTGGGTGGGGGGTCTGCAGAGGGGGGCAGCGTGCTCGGTGTGAAATGAAGGCCTGTCTATCACACAGGCCAGATCCCCAGCTGGCCTAAATCAGCGTAGGTCTCCATTGATTTCCTAAACTGACACCGCTTCACGCCAGCAGAGGGTCTGGCCCCCGCTGATTTATACCTCACCATTTGGGCTGCCTGCAATGTTCAGTTCCGCCCTGGGGGCATGTCTTTCCCACCGGTGCTGTTTGCGGTGGAATTAGTTCATAGAAATCTTTCTATTGCTCCAAACCTGTTTGGTTTTTTTTTTTTTACAAATCCTAATGAATCTGACAGCCTCCTTTTAAACGACTACTCAACCAGCCCTTGGAACACAGCCAGAGACCTAGGAAACCGATTCTCCCCTCCCTTACGCCGGGTAAATCAGTGAAAGAGACACTCCGGGGTTAAATCTGGGTCTGATTCAAAGCTCACGGAAGTCAATGGGAGGATTTTTTGTGGGTGGGGGGGGGGGGGGGGGCATCGGATCAGGCCCTGGAAGTGCCCTGGAAGTGGAGGATCAGGCCCTATTTGCACAAGCCCCTTACTTCCTTGAAGCTGTCTATCGGTGACTAACGGCCAAGGATGAATCCTGCAGCGCACCCAAGGCGTTTGCTCTGCCGCAGTGGAATGTAGAAATGTTAGAATCATTCCCCGCTTTGCAGTGGCAATTGCTCAAATTCATCTGTGGTTTAACCAACTCCTGCGTCTTCGCTAGAGTTACCCTGGAGACACTTTTGGGGCCCCCCGTGTCAGAAATCCAAACGGAATCTATTAAAAAAGAGAGGGCGAGCGAGAAAGTCCCGGAGGAGCGCCCCACAAGGCATGCGGGTTAAATCAAGCTAGTTGCAAGTCACGCGGCATTAAGAGAATGGCTCTTTTTGAAATTCTCGGTGTGGATTCAGTGTTGCGTTGAGGGCCCCAGAGAGCAAATTTAGCCCCAGAACGGGGACAGCGAAACCAAGGCAGCGTTATCTTTCTCCCTTTAACGGTGCTGATGTGCCCCTGCTCCATGCTGGAAGGCAAGGCTGGTAGGGCCCTGTTTTTCCAAGAGCTCGGGGCCAGATTTCCAAGCCCTCAACATGCCCCGTGCTGAGTTTTGGTGAAATCTGCCCACTTCTTTTGGTGCCTAAATGGGCGCTGAGCGCTTTGAAAAATGATTTCAGATCACGCCCACCCAAAAGCCATCAAAACACTAACTTCTAAATTAGTGTTGACCTGGACCCAGCAATCCAGAGACGAGAGGATTTAGACCCACAGCTCCCCCAAAAGTGAATTAACGGGGTATGATCAAGTGACAAAGGCACTCTCCTCAATAATGCCATGATGACCTGCCATTAAGGGGATGACAAGCCGAGAAGCGGGAGGCTCGGGGTTGAAAGGGAGACGCTGCTCCCAGTTTAAGCCAGCGACGAAGAGGGGGACGGGGGAGACAAGTGCAATTTGGAGGCTCCAGCGCCTCCCACGGCTCCCAGCGCCCGTCACACGTGGCACTGGCCCCTTGATTCCGTCGGGAACCGGGGGAAGAAGCAGCCGTTTGAAATGAGGTCACTTGGAAGGGCCAGGCCTGCTGAATAAATCACCCCGCCTTTGATGCATTTTGGAAGAGGAGCTTCTTCTCTGCCCCCCTTCCCTCCCCAGCCCTGCCCCTCCACGCCTCTCTGCCGGCCCGGGGACTGCAGCTCTCTGTGTTTTCCATCGCTGACTGGGCGGACGGGCTCCTTCCAGCCCCGACCCAGCTGCAATGAATCAAAGAGGCGCTCGGTGCCAAGACGGTTTTCTGATGTGGCTGTTTCTCCTCCCCACCAGCTCTCCTCCTCCCCACCCAGACCGCCCCCCTTCTGAAACCAGGCCCCGTCCATCCTCCCCCCCCCCGCATGGCTCTCCAATGTGGTAGTGATTAAAACAATGGGAAGGTCTGACAGGCTCCCGGGCGCTGCCAGAGGGGAAGCCGTGTTAGTCTGAATCTGTAAAAAGCAACAGAGGGTCCGGTGGCACCTTTCAGAGCTGGAAGAGAGGTGCTGATCTGGCCGACCCACCTGGAAGGATGGAGAACCTCCGTGGCCCCATCCGGCTGTGGGCCTACGGAGGTTGCAGAGGGGAGCCAGCTGTGATACAGACCCCTGCCTTCTAAGGCCGGCTGATCTCCCTCCCGGCCCCCCCCCCCCTTGCTCCCTGTGGCTTTCCCCCTATCTGTGCAGAGCAGACTGGGGAATTTACCAGCCTTTAGTTCCATTGCATCCGGGCCTCACAACAGCTGTCGGTTCTGGGGTCCCGCTCCGAAGCCTGTAATCCCATGGAAAGAGTCCCACTGGCTTTGGATTAGGCCCGGTCGGGTCAGCCTCCCACCCCCACCAGGCTCCCTTCCACTCTCGCTAGTGAGGGAAACTGGCTTGAATAGGTCCCCAAGACTCTGCTCCCACACCCCAAAAGAGGGAGGGGCGAAGGGTGGTTAGACCCAGGGGCCAGTTCTCTGTCCTCTCTGCAAGCTCTTTGGTGCCCCTGGGGTGCCATGAGCGTAGGCTCGGGGCAGGATCTCCGTGGCTGGTTATGCGGGGCACCAGCAAAGAAGGAACCACCGTTCGTTGGGCTGTACAGAACTCTCTGGGTGGGGGTTTCTGGCCTGGGCTAGGCAGGAGGGCAGACTAGATGATCCAAATGCCCCCGCCCCGGCCTCAAAGACCTATGGATTGTTCTTCTCAGACAATAGCTGAGAGGGTCCCTTTAGGCAGCTCCTCCTCGAGACCTTTTAGTGCCGGTTAAGTTATTGGCAGCCAGCTTTGTACTTTGGAGAAAGAAAGAAAGAAAGACAGAAGCCGATGTGGAAAATGTTCCCTGTGCATGTGTCTGCCCTTCGCATTTCCGGGTCGAGTCTCCGGAGCTGAGAGCAGAGAATTCATGATCAAACAACCTCGTTGGGGAGCAAAAGCATCGGAGCTCCACCCTGCCACTGAAAGTATCTCCCTTGATCTCCAAGTGAGTCAGGCCCCCCCAAGCCCTCCCCCACCTTCCCCAGGGGTTGGATGCCCTGGACTTGAATGTTGCATCTGGCCTGTATCTCCATTGTGGGCTGAACTGGAATCCTGGAGTCCAACTCTGCAGCTTGAGTCCTGCAGGGCAGGCGTCCCCTCTGGTGGCCTTTCTTGGGCAAAGGAGAACACACTCTGGAGCTCAGGAGACCCCTCCCTGGTCTCAAGTGATCAGAGTGCCCCCTGGACCTCTCCAGACCCCCAGCAGCAGCTCCTCTCTGTCCTTGATGGCTCGGGAGACCAAGGGATCCAACTCAGACCTCTCGCGAGACCATGGTTTTTCTGAGGTCCAAGAAACCAGGACCACCGGGGTGACCCTGAGCCCAGCGGCAGTGTGTACTGGGCAGATTTCCCTGGGCGGCTACTTCCGAAAAGGGACAGTCCCGGGAAAGCCTGGACAGGTGGCAACGAGACACTATGAAACACTAGCCTGCTAACCCTAGAACTCTGGCTGTCTCCTCCGGGGCACCACTGAATGAAAGGGGGAAGGAGACGGTAGCAGATATGTATTTAGCCTAGTCTCCATCCACCACCTGACCCAAAGCCTAATTACGGAACTAGCCCTAACCCACCCGCTATACCTCGCCCTCTCCTGACTCCATCCACTGTGCAGTTTCTTAAGCCCACCTGCTGCTTCTGTTCCCCCATAAGGCACCAGACCACGTCCCTCCCCGCTAGAACAGCTCTTTGCCTCACCTGCTGTATCGGCTTCTCGGCCAGTTCACCTACCTCCACCTCATCTACTTAAGCAGCTCCTGCCTGCACGGGGCACACCTGCCCCCAGCCGCCTCTCCCCCACCAGCTGCTAACTTTAACGGCCTCAGGAACCAATGAAATCCTGGCAACGGAAGAGGTCCGACACTAGGTAAGGATGGAGGAATTGTCAACTGGGACGTAGCAAAGGCAGGCATACTCAAGACATATTTCTGCTCTGTATTTGGACCGAAGCTGGATGGTGTATTGGGATCTTACAGCGAAAATGAAACGCTGTATTCCGTCGGTAAAAGGCGGATGTCAAGCAGCAACCCATCAACATTTTAAAATCTGCAGGCCTGGATAGCTTGCACTCGGGAGTATTAAAAGAATCGGCAGAGGAACTCTTTGAACCCTTAACGTTGATTTTTAACAAATCTTGGGTCAGCGGGGAAGTCCCAGAGAAAAGCAAATGTCGGTCTGATATTTAAAATGGCAAAGGGGATGACCTGGGTACCTATAGTTCAATTCCAGGCAAAATCATGCAAAGGCTGATATAGGATACAGGTAGGCCAGAAATAAAGGATGGGAGCATAATTCATGCCAGTCAACATGGTTATATGGAAATACGTCTTGTTACACAGACTTTCAATGAGATCTCAAATTTGGTGGAGTTGATATAATAGACTTCAACTTCTCTACGATATTTGACTTAGTCCTACATGACATTCTGATAAAAAAATTAGCATATATAAAATCCATATTAAATGGATTCAAAACTGGTTAACTGATAGATCTCCAAAAGTACTTCTAAAGGGAGAATCATCATCCAAGGGGAGGTTTTCTAGTGGGGTCTCTTCTTGGCCCAATGTTACTCAACATCTTTAGCAGTGGTCTGGAGGATCATTGCTGGTAACTTTTGCAGATGACTCCAGAACTGGTGGAGTGGTAAGTAACGATGGGGACAGGTCGGTTATTCAGGCTGACCTGGATTGCTTGGAACAGGGGACGCATTTGATCAATGTGTTTTCCTACAACCAAACACAAGGTCAGATCTCAAGGAACAAAGTTGTAGGTGATGCCCACAAGAGGGGGGACTGCAGCCTGGACGCTGTGACTCTGAAACAGGCTTAAGGATGATGGTAGAACGTGCGTGCCCAGTGCAATGCATTCTGATCCTGGGCTCTGACTCAGGGTTGAGTCCAAGTCTCTTTCTGTCCACACACACATCAGTTTGACTCGAGTCAGCAAGCACTCAGGATCTGGGTCCTAGGACCCTGGTGCAGGGTGGCTCAGAGCCCGAGTCCCCGGGAGACTCAGCTCCAAGTCCTGTCATTTTGCAGTGTGGACGCAGCTCAAGCCGCAGACACGAGTCAGAAGGTCTGCGTAGTGTAGTGCGGTCGCATTTGCACGGCTGTGAGATCCAGGTCCAGCAATTGTAAACCTGGGCTTAGTGTGCTGTGATCCTTGCATATATACGCAGGGGAATCTCAGCTAAGACCGGGAAGTGGTACCACCTCTGTCTGAAGCATTAGCTAGACTGTTATTGGAATTCTGCGTTCAGTTCTAGTGTCTACACTGCCGAAAGAACGAGCAAAAATTGGAAAGGCTCAGAAAAGAGCTACAGTCCTAACGCAGGATTCCCCCAAACCTGCTTTTCCTCAGAGCGTTTCACAGTCTCTGACGTATTTATCTTCCCAGCACCCTTGTGAGCCAGAGCAGGGCTGGGATCCCTGACTTTAAAGTGGGGAAACTGAGGCACAGAGAGACTGCCCTAAACCGCACAGGACATCAGTGATGGGGCAAGGAATTAAACTTGGGTTTCTCAAAGCCTAAGCTACTGCATAAACCACTGGGCCATGAGACACTTAGGATGCTTGAGCTAGTTTACCCAGGAGAAGGTAAACGCCAGCCAGGAGAGGATGGACTTGTGACTAAGGCGTGGGGCTGAAACTCAGGAGATCTGGGTTCTTTTCCCACCCAGGGTGTATCCTTGGGGAAGTCCCTTCCTCTCCTCGTGCCTGAGTTTCCTTCTCATAAGATGGGTATGATGCTGACCCACCTCTATGGTGTGCTTTGAGATCACGGGGTGGGACGCACTGGCCAAGGGTTAGGCCCATCCAGGGGGAGGTGAGGAACAGCATCACCTGACCAGGCACAGCTGAGTGACACGGTTTGGATCTCCAACCTCGACTGACACCATCTGCAGGTTGAGCCGTGGTGCCGGTGTGGAGAAGATTGCCCAGCCCAGCCATTCGTGGAGCTGCCCGAGTTTGGAGGCTGCAAAGTTTCCTCCCGGGGGATTAGGGGGAAGAGCTGTCGAGACTGGGGATCTTGGTACCGATATAATGGTGTGTAAACCCCGCTGGAGATGCGCCACCCCAGGGATAAAAATATCCCTGGTGCAGACGGGCCCGAGGGCAGATCTCCTTGGTCTCATCCCTCCTCCCACCATGGGATGGGCATAGCCCTTTGCTAGTACTCTGCACCAGGACATGCACAGCTGCACTGGGATTTTTTCTCGGGGGGCGGGGGAGGGTAACAGCACATCTCCCAGCACCGACGGCTCCTTTGACACAGGGCTTTGCAGGGCTTACCTGCCCCCTGGGAACGCAGAGGCCTCCGCAGAGCGGCAGAATCTGCCTGTCTGTGTGCAGAAGTGGGGGTGGGGCGGGGGCACAAGGATCCTGCCTCTGCTTCCCGGGGCGCGGAGCCGGTCCTAGGAACAGGGTGACCAGAGGGGTGTCCAGGGCTCCTCTGCTATGGGGCAGAAAGGCAGGATCTTGGAAATCCTACTGTCAAGCCCATTCTCCGGGTGTCTCCCTGGGAAGCGCGGGAAATCTGGGCTTGCGTGAGCCCAAAGAAACCATCCCCATGCCCATCGGCTGCACTGCGCCCCTCTCTTCCTCAGCAGTTCCCTCCCGGGTCCCCTCAAGCCAACTTGCCCGGGCTCGGGGGGAAGCGGTGGGCCTGAACTGGTGGGAGCGGGAGCTGGACCCTCTGCGAGAGAGAGTGAGAGGAGGGGAAGGACCAGGTGAGCGAGAGGATGAGGAGGAAGAGCTGGCAAGTTAAAACAGACACCGGCTTCCTTGCTGAGCCGGAGGCAAATTCATGCTGGCGCGGTATCTCCCGGCTCATGGTGTGAATACAGACCCCTCGCCCCGGGCTGGAATTCCTGACGGCGAATGTAAGGAAGGAGGCGCTGTGTGGGGCGGGAGGGGGGTTGTAAATCAACTGAGGAAGAGGAGCAGCGACCGGAAGGAGCCCGGAGAGCCCCGAAAAGGGCTTGGGAAACTCCCAGGCTCTCTTGCTTCACCCACCTGAATTTCAAAGGCGATTCGCAGCAGCCGCAATGGGGGGCCTGCGGGGCGTCGGGTCTGGGAATGAGGCCTCCGGGGGTTACGGTGGGGGCCTGTGCTCGGTGGTCAGCAGGGGCCAGGGGGTGGGAGCGGCAGGGGAAGGTGGAATTAGAGAGAGGTGCAAGGAGGGAGGTAAGACCTGCTAGAGTGGCAGGGGAGGGGCAGGTGTACCAGCTGGAGCGCATCAGTTCAGAGTCCACGGCCGTTCTCATGAACCTCCGTCACTAATCCCTGCTCAAAGCCAGGCTTTCTCTTCGGGCTACAGCACATTGTCAGGACAGACGTCCAGTCCTGCGACAGAGACTTCGGGGGATGGAGACTCCACCCTGCCCTGAGAAAAGGTGTCCCGGTGCTTCATTCCCCTGGCGGCTGAAGATCTGTGCTTCTCTTTCCATCCCAATTGGTCTCGTTTCAGTTTTCCACCTGCTCTCGGAAACCTCTTCCGCGCGGACCTGCGTCCGGACACTGATCAAGTCACCCCGGCCCTTTGACTCACACACTAGCCACTGGCCCACACTGCATCCTTAGCAATGCAATCTCCCGTAGCGGGTAAGTTCTCTGGGACCTTTTGTTCTGTGTTTGTATAGCACCGAGCCCAGTAGGGTCCTGGCCCTTGGCTGGGACTCCTGTGTGCTGCCCCCAGAGAATTGATGGCCACGGGGCCATAGTCTTCTTCGAATAAAGGCTCTAGCAGGAGTATCCACGGGCGAGAGCGTAACGGTCTCTCTCCAGGAACACGGGTGCCAGGAAGGTCTCAGATCCACGCTCTCCTGGGAAGTGAACGCCGAAGGCTCCTAAGCCCAGCTAACGGGAATCCACTCCCGAATGGGAAACAGTCTGCACTGGGCACCTTGTCCCAAGGCCACTGACGTCAAAGGAAAGGCCGTCGCTGGTGTCTCCCGTCACAGCTGGGTTGTGCTCAGGGAATCAGGCAGAACACAGAAGCAGGGCCTGCCCTCCTGAGGGATAGCTCAGTGGTTTGAGCATTGGCCTGCTCAACCCAGCACTGTGAGTTCAATCCTTGAGGGGACCATTTGGGGATTTAGTTGGGCGTTGGCCCTGCTTTGAGCAGGGGGTTGGACTAGATGCCTCCTGAGGTCCCTTCCAACCCTGATATCCTATGATCAGGGAAGGAAGGGTTTGCGAGCTATTGAATTCAGCCCCGGCGGGGCGCAGAGGTCGGCTCGCCGTCCAGCCTTCCGAGCGCGGGAGAGAAGTTTCCTACCAACCGAACCAGCCATGCAATAAAAGCAGAACAATCCCGGTGAAAAGCACCTCACGGGGAAAGTTCTCTGCTGGAGGTCGAAGGATCAGCTCTAAACGCCGCTCGGAAGGGGCGTGGGACCGTCCGGGAGTGCACGGAAACACCGACGAGAGGGCAAAGGTGGAGAGACTCTTAATGGGATGGAAGGGGATCTTCTCAAAGCCCCTGGGGCTGCTCTAACTTTCACCGGCCCCCCAGACATCCAGGGGTCAAAGGTGCAGAATACAGCTCCCACCTCTCCTGTCCGGTAGCATCGACTCAGGCCATGAGGAGTCATTTTAGTGTTCCCCTGAAGCTATGCTGGTAGGGGGCGTCCTGAAATAGCTGTATGAAACCCTGACCCTCCTCCCCCCCGGGGGATATCTCCAGCACCACTGATCAGCGCTCCCCCCTGGACTGGCTGTCCCAGGACACACCCTGGCTACCACCAGGGCCGGCTCCAGGCACCAGCGCAGCAAGCCGGTGCTTGGGGCGGCCAATGGGAAGGGGGCGGCACGTCTGGGTCTTTGGCGGCGAGTCCCCCAGTCCCTCTCGGAGGGAAGGACCCGCTGCCGAATTGCCGCTGAAGAATGAAGTGGCGGCGGTAGAAGCGCCGATCGCAGCTTTTTTTTTTTTTTCGCCGCTTGGGGCGGCAAAAACGCCGGAGCCGGCCCTGGCTACTACTAGGCCCAGAGGGACTTTGAGCCGCCAGACCCAGACCAGGGCAGCACCTGAGGGGCATGAATCAACCCCCAGCAGCCTAGAATGGGGGGCACAGGAGCCCCCTCTCCTGCGCCAGCACACGGGGAATCAAACCCAGGTCTGCTGGGCCCACAGGGGCAAGCACCAATCTCCTGAGCTAGAGGGGTAACTCCGTTAGCTGCTCCTAGGTAGCAGGCTGTTATCCTCTGGGGACCAGGCGCCAGGATCTCAGGCACTAAACCAGCAGGTCGCTAAGGGACCGACACAGATTTTAAGGGCCTTGCAAAGAGCTTTCTGGAAGCAGCCCGGAGACCTAATAGGGCTTTGGTGTCTCTCTCCTTCTTTCTCTTCCCCCCTGACGGAGTCTCCCCACCCCCACCTTGCTGCAATGTGACCCGAGCAGATTTCCCAGCCCTCATTAAGAGCATTCCCTCCCGGCTTGGCTCCCCAAGGCCCTGCTTACGGTCCCGTCTAATGGGCCTCGCGCCTTCTTGGCAAGCAAGAGTTCAATTACGAAATCGCCCCGGGCCCTTTGAACGGCCCCTGGAAATAGCCCCCGCGCTCGCTGCGAGTGATGGCTGGGCGGTGCCCCGCCCGCCACAATTGAGGGTGAAGAGGGAAAAGCTGCCCCGGCGCCCCGGCAGCCCGGCCTGAAATAGACTGGGCGTCGGCCGGCCTGTGGCCTGTGGCTGAGCCTGCTGCCGGAGGCAGAGGCTCGGGGTGTGTAGCAAGGAAGGAGCTCCGCTGTCTGGCTGTGGAGAGTGGGGGCGCAAAGGAAGCCACCCCACGATGCAGGGATGAAGCCCGAAGTCCCGAGCGAGGGATCAGAGCCGTCAGGGCGGGTGGCTGGCGCCCGGGCCGGAGATTAACGTGACCCTGCCCGGGTATTACAGCGTAGCCGTGGACGATTGCGCGTGTGGCCGAGACAAGCGAGGCTAGAAAGCCAGTCAATCACCTCTGAGTCAGTAGTGTTCAGCTGGAGAAAGCCCCCAGGGAGCCCGGCACGAAAACAGCAACCATCCGGCATGCCTGCGGCACCCTCCCCAGCACCGCCGCTGCCCGGTGGGCTGGCCTGGAGGTCCCAGGCATCGCCGGACCGGACCACGCCTGAACTCCTGAAGCTGGCCACGTGGGAGCCTGAAGCCAGCTAGCCGTTCATCCGGCCGGATGCCGTCTCGGAGAGCCGGGGGGCGGCAGAGAATCTCTCTCCCCGTCTGCTCGCCGCGGCTGATGTTATCTGCTGGGGGGAGGGCGCTGGCGGGGCAGCTCTTCACTACGCTGGCAGTGGCGGGGTGCACCCGTCTCTCTCTGAGCAGGGGCAAACGTGGCATTTGCTGGATCGGCTGCGTTCAGGCACCGGTGGGGCGGTGGAGGAATATTGGCTAGGACTGATACCAGGGCAAGTCCTGTTGGCTTCAGCCTGGCTGGCTAGTTCTCTATTACAGCACCACACTAGCTGGGCACTGTGCAGATGAGACACCGTCCCAAAGAGACTAAAATCCAAATGGAGACAACAAAGGGCAGAAGGGGAAACTGAGGCACCAGGCAGGGAAGTGACTTGCCCTAGGCCCTGCTGCGGGCCTCCATGGCCCTGGGCACTGAACAAACACTCAGTGAGGGACAGCTCCAGCCCCCAGTTAACACAGAAGCAGAGAGAGGTGAAGTGGCCTACACAACGCGGAGTCTGGGCTAGGCCAGTTTCCTCCCCACTGGCCCATGCTCCCACTACTAACAAACCAGAATAGTTGCCTCGGGCCCCTTTCTAAGTCTGCTTTTTACCAAACTCCTAGATCCCGCCCCTGTTCCCTCTCCCCCAGGTTGGCACACCGGGTCACTCCCAAGGTCATGCGAAATCACGGTGCGAGCTGGGCTCCCTATTCACCCCTTCCCCTCGGAATCACGTGCTCATCCTGTGCAAACCCGGACGTCGCTCCGTAAGGGGTGAAGGTACGTTGGAGAATAAAGCAGGGTCTGGTGGTCTCTCTGGTGCGACTGGCAGTCGGGGCTCCGGGGTTCTATCCCTGACTCTGCCATGTGCTGCGTGACCCTGGGCAAGTCATTTCCCTGTCTGCCTCAGTTTCCTCTTCTGCAAAGTGGGGTGGATGGTGTTAACAGAGAGGGGCTGGGGCTCACGCAATTACTCTTGGGGGCCCGCAGGTGGAAGGTGACACGGAAGGATAATGAGCTGATATTTTGCACCACAAGTGGGCAGCTAACAAGAGCCTCTTGCTTTCTTGGGAAACACCAGACAAAGTGGAGCTCCAACTCCCAGCCCCTGGCCCCGAGCCCACTCTTAGATGCCCCTGCCTCACCTGCAGCCAGAGAAAAGGGACCCGGTTTTATTATCACAGCAGTGTCTAGCGTCCCTCAGCGGATATCGAGGTTCTAGGCGCTGTACAGACGCTCAGTGAGAGACAGGCCCCGTCCTTAGGGGCTGCCCCGGCTTCGGTTCTTCTAAAGGGCCGGTCAGGACTCTGGAGGGATTGTCCTCCGGACGTTACACCCGTTGATACCATGTCCTTATACCCCTGGAGCGGGGATACGGATAGATCCTCTATCTAGGCCCATAGCCCCCCCCCTGCCCTATCCACACCCCAGTCGCCCGCTCCCCTCCCAAACTGCAGCCGTTTGGACAGGGATTGCTACTCCACCTCCGGAGGTGACGCCCAGAACGGTTCGGGTTCAGACCGTCCCGTTGCTGGTCATTGATTTAGCTCCGCCAGTCCACTTTCTTGCGCAGCTTCTCAGCTCAGCAGAGCCCTGGCTTGGCTAGGCAGTTCCAGCCATGCTGTTCCAATGGAGGGGGAGCGCTCTCATATTTGTGCGGGACTGTGGGAGGGGTCGGTTCGTTTACCTATCGAAGCCCATGGCAAACCCCTCGCCCGCTTTGACCGGAGCAGATCGGGCCTTCAGGGCTGATGTAAAGCTCCTTAGGATTGCGCTGGCTTTGATGGGCGTAGGATAGAGGCCACGTGGGGCCACTCTTCCCCACAGCTCTCGGGCGTGCCAATCCGGCATCTTACCCGCTGGGGCCCGCAGCTGGTGGGCACCAGATGGAAGAGAAGCTGCAGCAGAAGGGAGGGCAGCAACCAATGGGGGCGAGTGGGGCAGTCTTCCCTCGACACCTAACGAGTAATCAGCCCTGACCCTTTTCTAACGGGGCTGCCCCATGAGAGGGAAGCCTGGCTCAGTGGTTAGGGTGCTGACCGGGCGCTCCCGAGCTCAGATGCCTGCTTGGTTGGGTCACTCCAGCTTGCCGTGTTCCCAATGCCCCGTCTGACAGGCAATAATAGCCCTGTCCTGCCTTGGGAGTGCAAAAATGCCATCTCTGACTGCCATGGCAGTGCAACGGCACCGTCCCCTGCCACGCCGCCCATGGCAACCCTCCGGCCAAGCCTCTCCTCGTTCCTTAGCCCAGCAGAATGCAGCTGCAATGGGACCCGCTGAAGACAGTGGCAGTGGAAAGACGGCAGGAGCGGGGCCATTACTCCCATCTGGCGAATGATGCTTTATTGGTTGAAGCGGGCTGGGATTTCCCAAGTAGCCTAAGGGGATTAGGTGCCTATTCCCTGAGCCCACCTGCCTTAGTATCTTAATGGCACTTGGTTGGCAGATCGGGGTGTTTCAGTCCTGCTGATGGTCTCCAAATGTGTGATGATATCAGGGAGCATGTGTCGGGTGACCAGATGTCCCGATTTTATAGGGACAGTCCTGATTTTCAGGTCTTTTTCTTATATAGGTTCCTATCACCCCCCACCCCCATCCCGATTTTTCACATTTACTGTCTGGTCACTCTAAGTGTGTGTGTGTGTGTATATATATGGGGGGCTTTAAATGTCCAGGTGGGGCCCAAGAGGTGAAGAAACAGTGAGCCAGTGGCAGAACTGGGAATAGGACCCAGGAGTCCTGACTCCCTGCCCCCGATCTAGTCCTTAGACCGACGCTTTCACCCTGCCACCCACCTCCAAGGCAGTGTCCTCTCTGCCTGGCTTCCCAGTCTTCCTCCAGCTCCTCAGAAATCCCCACTCCTCCCTAACTTTTCCTCCTAGTGGAGGGTACATTCAACCCTGCAGCTCGGGAGCCCGGAGTGAGTCTGGCTGAGCGTGCACAGACGCACACGCCAAGGCAGGGCTAGGACTCGACCTGCAGACGTCAGCTCTCTGCACCTGGTTGCGGGCCGGCGCATCAGCACACATGAAAGGAAACCCAAAAGAAATGTGCCGATCTGAACTCGCAGGAGGGGAAATGGCGGGAGGGGGGAGAAAGAAAGAAAGCAAGCTAGCTCACAGTACAATCTTGCAAAGTTAGCAGGCCTGGGCTAATATAGAGTTCTTGCTGGCGGGATCACTTAAAGGAAATCAGAAGAAAATTTTGCACATACATGGAGGCTTCCCAGTGCCAGCAGCATAGAGCGCTGGAGACATTTTAGCGTTCAGATTAACTGGAGGGGAAAAAAGGGAATTTAATGCAACCCATGTGTCTGTTCTGTTGCTGCAAGTTAACTTATCCCAGATGCCTTGTGTCTGCTCCAGTTATCCCAGCAGACAGCAAACAAAACCCAGGTTCTCCTTCCCTGAGATCAATTCCTGTTCAGCTTTGTTTTTCTGTAGGTCCTACTTTTAGTCCACCTGGTGGGAGTCAACTCTTGGGATATGTTGTAAAACACCAGGTGTATGAGGGGGAGGTTGGAGTTGAAGTCTTGCAGTTGGATCTCCTGGGATTCCAGGCCTGCATGGAGAGACTGGATCCTTGAGTCCCACTTTCCTTCCCCCTAGAACATCTCAGCCCAAGCTCCCAGTGTCCCGTACACTTGTCAATTCCCGTTCGAAAGCCATGAGTCACCCTTGGAATTCCATACAGGTGATGAATCTCCCCCATCTTCCATGGCGTTTCTCCCCGCACATAGCTTTTGGCAGGAGCCTGAAACTTTTCCATGCATCGCAGGACTCAGAGTGGATTTGCAACCCCTCTGCCCTGCACCAGCGTGAGTCAGGAGCTATCGCTCCTGGAGTGGTCAGACTGGCGTGAGGACCGTGGGTTATTTTACAGCTGCAGGGAAAGGAGCTGGGATTCTTTAAGTTAAGCCACCTCTTAAGCACTGTAATTTCTCAGCTGTCAGGGCTTCTTGGGGCCAGATCCCTAGCTGGCGTAAGTTGGTGCAGCTCTGTTGATTTCAGTGGAGTGACACCAGTTGACACCAGCTGGGGACCAGGGTCCTGTTGCCTTTTTACCTTGTGTCATTTCCTGGTCCCTAGAAGCCAGCAGAGAGAAAGGGCTTCTCTTGGATGGGAATCACCAGGCTATTTCACCTCGCTGTGTTTTCCATCCTCTCAGCCCCTGGGGACTCCCTGAAAGGGGGTGCGTTCCTTGTCCTCAGGGGAATTTGGGACTGCAGCAGCCCGTGCCCTGCTTACACCCCGTGAGGAAATATGGGGAGCAGGAGCATGAAGTGAACTCTAGCAGCTACCAGCCACAAGGCATCTCTTCTGCTAGCATCCAACGCTCTGCCCCAGGCAGGTCCCACATCTCTGCTTTGCTCCGTGGGGCTCGGTTGTAGCACGTGTGTGTGTGGGGGGGCTTGGTGAGGGGCAGTGCATTTCAAGGGGGGGTGCCCATCTAATGAGATACCCCAACTGGAGATGTTCCAGGGCTCCATGATCCACCCCCTCCCCCGATGGGATCTTCCTTCTAGATTTGGTGGAGCTCCAAGGGACCAAAGAGAACTGACCACCCAGGGTAACTCCATGGATGCGTGACAACAGTGATGGATTGGGCACCAAGGGACAGATTTTCCAAAGAGCTGGGGCCAGATCTCCCAGTGCTCAACACCTGCAAAGGGGGCCAGATCTCCCAGGACCACAATTAGGCACCTAAGTAAGGGCCAGATTCTCAAGAGAACTCAGCACCTGGCAGCTCCCATCGGGCGGCAGATTTTCCAAGGAGCTCGGCTCTCCCCATGCAGACCCCTTTGGAAAATCTGGACCCTGAGTTTCCCTATTAAAAGGGCCCAATCCAAATGCTGCTTGGAGTCAATGCAAGGATACCAACGGGCTTTGGGTTCAGAGCTTTGGACACGGTCAGGGTGACACTAGGAAAAAGTCGCCTTCCCATCAGAGCCCCTCGCAACAGAGATAGCCACATGCAGAAATCAACATATATTTCCTGCTTCACTTCTGTTTATTCTTTCTGTCTCTTGGGTTCCTTTTCCTAAGCTCCTGATGGCTTTACCAGTTTTTCGGGGGGTATTTTTCTTTCCCTGCTCATGTTCGATTCCCTCCCAGCTCTCTCTCTCTCTCTGCAAAACCATTGCATTCCTGAAACAGCCACGATTGTTAATTCCAAATGATGAGGTGGCGTCTTTTCTCCCCCACCCCCCCCCGTTCGCTCCCTCTCTCTTTACATACATATCTATATAAAAAAGATGACATTCTTTTCTTTTCTGTCATGCTGCAAAAATTAAAGACACATCTTCACCCTGGCGAGCCGCCAGGTTTTTCCAAGTTCCAAAAGGCGCGATTGGAGGAGATTTCGCCTGCAACGTGTCTTGGGCGCATAGATACAGGGTTGAAAGCCGGCCAGAGAGTTGTGTGTGTCGTCGAAACCACCCCTCCCACAGATCGCTGCTTTTGGTGAAGCTTTCTTTGCATTTAATGGCAGCCTATAAAAAACTGCAGCATTCACCATATGATCCTCTCTCGTCCCAATTTCCACGTGGCCCTTTTTTTTTGTTTGCGCAGGGAGAACACACACAGGCATTAAAAAAATACTTAAAAAAAAATAGAAATGCAAAACATCTTAAGCCACCAGGGCAGTGAGTGTGCGAGTCCTCACCCCAGACCAGCTGGAAGGTGTATGTAGAACGGCGGGATTAGGATGCTGCAAATGTTCCTATCTTATTTTAGCATTGCCTAGCGTAGGGCCTGATTCTCTGCCGGGGGGCATCTGGGGCAGTTGTTTGCAGCAGTGTGAAGTGGTCGTAAGGCCTGCAGCCCCCCACCATGCCCTGGGAGCATTCCAGCCCCTCTTTGCACCAGCATCAGGGACCGTCCGGGGCCCCTTGGCCTATTATTTGCTAACCTGCAAACGTGGGATCAAATTGGAGCCCCCACAACAAAACGGAGCTGATGTGTGTTGGGTGACATGGCAGTCGTGGGCTAGATCCTCAGCAGGTGTGAAGGGTTGTAGCTTCAATGGAGCGATGCTGATTTACCCCCACTGGGGGTCTGGCCCATTGACTCCAATGGAGCGATGCTGATTTACCCCCACTGGGATCTGGCCCATTGACTCCAATGGAGCGATGCTGATTTACCCCCGCTGGGAGTCGGGCCCATAGACTCCAATGGAGCGATGCTGATTTACCCCCCCCCGGGGGTCTGGCCCATTGACTCCAATGGAGCGATGCTGATTTACGCCCCCCCGGGGGTCTGGCCCATTGACTCCAATGGAGCGATGCTGATTTACCCCCCCGGGGGTCTGGCTCATTGACTCCAATGGAGCGATGCTGATTTACCCCCGCTGGGGGTCAGGCCCATTTACTCCAATGGAGCGATGCTGATTTACCCCCGCTGGGAGTCTGGCCCATTCACTCCAATGGAGCGATGCTGATTTACCCCTGCTGGGGGTCTGGTCCATTTACTCCAATGGAGCGATGCTGATTTACCCCCGCTGGGAGTCTGGCTCATTCACTCCAATGGAGCGATGCTGATTTACCCCTGCTGGGGGTCTGGTCCATTTACTCCAATGGAGCGATGCTGATTTACCCCCGCTGGGAGTCTGGCCCATTGACTCCAATGGAGCGATGCTGATTTACCCCCGCTGGGGGTCGGGCCCATAGACTCCAATGGAGCGATGCTGATTTACCCCCGCTGGGGGTCGGGCCCATAGACCCCAATGGAGCGATGCTGATTTACCCCCGCTGGGGGTCTGGCCCATAGACTCCAATGGAGCGATGCTGATTTACCCCCGCTGGGGGTCTGGCCCATAGACTCCAATGGAGCGATGCTGATTTACCCCCGCTGGGGGTCGGGCCCATTGACTCCAATGGAGCGATGCTGGATCTGGCGCTCAGATGCCTATCTGCTCTAGAAGGAATATTGAGCCATGCCAAATAACGTACACATTTGGGGTGGGGGCTGCTGCTAGGGGCCAGATTCTGCCACCCGTTGCTATCTTTGGGCCTGATCCTCAGGCCCTGACGTCAGCAGGGCTTTTATCATTGACTTGGGGAGAAGCAGGATGAGATTCTTATTCTGCCCGTGATTCCAACAAAGTCAATCGGACTAAGGATTCATGGAGAGGGGTTGGAAGAATCTGGCCCCTGGAGCACGGAGAATATTTACAGGGCCAACTCCTCAGCTGGCGTAAGCTGGCACCGCTCCACCAGCAATCCCATCAGCTCTATCCAGAGATGACCTCTAGGTACATCCTTATGTTATGGCTAAAGGCATACTTAGCATTCTCCTTACCAAAAAAAAAGAAAAGAGTGCCACATTGTCTAGATAACCTACAAAGAATTCTCTGCACTCTGTGTTTTCCGTTCCCCTTTTTTTTTACTAAAGATCCGGCAGTCTGCTATTGCCTGGTAAACATATATATTTTTTGCGGGTAATTATAGCCTCTAAAAATTGCACAGTATAGTATGTATTATTGTCAGGGCGCGTTTTCTTTTTCCAACCAACGTGGCTCTTCAAATGTGGAAACAGCTGTGGAGGCCTGCCAGAAAGAAAGAAAGAAAGAAAGAAAGAAAGAAAGAAAGAAAGGAAAAGCAAGCCCCTTTGCTGTAGTTTAGCCAGTGGATTAGAAAATCCACCTTCAGTATTTCAGCAGTTGAAACTGAAGTTTGACCACTTTATTATTAGGTGCCGTTGCATTCTCACAGAGATGGCACCATGTTTCCTTTTGGAAGTGCAGTTTCCCACTTTCTGGCAGCTCGGTGACTTTTTCATTTGCTTTGCTTTGCCGAGGGGCTGAGAATGAAAAGTTACAAATCAGGGACTTTACCAGCCCATTGAAATCTCCATCAGAGACCAACAACTGGGCTTTTTAATTTATTTAGGGTTTCACACTATTTCTGCTTTTAGAAAAACACCCACAACAATTGTGTATTGAATTACTGCTCTGTGCAATGCCTGTATGCAAGATGTATATTGTAATATATACATGGGTATATATCTACATCTATATAACTGTTTAGATCTAGAGATACACACACATAGAGTTAGGGTTAACGAACAATTATATTTACGATGTTGAATGTCCCATGTGCATATTTGTTCTAGATGTTAAAGACATTATTTTGCAGAGTTTAATTCTGTGAAATTACAGCATTTTTCCAGTGGTTCTGTCTCTCTCGTCTCTCTTTTTTCCTCCTCTTTCTAGATCCTTTCAAACCCGGTCCTTTTCTGTCATTTCCAGAGTGATTTAACAGAATGGTCCCATCGGACAATGTTTTAATACACTTTTTGAGCCTTTACTCACAATTAACAAAGGATTACGGCTATTTCAAAAACCAAAACAAGGCAGGTTTCCTGCTAGAGAAAGCCACAGCAAGGCAGGGATTCAGATCGCTTCCCCGCCATATCTGGAAGTTGTTTGCAATTCCCACCCGGAAAAACATTGTAAACACTTTGAGAAATGCAAAAGAAAAGGTGATCATCTCCTCTGCCCCCAAACCCCTTTATTGGTGCAACCTTGAGACACTTAGAACCCACCGCATTCCATCTGGTGGTGCCACGCAGTGGGTTTCCACTCTGGTCAGAATTGTTCCTAACAAACCACTCGTCCAACCTTTTAACCTGTCAAAAGCAAAGGGAGCTACTGCCCCAAAGAATTTTCCCCTGGTTTCCTCCGGTTCTTTTTCCGTGTCACTAGAACCCAGCACATCCCTCCTGTCCATGCAACCTGCCCTGCCAATGTAGAGGATCCAGTGATTTTTGGAAGTCTACATAGATGGGTCCGTACCCTTGTGATTGGGCTGAAAGGGGGTTGGCTATTGTCTTCCCAACTTTGTGTGTGTGTGTAAGTGTGTGTGTCCCCGCCTGGGACTGTGTTAGCTGAACTCCTCTGATTGGCTGAGGGGTTGGTCCAAGCTCCCCTCTGCACTGAGAGGCAAGCTAGGTTGGGACCCACCTCTGGGATGCTGGATCATATAAAAAGGGAACCTAGGCTCTTGGAGACTCAGTAGGAGGTTTCTGCTGGGGTCTGGATTGGAACTACATAGTCAGATCATCCCTGTATGACTGGACTCTAAAACAGAACAAAGGGGCCCAAAGAGTCTACATGTCTAATATTTAGACATGTTCAGCTTTGTGGATTCTCGGTTACTGCTGTTGATAGCAGCGACTGTACTACTCACCAAAGGTCAAGGAGAAGAAGACAGTAAGTAAAAACTTTCTCACTAACTTTCTGCACGAGAGATAGAGATGCATTTTCTGTTTAACCAGCTTTGCTTATGCACAGGGGGGAAATGTAACATTGCACTTTAGAGCAAGAGGGATGCAAAGTTGGACTGGTCTGCAAAGAAAAAGTCTGTTAACGATCTTGAGTGGGATTGCAAAACTTAGTGCTTTGCGTGAGTTGGATGGGTTAGGAGGGGAATTTTGCATGCTTTTCTAGTTAGGAAACTGCGTTTGCAAGGTCAGGTTAGGGAGATGGGGAGAAATGTTTTTTTTTTTAAAGGATTGTGTGTCTTAAAATGGGGTGGGGATGCTGGCAAGAATTTCTCAACCTTTACAGAGCATTTGGAATTGTGTGTGAGGGGGTGAGGTCAGAAGGGGATTGAACGTGTGACTCCAAAAGTGGGAGTGGACAAATCAAGTATTTGTTGATGTCCGTTTTTCCCCCACTGAAGCTGCTCGGTGGGGGAAAACATCCCTTCCACAAGCAAAGTTAACCAGCTGCAGAAGGGAACTGGGTGTGTTCATATGTTCTGTGTCTCTTTCAAACATGCCCCTGGCGGGCAGACAAGTTAGATCAATTCGAAGCTGTGAGATTCCTTGCCAAGTTCGAGGGCTGGGGGGGAGGGGGGGAGCAGCACAATCAGCCTCTAGGAGGGGGTGTCATAGGAGGGAGGCTGGCTGGGGAGGGGGGAAGCCAGTTATGGAAAAGCCATTGTGTGCCTTGGAAAGCGAAGGGAGCGGGGAGCGAGCCCGGGGCTGGACTTTTCTGATCTGCAAAAGCCATCAGGAAAGAATTAGAAAAGTCTCGGATGATTCATAAGGAAAATGTTTTAGAAGCGCAGGAGTCTAGACATCACTTCACAGACAAAACCTCCTGGATGCTAGGGACTGGATTCATGTTTCTGCAGTGAAGTTTCATGGGGTGTGGGTGTGAGGGGGTGTCCCATGGCGACCTCTGGCGGCCATCACCTGACTTTGCTCCTGCAAAACCCTCTCTGGCCTGCATCACGGCCCCCTGGGGCCCATTGGGAGCCCTGGGACTGGACAGTGCTCACCAAAGGGGCTATATTTCCGGGGTCAACCGTGGAATAGGTTTGCTAACATCCCTAATTAGATCCTGCTGCAGGCATTTATCTAGGCTTGGCCTGCCACCTACAGGCGGAGTGACTGACTGCACCCCCATGCATACCCCGCGGGTGTCAACACACCAGTTTCCTGTTGCAAAAACCGCTGGCTCCCAGGGACTCAGCCAGCAATAGAATTTTTTTTTAAAATTTAAACTAGACATGAGAAGTTGGGGCCGACAGAGTAGAAACATCTGGCCTCTCCACCGTGATCCCGCCCTACGGGACTTCACCCGCGAGGAGCGTTTATCCCGTTTGTCTCCCCGCGAACCTGAAACCGGCGTGGAAACAATTCCATGCTAAGAAAAACAGCCGGCCCGCTGTTCTTCCCCATCACGTGCTTCTCTTTATTGAGTCCACCTCCTGCTTTACTGGGTCCGACCCATCGCCGCCACCTCCCAGCCTCGCCTGCCTGCATGTGTCAGATCCTGAATCTAATGACAACCCGGCCCGCCTGGCCTTGTAGCCCACCCTGCTCTCATTCGCCTTCCCACCCAAACCATTTTCACTTGATCCCAATTTCCCAAAGCAACAGACAGAAGAGATTTCACTCCCCCTCCTTGCCCCTCCACAGAACCCCTTGTCACTGGACCCCTGCCTCCCTTCCCCCCCCCCTCCTAGTCCAGCCCTCTTCCCATTAGGAGACTTTGCATTTTTATTTGGCTTGGCCCCGGCTGAGCAAGCTGAGGTTACAGTTGGATGTAACAATTGGCCGCAGGTTTTGTTTAAATTCCAAAGACACTGGAAATAGTTATTGTGGTGTTGGCATGTTTCCTATGTCATGGAGCTGCGCTGATGAGAAGCAGATGAGTGGATAAAGGTTCCAGGAGAAGTGGAGGGGGGGGAAGGGGGAGGGAAGGCCTACGTTGGGGGAACTGGAGAGGAAAGAAAAACGCCTTTGGATAAAAAAGCAACTGAATCCGATCAGCCTCTTTGTCCCCGGATTGGGGGTTCCTCGCGTGCAGCTTCTGGGTTGGGTCCTCATTCAGTTCTTTCGCTCCTGACCCCCCCCCTCCCGTTTCTCGTTGTCTCTCTAGTTCCATCTGGAAACTGCATACAGGACGGACTAACATACAGCGACAGAGAAGTATGGAAACCTGTACCCTGCCAGCTCTGCGTGTGCGATAGCGGGAACATCCTGTGCGATGAGGTGCTCTGCGACGACATCTTAGACTGCCCCAATCCCAAGATCGTCGATGGAGAATGCTGTCCCACCTGCCCGGACGAGGGTACTGACTGACGCTCGTGTGCATGCTCTGTCTGTCTGTCTAGCTTGATACAAGGTGCTAAGCGCCAGGGTCTGCTGGCACCAGATACGATCAGCTCCTCCTACACATGCAGAGACAGGGAGGGGATTGGAGACCAGGACATCAGCAGAGCCTAGCTCGGAGACCTGATGGCTTCATCATCATCCTTGGTGAAGCTAGAGCCCCTGGAGCTATGGCGTCACGGCTAAGACATAGCAAGCCTGCTCCTCTCCTTTGAGCTTCTAGGGCGTTTCTTTCTAAAGAGACGTTTCAAACGGGACTGATTATTTCTTGGCGGAGGTGCCCAGTGGACCAGCATAAGCTGTGGTGGACGCAATTATGACCTCTCCTTAGCATGCATCACGGTCAGGGAGACAGGCAGAGAGTGAGACAGGCAGGTCTTTTGCAGATAGAACATTTGAGCATCTTTCTGCCAGCCATGTTACTTAAGCAGGTGTTACTTAAGCAAGGGGGGTGCATTTTGCTGTCATTTATACCAGGGCAGGGTGCAGCATGGGGGTGGGTATTAGAGAAGCACGTGACTTTACCCTTGTCCTTCTCCCCGCAGCCTCTCCTGTCGATGGAGAAGACACTGGAATAGAGGTAATGACACTCCGTAGTCTTCCTACACAAACCTATTCCCTGTTGTTTTCTGAAGACTCTTTTGTCTCCATGCTAATTCTCTAAACACCGCCCTTTCTTCTCCCCACCAGGGCCCCAAAGGAGAACGCGGCCCCAAAGGAGACAGGGTAGGTCTCTCCAGCCATGCTTTGGCCATTGGTCACTGGAGTTTGGTCAGGAAATGGGGATGAGGGAAGGGGAAAGATTTCCACGGCCGTGTTAAAGAATTTGAAAATTGTCCAGAAAACTTTTAAACTGTGGACAATGGCGACCGAGTCCAGTTACCCTGCCTTGGCTCATGCCCGGATGACACTACCGCAGTACTAACCTCTGGGTTCTCTCCTCTTCTTTTGCAGGGACCCCCAGGCCTACCTGGTAGAGATGGCATTCCCGGACAGCCTGGTCTTCCTGGACCCCCAGGCCCCCCAGGACCTCCAGGCCTTGGCGGAGTGAGTTGGGTTCCAATCATTTGCTCACTTCTTCCCTGGCCCGGGATGAATGCAGCGCAGTATTTTCACACCGGCTTTCCCTTCTTTCTTTCTCCTGCAGAACTTCGCACCTCAACTGTCTTACGGCTATGACGAGAAATCCGTTGGTGGTGGCCTGTCCATGCCCGGCCCTATGGTGAGTGTCCAGCGTCTCCCTCAAGGGGCTGGGGCAGGGGGCTGGCCTGAGGGCCAGGACTGAAACAGGAGGAGATGTGAGGGAGAAAGGATGGGAGGGAGTGGAGTCGGAGTTATGTAGCAGGAAAGACAGGAGCTAGCTTGGCCTAGCTTGGCTTTAGAACGCACGAGTGTCAGGCAGAGCGGAGGGGGTGGTGGCAGATCGCTTCCTGGGGGCAGGCACAGGACCACCACCTGGTTGGAGCTGATGTTTTCCTAGGGCAGCCGTACCCTGATTACTCAGGATCGGCCAGGGATACTTGAATTTGCCTTAATCCTAGGACAGCTTGAGACCTGGGGCCTGCTCTCTTCCCCAAGTAGAACATCTTGGCAGGTGGCTCCGTGGAGCGGGACCTCCAGGGGTCACCAGGGACTCCGTCCACGAGGGGAGGGATGGTAAAAGATCAGCAAGAGGTACCATGGTCTGTGGCAGGCAGAGTCAGCCCTGAGCCAGGCGGCTGTGGGTGGCAAGGGAAGAGAGAGGCCTGCTGGAAAAGAGGAGGTCACCGAAAACCAAGATGGAGGGGAGGCCAGGCCTGGGCAACATGGCAACTGCTCCAGCTTATCTCCTCGCCTGACTTATTCTTTTCTTTCTCTTCTTCATTTCCAGGGCCCAGCTGGTCCCCGCGGTCTCCCCGGCCCTCCCGGTTCTCCTGTAAGTACCTCGCATCTTCCCTGTCAAGAAAACTTGGCCCATTTGAGCCCTCAGCCAGCGCCTTGTAACTGCCCCCTTTGGGAACGAGCTACCACCGGTGCCCTTTCAGGCTCCTCAGCTCCCAGAGACCTTCTCAGCGAAGGGACGGGGAGTTGCCTGGGACGGGGGAGGAGCGTGGGCTTGGCTCCCTTCTGGTGGTCAGCGATAGACACCTCACACCGCGGAGTGTGATGGAGACGGATGCTCCATGCGAGGCAGCCGTTGCCAGCAGCGGAGGGAAATCGGACTGATGCGTGAGCAACTGGGTGCGGTTATGTTAGTTTTCTAACCCGTCTTCTTCTCCTACTCTTCTAGGGTCCTCAAGGTTTCCAAGGTCCTCCTGGTGAGCCTGGAGAGCCTGGGGCTTCTGTAAGTCATGGTCAATTGTCTTCTCGCTCTTCATTTTCATAACGGGATGGGCTGCACTCTGAATCTCCCGGCCCCAGCCTGGGACGATTCCTTGCACCTTCCCTCTTCTGCCACTTGGGGGCAGCTGGTGCAAAGCCTGGCCTACCTTTGCAGAAAAGACTTCATCGGGGAACGGGATTTCTCTAGCCAAGCCAAGAACCAGGCCCAGGCCTGTGAGGTGAATGGCTAGTGGAGGGGTGGCAATGGGAAAGTCTTGCCCAGTCTCAGAATATTAACGCACGTTTCTTCTGCCTGTTCTAGGGTCCCATGGGTCCCCGTGGTCCACCTGGTCCACCTGGCAAGAACGGAGATGATGTAAGTGTCCTTCAAGATCAAAGTCCCTCTAGAGAAGATCCCCCCCACCCCAAAAATGCAGGGGATAGCCTTGCTTGCTAGCCAGTATTGATGGCAGTGCTAAGCCTTTTGGGTACATGGCCTTCCTTGCAGGCCGCAGGAACCAGGTGAGGCTTTGGCTTCCATGATGCCTTGAAACACCAAGAGAAAAGAAAATGGGACCTGTCCCCAGATAGGGTTTTGCGAAGAGTTGGGTCCCTTTCCCGGTGCATTTAGCATCTGCTTGGTTCTCGCTGCAAGCGAGCCGCGTGGGCTACTGACCTGACTCCATCTCTTCTTCTTTCTCCAAGGGTGAAGCTGGAAAGCCTGGACGTCCTGGTGAACGTGGTGCTCCCGGCCCCCAGGTGAGACGTCCCTTCTGTCTGGTTCCTGCCATGGCATTCGGGTGAGGGTGGGGTTTTTACCTTTGACCAGCATCACCATTGTGACATGGTTGGAAAAGCACTGGCTGGGCAAACCTGCCCGAAACCTCTGGGTCTAATTGTGTGGCTTTAGCTTACTTCACATGACAGCCATTCGCTGGGGAAGACGGTTAGCTCTAGCAAGCTTTGGCTCCAGTCCTGACCAAAGCTGATCACTGTCAATGCCTGGGAGTCATGATCACAGCAAGAGATGGTCATGACCAGAGATGCTTCAATTATCCAACCTTGCCTGGGGTGCTGAGTTCCCCTCTGCAGTAACTGGCTTGATGTGGGGTGGCACCGGTGTCCTTGTCTCTAAATCGTTTCTTTTCCTTTCCCCAGGGTGCCCGTGGTCTGCCCGGAACTGCTGGCCTGCCAGGCATGAAGGGTCACAGAGTAAGTTGATGCCCTAGTTCTTTACACTTGGAAAAGGAAAAGGAAAGGTGGCCCCCCCTTACAAATCCAAAGCCCTGGAGATAGAATATCAGGGTTGGAAGGGACCTCAGGAGGTCATCTAGTCCAACCCGCTGCTCAAAGCGGGACCAATCTCCAGACAGATTTTTGCCCCAGATCCCTAAATGGCCCCCTCAAGGATTGAACTCACAACCCTGGGGTTAGCAGGCCAATGCTTGGCCCCAGCAGAAACATAAGCAGTAGCTGAGCTCGCACCACAGTGCCCTCAGCTGGCCTCATCGCAAGGCAATCCTGGATGTTCCTTTCTACCAGGAGGGGTCTGATGGAGCCCCTTGTCCTCGCCACCGTTTGGAGGAATTCCCCCCTTCTCGTGCCACTCAGCTGGGGCCTTACCCTCCCATCCGCCACCCCATGCACATTGTGAGGGACCATTACAAAGCCAGATGATTTTCAGTCATGCCTCCGCCTGGGAGGACAGTGTCTTCTCCTGACCCTCATCACTGGACACTTGTGTTTCTGTTTCCCCTTCCCTCCAGGGTTTCAGCGGTCTTGATGGTGCTAAGGGTGATACCGGTCCAGCTGGCCCCAAGGTAAGGTCCCTCTGCCACGAGGCATGTTGGCCCTCCCTGTTCCCTTGAAAAGCTTCCTTGTCCGCTTTGGGAACCAGCCGTTGACCCCAGCTTTGTCTTCCTTCTAGGGTGAGCCTGGTAGCCCTGGTGAGAATGGAGCTCCCGGACAAATAGTGAGTAGCTCGTCACACCTTCCTGCTGTCCATTGACACAAGAGCCTGGACTAGGAGGTAGTGAGGGGGGCAGGCATTGAGCTTATAAGAGCAGCAGGGACCTGCAAGAAGAGGGATCGTGGGGAGGGTCGAGCTGGCTCTCCGGAGCGCTTGGTTTTCCAAGGGACTAGAGAGCAAAGGGGGGCAGATTTACCAGCACGACGCCCCACAGGGGGTGGGGAGCAGGGCAGGGGTGGGAGAGCTGGGGGAGAGGGCAGGGTGCAGACAATGGCAGTGACATCTCTAGATGAACTCACGTCTCTCCTCCTTCCTAGGGGCCCCGTGGTCTTCCCGGCGAGAGAGGCCGCCCTGGTCCATCCGGCCCCGCTGTGAGTATCGGTGCTGCACTGCTGGGCTGCGGGCACCTGGAAGCATCCCCCCAGTGGCACCCCTCTGGGCCACGCCCGCTGGGATAGCTCCAATGTGCGGCATGCTCCTCATCGCACGGCTTCCGGGTCGTGTGCCAACCCGTCTGTAACCAGTGCCTCTCTCCTCTCTTCCCGGCAGGGTGCTCGTGGTAACGACGGTGCTCCTGGCGCTGCTGGCCCCACAGTGAGTATTTTCACCTCGTGCTGCCCTGAGATGAGACTGTTCAGCCGCGGGGCCCTGGCCGTTGCGTGGCGCGGCCACACGGGTACTGGCCACAGCGACCTCCATGTCGCTCCCCTCATGGAGCTTTGCTGGCTTGAGCCCCACGGGTGGCACTAGCACAACCCCGCTCAGGAACTGGCCAGTGCCCGGATGGGAAGAGTTCCTCCCTCCGGCCTCTGTTCCCACCCATGTCAAAGCACAGCCCAGATCTCTGGCCGACACCAAGATGGCTGCTGTGACGAGACCCCCGCCGACCCCGGAGGTTCCTTGCACTCACTCTCTAACCCGCTTCCCTCTCACCTAGGGTCCAACTGGCCCAGCTGGTCCCCCTGGCTTTCCTGGCGCTGTCGGTGCTAAGGTAAGAACATGATCTGCTGTTCGTCGGGGTGGGGCACTTCCCATCGCTGCGGCGGGAGCTTTCCCCGCAGCCGGCTTGGGTGGAAGCTGATCCTAGCCTTCAACTAGAGGTTTCATCATAGTTCAGATATACTGTCCAGGTGGCCTGGCCCCATAACCCTCACCAAACCGTGGGTCAGGATCCCTGCGGGTCCATCTCTGCTTTATGCCGACTCTAACCCCGGCTAAGCCCTAGGTCTGATACCAGTCGTCCCCAAAGGCCTCGCAGCTGCCCCCTGAGCCAAAGGCGAGCCGAAAGCTAGCGGGCCCCAGTCCGTCCCCCCCGAGTGGGCTGGAGGGATGGAGCAGCAGGCCTCGGTGCAGCAAGACATTCAGTTCCAGTCAGGGCCCGGTCAGGCCTGAGGGCAAATGGCTTCCGCGGAGCGCGGGGGTGTGGGAGTGGCTCCCAGCAATCACTGTGCTCACTGGTCTTTCTCTCCTCTCTTGTCCTCTAGGGTGAAACTGGTCCCCAAGGTGGTCGTGGTGGTGAAGGCCCACAGGGCGCCCGTGGTGAGCCCGGTGCCCCCGGCCCCGCTGGTGCCGCCGGCCCTGCTGTGAGTGGAACTGCACGACCCCTCCCGCCTCCTGCCCGTTGCCCTGTTGTCTCCGGTGATAACCCTCCCTCTCTTCTTCTCTCTCCTAGGGCAACCCTGGTAGCGATGGTCAACCTGGTGGCAAAGGTGCAACTGTAAGTAGCCGTCTCCCCCCTCCTTCCGTCCTCTGTAGCGGGTCGGCTCTTGGGAGCCAGGTTTTCACAGCTGCCTCACCATCTCTTCTGCCTCCCGTAGGGCGCTCCTGGCATTGCTGGCGCTCCCGGCTTCCCCGGTGCTCGTGGCCCCTCCGGACCCCAGGGTCCCAGTGGTGCTCCTGGTCCCAAGGGTAACAGCGTAAGTATCCTTCCTCCTTCCCCGTCTCCGCTGAATTAGATTGGCCTTCTTCACCGTCCAGGGCTAGGCAGGGATGCGCCAGGCATGGAGGGAGCCCATCGTGCTTTGTGAATTGATCTCTGCCCCTGGCACCCCAGCGCCCAATGCCTCCCCTCCCTCAGCTCCTTCTCTGACTGTCCTTGCGGCATTGCCACTTGCAGTGCAAGTGCCTTCACCTCTGCAGCTCAGCGTCTACCAGCACCTCCCTCCTTATCGGCCACCTGTCTCTGCTGGAGACGTCTCTGCTCCACCCTCCGCCCTGGGACGGGGATCCTCTGACCTGGGTTACAGCCAGCGCAGTTCCCTCCCCTCCAGAATATCGAAGGTCTCTGTCCCTTCCTGGGGCAGAGCCTTTTGTGTCTGCCATTCCTCCTGGAGCCGAAAAGGGGTTGAGGGTGCAACATAGATGGCAGGCAGCATTAAGCCCTTGTTCACACAGGGCGACGTCTGATATGAATTCGTTTCTCTTTCCTTCTACCTTCAGGGCGAACCCGGTGCTCCAGGCAACAAGGGAGATTCTGGTGCCAAGGGAGAACCTGTAAGTACGAGCCCCACTGGGGCCTGCTAGGAGCTTTGCCTACAGTCTGGTTTGCTAGCCACAGGGAGACACTCACCACTCTGACTTGCTTGTGCTTTCTAGGGTCCTGCTGGTGTCCAAGGCCCCCCTGGTCCATCTGGTGAAGAAGGCAAGAGAGGATCCCGTGGTGAGCCCGGCCCTGCTGGTCTGCCCGGCCCTGCTGGCGAACGTGTAAGTAGAAGCTGTGTTTCCCCTGGAGATCATGCCCATTGGCATGGTGTTGGGTCCTCCGGTCAGACCCTGAGCTCTGTCTCTCGGACGCAGAGGGGTCCCGACTTACCTTCTCGGTGATCCAAGCGCCTCCCAAATCTTGGGATGGGAAATTCAGATGTGGACCCAGGACCAAATCCAAATCCAGATCCCATAAGGGGCTTGACCTGAAATCCCAGCCTGGCACACGCCCAGGTTCTGGGAGGAGGTCACACCCAGATCAGCTGAACATGTAATCCAGCCCCATCACCATCCCAAACCCAACCAACCCTGGAGTCGCCACCCCCCGGAAATTTTCATCCCCAAGGTTGGCAGCTAGGGCCGTTCCTCCCCACTGCAATCCCAGGAGGGGACGGGAATTTGGATGGGGGGTTCTGTGAAGCTCCTTTTCCGTTCCCATCTTCTCCCTGTTTCACTTGCTGGCTGCGTGGGCATTTACCTCACTGGTTTCTCTTGTGTCCCATTGCAGGGTGCTCCTGGAAGCCGCGGTTTCCCTGGCTCTGATGGCATTTCTGGTCCTAAGGTAGGTGCTAGTCTCCTGCCGTGTGCTCCCTCCTAATGTGAGAGAGACAGAAGAGGCTCAGGTGTCCGCCACACTGAAATACACAAAGGACTCGGAGACAGGCTCCCACCTGGGCATCCTTTGCAAGGGGCTTGGGAGCAGCTAAAGCCTGTGGAAGGGGGAGTTAGTGAGACTTTCTGGGAGTGGTGCATTCTGCCCTGTGGGATCTGGTCTATTACCCAACCATTCCCTGGCCCCATCCCCTTGCTTTAGACGCCACGTTCTGGGTTTGGGGGTGGGAATTGGCTTGTCTCCACATGGTACATACGCTAGGATGGCCTTTTCGCTAGGGTTATTCACCCCATGGCATAGCCCAGTGATTTCTTTGTGGCCAGCCCTGGCAAAGCCCTTTCAGTGCCCACTCGGCTCCGTTTAGTCCCCCTCCTCTGTCACGCGACACGGTGGGTCCCTGCTGGCTCGTCACGCCCGTGCCAGCGAGAAGAAGCGATCCGGGTCTCTACCGCAGCGTGTAACCTCTCTCTCCTGCTTCCCTCCCCACCCTAGGGTCCCTCTGGTGAACGTGGCTCTCCTGGCCCTGCTGGTCCCAAAGGATCCCCCGGTGAATCTGGACGTCCTGGCGAGCCTGGTCTGCCCGGTGCCAAGGTAAGAGGGTGGCGGAGCTGGGCGATGGTTCTGAGTGGGATGGAGGGGCTGCCCGGGGAGTCCCACCGAATTTTGCTGCTATCTCGGCCAAGCGCCATCTCAAGGTGAACTCTCTGCCCACCTCCTTCCCCCGGCATCTCCTGGCGCCAGTGCTCTGTGGTGCAGTCGACTTAGAGCAACTGCCCTCTCCCTCCATTTTGGAGGGAGGGCGTTTTAGGCCACCCCACATCCACCCCCTGCAGCGACCAATCGGCTGCCCTGCCCGCCCTCGCCCACCACATGCTGCCCTGTTCTGACCCCTCACGCACAGCAAAAGAGGCCGGACGCCCTATGGCTTAACCCAGCTCTTCTTCCTTTTCAGGGTCTGACTGGAAGCCCAGGTAGCCCAGGTCCCGATGGCAAGACCGGCCCCACTGTAAGTCATGGTTTATCAAGGCCCTTCCTCCTCCTCCTCTCCCTTTGCTCACAATGGCCTCCTCTGAACTGTGCCTTTGCTTCGTCCACGCTAGGGTCCCGCTGGTCAAGATGGTCGCCCCGGACCCGCAGGCCCACCCGGTGCCAGAGGTCAGGCTGGTGTGATGGGTTTCCCTGGACCTAAAGGTGCTGCTGTGAGTATCAACTTGCTCCCTTCCTATACTGTCGCCTCGGGGTGAGTCGCCCAGCCCAGTGATAGGGACATGACAAAATGGCCGCCTCCAGGACTTCCTGTCACCCTGGCCGCCGCCCGGGAGTGGTTGCATTCAAAGCACAATGGATAAGTGGCCACTTTGGGTACCGTTTTGTAAAGAGGGGCATTATGTGAGGGGAGGCACTCTGGGAACCTCTCCCTCAGGGGTTAGCTGCAGGCAGAGACAGGCGGCCCAGAAGACATCCCACCGTGGGGCGGGGCGATGACCAGGCCTGAGAAAAGACAGAGCTGGGGCGGTCATGGGAAGCAACCTAGAGCGTCAATAGAACTACCACAGGGCCAACCCCGCCTGCTTCCTGTCATGGCGCCTTTCGGGCCCTCCTGTGGCTGCATCCTAGGGCCATACAAGAGCCAATTGTTCCCAACATCCCCTCGCTGCTTGTTCCCGGGGCGTACCGTGTTCCTTCACTGAAGCCATTTTGTTCCCTTTCTCAGGGCGAACCCGGCAAACCCGGTGAAAGAGGCGTTCCCGGACCCGCTGGTGCTGTTGTACGTATTTTTCTTGGTACTGATGGCCTCTAACAATCTGTCTCTCGCAGCCAGGGCTGGGTCCAGCCGAGAGTTTGCCATCCTGAGGCCTCTTTTCTTCAAGATGAGAAAGAGAGAATTTACCATGACAGTAAAACGGATCTATATAGTATAGCGCTTTCCACAGCAGAACAGACCGGGGTCCATCTAGCCAATATCTGGGCTCTGGCCTACCACCACAGGATTCAGTGGAAGATATAAAAACTTCTGCATTGGGATGACATACCTATGGTGGCTGGTTCTTCCTAAGCCACAGAATTGCTTATTCCCTGGACTTCTGGGGGAGGGTTTATATCCCTTATGCCCTTTTCTCCTCGTTACTAATACCTTGTGGCAATGAGTTCCACAGGTTAACTATGGAACCCATGATGCCAACTTTTGAAGCCCCCTGAGATTTTCTGCTTCTGAACCTTGTAGGCTTGCTACACCTTCCCTGACGCTCACGCCCTGCTCCCATCGGACACTCAGTCAGCGTCTGCGCTGAGCTCTTTTTAAGCTCTTCCTCCTCTCCCCACAGGGTGCTCCTGGCAAAGATGGTGAAACTGGTGCCCAGGGACCTCCTGGCGCAGCTGTGAGTATGAATCCTTTCTCGCCCCTGCCCTGTGTGCTGGCTTGTTGCGGAGCGTGCTGCTCCGAACCCCACTGGATCCCTCCTGACTTTCTCCCCTCCTCTTTCAGGGTCCCTCTGGAGAGAGAGGTGAACAAGGACCTTCAGGTGCTCCTGGATTCCAGGTGAGGAGCGTTCCATTAAAGGCCCCATCACAGGGGGGAAGTCCCTCCTGATCAATCATATTTTGTTCCATTTTTTTCACACACACCCCTTCCCCCAGGAAATCTCAACTCTTGGGTTTTTTTCTTCCCCTCCCAGGGTCTGCCCGGTCCCGCTGGTCCAGCTGGTGAATCTGGCAAGCCTGGTGAGCAGGTAAGTGCCAAGAAACCATGGCGGTGGAGGGGGTTTACAGGAAGAAGGAGAAGAGCTCTGCTTAGCGTCAGAAGCCTAGGAGAGATGACAGATCCTGCCCCCTGACGCCCAGTCCCTCGCTTGCCCGCCCCTCATCAGTGCCTTTCATGGCCGTTCTCACTTCCTTAGGGCTCCTGCCCCATTCCCATCCCCAGCCGGAGACGTTCCTCCAAGACTGGACGTATGTCCAGAGTGATGAAACTTATCAGATTCCCCTTTAGCCAATGAATGAGGAGAGCTGCCTCCAGATAGGGCCTTGGCCGCTGTCAGACCTTCTCACCCCCCGGCCCCAGAACTCATCTCAGAGGCCACAGCAACCATGAAACTCATTCACCCCAGGCCTCCAACCTCTTCTCTGAAAGCCTCTTGGGTGGACATGGGCCCAGGCCCTGGATCTGAACACCTATAAACTGGGGCTGGTGGTGGGTGGCTTTGAACTCTGGATCCAGATTTCAGTTTGGCCACTTGGGATCATCTCTGTGTTCAGTCCAGATATCCAGCCGGGGGGCCCAAGACCAGCCTTTCGGCTAAGAGCAAATGTAGTTTCAATGTAACAACTGACGCATCCTCTGTTGGGTGAGACCATGCCCTGGCTTTGCTTGGGAGGAGACTCGCTGCTCTGGGACCACAGAGCGCTCCCGTCTCTAACTGGTACGATCCATGCAAAATTCCAGTGGTGGAAAGACCGAGACAGAGTCTGGCCCTCATGAGGATGGAGCTTGGTGATTAGTTATAGAGGGGATTGGAGCAGATGTCCCCCTTCCCGGCCACTCACTGCTCCACCCCAGCCAGTTCAGGGGCAACATATGGGCTTCTCCAGCAGGTAGCATGCTCCTTTCCAAGCCCTCAGCTCTAATTCTGCTTTCTCTTTCTCTCCCGTGGCAGGGTGCCCCCGGAGACCTCGGTGCCCCCGGTCCAGCTGGTGCAAGAGTAAGTTGCGACCCATTTTCTCTGCTCTAAGCAATCTCTCACCCTTCTGTCTCTCTCGCCGGCTGCCCCTCGGGATGGCGCAGTAACCAGTTTTGGTTCTCTCTCCTCCCTCCTCTAGGGTGAGAGAGGTTTCCCTGGAGAGCGTGGTGTCCAAGGTGCGCCCGGTCCACAAGGCCCACGTGGTAGTAACGGTGCTCCTGGTAACGATGGTGCTAAGGTATGTACCTATTTCCCTCCTCCTCCGCCTCCTCCGTGATGGGCGAAGGGAGGCTCAGCTAGAAATGGGAGGGGAAACCAGGGGCAAATCAGTGCCTCTGACATGTCCAGGGGAAGCAGGCTTTGGAATAGGATTGGCCATGGGATACACTCCTCCTGCTTTGGCGGGGGCTGAGGCTCGGTGTCCAGCCAGCCAGCAGCTGCCTCGAACCAGGTTCAAAGCAGGAAGGGGGGACTCCATCTTCCCCCATCGAGTTAGCCCCAGTCCTGCAACTGTTGCAGGATTCTCCTCTCTCTGCCCAAGGCACAGAAGGCCCCTGGGCAGCACTCACAGCCTAGTCTTGCTTGGCTCCAGAGGCAGCCTGCCCTGGCACCGGAGAATGGGGGGCGGGTCGTGGGTCTCTGGAAGGCGGGCGGCTTTTGCTGCGATGAGGAAGTGGCTCTGTTTCTAACCCTAACTCTCTTTTTTCCCCCCCCCCCCGCTCTGCCTTGTGGGGCTTTAGGGTGATGCTGGCGCTCCTGGCAGTCCCGGAAACCAAGGTCCTCCCGGTCTGCAGGGAATGCCCGGCGAACGTGGTGCTGCTGGTCTGCCTGGTGCCAGGGGTGACAGAGTACGTATGAGCCCCCCGAAGGCCCACCAGCAAAGTGACCCTCAGTCTTCACCATGGAGACCATCTTCAGATCTCCCTGCTCATGCTCAGCTTGTTACGCCTCTTTTCCTCCCTCCACTCTTCCTGGCCTTCTCTCTTCTCCACTTCCTTGTGTCCCTCTTCTTCCCCAGCTTTCTGTGTCCCCTGTTCCCTTCCATCTCGCCCCCCTCCGCTCCTCTTTCATCTCTCTGCTCCAGCTCCAGCTCCGTCCCCCACCTCCTTTCTGCTCTTGGAGAATCTAGGCCAGGTGCCTGAGCCACTTCAAGGCCTAGATGCCCTCGTCCGACAGTCACTTTAGGCCACAGCAACCCCCCCGCCCAAACCAAGGAATTTCCGGGCCTTGCTCTGCGTGTCTCTCCAGGAGTGCAGGGAAGTGCCCTGGTTCTTGCCCAGTGCGCTGCTGGGGTCTCTGCTCCACGAGGCCTAGTTATGCCCTTGGAAGAGGTCTTCTCCACCAGCTTGAATGGCTTGGAGAGCTGACATGGCCAGCACTGCGCTGTCTTTTTCCATTGGACAAGCTGACTGGCTAATGGTCCGGATGCTTAGCGTGAACGGCTTCCAGTGCAGGGCAGATAAACACACACACACACATACACACACACACCCCCCAGAGCTGCCACAAGCCCCCACCCCGTTCCGTGCTCCATAGCCAGAAGGTAACCTTGCTTTGCCCTCTCTCCCCAGGGTGATGCAGGTCCCAAGGGTACTGATGGATCTCCCGGCAAAGATGGCCCAAGAGGTCTGACTGGCCCCATTGGTCCTCCCGGCCCAGCTGGTGCTCCTGGTGACAAGGTAAGGATCACCCCACCCCCTTTCCCTGTCCCCTTGGAAGAAGCAGGGCAGTGACTCTCCTAGCTTCTCGGGCATCTGAGCTGGTGCCGCGGGCCCCTGGCATTCGTGCAAAGGCCAGTCCCGTTTGTGCCCAGCAGCTCCCGACCCGGCTTCTGTTTCCTGGGAGACAGAGAGGAAGGCCCCAACTGATTATTCGATGCAGAGGTGCCTCTGGATCGTCCCAGTGAGAGCATGGAGCTTCATCAGCTTCCCCCGGGGATGCTTCCTACGGCCCCGGCCTGCCCGATCAGGGCTGTGCCCAGGAGGGTCCTGCAGCCCTACCCCCCATTTCCAGAGAGGAGGCAACTCCTTGCTCTCCCCACGTCCCATGAGCGACCCCCGAGCTAGCCAGCCTCGCCCCAGAGGCACCTCCGAAGAGCCCTGGTCTGCCAGGCCCGAGCCTTGACCTTGTCCCTCTTCTCTCCTTGCGCAGGGTGAAGCTGGTCCCTCCGGCCCCGCTGGTCCCACTGGTGCTCGTGGTGCTCCCGTAAGTACCGTTCCTCTATGATTGGCTTCAGAGGCAAAGATCAACCCCTCCCACTCCTCGCTGACCCCGTCTCTCTCGGTTCCTTCTCTTCCAGGGAGATCGTGGTGAGCCCGGCCCACCTGGTCCCGCTGGATTCGCTGGCCCCCCTGTAAGTATGATGGTTAAGAGTGGTCCTCACTGGCCCCAGTGACTCCTCCTCTCACCCAGACCTCCCAGGGGGGATGGTATTCAGTGGGGTGGGCTACGGGGGTAATCCCATGCAGCCCACGGCTATGGGGCCGAAGCAATCCTACCATTGCAATACTGGGAGCGCTGTCCCTGCGTACGGAGATGGGACTCATCCCTGGCCCGTGGACTCACCGGGTTGTCCTACACCAGGCCTCCGATGGTGAACAGGACCTGTCCTACCTCCTGTAATCCTCTGGCTCCCATGTGAGCTCGACGGGCTTTCTCCATCAAGACAACCTAGTCTCCTCAGCCCGTGTTGGTTCTGCGAAGGACCGTTCCCCCATCACCCTCCACTCCCATCTCCGCGAGCTCCGCGCCCGGACGCTGCCCCTCACCCTCCGCTCTGCTCTCCTCCACAGGGTGCTGACGGCCAGCCTGGTGCTAAAGGTGAAACTGGTGATGCTGGTGCTAAGGGCGATGCTGGTGCCCCCGGCCCTGCTGGACCCACTGGTGCTCCTGGTCCCGCTGTAAGTGACTCTCCACTGCCCCGATCCCTCCCCGTTCGGCCAGGGTTCCGTTCCCCCCTCTGATGTCCTGCTCCTTCCTCTCCCGCAGGGTGCTATTGGTGCTCCCGGACCCAAAGGTGCTCGTGGTAGCGCTGGACCCCCTGTGAGTATTTCCTCCACCTTTGTGCTCAGCCTCTCGGGTGCCAGGGATGGGACCCACATTGCAAAATGTCCCTCTCTTAGCCACAGTGGAAATGCCTGAGGTCCTGGCCCGTTACAGACCAGCTTGGACTATCAAACAGCTGGTGATTCCTCCATGGAATCGCTCTCCGTTTTGCATGGGGTAGTTTTCACTCCCCTTCTGATTCCGCTTCTCCCACCAAAATTGGGCAGATCCCCTCCCGCCTCCCGCCCGGAGCATGTGAGAATCCACCTTTCCAGCACGGCCTTTGCCCTGGGCCGGCTTTTTGCCCCCATCACTGGGAAAGAGGCAGGTTGGGAGCTGAAAGGGGGTTGCTTTCTGAGTTTGTCGCAAAATGCCCCCCCCAAAAAACACACCCTCTTCCTGTCCCTCTGGGAGTTGGAGCAGCTTTTTCCCTGGGTCGAGAAATATTTCACTTCCCTCTGTCTAGACGAGAGCATTCAAATCAGACCCTAAGTGCAATAGAACGAATGCCCCTCCCCCACGGATCAGATTATTTTAACATGGCTGGCTTTGTGCCGCTCAGAGAGCGTGTCCCTGCCATACACCTGCCCGAGTGTCCTGTGCATTCATGGACCTCTGCATGGAGGGAAACTGCTCCCTGAACTAGCAACCCTTTAGCCACGAATGCTTTATGTCTGGAGCCTTCAAATTCCACCCGAGCTTCAGAGAACGACTCCTTGTCCAGAGCTGGCTGGATTCCGCCCTGAGGGGCAAGACATACCTGGCAGATCAGGCAGTGTCTTAGGGCTGCCTTGACCTTCCACCTTCTCACTCTCACCCTTAGCTGCAGGCCTCTCTCAGCCCATGGGCACGGCAGCGTTTTGGGCAGTGCTTGTAGTACAGATCCGTGGCTAACGGAGCCGTGGGACTTAACGCTTTCTCTCCCCACCTTGTGCAGGGTGCTACTGGTTTCCCTGGTGCTGCTGGAAGACTTGGTCCCCCTGGCCCCTCTGTGAGTATCTCCTTTTTGATCCCCTTGCTGGTGGCGTTGGGGGAGGGCCGACGGCATTGGGCACCGAGCCCTGCTGGCAGGGGTGGGGATGGGGAGGCTGGTGGGGCGGGATCTGCCACGGGACTGCCAGCCTCCAGCCGCTGGAGAGGATGGGTGATGGTTGTCATCAAGAGCGGGCAGCCTGGAAGCCAAAGGGGGAGGAGGCGGGACCTGAGAGGGGCGTGAGGAGCAGTGGAGCTGGCAGTGGGAATGCCAAGGCCCTGCCACAGAGCTTCCACGGTGCGTCAGAATGTAATGAGGGCTGATGGTCCGGGTAGCCTGGTACTGCTTGCAGCCCGGCAATGGCTCTGTCTGCCCCATGGTGGCGCTGGAGCCTGGAGCCAGGCCTTCTCTCCCCTCCGCTTGAGGGGCCTGGGCGTCATAAATCAACGCCCCGTGGAGAGGGGTTGCCTCTCAAAGTCTTGGGCTTCGCTGCCTGACCTCACCTCTCTGCTTTCTCCCAGGGAAACATCGGTCTCCCTGGCCCACCAGGCCCCAGCGGAAAGGAAGGTAGCAAGGGACCCCGTGGTGAGACTGGCCCCGCTGGCCGCACTGGCGAACCTGGCCCCGCTGGCCCCCCCGGACCTTCTGGTGAGAAGGGCTCCCCTGGTGCCGATGGTGCCCCAGTAAGTACCCGTTCAGTCCTACCTCAGGCCCCTTGGCAGGTGTCGTTGGAGCGTGTGCCCTGGAGCAAGATGGGTGGGTTTGTAACCAGAATCTCTCTCTCCCCTCCAGGGTGCACCTGGTACTCCAGGCCCACAGGGTATTGCTGGACAGCGTGGTGTCGTCGGCCTTCCCGGACAGAGAGGCGAGAGAGGTTTCCCTGGTCTCCCTGGCCCATCTGTGAGTATGAGGTCGAACCCTTACGCCCTCAAGCCGGACCTCAAAGGAGGCTTGTGGCTTCAACCCGTTGCCCCTGCCCAAAAAGGATCCAAGCAGGATTGGATCTCACGGCCCAGCCGCCAAGGCTCAGAGCTTCTCCTGGCATTAATAGGGCAGGGAATGGGTGGGAGAGACAGGAGCTGGGCACGCTTCGCTACTGGCATGATTGGGAGCTCTCCATGCAAGGAACAGAGTCCTTGACTCTTCCCCCTTGTCCGGGGCAGCTGCTCTGGCCAGAAGATAAGAGAGGAGGAATAGCGGGGAGGGACCTGTGATATTATTATTATTATAGAAGAAGATGGTGGAGCCAAACCTCCCAGGCTGAGGGTTGCTCAGAAGTTCACCACCCCTGGATCTGACCTTCTTGCTTGGTCCCCAACTCTATCTGAGCCTGGAGCCAGAACTTCAGCCCCAAACTCTGAGGCCCTAGGGCGTGGGATCCAGTTTGGGACAGGGGTGTGTCGTCATTTGGTGGCAGTGGGAGGGGATTCAACCCCTCTCCCATCACAAGCGGGTTCTTCCGTCTCAGCTGCACCGCCCCCTCTTCTCTAACCCGGTCCCTCTCTCGCTCCTCCCCAGGGCGAACCTGGCAAACAAGGTCCATCTGGCTCCCCCGGCGAACGTGGTCCTCCTGGCCCAGCAGGACCTCCTGGCTTGGCCGGACCCCCTGGTGAATCTGGACGTGAGGTGAGCTGCCACCATGCTTGGCTTGTTAGGACTCTCCTTTGCCCAAGCACCGGCAAGGCCAAGAAGCGCTAAAAGCCAGGGTGGATCAGTCTCCTGGCTGCCCCTGGGGGAATCCCGCAGCCCGGCTGATCGTCACTAAAGGCAACCTGTCGACATCAGGCGCTCCAGAACCCACCACCATCACCAGGAGCAGCACCAAAGACAAGGAGAGATTAACCCTTTCCATGCCCCTGGGCCAACACTCAGAATGGTCTGCTCCATTGAAGGGTAGGACAGACCTTGCCCCCGGCCTCCTGCAGGGGCTGGTGCCAGTGAGCAATGGGACAATGCCCGGAGCACAGAGCCTGAGAGATAGGAGAACAGCCAGGGTCCCGGGACGGGATGGTTTCCAAAGGAGCTGAGTATGGGAGGGATCAGGGCAGGGGCCAGTTCCAGAGAGAAATGGAAGCCCCATGGGTCCCTTTCCCCGCCTCCTTTCTCTTTTGATCTCTAGACTTCACCCATCCCTTGCCTGTCCCAGGCCTCAGCGCAGCCAGCCTCCTGGTTAATTCGTCACTCATCAGTTGTCGCTTACCCAAGGCCCCTCTGTCTTGCTCATGCCTAACACTGGGTCTCTCCGCTTGTCCTCAGGGCTCTCCCGGTTCTGAAGGTGCTCCTGGTCGCGATGGCGCTGCTGGTCCCAAGGTGAGTTGGACCCCGAAGCGTCATGGCAAGAGGCTTTTATTGGGGGTGGAGGGTGGAACTTCAGGCGAATGTTAACTCGGTGCTTTGCTTCCTCGTCCTCTCCGGAAATAGGGTGACCGTGGTGAGACTGGCCCATCTGGTCCTCCTGGTGCTCCCGGTGCCCCTGGTGCTCCTGGCCCTGTTGGTCCCGCTGGCAAGAATGGAGATCGTGGTGAGACTGTAAGTGACACTTCTTGACATTCCCCTGAATTTAAAACCCATTCCCTGCCCTGAGCTGGGAATAGACCCCGGGAGTCCTGCTCCCAGAGCTCTGCCCCAACCAGGGGACAATGCTCATTCCCAGAGCTGGGCCTAGACCCCAGGAACAGCACTGGGGAGATATGAAATAATCAGCCCAGTTATCAAGACAGGATCGAGCAGAACAGCTGCCTGCTCTAACCACTAGATAATACTCCTTTTCAGAGTCAGGCCTTGGGCCCGGGAGTCCTGACTCCCAGTCTGCCCTGCTCTAACCAATAGGTCGCACTCCCCACTACGGTGCAGAGAAATGAACGCAAGGGTACGTTAATGATCCCAGTGGATGCTCTAACCTTTGTCTTTCTCTTTCTCTCTTTCCTTTCCTAGGGCCCTGCTGGTCCTGCTGGCCCCGCTGGCCCTGCTGGTGCTCGTGGTGCTGCTGTAAGTTTTGGGTTCAGATTCCGCTTTTTACTGCTATGAAAAAGCAACTGGCTTGGCAATAACGTTGCTGAGCGACAGGCAGGGAGGTCTCCTTCCCAGCCACTCAGTGAGGTGACTCTGCTTCCTCTTCCAGGGCCCTCAAGGTCCTCGTGGTGACAAAGGTGAAACTGGTGAACACGGTGACAGAGGCTTGAAGGGTCACAGAGGATTCTCTGGTCTCCAGGGTCCACCTGGTCCTCCCGTAAGTATGGCTGCCTTCCGCTCCCCCGATATAGCCGGCTCCGAGAGACAAGTCCATAGCAGGTCTCTGGAGAGAAGAGTAGAGACCCTCTTCCTCACTGCCCCAGAGAATCATGGGAGAATCCCAGTGAAGGCCATCACCTGATGAGGAGATGGGCAAGCCTTGGCCTGCCCCAGTTTCAGGCTGCCCTTAGCCCTTCAGCTCACAACTGCCCTCGCACATACAGCAGCTGGGAAGGGCAGGCGTCCGGCCTGCTGCTGTGGCCTCAGCCCCTTGATCTTAGGACACAGGGCAACAGCTGCCCCCTAGCACCTCCAAAGCTGCCCTATTGTTGGCCCTCTCTCATGAGCTTCAGCTGCTGGAGTCAGAGCCCAGTGGGAGCTTCTCATAGACGCGTCGGTTTTATTAGCACCTCTGCACTGGCCACACGGGCCTCCAGCGTCGTTGCAGAACTGATGTTTGCTTTCCTGTTTGGGGCAGGGTTCTCCTGGTGAACAAGGTCCTTCTGGAGCTTCCGGTCCCGCTGGTCCAAGGGTAAGTACCGCCCCAGTGAACCCATCCGGTGCAGATGCCTGAATCCTTGGGAAATTTCGGGCTGGGGGCAGAGGGCTCGTGAATGAAATAATCAGCACCGTTTTCAAGCCGGGGTCCAACACAACAGGTGGCATCACCTTTTAAAGGTCAGATCCTGCCTGATCCCCGATCTGGGGTGGCACGGACATTGGCCAGAGGCAGAATATGGACCATAGTGTAGCCAGTAGCTTAAAAACCATCAGCGTAGCCTCTGAGCGTGCAGCACAGATTCTTGTAAGCACTGATCATGTACAACAAGGGCCTACTGCTATCAAGGAGACACGAAACCCAGGATAGATGCCTGCTGCTTTACTACTGACCCGGTACTCTTCCATCTCAGTAGGGAGGTGCCTTAATAAGAGAGGCCCTGCGCAGCATGGGTCAGGCTTAGAAAATCCTTTCCCAGACAGAGGCGGTGATGGGAAGGGAACAAAAATGATCCAGGGGATAGGGAAACTCCTAAAATTGAAGTCCTCCTGTAGGTATCACAGCGCCCATAAGGAGATGTCATTGTAAGGTTCTCTCAGCATTCACTGTGTGGTGAGGGCTTCCCAGACAGATGGTGAGGACAGGGCCTGGTTCTGTTCTCAGCTGGACCTGGGCAAATCCAGAGTGATTCCAGAGGGTCTGAGTGCATCTCCAGTGGAGCTTGGTCCTTGGGACTGTGGTCACTGGTGCTCTATTAATTCGTGAGACAGATCAGAGTAGCGGGAGGTAAGCTAGATGAGAGGGCTGGGTGGATGAAACAGACAAGAGCGGTGGAAGGATGGGTGATGGGCTGGGCCTTGATTGAAAGGATGGGAGTTGGCATGTTCTCCCTCGGTCTGTCTTTCAAGATGGACACACCTTCACCCCACTTTCCTCTCTCCAAAACCCACTGATCTCATTTTGTGTTTGCCTTTTCCTCACAGGGTCCCCCTGGCTCTTCTGGTTCCCCTGGCAAAGATGGTCTGAATGGTCTCCCTGGCCCCATTGGCCCACCAGGTCCACGTGGTCGCACCGGTGATGTCGGTCCCGCTGTACGTATCCCCCTCTGGGACTCGGGTGGTTGGGATTTGCTCTCCGCTGGGTGAAAGGGCTTCCTGCCTTCAACTCGCTCTGCTCTCCTCCTCCAACAGGGTCCCCCCGGACCTCCCGGACCCCCAGGTCCCCCAGGCCCACCCAGCGGCGGTTTCGACTTCAGCTTCCTGCCCCAGCCTCCTCAGGAGAAGGCCCACACCGACAGCCGCTACTACCGGGCTGACGACGCCAACGTGATGCGTGACCGCGACCTGGAGGTGGACACCACCCTCAAGAGCCTGAGCCTGCAGATCGAGAACATCCGCAGCCCCGAGGGCACCAGGAAGAACCCAGCCCGCACCTGCCGCGACCTGAAGATGTGCCACAACGACTGGAAGAGCGGTGAGCTTCCCGGCCTCATCCTTGGCACATCCTCACTGAGCTCCTCTCTTAGCAGCCTGTCTTGCGCCCCTTGTCCTGCCCTGCCTTTAGCTACCTTCACTAACTCACACTCCTCCTCCATTACTACTGAATTCCTTCCTTCCTTCTTTTCTTCCTCCATTTCTTTCTTTCTTTCTTTCTTCGCCCATTCACTCGTCCTTCTCCTCTCCCCACCAGGCGAGTACTGGATTGATCCCAACCAAGGCTGCAACCTGGATGCCATCAAGGTCTACTGTAACATGGAGACCGGCGAGACTTGCGTCTACCCAACCCAGGCTAACACTGCCCAGAAGAACTGGTATGTCAGCAAGAACCCCAAGGAGAAGAAGCACGTCTGGTTCGGCGAGACAATGAGCGACGGCTTCCAGGTGAGCTTAGGGGACTGGCGAGGCGGGGCAGGTGGGAAGCGAAGGGGCTGGATCTGGAGACTTGGAATGGGGAAAAGGACCTGAGGACTAACATTGCTTTCCTGCCGGGGGCCTCTCTCTCTCTCTCTCTCCTCTGCAGTTCGAATATGGAGGCGAGGGATCCAACCCAGCTGACGTTGCCATCCAACTGACCTTCCTGCGCCTGATGTCCACTGAGGCCTCCCAGAACATCACCTACCACTGCAAGAACAGCGTGGCCTACATGGACCAGGAGACTGGCAACCTGAAGAAGGCTCTGCTCCTCCAGGGCTCCAACGAGATTGAGATCAGAGCAGAGGGCAACAGCCGCTTCACTTATGGAGTCACTGAGGATGGATGCACAGTGAGTGTCCCACTACCTTTGGCTCTGCCAGCATGGGTGGTACCGGGAGCTTGTGCACCCATGCCTCCCCAGGCCCTGGCGATGAGAGGGAGGAGAGGGTGAGGGTGGAGAGGCAGAGCAGAGCTGTGAATCAATCTCTCCAGCCCTGGACATGACTGGCAGAGTTCTCTGCAACCTGCGAAAGTCCCCTGGCCTGCTACAGGCTCGTATATGGTGGCTCAGGAAGGTGACTTGCCTTAGATCCCATTGTGAGTCAGTGTCAGAGCCAGCAACAGAACCCAGGAGTCCTGATTCCCAGGGCCCCCTCTAACCCGAGAGCTGGGAAGAGAACCCAGGAGTCCTGATTCCCAGGGCCCCCTCTAACCCAAGAGCTGGGAAGAGAACCCAGGAGTCCTGATTCCCAGGGCCCCCTCTAACCCAAGAGCTGGGAAGAGAACCCAGGAGTCCTGATTCCCAGGGCCCCCTCTAACCCGAGAGCTGGGAAGAGAACCCAGGAGTCCTGATTCCCAGGGCCCCCTCTAACCCAAGAGCTGGGAAGAGAACCCAGGAGTCCTGATTCCCAGGGCCCCCTCTAACCCGAGAGCTGGGAAGAGAACCCAGGAGTCCTGATTCCCAGGCCCCCCCACCCTAATCACTAGATCACCCATTGTGCAATGCTGTCTCCGATCCTCAGGCAGTGTTTCCTTGCAGCCAGCTTTGCTGTCTCGAGGAGCGGCTCTATCAACAACTCTAATGTTCTCCTTTTCCCTGTCCCTTCCCCACAGAGTCACACCGGCACCTGGGGCAAGACAGTCATCGAATACAAGACAACGAAAACCTCTCGCCTGCCCGTCATTGACGTGGCCCCCATGGACGTTGGCGCGCCAGATCAGGAATTCGGAATTGACATCGGACCCGTCTGCTTCTTGTAAACCGGAGCTAAAACCCCCCCGGAAAGAAAATCAAAAACAGCCAAAAAGGAGACAATTTCACATGGACTTGAATTCGTGTTTTTTTCTATCCGTCATCTCTAAAACTATTTTGTTTCCATTAAAAAAAAAAAAAGCATTAAAGCAAAAAAATAAAAATAAATGACTTTTCAAAAAAATTAAGGAAGTGGGTCCACTTGCTTGACATGGTTCTATTTTTTATTGTTTTTTGAATCCCTGAAGACAGATTGGGGTTGGTTTGGTTATTTTTTTTTTAAGTAATATCTTGGGACCACTACTTGCACAATCAAAACAAAAATACCATCCAAAATCGACCCTACCAAAACACCCAAATCACAACAACCTGCTTTGAAAATTCTGCAGCAACAAGAACGATGCTAAGCTAGTCCAAATGGTTTAGAACCTGCTCCCCTGCTCCTACTCCTCTCCCGCCAATGCAAAAATCTCTTTTTATAACCTGGAGTTGGAAAGAAATACCAAAATTAACCTACAGCCGACCTCTCCCTGCTGGTGTCTTTACTATATATATATTTTTTATACCACTGAAAGGAAGGCACTTAAAATCGTGTGTAATGTACCATTTTTTTCCCTTTCATTTGTTCAGTTGGCAAAAGAAATAAATATGAGAAAAACTTCAAATCCAGGTGTCGTAATTGTTTTCCTAAGCAAAATCCAGTAGTGTGGAAAACAGCCAAGACCTGTCATTTGGTGTGTTGACTTTTAAACAGAACGCGCTTTTAGCAGGACAGCTGGGAGATAAAATCCGCTTAGAAAAAAAATTAAATGTTTTGTCGGTGAACAATGAAGGGAAAAATGATTAATAATAATAATACCCAAAGCAGAGAAAATGTAATGTTCAAAATGTATATTATTGTTGTATGGAAGGTTACCTCTCAACTGTGTTTTCCGAGTAGTTTTAAGTTGCTTTGGGTTTTTTTTAAACTGACACCAGGTTGTGGAGAAGGGGGCTTGGCTTTCAGGTTTCGATCAAAGGTGCTAACTTTGTCTTTTTTCTTTCTTTCCTTTTTTTCGTTCGCTGTGTTAATGTTTTTCAGTTCTAGGTCCCTTTTCGGTTTTTTTGGTGGTTTAAAACTGCACAATCCAACACACGGAGAGGCTGCGATAGGGACCGATTGGTGCTATAGAGATAGGACTGTTGTTTTCAGGAAAGAAACTCAGTTCTTTTGCTGCCCAGGGTCAACTTGTGAATTTTCTGAAGGTGCTATTTAAAAACAAACAAAACAAAAAAAAAAACCTAAAAACAAGGACGGGAACTAACGCAAACTAGATCCAAGTAGCCTTGGAAGGGAACGAAGGTGTGTGCAATTCTATCTTTCCAGTTAAGCAGGTGGATTCCATTTCTGCTTTCCGTCTTCCGTTCATTCTCTTTTCCCATCCCTCTGTCCCCCTCCTTTATCCTGCTGCCTCTTCTCTTCCATGCACACTCCTGTCCCCTCTCGCTCTCCCGCCATCCTCCGCTGCTGCTGCTTTCTCTCTCTCTTTCCCTTTCCTCTTCCCATCCTCCTCTTCTGTGCTTCTCTCCATGGGTTTCAAAGCAATCCCACAGCAAAGCCCCATGCCTAGCAAGAAGCAGATGTTCTAGGGAGGGAGAGCAACCGAGGATTCTGTACCTATTTTGTATATGTATAATAATTTGAGATGTTTTTAATTATTTTGACTGCTGAAATAAAGCATGTGAAATGATCCAAACAAACCTATGGTGCTCTGGACTCTTCTCTCGCGTGTGGCACATCGGCAGACAGGTCCTGGGGGGTGGCGGGGGGGGAGGGCTGATGGGCAGCGCCCCATAGGCAGGGCCAACGAGAACAAGGAAGATGAGCCTTGGGCCCAATTCTGTCTGTCTCCGCTCCACTTTCCTCTCTTTCTGTCCTTTCCTCTCTCGCCTCCGAGCCAGCCTCTTGTTCTGCCACTTAGGAACACAGGGATTGCCAAATTGGATCAGGTAGTCCGGAGGCCGGTGGCTAGTACCGGCTGTTTCAGCGGCAGGTGTCCGGAGCCCTGCAGTCGCAGAGGTGGGACTTCCAATCCTCCCCCTTTGTCACACCTCCTCCCGCTTTCCTTCTCCTCTTTTTCATCTCTTTCTCCGCTGCTTTCCGTCCCTTTCTTTCCCCGTCTCATCCCTGCTCTCACACCTCTCTCTGCCACGTTCTATCTTTCTCTCTCTTCCCCAACGCATTCCTTCTCTCCCCACCCTCTGTCCCCCACCAGAGTGCCTGTGCTTGGATCTCTTTCTCCCCCTCAATGCCTGTCTCCTTCTTTCTCTCCTCCGTCTTCTCTCTCCACCCCCTCTGCCAGCTCTGTACGGCCGGCTCTCTCTTCCCTTCTCACCCCGGTCTCTGGCGTACTCCAGCTGCTCCCGGCACTCCTTTTCACTCCCTTTGCCAGGAGCGGGGGAGAGCAAGTCCCGTTACGTTTTGTTTTCTTTCCCTAATGCTTGGAAGGAAGGAGCCACACGGGTCCTCTCCATCCTCAGCGAGACCGGCTTCCTCTGCAGGAAGGGCAGAGGGGGATGGGGAAATGGGGGAACAACGTGGGTCTGAGCTTGTGGGGCAGCTGGGCCCGGGAATCCAAAGGACGCAGAGGCGGTACAACGTTGCCGTCGCCCTGCCCGAACCCCCAAGCTGAGACGCCCGGGGGTGCTGCACAGAATCGGGTCCCCGAGCGTTTGCCTCCCTTTGTCGGGGTCAATGCCCGCTTGGCCACGTGACGGAGCTCCTGCTCCCTGTGAGGCCAGGGTGGGCGCTAGCCGCCGGCACGGGGACGTTGGCACCTGCTGAGGTGAGTAACGCTGAGGAGTGGCTTGTATCTCTCCAGGGCCCAGTTCCCCAGAGCTACTGGTGGGGGAACTCAGCCTGGTCCCACAGGTTCCTCTCAGATACCAGCAACCGCAAACCAGAGGCACGCCGGGGCGGATGCTTATGGACGAGCCAACGTCAATCAAAGCCAGCCCCGGCACCCCGCCTCCCTTCCATGGACCAGACTGAAAGCTCGTGCCCCCTTCTCTGGGGCCCGGGCCCACCTCAGCCAGGGGACAGAGGGCTGGAAGCCTCAAAACAACAGGCCAGCAAGTGCTGACTGCGTCCCTGCCTGGGGAACCGGCCATGGTCCGGTTGCCCTCATCCCCCAGCCATAGACCGGGCACCGCAGCTCACCCACCACGCTGGGCCCGGAGGTGCAGGCGGACGGATCAGACAGGGAGACACAGAATGCGTCTAACAGAACCAGCTCCAGCGGAGCGGGGCCTAGACCAACCCCGCTTCAGCGACTGCCCTCTCGGGGACGTGTGGGGCCAGGCTGGCATGCACTGACCTCTTTGGAAAATCAGCCTCCACCCAACTGGCTCCCGAGGGGGCAGGCTGGGAGCTGGGGCCTGGAGGGGGAGCAGCACGGTCCCTTTGTAGCTGAACCGGCCGGATCCAGAGCCTAGGAGAGGCAGGAGTTCTGGGTTCTGCTGCTGGGGAGACGGGTGCAGAGCTCGGGCTTGATTCCTGGCTGCTTTGACCTTCGCGGCTGTGTGGATTTCACTCTCTGTTTCATTCTGCTTCAAGGGGCCCCGGCGCCTCGTGAAAATCTGTTTCGAAATGGCCCTTCTCGACCCTCTTGGGCTTTTCTCTCTCCCATTCTGTCTTGCTAAGGGATGGTTGCCTGGAAACAGGCTTTTCCATGCATTGCTACTGTGTCTTTGGTGTATTAAACCTCCCCCCCCCCCAATATTAAAAGCAGCTAGTGTGCCAATGGGCCAGACCCACCCGCCGGGCCCCACAGGGCATCCCCACGCACACACGGGCCAGATGCAGAGAATTACACACACACACCCCCCGGGTCCTTCCACAGCCTGCACCACTCACCCCTGCACGCAGCACCGAAAGGCTGGGCGCACACTCGTGCCCACGCACGGTGCACAAGAACACACGAGGCACTGGCGCTTGCACGGAGACCTTAACACCCACACACGCCGAGGCTTGCACACCTGCTCGCGACGCCGATGCACAGAAGCCCCCAACCACTGAGCTCTGCTGAGGCCCCAAGTCACCCCGGCTTTACAATGAGACCATTGTACCCAGCTGGCCCCGTGCCTTCCTCCAAAATGACATCACAGGCTGTTCGCCGAACGCTCCCCCAGCCCCAGGTCCACTGCACCTCCGTGTCTCTCTGCAGTGCTTCCCAGTGTGGGATGGAGCGGAGCCGCTGGCTTTTCCCGGAGTCTCTCCCTGCCCAGCTTGTGATCTGAACTGATCCTTCTTAGCAGATGTTGTTTGTTTCCCTTGCAGAGCTTGGAGAAGCCGGGGGAGGCTGGAGTCATTTTCTGCCGCTGCCGCTGTTCCTTAGAGCAAAAGCAGGAGTGAAAGGAGGTGGCATCTTGTGGCCGAAGGTTTTGTGGGGCCAGCAAGGAAGACTCTGCGAGGATCTGTGGGTTTGGACCCATTGGGAGCGGCACCGGGACTGCCGGGGAGTAAATTCGCTTTGTCAGGAGCCGGTTCCAGGAGCATTGATTGGACCATGTTGTGCCGATTAACCTCCGGTTCAGTCAGTTCCCCTAGGTGGGTTCCCCCTCCCCACGCTGCATTGCGTGTGTGTGTGTGTATTTCTCCTCCTTCCACTCTCTCATTTGTGACTACTTTTTAAACCACTAATTCCTGCCTTCCCACCCCTCTTCACGTTAGCAGGAGAACCCTTACGGACAGAATGCAATAGGGATGGGGCCGACCCACTTCTGCAGCCATGAAACAGGGGGCTAGAGGAATGACCCTGCAAATGTTAAGTGATTCCGCCCCTGCCCTGCTTTTCACGGGGGTTGAGCTCCTTCGGAAACTCTGGCCCTACCAGAGCACGACCCTTTCTAATGGCCCGAAGGAGGGCTGGGAGTGATGGGGCCGTATCTCAACAAGCCAGTGGATTTTATTGGCGGACGGGAGCCCTGGTATAGGATGGTCAAGCGCTGCTCCAGAACCGGGCAGAGGACCCAGCGCTGCTCTTGAATTGGAAAGGTCGGAGGATCCTAATTCGATTGGACTCTGCCATCAAACTCTCCCTGCACCCTTAGGAACTAGCCGGAGGTCTGAGTTTTCGCATAGTCGCCTCTTGTTTTCTTAACCTCCCTCCCCACTCCTGGCATTTTTGGCTCGGTTTACGTCCGCTCTCGAGCAAGGCGAGGAGAGAAAGATGCTCTTTCAGCGCTGACAGCTTGAGTGACAGTCTGGGGCCTGGGAGCACGTTAGGAATTAACGGGGTCCGGCGAGTTGCCTCGGAGATGTGGGGGTCTTGCAGCAATTTGCCGGGTGTGAGAGGGTCTTTTTCAGAAGCAACGAGGGAAAGCCGGGCCCAGAGGAAAGGACGTGTGTTCGCTGCTGGGGGGCCAGAGAAAAGCCTGCGGAGGCTGCATGCCTGAAGGAGTGAGACGGCAGAGCGGCTGGGAAAATGGAGATACCTGTACATACAAGACCCGGCTGATACTGGCCACAGCTACACACCTGTATATGAATGCAGGGTGCGTGTGTGAGCACGTCTGCACTGGGGAGGCTGCGTTGTCATGTGCGGATGCTTCTGAGTCCGTCTTCTTGTGGGGGGGGTTGCGAGTGTGTGTCCTTGTTTGCACGTGCCTGTGGTTGTGTCGAGTCTGGGTTCCCGAAGATGGATTGGGGAGATGCCTGTGGGGGGCGGGGGGTGGTTGTGAGTCTGGTCTTGGGTACGTGCGTGTGAGTGTGAGGCTAGCCTGGCTTGGATGGAGGGGGGTTGTGAGTCTGTGCTGTTGTGTGTGTGTGTGGGGGGGGTTGTGTAGGTTTGCGTCTGGCTGGGAATCTGAGTTCTGGTGTGGTGGGGAAAGTGTGTGTGTGTGTGTGTGTGTGTGTGTGTATATATATGCCGGGGGGAGCTAGAGGTCTGAATTCATATATGGATTGTCACTGGCCCTTTAAGAAGGGAGACGCCAGTGCACCTGTGTCTGGTTAGTTGACCCACCTAATTAGGCTTAAGAGAGGGCACCTGGGCCCTACCTGGCTGGAGATTGGGTGATTCAGAGCCAGGGAGCTGCTAGGAAAAGAGCCACAGGAGAGCCTAGAAAGAGCTGAGCTCAGAGAAGATGTGGACCAGAACCACAGGTGAGAACTGACCAATGCTGGGTGGAAGGATGGGGCAGTGGCCCTGGAGCAAAGGGGGAAGCCCCAGCTCAGTTAGGGGAAGCCAAGCCCAGAAACAAGAGGGTGGATCCTGGAGGGAGGTGTCCTGGGTGGGGGTAGGACTTGACCCTGCAGGGAGCTGTCTTGTAGGAGACCTGACCTGGGGGCTGTGGTAAGAGTCAGGAGCTTGGCTGCCATCCAGGAGGCCTGCAGAGTGGGGCCCAGGGTCAGAGGAAGGGAACTGGGACCCCAGTGCTGCTATTGACTCTTGGGTGGGGAGCTGGAGGTGCTGTCCCTGGAGAGGGGCCTGGAAAATCCTGCTGTATCTTTCTCTGGTTCGTGTGGAAACTGGAGAAGGGTTTTGTTACAAGGGTTTGGGAGGGGGGGGGGGGATTACTGAATGGGTGCATCCGAAACAAGGATGTATCGGACAGTGAGAGGCTGTGCTAATTTCATGAGTGGAGTGAAAGGGAAACTGAGGCAAGGCACACCTGTTGTTGCAGATGGGTACCTGAATCGGGGGAGTTGCCTTATTACATGGATGTGTATCTGTGGTGGGCTATAAAATGACATTTATGTGGACAGAGATCAATGGAGAGAGGTATGTTTGGGAGCTGGAGTTCTTGTGTGTGGTTGTGAGTCTGTTTTTTGCACGTGTATGATGGTGAGTCTGTGTCCATAGCTGGTGGTGAGTCTGTGTTTCCACGTGTGCTTGTGAGTCTGTTTTCTTCTAGGAGTGTGTGGGGATTCCTGTGAGTCTCTGTGGCGTGGCTGGTTGTGAGCCTTTTCAGGTGGGAGGCTGGTTGTGAGTTTGTGCTCCTGTGTGTGACTGAGCTCTGGGATCTTGCTAGCAGGACTGTGTCTATGATTAACAGGGAGGCCAGCACCTGGGCTCTGAAACCCCCTTTGCTCAGTGAATACCTGCCTCGCTTCGCAGAAGTGGGTCACCCCAATGTGGCATAAATGCTGAATGCTACCCTAAAGGAAAGGCTGGGAGAGGGTATACGATTCGGGTGGGGTCTGAAACCCGTCTAGGTGGGTTTCCCTGTTCCAGGCTCTCTGATCTGCGGAGTCTAACAGAAGGATGGAGCTGACATAGGAATATAAGATGGGGAAAGGGGAGCAGGGAGCATGAGAGAGAGACTTCCCTAAAAGCAAATGTACCCTGGGCTTTTCCAGAAATCCCACCCGTCCAGCAAACAACCTGACTAGTTTGGCCTGCTATTGATTACAGCTGGTGAGAAATCTTCCCATGGAATATTTTCCCACTGGGAAATGCCATTTCATCAAGATCAAAACATCCTGTCACTTTTTGACAATTTTGTTTAGAGGGGGGAAAAAATAGACACCAAGCATTTGGATAAGAGCATTTAAAATGTTTTAGCGTTTTATAAAACCATGTCCCATCAAATCAATCATAGATTCTATGATTGATTTGATGGGACATGGGTTTTGTAAAATGTTGTGGTGGGTTGTTTTTTTTTTTTTAGTAATAAATAAATTTTTAAAAAAATCAAAGGAAGGAAGCCAACCCCTACAACTGACATGAAGCAAAAGGGTTTTGAGAATTTTTTTTTTTGTTTTGCTGGAAATTTAGAAATTTGGTGTTTCGTTCCAATTTGGAATTAATTTTTCTCCCCAAACTCATGGAAATTCTGTTTCTCCACCAGCTCTCGGTTTGAACGTGCCACACAACTGACTAAGGCTAAGATTTTGTCATGGTTATTTTTAGTAAAAGTCACGGACAGGTCACGGGCAAGAAACAAAAATTCCAGGAAGCCATGACCCGTCTGTGACTTTTGCTGCTGCAGCTCCCTGGTTTCCCCCACCACCGTGGTGGCTCGGAGCTGTGGGGTTCTCCCTCTGCCTGCGGCAGGGTGATCATATTTCCCAAATGGGACACCCCCACCATGGCTCGCTGAAGTGTCCCTAGCTCAGTGGTTTGAGCATTGGCCTGCTAAACCCAGGGTTGCGAGTTCAATCCTTGAGGGGACCATTTAGGGAGCTGAGGCAAAAATCTGTCTGGGGATTGGTCCTGCTTTGAGCAGGGGGTTGGACTAGATGACTTCCTGAGGTCCCTTCCAACCCTGATAGTCTATGATTCTAGGAGGGCCCCCTTAGGAGTCTGTCACCTGTTGCTTGCAGACATGCCGCCAGCTTTTCTGCCGCCCTAGGCTGCAGAAGGTCCCGCCCCGAAATGCCACCCCCCCAAGGCGGTGGAAGGTCCCGTCGCCGTCTCCCAAATTGTAGTGCCCTAGGCGCCCGCCTAGGTTGCCTAGTAGGTTGCGCCGGCCCTGGTTGCTTGACCTCCCTGACATAAATCTAGCCTTAACTATGGCTTCTTACAACAATCTGTAACCCAGTAGCCCTCTTTTGGCCTGGGACTACAGAGGTGTTAACTGCCCACTTCACCTTGAATGGTGGTTTGCAACACGTGTTAACTCCTTATGCTAAACAAGCTGTTCCCGCTGGTATTTAGTTGGGCCACTCTGGGCCTTTCCCAGACCTGAAGAGCTCGGTGGAGCTTGAAATCTTGTGTGTCTCACCACCAGAAGCTGGTTCAATAAAAGAGATTCCCTCGCCCACCTTGTCTCTCTAATATCCTGGGACCAACATGGCTAGAACAACCCTGCAAACAGCATGCTAGCTATACAGAGAGAGTTCACTTCCCCCCTGGAGGCCCAGTTCTCTCTTCCATTCAGTCCTCTGCTTTGGCTAGCAGGGTTCCAGAAATCTTGGCTCAGGTCTATATAGCTTAGACACTCCCTCTGTGGTCTTCAATACCTTGCCCGGCTCCATGCTACGGAGAAGAAGAGCGGGCTTTCCCAAGCCAGGTCACCATGGCACAGTCCCCACCTACCCAGCTGCATGAGTGTGTTTCTAGCCTTGTGCCGTATGGGTGGTGGGAGGGCACCGGCGTGCGAAGGTGGGTGCCTGTGATTGCACATTCCCTGCTGGGGTTAGGCTGACCGGACAGCAAGTGTGAAAAATTGGGACAGGAGGGGTGGGTGGGTGGGGGAGGGGGCAATAGGAGCCTATATAAGAAAAAGACCCCAAAATTGGGATTGTCCCTATAAAATTGGGACATCTGGTCACCCTAGCTGGCGGGCAGTATTAACCCCTTAACTGCTGTTCTGGCAAGCACCCTGAAAGGTCGGCCAGCTTATACCCAACTCCTGGGGAACAGCGTCTGGGAGCAGCACACCTGGAGCACAGCGACGGCGTTTCATATTAAAATCTGCCTTAATTAATCAGTGCTTGGTGTTTCAATCAATCACCGCTGTTTATTCCTTCCCCGCCTCTCTCCTGCTGGTGACGGACACACACTGATCTCTTTAGTCCCCCCCCTGTTCCTCTATTTCTCACAGTGGAAAAACAAGATTTTCCCCATCTCCCCAACCAACAAAAGATTCCTTGGCGGTTTGCAGCGCATCCCCGGGAGTCAAGAGACAGGAATGCCCCATGCTGGTCTTTACCTGGGGGGGAAGGGGAGAAAAGCCCTGTTAATAATAATACTGCTTTACCACTGGATAGATCTCCCCCTTCAAAGACCTCCACCTGGGTAAAATATTCTAACCCAGGCCAGCAGTGGCTCCGGGACTAGCGCCGTGTGTGCTAATCATTAGGCCATCCTGCCTTCAGTTACAGGACCAGCTCTCAAATAGCCTTCACAGCCCCGCTTTTCATGTGGCGTTTTAGTCCAAAGGAAGCAGGAGAACTGACTAGAACAGCGTCCCACCCCCTTCCTGGCTGCCCCAGCAGAGAGGCCAAGGTCTCTCTGGACCCCAGAGGCTGAACTGCCCTCCTGGCCCTAGAAGGGGGTCGGTCCCTCTGTCTTACCGACCCCAGATATGCTGACAAGGCAGCGTAGCTACAGCCCCGGGGACCATCAGTCAGTAGGGCCGCCCCTGGGGCCTCATACACCCCTGTTTGAAAGGCAGGGCCTGTGCCGTGGGGTATTCCCCACGCAGCCCTTCCACCAGCCCTGCAGCCTCCTTGCTGGGGTGAAGAGGCCACAGAGCAATGACAGATCAAGCCTGGGAGGCCTGATGCTCCCCCCATTTCAAGCCCACTGACTGCCCAGGGAGAGAATTAACCCTTAAAGGGGAGAAGCCACCTGCCCCAGGCCATGGCTTTGCCCCAAACCCATCCAATCAATTATCAAACCCACTCTGTGGGCCCTGACCGGGCGGGCGGGGAACTCACTGCTGGGCCAGGATGAGCGGGACGTGGGCACTGTCCTGACGGCCCTGCAGGGGGGAGATCCTCTCGCCCGTGCGCACGTTGAACATGGGCAGGGTGGAGAGAGGGCGGGGCACGTCCCGGCTGCTGGCCATGTGCCTCAGCTCCTCCGTGTTGCTGTGGATTGTGTTGTGATGCACCATCTGGACACTGACAACCAAGAGACGGGGGAGAGCAGAGAGGACACAGTTAGCCTGGCGACAGGGGATGTCAGCGGTGGGAGGGGAGGGGGAATAATAATTGATTTGTATTTGTGGTAGCACCTAGGAACCCATCATGGGCCCAGACCCCATTGTGCAGGGCACAGTACAAACCCAGGACAAAGATATGGCCCTTGTCCCAAAGAGCTGCTTCTCTCTCACACTCACACACACCCCCCCCCCACTCGTGAGCTGAGCTCTGCAGGGATAGTGCAAACGGGATTTGAACGCCGATTCGCTTTGCTTCTTTAAAATCTCTGTCGATTCCTTAGCTGCATGGACACGCCACCGGGGAAACCAGTCACGTTGGGCCACGCTCACGCATCACAGGCCCCCTCTGACCTCACAACGCACCAGGCTGCGCTACCACGGTTACCAGTCTGGGCCAAGGGCCAGAGGTGGGCTCTGCCTTGGAGCTCACCACTGCCTGCCCAGCCTCCTCCACGCAGGGAACCAGAGGGCCTGATTACAGGGCGTGCCAGCAGAGGAACAAGGCAAGGGTACCTCCAGCATTGGAGGCAGCTGAGAACTGGCCCCGCTTAGCCAAGCCGTGAGGAGCTAAAGCCCTCGCGTGTGACGGGCATCACCCAGCGCTTTCATAAAGGGGTTGTTAACGGAAGCTTTCCCCGGGTCCTCTGTGTTGTTTGAGCCGCGGGTCCCCGGGAAGTGGGACTCCGCGTAAACGTTCAGAGACTGATCAGAGCACCGAGGAGGAGAAGCCGGAGAGCTACGCCAGGGCCAACCGCCCCACGTCGCGTCGTTCCAGTGTTTTGGGGCCACACCTCCAGCGGGAAACAAGACCACACAGACAGGGCAGCCGGGAGGTGGCTCCAATCTGAAGGCAAGTCAGGGAGCAGTGTCTCCTATCGGCTGGCAAAATGACTGATCTGTGTGAACCTTGTGAGGGGTCCTCTTTGGACTCAGAGCCCCAAGATCCAACCACAAGCCCAGGAGCCCCCACGACCTCAAAGCATGCCAGCCCCAGCGTCTCAGAGCTCATCCTTTGGGCCGTGGCCACCTCCCCGAAATGCCAAGGCCTCTCCTTGGAGGCCCTGAAGAAGATAATCACCAAGGCAGGCTACGACGTGGTGAGGAACAAAACCCATTTCCTCCGTGTGCTCAAGGGGCTGGTCTCCAAAGGGCTGCTGAAACAGATGACTGGGATGGGCGCCACAGGCTCCTTTCGTGCCGGCAAGAAGAAGAGGGATGTGAAGAAGAATCAAGTAGCTGGCAAGAAAAGGAAGAAGCCCGGGAGCAGGAAGGCACCCAAACGCGTGTCCTCCAAAGCCGGCCGGCCAGCCCACCGGGGTAGGAAACGGCAAGCCGCCAAGTGAGGGATTGCATCCCCCGCTGTGAAACAAGGCTTAATAAAGGGATCCGTGTATTTAAAAGCTCTCCTGTGTCTGGGCGAATCCTTTCAAAGTGAGATGCAAAGAGGAAACCGCCTTGAAAGTCAGGAGGGTGGGAGGCCAGGGGCTGAATGCCTTCCCAGCCCTCTGCATCAGTCTGGGCCATTGTGTGGGTGGGGAGAACTCTGCGGGATTACAGAACTGGTGCTTGGTAACTTGGCTGATCTTCCCCGCTTAATCTTGAACTGGAGTCCCTCCATGTGCTTTGAGGGCAGCCTGCTCCTCTTTCAGATGAGCAGGGAAACCGGGCTTCGGGCCAGTCAAGGTCTCGTGGCACAAGTCAAGCTGTCTATGCTCTCCTGAGTCCAAATTAGGGAGGCGGAATAAATCTATAATCCTCAAAGTTCCTCTTGCACGTTCAGTGGGTACAGGGTTTTTCTCCCCTCCCTTTAATGGCACTCAGCAAAGCTACATGATTGAAAACAGCTGTCATGTGCCACCCCAGAGATGGCAGCTAGGTGGAGTGATCTGTCAGGGCTTCAGGAGGTGCCCGGGACAGGGGGATGTTTTCTGTTAATGTGTTAACAGGCCTCCATCCAACATGGGGAAATCTGATCTAAGGCTACACGCGCACACACACACATCACAGGGTTCTTATGACATCACAATGCACCAACCACGGCTCCTATGGTTACTAGCCACATCTGGCCTTCAAGAGTGCCCTCAACAAGCAAAAGGACTGATACTAGACGAGTCGTCCCAGGTTCCCTCCTCTGATTCAGTCACCCTGGATTCTTGGTTAATCCAGATTCAGAGATAGTTGAGAACACTCGTACTTCCAATCCATCATCTTCTGGCTTCTCTAATCCACACAAGCATCAGGTTCTAGGCTCCACAACCAGCCCAGGCCATTGGGTTCTAGGCCAGTGGTTCTCAAACTATCGTACTGGTGACCCTTTTGACATAGCAAGCCTCTGAGTGCAACCCCCCCCTTATAAATTAAAAACACTTTTATATGTTTAACACCATTATAAATGCTGGAGGCAAAGCAGGGTTTGGGGTGGAGGCTGACAGCTTGCAACCTCCCCCCCTATGTAATAACCTCATGACCCCCTGAGGGCTCCTGACCCCCAGTTTGAGAACCCCTGTTCTAGGCTCTCCGAGCAGCCCAAGCCATCAGGTTCTAGACTCTCCAGCCAGCAAGCTGGTGCCAACCTTTCCAAGCTATCAAGTCAAGGTGTCTCCAAGCTCGTTCTGGAGGCTGTGACCACCCCAGGAAGCACTCTGACCTTTCTCTGCAAGCCCAAGAAAAGAGGGAGGCCCCCCAAGGCTGGAAGCAGAGCAGAAGCCTGGCAGAAAGAGGAAGGCTGGTGCTGAGGGGTCTTCCCAGGGAGCCAGGATGCTGGGCAGCAGCCAATCAAAGTGGGAGGGAGACCCTCCAAAGCCAGGGGGTGTAGCACTGCCATGAATATAAGATTGCACGTCAACGCTCCCGCGGCCAGGCTCGGCCTCTGGCAGAAGAGATGAAGGGTGGGAAAGCACCTGAAGCCCTGGAGAAAGGAAGAGGGTTGGGGTGGAATGGAACCTGTGTTCCTGGGCCTGGGGCCTTTGCAAGGCTCTGAACTAAGTAGCCTCTCGTCACACCTACGTGGGGATGGGAGACCAGCCTGGGGCACATGCTCCAGACTCAGCCCACAGAGCTGATCACAGAAACCAGGTGGAACGGAGTCGCTAGATGGGCTCAGGCATCTCTTCTTTGAACACCCAGGGGAGGAGGGGGTCAGATCAAGCCAAAGGGGCAGATGGCGTTTGACAGGGCCTGGTCCCAGTCTGTGGAACGAAATCCCCCAGGAGCTAAGGCCCATCCCAAGCGACCTGGCATTTGGAGCGGAAGCTGGGGAGCGCTGCTCCCACCCACCTTCCCCCACGTTTCAAAGACCCAACCCTACAAAAACAGATCCCTCCATTGCCCACACCCTCCTCCCCCAGGGGAGAGGACACGATCCTCCCATGACAGATGTTGGCTACGTTGCTGAATGCCCGACTGGAAAGTGCTCGTATACTGTAGGGATGAGGGCAGCAGGGGAACCTATAGAGACCGGAATAGCTCTAACTCCTTGGATGGGGCTGAAGGGACAGATCCGATTTCTCATCCCTCAGAGTACAGCCGCTGGGGGACGCTCGGAGCAATTGTATCCCAAGGTGGGGGCCCTGCCCCGAGACCAGATCACTTTTGGAGAGCGAGTGGAGCTGAAGTAGGGGATGGGGAGTCCTCAGGTCTCCAAGGATCCGCCCTCCCTCCCCCAACGTTCCCGCAGCACAGAGCTGGATGTGGATGGACGCTCCCATGCTCAGGCATGTGGAGGAGGATCAGGGCGGAGGTGACTGAAATCAACACGTGGGTGGGTGAAATCGACACGTCCCTCCACCCTCTAAAGCACCCCATGGGGAACCCATCCACCCCCAGTGAGGCCGGGCTATGAGGTTACTTACGGTCTGACATCACCAGCTGGGCCGCCGTGGTTACCGGGTTCATAGGCTGGGGTGGCAACTGCTGTGCAGCTCCCTGCTAGCCACACCCTGCCCATCGCCTGCCTGCTGAGAGCAGCCGGGACCAAGGGCTCCCCTGGGGAACCAGGCCCGGAGAGAAGGCAGCAGCCGAGCTGGGGGCCCTACCCAGCCAGGAGGCACGGGACCAAACGGTGGGAGCGAGAAACCAACCAGCAGCTTCCCTGAGCAACGCCGACGAGCTGCAGTGATCGCGAACGGGGCCAACACCCAGAACAACGTTTCAGGGCTGGCGATGGTCCCTCAAGCCCAGACAGACCCTGAGACCAGCCAGCAGGGGCAGCGGACACTCAGTCAAGGAGCAAAATGACCAGCCACAGTGCCTCTGGCAAGGAGCCTTGCTCCGTTTCCTCTGACGGAGCTGGGGCTTGCAGGCCAAAGCTTCCCAGGCAGCACAAACTGAGGTGTCCCAGCCTCTCCCAGGCCATCCTGACGGCCGTGGCGAACTCCAAGCCGCCCGTTCCCCTGGCAACCATCCAGGAGGCCCTTGAGGCTGGAGACTACGCCATGGCAATGGGCAGAAACAAGCGCCGCTTCAAGAAGGTGCTGGCGAGGCTGGTGGCCTGGCAGCTCTGAGGAAGGCGACGGGCACCCAGGCCTCGGGTGCTGCCAAAGCCACCAAGGAGAAGGGCAAAGGCCACCAGGAAGTCGAAGGGGCATCCAGGAAAGGGGAGAAGGCCATCGAGAAGCCACTTTCCATGGTCTGCTTTGGGAAGAAGAAGAAGGCCAAGGTCTGGTCATCTCCAATAGGCAGCCATGGGAGGGGTGAAGCCCCCTCAGCTGGCAGCCAGAGCTGTTGTATTTCACCTCTTCTGGGTGCAGGATGGTCTGGCTGACTCGGAGCGGGCCGGCTGAGTTCCCTGAGGCAGCGCTGGGTCACACCAATTCCCTGGTGGAGTTACACAGCAGGGATGGCTCTGGCCTGTGAGGGGTCTGCCAGGAAATCCCAGGGCTGCTGTGGCTAGGGGCAGTGGATCCGTGGGGTGTAAGCCCGGCTCACTCAAGACATGCTCTGTCCTAAAGGTCTGGCTAACATTGCTGTTGAGCAGGCCCAGGTTCGATCCCTGCTACCGCTGACTTGCCCAGGCGCGTGGTGCTTTAGTTTGTGAGTTACGGCCGAACGCAGGCCATGCCTACACACCCAGGATGCTGGGATTGAAGGGTTGGGGTCTTGCAAGGATTATTCACATCCGTGGCTGGAATCTTCCTTTCCAAGTTCTCCTGCGTGCTGGTGCATTCCCCTGACCCCCCCCCACCCCCACCCCCAGCCCAGGTGCTGCTGCGGGGAGAGAGAGCTGGGGTAGCCTGCACCCCAACCGAGAGCCTATACCCCCAGCCAGAGCCCTCACCCCCTGCACCCCAGCCCTGAGCCCTTCATCTCTGGCCCGACCCCGGAGCCCTCACACACACCCCTGCACCCCAATCCTCTACCCCAGCCCTGAGCCCCCACACTCCGAACCCTTTGGCCCTACCCCCACCACATGAATATTATGTGCACCAATATGGAGGTCATGTGTCCCACTATATTGGTGCACATACCAAAATTCATTCCGCACACGTGTGGGGGAAAAATTAGAGGGAACACTGCACCAGCCCACACGGATGGCAGGGCCAATCGTTCTGCAATGTGCTGGCATGCAGGGGACCAGCCAGGGCGTTGAATGCAGCAGGGTCAGGCCTCAGGGAAGGCGGCAAGGCCTTGCACTGCTCCACAGCAAGGCTGGAGAAAATATGGTCCCGAAAAAAAATCACCACCATGCAGAGTCTTCCAGGGGCTGGGGGGATGTGAAGGGAGGAACAGGGTGTCCTAAGACTGCAAGGACAGAATAACAAGAAACCTGCCCACAGCAGAGTGTATGGACGGACACACGTGGGTGCACGCTCCGCTACACTTCCTAGGCCACGTTCTCCCACCGCTGCACACAGGTGACTCCCAGGGAGCCCATTGGAAGTCAGTATCCGGTGACAAGAGAACTGGGCCCACAATGGGCCCCCCACACTCAGAAGCAGGTTTTCAGAAGAGCTCAGCTCCCATTTAGGTGCCCGAAGAAAGGTCAGGAATCAGCGCCCCGCGACTCCTGTTTGTGACACTCGTAGATGGATTTCCCAGTGAGCCCTGCTGCTCCGGGGAACACACGGGAGAGCTCAGCACTCCGGGGTCTTTGGTTAACCTCTTGCAACCCACAACCATATGAGGACCCCACACAGCAGGGTTGGGTCCCAATGAACCACGTTGACTAAACACGAACATGCCAAGCCTGGCTCTATAGATCTTGCTGTTCTACCTGGCCGCTTCTAACACCCAGAACACCGCTAGCGGGCTTGCAAACCATTTAAAGGGAGACTCCCCTGCTCCTCTTACAAGGGTGCCCATGCACAGACACACCCATATGCAGACATCACAGGGTGCGCCCGATGTCACAATCTACCTAGCTCCGTTCTCATGGTAACCACTATGTTCTAGCAGCCCAAGAGGTGTGGCCAAGGGGGCTGGGCCTTATAGCTCATCGCTTGCTTGCCCTGTACCTTCGCCCCCAGCCTCACAGCTGACCACAGCCCAGAATCCAGCACGGTGAGTCAGACAAGGTGGGAAGAGGTGCGAGGCAGCCAGGCCAAGACGAGCCAAGGCTGCAAGACCAGAGCTAAGCATCAGTGCGTCCCCAAACGCAACCATTGGGTGCAGCTTTTTGTGGGTCCTCTCCGGCGGCCAAGCCTTTTGTACCAAGAGCTGTCAAAAGCTGGAGAGACAACTCCAGCCAGAGGCTGGGCTGGGCGAGCAGGGCCAACGCGAGGCCAGCCGGTTCCAGGACAGCAGGGTTTTAGCCACCTGGCGAGCCCCACGTCTCAGCCCGGAACACACAGACAATACAGACATTTAGCTGGTCTGAAGGGGCAGACCATAAACTGGGACACGAGAGGGGTACAGGATACCCAGACAAGGAGCAGCAGCTCCCTTTGGCAAGCAAAATGGATGACGCAAAAAACCCTTCTGAGGTTCTTCCCCTGGATTCAGCCACCCCAGCTTCAGGGAACCCTGATCCAGAAGCCCCAGGTTCTGCTGACGGAGGCTCAGCTAACCCAACGGCAGAGACCCGTGAGAATCCCGAACAGCCTGAGGCATCTGGTTCCAGCCTCCCCAAGAAGACCAAGCCATCGGGCAGCCGGATCTCCAAACCATCCACCTCGCCTGGCGCCAGCCTCGCCAAGCTGTCCAAACCACTGAGTCAAGGACTCTCCAAGCTCATCCTGGAGGCTGTGGCCACCTCCAAGAAGCGCACTGGCCTTTCCCTGCAGGCTCTCAAGAAGATCATCGTGGCCACGGGCTACAACATGGCCAAGAAGAAGACCCACTTCAAGAGAGTGCTGATGAGCCTGGTGACCAAAGGACTCCTGCAAAAGCTGAAAGGCACCGGGGCTTCTGGCTCCTTTGGGATCGGCAAGGAGATGGCCAAGAAGATGGGCCCGGGGCACAAGAAGAAAAAGGCCTCCAAGAAAAGAGGGAGGCCCCTCAAGGTCGGCATAGCAGCAACAAGCCTGGCCGAAAGAGGGCAGCTGCTGACGATGGATCTTCTAAGGAAGCCAAGCCATCAGCCAGCCACGCTGGGCAGCAATCAGCCAACACCTGAGGGATAGACCCTCCCCTACCACAGGTTTACCCCTGCGAGAAATAAAATGGTGGTTGTATTTAAACACTCCCCATGTCCAGGCTCATCCTTGGGAACCTGCCACCAGGAGAAGAGAGGGGGAGGGGTTGAAGGAATGGTGATGAAAAGGGATCAGAGCCCCACGTGGTGTAAATACATCTCCCAAGCTATGTGTGTGTGTGTGGGTGGGTGGGGGGGGGGGCAAGTTGCACGCCTTTGCTGTTGGTCGAGCTGCTACATGGATCATGGGGCAAGAGACCCTCTGCTCTGCAAGGCTCTGTCGTTTCAAGAAGCCAGAGGACCAAGGCCCGAACGACATGCGGTGATCAAAGAGGGCGTGCTGGGTTGTTGCAGAAGTAGGGATTGATAGTCCCCAAGGGAAGAGGTGCCCTTCATGGAAGGACTTGAAGGAGCGAGAGCCTGGACTGGGGAGGACTTCCATGCACAGGAGCCGGTATGGAGGAAGGCATACAGATCGCCTGCAATCTGACCAGACAAAGCGGGAGGAGGAACAGAGGGGAAGTGATTTACCCAAGGTCATTCAATGTGTCAGTGGCAGAGCCAGGGTTAGCACCCAGACCCAGCGAGTCCCAAGCTAGTGCCGTTGTTGCTCGCCCAGACCGCAGCGCAGGACAGCGTTTCCTATCCATCTCTGTGCCTACCTCCCCCTCAATGTGCCAGTGGTATTTAGAGACTGCCCATCCCCCTGGTAGCAAGGCTCCGGTAAACTCTATTACCTCGGGGGCACGTTAGTGAGAACCAGCTGTAACCTGAGTCACCTGCTGTGGCGCAAAATGCCTGGTGAGGTTCACTTGGTCCTAGTTAGCCAGGGATTTGGCTTCCCCGCCCGTGAGTCGCTTGCGGTTTCATGGAGCTGGGTGCAATGCCCTCAGGGAGGCAGAGACTGGGACGCTGAGGTACCCGCTGGCCTTTATCCCAGGCTTCTGATCGCACAAGCACTGGGGCTGGTTCCTGCTGCCAGCTGGCTTGAGCACCAGGCTGGCATGTCAGGGACAGGGTCCCCTTTCTCTGACAGAGGCTCAGTAGCGTCCTGCCCTGGGGATATGTAGGGAGACCCGCTCGCTCCATCGCAGATCCACTTAGGCCCGCTCCATCCTGTGTGCACAGACACGCACTCAGGACACAGCCCGTCAGCTCCCTTCTGCCACCCCTGGATAAGAGTAACTTCCACGGGAAGCAGCAGGAGAGCCTCGAACCCCACGCCCTTGGGCCTGCTGGGTGCCATTTCAATCAAATCCAGGGCCTTTGGACATATTACATCTTGGCAGAGCCTTCAAATCTCTAAATCGCAGTCTGGAAAAATCGCGATACGGGGTGACACACACACATGGGCATCACAGGTCCTTCTGACATCACAACCGGCCCAGCTTTGCTGTCATGGTTACCGCCAGGTTGTCCTGGAGCCCAGGGATATCTGTGATAGGCCAGCAACCTCGCATGGAACTAGCAACCTCGCATGATCGCTGGGAGCCAACTTTGGAATCCAGCAGGAGGGATTGAGCTGAGTCCATTTCCCCAGGTACCTAGAGGGAGAAAGTCCTCAAAGAAACCAGCAGCCAAGCCAGGTTCCTGGATCGCCAAGTCAGCCTGCGAGGAACCAAAATTGAAAAGTAGCCGCAAAACTTCAGCACTTTCACTTAGGAAACGGTGAATCGGCAGCTTTCCTGGGTCCTCTCCTAACCCAGATCCCTGGAAATTAAACCCAAGGAGCTGTGGAAATCGGTCTGAACGTGGAGCCCACACCAGGGTCTGGGTTTGCTGAACGGAGGCCGATCTGCACAGTGCTGGATCTGGAGACACCGGGCTGCCTACTTCATTCCAGGGTTCGGTGCTGCATTTCAAGCTGGAAAATACACAGTAAACAGGCAGGGAAGACACCTGGCTGCCAGCCCACCAAGCAAGGAGCAGCGAGCAAAATGACTGATACAAGTGAGTCTTTCCAGGTCCCGTCCTCGGAGTCAGCCAACCTCGATGCAGCCACTCCGGTCTCAGATAAGCCAGATTCAGAGAAAACTGATACTTCCTGTCCATCGGTTCCAGCCTCTTCAAACCAGCCCACGCCATCAGGTTCTAGGCTCTTCAACCAGCCCAAGCCATCAGGCTCTAGGAGCTTCAGTCAGCTGGTGCCAACCCTTCCAAACTACCAAGTCAAGGTGGCTCCAAGCTCATTCTGGAGGCTGTAGTCATGACCAAGGGGTGCTCAGGCCTTTCCCTGAAGGCTGTCAATAACTGTGGCCCCTGGCTACTATATGAGGAGGAACAAGCACCACTTCCAGAGGGTGCTCAAGAATCTGGTCTCCAAAGGGGTCTTGCAGCAGCTGAAAGGCACATGAGCTTTGGGCCCCTTCGGAATTGGCAAGGGGGTGGGAAAGAAGAAAGAGAAAGCAGCGCCCATGAAGGGGACCCCCAAAGACTGGGAGCAGGAGCAGGAACCCTGGCAGAAAGAGGAAGGCTGGTACTGAGGGATCTTCCCAGTGAGCCAAGATGCCGGCCAGCAGCTGGTCAAAGTGGGAGGGAGAACCTCCAAAGCCGGAGCTCTAGCACTGCCCTGAATACAAGGTTGCATTTCAACTCTCCCACGGCCAGGCTTGGCCTCTGGCCCCCGGAAGGGTGGGAATGAGACCTATCTGATAGCAGCCAGAGAAGGGGGAGGAATGACACAGGTGCCAGCTCAGGGTGAGGTCCTGTAGGATCTTGACCTATGTCTACACTGCAGTAAAACAGCCGTGGCTGGCCCGGCTCAGCAAACACTCGGGCTATAGAATTGCAGTGTCGAGGGGCGGGCTAGGGCTGCAGCCTGGGCTCGGGGACCCGCCCCACTTGTGGGATCCCAGAGCGTGGGCTCCTGCCTGAACCCCACCATCTACACAGCAAATATATAGCCCCACAGCCCCCATGAGCCTGGATCAGCTGACACAGGGTGGACTTACCTTTCAAGGCCTCGAGGCCAGGTTCATGGCAGGCCTCCAAAGCACACCATGTACCAGCCTTGATGATTCAGTAGGTGGCGCTCTCCTTTCTGAGCTCGTCCTGGAGGGTGAGGGGGGGACTTTGCTACTGGTGGTGCCTCTATTCAGCTGTAGCCATTGGCCTGCGGCTATTTGTTCTCATTAACGATCCCCTGATACCCCTCACAAGAGTTGAGGTATTTAGCCCTGGAGCTCTTCCCAAAATCCTATTCGGGGATTTGCATCCTGCTTCAACTGGCAGCCTCCTGCATTTCCCGTCCTAAACTGTGGCTGCATGTGCTGTTAAATAGCTCCCTCGTTCCACTCCAGAGGTGGCTGCATTTCACGGGTGGGCAATGCGACCTCCTACCTCTGTATATCAGCGCTCGGGGATGAATTGGGTTATAGAAATGTGAGATTAATTATTCATCTGTGTGACCCTTCGTCCCTGCAGAGGCAGGCAGGGAATGAAGGTGACGGGAGCGGGATCTGGGAGCTGGACAAGCCTTTTAAGTCCAAGTTTGAAAGCTGCCTTGACCTGGCCTGAGGGTCAGTCAACAGAGGTCTGCCCAGGCCAAGGCAGGGACCTGCGTCCGGATCTGCCCACACTCAGGAGTCACGTCAACGTGACAGCTGTGAGATAGGAGGGGGCAGGAGAAAAAACTCCCAGGTGTGTACATGACTTGGTGTGTACCCTCCACCCCCCAAACACAGGCCCACGCTCACCTGCACGTCGGCAAGGAAGCGCACAAAACGCCCAAGCCCGGAAACGTGTTAAAACCCAAACAGGCGGAAAACTCTCAAACATCACACACACATCGATCCGCCCCACAAACCCACACCGCCACACAAACCTCACACACACCCATGCAGACACAATGGTGAGCACTGAATCACTTACTCCGAGGTCTTCAGATCCCTTTTGTGCCTACAGGAGAAAAAGAAAGGTGGGAGTGGGCATGAGACATTGCCAACAACTGAGAAAATTGGCATCAGCTAAGCCCACAGCGATAAAGCGTAACTTTAAATAACCCTTGAGCAAGTGTTTATAGATAGCTTGGCCGGCCCCAGCCCCGTGAACCGCAGCAAGGAGTAAAGGGTGTGCGCACCGCTGCCCTCTGTTGGAGGGACTCAGAGCTGCTGTGTGTCATAGCCCCAATACGGCTCACACCTAGTGGAGATCCTCCTACGGCACAAGTGGCTGTTGCGACAATTGGGCCAAGAAATGTACCTGCACTGCGAGCTCAGCTGTTCAAAGGTCATAAGATGTGACAAAAGATGAGCTGCGGGAGCTGAGCCCTCTCCCCGCCACCGTGACAGAGGGGGGCATGATGAGTTTCCCAGAGAGGGGGAAATTCACCCCAGAGCAGAGGGGCCAGCCGAAAATCCAGGCATATCCGCAGCCCTTAGGGTGCTAAGTGCTTTGGCAAGGGTGGATTTCATTCAGCCCCGGGGGCTCCAGCCATCAGCAAACAGGGAAATCCTGAGCACCCCAATCAGCTGGGGGGTGGGTGGGGGTCTCCAGCTGATTCCTACATCCTTTCCCATTTCCTGGCTCCAGGGGTGTCTGTCCAACTTACACTCCCTCCCTCCTACAGTACATGATGTAGGCCAGCAGGAGGCAGAGCAGGAGGGCCACCAGCAGAGGTAGCAAGATGGTCAGTAGATAGTCAGCCAAGAATGCCTTCTCAGGGGAGTCTGTGGGGGGGTTGTATTCGCTGCCATCTTCCAGCACCCCGTCGCCCCAGACGGGCACCTCCTCCGTGACACCAAGGCTGGAGAGATCGGCCTGAAGGAGGAGAAGAGAGAAAGAAGAAGCTGGGACGCCGTCAGCATCGATCATGGTCTCTCGGGGGGAAGCCATCTCGGCAGCCGCCCTGGAAGTAGAGTTTATACAGGACCACGGTCGCCCCCGCTGCCAGCAGAACAACGTGAGGCTCTCTGGGCTGGAGTCACGCCAAGGCCTCACGCTGGCTCGCTGCACAGAGATGAGTTCTATCCATACGGGATTTCTCTGGTCCAGGATGGAGAGGAGAGCAGGGGCGTGAAACCAGAGAAGCCACCCCCTCCCCCCCCATGGAGGACTGAATAGAGATGAGACCTCTAGGGATCCCTAGAAATTCCTATGGACTTAGGAAGTAAAGGATGATGGGCTGGGGTTAAGGCGGTGAACTGGGGCTCTGGAGAGCAGGGATGTACCCCAGGGGTGCCGTACACTCCCTGTACGCCCCCATCTTCCTCCACCTTCGTTCCCCGGCTGTAAAACAGGGAGAGACTCTTCCTTTGGTTGTGAGCCCTTTGCCACTCCCGCTGCAGGTCCAGCCCCTGGCCCACCCGGGCCCTCATCTCAGTTGGGGCCACTAGGTGGCACTGCCCTAATACAGATCCTTAATAATAACGGTTGCCTATTGACTGCCGCAGCGGGAGGAGAGCTTTAGTGAAACATCCTATTAATTCCCATAGGGTGGAGCGGGAGCCCTACAGCCAGGGGTACGTTTCCTATCGAATCCACTGGGATTTGCCCATAAGCATCCCCAGTTATCCCAACTTCCTGAGCACTGGGACCATGCCCCCCTCCCCACCCCCCCCCCCCCGGACTTAATGAGACTGTGCCAGCCCCATGGTTCAGACCCTGCATGAGGGCCTGGCAGAGCTCACTAGCCGCTCACCCCCCACAGCCTTCTCCAAAGGAGCCGCCTCCTTCTGCTGGCGGAAAGGAGCACTGCGGCTGGCCCTATACATTCGGGAGCTGAGGTACTGGGGATTTCCCGTGAACATGACAGTTTGATTCGTTATTACGGTGCAGGGAGTTCCTCTTTCTCCGTGGCTAGCATCGCGCTGCGATGTCAAGCGCCCCTCTGCGCAGCATCGCCCTCCCTTTTACTGAGACCTGGCATTTGTCTTCCAGCAGCACCTAGAGACCCCAACTGAGATCACGGCCCCGCTGTGCTAGGGGCTGTTCAGACACACAAAGGCCAGGCTACACACAGAGGTTGCATCGGTTTAAGTAAAGGCACCGATTTAGTTAAAGCAGGTGCAGCTTTGTGGGTAGACTAGGCCATTGCGAGAGCCAACCCCTGCCCCAGAGAGCTTATGGCCTAAATCGACAAGGATGGGAGGGGAAAGAGACTGGCCTGAGGTCACCGAGCAGGTCAGTAGCAGAGGCAGGAACAGAACCAAGTCTCCTGATTCCCAGCACAATTCCCGATCGATTTACCGTGCGAGGCCCTAAGGTTCACCTTTGCTGTTGCACAGAGATATGTAATTGGTGGCGTCTCCTAGTGCACTAAGATGGGACGCCAGCTCTGGGACAGGGGTCTAGGAAACCCAGGTGAAATCAGTGGCAATACTCCCTGGATTTCGCCGGGCCAGGATTCCTCCCCTCCCCAGCGCCGGTAGTAAGGGGTGGATACGAGACACCCCGGGCAACGCAGACATTGTCAAAGGCCCTCACCAAGGTAATGTTGCACCAGTCGACTCTGAATTGAGGGCTGAAGCTGTCGTAGCAGGTAATGACCGGCTGCTGATCCAAGCTGCACCTGAACTGGTTGTCGGAGGACTTGGTCTCCAGCAGGCAGTCGGAGAAAGGCCTGCGGGAGCCCACCTTGATGTAAACCCTAGGAGGAGACGCACAGAGGGACAGGAATGGTGGGAGGAAGAGGGGTTAGGTGTAACAGCTCGCAAGAATGTCAGTCCTGGCAGCCCCAGCCTACCTCAGCTAGCAAAGCTGTGGGGAGCAGCTTGGGAGCCCCCCAGCCATGGGGAATGGTCCAGGAGCCCCCACAGCTGTGGGGAACGGTCCGGGAGCCCCTTGGCTGTGGGGAGCGGTCTGGGATCTCTCTGACTGGTAGAACCAGCCTAGGAACCCTTTGGCCCCATGGGCCAAGCCCTGGCTCTAAGGAGTCTCCCAGAAGTGTGAGCTGAGGGGCCAGGCTGGGGGCCCCCGGGAGCGCTTGCACTGGGCGGCCTCGAGAAGGAGCAGAACCATGGAAGCCAAGGGGGAGTTTGTTGTCTGTCCCGTCATAGCTGATGTTCTACGGGAAAGGTCCCTCTCCCTACCCCTCCTTCCTGCCCTCGATGGGCAGGGGAACACGGCCTCCCCGGTCCAAGGCCGACGTGATGTTGATGATACTCCAGTCCTTCTGCTCCAGCATGATGTCCAGGGCTTGCTGGAACTGCTTCTGCGCGTCCGCTGGCAGCACTTCCTCCACGTCTCGGTTCTTCACGAAGAACTCTGCCTGGTACGGCATCTGGGTGTCTGCGGTGAGGGAGCAGAGAGACCCCGTTGGGAGAACATTGGGGTTGGACCTGCAGAGACCTCATAAGGGCCTTGGAGTCTTACAGCCAGGACTTCTGGCATCATGCTTAGATGTCTAGGGGAAGGGGCACGCTCCAATGGATGCTGGGAGGGCTGGGCGGTCTCACTCTCTTGACATGGCAGATGGGTCCATCATTGCACCATCAGGTCAGGGTTGTTGTTGGCTCCTCCTTGCCCTGCTCAGGTGAGGGGATGGCGACGGGCCTGGGCTAGGCTGGTTGCTAGGAAACGGGTATGGGTAGTGATGGCAGGGAAGGTGGGGACGTTACCTGGGGAGGGGACAATGGTGAAGATGACCCTTTGCCGCACAGTCTCGTAGGTGTGTCTGTTATACGCCGTCACCTGCCCCACGGAGAAGAAGAAATTGTTTCGGATCCTCGCACGGAACAAAATGGCCGCCGGCCAGGTCACGTCCCACTTAGGCCATCTCCTTCTGCCGGGGAGGTTGGCTCAAATGGCAGACAGGGGCAGGCGGCAGAGAAATCCAAGCTCCAGGGGGTTTGCCCTGTTGTCCTTGAATGGGGAGATAGCTCGCGAGGGCCCAATCCATAGGGGGCTGCCCTGGGCATAAAGGGAAAGGGAGCCCCCAGATTGCGGCCTGCTCAGGTCTCCATAGGACTTTGGAGCTGTTTAGCTTTATTGTGTTAGGTTTAGTTAAGATTACCAAGCGTTTACCGCGCCCCATGGCTACGCCGACCCAGCCAGGCACCCCCCCCCCCGCCCCCACAAGCAACATGGTTCCTTACTCACTCAGACACATACACCCATGGCAACCAAGGCCACCAGAACCCCCCTCTGGCCCCATACACCCACACCACTCCCAACAGCCCCCATCGCCACAAAGCGACCCGCAATGGCCCAAAGCCCCACCCCGGCCCGCCACCCCGCTGCCTCCCGCCAGCGCCCCAGGGCTCTGTGGGGGACAGCACCGGCCCCGTACCTCGATGAGCTGCCTGCCGACGTCCTTCGTGGTGGGTGACCCGTAGAGATAGCCTGGCCGGTACGGCCCGCGTTGGGTGTACCGCAGCCACCTGGGCAGGTCGGGGTATCCCAGCAGCTGGGCGTGGAAGGTGATAGGGGTGTCGGACGGGATCTCTGAAAGGATCCGTTACACATGC